>NC_091393.1:38146981-39561981 GCF_032191515.1 Phaenicophaeus curvirostris | reverse complement strand
TAAGCAGGTGGCTTTGGGTAAATTTGTATCCTTATGTTTGAATGTCCCACCACCCATTGCTTTTAGTGTAGTCTTTAACAGTCCATTGTATCATTCCATTTTCCCAGAGGCTGGTGCATGGTAGGCTGTGTGATACATCCACTCAATGCCATGTTCTTTGGCCCAGGCATCTATGAGGTTGTTTCAGAAATTAGTCTCATTGTCTGACTCAATTCTTTCTGGAGTGCTGTGTCACAGTAAGACTTGCTTTTCAAGGCCCAGGATAGAGTTTTGGGCTGTGGCATGGTGCACATTCCCAGCCATCCATTGGCTGCTTCCACCATTGTAAGCATCTAGCATTTGCCATGGTGTGTTTGTGGAATGTGATATAATCAGTCTGCCAGGCTTCCCCATATTGATGTTTCAGCCATCATCGTCCATACCAAAGAGGCCTTAACTGCTTGGCTTGTTTAATTGCAGCACATGTTTCACTTTCATGGATAATCTGTGCGATACTGTCAATCCCTCCCCACCTATATGTTGCATCTCTTCCTTGATGTCCTGAGCTGTCATGGGCCCACCAAGCTATAAATAATTCATCCTTATATTGCCAGTCCAGATCTACCTAAGCTACTTCAGTCTTAGAAGCCTGATCCTCCTACTGGTTGTTTTGATGTTCTTCAGTGGCTTGACTCTTGAGTACACGAACATCTATGTGATGTACTTCTACAACCAGCTTCTCTACTCAGGAAGCAATATCTTGCCATAATAGGACAGCCCAGATGGATTTGCTCCTGAGCTGCCAGTTGCTCTCCTCCCATTGCTGTAACCACCCCCACAAGGCATTTGCCATCATCTATGAGTCAGTATAGAAATAAAGGACCAGTCCTTTTTCTCACTCAGTAATACCTAAAGCCAGCTGAATGGCTTTCACCTCTGCAAATTGACATGATTCACCTTCATGCTTGACAGGAGTCACCTCCAGAGGTTGAGGGCTTGTGTCCCTTTTCCAATCAGCTTGTCAATGGCTCAATGGCCCCTTCCCTAAACAGGGATCCCAGCTACTTGACTTCCCTACCCTCTAATTCCAGGCTACTGGATCGATTACCCCAGCATCAGAGCAGCCAGATGACAAGTTGCTCATCTAGACAACAGCTGAAATATTTTTCTATCCTCATGCAGGGACAAGGGTCAGCTGGTTACCTCTGGTTCTGCCTCTTCCTCCTGTTCTTATGATGGTTTTGCTTCATCATCCTTTACTAAATGAACTAACTTTCCTGTCTGTTTCTTCTTATGTAAAGCGGTGACTGATTCTATCATGGGTTGGTTCTCTGGTTCATCTCAATATCCGTCACCAGGGTTTGAGTAGCCACTGTGCCTGTCACTGGGCTTTTTGTTATTATAGATAGTAACCATAGTCTATGCCAGAGTCATGTTATGATTTCCAATAGAACATTCATTTATGGGTTTTTTTCTGATATTAGAGGATCAGTTCCATGCTAATGAAATGAAGCACTTCAGCCTGCACTTAGTCTTAATGGAAAGTCAGTGAATGCACTCATATATGTAAAGTTAGTTTAATAAAAGCAGGACTAGAATATGCAGCAATCTGCAAGATCAGGTCCTAGAAATGTTTCCTCTTTCCTCTTAATGATAAAAAGCTATTTTCCTCTAGGTTCACTAGGATGTCCCTCCCCAACCAGTTTAGCCAGTGCACCTCTCTGTCCCGAATGCTGTTATTAAGAATCCCGGGGAAATTATAAGGTGTGACGCAATCCTGAGAATGCCACTGTATTGTAGTATTACTCTTCGACCCAATTTTCCCTCTTGCTTTAGGTTCTGATTTTGCTTAGATGTCAGTGAAGGTCAGTGGTGAGAAGAGGTGTTGAATACGATCTTTTGTTTGCTATTTTTGCTTTTATTTTTGTAAGTCCATGTCTCTTGTCACCATCTAGCCTGCTGTTACCCATCCAGCTCAGTAACTGAGAAGTGCCTCGCAGCGCTTCCTTCATACGTATGATGGATGCTGGATATCTTATGCTGTGTCATGATGGAAGTAGATGGGACCAGATTTTAGCGTACTGTTAACAAAGCAGAGCCAGACTTCCTCTGACTTTTTCAGCTCAATATTTGGGTTGATGTTAATAAGGAACATAAGCCAGCAGAGGGAGAGTTTGTCGCAATTAAAGAATATGTAGAATGCATACACATCCAGTAAAGACCAAGATTAAGCTCTTAGCTGCACGAGCACAGCTTAGTGAGACATTCCTACAACATGCTGGAGAGAGTTTCTGCTTTCCCTGCATGTGAAAGGTCAAGTTCATGCCTTTTGAATTCATCTCCAAATTTTTCATTCCCTGTGTCTTCCCATGTCCTGTTATTTTTTCTATAAAATCCATACTCTAAAACAAAATGTTGCTTATTTCAACAAATTTTATATATACCTTTACCTGCTCCTCTTTTTAACCTCTGTCTTAAACCCTGGTAAGGTGCTAATAATGGTCTCTCTTGTAGGCTTGCAAGATTGGTCTTTACACACAACCTTGCTGAGCCTCAGCTTGCAGTATAGTATTGCAGTCTGTTTCCTTGGGTTTGTTTGTGGCTCTGTCACAGGCACCCATTGATACTGAAGCAGAGATGGTTAACAAAGACAAGCTGGGAAAATCAGTTGCTCTTCCGTTTGCTGAAGGCCTGATGGAGAGCTGCACTGCAGTAGCTAATGCAAAGTTCTGGTTAAATATTGTCCTACCATTTGCACTATACCGTCTGTTGTTTTTACACTAAAGGCTTAGCAGAGGTTGGAGGCAGTATTGACTTTGTAATTAAACTATTTTAACTTCAGGATTTTGTAATCACCATACTTAAACCATCTGTTATGGTACATAGGCAATTTCCCCACCCCCCGATCCACCCCTCCTGCCTGGGAACAAAAAGCCATCGTGTTTTTAATTGTGAAGTCCCTCTTATGATGAGTGTAGAAAGAGAAAATGAGAATAATTTCCTTTTTTCTAAGACAATGTGCAAAAGCTCAAAGAGCTTTTGATCCTTGTGAGCAGAGGTGCATGTAGAACATCCACTCATGGCTCCTCCTGTCCTCTGATCCCAGGAGCAAAGTAGAGGGCTTCTTGGTGGGACACCTTCCTTTCCTGACTGCTTGACCCTCACCAGGGACTTCCACGGGGAGAAGCAAGAAAATGGGCCAGAGGCTGTGGTCTACTAGAGTAGAGCCTGGTGAGCAGGGTTGCTCATGTGTGGAATCACAGAGCTATTTGTGCTCAGGGAAAGAAAATAGAAGGAAAGTTTAAGACAGAAAACAGAGCAGCAGATTTTGTGAAGCTATCTCTGTCTGCTACCTACCTGTGTATCTCCCTGGCTGACCAGGACATCCAACACCTTGTATCTGAAGTTCTTAATGACACTTAAACAGTAGCACTGCTGCCTGTAGAATCTGGGGAAAATCCCTCAGGATTTGCCTGCTCCTGCAAATTGCACAAAGTCAGCATGGAGAAAGCCTCAGCAAACTGTCCTGTGAGTATGACTACCTGAAATCCCAGTGAAATTAGCATTAGCACTTGGCAACACCAAATTCTGGACTTTCACCTGCATAACAAAATCAATTCAAAGAGATAGTCTTACTTGGAACAATTATGATAGTAAAACTGTTAGATGTTACAACCTGACCTTTCTCTACATCAGTAAAACAAATTAAGAGCGTATTGTCCCTTCTCCCAGTTGTGTAGAATTCTTTTGTTTTGTTTCATTTCATAGTGTTAGTTTAGGCTACAGTTTCAGTAGATCCAAATGCATATTGAACATGTGCTGAGATACAATAGGGGATTTTCTATATTATATATGTAAAGTTAATCAGAAGTCTGTATTCTTGATTCCTGGTTTGCCGCTCTGAATTTAATTCACTTGGTCAGGCATCTTTGTATACCCCTGTTAAAAATGTCTTTCAATTTTCCTTCATTTGGCATCAATTTTGTGTGTTCACCTATGTTTTCTTGCTGGCAATCAGCTCAGCAGAGCTCTTTCAACCAGTGCATGAGGGAAATGCACTCTCACATCCAGTCACGTAAACCTGAGGTATTGAAAAAAGAGAGAGAGATACAAGTGACAGCGAATTTCCCCAGTTTTGCTGAGCAAATTTCACCTTTTTTCTTTGGTTCTACTTCGCAAAGCAAAGAAGTTCTTTTCTGTCAGGACAGATTAAAGTGCTAAATCAGACAGCAAATGCTCGACATATCGAAATATCTGATCAAATTGTTCTCCAGTGTATCATGACCATCACACAAGTTGTGTAGACCTGTGCTTTGATCTCAGCCCAAGTTTGTTTGGCATTGTATCTTCTGAAGCTCTGTTTTGGGGACAGCAGATAAAACAGTGCTTGAGAGGGGCAGATTTTTGCTATTAAGCAGTGCAAGTACACCAGGATTCCTGAGGTGTGCAGGAGCAGATAAAGGGCTGGCCACTCCTTGGAATGTCTTACATGGCCTGCCCCTGCAACTTGCTTCACGAATCTATCTTAAGAGAATGACAATTTCTTCAAAATTCCTAGAGTCTGAAAGAAAATTGGTCAATGCAGCATATATGTAGGTGGGTGAGAAATTCCATTTAATTCAATCCCGTCTGACAGCAATAACCAGTTATACTGAGTCTCAGTAATTTCTATCCCCTTTATGAAGAAGCTGAATGTTTCTTGTTATTTCCATTCCTAAATAAGGACCCTTGTTCCATGCTGTTGCTGTGAAAATGGGTAGCATTTTATCTGGTGCTACCATAGGCCAGTGAATGACACGACGCAAGATCGGTATGTGTCCCCCACACACTGTGAATTTTGTTTGCATCTCTGTGGCTTTTCAGCATTCACTTGCCTGGCAAAGCCATTTCATTAATGCCAGGCAGCAGGAACTGCTGAGTGTGCAACAATTCCAAAGAACTGTTTGCTTACTTGAAAAACTAAATGCAGAAGTGGAAGCCTTACCTTGCCCTTCTGATTGTCAACAATCTGAAAGAACAGAGACTAGCAATTTCAGGCACTGGACCCACAGCTGCATGGGTTTTTTATGTGTTTTCTTGCGTTCTTCTGCTCAGCGATGCAAGGGTGAAGAACAGTTTCTTTGAAAATAAGTGAGATGAACAGATAGGAAAGCATTGCTATAGAAGTAAGTTTTCTATAAATTAGATGCCTGCATATTTTTAGAACATATCTTCTATTACTTACACAATTAAAGATTAGATCCTCATATGTATCAAAAAACTCTCTACACCCACCGGCGTTAATAAAGCTAAGCTCCAAACTCCGTTTTCAAAAATGCTTATTCAGTCGTTAGCTTATACCCCTGATCACTCAGAACACGTAACACACAGTCAGATGCCGATTAACACATCTTCTTCTCTACGCTGTCCAGACACCATCCATCTTCAGCTGAAATGCTGTGTGATGTCCATTTTCATCTACTGTGCTAAGTGACTACTATTTCTTGGAGGCTAGTGCTAACTCTCATCAATTATGTTGTTGCAAGGCTGCAGCCAGTGTGAGGCTGGAACTCGGAGTAGCCCAAGCAGGTGGGCAAACATCTCGCTCTGACCTTGTAGAATATATTGTGGCTTCCCAAGGCCAACAACCACAAAGGGTCTTAAAGCTTATCATGCACTCTGCTGCATAATTACCTCATGTCCTGTTGACAATCAGACTTCTAATTCCCAATTGATGTGTCTAGAATCCCCATAGGATGCACAGGGAGGCTAATGTTTCACATGGAAACCATGTGAACCATAAGCCTAAGAATCCATGTGAGCCCTAAGTCTAGGTGAGCAACAAATGCTAACCAAAGGGATTTGCTGATCAAAAGTATCCCTCAGGGGCAGCCACCTGCAAAACTATTTTACCTGGAGGTAGATGAGAGAGGGACACAGTTCCAAGCCTAAATAATTCAACTTCTTTGTGTCTAAGTTGTCTAGGACTAGTAAGCATATCACTTATCAGTGATAGATCGTACACTGACTGCTGGCAGAACAGCGTGAACCTCATTCCCAGCTCCTTGAAGAGAGTAGGTGACCTGTGAGGCTGCTTTTGGAAGACTATGAAAGGCTGCGGAGGAAAACCTGTATGGAATGCTGGAGTGGAAAAACTTTTTACTCTTTTCCTGCAACGGGAAGGATGAAACCAGGGTATACATCAGCAGTTGGTGGGGGTAATCAGGAGGTAAATATCACTCTGCAAAGCCCAGGAGCAAACAAATCTGAATCTACAGGTATGTCTTCAGTTTCTTATGATGGCACTATTCCACTTCATGTAAACTTTGGAGCAGGATTAGAGATCTGGTTTTCTTCCAAATGAACAAACACCATGATCAGCTGGAATAGCTGAATATCGCAATTAATCTTTGTCTCTGTTCATATTTATTTATTTAAACAAAAGGTTATATCTCCTGTACAATGGACTGAGTCCATTTCAGTCTCATCCTTAGTGTTTTAATCTTTTTAAATTAATTTTCCTAGAACTATCCACATACCTTTCATTAAGAATGACATACACATCTGAGTTTCAGAAGGAATTCAATAGTGTAGGTAGCTTCCTACAGTCTCTTCTAAAATTCTTTAAACATTACTCATGTTACCAATTATACAATAATGAGTACTTTGGTAGTTTTAGAAATGGAACTGAAAAAGAACCATTACATCTAGGATGCTGAGAGTAGTTCATCAGCTCTACTTCTGGAACCAAAACTTGGATAACTGCTGTCTTAAGCATGACTTGAGATTAGCCACATAATATCTAAAATTAAAGTACTTGACAAGAACTAAAAGCTAGGGGCCGTCAGAAACTCCCAGCTGCTGTGGACTGAGTGTTGAAGAGGACAGATCCAGTATATCAGTCAGTGAGTGGGATACCTACATGGGAAAAACCCATGCAGAGTCAAAGTAAAAATACTATTAGAAGATGCTGTACATCCAGGCTAATTTTTGAAGTCTGATCATACTTTGAAGATGAAGCTTGGTAAAGACTGTATTAGAAAGAAAGGAAAGGCTCTTTATTGTCCACTTCTGCATTACATACATTTGGTATTTTTACTCTGGTGATTTTCTCAAACATGTCATGTTAATTAAATTTTGAGTGATCTCTATGTACTCTGATGTGAGACAGGTGAGTAATCAGTGAAGTCCACTTCTGAACCAAACTGAATGATATGAGAAAATTAAATATGATAAGAATTTAAAAAGCATTTAATATCAAACTCTAAGTTTACAATTTCACTGTATGTCTCTTTTTACTGTAGCAACCAGAGCACAAGGGCAGTATGAACATGTGGCCCTTTATTTGATCAAGGATAATAATCAACTAAGCCAAAAGGAAGGGAAGTAGATTTTCCTAGCTCAGCTTCTAATATACTCTTTTACGTGTCTGCAATTGTGTAACCATTGCTCCATACAGCATTGTAACATGCAGCACTGTTAAATGAAGAAAACCTGTGCATATAACAAAGAATCCAAAATGTAGAGAAATTATATTTGATGTCATTAATTATGCAAAATGGGCACTATATTTTCTTTCTTCCATTTCAGATCCCAGCCTTCCTTGTCTCCTGCTTTGCCTGCTCATGCCTTTGTTGGCAGGCTCAGGTCCTGGTAAGAAGTGATTCTGTTGAGCCTTGTAATTGCTGCAAATGTCTGGAGGTGATGGAAGCATAGTTTGTGGCCAGCCATGACTTCAAATTCCCCAATGCCAGCCTCAGAAGTATCATTGAAAATGTGGTCTCCATCAGCTAAAACCTCAAATTAGTCTCACTTGTTTCTTCTTGGCCTGGGTTTAATCTAAATGGCTCATCTTCTTTTATTTCTAAATGTAAATTTCAAATAGATTTTGTCTACTCTTAAGACTAGAACTTGAAGGAATCATAGCTAGATCACCTGGACTGGCAGTAGGTTTCATGTAAGTTCAACAACCCTTGCTAAATGCAGAAACAACCCACATTCACCAGTTCCTGCCTAAGTAAATCTTAATTCTGACAATAATATTAATCTATACTGTTCTCTGTACATTCTGTTTTATCTAGAACTAAACATAGCTTGTGGGGAGCAGCATTAAGCTAAGCTTGATGGCCACTTCTAAATCCAATATTGACTCATGGTCTTATCTTCATGTTGACCCAACCCCTGAAGTTAACTCTAATGCCAAAGCTAACTCAAGATTTTAAGCTCCAACCTGAGCACATCACTAAGAAGAAAGTAGCAAACTTGCCTGAATTAATTATGCTATGTTAAACATACCATATAAACTCTACTGACAAGAGTCATAAGCCAAGCTCAGGTGCCGAGCAGGTTCATCCAACATAGGTTCATCCAACATCATTCCTGCGCTACCTATATCTAATCACTAGCAGGCAATCTCAACAATTTAAGGTTTTGTTTGATGGTCCCTTTTATTTAAGCACAGTAATATTAGCTGCTGCAGGACTCCCAGCCTGTAGAAGTACACTTTTGTCCAGAGGTAGGGCATTAATGTACTGTTACTCTCTTGCTTTTACTGATTCTTGCATTTCTCTGCCTAATATTTGCTTCTGTTCCTAACAGATTTTTTTTCTTCAGTGTCAAATATCTGTTTTTCCGACAGTGATAAAATCTCTACAATTTTTCTTTAAGTGCTCTGCACACAAGGTCTTTTTGTCATTGTTTTTTCTCTGGACAATTTGCTCCATGAGCTTGAAGTCCACTCAGGTCTGATCCTACAGTGAGGGAAATAGCATTGTGCTATATCATTTAAAGCATCAGTTCATATGCTGACATGAAATCATAGAATAACTTGGGTTGGAAGGAATCTTAAAGATCATCTAGTTCCAAAACCTCTGTCATGGACAGGGACATCTTTCCACTACACGATGTTGCTCAAATCCTCATCCAACCTAGCTTTGAATACCTCCAAGGATAGGGCAACCACAACATCTCTGAACAACTTTTTCCAGTGCCTTACTGACCTCACAGTAAAAAATTTCTTCCTAATATCTAATCTAAATCTCCCTTATCTCAGCTTAATCCGATTACTCCTCATCCTATCACTACGTTCCCTGAGAAAGAGCCCCTCCCCAGCTTTCCTGTAGGCCTCTCTTAAGCACCAGAAGGCTGCTATAAGCTCTCCACGGAGCCTTTTCTTCCCTAGGCTAAACAAGTCAAACTTTCTCAGCTTGTCCCCACATACGAGGTGCTCCAGCCCTTTGATCATCTTTGTGTCCCTCTTCTGGACTCACTGTAACAGATCCACGTCCTTCCTATGCTGAGGACTCCAGAACTGAATGCAGTACTCCAGGTGAGGTCTCACAAGAGCAGAGTAGAAGGGGAGAATCGCCTCCCTTGACCCGCTGGTCACACTTTTGATGCAGCCCAGGATTCAGTCGGCTTTCTGGGCTGCAAGCACACATTGTTCTGCTCATGTTGAGCTTCTCATCCACCAGCATCCCCAAATCCTTCTCTTCAGGACTACTCTGAATCCATTCTCCTCCCAGCCTGTGCTTGTGCTTGGAATTATCCTGACCCAGGTGCAGGACCTTGAACTTGGTCTTGTTTAACTTAATGTGGTTTGCATCGGCCCACCTTTCAAGCCTGTCAATGTCCCTCCAGACGGCATCCCTTCCCTGCAGTGTGTTGACTGCACCACACAGTTTCGTGTAATCAGTAAACTTGCTAAGGTTACCTTCAATTCCACTGTCTCTGTCTGCAACAAAGATGCTAAACAACACTGCTTCCAATACCAAAGCCTGAGGAACGTCATTCGTCATGGATCTCCACTTAGACATTGAGCCATTGACTACAACTCTTTTGAGTGTGACCATCCAGCCAATTCCTTATCCACCAAGTGGTCCATCCATCAAATCCTTCTCTTTCCAATTTAGAGACAAGTCATGTGGGAGAGTGTCAAACACTTTACACAAGCCCAGGTAAATGTTACCAGTTACTCTTCTCCTATGCCACCAAATTACTCAGGCACAATTTACCCTTAGCAGAGCCCTGTTGGCTGTCATCAGGATATGTGTCATCTTCTAATAATCTGCCTTAAATATAAGGTTCTGCTAAATGGCTCATCTCTACCCTCTTCACTGCACTCTCCCTTCATCTCTGTGACCACTGACCACCCATATACCCCACACATACAGCTTTCAGGATCCTAATCCAACCAGTAAGATGCATTTGACATGTGAGATGACAGTATGATACACAGGTCTACTTTTTTACAAGTAATTTCACTGTTTTTTTTCACTATGCATTTAAAGGTAAAGGTAAAGACAAACTTTTGCTAGTTTTCAGTCTAGAGCAAAGTTCACATGGTCCTAATTGCCTTCAGAGTAGACCATCTGTACTTCTCTTTCAACACATATCCAGTAAGTTTCCCTGTTGCTTGCTAGGAATGGGACAACGGCACACAAAACAATTGATTCTTTTCCAATATTGCTTCTTCTTGGTTGATATATTTTGTGTTAGAATTGGTTTACTTCAAAACTGGCAGCAAATTTGACCAGTTCATCCATCTTCCTTTTGTTGTTTCTAGCACCAGTTCAAATTCAGCGATACTGGCAAATACAACAAGAGGATTTAATCTTTGATCTTTCCTTCTCAGGAGAAAGAAAAGCTTTTTTTTTTTTTTTCCTTTTATGCAATATTCAACTGATGGTACAAATTTTTCATCACAGACTTTCTGGCATGTATATATTCAAACCAACATATTAATCCATCACAACAAATGCAGCTGAACTAAGTAATACAATATCACCGAATGGTGAATCCACTGATTCTTCGTATTATCTAATCCTGCTATACTACCAAAGGTAAAAATCTTCCTATGGCTTATCTACAAGAACTATGAATTACTTCATTTTGCACAGACAAAATTTACTGGATTCATGAAACCACATATTTGACTGAATGAATGGGTCATGAAATGGAAACTTCTTATTTGGTTTTGCTATTTAAAATTATTATAGATTTTTTTTTTCTGCAACACTAAGAGAGATCTCCCTAAACTGGCTATTTGAATAACAGAATATTTTTCTACTGCTCCCTGCTGTTGATACCGAACTATGACTTACAGAAGTGTGATACCTTATGCTACTTTGTTTAGCAGCCGTCACAAAAATCTGCACCCTTGATATAATATTGTTTCTTATCTCAGATAAAGTGCAGATAAAGTAGTTTATGCAACCCCCCAATGCAAATGGTTCAACTCCTGCCAATGAAAAAAAGAAAATGACTGTAAATAATGCATGTAAATCACATCTGAGCAACTATGTACATGAACTGCTTTTTATGTAAGGCCTGATAGACTAGGACCCTGTGTGCTAATGGCTGCCTATTTCCTCTAAATTTTACATAGAGCTCTCATATAAGTTCAACAATTTGCAAGTTTATAGCTTAAAGTAATTGTTCATGCCAATTCATTTGTCAGCAGAGGGAGCCAAGCATTTCAGGATAGTGACATATCTCTTCCCATGGCAACATACACCTAACCTTCACACTCCTCTTCCCCATCTTATTATACTTGGAACGGGAAGGATCTGTCTGTCTTCACTGAATTACAAAGGTGTCCTGCTTAGATAGGGAACCTGAGTTTTACATAACTAATTTTAGGAGAAAATACATCCTATTCTGAAGAATCATGAAGAAAGAACATTCCCCAGTATTTACTTCACTTGATGTAAAGCGTTGCCCCATAAATACTTGTTTGAGCTGCCTGCATTACCACTATAGGTGGAATTTTTGTTGAAACAAAAACTTTGATGCATCATGATGGCATTTTTGGTTGCAACATAAGACTTCACTGTGAATGAGGAAACAATTGAACTGGAGTCTTTTACATCTCAATTACTGAACTATGATGTTTTATTTCTCCATAAAGTACTTAATATCAGGATTTAGTCATAAGCTAGCCCACTCGATGCTCCGTATTGATTTTCTGCTGCAGTCAGACTTATGATAGAAAACACTGAAGGAAGTTACACAGGATTGGAAATAAAAACTTCATCATGGTATTATCCATTTTCTTCCACCAAAAATACCCCAATTCCACAATATCTAGAATATTCAATGGACTGAATAGGAATATTAACATCAAATAACCTCATACTATTCAGAAGACTGGATTAAAATCTAAATCTGAATCTGACCAGCTAATATTCTTCACTTGGTTCCTCCAGAAACATACATAAATACACATTTGTGTACTGAATGTCACGGCACTTATAGAACATTTTTTTAATTATATGAGCTGATCTGGAGAGTCTCAATATATACAGTTGCCCCACACACACAAAATTTGATGGACATCTTTTTTTGTGGATTTCTGCCAGTAGAAATTGTGGGCTCACACCACAAGTAGTTTTGAAATCCCATGACATTTTGTGGCACATTTTCATTTGTTTCAGTTACACAGCTGCAGTAGGAGGCTACTGCAATTATTTAGCTTATGATATTTTGGGGGAAGTGATAGAGTGGTGAGATGTTTTATTTTAAGAGAAAGTGGTTTATTTTAAAGGACAACAAAATCTCCTCAATATGTTTTATTTATTTCCTGAGGACTTTCACTTACACAAGTAGGCACTACCTATTTGAAATTGACTGCCCAGAGCACAACAGTAAAAAAAAATCAGAATTTGGCTTAGCTTCATTTAAAATAGTAAAAATTGACCTTGTAAACATTTCCATAGGAGGTAGGATACATAAATTTGACATCCTGTCAAATAAGAGAAAGTAAACAGTTACTCTGTGATCCTAATAAATAATGAGCAACACAAGTATTAAATAAACATTTTTATACAAAAAGGTATAAGACTAAAATAGCATTTTCAATAAATTAAGAATAGATGTAATCACTTATTTATAACTTAGTCTTGCTTGCAAGAGTCACAAGCTTTTTCTACTCACCCTGAATTTCTGACTGAAAAGCCACAATGGCAAGAACAACCCTGAGTGATTCATAAGCAGGACGAATCTGAATAAAGCTCATTTTCTGGGGGGGGGGGGGGAGGTGTGCTAATATCTCTAAAATGTCCCCTTTTATTCCTCTATATAATACTTTTCTGTTCCTCCAACTTGAAGGGGATTGTCATCATAGGCTTAATGTCTGGACTTGGAAAGTAAGCTTAAGGCACTGACGCGTCTCTCAATTCAAGTTCCTCCAGCAGCTGATCCCATGAAGACAGTGTTGATTGGTGGCAAAGATGACACCATATCTCTGCTTGGTTGGCCATGGGACTCCAGATTTTCCTGAGAAGGGAACTGACCAGATGTTCCATACATACACTGGGAAGAAGATGTGGTTTGCATGTTTGTAGCTGTGGGGAAAAAAGTTTACCATCATTGCAAGCTTTCTATCATCTATTGAATTTAACAAAAAATACAATCCAATTTCATCCCATGGAAATCTTTATCTACCAGGCACACCATCTGAGAGATGGAAATGTCAACATTTGATACTTAACTCAGTTTATATATGCTTCAATAACTTTTCTTCAGTGGCTCCTCAAATCATCAGGGAATAGGTCAAAATCCTTGTATAAGTGAACTCTGCTAAAATTCCAGCTATGGGCCTGAAGTTTATGCTTTGTATATGATCTATATTCTATAAAAATTGTGAAAAGTTAATGACGTGCTATGCTAGTCTTTCCACATCTTGCATCATTCGAGTCCATATTCACTGGTGGGACCACTGCCACCACTTGGCACATATCAATACAGAGTACAGAAGATACTTGATAGGTTCAGTCCATTTGTGGTGCTGATGTTTTTTTTCCCCCCTTCTTTAGCATCCTTTAAAGAATTGAGCACTGAGTTCCTGCAGAGGCTTAATGAGGCAAGAAATGTCTGATCTTCCACACAAGATTAACAGGCAAGTCATGGTAGTAGGTAATCTTACAGAGAAACAAACAGTGCCTGAGTTTGTATCTTCCACGCAACCCGTTTGGGATGCGAGACCAAACCCAGCTGTGATTTGTTTAATGCATATACAAACCCAAACTTTGGGGCTAGGTAATTTTACCTAAAATTCAGTCAGTGGGAGCTTTGCCTAATACACAGTCGTTGAAGCACAAGACAGGAAGGAACTACACCACAGGAAGTATATATCTAGACATCCCTAACCCAGGGTTCATTTGATCTGTTTGACAGTGAGGATCATTAAGAGCCCTTAGAAAAGCCCAGTCTGTTACTAGCTCACTTAATGGTTAGAAAGTGTTTCCTATAATGGATTTTTCTGCAAGTCAGGCCAGTCAATCCACTGTTCATGGACAATGGATCATTAGTTCTCCCTGTGGGAGTGAAGAATTAAACCCACTGTCCTGCAGTTTTAAGGAAAATGCATCTTATGATACATCATAGGAACTAAGCTATTTATCTCTATAGTATATCTCATATACTCTGTATGCAAGTTACAGCTGCTACTCAGTTGCTAACAAACGCTAATCAGCATTTGTTAGGATGCTGGAAAGTTCATGGCTCTTCCTCAATCATTGGACATACTTACGCATAGGAGTTCGACAGACAGCTGAAGGCGAGGACTCTGTGTAGTATGAGCCTGTTTGTTTTCTTCCACTATCATCCAAGATATTCAGTGGATCATGTATATCATTGTATGATGGCAATGATCGAATGCTGCTTACACTGCTGATTACAGAAACATGTTGATCCACCATTGTCCCAAGTCTGTGAGATTCTGGATAATTTATATTGTTCCCATAATATCCTGTTGACAAGAGATTGGAAAAAACCAGAGTGAAACTACTGTTGAAAAAAAAGAGTAGGTTAGGAGCCTGTGATAACCTGGGACAAAAGGTAACTGTTACCAGCTGAGACCCTTGAGAATAAATTTATGTACACATACAGACTAGTAATATTACTAATATATGCAGTGACTGACCAAAAAAAAGGGGTGATAACAAGGAAGCAAAAAGATCTTAAGAGTTTAGTCATGCCTTCAGTATAGATTTGTCCTTCCATTCTAAGTTCAGAATCAAAGAGTAGCCTGAAATTAGTAGGCACAAAAGACATCATGAGGACATCTATCCACAGTTCAATGCTCCCTTCTGAAGTTTACAATCCAGCAAAATACAACTTGAAAGAAAAGCTGTGTAGTAATATGTACTTTTCTCATATATAAACCTATATAAAAGCAACATTTACACCGTGTCTTTCCTCCAGAAGAGGGAAGTGGTTTTACTGACTGTATCTCTGAGGCAGATGGTGGTGGTAACTTTACATTTATGTATCAGGACCGAAGTCTCAAACTAAGGCTAATGCACATTTTTTCTACTTTGTTTCACCATCCTGATCCTGTGACTAGAATGGTCCCTTATGCTGACCCCAGAGGTAAGCTATCATATGCCTGTTCTATTTCATATCAGATGTTTTGGAGGATTTTCAAACTGCAAGGTCACCCTGGGTTTGCTTTCTTTGTGCAAGACATGGGGATGGTGCAAAGGAAGATTAGCATAGGTGCAGCAGATGCATTTGAGGTCAACTGAGGATTCACTAGAGGAAACAATCCTTAAGTAGCTTGTTACGCCACTTTAAAATCTCTGCATGACATCAGAAAATAGAAAACAGGAAGGTATAAATAAGAGCTGAAAAACATCTTCCATAGAAAAAAGCAGAGAAAAATGTTTTACTACCAGCAAGGAAAGAGAAACAGAAGGGCAGAAGAAAATATATATTAATACCGTTTGATGCATTAGCAGGATACGCTGCTCCTGGGTATGTAGACATTGAGTTGTTCAAGAAATTGAAACTCCCAGTATTCAGAAACTGAATATTTTGTGTGTCCTGAGGCACGGATGAGGAACTATAGCTGGAAGGGGATCTGGCATTGAATGGAGAAACAGCACAACTGTTGCTGAAGAAGTCTCTGGAGAACTGCTGTTCATTCAGGGTGTTGAATCGGCTGTGCTCTGCTCTGTGGTGATAAACTCCTGAAGTGGAATGGGCCTGAGTTCGGAACATAGCCTGGTAATTTGAATTGTTTCCGTAGTAATTCTGATTAGTTTGTGACAAAGTCTGATAGAGGGGTTCTGAGTAGGAAGAGCATTGTGAATGTGTGGATAATGCTGGATCTACACTTGAAGGTCTCACAGCCATTGGTCCCTGGTTGATAACGCTTCCTCGGCTGACCATGGCTGGTGAAATGGGAGGAGTCATCAGGTGACCAGTGCTTTGAGATAGTTCCATTTGACCTGGAATAAATAAGATTAGTGTTCATACTGCAGTACTGTTGAACAGAGCAGATCTGCTAAGACACTAAACCTCTAGTGAAGTATATACTACCATTTGAAACCTTCACAAGGAATATGATTGGCCCCCACATATACAGCACCGGTTCTTTAATCAATGGCTTCAGGGTTTAAAGCTTCCCACTTTCATTCTCCATCTTGCAGGGTTCCACATTCAGTGAGAATTTCAGCAGTTACAAGCCTTGTGTGCTCTCGGTGACACCATTCATTCCCTCCCCACAAGAACTTCATCAAGCCAAGAGGTATAGGATATTTTTACCATTGTTCAAAGGCGATCAATTACTGATAAGGCTCTACAATTGCCACCTTGTAAATCAGCACAGAGGGTGAGCTCATGAAATGTTATTTACTAGAGGTCTTTGTCAATCCATATGGTCATTGCTCCTCCAACAGCAATGTGTTACTGTGGACTGAAAGACTAACAAGTAAATAAGAGAAGGAGAAACTAGAAAAAAAGATACATACTTGTTAGCTGCATATTCTCACTGTCTCCTGTGGTGAAAGGGTTCAGACCAGAAGGTACACTGCTGGGCTGGCTAGCTGACAAGGACACGTATGTTTGCTCTGCTAGACACTCATTTTTGACTGAAGCATCACTGGGCAAAGGAGCAGCTTTGTTACGATTTGCTAGGAAGCAAGAGCTTGGTGATGCGGTAAATGTGGCTTTGCTTGCATCTGGAAAAGTAAGTAAAAACTCTTAGTGGCTGTTATGTATGCTCATTGCATGTAAATTCACACTAGCATATAGATAACATATGAGCCGCCTGATTTGTTTGTATCTTTGGTTGTTTATTTTAAAACCCAGTGAAGCCTCTATATTTTGCATGTAGTCAATGAATACAAACATTGCTCTAGTCTTGTATCATATTCCCTGACCACAGAATTACATCACAGAGTATCAGCTCCTTACTGAAGCCATGATAGTTAAGGTATGAATCAGATTTATTCCCATGAAGTCAAGTAAATTATGCTGAGTGAATCAGGATCATGATACTTCATTTTAAAGACTTAATAATGGGAATTCTAGAATGCTTGATCTCTATCTTCATAATAGTATATAGAGAAAAGCATTTGTTATACTCAGTAGTTCTTTGATTTACTGCAGACTATTAATCAGTGGATTTTTTGCTGTTCTTCAGTGGAAATATTGATTTTATCTTACAGTTTCATATGCTTCACCTAAGTATCCAAGGATAAAAGAACTGCCACATAGAACAAATTTGGGTTTTTTTTCTGAAGGCTGATTTAAAAGAAAAAGCTCAGCATGTACTGTCAGACAATTTTTATGCACGTTTCTTGCAGCAAAGTGCAGATTTAGAGTAACAACAACCAAAAAGTTGAAGATTGATTGCTGGTGCTAATGTTAATAAAAAAAAATTCAGCAGAACCCAGTTAAGTTTCACTGGATTTTTAGAGATTAACTTGGACCAGAATTTGTTCCAAATAAATCTTCATTCATTTTATAGCAAAGGACCTGGAGGATATAAGTTCAAATGGTCTAACCCTGAAGAAGCCTGGTAGACGGAAGATATTAAGGATACTGTTTTAAATTACATTTTTTCTCTTCCACATAGTAATACTTCAGTCAGATGCTAAATAGGGCTCCAAATTTGGTTTCCAACCTTGCAAGGATATTTGCATTTTAGTAACATTTAATACAAGGTGTGATTAAATATTTAAGATTTAGCAGTAAAACTGGATTAGGAACTCCTGCTCTTTCTGCTACTTACGCCTTTTTTCATACTTCAGCTTGTGGCCCTTCAGATGTACCTACAAGTATTTGCCCCATCCAAGATCATTTCAGTGATCCGTTCCATTCACATTCCCACAAAATGCTATTAAGTGAACTATGGCAAGAAGGTGAGAATTAATTGCTAAGTAGTCACAAGATTTTCAGGCAAATTTGACAACGTTGCAGGAAACTACACCTTCAGGAGAAGACAGCAAGCCTGGTTCTGTTTGAATTTAAACAAGTATGTCAGTTTCTAAAAACTGAACATTCAAAAGAACTAAGCTCTAATTACCTAAATTCTTCATGTATTTGTCCAGCAGATTTTGGAGTTCTTGTTCTTTGTCATTGTTGAACTGTGTCTCCATAGCAAGAAGGATGTACTCATCTAGTAGCATGCGGATCAAATGAAAAGAACCTTTTGGAGGAGAAAGAGAGAAAGAGTAGCTGAGTTATCTTTGTGACCATCTCTCACCACTCTACAAGAAGCGAGTGAAACAAACAAATAATTGTGGACTTTAAATGACCTGGCAAGACCAACAAGGAATAGAGCCTGACTTCTAACTCTAATCTCTCTTTGCACTGGCCCACCTAGCTCAATTGTTTACTGTCCTGTAGGCTATTTGACCACTAATTACATCAAAGAAAAATACTGATGAAAGTGAGACATGCTTCAGACTTGAAGAGGGCACACAGTGGAGATAGATAAGGCCAAAGTCTGCTAGAATGCCTCTGCTCTATTTCTGTTTGCCTTGTGCTAAATAACCAGACAATAACTGGTGAAGTCTTTGACCTTATTCCAAGGATATATCACGTTGAAAATGTGTGTCTTCTTGCAGCCATTTCAGATACTCCCTTGCGTTTTAGATAACTATGTACCTTCAAATAAACTTAGGAAATCATGTACTAGATTTAAAGTCAGTTTCACTTGCTCTATCATCTTCTATTTTATAGAAGGTTCTTTCTGAAAGTTCCCCAAAAATGTATACATTTCTAAAGATGTGGACATGAACCTTTATTTTTAAAAGCCAAAAACACTGTTGAATTGGCTGCTGATGTCAGAATTAAATGAGTGTTGGTCTGTCAAATGCCTTTTGCTTTCATGAAAACATACCACGCACAAGAACTTCTATTCAGTAGTAATTTTTTACCAAACTGATACACATTTAAAATTAATAATTTAAATCTTCTATCTCCTTTACTGAGATATGCAGTTGCACTGCCATTGCCATACCAAAGCAAACAGAGCTTCTAGCTCTTAAGTGGCAAAGCAGTATCAAAAAGCAATTCAGTAGCAAAATACCTTTGAAAAATGAACATTTGACACAGGTCGCCAACAGAATATTGCTATCACTTACTGTGAAATGTTAGTTTGAAAAACAGGTTAACAGCACTTGTGGCTTTAATCAAAGAATCTTTAGACTAGGACAGGTTCCTCTGCTGAGGAAATGGTGGAAAGTTGGTAAGTTCTAGTACGTAGGTACAAAATATGAGTCTTTTTACAAAGCCCACGTACCAAAACTTGACGCGTTGTTTAGAGTTAGGTTATGCATCACTCGAGCACCAAAAAAACTCCATTTGAGAAGGAAGTCTTGAGCTCTCTTCTTTAATGACTTCCCATTTTGCTTGCTTGCCTGAAAGAGAATAGTAAAATACTGTTAAGTACACTAACTTGCTTTCTGAATATGCTTTAGAGTTCAAGGAGTCCTTGACTCAGGCTGATGTGGCAGAGTAGATCAAGGTGCCTGATTCAAACTCCCTTCATAATACATGTCCTAAAGTGATAAAGAAGACCAGCATTCACTCTTTTCAGTGCAACCAGAGCAGAGATATGCTAGTGTTAGATAAAGCAAACTGCTTACTGCTTTGGTTCTGCTGTGCCCTGAAGGCATATGAATTAGCTCATATTCTAATGTTAAAGGTGCCAAATTATTTTGTAAATATAGAGATGTACAAGGCAGAAAGAAAAAAAATCCACCCTCTGGTACTATGTTATTCCACACAAATAGGGAACGGATACTAGTCTTTGTACTTTAATGTAACCTGTATAACAGTGGCCAGACTTGATCTTACGAAATTGTATGTTTACTATTGTAACATTGATGCTTTTAATGCTGCTCATTTCATAGTGTCACTTTGCTCTAGCAGTGATTTGTTCACGTGGTGATGACCTGTTGCTTTCTCAAACAGCAAGCAGAAAGAAGCTGTTGTGTGAATTTGACAGCAACCACACTTTGGCATGAACAGAAGGCAGACAGCAATGGAAGGATTACCTGTTCTGTAAATCATTAGCTTCTGATTAGTTGACCTAGCTGTGTATCAGGACTTATAGGTATTTCTTACTCCTAACTACAGGAAAACAATGCCAGGAACCATCACTGTTAACTTTATTAATACAGTGTCACATAGTAAATGCTGAATGAGGGAGTGCTTCATCTTTCATGCCTGGCTTATTTATCAGGAATTGTCTTCTGAAGTTGTGGAATCCATTTTAGAGCATAATCATTCACTTCTAAAATAAGTTGTGACTGCTTAGCTTCAGTGAGAGTTTTCTGTCCAGGTAAGTGTGTATGAGGACTTGTTTTGGCTGTGCTGCCCTGAATCATATAAAGCTTCTCCCTGCGCTTCTCTCATATGGCAGCAAATGTTATGAAACTCAGAGAGCTTTAAAAAAGAAAGCATCACTATTTCACTGAAATTTGGGAAAACAGGTGAAGACAGGAAAAATGACATGCTTATGGTTATTCTGTAAGTGGCAGTTGCTCTTCTGCAAGCCAGTCAAAGCTAACTGCAGTATTCTCCTTTGCATCTGTTCCTATCAAGATGATCCCTAAAATCATGGATATAATATTGCATTTCCAGATAGAACATGACCTGATGAGAAGACCGGTGTTTAGTTACTAGCAAGCAATGTGTAACATTTTATTCTGCTAATTTACATTTATTAGAGTAATAAATCAAGAAATATCTCTTACTTAAGCTATAACGCAGAACTCAATTATTTTGTCCTGGAGTATAGTGCAATCATTCCTGGATAACTACATGCCTATAAAGTACTTACTTTCTTGCAAATCAAGGGAAAGAAATCATATAAAACTCATCAAGTATTGAGTTAACTACCTTAATAAAGCTACAAAACTGTATCTTCTATCCTGGTCTGAAGAAATCCTTCTACAGGCTAGCTACTTCTGAAACCATCTACTGCATTATCTTATAGCACATATGGTACCATCCAAATACCGTGAAAGCAAGAACTGCTTCTCTAAGGAAAAACTTTTATTCACTGAGCAATATCCGTGTCACTTTACATGCACAGATAATGCAGATGGGTTTCTTTCATGTGCAGTTTATGACATTGCTGACTTTAATGTTGTAGTTAAGATACTTCTTAGTTTGCACACACATAAGACTGTTCAACAGCACTCGACATGATTAATTAGAACTAAGAGCACTGGAACTTTTCATGCTAAATGAAGAACTCCCCTATTCCAATAAGGAGATGGAGCAGAGCAGAGAATCTCATGTGGGAAGCCAACGGGGCTGCATAAGTAAGGGACCGTGTAAGGAGTAAGGGGAGCATGATTTGGTCTGGAGTCAGGGAGAACATTTGAAAGGTACCTTGATAACCCTTTGCTCAACCACAGTATCCAACCATTCAATAAATGATTCCACAGTGGCATTCTTCTTTAGAAGGTCCTTCAGTTCTTGAAACACTGTAATAGAGTCATCTACCATGTAAAAAGGAGAACAAGTCATAGCACGCCATTCTGAACATGAGAAAAAGTCACTCACCAGCCATATGACAATATTGTAGCATGGAAAGGAAAATGAAAGAATTAGAGCAGTGAAGAAACAAGTGATCCCCCAGCAAAGCAAGCAGACACACATTCATCACACATGTATTTTAATTACTTAAGCATTACAATGATACAAGTTGTAAGATAATGACGTTTTACAAGAAAATAAAAAAAATAATCTGATATTTCCCATTGATTTTAAGATTCAGCCTTGACAAGCTTTCTGTTACCAAGTTGAGTAGTAAAGCTTTATCTGAAATGTGGCAGACTTGTGTTCTGTCTTAGGTTTCCCTTATATTTTACAAGTTTCTTACAATATAATGTAAAGCTAACTTTCTCAATTTCCGTTTTTGAAAAAGTTTGTCAATGACCCGTTATTTTTCTTCTCATTTTAACCCCATATGATCAGGCAAAACTTCAAAAGAGGTTTTATTATATTTAGCAACTGAGTTGTAAATGATTTTTTCAGCAATCATTTAAAGTCATCTAGTTGGGATGATTTCCCAGTGCAAGCTTCTGTACTTGTAGTACATGCTAGGGGAACCATTAGGTTTTCTTAAAGCTACTAAAGCTACTAAAGGTGCTACTGAGCTATATTAGAGAACGTAATGTCTACATATGCCTTTTGTCAGTCCATCTCCAAGTAGACTAATGTGGCAATTAATCACTTCTCATGATACAAATATATCACCAGGGACTTACATTCACTGTAGACCTCCCCATCAGAATCTGTGCTTCCTGAGACTGCAAGGAGTGCCTGAGAGCCAATACTGTTCAAATCGACCTTTTCAATATCCGACACCATGGAATTCACCACATGCTGATCAAAAAGTGCTGGCCGAGCAATCTGTAAGTGAAAGCAAGGCAAAGGTAAGGCAAAATACTGTCGGAGTTTAACCCCACCTGGCAACAGCTTCTCACTCACCCCATCTGCGGTGGGATGAGGGAGAGAACCGAAGTGTAAAAGTAAGCAAACTTGTGGGTTGAGATTAAAACAGTTTGAAAATTAAAATAAAAATTGTAAGGAAAAGGGGAAAAAAAAACAGAGAGAAAAATCCTACCCAAGAAAGACAATGATGCAAATGAAAACAACTGCTCACCACCAACTGACCAATGCCCAGCCAGTTCCCAAGCAGTGTCCCATCCCTGGCCCCCGCCAAGCCCCCCCACCCCGGTTTTATTACTGAACATGACATTATATGGTACGGAATATCCCTCTGGTCAGCTGGGGTCATCTGTCCCAACTGTGTTCCTGTCAACTTTTTGTGCAGCTCCAACCTACTCACTGGTGAGGTAGTTGTGAGAAGCAGAAAAGGTCTTGACTCTGTGCAAGCACTGCTCAGCAATAACAGTGTTATTATCAATGCTATTTCCAGCACAGATCCAAAACACAGCCTCATAGCAGCTACTATGAAGAAAATTAACTTTATCCCAGCCAAAACCAGCAAAGACCCACACCTGAGGATCACCTGAATGACTCCTCAGAGAAGAATCATATTTTGTTTAATCTTATCATGGCTGTTTTTTTCATAGCTCAGATGAGACAATGTTGCCCTTCCATCAGACTTCTAATGCTCTTCTAGAGTGCCTTCCTATCAGATCATCTTCACGAACCCATGTGCTACTTCTGTCTTAATATTTATGAAAGAGAACACTAAGTCAAGATAATTATATGGTGCATCTACAGTTATTCATGAGGATGACTACCTCAAAGCTGACACCTTGTCAGTGCAGACATGCAGCCTTCAGCTACATGTTCTCCTTTCAGTCAAAGCTCAAAAAGAAATAAACTCACTAAAGGACATCATGGACAAGGCAGCAAACCTTTACTAGGAAAGAAGGATCATCTGGTATTTTCCAAACTGGAACTAAAAAAATACCCATATATTCCACTCCATCATTTGATTGCCATAAGTTCCCATGATAGTAGTTCATTATAGCCATGGCCTTTTCTCTCTCTTCTGCTACAAAAGTTTAAAGTTCTGGTCAGGTCTATTTATAGCTGCTTCCTTCCTGTATGGCTGAAGCTGAACCTTGAAAAATAATACATTTTATCTCATAGCTAGCAAGGTGCACTGAATGTAATTGATGATTTGGTTTATCTTTCTGATGTGCAATTTGATTCTGTTTACCTGTGCTAGGTGTAGGAATGACGTCTGTCGTTTCAGGGAGGAAACAAATCTTCGTGCAATAGGCAGTTTCTTCTCTGTTAGGTTTTCTGGTAGATTTTCCAAAGAGGAAACAACCCACTGTTCCCAGTTTTTTGCAAAATTTCTTATATCTGCCAGTAAACTATAGGAAAAAATGTGGCTTAGAGAAACATCAGTAAAAACCATCTTGCATTGGTTTAAATAATTTGGTTTCAATCTATGATTAACAGACTCCTGAACATATCTGTGAATTACTCCTCAGGCATCACAAAAAGGAAATAGGAAATCACTGATCATCAAAAAGCTAAAATTGACCATAAATTGATCTGTAGCTCCTCTAAGAAAATGTCAGTTGAAACAGGTTGAAAACCACTAGCTTTATGAACAAACCATAAGATACGCAAGAACCACTAAGCATCTCTGAATCTAAAGGCCTTGGTCAGATATAAAACCCCAAACAAGATGTGCTTCAAGAAAAGGAAAGATAAGAAGACTGGGGTAACTTATAATAATCCTCTAATCAATGTCTTGTTGAGAAAATGCTTAGATATTATGGTGATGCATAGGATACAAACCTGAAAAGTATTCTGTAAAAAAGGTAACGATTTTTTTTTCATTAAACAACATGAATACATCTGTTTCTTTTTTTATCTTCTATGGACTTAGTGTAGAAGACACGTACTTCAAAATATCCAACAGCCAGTAAAATAGGATATTAGAAACTGTGTAATATTTTAAGGCTGTTCTATAGGTGTCCTCAGAGATGGCAGTATTTTGCCATACATAATATACTGGTCTAAAAATGAGCATAAATACAGTGCAAATATTTTCTCCTGGATATACTATTTAGGCTATTTACCTAACAAAGAGAATGCAGTATTATGATTAAGTGTCAAATACCTACCTTTCTGGCATTTCTTGCATTGTTGCAGGGATGAGTACATCTGTAAGGACCTTCAAAAAGGTAACAGAAAATGATATCAAGCTTTCACAGGTCATTTATTCATTCATGTCGGTCTTATCTACTTAGACTGCAAAGTGATAGACAGGAAATTTATACAGAATAAAGTCATTCAACCTATCATCCAGATATTTATACACCTAGATTTCTCCCATTTCTATTAGAAAGGAACATACGAGATATTTATGTACCTAGATAGCTCCATTCTTAACGTATGCCAGCAAAACAAGAAAGTGCTATTATTCATGTCTTGCAGTAGGAAAATTAGTAGAAGCGAGATGCATAAATTCTTTGTCTTTTCTAGCATCACTGTGAGTCTCAGTAAAGCACATACTCAAGCATCTCCCAAGTCCTTGAGAGCTGTTAGGAATTCTACTCTTCCTTCTGTAACACTGCATGTGGCACTGAAGGTGTTTGGAGTTTATGACAAATCTCCTAAAGCTAAGTGTGGTGTGGAACTGTTTTGCCAAAAAACATGCCATCCGGCATGCCTTCTGAGGCATGTTATTACAGAGGACAAAGTTGTCAGCCTATACCCCAAAAATCTGTTTCCACTACTGATGTGAACGGTTTCTGACAACAATGCAACAAAATTCCTCCTTCTTTCTGGCAGCTTTATTGTCAAGAATGTCTGCCATGATTATAAGTGAGAAATGGTGAGAGACAAAGAAGAGGCTCAACAGTAAATTTATGAACTTTTGAGACATTCTGTGTTATTCAATTCCTAATTTAGCACTGCTGTAGTATTACTTCTTCTGTCACATTAAATATTTATTACAAATAAAGTTAACATTGTATCTATTGGGACAGCATGTTTAAATACAAAAACTCATAAACTCAAGGTACAATATAACCTCTACAAGTAAAAGAGGCTCAATGGCTCATCTCCAGGGTATTAATTATCATCTCTGATGCAAATTACCTTTACTACCCTTTGTTACATAAAACACCTTACTTTACAACTTGATACACTTCTAAGAAATACATATTTCATCTTTCCATATTTTTGTACAGTAAAGATGACAAACAGATGATGATAAGGCATGCAGTGCTGAACAGCCCCAAGTCTCTTGGTTTGATTGCTTAATGTCTGCTGTTTTACCAATATACCAATTTCTTCCTATCAATACATAGTTGTGAAATGTGTTAGAGATAGGACAACAATCCTTTTCTATCTATATGACATGTCCTATGAAAAGAACTTAAAAGTGCTTTGCAGCTGCTAATTAGTGATCTGATTTTCCAAATTAAAACTCAGGAAACTTCAGTAGCATTTTTTTCTTCTTCCCCCCAGCACTCTATTTCTTAATCCTGGCCTTGCAATACTCTTTAGTTACACTTAGTTTCAACTGTCTGTGTGATCACGCTGTGAACCAGATCAAAGAATGCATATGGCACAAAAACTTTGCAAAACAAATGTTCCTTATATGTTTTTTTAACCCCAAACCAGTTCAGAGCACAGCTGGTACACCTAGGAGCATAGGAACAGAAATTAAGTGTAGTGGGTAGAAGAGGCAGGAATATCTTAACCCAGTATTGTTCTAGTTCGATAACATGAAACCATGGCCTGATATAACCTGTATGTAGCAGACTGGCATATGGAATCACTTTGCTGATCTGCCACGGACTTTCTTTGCTGGTAGAAATTCCAATAAACTGTTAAGTAAAAACAAGGCTTCATTTTTCACCCAGGCGTAACTTAGCTTTGTCAGTAAAGCACAGAAGCATTTCTCTTAGCTACATTCAAGCACGTAGGTCGGGATTTCACCATTAGTGCGCTGCCTGTAGTCACACATCAAGTGTGCAGCAGACCTGAGACTGGAGTCCAGCTCTTACATGTACCACTTTTTACGTTCCTGATTTCAACAGAACCCTTGCTGATTTACACAGGTAAGAGGCAGAAAGCAGTTACAGCATCCTCTTATTCTAACTTCAGTGCAGGTTTTACACAAGCTAAAGCTGTAACGTGGTTGAGATTATCCATGTAACTAAATGTTTAACTTACCTTATACAGTATTGAGTCACAGACACAGAAGATGTCAACAATGACGGGATTTTCAAGCAAGGGAAGAAGATGGTCAGGCATTCCTTGCCAAAAATGTAATAAGAAATGCTGAATCTAAAGGAGGAGGAAGCAGAGTCATGGACACAAATAATGCTTTCTTGGCTCCCCGTGAATATATACCAAGAACTTATGTTCAAACAACCTTACCTCTTCAAAGTTCCCATTAATTGCATTGTCAAGGACACATTGACAGTGTGTTTTGTACATCATGATAAGAGTATCTACCTATTTGGGGAAAGAGAAAGAAAGAATAAACAGATTTTCTTAGCCCTCTCCTTTACTGCTATAGCAATCTAGGTTTCTGCTTTCTGTATCTAATATTTAAATACAGAACATAAATTGTGTTACAATGCATATTTACAAATAGGTAGTCTGTATATCCAGAAGTGATGAGGAGGTCACTCATCTCTAGCTTTTATCAACATCTTTAAGTCTCAGTGCTGTTGTCAGAAATACAGCATCTTAATCACTATACACTGTGAAAATGTGGATAGGCAACAGATAGATTAGTCACATGGATAGTAAAGCAAATTCACTGTTCTGAAGGTAAGATTAATCCCAAAGAGTAGTGCAAGTTAATCATTAGGCTACTATAGGCGTCTATGAGTGTTCTGAAACATCATCCTGTTGGACAAATGAGAAAATAGCTGCCAGTCATTTGGTCAAAGTTTAATCACTGCCTTACAAGAACTGAACTTTAAAAAGCAGAACTCCCTTTCCATCTCATCAGGCTAATTTATCTGAGTGTTCCTTTATTTTAATAACTCTGCAGAGGTATTATAAGACTTTAAAAAAATGTTAGTAATTCTTTTAGTTTGAGTCAAATTAGAAAACAAGAATTTTGTAAAGTATTTTAAGGAAAGAAAAATGCTAGCAAAACCTTTCTTACTGTCTAGAATCACAGAAATTTTGTTACAGCTTGTGAACTTCTCCAGCAAACCAATATCAGGTTTTGAATGAACCTAGTTCCACCTTATTTCAGTAGTTTTAGCATACAGATACCTTTGAAAATGGATCTCACTGACTTTCAGATCTGCTTCTGTAACAACATATCTTTGAAAAGCAATGGCAAAGGGCAAGTGTCAAGAACACATAAAGAGTTTTTATTGGAAGGAGTTGGTGGAAGTTTAAAGTTTGGGTAAGTTTTCTTCAGAAATATAAAATGCAGAAATTATTGATCTCTTTTAGAGCAGATTGCTACTTTTATGGACTCCAGAGATTTCAGTTGCATCAAATTTCTCAGGAGTTTAATGAAGGAGTCACACTTCATGTATGAGTTCTCTTGAACAGAGAACCTAAATATTTTAGGTTCGATAACCCTTGGTCAGGCAAGCTGTAGGAGGGGAAAGACGGTAAGGAAAGAAAACAGGAAATAAGAAAACAAGGAATGAGGAAAGAGCAGCAAAGAAAGAGAGAGGCACACAGAAATTCATCTCTCTTCCCACAGTCATCTCATAACTCCACGAGCCTCTCCCCAGACAGAATCATCTGCAAATCTCTGTTGGGCCCTCCTGTCATCTGGTCCCCATATGAGAGGAATTACATGCTGCTGACACAAGAATGAGGAGAAAAATAGTTGCATCTTTTCTCTTCATTGTTGGAGTGGTAAAATTCAGTTTTGCTTACATTGCTCTGTTGGGTCTGCAAGGAACCTCAAATGCTATTCATATACAAATGTTATCAGAATGCAGTATATACGAGAGATGTGAATTCACTAATGGAGACTATAGCAGCAGGTGAGTATGCTACTGAGTACACCAGTTCTTGGGCTTTCTTTAGGAAATGGTAACATTTCCAGCTAAGACCTCTGTAATAAAGATGGCTCCTTTTATTTAGCTCCTCACAAGAGGAATCCTAGGCTTCGCTACTTTCACAGAACAAACTTAAAAGGAAGGGCTCATAGAACAAAAATGCTTTAAAACAATATATCTCAAGACAGCCATCATGACCCACACTGGAGGCTAAACTGGAAAGTTCACAATATGTACCAAAAGACTTCTAGCAGAGTTCAGGGATGTAGCAGCCTGTAATGGGATCAGAAACAACACAGACGTAACACACAGGCAAGCAGTCAAAGATATAAAACATATGCCAGCAGTACTTCTAACAGAACTGTTACGCTTAGTATAAGCTAAACTGAGTTTGATTTGAGGAACACATTTTACTAATTGAAAAAGAAAAAAAACCCCAAACATATATGCTCTGATTTTCACATTCTTTTTTCAAACAATTAATGAAAGAGAGTAAATTTCACTTAATTACTTGCTGTGAATTATCTGTTCTGATCTAATCGGAACAACATTTACCTTAAATCTAAAGGCATTTGGAATGAATACAACTCTCAGTTATTTGTTTGTTTTGTTCTCCCCTTCTTACATACCATCAGTTTGTAAAATACTAGGTCGGTTAATAGGTAAATAATTCAACCACCTTTCCAGTGGAAAGCCAGTTAATTGGTGTTAGTAAAGGTTTGCCCCCTCTATAAATCAGTCACCTCTGTTTGATTATGGACATTTCTGGCTCTTTCATGTCAATACCTCAAAGGCCAAGATAGGAAGAAACATTCTGTGGCAATTTTTGATCTGTAAGTCAGAAAAGAAGTAGCTCACATTTTACCTTGTCTTTAGAAATGCATCCTTGAAGCAAAAGGTGTTGAGCACTTGGAAACTCTGGGAGGAGAGTTCCAGTTTTGGAACTCAGAGAATATTTACGAGTGAAACCACCCTGAAACGAAAGGGAAAAAATAGGAACACTGAGACAGCTAATACAGATTAAACTGAAACCAACAATTCATGTTAAACTTGTATATTTTTTTCCATAAATCTCTCCATGTTCCATAACATTTATATTCCAATAGTCCTTACAAAATATTGACGCTTATCCAGACCTGGATCCCAGCTCAGGAAGGTAGTTAAATATGTGCCTAGAGCTAAACTCCACAAAATACAATTTTCAGGGTGACACAGCCTTTGAGCCCCATTACTTCATGGAATTCGACAAGCTAAATTAGAATACTACTTGTCTCTAAAGTACAGACTGTGATATCCCCCGGGAGATCCTAGATTTTATTTAATATGCATCTTTTTAGTGCAAGGATCTAGGGTATTGCAGATATTATTGCTCTTCCTTCCTCTCTTCCTACAGTAGTTTCTGCTGTTTTAGTATGGTAATCACAATTTTAGATTATCATAAAGTTTGGTAATATTTTATAGTGGTATGGATGCAATGGTACCTAGGGTCTATGGACACTTCTGAACTAAGTATCAACTATATCGCTCTCTGTGATTGTGGTAGACTTGATGTGAAGCCCCTGTTTCATATCTCAATAAGAATGAAATTCCCAGCCACTTAGCGATCTCCAGTTACTTCGCTGAAACACAGTTATTGCTGACCTGGAGACAAGATAAATTCCTCCTGAATTATGACAAATTCTGCTGATCTGAGATTTCCTTTAATTTCTCAAAGTTCACCTTTTAAGCCTTTTTATCTTGTGACATCTGAAATATTGTAGACACATCTTGTACTAGTTACAGACTGTGAAAAGATCTTGAATAATTATTAGATCCTAGCCTTTGGATAGTTAGGATTGAAGGATGAAACAACAAGCAGCTTTGTACATGTAGATACAGACCATGAAGAAATAAGTGGCAAATTCTTTTTTTAGACTGCTAACCTAATACTCTCACAAAAACTGATTTAGTCTATTTCTCAGTAAAACTAAACAGAAACATTCTGTAATGATGTAGTATTACTATGCTTATATTTATAAAGCACATCACTTTATGCTTATTAAGTTCTTGAATGATATAACTAAGAATTAATCCTTATCCTCAGGAGAAGCAATAAAATCTGTACTATGATTCTGTCCATACTGACTGAATTGTACCTAATCTCATAAGATTGCATTCAAACCTAGACAAGACTATTTGGCTCCATTTTAGCCCACCCAGTACTTATGCCAAGGCAGCATATGAAGCCTTGAGCAAGTCTTGTGCATATTCCTGTGGCAAATCCACTACCTCTGTGCAGATTCTCTTTGTACTAATAGATAGAACTTATGACCATACATGAAGCATTTGAACGGTACTTGAAGTAGCCTCTTCCTACCTCTTTCAGATTTCACTGTAGGAAAACAGTAGGAAATAGTAGGTGTATATAGTGTAACATACAGTGTAAAAGCATGGAAAAGGGAGTGCATTCCTACAAATGTTGACTCATGAACGGGAATCCAGTTTCAAGGGAAATTACGTCAAATACTGAATTCAGAAACTATAGCTGTAACTGACTTATTCTCCATACCTATATACCTTTTTTTTAAAGGGTGATATGCCTGACAAAACAGAGAGCAAGGAATAAAAGCATACATTATGTAAACACACTTTGCCTGTGCTATCTACAGTTCATATATGTATAAAGCTCTCAGTCAAAGAAATTACAGAAATTTAGAAACATTAGTGTTTCTAGTCAATACTTTTGCAGTTTTACAATTGCCTATCAGTATCAGGACGTTTGGCTTTTTTAATAAAAGGAGTAATCTTAATTATTTTATTATGTAATTACCCATGAAATATATTAAAAGCTCTGATTAAAAGGGATCAGTTCATTTAAAAGAAGGCAGTGATGGTGGTGGGAGGTTTAAGAGAAGATAATCTGCAATGTCTTTACCTTGCTAATGGACTTACATGACTGTGCCTCAGTTCTAGGTTTAATATTTTAACACACTGTCACTTGCCCTTTCAATTTAATACCATCTGTTTCTAATGGCCATTTAACATTAAGATAATGACAGTAATATTATCTGCCTAATTAACCATGCACACTCTAATGGTGCACTAACTGGTTTAGATAAAAGAATTTGCTGATATTTCCCCCTACAGAGAGAATACTAGAAAATGTGATAAAACATACCAGGAGTAAACAGTGTCCCTGGCACTCAATAAGTGTTCATTCAAATGCCATTTACTCAGTATATTTAGACAATCAGTGCTTTAACATCTTTTCAATGTCTTTATGTTCCTACTGAGAATTACACCTTATGCAATCATTGTAAATCTTTCTGGAATACCTAATTGCATGTACTTTCAAGCAAATGAATAATGATATATCACCTGTTCACTTTAATGGAAAGTATGATGCCAAACTTTCCATACACTGAGATTGTTAAAATTAAATTTTGAGATATGAAAGCGGATTTTTTCTTTAAAGACTTACCTGACTAATTTCAGACAACACAGAACCAGACAACCAAAAACTCATATTGATGTGCTCTTTCTCACTTATTTCCACTGACTTCTCTATGATTCTTTTTCTGGGACAGTGAAGTTATTGAACTTTAGGGCAGAAGCAAGACAGGTTTATGGGACTGTCAATTCCCAGACAGACTGGGAATACCACATCAGAAATGGACGTGCATTCATTTATGCCAAGGGAATCAGAAATTTTCCACCCCAAAACTCTGAAAGAATGAACGATGTAGTAGTGCTTATGAATCCTTGAATATGTTGGGGATATTCCATGGCATAGTACTATCTTTTTTTGATAAGATAGGTGATTATCTGAACAGAGAAAATGCAGCAGATCTAATCTATCTGAATCTCACTAAAAGACTTGACATGGTGTCACCATGGGAAATGATTAGTTATGTTGGTGAGAATGGAGATTAGTACAAGAATGTAAAATGTTTAAGAAACTGACTCCAGCTGAAATGCTAACAAGTTGTGTTGACAGGGAAATCACTGGCTTGAAAAAGGATCGGAGTGAAGATTCTCAAAGATTAGACTTGGGGCTGATCTCGTTGAACATTTCATAGATTAAATTGGCTGTCATGAGCTAATGAAATCGTCGATAAAGAGGAGGACCCAGAGGCCACGTAGAGAGATCCGTATGACTTTGATATAATGGCAATAAAGGGGATGAAATCAATAGAGCAAAGCTACACTCTCAGGGACCAATAAGAATTTCTACTATCAGCTAGGACTTGCTTATCTGGAAATGAAAAAGGAGAAAGAGTTTCTATGTATCAGTTGATCACTGAGGGTGTATTTATATACCCTGTGTTAAATTAAATGGTGTCAAGAAACATTCCCAGGCAATACTGGAACAGTATTATTTGGAATGGCTCCTGGCATTCTTCAGGCCCATGCCCATTAGAAGTGTCCCAAACAATTTCTAGACATGCTTCAACAGTTACTGCAGGCTAGGGACTTTTCTCTGCAGCAAGTTGGCTGAGATGTGCCTACGTTGTTTTGCAGGTTCAGGAATTTAATAATATGAACACAGGCTATACGGTGCTAGTTGAACTCACTGTCAAATAACAATCCTGGGAACAATCCTTAACCCTTAATGTACAATAATACACATTTTTCTAGTATAAATATGACGAGAATAACAGTGACTATACCATAGTATACAGTAGTGAAAATGTAGGTTACTTATGGGAAAACAAACAAAAACCATACACAGTTTTAAGGTTCAAAAGAAGGGATATTGCCAATACAAACTGGAGACATGCCATTTACAAAAAATTATGATTTTTTTTTCCGAAAAGATATTCAAATCAGAACAAGTACAGTGAAAGGCTATAAGGTTACTGCTTGTTTCAGATAGTAAGCAAAAGCAGCAAAAAGATGTATCACAAGAAAATGTCATGAAAAGCAAAAAAACAGAGAAAGACAATCTTAACCAGGAGGTGTAAAATACAGTTTATTTAAAAAAACATTTTTTTGGCTTCCAATTAGACAAATGAGATTCTGAAAAAGCCCTCCTGCAAAAGTAATGGATGCAAAAAAAACCAACTTAAGAGTTTGATCTTTTGCTTAAAAGGGTGTATTATGAACCTCTGTGTTTATGGGGAATGGGATTGGAACATGAATTCCAGAAGGTGCCTTCCGATCTTAATTTCCTTTGAATATTTAAAGGAGTTCCACTTTATCAAAAAACGAATGTGAAGAAAACCACAGGTTGTACAATATGTGGATTATAATGGAATTGAAAGGAAACAGACTATAGCACTTACCTCATTCTTCAACTTGCTGCCAGAGAACCTTTGAAAATAAACACATCTGGTTATTTTTTCATAAGCAGAACATTTTTTTTGAGTTTGCATATATAAACACATAAAATAGATATACAAAATAGATCAGATAGAAAAATGATCACTTTTGTCCAAATGTCGTTATAGTAAAAATCATGCAATTTTCTTAACTTCTTCCACTGGTTTGCAAGTGTCTGAGGATATCAACCTAATGATGTCTTCTAAAACATGAAGATTCAGATCACTGACCAAACAGTAAAGTATATAACCCTGTTTCAGCTTTTTCTTTGGATCTTTGCAATTTCATGAATATCAAAAGGGCAACATAGGTGCAAATTCATAAGGCCTTTACCATGAAACAAATAAAGTTTTTTATACAGATGCATAAATTCGGTTTAAAAAAATGTATCTAGAACTTACACTTCTTAGGAAAATGAAGATATCATAGTGATTGTCCATCCTTCCTCACCACAGTATTATCTTGATGTGGGTGAAATGCATTTCTGAGATCAAAGATTCATTAACTGTCAAAAATGTGTTGCAGTATTGTGAATGTCCTATTAAGAGTTCAGTTGCAAGATTCCCAATGAAGTTATTGGACCACCAGGCAACTCTTCAGTGCAGAATTTGGGAAGTACACATTTTATATTATAAAAAATAAATTAGAGAATGTGTAATGACAGAGATTCTAATGGATCAGCATAACATTAAATGATTATTCTTATTTCCTGTTCTGCTGCCAACTGATAAGACACTCTGGGTAACATGAAGTCTTACAATTATTAGTGGCAATATTTTGATTTCATGATGTTGAAACATTCTTCTGGAAGGACAGAAAACCAGTGGCTGAGTGGTTATGGAATTCTTCCTGCCCTGGCCAGGCACAGGTGCCTGACATTTCCCATCACATGATGATCCAGTGTATGTAACCTACAGAGCTCCCTTGGTTGTTAATGGATGAGTATGAAAGAAAGCATTACTCAGTTGATTACAACATTAAGATAATAAGCTTCATAGCTTGATGTGTTTGTTATGGACTGTAGATTTCCACACATGCAGCAAAATGTACACAGAATGTACAGCAAAAACATAAGGCAGCATCTGCTAGCATTGCTCCTCCAACTAAAGCTACCCTCCTCACACAGTGCTGTGGATACTAACAATTTCTGGTGTTAGCTATGCTCCTTTCACAGTGCAAGGCTTAATATTTAAAGGAACTGGGAAGTCAAATTTACAGTGGAAATTAAGGATTTGGACATCTGCAACCCTGCATTTAAAGGCTATTGTACTCAGCTCAGTTACCTAAATATTAATATACAAACGCCAATTAAGATTGAAATGGCAGTAGAGGCCTGCATTTGGGCAACTAAACCAAGGTCCATTGCCCCTTCTAATCTTTTTCAAGCTGCCATCGAACTTGCAAGCCTTATGGTAAAGGCCTCCATATGTCTGTATTAGTGCACAGGCATGGTGTGATCTAATGCTATTTTCAACCCATACATTTTCCCTGCCTATGCCTGCCCCAAGCTTGGTCCAGGAACTTATTTTTATAGCTCACCTACCAGAAAAGACACCAGACAAAGGACAGATTTTATGATGGATCACTACATGCAGCAGCCAGCAACAGGAAGATACACTCTCAATTTTGGATCCTTACACTGCTTGACGCTTTCCTCACCCAAAAGCTTGTTCTTAACCCCAGGCTACTGTGTCATTCTCTTCACACAGACAAATCCAAACGCAGCAATGGCCCAGACTGTGAAAAAGAATGAGCATCTGAACCTCTGGTTTAAATCAGCTAGGGAGGCAATTCGACTGCTGGACCCTGAATATTCAACATCTCACCCATGACAGCACAAATCGTAACACAAACTAAAGGTTCCTAGCTAGCTAATCTAGTAAGTGGTCCTGAAAATCTAGGACAGTATCTATGCCACCTGTCTATGAGTGCATACTGTTGGAAATCCAGCTGTAAGGAATTTTGCAGAACCTCCACTTTCTTTACATTCATTGCTGCTAGATTGTACAAGCATAGAGCTTTACATGAAAAAAAAGGCATTGGCTGACATAAAGCTGAGGACTAAGAGTGATTATATTCCCTTAAATGAAAATAACTGTCTTTCAGTCAATTAAATGAATCATTTGTTCAAGATAATTCTGCACTATGAAAGAATCTCATCTCACTGTGTACCGGCAACATCTCCACAGCTCTGGTTAAATACTCGACAAGAAATGGCATATTCCAGTCTATTATAACTTAAGTTGTGCAGTAGAGATATCCCTCCTTACAAGCATCATTGGCAACATTACCCTCAATTTTTAGACTTGTTCTATTGCTTGGAAAAAATATATATCCTAAACCTGGCAGCAGCTGAATTTTCTATTTGTAATTATAAACTCATTTATTCCTTTCCTTTCTCAGTCCCCACTTATACAGGTATACTGCTGTAGACAATGAAAGCCATCATTCAAGCCATATGTGAACAGAGACATTTGTTTTACGAACTATTAATCTTTGGCAAACCAACAGGCAGCTATCGTAACGTATTGATCTTGCTAGCTGTCCCTTAAATAAATATAATTAGAGCTTCCTGGGTTAGGTTTAAACTGATATTAGCCAGTCAAAGGACTTGTAAATATTAATCTATGCTGACCCCTCCCTCCTGCCCACAGGTGCCAGCTTCACACCATTCTCCAGATGTTTCATAATGGGAAGCTGTCCTGGGGAAAGGGTGACCAGAGGGTGACACACAAGCAAACAAAATAAGACTAGTGTTTTGCTGCCTCATTCAGACTTAACAAAACCTCTGCAGCTCTACACTGCCAGTGATGGGGCCATGCTGGAAGACACTAGTAAAAGATCTAGATCAACCTCTTAAAACAAAATCAACGTCTTTAGGGAGCAAACTGCTACTTATATCTAGGAATGCCGGACACTGAGATATGCAGCAATACTAGTTTTGGTATCAACAAATCTTAGTGTCCTACAACTACTTTCCTAAGGGAAGGTTAAAGTTAGACCTTCATTTACTAAGTCTCAGAAGTTGTTTTTGTACCTGGTTAAGCCTTTTCCAGAATACACAGAATGGTAGTATGCACTGCTTTCTTTAATGCCAATTCCATAATAGTGGTATCTATAGGAAAAAAAAATAAAGAAAGTTTATGAGTGATGAATCAAGTAAAGCAAACTGTCAAATTAATTTCCAGTACTTTCTGAAAACTTTTCTTAACAGTGTCTACCAATTCCTTTCACTGACAAGGAACAAAATCTGGTCTCGTAGGAAACAGTACGTCATGATTTGATCCGAAATTCAAGGCTATTATTGTATTTAAATTTAAAACACTTTCTTACAAGAATGTAACTGGAACAGTAAATCTAGTAACATCTCTTCCCTAATGTACATTCCCTTTCATTTTACTTTGCTGAAAGGGTGCTGGGTTTGAATTTCCAGGTTTATTTTATCAGGCTTACCACTGTGATATTTAAACAGTCCCACAAGGCACTCTTCAGTTGAAAATAACTCACCAGAGTTACTATGAATTAGCGTTCAGCCGTTATATGACTAAAAATGCTAAGAAGTCACTCATTCACTCTCTCAGGCTGTAGACTGACTGACTCTGCTGAATGATTTAGCTGCTCAAGCAGTTCTTATGAACTCTCCTGGAGATTACTGCTCCCAAACAGAGCTTGAAGAAGGAACATGTCTACTGCTTAACCTCTGCAGAACTAAACCCAACACTTAAACCCAAGACACTAAAGAGAGTGAGTTGGTGATAAAAAAAAATAGCTATGCAGTAGGTAACTTATTCCTCCTCTAGGATTTTGCTACAAAAGAAGTGACCTTCAGGAGAAAGGCAGGAGAGCAAGCTGAGGGCAGCTATTTCCTTACCAGTCACAGCAAAGTTGGCTTAAGTTTATCTATCAAAGGTGACAGGCCCTGTTTTATAAATTTCACTCAGCAGATGTAAAAACTGATTGTGTTAAACAAAATTTACCTAAGAATGTTATGGACAATGCACTCAAGATCATTCATTTTTCACTGAAGTTAATTTGAAAACACCATGGCACCTGGTCTAACTGAACTGCTCCAAAGTAATACTTGCAGTTACAGTGCATCACACGTAACTGAGCCTAACACCGAGGTAAGGCTTTGCAACGCATTGCATCAGTTTCACTGAAACTTCTCAAAAGCTTGCAGAAATGCACTCTTAAGACACAAAGCCCCCAGCAAATAGCTCATAGAACACATAAAAGAAAGTTTTCAGCTCATCTCTGCTGTTCCGGGTGATACCTATTAAAAAAAATTAATCACAATCTTACTGTTTGTTCTTGTATGGGACAGTCACAGATAAGGAAAAACCCTCTAATATTTACAAAGTTTTATACTTACAAAGTTGTCTGAATGCACTATATACAAAGAATATTTAAGAAAATGATCATTAGGATGATATCTTTGCTTGGCCTATGTAGCTCAGAAAATCTCAGCTGAAATCATCATTCTACCTCTGAACAGTCTGTTGTGTGCATCCAAAATTTTACAGCCAAGGAAAGTCACAGAAAGTGGTTGCTGTTAAATACCACAGATTTTGCTCTTTGTGTGAAACTGATGAGCCTGCATACCACTAGATTGCAGTGGTACCTGGTACCTCCATAAGGAGGCCAAAAGTTTCTCACATCTGTTTACTGCTGGTTTTCTTGCCTTGTAAGTGAGGTATGGTGAGGTGGTGAAATGACTGTTTTTAAATGTGTTAATACTCAGAAGCTCAGACATAGGACTACCTGCTCATAACAGTTTCTTTTTTAATCCATTAAAGTCAGAGTTGGCTGATCAAAGCAAAGTGACTCCTCAATGTGGTTTAGGATGCCAGCGGGATCTTTCATTAAATGTCAGAATGCTGGAGAGTTGTCCTCTGTTTCACATACAATACTGCGTTACCTCTGTTGTGAGTTAAAGTCAATCACTGCTTTTGGTTTAGGAGTATAAACAGATAGATTTGGGCCAAAGACCTGGATCTGGAAATTCCTAATATTTGACAGAGTTCTGATACAAATTTTAAAGGCACGAACATTTTTTCTTCTTTCATAAAAATAAAGTAATTTTAGATGTGACACAAGAGGTATTGAAAATATATATTGCAACACTGCAAAGGTTGTGCATTGAACAGGACAAAGGAAAACCTCAAACAAACCAAACAAAAACAAAATAGAGCTGTGACTGCTTCTTTAACAATGTTATCTGCACACTTGTAATTGGCCATGTAGGTAACCAGTTTTCTACATCTGATTCTAATACCCTAAATCTCCCAGATTCAATCACATGCCATTTTTTAAATTGTAAAACTAAAACTTCAAACATTCCACCACAAATTTGGAATATCCTCCTGCTAAGTTGGAGTGGGCAAGAGACCAAGGAAAAATATTACTTCTTTACAAAATTAGGATTCAATATCTAGATTATTCAATATCTAACTCAATATTAACACATTTGGGCTAGAAATAGGAACTGTTGTATGATTTGGATTATCAGGTTTCCAGTGGTAGGCAAAAATGCTTGTCTGCACTCTGGAATAACCCAAGATATCAGAATTTATCATTGCCACAATTTTTTATATGGAGAACGGGTATTTTCAGTGCTTATTCAGTGTATCGTAAAAGTATAACAATTTTTCTAACTTCATTCAGTGATTTATGTAGCAGAACTTTTACTTCTAAAAAACACACCTTTCCACTCACAACACAGAAGCAATTAAAAAAATTATAAGCCATACTTTTCAAGCTCTGCTTGGAGTACCTCACAGAATAATAAGGTAGAAAGATTTTTATGCTCTTACAAGCCAAAGTCACTAGCTACATAGTTTATTTTGGGCTCCTTGTTGAGAGCAGTAAAACTGTCCCAGATGCACCAATAACTTTTGAACCTACAACTTCATGTACTATCTTTCTGCCTCTTTAAATGTGTATTTCTGTGTGTATGCACAGTACACATGAATTTCACTATGCTACACTTCTATTGTATATGAAATCAGTCATCATAAGGAACTTATTCTTAATTTCATTAACAAACTTTTTAAGAAACCAAGTGAACTGCTTTCCTCTTTTAATTTCAGCAGTCTGTTGTAACATATGTTCCTATGCAACTAGTAGCCCTGATTTTAGCATACACTGACACAAATGATAGCTGATAAGGAAATGATAGGCTTAAGCTGTTGAGGGAGTTGCAATAACTTGTTATCACAGGGCCAGCTGCCATATCAGTTTTATTAACCCACTAAATCACTCCTAATAAATAAGATAACAGTTTTCAGGCATGATGGATAAAAGCTAAGATTCATCATTGATCAAAGTCTACAAAGAAATTAAATTGTAACTTGAGCTTAAACAGTTTTCTATGTGCATGAACTGAGCAATATGTACATTTTCCTGAAGAGCTGCTTCAGATAATTCATATACAATGAAGACTACAATTGAATTCTGGCAGTGACCACAGTATGTTCAATATTACCTATGCAAAAAGGTGGATTCAAAACCTGCTACACAGACAATTGTTGTTTATGACATACTAATTTAAGAGCAGTTTGCCTTATTGATTGTGCTGGGTCTTCTCCCACTCAGCAAGAATATAGAAAACTTCCCCTACATTCAGCAATCTGTCCTTATTAACACAGGTGAATGAATTTTGTTAACAAAATTGTGTCCAATGTGTTGTACCTTCTTAGCCAAATATTTTAATTAGTGTCTTAGTATGTACAAATGGGTTGTTGGATGTAAACACACAGAGAGACACTCTGTCTCTGAGAAGCAAAGCTTTAGGATTTATTAGACCTATTTTTAAGTATCTCCTTTGCCCAGAACTAGAGAGGACAAATGCTGCTTGGAATTAGAGGAGGAACTAACATTGTATCTATCCCATATCCTAGAGTGGCGTATCTTTCTCAAACCCAATTTATGCTAGAAAGAGCTTGGCCTTATTTCAGTGTGGGAGAAGAACAATTTCTATTACCTTGAAAATGATGGGAAATGGAACCGATTTTCTTTGCTTTCTTCTGACTACAGCCTGGCTTTATCAATATATTACTGTGTATGCATGCAGTGTACAGTGAGGCACTTTATTCCTGGAGAGTTAGATTTTCCTTGAAATATAAGAACAATTATTCCATTGGAAAGGAATATTTTTTTTTCCTTTCATGCTTTTGCAGCATCTGGCTCAGTAGAGCCCTGGACAAACATCAGAGCTCCTAAGCAATACTGCAACCTCACTGTCAGGAATAGTTAGTACTTCTACTGCTCCTGGTAACGTTATATCAAAATAGTAGCAACAACAAAAATAAAACAATATCACTATGCTATTATGCTTAAAAAAATAAGATGTAATTGCTCATAAGAAGTGTCTCTTACTAGTCCCAGTACCCCAGTTTTGTTTCATGCAGATACAGCTTAAAACATTCAGAGTCCATGCTGAAACAAAAGCAGACAGTAACTAGTCATTTACAGAATCTGATGAACATTCCGTTAATTTGCTTAATAATTTAATGGAAATAGTTCTGTAAATGACATTTGTGACTAATGGCTCCCTGGTGGAAGCAAAAATCAATCTACTACTCAGTGAGTCTGTGGTTCTCAGGGGAATGTGTTCCAGAACATTGCAGATAGACAGACAGATTTTTCCTTATTTATTATTTAGACCGTCACTTCTCCAGGACTACTTGCTGTTGTATTCAGTCTCTGAACTAGAGATATTGCCACTTGTGCCTTTTGTGAGGTCCTTTTCAGCACAGCAAGAAATATGTAAATGTAATTTAGTGGAAATGACAATTGCAGAAGAAAAGTCTCTCAGGAAAACTGATGAAAAAAAATAAGGAGAAACAGATGCCAGATGTTCAAACAAAACCTGCTGATGACTCATCCCTTTGAGGAAATTGTTCAAGAACAGTTAATCCAAATGAAAATATGGCACACAATACCACCAAGGTCAGTAGGTATATGGGATCTTCTGAAGAAATGCTGTGCATGAGGTATTTCCATGCCAGTGCTGTTAAATACCTTAGAGAAAAGGGGAGTACAGTAACACTTGTCCCAACACAATTAATTTTGTAGCTAGATTCCCATGTCAAAAACTAGATTTGAAACATACTCCATTTCTTAGTAGACATTGACTTAGTGTGCTTTAAATTATGTAGACACATGATACGTTTTGGAAGTTTGGATCTTGATTAGAACTTGTTTATTAATTCATTAGATATGTGAGATCAAAAGTATAATGAGCATTTGGGAGACTTTTCCTCTTGTGCTGTCTCATTCATTGTAACTTCAAAGTGGTTCTCTAAATAAGTCGAGATATTAAGACTTAACCGAGGCATTGGTGTATTAGTAGGTTGTCAAATATTCCTGCACAGATTGTGAGTGCCTTATCTCCTAAAACCTTTAACATCACACCAGCAGCAAATGTCCATTTGCAAAGCTGTCTACATCTACATCAGCTTGTGCCTGTAATCATAGCTGAAATTCCTCACAACAGACGATACATTAAATCCCTTTTTTCCCCTATAAATAACCTTTGTAACAGTAACTCTCCTCAAAAACCCTATTCAGCATCTATAGATCATCTACAAAAAGAGAAATGAACTACAGTTCCACTCTTCCTCTGTACAATATCGCTTGCATACTCTCTCTTGAGAATCATCGCATCACGAATTTGTAAGACTGTGACAGAAACTGTGCAAGAATTGTCCTCTGTTAAAAAAGGAAAAATATTCTATGCAGACTTTATTTTCTTTGGATTTTATTTTTATTAATGATTATTCAAAATAAATACTTGAGACATGCTTGAGAAATAAAATACCTTTGTGAAAACTTGGAATTGAAATTCTTTCCCACCTTTGTTTATACTGCAATAAAACCCAAAATTCATAAATGACATCTCTGATGCATTCTTCACCAAAACTATGGTGGAACTGACTGGCTACCTCATGTATTTCTAAAGCAGGAAGAAAACCAAGCATAGCAACAAGAAACCACACCCAAAATTATAAAAGTGCACAATGCATCTTTGAAACATTCCTAATATATTGCAAAGCACTTAGAAAACCTACAGTCTTGTAGATTTTTTCCCTTTTTAGTCTCCTTTTGTTTTGAATTTTCTTATAAATTACTGAAAGACAAAAGTAACTTTGTCTTTCAAAACTAAGTTGTTCAAAATAAAGGTTTTCCCAAACAAACCGAATGTTTTAATTTCTTCTATTATGACCAGTATTCTGGTTTTCTGGCTTATTCATTAGCAAAATGTTTAGCTTAGTTTTGTTTCAGTAAAATATCAACTTTTAGTGCTTCCTTCTATAACTCAAGGGTGGTTTCACGAATCTTATTCAGTAAGAACACAAACACATTTGTAATTTTAAGCATAAGAAAAATCCTTATTTAAGGCACGCATCTTCTTAATAATAAATGTTTAATTTCTGTGTATACACAGAAAGCTGGACACCATCTCTCCTAATTTGCTCTTCATAGCAATGTCTTAATTTTAGGAAAACCTGTTTTAAAATCAATAGAAATGCACAGATAAGGATCAAGTCTAAATTTGATTAGAGACTGAAACCCATTAAGTTTTTGCAGAGTCACTTTAAAAGAACAAAATTATTTAAGTAGTCCAATTTTATGTAGAATTATGGGCACCATATTTAAGTTTAAAAATTTTTTAAAACCGAATATTGATGAAAACCGAAATAACAGTTTAAAGCACAATACTTATAATAGCTCAGAGGCAGTCTTGGTTTCAGGCAATACAGAGCACTGTTGTATTTGTGACTGCGCAAACAAGGACATAAGTTTCCTAAAGTCATGTTAAGTCATAGCTTGACAATAGTTTACCTTAGAGCATTGTTTTGACTTCTCTGTATTCCTTACATTAACACACTAAACAGCTTTTCATTTCCTTAAGAAACAGCATTCCCCTACTAAAACACAAAATCAGACTGGAAACAATTCATCAGTCCTTCTTTAGCATTCTTAGTATTGGCACATAGGAGGGAGGGTGAATGTAAGGGAATATGTTGTTGCCACTGTTAACAATAGTTTTACAACAATTTTATCGTGGCCAAAAGCATAATGTCAGAACCAGAATTAATACAAATATCACCACAGGTGACAGATAGACAACTATTTATGACCTATTCCCACAGCCTAATATTCCAAAGAACAAATATACAAATTAACTGGATACATTATTTATTAAAAGACTGTACTACAGGTTATGTACTTTTCAGAGTTTTGTAAATTACCCACAACGAAGAGCAGACCTACACTTTCTTCTCAATTTAAGACAATGATTTTTTTCAAGTGTCTTTGAATTAATCCGTATTGTTGTGTAGAGTACAAAATTAAAGCTGTTAGATTTGCAAAAGGCAAATAAAATCATAGTTAAGTTGAACATTATTTATAGAAAGAACAGTTGTAACAAGGATATATGTATTATATATTGTTTTATATATACAAAATTTTGACATATACTTGCAACAATTGCATAGTTCTATAAAAATAATGAGAAAATTTAGGAGATTAAATAGTTTAATTTTAGAAATATGGAGTTTTCAGAGTCCATATCAGTTTCATCATGTACATGAAAGTTATCAATTACAGCTTGTCATCTGATTAAACCCCCCTGCTAATTAATATATATTATGGAGATATGGAAATGCACTTAATTCCTAGAATGTGTTCGTTAAGTGGATATACAGGTAATTGTGCCTTACTTTGAATGGCCCCTGGTTCCAAGCCGCCTTGTGGTAAGGAGAGGGAATTTCTGGCGAATGGTCTGAAGAGAAAATAACTGTATTAGTTTCTAACACGGGATACTTTCTCAGCAATCTATTAATGGAAAAAACCTGTAGTGTATATATGCAGCCTGTGAATAAATATTTATATGACACCTATGCCATGCCATAAACAATTAAGCATATTTTATACTTCAGGGGTCCTTCCATCCTCATCCATCTCACAATTTACTTCCAGTTTTCCCACCCATAAAATCCTTCCTACCTGTTCTTCTTTCGTATTTTCACTCCTACAACATAAAATCTAGTTTTATTCTCCAGAATCCTGTGCCATTTGGACTCCTAAATTAGAACTACATCTTTTCCTTCAGAGAGGTAAATAGAACCAGGGAAAGAGCTGGCCTCTAGCTATTCTCTTTTCAAAGACAAACAACAACAAAATAAATTTATTTTTTATTTGTCATGTGCGACCTGGAGGTTAAAGCAAGCAGATATTTGCCTCATGGGTATTTCTGTGTCCCCCACTATGAAAGTGCTGGACAGTCTTAAACACATTTATGCTCTCAGAAACACTATGAAAGTTTCTCTTCCATCACTGGACTCCTGAGACTGAGATTAGTGCCCTAAAAGCATCCTACTCTTCCTGTAAAGAATGATGCCTAAAGGAAAAAGTTTATTAAGGGAAAAAGTAATTCAGTAATAGAGGTAGATCTAACAGAAGCATCTAACAGATAGATTACTGCCAAAATAATGTTTAAATAGAAACTTGACTTACTCAATTACACTGAAACTGTTTAATGAAAATTAGACACACTCTCATTAAATCCAATTCAAGACAAAAAAATTGGTAAGTGAATATATGACGGACTGGATTTGAAATCCATTATTATTATTTAATTAAATTAATGCATTTTGCTATGTATGAAAAATTACTAGATCAGCAGTGTTTTAAAAAAGATGATCCTTGAAGAATTTTTGGTTTCCTGTTTCACTAACTACTGAGGATTTAATTTGGAAAGTTTACATCTCCCTGTCATTAAATTATTTCAGGATTAATTGTAGGGAAGGGTATAAATGAGGATGAATCAACAAATTTTCATTCAGGAGCTCTTTGTGTTATTAGTTTTTATTCCCTTTTTTTATACTGTGTCTTGTGTCACATCTCACTTTACACTACCTTTAGTATAATTAAGTGTCTCTCATATCAGATCTGGTTCTGTGGAAAGAACCCTATTAATATCATCATCAAAATGGAAGAAGATCTCTCAAAGAGAATGCCTTTTTTTTTGTATGAAATAACATTAAATCAAGGGGAATTCCAGTTTCATTCTCCTAAAGCTTAATTCTCCTTTAATCCCTTCATACAGAACAGCATATTTAGTCTGATTCCATGAACATTAGTAGTAGAAAACATAAATTTGAGATTAATTTTGACGTAGGTGTACTAAATTGTGATTCTGTCAAAGAATTCATTGAACAAATTATGAAGGCATTTACTCTTTACCTTCCCAAAAGTCGCAGCACAGGCAGGTTCCAGCTTCTCTTTTCTGCAGAAGTCTAAATAATGAGCATAAAGGATGCATCTTGGTAAACAAACTCCTTCACAGACAATGTAGTTTTCTTCCAGCCTGTATAGAGAAAGAAACTGCTAGAGTAAGAAGCGACAAGTCATGTCTCCTGACTTTATTTTCCTTCTGGTTTGGGGTGCTGCCCTCTATTTTTGTAACTTTACTAAAGAATTCCACAAGAGTTCACAGATGAGTTTCTTATGAACAAGACAGACTCTGTGGACTGACTCCACATTTGGTGCTTAGTTTAGCTGCAGAATATAGAAAACTTGGCACCAGGTCCCTTTTCTTAATGAGTCTTTTTCACTGTCTGGACTTTTTTGCTTTATATAAATAATTAAATGATCTTCACCTAAGAGCCTGAGCTCTGAAGAGCTCTGAAAATAAGAACACTAACTAGAATGTGAAAGATTTGGGTTTAACACTGTCCTTTGAATAGAACAGGGGCTTGAATGTGCATCTTCCATCCCCCTGTATCTGGGCTGGCATCTCTTTTCTTACGACTTTTGAATTTCCACGCTCGACCTGAACCTGTTTCTTGACCAGACTATACTGAAAAGCAAAGAACTGTCTTTTTTTTTCTGAAGGAGGTGCATTTTCATGAAGCTTCCCAGTCAGCTGACAGAATACAAGTGCCTAGTAATGGTCATTAAAATAAAATTTTAAGAATAGAAGTAAAAAACTGACTGGCTTCACTTGAATTGAACTCTTGGTAACAGCTGCATACCCTGCTGCTTTCCTGGGTTTTTTCTTTATCTGTTTACACATTATTTGCTACTCCTGGAATTATGTACAATGAATTTATCTCTCAAATTACATAAATCTGTAAGAAAATACTGTATAGTAAGCACTGCATACTGGATAATCTTGCACAGAATTGCCAGAATCAAATTCTTACCATTTATGCTCAGAAGTCAGCTGTAAACTAGACTAAGAAAGTGGGTATTTTGGATTAGTCTCATTTTTCAGTTAGAAGGGAAAAAAAATCTAGATGCACTGTCTGCACTTGTCAACAAAGCTCCCACTTAGTTCAACAGCACAACTTCCCAATTTCAAATGTGCTTAACAGAAACATTTATTGATTAAAGTCTGTAAAATCTAACCTCTTACTTGGTAGATTTTTGCCCAGATAAAACAAAGTAAAATTAGGGCTTCCTTGATTGGTATAATGTAATGTAAAAAAATAGATTATAAAACAGAGAAAATCTAACATTCATGGCCTTAAAGGATAATAAAAGAAATCCATTCACAAGAAGTAATGTTTCATTTTTTCATTTTTGATACATTTCATCGATTTCCTGCATTTCATCAACAGCCACATATTGTGAGAATCTAACAGAGATTTCTATGAGCTGATAAACCTGTTAATTTAAAAAAAAAACAGAAATTTTTCAAGGGGGGGGGGGGGGGGGAAGTGCCCTTATTTGTAGATAAGGCTTATCCAGGGGGAAAAAAGCCCAACACTCCACAACCCCACAAATGACAACTGCTTCTAAAAGAGGTGGGAGACCCTCTTTGCCGGCTCAGCTCTGGAAGAAGCAGGAGGGACGTCTCGGGCTGTCTCGGAGGATGCTCCGGGAGCGGGGTTGGGGGCAGCGGGGTCTCTCCTACCACTGCAGGGTGAGCTGCGTCTGCCTCTTCTTGTCCTTCATGATCTGAGCGACGCTCTTCTTGCCAGAGGGGCTCCAGCCCGCGGCTTTCAACGCGCCGTCGCGGGTACCCGCATCCTCTTCTTCCGAGGAGAGGGCTTCGCCGCTCAGCTGCGTCTCTGAGCGCCGGGGAGGGGGCAAAGAAGAATCATAGAATCATACAATCACCACCAGGTTGGAAAAGACGCACCAGATCATCGAGTCCAACCATTCCTATCTAATACAAAACCATGCCCCTCAGCACCTCGTCCACCCGTGCCTTAAACACCTCCAGGGAAGGTGACTCAACCACCTCCCCGGGCAGCCTGTTCCAGTGCCCAATGACCCTTTCTGTGAAAAATTTTTTCCTAATGTCCAGCCTAAACCTCCCCTGGCGCAGCTTGAGGCCATTCCCTCTTGTCCTGTCCCCTGTCACTTGGGAGAGGAGGCCAGCATCCTCCTCTCCACAACCTCCTTTCAGGTAGTTGTAGAGAGCAGTGAGGTCTCCCCTCAGCCTCCTCCTCTCCAGGCTAAACAACCCGAGGGCATGGTTAGGGCAGGCGGGTTCCCCCGCCGCTGGGGTCTCGGGGCGACGAGGGCGCCCGCAGCCTCCTCCCCGCCTCCTACCTGCCTTGATGCCGGCGGGCTCCGGCGGGTCCCCCCGCGGCAGGAAGGCTGCTCCCCGCCCGGCCATGCTCCCGCTCTGCCCGCCGAGGGCGTGGGAAGCGACGGGCCGGGGCGGGCGCTCGGCGCCGGTGCGGGACGGGGAGGCGAGGCGGGGCGGCTCCTGCCGGGGGGGAGCTGCGCGGCTGCCCCCTCGCCCCGCGGCCCCGGCAGCGCCACGAGGGTCGAGAGAGGCGGCGGGGACGGCGATTTAATGATTAACTGCGGCTTGCGCGGCGCTGAGCCCGCCGGGCGCCCCGCTCCCCGCAGCCGCCGCGCAGCCCCCGGTGCCGGGACAGACGGGTGGGTGAGGTGCTGAGGGGCACGGTTTAGTGATTGATGGGAACGGTTGGACTCGATGAGCCTGTGGGTCCTTTCCAGCCTAGTGATCCTATGATTCTGTGAAAGCGTGTGGGGATTTGCACAGAGAGGTCGCACCGATCCGGCAGACGCGGCTTTGCTCTGCGCCCTCTCACCGCGCTGGAGGAGGCGGTGCGGGACAGTCATAGGGTAGTCTGGACTGGAAGGGATCTTAAAGATCACAGAATCACAAAACCACCGAGTTGGAAAAGACCTCTTAGATCATCGAGTCCAACCATTCCTGTCTGCTACTAAACCATGTCCCTGACCACCTTGTCTGCCCGTCTTTTAAACACCTCCAGGGATGGTGACTCAACCACCTCCCTGGGCAGCCTCTGCCAGTGCCTGATGACCCTTTCTCTGAAAAATTTTTTCCTAATTTCCAGTCTGAACCTCCCCTGGCAGAGCTTGAGGCCATCATCCAGTTCCAACCCCCTGCCATGGGCAGGGACACATCCCACTAGATCAGGCTGCCCAGGGCTCCATCCAATTTGGCATTGAACACCTCCAGGGTGAAAGATGGTCCCTGTTTTCTCCAAAGGGCAAAGTTGTCAGTAGGATGGAAAATGAGCTTGGTCATTGCAATTTGCACTGTTTTAATAGATCCTCATTAAAGCAAAATCTCAGTGTTTATGCTCCCTCCAGGTAAGGGCTTGGAAATTGTACTATGCCTTGTGGCAGCAAGCAGCCCTGAAGTGATCATAGAATCATAGAATAGTTAAGGCTGGAAGGGACCTTAAAGGTCATCTAGTTCCACCCCCCTGCCATGGGCAGGGACATCCCACTAGATCAGGCTGCCCGAGGTGCCATGCAGCCTGGCCTTGAACACCTCCAGGCATGGGGCAGCCACAGCTTCCCTGGGCAGCCTGTGCAAGTGCCTCACCACCTTCATGGTGAAGAATTGCCTCCTTATGTCTAGTCTAAATCTGCCCCTCTCCAGTTTATGCCTATTCCCCCTCATCCTGTCACCACAGGTTTTTATGAATAGTCCCTCTCCAGCTTTCTTGTAGGCCCCCTTCGGGTACTGGACGGTCGCTATAAGGTCTCCTCTGAGGCTTCTCTTCTCCAGGCTGAATAAGCCCAACTCTTTCAGCCTGTCCTCATAGGGAAGGTGCTCCAGCCCTCGCATCATCTTTGTAGCCCTCCTCTGGACCCATTCTAACAGCTCCACATCCTTCTTACATTGAGGATTCCAGAACTGGACACAGCACTCTAAATGAGGTCTCACAAAAGAGGAATAGAGGGGCAGAATCACCTTCCTTGACCTGCTGGCCATGCTTCTTTTGATGCAGCCCAGGATACAGTTGGCCTTCTGGACTGCGAGTGCACATTGCTGGCTTGTGTCGAGCTGCTCATCGACCAGCACCCCCAAGTTGTTCTCTGCAGGGCAGCTCTTGATCATTCCATCCTCCACTATGTACTGAAAATGGAGATTGTCCCAACCCAGGTGTAGGACCTTGCACTTGGCCTTGTTGAGTCTCATGAAGTTCTCTGAGTCCGCTTCTCCAGCTTGTCCAGGTCCCTCTGGATGACATCTCATCCATCTGGTGATGCATCAGATGAGTGTTAGAGGTTCTCTTCTAGCCATCAGGTAGTGTGGGGCTGCCACAGACACAAAGCTTGCGAAGGGCTCTTCTTCCTTCTGCTCTCTTCCTGTCTGCTTTTGCGCTTCAAGCCATTGATCCCACCAGCATTATGAAGAAGCAGAATACTGTGACTTCCAGTCTTGCACAGATGCATTGTCAGACCAGCTATCAGCTTTCACAACACTCCAGTTGTGCCCATATCCGCCAAAAGGCCCCAAACTGCCCTGTAAGCATGAATGATGGACTTCACATATAAGTCCCTGAATGAAAAATGGCATTGAGCCTGAGCTTTCTGCTTCTTCTACTTGCACCTCTTCCCTTTACTGTGTAAAATATATTCCTTCCTTATTGGTTACCGTATTTGAACAGTTCTTCATTGTTCCCATGTCCCCTTCTTACTTCATATAGGATGTTACTCATGTATTTGTCCATATGCCTAGGTCCATACATGACTTTATCAGTGTATCAGTTGTTAGTATAACTCCCTGAGACTGTTGAGCTTATGGTTTCAGTGGCTTTGTTTTGAGGTGACAGTAAAATCACATTTGACCCTCTGACTCCTCTCTGATTTTTTGTCTAACCAAGTACTTCAGAATTTGGCCCTTGAGGATCAGTACTGCTGTGGTATAATAAAACCTTCCAGCTGCTAATTGTTGTATTGAATTTTTTGTGAACAAAAACCAATATACCATTGTCTTCTTGGTCATATGGAGCTAAATGTAGTTATCTATTGTAGAAGAGCAGGATTCTCCTTTGCTATGATTTCAGAATATCCTCAGTGATGCTAATGAATTTTAGTCATCATCAGCACAGGTATTAACTGAGTGAGGGGTCTGGTCCAGGGACCAGTTTTGCCCCTCCTCCTGAGATAACAATCATTTGCAGTCCCTTCCTGTCCCTTCTGAGGGCCAGACACTGATTTAATTAGCTTTACCTAAAACTCATGATTATTTTAAGAGCTTTTTCAGTAACAGAAGTTCTTCTTGGATGTAATAACCTTTTCTGGCTCATACAAACCATGCCCTACATGTTCTTCCAAAGCCAGTGGTTGTTGTGTGATATCCTTGTATGTGGCTAAGTTTATGTTTGCACTAGTGAAGAAAGAAAAGTGAATAGGCCGGTGCTCCTAAGTAAACGCATAACGTTTACAGCATGCACAACAGGTACATCATCCAGTGCCAGTATGTGAGCAAATATATCTACTCCGTAATCAATAGGAATAAGAGATTTTAAAATATGTAAAATAAATGAAATATAAAATATTTTTCCTCTGACAGGGGACAGACAGTGCTCTTTAATAAGCTCACATCACTTTAAAAAGGTTCTGTATGAAATCATTGGCAATTTATAGGAGAGAAAGATTAACCCTGGCAAGCAAAAGGAAATAGTGGTGTTTGAACTGTTCACTCACACAGCCCTAAAACAGTCAAATGCTTTTGCTTTATTGAAAGTATTTTTTCTATGTTTGGAGGCTGGTGCTGTCTCTGTTTTCAAAGTCACAGGGACTGCTGCTCAGCTGAGCCAGCCTATAACTCTTGTCATTAAGGACTTGTCCCCCCTATTGGATACTAGCAGTAAATATACTTGGCGAGATGACATACAGTCTTCAAGTTCAGCATCTTATCCTCTACCACTTATTCCTGAAATTCTTGAAATTTGTGCTTATTGTATCATTCACTCTTATTTTCACAGTCACAGGCTAGTGCTGAAAGACTTCATGGATTGATAGAGGCTGTCCTGTCCACCCTATCACTTCCAGTGGAAACAAGGCAGGATTACGGACACATGCTCTCATACCTATATGATTCCTGAACCTGTTTGTCTCACTTGTTCTTAAAGAGAGAGTCACATCATACCCAGATCATCTGTCAATGGAAAATATTTATTAGTGGCAATCAATCTCCCTTCAGCTTGTGTCCATTGCTGTACCAGTTTTTTTGCACCTTTTTGTTTCTTCCAGTGTTGCTTCTGCCTTCCAACTCTTTTCAACTTATTTTTTCCTCTTTGCTTGAACTTATTTTTGCCTTTCTGTATCGCCATGGAAGATTTCTTTTCCATTTCTCAGAGTATTCCTACTCAGCAGTCAGTGTGTCATGGTTTGCTATCAGGGAGTTCTCAAAGTAGTTTTATTTGTCATATTTCTGGTACCTGCAAGACACATCTATGCTATTTAATTGGCACTTTGGAACTCCCAACACGGGATGCCTAATCCAGTAAAAAAGTCCAGGGAGTTGTCCACAGGTTTGCAGTCTCAAGTAATTTTCTTTGTCACTTGTCATTATTTTTTACAACTTCCTTAGAAAACATGATACCTTCACACTCTTGGAAAAAAATAATTGCCCTAGCTTTGGTCTTCATCTTCTATCTTATTTATTTCATCCCTTGTTACCTTCTTTCAGACCATTGCTTCTTTGTACCATGTTCAAGTCCATTTACCAGTCTGTTGTGCCAGACTTCAATTTTGCCTTCAGTGACCCTGTTGCTATTATTTTTGTTTATTTGCCTGATGTCCCTAGAGCCTTTGCCTTACTAATGCATTCTGAAGTACCTATTCCAGCACAAACAAATAATCACGAGTCCATCTTTTATTTAGTGGACCTTAAATGTGAGAAGTTATTACATCTGCCTATTGAAGGTGTTGATTTGAGGCAACTGAAAAGGCCTTTTACAAAATAGCTAGCAAAGTCTTTTTACCTCAAGGAGTTAATTCCTAGTTTTCTGTTGTTTGATGTAATCTCAGAAGCATTCATCCTGATTGAAAGGTCATATTTCACATAAACAAAACATACTTGCTTTCATTATCGCTTAGCATTCTTATCCTTGTACTTTTTTCCAAGGCTAGGGAAGTGCTCCGAGTCCTTTTGAGCAAACATCTCTGAGCTGCGAGCCCAAAATCTGCATAATGAATTACATATTAGAAACAAATCTTCAGGATCTAGCTCAAGGTTTAAGTTATTGTCCATCTATAGCCTCGATGTACTTAGAAGAATGGACTCTTGAACTAACCGTCCTGCAGCAAGGACTGCTTTTCTCCCTGCACTGTGCGCAAATCAGCACAGTGACATCTAACAAATAGTGCAGCAGATGGGGAGAATATCCCCATACTTCAGTCGATTACAGGTAGACAGATGCTCTACAGGTGTATTGGGATCAAAGAAGCAGTAACTTTAGAGCATGATATTTCATATTTTGCCTAAAAAGGGATGTTTAAACTTGTAACATCATAAGAAAGAAGAGCCTTTCCCAAAGGTTAAACCTGATTATCATCTGTGTTTTGAATACTTGCTGCCACAGGTGATAAGAGGTAGATTTCAGGTTTCCTAGGAAGCTGGGAACACAGCTTCCATCTTGCTATTAGTCAGGAGGTTGGCTTGGGCTAAGCCCTGCCTTATACAAGGGGATGGCAAACACTGTTGCAGTATTTTGTGACACTAGAATCTGTCAGGACTGTTTGGAGATGAGGACAGGGAGGCTTGGGGCGGTTTGCGTTGGCCTGGAGTATAATTTTCTTCTTCTCATTTTTAACTCCACCTCTGAGATCTTAGTGGCTTTATTGTTTGTTACAGGCTACCAAATAAAGTCAGTCAGAGGGCACTGGGAGCTTCTCATCCTCTTTTTCTGTTCCCAGGATTAAGAGACTGGCTATTCCAATAAATAACCTCTCCCTAACAAAATCGTCTTTTGAAATCCACCCCAGCCTGGGTGGCAGCTCTGTGTGCTCCAGCTCTTTGATGGAGCAAAGGAAGGACACAAAAAACTAAGGCGAGTGGGCAAACCTACCCACCATTTGACCCCCCTGCTGATGGAGTGGACAGTCCACCCAAGATACATGATCTCAGCCCCTGGAGGACTGAAGAGATGGGGCAGATGCAGAGCTAAGTTAGCTGGACCTGTAAGTCCTGCGGACATTACAGCATTGCTAATGCCTAGAAATTTTTATTATTGTTTAGTGGTGTGTCCAAAGTGGATTAGGATCCTATAAATATTGCTCGTTACTGAGTGCAATCTAAATTATGAAGTAAAACTGTTAAAACATATCTGCATGTATCTGTTTATTATTTTTCTATCAGAAAATTTCATTTATATATATGCTATTTGCAATCATAGTATTTGTCCCTGGACATGAAGCATCTGATACATCTTTCTGGGGAGACCTTACTGTGATCTGTCAGTACTCAAAGGGGGCTTATAAAAAAAAAAATGGAAACGAAATTTTTAGCAGGGCCTGTTGCACTAGGACAACGATAACAGTTTTAAACTAAAAGAGGGTAGATTCAGCCTAGATATAAGAAAGAATTTTTTTGCCATGAGGGTGATGAAGCACTAGAACAGGTTGCCCAGAGAGACAGAAGATGCCGCATCCCTGAAAACGTTCAAGGTCAGTTTAAATGGGGCTCTGAGCAACCTGATCTAGTTGAAGATGCAGAGGGATTGTATTAAATGACCTTCAAGGGTTCCTTCCAACCCAAGCTATTCTCTGAGACTATGAGTCTGTGAGTCTATGATCTTGTTTAATTTTGTCTCAGAGGTAGTTTTCTGAGTCTAATCTGGTCACCTCAGCCTCCTTTATAGTCAGTGGAGAAGAAAAGGTGCCTCGTAGGGATAATTCATATCAGGCATATCATCTTTTTATCTTCCTTGTCTGTACTGAGAGCCTAGGAAGTTGTACCTAGTTTTGGGTGAATTTTGTAATCGTGTAATCCCACCAAAATTCAACAGTCTATTATAACTTCTGGAGTAAATGCTCAGATGCATGTGCTCTGCTGCTTAGTAGAACTATTGTTGGTAATTTATGTGTGAAATATCTTTTATATCAGCACTCAGGTAGTGCGCTATATCATCTTGCTGCAATGTTCCTTTTTCTTGTTCCCAACACAGTATATTGAAACATTTAAAATGTTTTCTACTTTACTTACGTCCGTGTGACTTGCCAGTAACAATTTACTTGAGGCATTCTGTGTGTGGAACTGAAAAAGGTTTGGAAGATAAATACAGCAATAGAAATACAATTCGTTATTGATCTGTTCCTGTGTAATTTCATGATGTTTACATAAGTGTTGGGAAATATTTTACCTCGTATCCTCCTCAGACAAATGCACTACATAGAAGCTTTGATATGGTGTTAATGTGAGGACTATTTGGTCGACCCTAACAGATCTTTCTTTCCAAGTATGCTGACAGTACAGCAACAGTATAGTATGATACATACCAGTATTCCACAAGGAAATAATACTTTCTCATGATCATCAGTCTTAGTCATACTCTCTGCCTTGACGTAGCATGAATTGAGTTCTTTCCAAAGATCCATTTCTCATTTCCTGTGGCTCTTTATAAGAAACAGTTTTAACTATCAACACTTCAAACACGATGGCTTTCCTATTTTTCTGGTCCTTGCCACATTTCAGTGTTTACTTTTTGTGAGTATTTTGCTCTTGAGGAAAAAAACCAACAATCAATGTACTAAGCTAAAAGCCCTTATGCGATTAGTCCTGAACCTGCCAATGCCTTTTTGAAAGGATATAAACAGGAAACAGTTTTTGAATCACACAGATTCAAATATCTGTCTATTAATTAAGGGGTCAAAGCATCGAAGCATCCTTCATAATCTTAAGTTCATTTTTTCCAGTGGTTATCCAATCATTCCTTTTGATAAACTAATTATAATGATGGCTTTAGATCATCACTCACTATAAGAAAAACTTCTTTGCCTTTGCTCATTTGTTGCAGTTTTTTTTTCCTTAGCCCTTCCCAAGGTGTTTATAGCTCAGTGATGTTCTGAAAATCATTTCTCTAATTTATTTCTGGTGCTGGAGGAGGATACATGTATCAGCCCTTGCTGTTACACGGTGCTGTGACTTCTCTGAAATCTGAGGAAAAAAGAAGGTGAGGGGAGATGCAAAGTGGGTGCATTAGGCAAAGAAACAGCCGTCCTTACCTGTGGGGCCAGGGACTTCTGTCCTCAGTGAAAAAGGGAATGAGTAACCTTCACTGCCCAGCAGAGCCAGTCCAGCAGCTACAGCAGAGGAGTACAATCTGCACTCCTGCCTTTTGCTCTCAGCGAGCTCTGTGAGCCCTGCTGGTAGTCCCAATGCTGTTAAATCACACTAATATGGTTGGATATTATCTCTGTAGCCAAGAGAGTGAGCAGATAATGTTCAAAACTATGGAAGTGCAGTCATCATGTGCTACCTATGGGGACTGCCATGCAGCTCCATGCTATGCATGTGAGTCTACACAAGTATACTACTAGTAAACAAACTGATTACTAAAAGATTTCCATTGCCCCCATGCCTGACTATTCCTAGCTTCTGTTTTTAAGTTCCCATTGTGGCCTATTAAAAATTTCACAGATAGTACTATAACATTCAGAACCACTTGTGGGTTTTTTTGTAACACTGCAAATGTTTTCCCACCCTGGTGCTGAAAAGGTCCACAAACCTTTGCCTGCCAATAACTGTACAAACATTGTCAGATCTGAGAAACTAGAGGTTTGTCAGACAACTTAATTTGCCGTTGAAGCTCAGGGTTCCCTTACAAAGGAACAAATGCTGGCATCCAGTAGATGGTGATGTTTAATAATGTATTTCCTACTCTGTCCTCCAGCTGATAAGTCAGCTGGAGGCTGAGACAGAGAAAAAGAGACAGACAAGTCTGTCTCTTTTTTTTTTCAGGTATTTTACTTATTTCCTATTCTTATGTTCTTTAAATGAAAAGCTATTCCAGTTTGTATAGAAGTGGGTGCTTCAGTTTTTCTCCGCAGACGGCAATCTTCAAAATAAATAAACACACATTACATATCTGCATTACACTAACCCCTTCACATTTCATGTGTCTCCATCCTCTACAGGCCCAGGGAGAGTCTACACTCTGTATGTAGCCGAGGTAAACTGCAGGTGGGCACTCCATAGTCTGACCTTATGTAGCTACATGGAAGTAAATATTTCCTATGCTTACCTCTCTCGTGTTATCTCAGTTTTTTTGTATTTATTTTAAAACGTCATTTTTCAGTATGTGTTCTTTTTTTCCTTTGCCAAATTGGGAGAAAATATTTGTATTCATATAAGTATGTCCTCCTGCAAGCTTCAGACTGAACAGCCACTTCACTATTCATGTATTTGCAATGCGCTTTGGTGTGCAACATGCATGAAAAGAGAAGTAAGGAGGCCAGCAAAGTTTTTAACTGGGCAGCTATACAAACATCTCCAGTTTCCCTGTGAATGATGCAAGAATAGAGCTGAGGTTAGAGAACGTGTTCACCCTTGAAGAAGTGGTTTTGAGAGCTTCTGCACATACTCCAGGCAGCTCTGTTAGCAACACTTGTTCTTCTATACCTAGCCTATCTGCGCATTAACTGTTAAATAGGTGTTAACATAAACAAGCTACTAAAGTCAAGGGACTATTCTCTTTATGTAAAGTGGAGTCTTAAAGGCTCTACCACCAGCTGGGTGCTGCATTTCACAGACAGCTCCACCACTGCTGAAAACAGGTTGTTTTCCTCTTCTGTGTCTCTCTGTCCCCTCTCTTCCTGGCCACACTCTCCTACTGATAGCCTTGTGCCAGCTTCAGCACTTATCAGACGTAGAATCAGAGGATCCTAGTATGGTTTGGGTTGGAAGAGACCTTAAAGATCACTTAATTCCAACCCCTGCCGTGGGCAGGGATACCTCTCACTAGACCAGGCTGCTCAAGGCCTCATCCATTTCTGTGAGCCAGTTTAATTCACTAAAATAACAGAAAAAAAGATCAAGAAAATACAATGATCAGCTTTCTGACATTTCAATGAGTTAAATCACCCAGAGACTGTGATGAGAGCCAGAATATGGGTGGGATGGTGCAGATGGGATTGAGGGAAAGGGAAGAAGGAAGGGGTAGGTTTGAGGAGGGGGAGAGTACATGAGAATGGAGTGGAGCAATATCTTATGTCTGCAGCAGTAAGATCTGCTGAACTGCCTTGTGGAACCTCAGACCCATTCATAGTTGTCTTGCTTGATTTGCACCTGGGAAAAGGTGCTTTTTAGATTTATACAACCTTCTTTGAACAAATGATCTCACACAGTTACTGGACAACTTTATCTGTAATGTATAACTAGCTTCTTCCTTTTTTTTATTTTTTTTACTTTTCTTTTTTTTAATCCTAGGCTTAAGTGCTATGACTGCATGTATCAGAGTCTAGTGTTTTGTTTTTCACTCCAGTAAATCTTCTCTTTTGAGATTGATTAGCCACAGTCTACAGAAGGCCTCAGGGACAGGACAGACAGTGTCTTGCCTCGGAAGCTGCTCAAGTTCTTCATTAACCTGGAAAAAAGACCATTGCTTGCCGTTTTCCATGTTCTCATTTGTAGCATATGCTCTGTATTGTGATGAGAGGATGAGGCTTTGAATCTCAATTTCCTGGACAGAGAAACGTTAATGCACCAGCTGGTCTCTGAGTTATGGTAGTTGCAGCAAGAGTTTTCTAATGTTAGGGATCAAGTATGTGCAGTCACCTGCATCTGATTGTCACTGACAAAATTGTGCTTGCCAGAAATGCATGTATTATAACCAGTTATTTTTAAATTCTGGGACAGAAGAACAAATTATGATGTTTTTTTCTGCACAGTATATTTGGACAATATTTTAAAAGCATTTTTAATGTATAATATACTTAATGACAGATGACATCAGACCAGTTCAATGTCTGATCCAGAGGTAATATCATTCTTCCCACTGCCCTGAATAGGCTCTTGATTAGATCCTTATTTGCTAAGTAAACAATAGATAATAGTTCCGCTTGTCAAGTTTACATAGTTGCAGAACTGTAGGTAAAATCACAGGTTCTTGCCTTTAGCAGATTCTGGAATCTATTTAGAAGGAAAACGTAGCCTGATGCCTGTGTTAGAGAAGCTATGTTGCTTATTGTCAAAGATCTCTTATCTTCAACCACAGAGTGGTCACAATGCTTTTAAAGCTTCTGAGCATAAATACTGGCCAAAGAGAAGATATTTGGCATAACTGGGACAGTGGACAGAAAACAAGCTGAGCCCTGGAGAGGGCACAGCATGAAGCCTCACGTGCTGCAGAGGACGGAGAGGTCTGTGTTGATATGGGTTGCTTGGTAAAGGGATATTAGATATGCTTGGTAATGGGCAGGTCACTTTCTAAACCACTGGGTTTAAATGGCAAGCTTGCTTATTTCCTACTCTGCTTAACACAGTGAGCCGAAGGAGGCTGGGTATCTCCTCAGCCCCATCCAGCCTCAGCTAGTCTTTTCCTTCATCCAGAACACCTTCAACATCACCTGTTCAACCTGCTACGTGTTTTGAAAACATCAGAAAAGACTTTGCTGTGTCTCTTATCAACAGAATAAGTGAACAAAACATTTGTTCAGGATTTAGAAGTACATCCCACTGCAATACAAACTAATGTGTGCTTGAGTTAATGGTATACTGAAGCGATGGGTGAATTATTATTATGATGGTACTTGGTAAAGGGTGCTATAAGAGACAGGTCTTATTGCTTGCATCCAGCATGTCTGATTTGACCTTGGCAAAGTCACCTGTTCTAGCTGTGGAATGAAGTTAGATAGTTCCTTGGGTTCAGTTAGGTTGTAAATCTTTGGGGGAAAGGACTGTTTCTTTTGATCTACAGTTCTCTGAATGATATATTTGCATATAGTCTCAAACTACTGAAATATTACAAGTAATTGTAAATGCTGATATTAATGAAAAGGGCTACTACAGTTATCTTGCACATGACAAGAAAGTTTTTACATTTTTATAAGCATAGTTTTTTCTGACTTTTCCATGCAACACTCATATTATACTTTAAGAGGACTCTACACCAGTTTATATCATAATACTTTCGTTTTAACAATAAGGGGAATCCCACAGAGAACCTTGTTCATCCCATAATACTTTTTATTATGGGGAGAAAAATTATAAGATGGGGTGACAAAGACCAGCTTTTGGTCTTTATCTAGCTCCATTTTTAATTTTTTAAACATATGCATATAGAGCTTGCAGAAAATAGACATGGGTTTATCTGCTAGTTATCTAAATTCCAATCAAATGCTACAGCTACACTTCATTAAAAGCAAGGCACTTGGACATGCCTTGCTTACAAATGGGAAATAACATAAAACAGACTGAGTAAGAGCTAGACCTGGTGAGAACAGGAAAGCTCTCATGGCAATGAAATTAATGATAAGTATCTCTGGAGATGATGTTTCTTCAAAATGCTTTGTGTTGGATTGATGGGATTAAACAATTCTGACCTTAAAATTCATATATGAAACTTCAGTTGAATACCTACATGTACACTTAAGGTTTTTTATTTCCTCTGGTATTTTACATAGCTTACAACAGGCACATGACTACTCAAACAGCTTCCTCAAGTCCACTATTAATGTAGTCCTGGAAAGGCAGTTTGAAGAAATGCTTTTAAAATTTTGGTGTATAAATTAATAAGGATATTCTCTGCAATGTAAGCCTAGAGGAAGCTATGTACTTGTGTGCAAAAGGGATCAGGAGAGAGATTACCAGAGATAGTTCATGTGTGTTAAGTAATCTCAAATATAATTTTCCAATTAGTGAACACAAATCCAAGTTGTTTTCCTTTTATCCTCTTTACTTGTCTCACCGAATGAAATTATTGTTGAAGTGATTATTTGTTTGAAAATATCCCTTTACTTAAGTTTTTAATGGCTCTTCAATTTGTATTTTCTGATTACTATGTAGTTACTGTTCCAGAAAATGCAGGATGACTCCAAGCCTAGAGAAGCATAACTAGAGGCAGCCTTTAGGGGCCATGCTTTGGGTGTTTGTGTATGAAACTGCTATGGAGAATTTCACTCTTCTTAATGTAGATCACTGTCTGGAGGTGAATCAGCCCAGGATGAGTGGTACTTTTTCTTATCTATTTTTTAAAGGAATTTTGTTTTTATTGATAATAGGTAGTCTAAGTGATGCGACAATCATTGTCTGGCACGGTGATATCTAGTGTTATGTTGGACAACTAGGAAGAAATTAGATCAAGTTCACAAGTTCATTGACCTTTTCATCTGCCTCCCTTTAGAGACTGTGCTATTTAAAAGAGTTCCATTGTTAACAAGTCCATTTAATTCTTGAAGTATTTCTTGTCAGTACTTGTTTTATCTCTTATTTAACAGTGAGCTAGTAATTTAGGTATCAAAATAAAGGTTGTGTTAAAATTACTACTAAGATATATTCGTGATTATACTTGCATTTTTTTTTGTTTTGTTTTTGGTTTATTTTTTCCATGTATGAGAAGCAATAATGATGCTATTGTAGTCTTGGAATATTTAAATACAACTGGGTAGTCTTTCACTGGCTTTAAAACTTCACATCTCATTGTCTGCTGCTTTTCTACTTTAAATTTTTAGTCAGTCCACCAACAAGCATTGCATATCAGTGTGTGATCAAAATGCATGACCTATGCAAGGACAGAGGATGGGAAGGATAAGGAACTGTTTGACACATTTATACTAAACGATGTGTCAGGAATACTATAATAGGCAGTCATGCTCAATTCATGCTGTCTTTTGTGTAGCTGCTGCCATAACTTTATTTCTATCTTCCAATTAATTAAGGTAATGATAGTTGTTCTACCACTCTCAGCTTTAAAGGCTGGGTGATTGTGAAGAGATTCAGTACTAAACTTAAGATAAATCATGAGTTTTATGTACTTTTAACTGCTTTGTACTGTATTTCTAAGACCTAGGTAATCAGAATACTTGGGGATATAACTGCAGATTAATGATTTTATCCATCCTTGAGATATATCTTCAGCAAAAATTTCTTTTTAGGGAGCATTAATGACTTAAAGGAAAGTCTTGATTCCTATTTTCTCACTAGCCAAACTGCAGTATTTTTGTGTATGTAAGCTCTCCTTAACCAGCAGTGCACAATGTTCTGCAAGAAGTGTGTAGAGTCGCATGTCATTCCACAAGATTTTAGAAGTGAACATTTTAGCAGGAACCATTCCCACTGGTTTTAATTTGAGGAATTTTTTTTTCTTCCAGTCTTTAACGCTGAAGGTTGAAATCAGTCTCCAGAGTGAGTCCTGTAGATTTGCTGTTTGAGGTTCTTTTCCTTATCTGAGAGGAATTTTTATGAGCGTCACCTGTTCTGCTTGTACTCTCTTTGCAGATTTCTGTTTACTTTCACAACACAATCAGTTAAACCTTGTAAGGTGAGCTGAGATCTTTTAAGATCTCAGAAGAAAACCAAAATAAATTTTAATAATCCAGAATAAGGATGACAATGACAACCTTGAATCAATTCTCAAAAAAAAAAGAAAATAGAGAAAATAAGTTGAGAGCTGGAGTCCTGTAGAAACTGAAGGAGATTTAAATTCCCCAAAACAGGGTTCCCCTTAAGACCAGCTGTCTGAGTTCAGGATCACCTAGAGTAGCTGGTATGGAGAGGAGCCTCAGATCCCAAACAAATCTACAGTTTGGCACCTATGGGCACCAGCTTTTCCCACAGAACATCACTGACAGTAGCAATATCACACAATCACACAATGATTGAGGTTGGAAGGGACTTCTGGAAAGGGTCTAGACCGCGGTCTAGTTATCTTTATCTGTGTTCAGCAATTCAGTGTTGAGGAAGAAGGTAAACACATATACACTCGCTCAGATGTGTGGTTTCAAGATGGGGACTTGTATAGAATCAGGGCAAATAAAAACCAGCCTTTTCTCTGGTGTCCAGTTCTAGATACTGCCTGCCAGCCAACACATCTGGGAGGCATGGACTAGACTTCCTCTTCTGTCTAAAGAGATTTAGAGCCATATTTCCAAAAGTGTTCTAGATAAAGCCTGATGAGGAAGGGAAGCAAATGAGTTCTCATTCTTTCCTCTGCTGATATTTGCACAGCGTAATTGAAGGCTTAGGCCAGAGAGAAAGCAAGCATTTCCACAATATCTTTTAGTGATGATACCATTCCCTTAAAAGTAGGGTCCACGAGGGACTTTCAGTCCCTGCTTCCCAAACTGAACCTTTTTTCATTTCTCTTATTCTAATTACTGCTTAATATTATAATTTCTGATTCAGATCCAAACTGACAGAAGCAAAGTGCTCTATTTTTAAAGGAGTTTATGAAGGATAAGTACTGTAAGAGTTAAAAAAAATCACTGAGTACTATTTACAAACTGATTCCACGAGAATAAGCACAAGGTCATAAAGACAGTTATTTGGATTCAGGCAGCTAGTTTCCCTTTAGCAGTCTATATCCAATATTAAGACCACAGTCAACTGGAGATGTCTAAAACCGGTAACTGTATATATTTTAAAACTCAAAATCCTAGTCATGTTTTAAGATCTATTCAGTATTAATAATGCTGAGAGATCTGGCATCAACTTCATACCTCATTGCCATCAGTATTTTCATGTGAGACATCTCCAGCCTGACTTTCTTGCAGATAACCTTTTCCAGAACATGCCAAATATACAAGATATATCCCTTGGTGATATATATATATCCTTTTGCTGCTTTCACACATTTTGGATTGTAGAGCCTTTTAATAGATGTGGCACTTTTGCCAAAAATTTATTAACTGTCATTTTACAAGAAATCACCTGCAGCAATAGAGCTGAGCTTAACGGCTTCTGAACCTCCATCTATTCTGGTCTTTTTAGAGAAGAAGCTGAAAACCAGGTGGAAGAAGTAGCTATTTTGCCATGGCAGCAGGTAACTTTGGGGCATACAGAGATAACTATCAGAGTACCTCTGTCTCCCACTAGCTCCTCCAAAGCCTCTTAGAATTCATCTGCTCTCAGAGCAACTCCAGATTTGTTAGGTCTTGTTTTCTGCCTTTGTACAGTCCATTAAAGGCTGCTTTCTAGGGATAATGGCACTTCAGTGTGACAATAATACATCACTAGATTTTAAACAAAGATCATTTTGTACTATATAATTATATCTATTGGTAATTAAGTGTCAATGACAAAGGTGATTTGCAAACATCTCCAGTTAAGTCTACATTACTAGATTAGGCTGAGCTATCTCAGCAAGGCTTCTAAGTACCTCTCATCACTAACAGTAATTATGAGACATAGGTCTTGAAAACAAACAATAACAATAAAATCATTTCCTATGAAAATACTCTACATTGTGATGTAAACTCAATAGAGTTGACTTTGAAGCATGCTTCATTTTGTGATGTTTTTACAAATAACATGAAATGATGCACCAATTTTATGCATTGTTTATTTTGTCAACTTCCAGTTTCCAAAGTGACCAAGTAAGGACTTTTTTTTTGTAAAAGAATCCTCTTCTATAGAAATTAATAGCTTTTTAGGGACTGAACAGAGTAGTTTCTTTTCTGCTTCTAATCACAAATTATAAAAAAAAAATTAAAGTTTCAAATTATTAGTTCTGTATTTCCATTGAATTACTAAAATAATACTTAATGTCAGGTCCTTAAAAATTATATTTTATTCTAGAAGCCTATGGCTGAATATTCTTGTGGATTGCTTATAGATATGACTAGCTCCAACCTGGTGCTTCAATGACATGAAGTATCATTTGACAGGAGGTTTATATGCAAAGTTATATGCAAAGTCAAGTAAAAGAAAACCCCAGACTCCATGGAGCCAGGCTTTAAGGTGCAGTTCCTGGATGGGAATGTGAATATTTGCATGTGAATGCCTCATAATTCCAGGCCAGAGTCCAACTACCCTTATGTTGCTGTAAGTCAAGAAGAAAACCTGTGGAATGACTGGAATTTTTGAAAGACAGTGCAGAATCAGAATGAACAGGTGTCATTATTTGCCCATAAATGCAGGTGCACAGATACATTAAAGAAAATACAGACAGCTGTTCAATATATGCTGTGACCCAACAATGAGAAAACCACATGGAAATAAAGAGGGCGGATGGAAAAAAAAAAACAAAGCTCTTATAACAAAGAAGAGACTGAATGATTACTTCACTGGAGATTAACATTTGCATTTGCATTTGCAAGGAATATCTCTATTGTAAATGGATACTCTAACTATGAAGAGACTAGTGAGATAAAAAAGAGAACTACAATAATTCAGATAATTTTTATGTTATTTATTATGCGTATCAGAAAGACTATGCAACAGATATCCCACTTCTCTTTTTTGGTTGCCAGAAAATAATTCTTGATTCAAGTTTCCTATGTAAAATCCAGAGTTTTTTTATAGCACAATAAACATTATGACTGACCTCATTCTTCTGAGTGTTTTGGCATAGTACCAAAAGAAGCAGAATCTGAAGAAGCCACTGTAAGAAAATAGAGAAACAAGCCAATGTCAAGAATAGTAAGGGATTATTGTCAAATCTATGTCTCTTAAGCAAATTGACATAGTTTAGTAGCATCAGTCATGTTTCCGTCCTAGAAAGTTCACTTTGGTGTTTATGGTTGGAGTTTATGAAAGCTGAGAGTCCAGCCTCTGCTTCTTTTTTCCCCCAGTTCTCTTCTGGCTCAGCACTGGATTCCTGTGAATCCGAGGGTAACAGCGGCACCAAGAACAGCTACTTCTCAGTCTTACCACAACACAGGACCTCCTGCTCATGTGTTGGTCCTCTAACAGGGAGAAAAGAAAGTGTTTCCCTCCTGTCAGAAAAATTAGGACTAGTATTTTGTTTTCATGTGCTTTTCTGTGCTTATCAGAGTAACCAACTGCAGACATGGCCTGGCTTATAATAAAGAACCTGATCCAAAGCCCACTGAAGTAACAAGGAGCTGTGTATGCATCAGAACCATGAATATTAGCTTATCCAGGTCATTTTTAGACAAAGATGTTAAAAATTATAAGAAAAGGGTTGAGAAAAAAGCAGTCTTTTGATAGTTTTGGGGATGTGTTTTTTGACTTGTGTCTGACCTAAAGCATGATGTGGCAAGGAGGTCTTTTTTCAGTGCTCTTTGGAACAGGTCCTTAAAATATGACCACAGCAATATCACTAACATATTACATGACTAGTTCTTCTCACTCTGCACTCAGGTAGAAGGTATTCAAGACAAGCTCAGATTTATGCCAAATATTTGCCATGTGTTTCAGATAAGGTATGATAAACTTTGAACACAACAGAACATATTTTATGTCTGATATTTCCTTTTAAACTGATTTATCTTTCTCCCTCCCTTTTCACTCTTACGTCCCTGCACCCTCATGTTTTATGGGACAGTGCTGTTTTAGTACCTTCAATAAAATAGCCTCAGCCAGTGAGGAATACACAGGCACGTTATGAGGTGTGACTAACTTCTCAGTGCAGGCTTTTTCCTTTGCTGCTGTTTATAGATGACATAGGAGCCCTCGTTGGCCCTGCAGCTTGCTTAATTGACTTAAAGCTGGTAGTGAGCAAGTGAAACAGAAACATGGCATTCATCATTTTTTTGATCCCCTGCTTTGTGATCAGCACTGATATTGCTTTCTCTTGCCAGAACACTGATGACTTTGTGAGTGCCAGTTCTCCAGGGGACATTGTTATTGGGGGCTTGTTTGCAGTTCATAGCGAAATGCTGCATCCAGAAGAATATCCCATCAAGCCAGTAATTCAGAATTGTGCTGGGTGAGTAATATTGGAAATTACATATATAGCAAAGAAGAGATCACTGATATTTGCCATGTACTTCTTCTATCAAGATCAACAAAATCTGTTTGTCTTGTATTTCTTAGTGTCTAAAAAGACCTTGGACATCCTATAAATAACGTATATATTAGTATAGGATGACAAAGTATGGCATAGTTACAGTAAAAATATACTGTGGCTGCATGAAGAAGGAAATGAGCATTTGATTCTTTTTCAGTTCTCATATACAATCAAATAGCCCTGAAGGTTTATGCAGAACAATCATTTGGTTTCCATGTAAATGCTGATCTGTTGCAATATGTCTTTCATACTCTGCTGTGATGGTGTTCATTACTTGTTATGAAGTTGCACCTACATTATTTGAACACATACAGGCTGTTCCATTCTACCTAAGCAGGTATTGAAGTCTGTCCCCCACCTCACAGGACAGCTCAGTTATAATCTGTGATTCTATCTTACTGACTAGATTGTCATTATTGTTATGGTTGTTTGAATTATTACACTTTGTATTATAATTGTTGCATTATGTTATAAGATAGACCACATAGAAACGCTATGTCATTTATGCATTCAGGTTCAGACTATGTATTAGAATTTTTATTTTGTTGCCTCTGAATCCTACTGTGCTAGGAATATCCATATTTTTCTGCAAAGAATGCAAAGGAAATCTGGTGAAGCACTTCATTTTAAATATACAATAATGTTTTCCTAAGCTCAGAAATTCTATATATGCATTTTCTTTAATTTTAATACAGGTGTGAATTCTCAAATTTTATTTGAATTTTACTTGCAATTTAATCCCTTACCTGAACCTAATAATCAGCTGGACCTGCAGGCTTTATTTCAAAATGATGATAAAGTTGATAACTTTGTCAGTCTTCCATTATTTTTCTACAAAGTCATAGCTTGTCTCAGGTCCATTTCAAATTTAGTTTAGTTTGCAAGCTTTGTAAACTTTACAGACGCTTGCTGAGAAAAGGTTTGTTGTATTGCAGGCATTTTATACTAGCACAGTTCTGATTAGGTGTCTTTTAGAATATCTGCTGGAGATAAGGAGAATAGCTGTACTAACTTCATCAGATTTAGAGTCAATTTTAGGAACATCGATGCAAACACAAGGAGACCTCAATCTCTGAAATATTTTCTTATATTATGATATATTTAGTGCTTTGTTTTCTTTGTTTCATGCTTTTGGTAAAAATAAATATTTTTTTAAAAAATTTACTGAGCAGATGAAGAAAGCTAGAATAACTTCATCGACTTTGGCAGATGCTCCCTGAAGATATCACTTGCAAATCTTCATGTAAAGTGAAGAAATGTAGTACTTGGGTTGGGTTTTGGTTTGTTTGTTTTTTTCCCAGAAAAAAACCTTAATTTTATTCAGGTATATTTAAAGTTTTGCTTTTATTTTGCTTAATCTCCTGTTTAGGTGAGAGAAAAATGTATGGGTTTTAACCTTTTGTACACTAAACCCCAAGCAAATGACACAAAACATGCTGTCCATTACTTCTTTTCAGTAGCTGTCAAATTCAAAGGGATAAGCTCAAGACAGATTTTCCTTCGACCTTGTTCCCAGAAATATTCATCTAAAATAAAACTTCTGTGTTTCTTGACAGCTTCGAAATTCAAATTTTTCTTCAGACACTTGCAATGATACATGCTATTGAAACAATCAACAATTCAACGCTATTATCTGGAGTTTCTCTGGGCTATGAAATCTATGACACATGTGCAGAAGTTACAAAAGCCATGGCATCTGCTCTGAGGTTCCTGGCTAAATTCAATTCTTCTGAGGATGTTGTAGAGTTCAAATGTAACTATTCAGACTACAACCCAAGAGTTAAGGCAGTCGCTGGAGCCAGCTACTCAGAGGTGTCGATGGCAGTTTCGAGGTTGCTGGCTTTGCAACTAATTCCACAGGTAGGTTTGAGGGAATTACTTCGTTTTGTACTGAGGGTCAGAGTTCCCATGCTTAGAATAAAGGTGTGGATCAGATCATAGGGGCTGCAAAAGCTACATGTTTGCTTCAGGGCAGAATTTGGCTTATCCTAAAGACATCAGGAGGGGTGGGTATCAACTCCAATTGCAGGGCTTGATTCACTTGCCTGAACAAAGGCACTAAGGGAGAATTTATATGCTTGAGGCACATGCCTTCAAGTGCTATTTCAGGTCAACGCTAGACTCTTGTCAGCCGGGCAGCACCATCAGTCAATCCTGCATGACTATGCCTGTTACTCCAGCGTACCTTGGATGATGCTCAAGGACTTTGCTTAGGCAATAGTGTTACGCCCATTGTGTCTAGTCTGGCTGGTGGCGAACATGACAAAACCTAATGTCAAGCTGGGAAAAAAACAAACCAAAACAAATCCAATTTGGTCAGAAATTTGGAAATTCTCTCCTGGCTGAGAGAGATTAAATCTTAGAGTCTTTTATAACTATGGACAGGGAAGTGAGTAATATTGCTCTAAACCACAGTTTTACTGCAGTTACCCTTCAAGCAGTTGTAGAAGAGCGAGAATACAACTCTGTAGACCTATATTGATCTTTCCCAAGAAATCCTCCCCTATTTCTGACCTCTCTGGGCCTAGGACAGTCCCACACTTTCACTTAGGCCAGTGCTTATCTTTCTACTGTCACCATGGTAAAAGAGTTGGTGTCAAGGCCAAGGACAACAAAGAAGATCTACTGCTGCATCACCCTGTGTTACGCTTTGGATTTTGCCTCTTGACTTGTTACCTCACTGCAAAGTAGCAACGTAGTAACCAAACTTGTGGGAAAGAACTAAACATAACCTTCTAACTGAATCTTTTTCTCTGCAAGGGTAGGAATGAATTATGACCTCCAGCTCCACCACAGGAGCTATAGTAATTATGAAAATTAGAATGCCACACCTGAGCATATTCAAAAGGCAAGTGATGAAACAAATCTGTATGGGAAAGTAGAGATGAAAAAGGTGTAATCTTCTGACATCAGTGAGATTTGGTATCTCCTCCAGACAACTAACTCTCTCATTTTGGAAAGCTTAGATCCATTTTTTTAGAACTGTCAAGCAATATAGGAAATACAAGTGTAGGGGGAAAACCTCCTACAAACAAACAGAAAATGATTAAAACTAGAGAGACTTAAATAACAGTGTTCCATTTATGTTTTCCTAGCTACATTCACAAGAAAAAGGTAATAAATCTTTTACATGAAAAAAATATAGCATTCTGTAGTGTCAACTCCTCTCTTTTTCTGGGAAGTTCTTCTAACAGACTTAATGAACCTTTTAAAATATAATAATTTTATCTTGGAGAGAAAATATATATGTGAGTGAACCATACTAATGTGCTCAGTGATAGAAAAATACTGCAAAATTCAAGGGTACTAGCAGTTTGTGTAATAACTCAAGCAACAGTTAATGCTTCCAATGTTTTAAATATTGTTGTGAATAGCATGTTGATGTTATCTGAACAGAGTAAATGGAATTCCTTATACCAGTACAACTGTCATATTCAATTTGAAAGATTTTATTCTTTGCCGTCGCTGAAGTAATTATGTAGATAAGGATGAAAATTGTGGAACTGGTACTGGGCGTTAATCTACATCCTAAGAGCAGCACAAGGGAACCTGCCCCATTTGACTGCACCTTGTTTGTGTTCACTCACAGGAGGAGGGAGACTGAGTCAGGCTGAATGAGAGAGCAGTCATGGCAGCTCTGGATCTTTTGGAATCCTTTGGAGGAGACTGCCTCCATAACTGAATTGTTCACTTTTCCTAGGTCAGTCCTTCATCATCAGCTGAAATCCTCAGTGACAAAATCCGGTTTCCTTCTTTCTTCAGGACTATCCCCAGTGATTTTCATCAGACCAGAGCAATGGCCCACTTGATCAGTGAGTCTGGGTGGAACTGGATTGGAGTAATAGCCACTGATGATGACAATGGACGGTTTGCTCTGGAAAGCTTTGGGATCCAGGCCATGGCAAACAATGTTTGCATAGCTTTTAAAGAAATGCTGCCTGCCTATCTCTCTGACAACACCTTTCACACCAAAGTTGATCATGCAGTTGAGAAGATTGTCAGGGAAACCAGAGTAAATGTTATTGTTGTCTTTATGAGACAGTTCCACATGTTCAAATTATTTAAGAAGGCAATCGAGAGGAACGTAAATAAAGTCTGGATTGCAAGTGATAACTGGTCATCTGCAGTCAGGATCAGTACAATTCCCAATATCAAACAGCTGGGAACCATTGTGGGATTTGGATTTAAAAGTGGAGACATCTCCACATTCCAAGACTTCCTAAGAAATCTTCATGAAAAGCCCACCACCAACAACAAGTTTTTACATGAATATATTATGCTTTTGTCAGTCTGTGCACATCTGGAATACCACGATTTTCAAACATGCATTTCAAACCAGTCCCAGAGTGATCTATTTCAAAGCGTTGAGAACAAACATCAGATATGGAGAGCTGATTTTTTGACTGCTAACATTGAACCAGGTTTTATTCATAGTACTATACTTGCAGTCTATGCCATTGCTTATGCAATTAAAGGACAGTGTAAAGACAGAAACTGCAAGGATCCGAATGCCTTCGCTCCCTGGGAGGTATGATGTTAATTCTTCCATGTCTCATTCTCTCTGCATAACTTTCATCTTACTTTTGCTCCCACATTCCTGAATTTACTTGCTTGGTCTTCTTACTAAATGACTTTATTCCTGTTCCTGCTTTTTGTCACTAACTGAAACCACAGACTATGTGCTAGAGCAGCAGAATCTAAATGCTGCAGTGACAACAACTAGGTTACAGTTTTGCCTTCCTTTTTTTGGCTCATGTAGAGGCAGAGGCTCCTGGTGCTAACCCACGGCTGTGTTCTGCTGTAGACAGAGAACAATTACTGCATTTCACAGAATGACAGAATCACTAGGTTGGAAAAGACCTCAAATACAGGAAAGACCTCACATACAGATAGCTAACTGATGGCCAGTGACTGCATACCCACTGTCTCCTCCTTCATAGGTACAACAGCAATGGCTATAAATGCTTGAGTCTACAGGTGCAGAAGGGATCTTTAGCTGCTGGGCTTCATCAGCTACCTTAACATTTCCCCATCACCTTCAAAGAGCACACAGAGTAGGCACTAGCTTGAATGAAGGCTCTAGCCTGTAGACTGCTTGCTGAAACATCTTGCTAGCTACTCACATGTGATAGAATAAAAATGCATAGTCAATCTACAGCTGATTTATCAGCTACTAATGGTTGGTCCTGTTGCTGCAAAATGCTGTAATACACAGCAATGAGTGCTCTTGATGAGTTGATAAGTTACAGGAGAGGAGCGTTCACTGAAAAGTATCATTTTCCCTCTCTCTCTCTAACCATTGTCTCTGTTCTGTTAGAATTCAGGAATTTTACTATATAATGAATCTTTACTTGAAAGTGAAAATGGAATACTCTATTCCTCTGCCCAATCTTGATTTTTACGGAAGTCACTGGTAGGAAAATTAGACACAGTCTTTAAGATGGGTGAGGCACTTGTTATTAAACTTTACTGGATGGGAAAAGAAGAGGACAAGTCAGACAAGCAAGCCTGACCTGACCTTTTGCGCAAGAACCCACTCAGGAGTACTCACTTTTACACACTTTTACTCAGAGAATTAAACAAAGTTCATTTAAAAGTCAAACAACCATTGAAGCACTCTGACTTGTTTTGACCTCTTATCCTAGGTCAGGGCAGGTCAAACCAAGATAGTAACAATCACACTCTTACATGTATTTGTAAATGCAAATGGAAGAATTTCAGGACTGCTCTACAGGGGATGCAGATTTATGGAGCTGTATTTACCATGGAATTAAATCCCAAGCCATCCAAATTGAAAGTCCTATTAAAAGGCTAAAAATTCTTGAAAATGGAAAGACATAGTTATTCCTCTTGTGCTCTTTTCATAATTAATTTCCTCCATACTGAATATAACCCTCAGATACTGTGCATACATAAAGCTTAGGATGCAACAAATCTATATCAAATATCTCCACGTTCAGAGAAATTACAATGATGACATTACAGACTTAGAAAAAATAGCAATCAATCAAATCAAAATGTTGCTAATTATTAGCCCCTTCTGTCTGAAGCTGAAGATGTATCCCAGAAGCTCTGTTGTTCTGATATTGTTAGGGAAATTGGAAAAATGTAGAAATGAGAACTTAGATGAATAGTCTGAGATTATGGAATACAAAATTTCCTGTTCAGTCTCACATGACTATGCAACATCCAATTCAGTTGAAGTATTTGTGAGGAGCACAGTTTGGTTCTTCATAAATTAACAGAGATGCAGCAAAAGTATATGAACTCTCAAAAAAATATGTTGTACATATAAAATTAACATATTATATACACCAGATGTGTTGCATATATATATGAGCCAGAGTATATTTGAAAAATATACTTGTCAGTATGTTCTCTAAATACTACAAATATTGCATAAGGATCCATGTAAGAATATGCTTTTCGAAAGGCAGCTATATTCAATTTTTCACCAAAACCTTTTAATTAATTGTTAGTTAATCCCTGTTGCAAAAAAAAAAATGAGGCCTGCAAAGGGATAAAGCCCTTGCTTCCAATAAGAAAGATGGTGGCTAATGAAAGTCCTTTTATGGTCTCTCCATGAACTGGGAGGGGGTTATGTGTGTTTTAACCTGTCCTTTTCTAAATTCATGCAGAACTTTTTGATCTGGTTATCTGTAATTTTGATGAGGGAGAGAGGAATGTCACCTTGTTGAGCAGAATGTGTTACAATATTAAGCCTGGACAGCTGACTTACGAAACATGTTTGTTCTGGAATTTCCTACAATCTACCAAACAGGCACTTGCTGTTTATTGCCCTTGTGCTATTGATCACTTCATCTGAGCAAACTGGTGTTCATTAATTAATTTAAGAGTTGAGGCTCACCATGCAATACATAGTATCAGTCAGCTGTGATCTAAACAGCTGAAAGCCATGTTACAGTAGATATTTCCAGACTTGCTGGGGGAGATCGATCTGGAAGCAAATGTTGCCCAGATCAACAGCAGCATCACTTAAGGTTGTTCTTTACAAGAATGGGAGTCCCAAAAGGTCATCAGTTCTTGCAAGCAAAAATCTTTTCATTCTCATCATCATACCAAAAGCTCCAAAGCCAGGGAAAAGTACTAACATGAGTACTTGTACACATTGCTTATAATTAAGAGACGATAATTTTTTAATTAATACTTCTTTAAGGCCAATGGGATTGTCTGAATAGTGTAATTTTGTGTAGGATCTCAGACTAAACAGCTATGCAGATACATTTTAATGTTAAGATTTCTTTTACTCCTAAAAAGCAACAGTTCTTTTTAACTTGATATTATTGTACAGGTGTTAAACTATTGTGTTTATCACACTGAAATGATAGTGATGTCTATACTTATGTTCAGCTCCTTGAAGAACTTAAAAATGTTACAGTCATTGATGACAATAAAGAAATCAAGTTTGATTCTAATGGGGATATGAGCACCAGTTACGATGTGCTACTTTGGAAAGAAATTGATGGCCACATGGAAATCACCACTATGGCAGAATATGACACGAAGAACGGTGACTTTATCTTTGAGGATGAGGAGAAAAAACAAGAATTTCTGGATTTAAAGGTAACATTTAATTTGTTGATATAACATGTGAAATTTGCTTGCTATGTTTTCTTCTCCATCCAGTATTTACAACTGAAGTATGTGAGCTAGAAATCTCTTTTGTGGTTTCGTGTTACTTTTTTAAAGCAAAGAATCCTCTCTGGATTTATTTGACAACCTTCACGCACCCTGAGAAACATGTTAGCCTGCAAACAGGCTCAGTGACCTGAAATTGAGTTATTTCTCCAGAATGCTCCTAGCAAGTTTTCTAAAATGAGTTAATCAGAAGTTATGTCTACCCTATGGGTGCTAATCCAGGATGTTGAAAAGAGGGTTTAAAATAAAAAATTACTGTGTATAAAATCCCCTTTTCTTGTGTACCACTACCATTTATTTTGTATGTGAAGACTCATATCTGTTGACTTTAGTGTTTAAAAAAAAAAAAAAAGAAAAGTTTTGTTGATTATTTTCTCCTGATAGAGGTAGGGTCAGCACAACTACAAGAATCTGAGGTAGGTGGCACCACCTGGAGCCCTGGCGCTGGTGTAGTCAGGTCTAGTGGATGGCCCCAGCCAGTTCCAGCTGGATAGTCTGTCACCTGTGCATGGGTGGAGGTCTTGGTTCATTGTGCAGCCCTGTGCTGCAAGGTATTCACCACCAATGGGATGAGGACAGGCTGCTTACTGGGTGGGCTGAATTCAAGTCTCAGCTGAAACAAAAGGCTGAGGACAGAAGAAATCTTCAAATCTTGTTCCTCTTTGTGGTAATATCCAGGATGGCAAGGAAATGTCTCCACTCCCTTACAAGCATGATCCTGGAGAGTTAAGAAATAGTAGTGTCCCTCAGGACTGCCTCTCCATGTTGCAAGAAAATGTCTTTAGAAGGAGGACCTGGACTCAGACCTAATTACACCCTTCTGAGTGGTGCTTCATGACTTGAGGATGAGTTCCTGAGGGTCGGGAATGTTGGAGCTGCAATGCAGAGCATCTGCCCAGGTGTTTCCCCTGAGCAAAGGTGTCTCTGCCAGGTTCAGAGCAGCTGAGCAGGACTTCAGGGTCTCACTTGTGAAGCCGTCCGCTCAAGTACCTGTCAGATGCTTCTGGGCTTTCTTTGGAGCTGGTCCTCATCAGTCTAAATCCCAGGTTCAAAGCTGCATGATACACTTTGATCTGGGTTTTAAAGGTGTAGACAGTTCCACTAACTTGCACTCAGGGCCAAAAAATAATTTTATCAGTTAGGTAATGCCCCATCATGTCACTTGTTGACTGTGTGGTGAAAATACAAGAAACATGGAGTCTACAATGCCTTTTTCCAACATCGTTTTCAGATTCCCTTAAAATATGTGAGATAGAAAAAAAGAGTGCAAATTGCAGAATTACTGGAGGTTTTTTTGAATGGATCTGAGTTGATTTTTTTTGTTCTCTGCACACTGTAGAAGGTTCAGTCAACATGCTCCCAGCACTGCGGGCCAGGCCAGATGAAAAAGATTATACAAAGTCCACACACATGCTGCTATGAGTGTGTTTACTGCCCAGAAAACCATTACAGCAATCAAACTGGTAAGGAATTGTGATCTAAATAAAGGTTTATTTAGACATCAATACAATTGTTTTGTTTGGGTATAATGTGCCTTGGCAACCTTGGGTATAACTTTGGAATGGGATGAAAATATTTGTTTATGCTCATTTTCCCAAGTACGAGTGTTAGGACTATAAAACTTGACTGAAATGCTTTTCCAAAGACCAAACATAAAGCAATTAGATTTTCCAGTTGACTAATATTATTCTTTGCTAGGATGGAAAATCTGGCTGATTTATAAGTGAGGATGACTTTTATTAAAATAGAGCCTGGCTTCCCTGTCTTTCTGCAGTACACCTGATCCAATAAGAAAAAAAATTTTTACTGTGAGGATGTTGAGGCACTGGAACAGGTTTCCCACAGAAGTTGTGGAAGCCCCAACCCTGGAGGTGTTCAAGGCTGGGCCAGATGAGGCTTTGAGCAAGTTGCTCAGGTGTCCCTGAAGGAAGGTGTCCCTGCCCATGGGACAGGGATTGAAACTGGATGATCTTTGAAGTTTATTTGCAACCCAACCCATTCTATGACTCCATGAAGTTAAAGGGTTGTGTAATTTTCTTACTTTTTTGCCTTATTAGGGAGTACTGTGATGTTTGACATAATTGTACTATAACATTTTCTAGTATCGAATCTGTTGTGTACTTCATCACTGGTTCATTTAGAGATTTAGGCAAAGCTTTTTGAAGGGGAAAATTAAACACAGAGGAGAGAGATGGAAATAAGAAATTTGAGTTATAAAGTACTTTCGGTATATTGAAAGCAGAAGGAAATTACATTTTATCTTTTTAGTTCAAATAATTGTGAAATTTCTCTGTATCAGAGGATAGGAATATTACAGCAAAGGTGACCTTTCAAAGCATAACCTAAAGCAATGTTTAATCTTGGTGTTTTATTTCAAAAGCTGTCTGTAAAGAAAAAGCAAGGGGGAAGAGGTGTCGAAGTAGGTAAACAAAAGAAACATAGCTCAAAATTCTTTAAAAGAATTTATTTAATCTCAAGTAATTGTTCACATTTCAGTAAACGTCTGCCTGTCCAGAGTTCTGGCCAGGTTATACTGGTCAGCGATGACTCAGGACCCTGCTTGTCCCCCCTGTCCCCTCCATCCCCCTGGCTGCAGGCAGCCCCAGCTGGCAGGAGCTTGTCCTTTGCTCCTCCTGCCGCTGCCACCGCAGCCACCTCAGCCCTGCAGCTCCTCTCCCTGGACGGCGACAGCAACAGTTGGAAGCACTCAGCCCTGTCTATTCCCCTGAGCATCCTCTCCCGCATTCCTCTTGTATCTCAAGCCTCCTTAATCCATTTTGCAGTTTATTTACTTGGAGTTTCTAAGTTATCTTCCTTTTTTCTTCTTTCAGATATGGACTACTGCTACCGATGTAGCAACAAAACCTACTGGGCTCCTGTCAACAGTACCAAATGCTACAGAAAGACAATCCATTTCCTCGCCTGGACTGACTGGTTTGCTATTTTCCTCCTCCTCCTCTCCGCTTTTGGGGTTGTGTTGGTTTTGGCAGTTGGTGTATTATTTACTAAAAACTTGAACACACCAGTTGTAAAGGCATCTGGAGGTCTAACTGTCTGCTACATCATTCTCTTCAGCCATTTATTAATTTTCTTAAGCACCGTCTTCTTCATAGATGAACCAACCGAATTCAAGTGTAAAACTAGGCAAGCCCTCTTTGGCATAAGTTTTTCACTCTGCATTTCTTGTATTTTAATAAAGTCACTAAAAATTTTACTAGCCTTCAGCTTTGATCCCAAGCTGCAGAATTTCCTGAAACGTATATATAAACCTATTCCCATTGTGGTCATCTGCACTGGAATTCAAGTTGTCATTTGCACCTTCTGGCTAACATTTAGGGCACCTTTTGTAAAGCAAAATTTCTCAATCCCAAAAGCAATAATTCTGGAGTGCAATGAGGGCTCTATTGTGGCTTTTGGGATTATGTTGGGCTACATTGCTGCCCTAGCTTTCATTTGCTTCATATTTGCCTTTAAAGGTAGGAAGTTGCCAGAGAACTACAATGAAGCTAAGTTCATCACCTTTGGCATGCTAATTTACTTTATAGCATGGATCGTATTTATCCCTGTCTATGCAACTACATTTGGCATATACCTGCCGGCAGTGGAGATCATTGTTGTTTTAATATCTAATTATGGAATTCTCTGCTGCACTTTTCTTCCAAAGTGCTATATCATCATTTACAAGCAAGAAACAAACACAAAATCTGCTTTTCTTAAAATGATTTATACTTATTCCTCCAAGAGTGCAAGCAGCGTTGCTGTTAGTCAGATTTCTTTGGATTCAAAGTCTTCCAGCTCCCGAGCTACTATCTCAGACTCATGTAAATCTCAGAAAAGCTCTGTGAATGGAAACTGCCATTTCCAAGTACAAGAGCATAGACTAATAAGAGGAACAGTTCCTCCTAAAAGTACTGCAAGGACTGTGGCCAGGAAAAGGATCTCCAGCATATGACTGGGCAGCATTGAAGTACTAGAAGACGAAAAGTCATCTGAGGAAGCTATTTCTTTTTCAGGTCTCTTTCTTCTTGGCATCCCCGAAGAGAGCAGGCCACAAAAAATGCATTCTCCTTTCATATTTAAGCACTGGAATTACCAGATGTGGAAGGCTTTCCTTGCTCAGAGTCCAGCCCCTGCTCCTGCAGGTGTCAAAGTGTAGTGCACCTCAGCAACTCTCCTTTGACTGGCCCATGTAGACCTGTGAGATTTCTCAAAGACAAGAGAAACAGGCAGGAACATAGGGTTTAGCTCACTTTTTTTTTGTGTCTTTGATGCTAAATTGTTTAAGGAGCTCTTCTTTTCACCTTGCTCTGTTTTACAGATCAAACAGAACACTCTCGCAGTCTTTATTTGCTAGGATAAACAAGCCCAGTCCTATAGTCTCCACTTTTAATCATAGAATCATAGAATAACCAGGTTGGAAGAGACCCACCGGATCATTGAGTCCAACCATTCCTATCAAACACTAAACCATGCCCCTTAGCACCTCGTCCACCCGTGCCTTAAACACCTCCAGGGAAGGTGACTCAACCACCTCCCTGGGCAGCCTGTTCCAGTGCCCAAAGATAAGTTTTCCATTCTCCTGAACATCCAAAAGATACCCCTTTCACCACATATCAGCGAATCCTTTTTTTTTCCCCCCACTCTCCAAAATTGCACACCTTATTCCAGACTAGAGTGGCAGTAACTTTTGAAGTTCCTTGTATTTACCAAGAAGATAATGAACTAGAGACAGGCCTATATAAAAAATAAGAATTTCTCTGGAGCTCTGTAGTTATACGTATGTTCATCTATTATTTTTGCCCACACTCAGAGAAAATACCCTGACCTACCTCATGCACCTCCTCTGATGCATGAGGAGAGAGGAATCACTGTGTTTGTCCATAGTTCTCCACTTCATTGAAGATGTAATGTTGATGTGTAATGTCAAAACTTACAAACACTAATCAATTACTCTCATCAGCTTAAATAATGCAATGATCAGGATCAGTATAAGTGCATCTTGGGATTTTTAGCTTTTTTGATACATATTTTAAATACCTGTTTTTCACCAAGAAAATAACAGGTACCATACCAACACGTAGAAACAATGTGAACTGATAAGAGCTACAAGGAACAAGTCTGCCCTGCAGCTCTATGAACTTAGCTATACTGTAACTTCTAGAAAGAGAAGGGCAAGGAAGTTGGCCTGGCAGAGAAGGACCTGAGGGTGTTGGTAGACAACCAGCTGAACACGAGCCAGAAGCGTGCCCAGGTGGCCAAGAAGGCCAATGGCATCTTGGCTTGTATCAGGAACGGCGTGACCAGCAGGTCCAGGGAAGTGATTCTACCTTGGTACTCTTCATTGGTGAGGCCACACCTTGAATACTGTGTTTAGTTTTGGGCTCCTCACTGCAGGAAGGATGTTGAGGCTCTGGAGCGTGTCCAGAAAAGAACAATGAAGCTGGTGAAGGAGCTGGAGAACAAGTCTTGTGAGGAGCTGGTGAAGGTACTGGGGTTGTTTAGCCCAGAGAAAAGGAGGCTGAGGGGAGACCTTACCACTGTCTACAGCTACCCAGAAGGAGGTTGTAGTGAGCCGGATGTTGGTCTCTTCTCCCAAGTGATAAGCAATAGGACAAGAGGAAATGGTCTCAAGTTGTGCCAGGAGAGGAGAGATTAGACATTAGGAAAACTTTCTCCACCGAAAGGGTTATCGGGCACTAGAAACGGCTGCCCATGGAGACGGTTGAGTCACCATCCCTGTAGGTATTTAAAAGATGGTTCTTAGGGATATGATTTAGTAGCAGGCAGGTATAGCTGGGCTTGATGATCTCATAGGTGTTTTACAACTGAGTGATTATATGATTCTATGATTCTGTAGGAGAAGCAAAAGGCATGTTCATAGAAGGGGGAATTTTTCTGTTGCAACGATGGTACCACAGAGCTTTTTCAAACCATAAACAGCAGAGCTATGTTCCCAGTCCAGACTGTGAAAAATATTTTTCCATGTTCATAAAGCCCATGATCGGGACCATAGAAAATTCTGTGCCATGTTGCTGTGAAATAATATGAAATTCCTTGAGTTTTGCCAATATACCTGTTTTTCTGTCATTTCCTTTTGTATTTTATAACTGGTGTCTATGTGACTTTTCTACTCATATTTTCTCAAAAATACCTATAGATCACATTTCGGCAACGGGCACAGTCAATGAAATTACTTTGATATGTAGACTATATATGCAATGTTCATCTCTGTAGAATTTTTAAAAGTAATTTGAATGGTGGGTGTGCAATTTGCGCACAAACTTGAGTAATTATGTAAGTTCTGTATCTGACTGGAAGAATGAAGATTTATGCATGTGCATTTAAATGATGAATGCTGTTCATGCATCAGTTGTTAAGAATACTGTTCTGAACACAAAATTACGAACAAACATTAAAATTCCTGCAATTTGGCTGTCAATGCAGTTTAAAAAATCTTTCCCTAAAAGAGAGAAGCAAAGCTTATGTGGCACAACTGTCAGCATTAAGCTAGTTAGAAAAGTTAATTTGGCTTGAATGTTGTACCTGTATTTATTGTTTTCAGAAGTATTGAACATGTTATGTCTTTAAGATATAAGGAAAGGGGATTAATAAACCCATGTTGTTATTTAAAATTGAGTTTGCTTATTGGATTTCCTTACCTTTCCCCATGAACATCTGGTTGGCCTTGAACAGCAGCAATACATCTACTTGAGCAGTGTTTCCACCCAGTAGTCCGCTTACAAACATCTTTCAGGTTAAAAGCTAAGTATGGTAGGGAAATCCTCCCTACAGGACAATGCGAGAAGAGTCTTGAGGGACAGCAATATGAAGATCTCTGTGGAGGTATCTTTAAGGAAAGATAGCAGATATGGCAGAACTTCAGAGAAGTCTGCCTCTCCAGCTACTCAGATCTTCTTTGTAAAGTACAGTTAAAGGTGGAGCTGAGAGAATATGACAGGTTTGCAAAGGAGTCTTGGCAGAAAGAAAGAGAAGCTGTACCAAGTTGTGTTACATGTGTCTCTAAATGCTTTATCTGCAAGAGGCATGTGGTCCTATGTGTGTAGAACATAAGGGGATTGAGCTGTTCTATACAGAGAATAAAAAAAACTGACAACAGGGGTTCGTGACACTAAGGTGAGAATTTGTACACATCCCCCTTGCTAAGAACAGTAGGAATTCCAACAGTCCAACCATTCCTTTTACCAGGCACAGAAATTAGGCGAGCCTGAAATGGATTTTCACCCCCAGAGCACAGAACAGGAATCACCTACCTGAGTTATAGCAAATTCTCAGCATGATCCACCTGGAGCCATGGCACATGGGTCCAACTGTGCAGGGCTGAAGGGGTCAGCTCTTCTTTCCAACTCAGAGGACACTCCGCTCACTTACTTTGAAAAGGTACTGACACCACTTCTCAAAATATTAACATATGTATGTGCCCACCTGCAAGCTTTCCATCTCCAAGAGCAAAAGAGAAGACACATGATCCCCAAATACAGCACTGTCTGTAAAGTGTGAAAATGCCATTTGTTGAGGTCAGCAGGAAGCTGCTCTGGATGTAACCACTATATAACATTTTCAGGGTTTATATCATTCATCGTTAATGATGCTAAATGACACATTGTGAAGCCACTGTCACTCAGTGTACTATATCTTTACAGAGAATGAAGAGTGTGAAGGCCACCAAGTTTTTATAGCCTGCTTTCCTCTGTGGCATAATTCCCTCAAGATTTCAGTATATCTGGCTGTGCAGATGCCTCTCAGCTGCCCATAATCTCTCAAGCAATTCTTTGGTGAGTGCTGGGAACTCTTTACGTGAGCTCCAGAGTTTCTCCCAGCAGCTCTGCCAAGAGCCATTGGAACTACAGTGACTCTGAATGTGTGTGTTACCAGAGTGACTAGCAAGTACCAGCCGTGTTTGGGATGCTGCTCATCATGTGCGATGCTGAGCAGCCCATATGTGCTGAGTCTTCCTGCTGTTCCCATCTGTGTCTCCAGAGACAAGGAGCTCTGCTTGGCGTTATGCTCTCTTTGAGCAGGAAGAAAGCAAAGGCAAAAAGGTTATAGACGGACTATAACATGAATATCACCCTCTAGGTCACTTCAATCGATGTGTCTTCATCTCCCTGACACCATCATTCAGGAACAGGGCAGAACTGATTGGCAGGGCAATGAGGGGAGGGAGGGCAGTGTGAGCAAAGAGGTGCATGCTCTTCTTTGATTAAGGGAGCTGGGTTCTTATGTTTAGGGAATGGCTCATTTGCAAACAGAGGTTTTGTTCTGAAATAGCATGTGGGAAGATTGATAATGCTTTACGATTTTTTTTGAAGTTTGTGTGAGTTAAATGGATTGAAACGGCTTTGATGTTTTACCAGTAATAAGGACATTTTAATGATTTTGGAATGGAAACTGCATGTGTGTGAGTAAGAAGACATTAACATGGGATTACTTACTGAAAAGAAAGTGCTCTTTTGAATAACTTTCCTTTAGCACTGAGAATGAATAAACTCTTTTTGGTGGTGAATTTCAGTTTTTCTTTGCTCAACAACTTGCTTTCTGAAGAAGCTGCTTACCTCTGGCCCTGCTCCTGAAAAATAAAAAAAAAAAAGATAACTGGAGGTTTTGGCAACAAATGATTCAAGCCACATCATTTGTGCCCTCATGCCAAGCTTTAGCTACTGCCAGGCAGTAATCCATCCCTGGGGAGAGGAGCTTCCTCTATTCATGTGCAGGTGTTCTGGTGCTGGCTGATGGATGGAAAATTGTCCACTGTTCAGTGCATCAGAGAGACTTCTGTTGAAACACTGTGTTATGGAGACACTGGTATTGTGCTGGCACAGGCTGTTTCTTACTAAATATGTTGCCTGATCTAGTGGGAGTTGTCCCTGCCCATGGCAGGGGGGTGGAATTAGATGATATTTAAGGTCCCTTTCAACTCAAACCATTCTATGATTCTAATGTGTTCTGTGGTGATTTTTCTGGTTTATTTTTTTTAAGGACAGGCTGAGAGAATTGGGTTGTTCAGCCTGGAGAAGAGAAGGCTCTGAGACCTCATAGTGACCTTCCAGTACCTGAAGGGGCTACAAGAAAGCTGGGGAGGGACTTTTTTACAAAAGTAGTAGGCTTGTAGTGACAGGACTAGGGGCAATGATTTAAACTGGAGAGGGGAAGATTTAGATTAGACATAAGGAGAAATTTCTTCTGTTGGAACAGAGGAGGGCTACAAAGATGATATGAGGGCTGGAGCACCTTCCCTATGAGCACAGGCTGAGACAGTTGGGCTTATTCAGCCTGGAGAAGGCTCTGAGGAGACCTTATAGCGAACTTCCAGTACCTGAAAGGGCGACAGGAAATCTGGAGAGGGACTATTCATAGAAACCTGTGGTGATAGGATGAGGGGGAAAAGGTATAAACTGGAGAGGGGCAGATTTAGACTAGACATCAGGAAGAAATTCTTCACAATTTGGGCAGTGAGGCCCTGGCACAGGTTGCCCAGGGAAGCTGCGGCTGCCCCATCCCTGGAGGTGTTCGAGGCCAGGCTAGATGGGGCCTTGGGCAGCCTGATCTAGTGGGAGGCATCCCTGCCCATGGCAAGGGGGGTGGAACTGGATGATCTTTAAGATCCCTTCCAACATTAACTATTCTATGATTCCATGATTCAATGTTTGTATTTTATTTTGGTTTAGTTTAGTTTAGTTTAGTTTGGGGGTTTTTTTGGTTTATTTTATTTTATTTTACTATATTTTATTTTATTTTATTATTTTATTTTATTTTATTTTACTTTATTTTATTTTACTTCATTTTATTTTATTTTATTTTATTTTATTTTATTTTATTTTATTTTGCTTTGCTTCGCTTTGCTTTGTTTATTTTATTTATAATATTTTTACAAAAAAAAAAAAAGGGACGTGAAAGTTAAACTGAAACGTTCTCAGTCGAAGCGAGCGGCAAAGCGTGTGCCGAGGATTGTCGAGTCCGACCCCTCCGAGCCGACAGGAGCCGCGGTGCGAGCAAGGCCGGGGCTGAGCCCCTCACCACAAGAAGGATGTTGAGGCTCTGGAGCGAGTCCAGAGAAGAGCAACGAAGCTGGTGAAGGGGCTGGAGAACAGGCCTTATGAGGAGCAGCTGAGAGAGCTGGGGTTGTTTAGCCTGGAGAAGAGGAGGCTGAGGGGAGACCTCATTGCTCTCTACAACTACCTGAAAGGAGGTCGTGGAGAGGAGGATGCTGGCCTCTTCTCCCAAGTGACAGGGGACAGGACAAGAGGGAATGGCTTCAAGCTCCGCCAGGGGAGATTCAGGCTGGACATTAGGAAGAAATTCTTCACAGAAAGGGTCATTGGGCACTGGAACAGGCTGCCCGGGGAGGTGGTTGAGTCACCTTCCCTGGAGGTGTTTAAGGCACGGGTGGACGAGGTGCTAAGGGGCATGGTTTAGTGTTTGATAGGAGTGGTTGGACTCGATGATCTGGTGGGTCTCTTCCAACCTGGTTATTCTGTAATTCTATGATTCTATGAGCCCCCCCCGAGGGGAGCCGCCGCTGCGAGGCTCCCGGGCGGCGCGTCCCCCTGCGGGGCGGGGCGGGGCCGGGCGGTGGCGGCGGCGGCGGGTGGGTCCCCGCGGCAGAGGGGCTCTGGCCATGCTGCCCTGGCGCCTCCGCCCGCGGCGGCTGCTGCCCGCGGCCCCGCTCGGCCCGCCCGCCCCTCGCCCCGCGGCCGCGCAGCCCGCGCCCCGCCCGGGCCCCCCCCGCGGTAAGCGCCGACCCGCTCCCGGCCCGCCCGCGGCCCCTGCGGAGGCGGCGGGTTCGAGGGACCCGCGGAGATAACGCGCGGTCAGGGAGGTTTAACCCCCGGGGTGTTTTTCCAGCCCCTTCCACCCATTCTCCCACCCGTCGGTTTGACTAAGTGCTTGTTGGGTTTTTTTTTTTCCTAATCTTTAAGCTGAGCCGGCTCACAAGGTGGTTGCGAGTTACAAGCCTTCGAAGTTCGACAGAAAAATCCTCCTCTGGACAGGACGTTTCAAGACAGAAGAAGAGATTCCTCTAAGGATCCCGTAAGTCCGCTGCTCTTAGAATCATAGAATGGTTTGGGCTGGAAGGGACCTTAAAGATCATCTAGTTCCAACCCCCCTGCCAAGGGCAGGGACACATCTCTTGTCCGAGGTGATCATAGAGCTGAAGGGCAAGACGTGGTGTGATCCTGAGCTAAGGTTTTTCCACACATAGAATCTTAGAATAGTTTGCGTTGGAAGGGACCTTAAAGATCATCTAGTTCCACCCCCCAACCCTGCCATGGGCAGGGACACCTCCCACTAGATCAGGCTGCCCAAGGCCCCATCCAACCTGGCCTTAAAACACCTCCAGGGATGGGGCAGCCACAGCTTCCTTGGCAACCTGTGCCAGCGTCTCACTACTCTCATGGTGAAGAAGTTCTTCCTAATGTCTAGTCTAGATCTGCCCCTCTCCAGTTTGTACCCATCACCCCTTGCCCCATCACTATAAGCCTTTATGAACAGTCCCTCCCCAGCTTTCTTGTAGGCCCCTAATAGTTTGAACCAGTTAGTTTTTCAACACTGAAAACTTGGAAGCAAATTAGAGGGCAACAGAATTTCCTGTCCCGGTTAGAGGTTAAGATGAAAAAATGTTCCTTACTGGATTCCCCAGGGCCTGAGGTTAAGAACTGGATCCATCTGAGTAGATAGTCATGGTTACATTTATGTACTGGCTTGTTTATTTTGTTTATTTCTAATCTGCAATCAGAGACTGACGTTATTGGTAAACAATATTTTCTGTTTATAGTTCCCATAAACTGTTCTAAGGGAGCTGACTGTCACTGAATGATGACATCCAGCAAATTATAATTTATTTTAGAATTTAAGGAAAAATAGAGGAAGAGTTTATGAGAGAAACATTCCCCACCAAGGAAAACTGAATACTTGATATAGCCTAAGCCTCCCATTCTTGTCAACCCACTGGGCTAGATGATCTTTAAAGGTCCCTTCCCACCCAAACCGTGCTGATTCTGTGGTTCTCTGACCCTCTGAAAGTTAGCCTCCCTCAAGGCAGTTAGTCACCAAACACGTGGAAACCCCTCTAATGTCAATTGCTGCCTTTTTCTTAGACTGTTACATAGTGTGTTAGACCTCTCCCTCCCAGACGTTACTTTTTATCATCACTTTATGTCTCTGTCCTGGGTAGCATGCTGAGCGTATCAGTGCAGAGCTGTGTAAAGCGACAGGTACATCCTCTGCCTGCTCCTGTTGGCTCCTGACAGTTTCACTGGTGTTTCCTGAGCTGGGCGATGGCTTTCCACTGTCCACTGTCTCCTGCAGTGTGTTATTCTTGAATGGCCTCAAGCTCCACCAGGGGAGATTTAGGCTGGACATTAGGAAAAAATTCTTCACAGAAAGGGTCATTGGGCACTGGCAGAGGCTGCCCAGGGAGGTGGTTGAGTCACTTTCCCTGGAGGTGTTTAAGGCACAGGTGGACGAGGTGCTAAGGGGCATGGTTTAGTGTTTGATAGGAATGGTTGGACTCAATGATCCGGTGGGTCTCTTCCAACCTGGTTATTCTATGATTCTATGATTCCTATCATCTTCCACTGAAAGGTTCAGGCAGATCTCAGAAGCTTTAAAAGTTCCTTCTAAAAGGTCATCGGGAGGTGCTTGTAAAGACACACGAGTTTTCTGGTCTGTACATACACACACAAATTGCTCATTTCTATGCGGCACCTGCCCTGCAAAGTGCATGTCACCACTTTGTGCATCCTGAGTGAGGCACATGGATAAGGAGGTGATTGGTGACAGCCGGTACGGCTTCACTGAGGGTAAATCATGCCTGATGAACTTGGTGGCCTTCTACAATGGGGCTACAGCGTTGGTGGATAAGAGAAGAGTAACTGACAACATCTACCTGGACTTGTGAAAAGCATTTGACGTTGTCCGGTGTAGCATTCTTGTCTTGAAATTGGAGAAACATGGATTTGATGGATGGACCACTCAGTGGATAAGTAATTGGCTGGATGGTTGCACTCAGAGTCATGATCAGTGTCCAAGTGGACACCAGTGATAAACGGCATTCTGCAGGGGTTAGCATTGGTGTTTAACATTTTTTTTTGAGACATGGAAAGTGGGATTGTGGGCACCCTCAGCAGACTTGCTGATGACACCAACCTGTGTGGCATAGTCGACATGCTGAAGGGAAGGCATGCCATCCAGAGAGACCTCGACAGGCTTGGGAGTTGGGCCTGTGCAAACCTCATGAATTTCAGCAAGGCCAAGTGCAAGGTCCTGCACCTGGGTCAGCACAAACAGAGGTTGAGTGGAGAATGGATTGAGAATAGCCCCAAAGAGAATGACTTGGGGATGCTGGTGAATGAGAAGCTCAACACGAGCACAACAATGTGTGCTTGCAGCCCAGGAAGCCAAATGTATCTTGGTCTGCATCAAATGAAAAAGTTAATTCTCCCCCTCTACTCTGCTCTTGTGAGACCTCAGCCAGAGTACTGCATTCAGTTTTGGAGCCCTCGGTGCCGGAAGGACATGGATCTGTTAGAGCAAGCCCAGAGAAGGGCCACAAAGATGATCAAAGGGCTGGAGCACCTCCCATATGAGGAAAGGCTGAGAGAGAGAGAGAAGGCTCCCAGTACACCTTATAGCAGCCTTCCAGTTCTTAAGGGAGGCCTACAGGAAAGGTGGGGATGGCTCTTTGTATCAGAGTGCAGTGATAGGATGAGAGGTGATGGATTTAAGCTGAGGGAGGGCAGATGTAGGTTAGATATAAGGAAGAAATTTTTACTGTGAGGGTGGTGAGACACTGGAACAGGTTGTCCAGGGAAGCTGTGGCTGCCCCATCCCTGGAGGTGTTCAAGGCCAGGTTGGATGAAGCTTTGAGCAATGTCATCTAGTGGAAGGAAGTCCTTGCTCATGGCAGGGGGATTTGAATCTAGATGCTCTTTGAGATCCTTTCCAACCCAAACCATTCTATGAGTGTATGATGATTCTATGATTGAGCAAAGTCCTTTTAGAGCTGTAAGATCAAAAGTAGTAATATGCTAGAAGTTAATTGAGAGGCATTCGAAGCTGAACTGTTTCACCGCTTTAATGATTTAAAAAAAAAAAAGAATTGCAAGATACTGTTAACAGTGAACACAACCTATCTGCTCAAGATAGTTTGTCCTTATTCAAGGCTGTTGTTTTGTTGTAATTTGGGCTTTTTTATAAAACATCTGTTATTGTCTTCAGCAGAGGTTTACCCGGAGTCTTGATTAAGGATTGAGTAGCAAAGGCCCTAATGTGCAATTACAGAAGAACATATTCAGGTCTGTTTTCTTTAAAGCAGAGACAGAAAGCAGGGCGAAAGTGAAAATCTGCTTCAGAAGAGTTTCAATTAGTGCATTGTGAAATATGATTAAGCTAATAAACCAGACTAATAACATTTATGGTTTTGCTTTTGATGCTACTAATGGATTAGTGGATTAATGATTTTATGTGCTAGGCTGATGTGCCATTTGTTTTAAAGATTATGTGTGTTTACCACTGTGGAAAACAAAAGCAGCTTTAGAACTGCAGGCATTGTCCGTTATCTGCAAGAAATGTGGCATGCACAATGTCTGCGTGTGTGTGTGCACGTGCATTGGCAGGGAAGAGGGTAGTATGGTATAGCTGCTCATCAGACAGTCCCTCTTCTGTTGCATTAAGCCTTCAAGAGAAGCCCTCAGCTTTGGTACGTGGTTCTACGGGCAGAACTTCCACTATAAAATCCAAACACTGAGCTTTGGTACGTGGTTCTACGGGCAGAACGTCCACTATAAAATCCAAACACTGCCCCATCCCAACACTCACCCTCTTTAAAGTAAAGTTAAAGGTGTTTTGGGACAGATTGTTACAAGTCTTTTTATTCATAATGTAAAATCAATTCTTTATGCATCTCTCTTTTACATATTTATATAACCATAACTATAGATTGTGTACTTATATTCCATATCTTATGAATAGAATCATAGAATCACCAGGTTGGAAGAGACCCACCGGATCATTGAGTCCAACCATTCCTATCAAACACTAAACCATGCCCCTCAGCACCTTGTCCACCCGTGCCTTAAACACCTCCAGGGAAGTTGACTCAACCACCTCCCTGGGTAGCCTGTTCCAGTGCCCAATGACCCTTTCCGTGAAAAATTTTTTCCTAATGTCCAGCCTAAACCTCCCCTGGTGGAGCTTGAGGCCATTCCCTCTCGTCCTGTCCCCTGTCACTTGGGAGAAGAGGCCAGCACCCTCCTCTCCACAACCTCCTTTCAGGTAGTTGTAGGGAGCTGTAGAGAATAGGTATCCTTATACATATAAAGCATTCCAATGTGATGTTCAAAATGAAAATAGCGCACAGCCAGTGTTACAGCGAACAACTTCAAAACTGTACTCCCAAGTATATCTGACTCAGAAAAAGACTTAGCTGAAAGCTCTGAGACAGTTTTAGTAATAAGGCAATTTCCTGTACCCTTGTTTCTCAAAGTAGGCAGCCTATTGCTCCCTCTCAGAGCGCAGTAGGGTGGAAATGGGAGCTGCACCAATGGGGCTTGCTGGACCATACAATGCCTCTCACAGCAACTACTGCCAAATGAAGGCCAGAAGTTTTCATGACTTATCCCTTTGGTAATCAGAAAAAATGATCATGTAGATTGTTCTTGCTTAGGTGTGTGTTCCTGCAACAGTGAGAAGGCTGACATCAACTGCTCACTTTAAATAAAGCTGCTGCATTTTTACAGACTATAAACAGTAGCTCGTAGGTGTACAAACTCTAAACTTCTAGAGCTTAAGGGATGGTTTTTGGTACATTTACACCAAATATTTAAGTCCCAATATTTATTGCATGAGCTACTTTATTTTTTTTCAGCTTAAAAAGCCCCAACAAACCAACTTAAATCCATTAAAAATTGCTTTTCCACTGCAAATGGATTAAGGTCAGGAAATGCAAAGTTTGTGGACAATGCATAAGCAATCACACCAAGCTAGATGTCTGCTTTAGAAGACAATTCTGTTATTTTTCAACGGTGATGTTATGTCTGCAGTGCTTTGAAGAGACACTTCAGTGTTCTGTAATGATTCATTTGAATAACTTTAATTGCAGGCCAGAGATGCTAGACAAGGCAAGAAACAAAGCTCGAGTTAAAGCTTGTTACATCATGATTGGACTCTCAATTGTTGCCTGCTTTGCAGTGATTGCCTCAGCTAAAAAGGTGAGTACAGCACTAGCCAATCAGTATGTAGCATACTTAAATATAATGGAATTCTGTGAAAAGGAGGCAACCCTCAACAGCAGTGACTTTCACGTACCCTAATTTTAGCTAACCTATGTTTCCATCGCCCCTGACAGAAAGTAGTTGCTGGCTGTTGGTAAGGTTGGGTCACTTTACCCAAGGGGCATCTTTACTCCCACCCTGCTATTCTGAAGTAGATGTTTTACTTCCACAGGCTGCTGCACGGCACGAGTCCTTAACAAGCTGGAACTTCGCAAAGAAAGCCAAGTGGCGGGAAGAGGCTGCACTAGCAGCACAGTCGAAGACGAAGTAACTTTATACCAAGTACCAAACCTCCTTGTAAGAGCAAAATTAACTGTTGCTGAGAGTGAATAGTGAATTTCAGCAATACATGTAACACTCTAGTATTGCAGAGACTGGAGCTAATAAGGGCAGTTACAGAATCATAAAAAGGAAGTGAGGGTTTCTTTTATTAGGGAGATATTCCACGTGCTTGTTGCAAATTATTACAATTAGAACAGTTAGAAATTATTAAAAGCAGTAGTTAATTTCAGAGAAGAGAGGCAATTTCCCAAGAATGTGGAAGCCAATTTTCTGCTGTCTTAAAAAATTTCCTTCAGGCTTATCTTGTGCTGTTACACACATAGCATGTTCCTTACAGAAAAACTCCCTGTTTCTCACTAAAAGGTTAAATGCAGCTAAGACCAAGCAGTAGCGAAGGTACAAAAAACTGCAAACATAAGGAAATTTAGGCAATTCACTTCTGCAGTAAGGAACAAACTGTCATCAGCCAGAATATTACAAATCTTATACACTGAGAGGAAGTGGTGTGAAGAAGTAAGGGGAGGGGAAATGGACCAATACTTCCACAAATCCTCAGGTCCTTATTAATTCCATTATAAACTCCATGGGAATTCCCAAAGAAGTAGTCAGTCAGTTCTGCTAGCAGACAGGACTGTGATTATCCTACAAGTATATGTTTAATACCAAGAGTTTTTTTGTAGGGTGACAGTGCCTAGTTTTATGATGCCTCAATGCTGTATGCAAAATGGCATTTGTGTTTTCTAGTTTAAGAAGCCACACTTAGTGAAACACTAAATAAATACAATCAACATCTGTAAAATAGGTTTTATTGGTTTCTGTATGGTATTTGGAGATTTAACATTCCATAATATTGCATACTACTTGTGTTCTGTTACAGTAAAGGGCCTTTGGCCTGGATTTAAAGATGCACTATTACTACCTGAAGTTAGTGTAGGTATTTTAATTTCCACACATTATATGAAGATATTGTGCCATAAGTAACTGAAATTTCTTATTCCAGATTTCAGTGAACTCTTGAGATCACAGTTAAAATTCACGTATCAATTGGCAGACCTATTACAAAATTCTTCAGTTGTAAAATTTAATAAATTCAAGACCTAACCATGAAGGAAGGACAATAATGCATCTTTTCTACCTTTTTTTTTAAAGACAGACCCAACAATAAATATTTTCCAGTTGCAAACTTGTTCTACAGCTAACTTATTTCTGTGACAACATTATTAGTATTTTCTGATTGCTGCTAGCAAAAGTGTTTAAAGCAAATACTAGAAAATTAAAAAGCTGTATGAACCAGCCCTCAGACAAAAGTGCAACAATGAAAAAATTAGATATGATTCAGTGTATCAAGAGTAGGGAACTAAAAAAAAAATATCATCTTATGCTTTGCATAGTTGCATAGATCAGCTAGTTAGTATTCACATTTAAGCAGACCAAATGTTACCCTTTAATTAAAACAAAACCCACAAAACTCCAAACCTTGTGTTTTTCAACAGTCTTTGTAACATATGGGACAATTCAGATTCCATACAAAATGCCAAACTTAAGACATTTTCTTCTCTTAGCAGTTGTTGGGTTTTTTGTTTTTGTTTTCTCTCCACACTGTTTTCATCTATTTGGGCAACATCACCATATTAATGCCCTTACCTGCAAATAACTACACCAGAGTTGACCTTAAGTCATCATCTCTCATTTTATATTATTCATTTATGTGCTTTTAACAAATTGTGATGTAAACCCAGTGATAAAGGAGAAGAGGCCATCCCGTATGTTCATCCTTTAAAGAAGAATTTTCATTATTTTTTAACAGTTTTAGGGTAAACCAAATGTTGATTTTAAGTAATGGTTTTCATTAGCCGAAGTCTATCAATTTTAGTTCCCTTTTAAACTGTTATGTTTAAATGTATCAGAGGCGTGAAATACAGTTTATCTAAATGTGTAAAGTGCAGTCACTAACCATTCATATAGAATACTATATCCACAAAACTGAAGACATTATTTCAAAACAAATATAATACTTTAAATGTCCCCTCTGTTAATTTTTCAAGTGTTTTAATCAAGATATTTATAGCTCAGATTTGGTTCACATTAGAGAGGCTTATAAATGCATTTTTTACAGGGTTCTCCAAATAAAAAACAGGCACAGCTGGTTATGCAATGTTATCAAAAGAAGGTTGTTAGAAACAATGGAATACCCTGTTACCTGAATAATATTCTTACACTAGAAGAACACTGATATTCAGCATTTACTAGTAATCCTGGTATGTTTCCATGACTGTTACCCTGTACTTTGAACAGATGGGGGGGGAGGGAGATCAGTATATGAAAACCTAAAACTATGAGAGTAAAAAGGGCACAAATACAATCACCTATCATTGTAGGAAAATTTGGCAGCTGTACTCAGTATTATCACACTATTCAAAATTGTTGTATGCTGTACAAATCTAGGTTTAAAGTGTCATTTGCTAAAATATCTCATCATTCAGAATTCATAAAGTAACAGCATTCCTATATACACTTCTTACACTTCCATCTTATGACTTCAAAAAGAGGTTTCTTCCCTCTCTATTACATCTTAGTCAAAACTGACCATTAATCATAGAAAATCCACTTTAAGTCCCACATTCAATTACAATATAGTTTATATATTGCTGTAACATCAGTGTTGGAATCTTAACTTGCATGTAAAAGAAAATGATACCACCTTTAGCTTGTATTTCTCAGTGCATTAAAATATTGTTCAGTGACAAGCACAGTGCCATGGGGTATGTAATTTGAAGTTTAAATTGCAGCGTTTTTATGAAGCATGAAATGCTCTCATGTCAAAAATTTCACTTAACCTAGGAGTTTGATGTTAATACATTAATCACAGGTTAAGAAAAAAAAAAATCATACTTTACAGTTAACCCAAACTATTGATTTCTCAAAATGAGATATATTACTAATATGCCAGAAACACTACTTATATGCAAGTCCAAGCAGAGCATACATTTTTCTGTACTCAAAATTGTTAATCTACGTATTAGAATTCTATTTCTTTTAGTGTTTAACAGCAAACACCATATATTGCAGAGTCTAAATATAGATGACAGTAACCTTTAGTTAGTTTTGGTGTCCATATACTTAATGCTATTTACAATACAACAAACTTTTCCTTCAACTGGAGTGATTCACTGTTCATTCTTCACTGCAGTATTTCTATTGTCTTACCAAAAGAAAATAGAGAGTTACTTAAAAGAGCAATTCAAGTGGTTGTAGCATATTTGGTCAAAAAAAAACCCCCAATACCTACTTTCCAAACTTTTAAGAAGCTATTGTACTAGCAAAGCAAACACTGCACTGCTTCTCAAACTGAAGTGCGTTACCACATTTTGACAGACATGGCTGTAAAACATCTGCTTGGTAATATGTGCAAATCACCATCTCTGTCATTCATAATCACAACATTCTTGTGGTAACTACAGTAACTGCTTCCACTGCAAAAAGTATTGTATTTGTGGCTGACTTTTAACGTCATTTAGCAGCTTTAATTACAGAGCCAACATCAAATGACCAGCAAGCTTTCTGCTGATTTCAATTTGCAAACCTCTGAAGTAGTCCTCCTCCCACAAAATTCAGAAAAAGCTTTTTCATATATTCAATATTATATTAAGTAATTAGCATTATATATCTATTATGTCTTTAAATACATTTTATAAATAAATTCCAACAGTGTGCTGTAAATGCATAAAAGTTTCACAATTTAAATAAATATTTTTCACATTCCAATTCAGCTTCTTACAAGCTCATCTTTATTTCATGCCTTAGTTCTGAAGCAATGTTTTTGCTTCAATACAAGAGGTAGATTCGATAGACCGGGCAAGTCAAGCTTACTGTCAAAAATGCAACTGTCAGTAACTGTATCGCTGATATGCTGTTTGAGACTACGTGAAAAATTCAGAACCACTACCTAAAATCCTACCAAGTCTTAGCTTAACAGTTCTTGTTAAATCACATTTAATGCTTTACTTTAGACATGATTACTCACAGTTGTTTTCTGTACATATGAGATAATGAAAAACACAAATACAAAACAAAGAACAGTTGTATCTAACACAATATAAAAAAGTGCATGAGCTGCTTCTTCATCTATTTCTGCAGAACATATTCAACCTTTCCTCTAACTTTGGCCATAGAGAAAAGACCACTGGGGAAAAAAAACCCAACCAAAAAATCCCTATGAATGTTTACATTTGATGCTTGTCTTCAATAGTTTACAGCTGAAACCCCTCCATTGGAGCCTCCTGCTGTTGAAACACAAACTGTTGTTGACTTTCATCCACCTGAGGTGCAATACTGGCGTCCTCTTCTTCAACACCAAAGTAATGTTCTATTAGTTCAAAAGCCTTTTGGTAGATCTCTTGGTTTTCATGCCTCTGAAGAAATTCAATTTTATCAAGTCCTAAATTCAAAAGAAACGTCACTGCTTAGCCACGAAAAATGAAGACTAGAAATACAAGGGTTGGGAAATTAAGAATTCTCATCTCAAATCTTTGTTAGTAATCAAACTGTACCAGACAGTATAATATATTAAAGTAATAAAATTATACTTAGGATTGGCTGATTAAATTTATGCAAACCATGGCTCCATTAGACTAGGGCACCTGTGTGTGAAATACTTCTGAGAACGTTTCTCTAGAGGCACGTAAAATAAGCTGACCACACACAAAAACACTCACAGGTTTTCTGCATTTAACTGTTTTTCCCACCACGCTACATTACTTCATTGATAATGCTTTCATGTCTACTTATGCTTAAACTAAAAATTCTAATATTAAACTTACACTTACATTGGTTCACAATGGTTTTGTTTTTACAGCCTGAAACAAGGAAGTTCAGGTATGTAATCCTACAAGAAGTAATTCCTTACCATATGCTTCCTCTATAAGGGCACAGTAAGGATTTATGCCCATTCCATTTTGCTTAGACTCTTGTTCTCCAAGACGCAGAATATTTTCAAGTCCATTTAAAGCCACTTGTACTATTTTTGAATCCATCACAGTCAGGAGGTCACAAAGAGGCTTGGTACAACCAAGTGCTACCAAATACCTTTATAACAGCAGAAAAACAGAGGGAGGTGGGGGGAAGAAAAAGGACTGATAAATCAGCATATTTTTTCTGACATTTTCATCCATCGCTACTGGTCCTTAATTTTACTAAAAGAAGTGGCTGAAATAAAAATTCTAAAACATGCAAAAAAGATAATATTATTCTGAAATTGAATAAATATTCTAATCAATCCCTATGAGAAATTTTAACGTGTATATTCCTAACTGGAGTGTGGAATTTGTAGTCTTTTCAACTCCATTTCACTTAATGATCTTCAGATGGATTTAACTGAATGTAAGAGAAAAGTTTTAGCAGTAAGTTCTTTTCTCAGGCATGTGAAATTTTGTAGCGGCAAAACCATAAAGCAAACACGTAAGAAACGTAAGAACACTGGACACTGCTCTGTGCTAACATAGCCTACGCTAGCAGCCCATTAAGATATTTGCATTAGCTATAGCAATGGGAAGGACATAACTGTAAAGAATAAATACTGGGATTCTGAACATCTTATACCTTTTTCCAATTTTGCACAGAACAGTGTTATGCATTTCTGAAGTCAGAACCTGTGTCCTTTCTCTAAAGTGCAAATAAAATTAAGATGGTAACGTGTATGCATAAAAAGGTTGCTTAACATAATTTATTTAGCTGTTTTAAATTATCCTGTGGTTAGACAGTAGTACCTTCAGGACACAAAAAGGGCTAAAAATTCATAACATAAATCATGTATCTGTATTTTGTGATAAGAAGGTACTTTTCCGTTATTACACACACATTTACTAGTCAAGGATCCCGAATTAAATTTTATTTTTAATATTCTATATTCTAAGATGTTATGTTACACAAGCAATCAACACAAAAAAAAACACCAACAAACCTTCCTTACCTCTGGTAACACTTAGTGGTTACAAGAAAACCAGGATCGTTTACATTTTAACTAAATAAACATGCACTTATTGCAACAGATGTCCCCAATGTGCCAGAAGAGTTATCATACCACCTTCAGTTTTGGCTTCCAAATACACTGTAATTTTTAAATCTATTTATCAGGTACTGAATTCAACTGATCCCTATGTTGACAGTATTGAGAGAAACCAGAGAGTATTTTATTCTAGTTATTCAAGAAGTCCAATTTTTGCAGCATATAAATAGCTGCTAACAGGAAATTTTAATCCATTTTGAAAAAGGAGTTTAGATACCTGCTTTAAAATAATCCTCACAGAGAGTTTAAAATACATGAAGAAATCACTAAAATTCCTAAAGTCGCTCCGTGAAGAGATACAAAGCTACTGCACAAGTCCCAAACTTATCCCAAAGTTTCCGACTTTCAAACCCCGAAACGGTTCATTAAGTGTTCCAGTTTTGTGACAACACAATACCACCTCTGGAAGATAATGCTGTGAACACCACTGAAACAAAGCAATATCAGTTATTAAATCTACTGCATTTTTCTGCATTTCTACAGGTTTAATCGCTGTATAGACAGTTTCAAGCAATCACAACTGTGTTTAGGGCTGTGTTGCTATGTTTGTCAGGACTATGTGCAGATACTAAGATGCCTCTGAGAAGACACTTAGGCACAGAAAATAGTAACATATACAAACTTACCTTATCTGTTCAGGAGTTCCTCCTGATGTTGCATTAGTTATGGCCCATGCTGCTTCTTTCCTGGTGCGAAATTCAGCTTTTTGAAGAATTTCAATCAGTATTGGAAAGATGTTTGCATCTATAACAGCCTAAAAGATGAAATTATAATATTTTATGATAATTAATGAAGATTTAGTGTACACAAACAACATTAGTAACTTCACTACAGGAAGTCAGTGATGCCTGCTGATACCAAGTGTTTTGTTAGAAGGCTCCACACTAACTAGAGCCACTAAATTGAAATTCAGAACTATTCCAACACTGCACTGCAGCAGCCATCAAAATGCCTTCTTTGTTGATTTCTGTCTCTAGCGGACAGAACGCACTGGATAGGCCCATTTAAAAAAAAATCACGATGTAAACCCTAAATCTGAGCTTTCGATCTGGAGATCAAGCCTCAGAATAAAACCTCATTTTGTCCATTTTATTCATGTTTATGGTCTCCACAGGGAGACCGTGGCTATAATTAGAAACTCTTAAGTTTTAAACGACATCAAGAAGTAACTTTTTCATCCCCAACTGAAATGTAAGGGGAAAAAAAACTTCAATATAGTTTGCAACCGTCAAGACTGCAAACCGTCAAGCAACCGTCAAGATTTAGTAGTATCCACAAGAATACAACTCAGCATTGATTACACCATACATGTTTTTTATAAAAGCAAAAATATCAACATTTTGAAATTGGCAGAATTGTCCACTTATCACTGGGCTAATATGTGCAAAATGTTTTGCTTCAACTTTTATCAAACCTGCTTATTACTTTAAAATGTATATTCTGCTTTGGTGAGACGCCACCTGAAGTACTGCGTCCAGCTTAGAAGCCCTAAACACAGGAAAGACGTGGATCTGTTGGAGCAGGTCCACAGAAGGGCCACAGAAACGATCAGAGGGATGGAACACCTCTCCTGTGAGGAAAGGCTGAGAGAAACATGGTTGTTCAGCTGGCAGAAGAAGTCTGGAGGACAAGCCTCATGAGGAGTAGCTGAACGAACTGCAGTTGTTTAGCCTGGAGAAAAGAAGGCTGAGGAGAGACCTTATGGCTTTCCATAACTACCTGAAAGGAGGCTGCATAGCAAGCAGGTGTTGGTCTCTTCTCTCAAACAATAAGTGACACGGCAAAAGAAAATGTCCCCAAGCTGTGCCAGTGGAAGTTTAGATTGGATACTAGATAAAATTTCTTCACCGAAAGTGCTGCCAAGCATTGGAACAGGCTGCCCAGGGAAGAAGTGGTTAAGTCCCCATCCCTGGAGATATTTAAAAGACATAGATGTGGCCTTTAGGGACATGGTTTAGTGGTGAACTTGGCATTGTTAGGTTAAGAGTTGGACTGGATGATCTTAAAGGTCTTCTCCAACCTAAATGATTCTACGATTCTAAGGAGAACAGATGAGTAGATCATGCTCGAAAAGGGTAAAATAACAATTGCTGATATCAGATCAAAGATAATATTTTAAGTATCCTTTCACATGTTTTATAAGCACCAACCAGATCCCTTTGAGATTAATTTATCTGCTTCTCTAGTACAGATGATGACATCTATTTTTGAAACATTATTTTATGAAGTTATTTATAATAATCTTTCAAAATTCAGATGAGTACATTTAAAGTGAAGTAGAATTACAGACAGTTGGGACTAAAACAAATAATGCAGGGTCAACATAGTATCTACTTATTTCTCTTTGTGAAAGAAAATAAACTAGTAAAATTAAAACAAAATAACCAAACGATAAATATACAGGCTTTACCTGAATCTGAGCCCTGTTTCCTGCAGTAATATTAGAAACAGTCCAGCATGCTTCCTTTCGAATAGATTCCTTGGGACTACTAAGCAAGTGCAAGAGACAGGGTAATGCAGAGCAGTTTAGAATCACCTAAAATAATTTGAGAGTGGAAAATTGAGTTGTACAATACACTCCAATTTATACTGGCTTGTACAATACATACTATATATAGAAAAACACTACAGATAACTTCAAAAGAAGTTTTTGTATTCTACAAAGTATCATATATAACATCCTACAAAATCTAAGTCTGCAATGCTACTTGATTGTCACTTCAATGACAACTCTATCTGGAACAATCTTCCCTCAATTAAGTTCATTACAGAACACTGAACATGGCAAGACTAAATAAGGCTGCTTAAGGCTAGAATATCAACAATTGGTAAGTGTAAATCTAATTCATACAGTCATTGGTTCATTTGTTTTTTAAGACATGTTTCCTATTTAATTCCTTGGCAAAATCCTCTGCTATAGAGCTCACAACAAATGATGTAATTAATTTATTTCCTTATTTTCCCTTTACACTAGTTCTGCAAGACTTTCAGACATAGTTTCCTCTAAAGCAAGACCAGTTGTATTTCCTGCATTGCTTCAAACTCAATTCCACTGCCTAAAATGAAAAGATGATTCTGTAGAACGAACTGCATCGGTAAGGGTGTCACACACAAATTCATGGACAAATAAGCATGACCACTGCTTACAAGTGAAAACTTTGACTGCATTTTAAGACTTAAAAGAGGGAACAAAAATAAATAATGGAACCTCCAGTAAGGGGAGAGGAGTAAAGTTACCTTCATCGTGAATGGGAACCAACATTCAAGGTACCACAGAGGAATAAAGCAATCCACTACACATTCATTCTTGCAGTAATTTTATGTTTAAAATAGCAGCTTAAACTTATAGTCAAATTAACAATATAGGATCTGTACAGACTCTTTCACTGCAATATGCAGATACCTGTCCTAGATGTGCATTTTGTCACAATTAATTTCTACAAAATTCTGTAACCATTTTCTACTTGCCAATTTAATTTCCTTACACAAACTAGTCTTACCTGTGTTTGGATATCATCCCCAGTAACAATATTTCCAACTGCTCTTAACGCAGGGGATACCACCTTGTAATCATTATGCCTGGAGACAAATATTAAATTGCTTCATGTTACCAAGTGTTAAAGTGCAATTTTGCATTTCCAGTGAACAATGGTTTACTTCAGATGCTAATCTTTTCGTTACAGAAAACGTTGCACTACTTCTTACACTCTCCCCCCATTTAGCTAAATGTGACAACTGCAAGCCTGTAACTCAATTGCCAAATCAAGGAAAGGACATCTCTATGGAACAATATAAGTTACAACACTCTATTGTGCCCAGCAGAATACAATATTGGAACCTGTCTCATTCAATAGCCGTGGAAAGAGGAATGTTATTAACTGTACACTAAAACTTAGCAGCCCCACTTTGTAAGATAATCTTCCCGTTTTGTACATCAATAATCCTAGAAGGTAGTATGTGGTACCCATATTCAATTCTCTGAGCTGTGGAGGAAGAAAATCTGCTCAGTCATCCCAAGGCATCCTCACTGCCTTCTCACAGATATACAAATGAGCTTTTCCAAGAGAACCGTGCTGAGCTGTCATTGCTGGGTACTAGTATCCCCAACCTACTCTGCAATCCTCATGTGAACACAAAGATTTAATCTCCCTTTCTGGGAAAATAATGAACTATAAAGCAAGTATTCTGAAGCAGTTCAAAAGTGGCCCAAGTTTGCATCTGGACTTTATGAGTCCAGGAACTGTCTATATTGCAACTGTATCTCCCAAAAAGGTACGTCTCCAGTCTTCACCTTTCTATTCCTCCATGTGAATGACATTACATTAAACTATAAAGAATATGAGGGAATAATTTGAAGAAAGCATTTTTTCACTGTTAATCTTGGGAAAAATCCCAGGAGACAAGGAACCTAGCAAGCAACTGAAAAGGTTTCAGATTGAATTCATGTTCATCACTTCTCACAAGATAAATTCAGACTCGAGGTGAGGAAAAAAAAACCATCGGTCTGGATTCATTAATATTAACAGTACTGCAAGACATTAGGTAACAAGATGACTTACATCAGCAGTTCCACCAATCTTCGACACACTCCAGAATCAATAACAGCTTGAATTTTATCATTAGGACCATCTGAAAGGTAAGAGAGGGCCCAGCAAGCATCTGCTAATACATCCGGGTCACTGCTAAACAACAGTCTTGATAAAACATTTAAGCAAGGAGCGACCTAGGTTAAAGAAAAATATTGCATAAAATTAGGAGCTTTATTTTTCAAGTTTCAGAGAACGTTCAGCAAAGGCATAAAGGTGTAAAACTATTTACTGCCAAAGCACATGAGCTCATTAATGAATGATGACCTGATTAAACTAGATATCCAATTCAAACTGGCAAATTGGATAAATTCTGATTTACAGGCTATTTATTTAGAGATACTATACTAAGATACTACACTATATTTAGAGATACTAACTCCAGCTGGAGGCCAGTTACAAGTGGGGTTTCCCAGGGCTCATTGCTGGGTCCAGCCCTGTTCAATGTCTTTATCAGAGGAGGTTCAGGCTGAACATTAAGGAAAAATTTTTCACTGAAAGGGTCATTGGGCACTGGAACAGGCTGCTCAGGGAGGTGGTTGAGTTGCCTTTCCTGGAGATGTTTAAGGGACAGGTGGACGAGGTGCTGAGGGGCATGGTTTGGTGATTGATAGAAATGGTTGGACTCAATGATCCTGTGAGTCTTTTCCAACCTAGTGATTCTGTGATTCTTCAAGTATATAACTGTTCAGCTTAAACAAAAACTATGTGCTTTTACAGGCAACCAGATGATCAGGAGCTACTGATGCTTTTTAATCACACAGGGGACAGAATTTCATAGTAATAACATTTTTTTTTTATAGTGTTGTATTTGTAAGAGTACTGGAGGTTTTGTAATAACAAATTTACAATTGCTTTACCACAAGGAAACTTGGAGGGCTCAGCATTCACTGAACAAAATCAAACAAGCACTGGCTGACTTCAGTTCTCACTGCAAACGTAGTTTCAGACCTTAATCTCTTACAAGTTCCACGCAGACAGAGGCCAATGAACTAGACAATCTTAACACCTCTTGAAACCTGACAGGTTTCAGTTGTACAGCTTGGCAATGTCATATTGTTTGTAGAACTTAATTCTGTATCCTGCATTAGTTATGCAATTCAGCCTCCTTTAGTTGTCCAACTAGTGCTACTGCAAAGAGCAAAAAGCAGCGGAGCTATTTGTACTAGCAGCTCCCTACAGGATACTGTTTTCTATTGAAGTTAGAAGTGTTTAAATAGCAAGAAATCATGTTTGTTTTTTGCTACCAGAACAAAATACTACTGAAGGATGTAATTTAGGCTGAGCAATTGTGACGTGACTGATTCACATCAGAAATCACCCCTTTTCTAACTATCTTTCCAAGAATTATTAAGTAGCAATGACAGTAATTATTATTCCATAAGGTAAGCTTCAAGACAACTACATTCTCTCCAGATTATCTTTAATGATCATTTAAACTCAGTTTCCTCTACCAGAACATCAGTGTTCAGTTCCACCTTCCAATGTTGTCACCTTCGCCAGAAATTAATTTTTTACTTAAAATAAGGACCTAATACTCCTACTAGCCTGTACAGACTTACTATCTTTATAACCATATAATAGTGAGAGGAGGAAATGAAGGGGAGAGCACATAGGCAAGTAATCTGTCATCACAATCCGACAGAGCAGAAAACTCAAAATTCTATTCCTGCAGCACATGCTCGCAATCATAAAATAAAAATTAAAAAATAATTAAAAAAACTTCAGTCATAACTCACATCCTGTAAAACAGAGCTGGAGAAAACAGTCCAAAGGGGTTTAGTGTTGAATGCATTAGTTGTCTGTCATTTCATACCAATGTATGACTATTTGCATGTAACCACATTCTCAAGATTTTAAGGTAATTTAATTTGACTGCTGATGAGTGTCAAAGTAGATGATTTTGTGCAGATACAACAGATGGATAAAACCAATTAGATTAAAAAAGACTCAATTTATCTCCAGATTCAAAGATTCCCTGTGTTATAACATATTGCAAAAATAATTCCTCTTCAGCTTTCTGATTTCTCAGAATGAATACTTTATTATACCTTACTGAAGTCTGGAGGTGGATTCTTTCCTCTACAGAGATTTGAGAGCGCCCAGACAGCATTTCTAGTTGTTGTAAGGCGATTTGAATTTGTTAACAATCTGTCAAAGAAAGACAACAACAACAATAATAAATCTATTCAAAAAGGTAGGCCCTTATTTCTAGTATTACCAACAGTACCTCAAATTAGGAAAAGAAATCCTAATTATTGGGCATCAGTTTCAGTTTATTTCTCTGCATTGCCTACATGCTGTAAATATTTTCTGAGAATCAACTGAATCAGAATAGACTGCATTATGTGGATGTCTAATTCCCAAATCAAGTATACGCATATAAAAGTAAACCATTGCTCACATGAAGTCATTCAACTAATCTTTTCTGAGGGTCTTCAGAAGGGGCTTGAAGATGCAAACCTCCCTGGAATTAACTCTGATTATTTCATTCAGAGAATGTAATTAATTATAATAAAAATAGTTCCATAAAAAGTTAGAACTTATAAGATTATCTTTAGTGTTTTTGCTGAATAGAATGCAAAAGATTCAACATCTGAAAAACCGGGCTCATGCTTGGATACATACCAAAATATCTAAAATTGTTAGTCCTCGAAATCTTCAAGGAAGGTAACCACATTAATCTCTATTCTTTTAAGGTATTTTATAAATATTTTAAAGTATTTTACTATTTAAAGCAATAATAAATTGAATAAAATTTATGTTGTGTGAATTCTTTCCCTGCAATGAAGCTACTTTACATCCTATTGTAGGTGTACAGTAAACGCTGGAATGATAATTCTAGCGAAGAGAAATCTTCTGGTGGAACACAGGTCATGTAACAACTACTCTGCCAGTTCTTCTCATCAAGCAAATGGACAGATATCAAGGCCAGAGCTTGGAGCTACTAGACAAATAGTTGCAAATGTGAATTGAATCATTTCTTCCTCCTTACAAATACAGAACTCTGGCAACACAGAATTCTGCACAATATAGTAATTTCATACCTATGAAATAACAATTCTCTCCTTTTGCAGGCATTGGAAAGCTGCTGGGCATGGACTAATTACTTAAAGACATTCATGAAGCTCAGGTAATCCAAAACACTAGATTTACAGCAATATCTAAAAATATAAACATTCTAAATCTAGCAAAACGCTTACATTCTTCTCAAATAAATATTAAGCTGAAGTTTATGGTTATCTGTACCTGTATACTATAGTTATAGTATTACTTTACAATACTTACTCCAAGAGGGGTGGGAGTATTCCACAGTTTAAAACAAAGTCTCTGCATTCTGCATTATCACCAGCAATGTTACCAAGAGCCCACACTGCCTTAAAAAGCAAAGCATCCAAGTGAGTTTATAAATGCTTGCAAATCTGCTGTTACAAATCATCTGTATATTTTTACAGCAAAAATTATAGAATCAAAAAAGCAGTAGCAATACAAATACAACGTTTCAGACTTCTGCTTTCTAAGCTGCATTGATTGTGAACTCACATGAAGTCAATTACCTACACTTGAAGTCATTCTTTCAAGAAAAGTCTTTTGTTATGAGAAAACCAAAAGATTAATGTGCTTTTCAATAAAAAGGATACACACTCTTTTCAACAGCTCTTATTTGCTCACTCTGTGTAAAAGATTTAATTAAACTGGCTCAAAGTTGCGAACAATGCATGAGAAATAAAAAGTTACATTATGAGCTTTCACTATACAAACTTTCAAATATGCTAAATAAAAGCCAATTAATAACAGCCTCTCAAACATACACAAAAAACTCCAAACCAAACCAAAAAAAGTTCAAGAAAATGTTAATGAAGACTGTAACGTAGTAAGATGAAAGAGTAGAATGATACAGGAAAAAAGACTGCATGATAACTTAGGGGAAAAAAATTCACATTGTTTTCTACTATATTCTTTCTATTATGGTGTTTTAGATCCTGTCCACCCATAAACATCACAAAAGAAATGAGGTGCTTTCTTCAAATTACTCAACAATGTGAAATAAAAAACAGGCTCAAAGAAACCTGAAAGAATCAGAGGAAAATAAAATCACAAGAGAAAATACACTGAAGGTAAATTTTTATCTTCCTGGAGCCAGATCAGTGGGCTAGCAGTGAAATGGGGTCAAAACATCTTTAACCAACCCCCTCCCTCCCCCCTCCAAAAGACACTCATAAACACCACAAGAAAACAGTTACCTGCTCCTGTACATCTTCATGTTCTGAACTAAGCAACTTAATAAAAATAGGAACAGCTCCTGTTTCAATTACAACTTTGGTGTGCAGAAAAGTTCCAGACGCTATATTTGTCAAAGCCCAAGCTGCTTCAAACTGTTGAGGAGCACAAAGATGACCATGTTAAACTACTCAGCAGTAAAGCTTAAATTCACAAAAAACAGTTTGACAAAACAGCTGCAGGGGTTAATTTTCCAATTTTTTTTTCCCCCCACTGAAACGCAAGTATTACTATTGTACTTTCTATAAAATAATTAGCATTGACAAAATCTGTATTTAATAAGCATCTTCAGTATCTAAATTAGTTTTAGGTTTTGGCTTACAGCACTAATTGTAATAAGAATTTCTACTAGTTAATAGAGATTTGAAATCTTTTCTGCTTGCTCAATATTAAGTTTAAGTTAAATCTTTTACTATGAATGCATGCGATGCCTAAGTGCCATTCCACAGGCTACCACAAGCTGACAGAACTTGTAACTCTTACTGTTAGTTACGTATTTTTCCAAGATTTTCTAAAAGAGCTTCCTACAAGCCTCTCAGTCTCCTAGTTTGGTTTTTTTTAATCTTCTTTTCTAAAATTTCAACTGAACAGTACTACAATACACTAAACAAACAAAACAGATTCTACTCACACATCAATGTTGATGACCTTAATACATCACACTGAAAACTCGTGAACATTCTGCTTTCAACACAGAAGTATTTGACCAGCTGAATACACAACCCTAAAGACTACTATGAAACTCACAAGAGTCAAGACACAATTTCAGTGGCAATGACTAACGTTTTTGACAACTAAAATGTATGGCTTCAGTGGTTAAAAATAATCGAATTTGGTTATAAAAATATAAAACAATCATCACATTTTCAAAGCTGTTTTGGGAGGTTTCTAGCCCATTCCAAATCCCCAATCAGTACCAGCCAAACTCACTTGTAGAGTGTAATTCTCATTCCTCTCCAGAAATTTCACGAATCTCTGTACTACTCCTGGTTTTTGTATGACTTCATCTATAGGTGGATTAGGCTCTAGGAGATAAAACCAAACATATTTGTTTAAGTCTAACAAAAAAGACCAAATAAATTTCTTCTTCAGTTCAACATGAAATATGAATAAGATTCTCAGTTCTTATCACAATTTTTAGCATTCATTTTAATCTCAAATGATGACTTTTGACTTTATGGAGATGATCCTTCAGTCTTCAGTCTTCTAAAGTGCTACAATTTTGTAAATACCCCTATTACATATAATAACATATACTATTATCCATTGGCATGCTAGTAACTCATTAGAAAACATTCTTCCCTCAATAAGTAGCTCAGCTCAGTGGAAGAGCAATCATAATTAGATACTATTTCAAATAACCAAGCGTACCTTTACCTATCACAGAATCACAGAATCACAGACTAACCAGGTTGGAAGAGACCCACCGGATCACCGAGTCCAACCGTTCCTACCAAACACTAAACCATATCCCTCAGCACCTCGTCCACCCGTGCCTTAAACACCTCCAGGGAAGGTGACTCAACCACCTCCCTGGGCAGCCTGTTCCAGTGCCCAATGACCCTTTCTGTAAAGAATTTTTTCCTAACGTCTAGCCTAAACCTTCCCTGGCGGAGCTTGAGGCCATTCCCTCTTGTCCTGTCCCCTGTCACTTGGGAGAAGAGGCCAGCACCCTCCTCTCTACAACCTCCTTTCAGGTAGTTGTAGAGAGCAATGAGGTCTCCCCTCAGCCTCCTCTTCTCCAGGCTAAACAACCCCAGCTCTCTCAGCCGCTCCTCATAAGGCCTGTTCTCCAGCCCTTTCACCAGCTTTGTTGCTCTTCTCTGGACTCTCTCCAGAGCCTCAACATCCTTCTTGTGGTGAGGGGCCCAGAACTGAACACAGTATTCGAGGAGCGGTCTCACCAGTGCCGAGTACAGAGGGAGGATAACCTCCCTGGACCTGCTGGTCACGCCGTTTCTGATACAAGCCAAGATGCCATTGGCCTTCTTGGCCACCTGGGCACACTGCTGGCTCATGTTCAGTCGGCTGTCAACCAACACCCCAAGGTCCCTCTCCTCCAGGCAGCTTTCTAGACAGACTTCTCCCAGTCTGTAGCACTGCATAGGGTTGTTGTGCCCCAAGTGCAGGACCCGGCATTTGGCCTTGTTAAACCTCATCCCATTGGACTCTGCCCAGCGGTCCAGCCTGTTCAGATCCCTTTGCAGAGCCTCCCAACCCTCCAGCAGATTGACGCTTCCACCCAGCTTAGTGTCGTCCGCAAACTTGCTAAGGGTGCAGTACTATCATGCTGTACGAGCGCCAGCATTAATTTAAGAATGCGTATTTTTACAGTCTCAACAAAAACAAGTTAAAACTGTTCTTTAGCAGCCACGTAATTGTTTTCCTCCTCAAATACAGAACAAAAATCAGAAACTGAACCACTGCAACAAGTGCCATAAGTAATGCTAGCGTGCAGTTAGTTACTGCCCTGGACACTTCAAACAAAATGTTCTTTCTTTTGTTGGTTTGTCTGAAAGACTTAGCTTAGAATAATGAAGCTTTCTGTATTTAGCCATTAGGTCGGAATAGATTTGGCACAGTTTCTCTATAAACAGAACTAGAAGCTTCAGCACGCTCTATTTTAAAGTAAAACAAAACTAAAGGTTAACTGACTCCCCAACTAAAATTCATAATAACAACATAGAAGGAGAAAGAAAAAGAAAAAAAAAATCAAGCCACACAAACATACCTTTAGATAGCAATTTTCTGAATTTTTGAGTTGCTGTGAGCTGCTGATCAGGATCATCTGAGAAAATCATCTGCACCATATCTACTGTAATAACTTCTTCCTAAGAATGAAAGGAGGACTTCTTATGTCTAGTACTATGCACATTAACAGATAACTTTCTCAATACATTCTAAAGTAATTACCTCTGGAATAGGTACAGTAGAGCTTACATCAGGATCCTGAATTGGACTTTCTACCATAGATTCTTCATTTCCTGGGAGAGAAACGTTTCGACGTTTGAACAGCTAAACAAAGAAGAAATTTTTGGGAGACATTAGAATTTACCATAGAGCAAGTACTGGTAACACACACTTCAAGAAATGGTTTCACCAATAATAGTCAAAGTATTTTTACTACTCACCTTCCTATTCATCCATGAAAATGGAATTCTACATGAAAATTTTAGGAACATAAAGGAGAAAAACACTACTGTATCTTTATCTCGATAAACTGCACTGCAACGCTTCAGAGAGACACTTAAGAACTGAAGTTCTTTTTATTTAAGAAAAATCTGTAATTTTTACCCCCATGTAAAAAAAGGCAGATTTTTTTAGTTTTACTCTTTTATCCTTCATAATTAGTATGTATTTTTAAGCAGGAAATAATATACTACAAGCTACTTTATCCTTTTTTAGTTTATGGGCTAAAATCATCAACACAGAGCAAATGTTTGCATTCCAGCACACAGCATTCCTCCCTTCAACAGATGGTCTACGATCTATGTATTTTCTTTGCATGGCAATTAAGCATTCTCTATGTCCAAAAATCTCTTCAAAATTGGCTGCATACACTGTCCACACTCAAAATACATACCTGCACTCTAGTATTTAATAAGTCCCTCTTCACTTTCTGACACATGAGAAAAACATTCACATTAGCCTGTTTTCTCCCAGAAATCAAACCTAAATTTTTAGCTTTAATCCAGCACTACACTTATAACTCCTGCAATTAACAATTCTAAGAATATTATGTTGGTATCTTTAAAAATAAATGCTAAAACCTCAGTCCATTAACTAAGATTTCACCTGTAAATATAACAACAAAACCTCCCACTAAACCCTGAAGGTTTTGTCCTCTGAGTGTCTACAGACACCTAGATTTCTGCTACTGCACATGGTCAGACCTGCAGAAGCAACTCCGCACTTACATCTACCCACATTTCAAACAGGCGCCTAAACAAAGGCATTCTCTCCCTTCTTCAGCACACCGTTGGATGGGGCACAATACTGGACACAAAGCAACTGCACAATTCTGGACATAAACAGGGTTTAATTCCATTTAAACCCACAAAGGAAGAAGAAACAACATTCCTCTTTTAGAAGACTAGCCATTCTTTCTAGCACTCAACAAGCGCACAGATGCTCTTGGTTATAATGCATAAACTTTTCTTCTCTAGGATTGTGGTCTATCTGCCAATTATAATTTCTTCTGGAGCAAAAGCAGTCTCATCTCCCTGCATAAACTAGTTCTCCCCAGCTCAAGAATAGCTGAAAAACACTAGTCCAACAAATTAAGATCAAGGAGAACATAACAGCATTCTTACTGTTACAACAGTCAGCAAAGGAGAGAAAACATCCACTACTTTCATAATTTATCCAGGGAGTATTTACTACAAAACACACAAACAAAACTTTCAACAGGAACTGCAACACTGTTACTCATTCACAGGTAAATGCTCCAGTATCATTCTACTGCTTACTCTTACCTCTCTGGCCCAAGTAATTTTAAAATCCTCTTCCATGCAGTAACACAACTTTCCCACGAGACGGGTAAGCATTCCCACCTCGGAGAAGACTCTAGATAAATGCATGGGACACTCTCTAGATCATGGGAAACAAATTCAGCCACTTTAGACCAAACAGAAAACCAAAGTACATTCCTTCCTGTCCCGCAAGAAACCACTAAACATGCTGGAAAAAGGGACGACCACAAACCATTAAATTATACAATGTTCCATGTACTCTGTACAATAAAAATTCAATGAGGACAACTGCAAATGTTACACCTAACAGTTCAGGGATCACTAGTGGGCAGTCCATTTACTAAATTACTGTAGAAAAGCTCTAGGGAAATTTGAAGGATGGCTTCAAACATGAAAATCATCCTCACTGTTTTAACGGTACAACTTTGGCTCAAACTTGGAAAAAGCACACAAGGTTTCTATCCCTTACTGGAAATAAGAGTATCCTTTTTACTTCTATCTTAAGAGTATCTTTAATAAGAGTAGCCCAGTCTTACATAGTTAAACCTAGATTAAGGATTAAATTTAAGACACACACCTCTCCTCTGGGTGCCCTACTGACTTAAGAGGGCTTCTGTTCACTTTTTTGTTTAATGGTCCTATTGAGAGGTGCCTGGTGCACCCCAAGACTACACAGAAAACAGACATTCAACCTGGATGCTGCTCCACAGAAGGAGTCTGCTTAAGTCCTGAATTTAGCCTTGCAAGCGCTTAACAGTTAACAGCTCACCAAGATACCTACCTGCTCTTCCCTTTTCTGTTTCCGAAGCTGAATTCCCTCCTCCTCTCTTCGCCTGCGCATTTCTTGGGGATTAAGTGCATTATTCTTGTAGCTCTTCATTCTGAAGTTATCTTTACCAGGGCTTGCCATATTATCTATGAAAAAAGAAAAATTACTCCAAAAGGACAAACCTTGCAAGGCAAACCTACCATTGCTTATACTACAAAAGTATCTACAGCAGCTATATAGTCCTGTAGCTTGCAATACTCAGTTCATCAACAAAAATCTCTGAGGCAGAAATAAAGAGGAAAAAAAAAATCTTTGCCTAAACAGGCATTTCTAAACTGTAGCTTGAACTACACATCAGCTCAGGGATCAGATACTACACTAAAAGGACATTAAGCTACTGCAAAAAAAACCCCATATGAATTGTATGAGTAAACTGCGAATCAAAAATCAAACTGCTAAATTTTGATTCTGTCAATATATAACAAAGTTTGTTCCCTCCTGTTGTAAGAAGCATTTAATGTATTAAAAAATAAGGTCAAATACAAGAAGAAAACCTTATGTAATTGCTGTTTCATTTAATATCTTTTTTTTTTTTTAAGACGCCTATCTCGTAAACATAAATCACGAGCTAAAGCTTATGTTGGGTTTCCTTCTGAACTGTACGCACAAAACTAAATTATGGGTTAGTAGTACCCAGTCAGACATACTCTTTTCCATTTTAAACTAACAAAATGATTGACTTACTCCAATTAATGGTTCTTTTAATGGACTAGAGGATTAGACTGTAGCCCTCATCTGAGAAATAACAGTCAAAATGACAATTTAAGACTCTAAACGAACTCTTACCTGTCTGGAATTCTTTAACAACTAGAAAACATGCATTAAGAATATCTGAACTACAACTCTAGCACCATGATACTAAGTAAGCTACCACCTAAAGTAATGTCATGTAGCATCTGAGGTACAATTCAAGATCATTCTCCCAACAACACTACTGACTTAACTAGTCTTGTTGGAAGGGGCCTTAAGTTTTTTGTTATCTTCCTGGGGGCTTTTTGGTTTGTTTTTTTTTTTTTTTCCTGAGTGGGCAGACAGCGCCTCTCATCGAGCCTGTGTGTCAGTGCAGTAGACAATGCCTGATCCCAAGTGGGCGCTGGCAAAGGGTGTGACTGGGAGAGACCTGTCAGAACCATAGATTGGTTTGGGTTGGAAAAGATCTTAAAGACCACCTAATTCTAACTCCCCTGCTAGGGGCAGGAATACCTCCCGCTAGATCAGGCTGCCCAAGGCCCCATCCAACCTAGCCTTGAACACCTCCAGGGGAGGGGCAGTCACAGCTTCCCTGGGCAGCCTGTGCCAATGCCTCACCACTTTCATAGTGAAGAAATTCCTCTTTATAATATCATCACCTCCTTAGTCATTCATGCCTTGCTAATTTAGTTGCACCAATAAAACTGACAGATTAAGCACTGAGCCAAACAAGAGAAGCATGTGCTCGAAGTAACCTAGCTTAGGTCACCAGTTCTGCGGAGTTAAAGAAGCACAACGAGGAGGCAACTCTCATAAAACCATTTTCAAAAAGAAAAGCTTATAAATTTAGAACTTCAAGCCCCCTTCCCCCCGGCAAGAGCTTTGGTATAGATAACAGAACAGCAAGATACTGGCAGTCCCTGATCTGCTGAGGCTTCACAACTTCTGCGTTTCAATCCAAGGAACTCCGCGCTTATGCTCTCCAAACGCTTGTTTTAACGCTAAACTCCTCCACCCACCGCATCCCACCTACTCGTTGTGCCAGGACTAACACCATCTCTCTGCTATCAGGTTCCCCCTCCCCGTGCCCACATGAGGCTCCCGAACACCGTGCCCGGCCGGGCTTGCAGGGGGCCGGGTCCCCGCCGCAGGGCCGGGAGGGCGCCCAGCCCAGGCACCGAGCCCACAGCGCAGCTCCTCGCCCGCGCCCCTGGGAGGAGGAGTATGGAAAAGCCCCCTCCATCGGCGGCGGGGCAGGGAACCGGGACGACGGCGGATCGTCCCGGATCGCGGAACCCCGGGAGGAACCCCTGTCCCGGCACCGCCCGGCGGGGACCGAGCGGGAGCGCGCGGGAAGGGCGGGGGAGGTGGGGGGAAGACACGCACGCGACACACAAGCCACAGGGGGAAAACGCAGCCGCCCCTCCGCCTCCCCGCGCCCGCGGGCTGTCACGGCGCTGCCGCCCGCCCTCACCCATCGCGGCGGACGCGGACGGCTCCCGCCGCCCTCTCCAGGCTCCGCCGGGGACGCGCGGCACCCGCGCCGACCACGGCTCAAGATGGCGGACGCCTCCGCGCCTTGCGCGCGCGCGCCGCGCCGCTCCCAGCGTGCTCCGCGCGCGCAGGCGCCGCTCGTCCGAGCGGGAGGGCGCGATGTGGGCGTGCGGCGCCTGCGGGCGCGCGCTGCCCCCCCGGGAGCCGCGGCGCCGGTCCCCCCGCCCCGAGGCCGCCGCCGCGCCGCCGCCTCCCCTGTGCCCGCTCTGCGGGGCGGCGCGCGGCCGGCCCCCGCCCGGCGCAGGTGAGCGGCGGCGGCGGAGGGGGTGGGGGAAAGCCCCGGCGCCAGCCCCTCTGAGCTAAAACCGACGGCGTTGGCGAACCTGCGGCGTTTGGCGTGCCCGGAACCGTGCTCCCGAACAGCTAGTGGCTTGGGTTGGAAGGGACCGTAAAGATCATCCAAAGCCAATCCCGCTACCGTGGGCAGGGCACCTTCCACTAGATCACGTTGCTCAAATCTCATCCCAAGTTGGCTTTGAACACCTCCAGGGATGGGGCAGCCACAGCTTCCCTGGGCAACCTGTGCCAGTGCCTCACCACCCTCGCAGGAGGAAAAATTCTTCGTAATATCTAATTTGAATCTCTCCTCTTTCAGCTTAAAGCTGTTGCCTCTCATCCTGCCTCTGCACACCCTGATAAGGAGCCCAGCTTTCCTCTCAAGTACTGGAAGGCTGCTGTAACGTGCACTCAGAGCCTTCTCTAGCCTAAACAAGGCAAACTCAGCCTGTCCCCAAATGGGAAGTGTTCCAGCCCTCTGATCACTTCCATGGCCTCCTCTGGACTCACCGGAATGAAAGCAAAGTGTAAAGCTTTGGTGTGACTGACTGGACGTAAGGAGGAATTTCTTCATGGTGAGGCACTGGCACAGGCTGCCCAGGGAAGCTGTGGCTGCCCCATCTCTGGAGGTGTTCAAGGCCAGGTTGGATGGGGCCTTGGGCAGCCTGGGCTGGTGGGAGGTGCCCCTGCTGATGGCAGGGGTGTTGGAACTAGTTGATCTTCAAGGTCCCTTCCAACCCAAACTATTCTGTGATTCTATCTATTTATCTTGGACTGCGTATCAATTAAGGGAATGATTCTCACAAAACCAGGAATTTCATTAATCAAGAAACTGGATTTCTTTTTCAGACACAGGAAATGGTGAACAGCTGTATGAATGTCCAATGTGCAGTCTTACCTGTAGAAACTTTCAGATTCTTGAAGAGCACGTGGATTTACACTTACAGGAACAAAGCTTTTTGGAAGGTATGTGAAAGAATACAGCTTTGTAATACTTTAAAGTGTATACAAGTATTTCAACTTTGCAGTATAGAATCTTAGACAATATTTAAGTATTTTCTCATTTAAAAAGACAACTGGACACATACAATACTTATCACTTGCACAAGTGCTCTACTTAATTACACATAGTATAAAAAATATTTGTAAGTGCTTTGTACGTTAGCCAGAACTAAAAGTGAGAGCGAAAAATATTTAAAAGACAGCTATATTATCTATTTTTTCTAACTCTTTAGAAGGTTTTCATATGTGGAATTTAGAGTAGGATATTTCAGTGTGATGAGCTGACGATCTATAGCTTATGGAAACTTAATATTTTTTCTCAGTTCTTTAAATGCTTGTACAGTTTCATTAGTCATAATGATAAAGTAAAGGCATCAAAATCAATATTATTTATTAGCATGGCTAATAAAATCCTAGAGAGTCCCTGTCCAGTTGTCTGATCCTAAATTTTTTGTCACTTTATTACGAGACTGCTGGCAGTGATCCTGGAAGCTAATAACTGTGTGGTATTGAAGAAACTGGGACTTCTTGCTAACAATGAAGTAAAACATAGTAAAGAAAAGCTGTTTTCTTAGTAGTAGAGGCATATGTGTTATTTGCTGAGTAATAGCTCCCATAATTGCATAAACTTTGTTCAAGTCAAGAGTGAGTCTTGGTAGACTGAATGCAGTCAGTCCTGTTTAATGTTCTTTGCTGTTAGCTCAAAATAATGTGGGATGCGTCTCCTAAAATTAAGTTGTGCTTATGTATGTCTGCTTAGAAAAGAATTGTTAAAAATTAAATAAAAGATCCATCCAAGCATTGCTAACCTCCTGATTGAGTCCTCTCTCTTTGGACTGTTATTCCTGGGTAGCTGGAGACATAAGAGATCTAGAACTGGCTCAACAGCTCCAAGCTGAAGAATATAAACAGCAGCAATCAGAAGAAGACAAGCGAGAGAGGGAAGAATTTAGAAAGCTGCAGGTAAATATTTCTAAATGGTAAAGTTTTGAACAGTTGTACCGTTAGAAACTGAGTATCTTGGAACTATAATGACCTGGAATGGCCATGTCAGGTCAGACCTGTGCAGTTGGGCTGTGTTGAGGTAGTGGTGCAGGAGTGCAGTTGCAGGGAGATGTAAGCTCTCAGCAGCCCTGATCCTGGTACAGGTGCTGGGCATGCTGGTCTTGAGCTACTTGCTTTTACCGCTTTGAGTGTTGCTGGCTCAGAATGGGGCTGGGTGGTCCTTGTGCATGCCATGCTGCTCTCACGGGAGTCCTGGCACGCCTGCAGCTTTGTACTGTGCTCAACCCAGTGCTAGTGCTAAGCCTTGCCGTGCAACCTGGAGTATATTCCATGCAGAGGGGGGCCTGAGCATCCTGGCTGTCCGTTTCCTGGATACCATCACCTGCTCCAGTGACCACTGCCCCTCGGTGCTGCTCTTCCTTCCAACTGGCAGCCCTGATAGCTCATTTCCCATTCTTTCTCCTCTTTGCCATTGACTGTCCCTGTGCTAATGACTGTCTGCTCAAGACAGAGCAGAGGGATGCGTCTGCTCTTCTAGGTGTTGGTACCCTAGTCGTAAATGCCTATTCAGGAGTGAAGCTTGACCTTCAGCTTTAGCATATCATAAATCTCAAGTTTTTATATCTTGTTGTTCACTAGTTTTTGAAGTTACTGATTGTGTGTGCAGCTTCTCAAAATCAGTAAAAGTGAATTTAAAAAGTGTGATATAAATCATGTGCATTCCTTCCCTAACAGAGGCAGTATGGGTTGGATAATTCTGGAGGCTATAAGCAGCAGTTCCTCAAGGATGTGGAAAGGGAAGTTGATAAAGGAAGGATGCAGCCTTTTGAATATCACAAGAGAAAAGCTGATATGATGGAATGTTTGGCTCTTGGTGTAGATGATGGAAGAACAAAGACCTCAGGTAAAAATGGTGAAATTATATAACTAATTCTGTGCTTGTTAGACGTATGTTGTAGTCACCAAACCTGTCTTTAACAAAGTGCATAACTGGATGTTGAATGCTGGTTGTATCTTAAGTTCTAGTCCTTTTCTAGATAAATTAATATCATTTTAGTCTTAAACTAAAAAGGAAATTAACTCTTATATATTTCTGATATTTATTCTAACCTAAAGACTTTTTTCCTTCACATTTTGAATTTTTTTTCTATGAAACCTTGGAACCAAGTTGTCTGATTAAGGGCCAAAATACAGTATGTAGCAACAGGTGCAAATGTCTTATTACAAATAAGTTGTCCTTGAGTCAGAGGGGAATTAAAAAAAATAATCTTTGATCGCTATGGAATTATTGTCTTCGCAATAGCATGGCAGTAAAAAGCCTTTGAGAATGTACATTTACAAATTTGAGAGTGCATTCTGAAGCATGTTCTTTCATGTAAGAAAGGAGGATTTGGAATATTCTGCAAGTGGATTTTTAAAAAACATTTGCAGTAATTCTCAGATACTGTGACATTCCTTTTCTTATCTTAATTTCTCCAGGAAAAAACATTTGGGAGGAATAAAAGGATTACATAGTATGCCTAAGTATTTCCATGTTTTCAAGGGGGTGTTGTACTGGAGGTACCAGTGGCATAGGAGTGCTTTATTGGTGATGTTACTTTTCCCGTTTCATTGTAATAGTTTTTGTGCATATCACAGTTTATAATGCAGTTCAAACTGTTCAATTTAAAATATTCATTGTGTAGCAGCAGTAGTGAAAAAACAGCTTGAATTTTGGAAGCTTCATAGTAAAGAAATTCATCAAAGTAAAAGACCATCGAATAAAATAGGTGCAATGCCCACTGGTTTTGTGGTTTAGGTGTTAGACTTAATGAAGGATCACTTACAAGTTTTAAAATAAATTGTCTTAATCTGTTCCAAGTTGGGGAAAGAATCTTTTTCTAGCAAATTTTGTAGTTCACTTTACATCTAAACTTTATATTTGGTTTTCTTTTAGGAGTCATTGAAGCATTGTGCAAGTACTATCAGAATGAAAACAGAGACGTGCGTCGTGTATGGCTTTCAACAGGAGTAGATCACTTCCACTCATCTTTTGGCGATAGAGGCTGGGGTTGTGGTTACAGGAATTTCCAAATGCTCCTTTCCTCCCTGTTACAGAACAGCATCTATAATGACTGCTTGCGAGGTATTAAACAAAATGCTGTTTGTTTGTTTCACATACCTCTGGTGACAACCTACTGATTGATGTTTTGCCTTATAATTTACACAGCAAGGCCTACTAGGTTAATGATGCCTGTTAAATGTGCGTTATAGAACTGGAACTTACTGTGGAAAGAATCAGAGGTGAATACTGCAAGGTGTGATGTGCTTCAAGTTTTAGCTTTGTTTTTTTTGGTGCATCTCTGTAACATTAGCTGCTTCTTGTAAAAGAAGCTGAATATTTTTAATTAATAGACTATTTCAGTAACTGTAACCACAATTCCAAAATTTTTCTGTTCCAGATACTACACTAATTCCTAGTATACCAAAGATTCAGTCCATGATTGAAGACGCCTGGAGAGAAGGCTTTGATCCTCATGGGGCATCTCACTTCAACAACAAATTACATGGTTCCAAAGCATGGATAGGAGCGTGTGAAATTTATTCACTAATAAGCAGTCTCAGGATAAAGTAAATACTGCTTTTTTGTTGTTGTTGTTATTTTTGAGTGCTATGTGATGGCAAAGCTGCTTTAGTTGCTTTAAATTTAACTGACCTGTAAACAGCTGATTTAACGCAGCAAAAAGCTACGTAACAACTTATGCAAGTACTTAAAGTAACTACTTAGATCATTGAGACTTGCTGAAAAACTGTGCCACATACACATAAAATCAAACTTTGATTAAAAACTTAATTTCTCTAGAAGTTTCTTCTTGAGAAGAATCTGAATTTCAGCTATTCATGTGCATAATCTCTAGTCTGTGTGTTATCACATACAAAAAATCATTTTAACTTTTACAAGCTTCACAAGTTCTCATAACATGTTTCTTTTGTTATGGAATAAATATTTCCGTTTTGAACAGTATATATTGCAATTGCAATAAACATTTTAGTTTTGAACAGTGTATTTTGCAATTGTAATGTTGTCTCCCATACTCCTGTATTTAAAAAAAATTCCCAAAGTGGTAAGAACCACTTGACATCTGAAATTGCTGTGTGTACAAAACATTCTTGGTGCAGGAGGAAGAGACTATGAGGAGAAAAAATTGTTTTAACAAACAACCTGCTTGAAATCTTATTGTTGCTTTCATTCTAAATGTTCTGTAGGTGTCAAATCATTGACTTTCACAAACCGACTGGCCCTATGGGTACACACCCACGTTTATTCGAGTGGGTTTTGCGTTACTATTCTACTGATAACGAAGGTGGTGCAAAGGTAGTGTGTACTTCCAAACCACCTATCTACTTGCAGCATCAAGGTCAGTATCACATTATTCTGATTTCCTACCGTTCTCTGTCTTTCTTTATATGTGCTGCAATTCAGAGAACCATTTTACATTCCTTCTTCATTTAGTTGGAGGCATGGCTCTATTTCCTGTTATTTTTGTTTAGTAAGAGCAACATTAAAGTTTATGTTTTTATTGGAGGGAGGAGCTGGATATGATTGGGATCTCAATTTTTTGACTTCTGCTCGTTACTTTTAGGTGACTTGTTAAATTTCAAGTAGTGTCTTCCTTGATCTGAAAAGAAGTAGTATGCTACAAGGAAGTAAATGGGATTTATGTGTTTTTAAGATACTGAATCTTTATTTTGAAATTAGGTCATAGTTGTACTGTTGTTGGTATAGAAGAAAAGAAGAATAAAACCTTATGTTTGCTACTATTTGACCCGGGATGTCCTTCGCAAGAAATGCAGAAACTGCTGAAACAGAACAGTGATGGTACTGGCCTCAAACTACTTCGGAGGTTTTTGGGTAGCTTAAAAGAAAAGCAATACCAGATAGTGGCTGTAGATGGTGTACTCTCTTTGGAAGAGAAAGCTGTAAGTATTTCAGAAAACAGTTTCTATCTAAGAAAACATAAGAGAATCTGCATCTTTTCTTAATTACTCAAAAGCACATGCATGTATGATTGCATGGTGAATTATTTCATCTCTTCACTTTCCTCATTCTTCTATTCTTATTCTTGTATAATCACAGGATATCAAAACCAAAAAAGTTTTGCATGTAAATGTGTGCCACTTTGATGTAACTGACAACTTGTAAGTCTTTCATGACGCTTGCAGCTGTTTGCAGGTGTAAGTTCGGCTTTTTTTTTCTTACCATATTTTCACCTAAATAACTAATTATAGGCATATAAAGTACTTAGAAAGCATTCATAGTCCAAAATTATGTCCAGGGTTTTTTAGTGCAACTTTGTAAAGCTGTGTGGTGTCTGTCACCCTTTGATAGCTGAAGAACAAGGTGCACATACTGAGGCCTATCCGTCTGGTGTCTCCTCAACTTGGATAGGAGAGCTAGTGCATTTTGCTTTCTGAAAGTACTTAGAAAGTCATATATCCAAAACATAGCTCTGACCAATTTACGTGTTTGAGCTGTCAGCATTTTTATATATCCTATCCACATATTTCATTTTAGGCATTATAACTTTTTAAGAGCGTAGAAGCTTTCAGCTAAATGTCAGGTGTAGTTTTTGGTTTTTAAGCTTTCTCTTTCCTACATTAACAAAGTGATTCTGAGGAACCATGTCCTGATACTGTGCTGTCATATGAGCACTGTTCAAGCTTCAGGACAGACTTTTATTTAAGCTATTAAGTAACTGGTGACTGGGTTACCTGTTGTACTGTCTTTAACAGCTGTATATTGGTATGAGGTATTGTCTTAAGTCTTCTCTAGCCCTGAACACGTCAGAAATACCAGTGATGTGCAGCCAAGCTCTCTTCCTCCTGGCAAAAGCTTTACAATCCAGGACACAATTAAAAGAAGTGTGTTGTATGGGGTTTGTGTGAGGTGTTTTGTTTGATTTTGATTTTTTTCCTCTTTTTCAAAGATTTGATTTATATTTACAGATGTAAGTTGTTTAGAATTTTGTCTTGAAAGCTGCCATTTAACTAAGACGGAATGTAACCCCTTATCCTCATGAAGCTTACTAAACTACTAATTTGAAAAATGCTCCTTTAAGTGCTATTTTTATTCATTAAACTATTCTCTCTCCCTTCTCCCCATCTGTTTTTCAGGCTCGCCGCCACGCTTCTCAGGTCTTAACAGCAGAGAAGGTTCCTTAAAGGATGCCTTTACTACCTCTTTTGGAATCTGCTGGATGCAAAACATTAAGCTTCTGGACTGTGACCTTAGCTCAACAATTTGTTTACTTAAAGTATGTCTCCATAATGACTGGGGACTCTGGAGAAGCACAGCACTAGAGAAAACCTGTAGTTTTGATCTTCAGTAAACACCTTCATCCCTGTAAATCTGAAGAATTACAGTTCTTGCCTTATTAGAAAATTTGTTATTTTCTTGGTCACTTAAATTACAAAGCAACACCTACTGTCCGGTAGCAAACTATGCACTGTAGTTAACTGTCAAGAAGCAATAGATAAAGGTACTATGGAATTACTCTATTGGATTGACTCTGTAAATATATTTATGCTGACTCTGTGGCCAGTGCTCCGTTTCTTACCAAATTTGATCAATAAATTTCTGTTATGCCTCAGCAAGTTCTCCTGGAACTATGTGCAAAGTACAGAGACAGTTCAGTGATTTCATATGATACAGTCTGTTCCACCAGGGATTAATTTACTACTGAACTTTTCAGTTAGCTGGCTTTTCTAGGTGTGTCATTTCTAAACATGAATGTGTGTGCTTATGAGGACAGCAACCAAACATTTGAGATATTTGATTTATTGTGTATACATGACCTTATTCCAAGTTCCAAATAAATTTTGTTCATTTTTGGTTTTGTTTGTTGTGGTGGTTTTTTGCTGGCTTTTTTGGGATTTGTTGTTTGTTTTGTTTTGTTTTTTATTTTTTTTTAACGCAGTCTGGGAACTTCAGAGCAACATCTGTCTAATTACAGATTTATTAAGGTCAAGCTCCTGTTGTCTCACTTGTTTCAGCTTGACTCTAGCAATGCCATGTAAAGACGTAAAAGTTGTAATAAACAAAAGCCTTTTCAGGGACTTGCTGCTAGGGCAAGGTAATGGCAAGGTAATGGGGCAGCTTTCACCACTGCAAAGAAAGCAGTGGGGTAATAAATACTATAATAAACCTGAAGAAACCCAGGGCACCCCACAACATCCTTCTCTCTAAATTGGAGACAGATGGATTTGATGGGTGGACGGTATGGTGGATAAGAAACAGGTTGGATGGTCATATTCAGAAAGGAGCGGTCAGTGGCTCTAAGTCCAGATGGAGATCCATGACAAGTGGTGTCCCTCAGGGGTCTGTACTGCGACCAGTGCTGTTTAATATCTTCATCAATGATATTGACAGAGAGATTGAGTGCACCCTCAGCAAGTTTGCAGGTGACACCAAGCTGAGTGGTGCAGTTGCCACACCAGAAGGACAGGATGTCATCCAGAGGGACCTGGACAGGCTGGAGAAGTGGGCCTGGGAGAACCTCATGAGGTTCAACAAGGCCAAGTGCAAGGTCCTACACCTGGGTTGGGGCAATCTGCAGTTTCAATACAGGATGGGAAATGGTGTGATTGAGAGCTGCCCTGCAGAGAAGGACTTGAGGGTGCAGGTTAATGAGAAGCTTGATGTGAGCTGCCAATGTGTGCTCACAGCCCAGAAGGCCAACTGTATCCTGGGCTGCATCAAAAGAAACGCTGGGAGTGTTTTATTCTTTTCATGGAGTAAACTAACTCTCAGACAATCTTCAAGTAATTATTGGGTAAAATGCACTTGGGTTCATCAGAAGCTGTAACTGTTTTACCATGATTCATTCCTCCTTGAGAACAATGTAAAAACTCTGTAAATTCAAAATTCTTGGGGGCAAAATGTTTCATTCTTTTTTGTCTATTTAGATTTAATTTATCTTAAATATGACATGTCCAAATGTTTTTATATGTTATAGTATTCAGAACTTATAGAGACTTTGATATGAAAGTTATTTTGAAGCAAAAAATTCAAGTTACCTAGTTATACTAGTAATAGTCTCATAATTCTAGTATTCTAATTCACATTGCTATATAGATAAGCATTATTAGATAAAATATTCCTAGCTGAAGGTTCCAGTGAAATCTACGGATTTTGATGACCCCCTAGGTTTTTCTCATAGAAACAATTTTAACACTTTCTGATTATTCCCTTGGGCTACATGGCAGTGAATTTAATTACATCCTCCAGCCCTGAAAGTGATGATTTCCCATGTGCAGACAAGAGCTCACCTGTACAGGATGTTTTATGCATACTAGTACAGTGTTGTTGTTCTCCTTTCTGCAGATGGCACATGGACATCCCAGGGAGTTGTGCAGGAGAGGTCTGTTGACTGAAGAAAAGTGATAAGTTCTAATTCCATCTTATGGTTATTTCATAATAATTTTCATATGCAGAGAATGTCCAGACAATGCTGCATGAATTTCGCTGCATTTTCCGTGCAAGCACAACAAAGCAGTCTTTCATGTATTTTTTTTTTAAGTGGCAGGCAGATTCTATAGGTGAAAAGTTTAGAGAAGGGTTTTATTATGAGGAACCACTGCCATTTTAACCCTAATAATAAAACCAATATTCTTTGTATAATATGTATTGCTAAGCAGCAAGGGCTGAGAAGGCTTATGTTCCAGCTGGGAAGAATTTATTTCCTAAAAGCTGTCAGGTGTCATTCATCAGTATTTCATTATTTCATAGTGTCAGCAGAAATTCAGCATTTGTATCTGCCTATTCTAGCATCTTGGGTGATAAATTCATCCTCATGGAGAACTTGTGTCTGTTTCTAAATCACATCTAATTAGTGTTTTGAGGTAATACATCTTCCCTGAGCTTAAAAAATAAATAAATGTTTTCTTGCAGACTATCTGTATGAAATGTAAAGGTTAAGTTAATCATCTTTATTCATTCCTTCAAAAGTATAATCAGGTTAGAGAAATCAAATCTAGAGAATTTCTTGAAGAGAGACAAGATAAGGGTTTCTCTGCTGTTACATAAGCGAAGTAGTTAATATTTTGTAAAATATTAACTTTCTCCTGAATAAATAGAGAAAATATCATAAAGTTCTTACTTCAGAAAAGAACAAAACATAGATGTGCAACTACTCCCTCAAGTTTCTTGCTCTTCACGCAGCACATCCATTACTGACAATGAGTCCTGGAAATGCGATATTTTAGTTAGTAAAATGGTTTTTTTTAAGTTGAGTAAATAACCTCTTCACATACCTCAGTAAAAAAAAAAAAAAGTAAAAAAAAGAGAAATTAAAACCTCCTGTAACATTAACTATTTCTCAATTCCTTCTCTCTAATCTTGATTTCCAGAACGCTTCTTTTCCCTCTGACTTTTGTCTTCCACTCTCTCTCTTCATCACCTACAAATAAAAGCAATGTTAGATGGGTGAGAAGTACAGCGGAAGTTACCTATTACTGCCCTACCTAGCTTTTGAAGCTGGCATACCATGAGTTCACAGTAGTTCATACATTGATACATTATTTATATTATTTTTGTCCCCTGTACTTGTTAGGCAATCTAATTTTTAGATTGGGTTAAAGGTTTGTATATGCACAACAATGACACTTTTCCTTTCTTAGGAAGAAAGTACTGAGTGATAAGTAGCAATAAGCTACTTTTACAACCACATGTGCCAGAAGCACATAAGCAGCAGAGATGCACTTAATAAAGCTTCAATAGTGGTACAATGAAAACTGTTGCCTCAGGTCAAAAGAGTTCATTGAAATTATGTAGGAAGTCTCATCAAGCCTGCACAATGCTTCATAACAGAAGTTGTAAACTACGCATAGGTTTGGTCATGAAACCCGTTTAAGACTGATCCTGCTTGTCTTGACTTTGGTCACTTTTTCTCCTGCAACTTTCAGCTATTGCCTGGAAATTCTCACCAAAAAATAAAGGCTGCTCAGTTTGACAACACACTGTTGATTCTGTTAAAAAAAAAGCTGTCCTCCACATCTCTATGCATCAGCAGGCTTTTGTTTTATTTCTTTACCTATTTTTGGTCTGACCATAGAGGCAAGGTGACTGACACCATGGTATTTTAATTTATTTTACATTTCCATCTAAATGCTCATTCCTGTCTCTTGAGATCTCAACAGTATCATAGAAACATAGAATGGTTTGCATCAGAATGGACCTTAAAAATCATCTAGTTCCAACACCCCTGCCATGGGCAGGGACACCTTCCACCAGCCCAGGCTGCCCAAGGCCTCATCCAACCTGTCCTTGAACACCTCCAGGGATGGGGCAGCCACAGCTTCTCTAGGCAACCTGTTCCACTGCCTCACCACCCTCACAGTAAAAAATTTCTTCTTAATATCTGAGCTAAATCTCCTCTCTTTCAGCTTAAAACCATTACCCCTCATCCCTCATCATATCACTGCATTCCCTGTATCTTACTGTTGCTTTCACCTGTGATCAGCATAATTGGGTGTATGCATTTGTTTTTCCTGTGGCATGATAGAAGGAATAATGTCCCAGAGATTACACTGTTTTATTAACATTTACTACTGACTTTTCATTTATCAATTCATTATAAAAAGCATTATGAACTTATACTTAAGTAATGCCTGAAAGGCCAAATACCTTTAGTCCAGAATGCTAACAAGTGCATACACAGAAGATTAATGCATTTACAATCTAAAAATATGACAGCAAACAACACACAGCAGTTAGTCAATGTGCTAACAATGATCACAGCAATGACTATCCAGCTGTTGACAAGTGGTTTACAGGCATCATAGCACAGGGTTGTCTGAAGAAGGGATTTAAAGAAGAAAAATTATCTTGTTTTGTAGGTACTTATGGGAATTGGTCTTTGGCAAGATGAAGAATATTGTAAGAAGGTAGCAGAAGATAACATGAAGGTCACATAATGGTCCTTAATGCTGAATGAGACAAAAGAGAAAATAAACTCTCTAAATCTTGAAGTACGGTCAAACTTCTTTCTTCCAGAAAAGTGGGACTTGGACAGGAAAACGGTATTCGCCTCACCAGGTTAAGGGACAAGAAGCCAAGAGTGTTGGACATGTTCTTGCAGACCCATAGAAGACATTTATATCGTCTGGTACGTACATTAACTGGTGGCCTCTACATCAACAGATTCCATGGAATTTGTTCCTTACTGGTGTTTTTTAGTGGTGATTTACAAGAACAAAAAATCGTAAGGTCATAGTTTCAGATGATTCTGATAAGACCAAACATGTCTGCAGATGGTCAGAAGAGTTTCTGTGTAGGTCGACTGGCACAGTGCTGCAGCCTTCCCATGGAATGAGGAAGGACTGTCATCGAGGTCCTATATCTCCCACCACAGAACAGCACCTGTGAAGGAGATCAAGCTGCTCACAGTTTGTTATGACTTGCCTTCCTTCTATACACTATGTCTTGCTAGCAAAGTCTCCTAGGCCCTATGCCTCTGTCCTCCAGAGTAATCTTGGTATTATAAAGTAATTCTGGCTGCCAGAGTCCAGCTTCTAGCTTATGATGACATCTATCCAGGAGATGGGAGCGGCAGGCAGCAGCTCCCATCCCAAAGCATATAGACTCCTCTCACAAAGCCACAACAAGGGGGAGTTGTGCTTTCCATGAAAGGCAAGGATTGTTTTATTTTTCCTCTTCCTCCACAAGAATTTTATAAGTAGTGCTGTTCCATTTTTATGTGTTCTCTTACCAGCACATCAATTTCTGCTAGTAAGTAGTAAGAAGATTTATGGAAAAAATTAATTATGTCCTCAGTTGAGTTTTGAATTCAACTTTTTCCTAAAGACTGGTATATTTTTCAATCTTTTACAAGGGGTCAACCTTTGGGCCAGCACTGGGAGGAACATGATGTAGTAATAGGATCCTCTATATACAATTCTTCATCTATTTTGGCTGTCTGAAAGTCTGCACTGAGCTCTGACTGTATAATCACACCAGCTGGTCTGTGGTAGTCCACAATATTTTTCAGGCTCCTTTAAATCAAATATTTTCAAATAGTTTAAACCAGCAGACACTGTATATATTGGTGACCCATTCATGGACTATGTACAGATGCACCTCTGCACACAGAGGCATAGTGGAGAAAACTCAGTTCTTTGTCACTTTTGCCCTGTTGTCAAGGCTGGAAATATAAAATCACAGAATCACCAGGTTGGAAGAGACCCACCAGATCATCAAGTCCAACCATTCCTATCAAACACTAAACCATGTCCCTCAGCACCTCATCCACCCGTGCCTTAAACACCTCCAGGGAAGGTGAATCAGCCACCTCCCTGGGCAGCCTCTGCCAGTGCCCAATGACCCTTTCTGTGAAAAAGATTTTCCTAATGTCCAGCCTAAACCACCCCTGACACAGCTTGAGGCCATTCCCTCTTGTCCTGTCCCCTGTCACTTGGGAGAACAGGCCAGCGCCCTCCTCTCCACAACCTTCTTTCAGGTAGTTGTAGAGAGCAATGAGGTCTCCCCTCAGCCTTCTCTTCTCCAGGCTAAACAACCCCAGCTCTCTCAGCCATTCCTCATAAGGCCTGTTCTCCAGCCCCTTCACCAGCTCCGTTGCTCTTCTCTGGACTCGTTCCAGAGCCTCAACATCCTTCTTGTGGTGAGGGGCCCAGAACTGAACACAGGGTTCAAGGAGCGGTCTCACCAGTGCTGAGTACAGAGGGGGAATAACCTCCCTGGACCTGCTGGTCACGCCGTTTCTGATACAAGCCAAGATGCCATTGGCCTTCTTGGCCACCTGGGCACACTGCTGGCTCATGTTCAGTCACTGTCTACCAACACCCCCAGGTCCCTCTCCTCCAGGCGGCTTTCTAGACAGACTTCTCCTAGTCTGTAGCACTGCATAGGGTTGTTGTGCCCCAAGTGCAGGACCCAGCACTTGGCCTTGTTAAACCTCATCCCATTGGACTCAGCCCAGCGGTCCAGTCTGTTCAGATCCCTTTGCAGAGCCTCCCGACCCTCCAGCAGATCGACACTTCCACCCAGCTTAGTATCATCTGCAAACTCACTAAGGATGCCCTCAATGCCTTCATCCAGGACATTGAACAGGGCTGGACCCAGCACTGAGCCCTGGGGAACCCCACTTGTCACTGGCCTCCAGCTGGATTTCACACCATTTCCCACCACTCTCTGGGCCCGGCCATCCAACCAGTTTTCCACCCAGGAGAGTGTGCGCCTGTCCAGGCCAGAGGCTGACAGTTTCCAAAGCAGAATGCTGTGAGAAACTGTGTCAAAGGCTTTACTGAAGTCCAGGAAGACTATATATAATGTTTGTATACACATTGTCATGTATATAATATTTGTCAGAAGATGGGTGAGGCCATGGCTGATCTGCAGTGCTGCCATAGTTTGCCAAAATACGGTGCTTTCCAGCTGCACATAGGCCTTACAGGAGCTTATCACTTTTTTACCTTTAAACGTGTACTTTGACTTAGGTAATTTGAAACCATGAGTAACTGCTGAGATGTGTTTATGAGGTACTATTGCACCTAAATAAATAATATGATGGTAATTTAGCCTTTATTTTCTTTCAAGAGACTATGTGAGTTCAGAATATTTTGAGTTTAGTATTTTCTGAAGAAAAGAAGGCATGGAAATAAGGGCTAAGTATCTATGACAGGGATTTATTTTAAATAACATGGAAAATCATCTCATTTGTTAGCTATGCACTTTACTAGTTAGCTCCAGGAAAGGAAAGATCAGAGAGGTAGGAGAGAATGTTATTTCTGCAACTTGTTTGGAGATAATGCATTATCAGCCATTGTCCTTAACGTGTTCCCAACATAAACTTCTCCTTCAAGTGAAGGATGGATTTAGGAGATCCTGAAGCCTTACTTCTTCCTCTTCCCATCTCCACCTCCAGAGCCTGCCAACAGGAAAAAGAAAACAAAAAGCAAAATAAAATGGACAAATAAAAGTTTCAGCTCAAGACACTGTTCTTTTGGATGTGGTCGGATAAAAAGATGGTTTTGCCAGAGGGTTTACATGTGTATCTGTATACTGGAAATCATGGTACTGCTGGTACTGTAACTCATCTTCTTTTTCTTCCAAGAAGTTTGAAAAACCTGCATGCAATGCAAATCAAATCAACAGCTCCTACTTACTTGAGTTTCATATATTTCTGTCTCTTGAACACTATGTTGTATAAGCAACTTAAAAATAGATACAATGTGTTATGTGCAGTGACATTTATAGTCTTCTTAATTTCCTTGTAGGTAAAGAAGAGAGTGTTTGAAGTCATATCTGTGGCTGTGTCAGCCTCGGATCCATGAACTGGGCAATATTGACAAAAGAATATATTCATTAAAAGATGTGAATCATCTGAGCAGAAGAATAATTAAATAAGCTATAATTGTACAAATTAAACAAACAAGCAAGGAATTCTGTCATCTTTCCAATCTCTTCCCTTGCTCTCCTCAGAAGCAGGAGCTATGGTGCGAATCTCACTTTCTGCAGTCTGCACTTTTCTTCTATGTACACTTTTCAGGCAGGGCTATAATTTTAAGCCACGTTTTCACTACAGCTTTCTTCTCATCTACTTATCACCTCAAACTTACAGTGCAATGTGCAATGTAGGTAGCAAGCTGCAACTCTAACCAGACTGTTTGCTTCATAATAACATAGGACATACAGTACTCTAAGCGGGATCATAGTGCAAGACTTATCAGTGAAAAACATGTCGAGTTTTGTCCTTATTCTAAGATGTTCAGCAGTTTACAATGGGATAATATTTTTCACTCATCTCTGTCAGCTAGTGGCCACAAGATTACAGCTCTGGGTTTAGTGCATTATATCACCTACAATATGGTTTGTGGCACCCTACCTTAAATTCCATAGAAGAAACCCTGTGTCCTTTCCACAGAAAAAAAGCCTACATCCTTTGCAGTAGTTTAACAAGTCTGTAGAATGTTGATATAAAAATTAAAGGTTTTAAAGTCCAAAATCAGCATAAGTCCATCACCTCACTTTGAGAAGAATAGTCTCAAAGCAGACAGACGAAGCAAACAAAGATTTTTCCATTAATTGGTTCTAATCGACAGACACTGAATTTTCCTCTGCCCAAAATACAGCTTTTGGCACTTAACCTCCTTCAAAGTGGCACTGAGAGGTAAAACGTCAAAGTGCCTTGATAAGCCTGGTTTTGAATGGAACACAATGAAATATTTAATGATATAATACTCCAGAGCCCATCTACTCCTTTTGCAGGATCTCAGAGATGCTGAGTTGAAAATCTACAGCTCTGAAGAATAAAATGCAAATAAAAGATGAACCAGAAACTGTGGTGGGAACAGATTACCTCTGAAAAGTTGAAAAACGATCCCAATGCAAACTATAAGGTCTTTCCAAACATATTGAGAGAGGAAAGTTTTTATTCAAATGGCAAATGAGAGTGTCAAGCTGGTATGTCAGAAGTTGAACTGGGGAGAAATGCTTATAATTTTTAACTGTTCTTTCAGTATCCACTTATCCTAGTAAATTTTAATATATTAAATTATTAAAAAAATAATAATTATGCTTTTAAAAAAGCTTTATTCTGTTGATAGTTGCTTTCATGGGCTTGATGTCCTCTGATGCCCCATTCAAAATTTAACAGTCTTATAAATCATTCATCTTTCAGTTTGGTTTGACATTAATCTCCCAGTAAAAGTGGAACCTATGAAAAACAGCTTTTAAACATAGAATCAGAGAATCATAGAATAACCAGGTTGGAAGAGACCCACCAGATCATCGAGTCCAGCCATTCCTATCAGACACTAAACCATGCCCCTCAGCACCTCGTCCACCCATGCCTTAAACACCTCCAGGGAAGGTGAATCAACCACCTCCCTGGGCAGCCTCTGCCAGTGCCCAATGACCCTTTCTGTGAAAAAGATTTTCCTAATGTCCAGCCTAAACCACCCCTGACACAGCTTGAGGCCATTCCCTCTTGTCCTGTCCCCCGTCACTTGGGAGAACAGGCCAGCGCCCTCCTCTCCACAACCTTCTTTCAGGTAGTTGTAGAGAGCAATGAGGTCACCCCTCAGCCTCCTCTTCTCCAGGCTAAACAACCCCAGCTCTCTCAGCCGTTCCTCATAAGGCCTGTTCTCCAGCCCCCTCATCAGCTTCGTTGCTCTTCTCTGGACTCGTTCCAGAGCCTCAACATCCTTCTTGTGGTGAGGGGCCCAGAACTGAACACAGGGTTCAAGGAGCGGTCTCACCAGTGCCAAATGCAGCACTAGTCAAATCCTCAGTATCAAAAAGAAGACAGTATCCTCAAAACTAGAACCAGAGGTATTTTGTGCTCAGCCTGCTTTCTGATATTATTATTATTGCTGATATTATTCTTCATTTTATAGATTTTGAGAACTCTGACCTTCATCAGCTAGTAATGTACTGAAGCAGGGGGTCAGGGTCCGGTAAAAAAAATAAGCAAAAAGTATAAAATTAAAATTATATTTTCTAGACTACCTCCTGTCCTTCTTACAGTTCCCTTACCAGGATGTCACTCAAAATTCATCCAATTCTCTGTGAGCTTAGCTTTGTAAAATCACTTTGTATCTAAAGACTGGAAAATATTAGGGTGCTCAAGCACTCTTTCTCTATTTGGACTAGCCTGTTCTCTTTGTTTTTTTTGATCTATATGAAAACAGCATGAAAATCGATACTAAATACCCTCGGGGCTATATGAGTCAAGGAGCAAGCACTTGCAGGGAGCCAGCAGGTAAGTCACGAATATTTATGTTAGTTACATTGCTTTCACATAAGAAAAGGAGCACATAAATGCAAGTTAAAACATGCAAACATAACACATTACAATAGAAAACTCACATTTTTTTTTCACCAAATAGTGATTTGGTTCACTATTCCATGTCCTTTGCTGAGAAAAATTAACTTAGTCCTCCTTGTGACTGCCTGTACACTTTGTCCTGGCAACATCTCCTTTTCACATACCAATTACATTATGTGAAAGCATGTGAGTCCCCCTTTGAAGCACATTTGGTGTTGTTTGGCTTTGACACCATTGCTGTAACTCCTTCTGAAACTTCTTACGCCCCAGTTTCACCCTGTTCCTTTTTCTGCAGTATAAAATGCACCATATTCTTCCCTCGCTCTAGCTGAAACTCTAGGGACAAAACACAAACCATTGACTACAAGAAGGAAAACTGTATCTCAGCAAGTTTGCAGATGACACCAAGCTGAGTGATGCAGTTGACACACCAGAAGGATGGGATGCCATCCAGAGGGACCTGGACAGGCTGAGGAGGTGGGCCTGTGAGCACCTTGTGAGGTTCAACAAGGCCAAATGCGAAGTCCTGCACTTGGGTCAGGGCAATCTCCATTTTCACTACATGGTGGGGGACGATGTGATTGAGAGCTGCCCTGCAGAGAAGGACTTGGGGTTGCTGGTCGATGAAAAGCTCAACATGAGCCAGCAATGTATGTTCACAGCCAGAAGGCCTATCATGTTCTGGGCTGCACCAAAAGAAGCGTGGCCAGCAGGTCAATAGAAGTAATTCTGCCCCTTTATTCTTCTCTTGTGAGACCTCATCTGGAGTACTGTGTCCAGTTCTGGAATCCTCAACATAACAAGGATATGGAGCTGTTGGAACAGGCCCAGAGGAGGGCTACAAAGGTGTTCTGAGGGCTGGAGCACCTCCCATATAAGGACAGGCTGAGAGAGTTGGGATTGTTCAGTCTGGAGAAGAGAAGGCTCTGGGGAGATCTCATAGCGACCATCCAGTACCTGAAAGGAGCTTACAGGAAAGCTGGGGAGGGACTATTCATCAAGGCTTGTGGTGACAGGATGAGGGGGAACGGGTATAAACTAGGGAGGGGCAGATTTAGACTAGACATTAGAAAGAATTTCTTCACCATGAGAGTAGTGAGACGCTGGCACAGGTTGCCAAGGAAGCTGTGGCTGCCCCATCCCTGGAGGTGTTTTAAGGCCAGGTTGGATGGGGCCTTGGGCAGCCTGATCTAGTGGGAGGTGTTACTGACCATGGCAGGGAGTTTGGAACTAGGTGATCTTTAGGGTCCCTTCCAACTCTAACTATTCTATGATTCTATGATTTTATGAAAGGAAGAAAAGAAAAAAAAAGTACCCTCCAATAAACAGCACTGGTCTAAGCATCTCTGCTGGAATCCTGCTCTGGTACATTAGTGAGGACAGACAAACAAGACTGTCCAAACACCTCACCTTCCAAAGACAAACCCATTTCACAGTGTTTTAGAATTTCTATGGCAACCTAAAATCCCCCTGTCATTTTGCTGAATGTGGTAACGGATACAAGACACACTGATATAACACATTCAGTTGTGAGTTATAGAAGCAAAAGGAAGAGGGAGACAGAGTGTGCTGGTGACAGAAATCCTGTAGGAGAGAGCAGACACAGTATTCATAAGAAATGGCTATATTGAGCCTTCCACAATGGCTGCAGCCCTTAGGTGATGCTGATTAATGAGAAGCTTTTCTAGTAACTCAGGCATGGATTTTGCGCAATAGTCAATATTAGATATTATTACTATGTAATAGATTTAGGCATATCTAAAATAAAGGAATGCTTTACAAACCCCCTTATTTTGTATCCCTCATTCAGTGGACAGCAATCTGTTCCTATGTACATTCCTAAAATGAGTGTTGAAGTTGTCTAATTAAGTTCAGTTTGGTCTTCTTTGCTATGACATGTTGAATGCATTTTGCGGTAAATTATATGAAACTTATTGTGGGATTCCATGTGCCTAATATAGGCATCTACTTTACATTTTAATTGTACAGCATAGGTAGGCAGAAGACCTATCTTTTTTCTGTAGAGGGAACTGAAGAGCTATACCAGTTTGCTATCATTGTAGAGGCTTGTGAAAGAGCAATGATTAGTATGGACAGAAGTGTATTGGTGCAAAGTACAAGAGGAAACAACCAGAGAAGGATATAAGCTGTTAATAGCATCAAGAACATCAATTTTGTTTAAATGATACAATAAACCATGCATTCCCTTTCCCAGTGTCCCATTGAACTTTGCTCAGCTGCACCTATAAGTGCAGTTATGTATAGAAGTGCATATTATGTATTTGGAACCCAAGGTTAATTATTAACCTTGGGATGGACTGTTTATCTTGAAAAAGATAATACACATGAAACCTCTGTTCAATTAACTGCAGATAGACTCTAATTCTGTGCTACTGACAAGCCAGGACAAATTCTAACTTCAGGGTGCCGACCTTTCACAATATCCTTAGGATTCACATACTTCCCACTCTCACTGTCAGTCCAAAGGCCAAATGGCTTTACATACTATTTCTTTTCACTTGAATATATTACATCTTGCCATAGCTCACACCTTGTTAGCTCTCCAGCCATGAAGGTGATGTGGGACCATAAGTGCTACTCTTTGGATTCTTCAACGCAATGTGCCAGTGGATGGAACACTTTGAGGAGCACCTTCCCACCTAGTTTTGGGATCAACAGATATTGTCCTTTATTATTACTAAACACTCAGAATAGAAAGTGGAGTTACAAAATACCAGAGACATATGTGCCTGATTGGAGCAGAAAGCAAAGCAGAACAGGCTTCATGTTTAACTGTGTTTCCTCTGTGGTGAAACAAAACCTCAGCCCTGGTTCTCTTTCTGACTCATTCACATGCTGATCAGTCTGATTCACTGGTTGTGCAAGTTTGGGAACCACCCGAGGAATCAATCCAGGTTAAAAAGTAACCCTATGCAAAACACAGCACTGAACTGGGGAACAAAATGTTCTTCTTTGTGATGTTGTTGGAGTGTAGTTTTCAGTGAGAAATGTCTCAGGCATTATTTCCTTTCAATTATATAATACCTCACAGAAAAACTTAACATGTTAATCATGCATACATGTGATTAACCCAAGTAGCTCATTCCTGGTCTTAGACGTAAACCTGGAATGAGCTACTGCAGGACCAGTCTGAACAAGCACTTCTTGGTGGAGTAGTGGTTTCATGCTGTTCTTTGGGACTATTGTCGCACATAGCTTGTACGAACAATTTGTGGAAAAGTTTAGTAAAAGCTGACAAAACCTCTAAAAAACAACAAAAAAATCTAGCAAAAAGCAAAAGATTTGATTCACTTCTGTTCCTCCCCAATCTTACTTAATAATGCTGTTGATAAAAAAGAGGAGAAACAGAAATTAAAATGAACATTTAAATAGTTAATAGAATCCTTTGGGGCAGGTTTCACTTTTTTGTGAGTAATATTAGTTCTCTAATCTCTGTTTGCGTTACAGATAAGCAAATATTGAACGCAAGCCAACCATCGCAATATCCACGGGTTCAGTTCTCAGATAAAAAGGAAACGTCACAGCTCATGCGCCTCTAGATTTTCTCACAGTCACAACACAGGGAAGTAGCAGCACACGTCTCTGTGGGACCAAACGGAGAAGAGAAGGTAAGCATGCCTGAAATGGTTAAATAAGTAGATCTGCAAGTTAAATGATGCACTATTAACCCCTAGTAAAATAATAATTGTACATAGACCTCTTTTGTAGACCGTTTTGGCACATACTGCCAGAAAGAGTTAGAGAGAACTACAGCTAGAGCTGATTCATGCTTGAGAGGAGGATGGCTGCCCTGAGCAGTGCTGGTGTGGAAACTGGAGCATCACATGGGCATTTCTGTAACTCTCAACAAAGAAACTGGAGTTGTAACTGTGAAATAATTAACAAAGCAGAGTAAAAGTGTGTGGTCACTGTAATTGGCAGACACCTTTGTGCCTGCATTTTGAGACAGATTTTTTGAGACGTGTTTCTGAGATATGTAGCTAGCTGGGAAGACGACACCTGAAGTATGATATTTTATCTCCTGTCGTATACACTAGATCGTGAACAGGTTATTCAGTACGTGGTACAAGGTTGGGTTTTTTTCTGAGGCATGGTTTTTTATGGTATAGTCATACATCTGTAAGAAATAAGCAGCACAAAAGGCTTTGTTCCAAAGTGGTATAAAATCTCATGGTTTTGACAGAGCAAGATCAAGAAGGTTTCTGTATATAGTGCATTGCATGTGTTGCCTTTTTGTTTCCCATTAATTCATAGAAACATAGAATCATAGAATAGTTAGAGTTGGAAGGGACCTTAAGATCATCTAGTTCCAATCCCCCTGTCATGGGTAGGGACATCCCACTAGATCAGTCAGCCCAAGGCCCCATCCAACCTGGCCTTAAAACACCTCCAGGGGTGGGGCAGCCACAGCTCTCTCGTGGTGAAGAAATTCTTCCTAATGTCTAGTCTAAATCTGCCCCTCCCTAGTTTATACCCGTTCCCCCTCATCCTGTCACCACAAGCCTTGATGAATAGTCCCTCCCCAGCTTTCCTGTAAGCTCCTTTCAGGTACTGGAAGGTCACTATAAGATCTCCCCGGAGCCTTCTCTTCTCCAGACTGAACAATCCCAACTCTCTCAGCCTGTCCTTACATGGGAGGTGCTCCAGCCCTCAGAACACCTTTGTAGCCCTCCTCTGGGCCTGTTCCAACAGCTCCATATTCCAAGAGAATTACTTCTATTGACCTGCTGGCCACGCTTCTTTTGGTGCAGCCTAGGACACAGTTTGCCTTCTGGGCTGTGAACGTACATTGCTGGCTCATGTTGAGCTTTCATTGACCAGCAACCCCAAGTCCTTCTCTGCAGGGCAGCTCTCAATCACATCATCCCCCATCATGTAGTGAAATCAGGATTGCCCTGACCGAAGTGCAGGACTTTGAATTTGGCCTTGTTGAACCTCACAAGGTGCTCACAGGCCCACCTCCTCAGCCTGTCCAGGTCCCTCTGGATGACATCCTGTCCTTCTAATGTGGCAACTACAGCACTCAGCTTGGTGTCATCTGCCAACTTGCTGAGGGTGCACTCAATCTCGCTGTCAATATCATTGATGAAGATATTAAACAGCACTGGTCCCAGTACAGACACCTGAGGGACACCACTTGTCATGAATCTCCATCTGGACCTAGAGCCATTGATCGCTCCTCTCTGAATACTACCATCCAACCTGTTTCTTATCCACTGTGCCATCCACCCATCAAATCCATGTCTCTCCAATTTAGAGAGAAGGATGCTGTGGGGGAAGCGTGTCAAAGGCATTACAGAAGTCTAGATAGATCACATCCATCAGTTTACCCACGTCCACTGCTGGAGTTATCCTATCATAGAGAGTCACTAGTTTGGTCATACAGGATTTGCCCCTGGTGAAGCCGTGTTGGCTGCCATTAATTACTTCCCTGTCTTCCATGTGCTTTAGCACAGCTTCTAGGAGGATCTGTTCCATGATCTTCCCAGGCACAGGTGAGGCTGACAGGTCTGTAGTTCTCAGGGATTTTTCCTACCCTTTTTAAAAATGGGCACAACGTTACCCTTCTTGCAGTCACCAGGGACTTCTCCTGATTGCCATGGCTTTTCAAATGTCATGGAGAATGGCTCAGCAACCACATCTGCCAATTCTCTCAGGTCTCTGGGATGCATCTCATCAGGTCCCATAGACTAATAAATGTTCAGGTTCCTCAGGTGGTCACATAGCTGATCCTCCTCTACAGTGGGAGGGGGTTTATCCCCCTGGCCACCATCTTGCTGTCCCATGACCCAGGAGGAGTGAGGAGGTTATCAGTGAAGACTAAGGCAAAAATGTTGTTAAGTACCTCAGCCTTCTCCTCACCTGTTGAAATGAGATCACCATTTCCAGCCATCAGTCAGGGGATGTTCTCTTTAACTTTCCTCTTTTGGTTGACACACCTGTAGAAGCCCTTCTTGTTAGTCTTTACCTCCCTTGCCAAGTTCAGCTCCAGCTGTGCCTTGGCCTTCCCGACCTCTTGCTGACCTTCCTTGCTCTTTGTCCTGTATCAGCAACATTTTTAATTCATTCTCCTTGTTAGGACTTTCCCAGCTTTGTTACACAATTTGAATTGAAAAGCATACCTTGGTTTCCAAATGTGGGTTTTTTTCCATTTAGAGCTCCAGTTCATCGGAGGTTATTTCAGTAGTGAAACGGAGACTTTGCTCTGAGGCTAAAGTATCTCACAGGCTTGGTCACAGGTGGTGCTTGTCATCATGGGGTAAGGCAGGCAGCCCCTCTCCACACGCAGAAGCAGCTCCCCTTGTTCCCCTCAATCTCCCCACTACCCTGGCCATGGCTTAGAGGGAGGGCAGCACAAATACGGGGGTCGGTACTCCCAGGAAGAAGACATCCAGCTGCATTTCTTTGCTTGTGGGTCTTTGACTGTAGAACTGAGACAAAGCAAAGGATTTTTTCATTTTCTAACAATACCAAGTTCAGGTGTTAATAGGAAAAACCAAACTTGATTAGGCTCATAAGGCAAAGGCATGTGTTTGTCTTATACTTGGCAGCACTGCATGCTCAAGGAGTTGTTTAGATCAGAGCCTGTCTCAGCCTTTTCCACATCCGAGGTATGTCCATGTGTCCTGTGACCAGAACCCAGGCAAGGTAACCAGGGCAAGGTGAGCAGCAGGTGTCCCCAGTCGTGACAGTGGCCACTGAACCCCTTCCCCTGCACTGACAACCAGCCTGGGTGGCCACTCCCGTGGAGATCCCCAGGTGCTTTTAGAGGTATCTGAGCAGGAGGGCACGTCTTCGGCTTTGCGGGTTGAAGGGCAGTGCTCCTGCCAAAGGCAGCATTGCCGGCAAGGGGAGTTCACAGACCGGCAAGGTGAAGGGGAAGAAAAGCATGGCCTGGAGATAAGCTAATGATAACAAGTAGGACTGGCAGCCTTATTTCCAAGGACTGTTTGTTGTGGTGAATTCAGACCACTTGGTAATGCTCCATCTGCCTCTTGCTGAGCTACAAGAGTTTGCTTCTCTCTTCAGCCACCCCTACTCTTTCTGTATTTCCCCCAAGAGAAATTTCTCTTCCCCCCACAATGATTAGTTTCTTTTTCTGGCAAATACACAACAATAGTGTTAGTGACACATGAAAACGGTAGGTTGTAAAACCAGTAGGCGCGTTTAAGGAAATCATACATGTTCATGCTAATCCATCCCAGTTTGCAGAAACTTGCAGAAATTATGCTTACTACAGGAGAGATATTAGTAATGAGACAAAGAATAAGTAAAGTGAGGCAGAAGTTGTAGTAAGACATTCTGAACAGTTTCCATAACAAAATTCAGAATGAGAGCTTGGTAGAACCATAGAACATCTCAAGTTCAAAGGGACCTATGAGGACTGAGTCTCACTCTGTAGTTAAGCTACCTGTGTTCAAGCGCTGCTGATGTCCTAAAGAAAACTCTACAGCCACTCAAACCCTAGAGAAATTCTGACAAATGGTTTTTACAGAAGTTGCCTTCAGTTATATTAGTTTTTACATAAATGTAGGATGCACTTGTATATGAGTATAGGGTATCGCTATACAATTTTTTTTTATTAGAAATGTATCTTGAGTGGTGTTCTTGTGAAAATCAGAAAGCTAAACCTCAGTGGCTTTTTTTCAAGAATTTTGCTGAAATGCACTTTGCTAAAATTAGCCAGCACTGGATTCTTTCTTTGAATCATGCATTTGTTTGGGTTTTTTGTTTGTTTCTGTGAGATGACAACCAAAGTAAAATATAGAACTTAGTATTTTCTTATTGCAGGTTATTCACTTATAAGGACAACGGATTAACAATGGAGCCACAAAAAGAATATATATTCAAATATAAAGGATTTTATTTTGGTTTACAGACTACACCTGAGTATCTAGACACCCTGGAGGATTTTGAAATCAATGACAGTGATATATTTTTAGCTACTTACCCAAAATCAGGTAAGAATGGAATTGTTTGTGAAAGGGGGAAACATCTGCCGTTATTCAGCCATCTAACTGCAGAAGTGCTTAGAGTGGCTAGCTTTGCTTTTAGACCTGAATTGTCTCTGAGTATATGCAGAACAACAGTAAGTATAAACCCTGCATAGCCATGGCCTGAACATCCAGACACAAGGTTTCTGCTCAGCATACGTAAATTTGATAGGGCTAGGCGCATTAGTGTGGACATGACTATGGGATATCTGGAATGATTTGTGGGTTTGCATGTAAAGTGTTTTGGGGGTTGCAGAATCCAAATTACAATCAAGCACGAGATCAAAACAGATGTGAGTCAATGGTATATAACCCCTTTCAAGGATATTGAAGTATTATTTTCCTACATAGCAATACAGGACGCTAGTGTGATGAGTTCTGTATTCCTGTTTCTGAAGCAAATGCAAATGTGCAACTACCTGGCTTCACTGTTGCCTTACATGACATCTGAAATCTTGACATGCCTAGACCTGTATGCTTCCATGCACATTCACTTCATGCTCTGAGACTGGTCTACCCGTTTCTGAAGTGATTAGTAATTAATTGCTTGATCATGCATTAAGCAGTGATTTATGACGAAGCCTTGACATCTTTGGTACCAATCTGTGCTTGAACTTTCAAGGCCTCTGCTGTCCTCTTCTGTTTGTGCTCTTGGGAACTTCTGCCATTATCCTTTGGTTTTCTTCAGCAGCCTTCAAGATAAGCCTTTGGATAACATAGCCGGTGTTTTATTAGCATATGTCTTTTTTGAGGGTCACTGAACATCTTGCTGGAATTCACTATTCCCTCAGACGTTCAGTGAAATACCTGGGGCAGAAAGACATTCTTGAGTAAAGTCCAGAAGTAGTGTAGGGAGCACAAGGTGTGGTTGTCATGAAGGTAGATGTGATCCAAGAAGCCTTCAGGGAGGGAATGGGTGACAGAAAAAGGGGCAAGGAGCCCAGGTGATGCTAGCCCATCATCTGGCAGCAGCAGGGTGAGCTGTCCAAGTAAGGCAAAGAAAGAGGATAAGAAGAAAGCTTTTAAGGGGTAAAGATGTTATGGCACTGAGATGAGCACATCTTTGGAAGCAGGTGTTTCATTTTGCAAAGTGAGCAGCTACCCTAGGACAGGAAGAAGTTGGAAGATAATTTTAGAGTTATGAATTGCACAGAATATAATATCTCCCTCATCCACACTTTTTCCTCTCTCCTACCCCTCCATCCTTATTCTTCCTCACCAGTTATCAATCCAAGGTACCTTCCGATCCTTCTGTTGAGTCTCTACCACTGAAAAATAGTCCAGGCTGTTGTCCAAGCAGAGCGAGACAGCCAACACAGGTGTAAAATCACTGGATATTATTCCTCTGAATCCTAGGGCTGTTCTTTTTGCTTGCCCAGAGACTTTAAATCTACAATATGCACACAGTCTGATCTCTAGAACCAAGAGCTTCCTGCCCAGGTGAAGTATTGACAACTAGGTTTCAATTTCAGGTGCCATCCTTTCTCTGTGCTTGTTGCGGGGAACCTACAGAAATAATTCAATGTGCTTCTGCATTGATCTGAGTTCTCTCAAGTGTCCATCTGTACTGGCCTATGCCATAAAAGGCAAGAGGAGCCAACGCTAGTATGGGACCTACAAGGGACCTGGACCTAAATAGTTCTGCTCATTATATAAGTGACTAATCTTTTTTTTTTTTGCTTGCCATCTTTACCAGCTGGCACATGAACCCACACTGGCATAACAGTCAGCCACATTCAGGGTCCTGCCTTTTTAGATCATCCTTGCCAGCAACTGCGACCTGGGAGTCTGACCTTTCCCAAGGAAATTCAGAGAGCCTGTTGCCACAAGCATTTGCTTTGTGGGGCTCATTTGTGCTTTACAAACATTGTGTTATCAGCTGTTTGTTTCATGACATCTTACAACATTTTGCAGAAGTTCTGGAAGCAAGGCTCTTTTCCAGATCCACTGAGTATAAGATATTTTTAGAAGCATAGCTCACAGAGATGCAGCAATTCATATTCCCACAGAAGCGTAAGGACAGACATAATCTGTGTGAAAGCCGAGTATGCTGGGTGAAGGAACTGAGGGTTTAGTTGCTTGCTGTCCATAGCTTTTCTGCGGGGACAAAACAAAAATATGCACTCAGCAGTCACCAAGACAGTGTTTGCTTTCTTCAATACCTTAAGTTACATTCACATTCACAAAGTGAAACTCATTATAGCTGTGCAGAAACTGTGTTTATGACAATATGCTATCTTTAATTTTTTTTAAAAAATATCAAGTAAGGTTCAAATATAATGCTTTCCTTCTCAGGAACTGTGTGGACTCAGAACATTTTGAGCTTAATATTTTATGAAGGCCACCGTAATGGAACAGAAAATGTGGAAAATATGGACAGAGTCCCATGGCTGGAATACAACATAAAAAATACGGATTATTCAGCTTTTCCTCTGCCTCGTATCTTTGCCACTCACCTGCCTTACTACTTAGTGCCAAGAGGCCTGAGAAACAAAAGAGGACGTGTAAGTGGTGTTATTTTTACCATTTCCTTAAAACCAATCATGCCAATTTGCCTCACTGAATTGGTCCAAATCCTACCTTTCTCCTCTTTCAGTTCCCCGTGTCTCAGTATAAACAACACCTGCTTCATATATGTGGGGAGATCAAGGACCCTCTATAGCTCATTTTTTTTGTTTCCCTTTGCCAAATCTCTCAGCTCCAACACCGTTAGAGAGAGGGGTCATGCATCTCAGAAGGATCTGCCAGGGTCAAAGACTTGCATTGACTTTTCCCTTGTGAAAACATGCAATTCAAGCGAAGTTATGTCTGGAAAAAACATTCTCCCATGCTGAAAATATGAGTAGGACAGGACTATAGTAGGTAGAAAGGGAATGCCACAACCGCCTTTTCTCGCTCCCCAGTGCTGAATAGGACTCTCCATCATGACCTGTGCCACAGCTGAGGACCTGTCTCCCACAGAAAATGCCTCCTTAGAGACAGGTGTAACCAGGCTGCTACACTAAGGCTCTCTCAAAGGACCCATGACATGAAGGTGAAGCGTCAGGCTTTCTTTTTTCTCCCTCATCAAGCAGTAAGTGTTAAGGAGGAAAAACTTCGTGGAAGCTGACACATAATGTCAGTCAAGAGGCAGAAGGCTGCCTGTCTCACTGGTGGTACCTGGTCTGTGCCTGGGGCAGCATCTCTCGTGTGGTCAGGAGTCAACAGGAGCCAAAATAACCCTTGCCAATAGAAACTCCTTCTTTTAAGAAGTCAGGGATCCCTCTTAAATGTTGTACAAAATCTTCTTGCATGCTGTCTCTGGCACCAGCAGCACAGTCCAGAAGTTGAGGTCACAAAGTACTGATGCTGTCAACACTGCCAAAGATGGGATTTACAAGGAACTCCTTTGCCTTTATTATGACTGTACACAGAAATACGAAGCTGAACCAAAATAATTACTTTCTAGTGTTGTTATTTCAACCTGACTGCCTTGCACAGGTGAACATTATCACTGAAGCCTGTAGGACTGATACCATGAAGACCATTAGCCACAGGCACGAAGTGACTGCAACTACCAGCACCTATAAACAAATTGACCGCACTACCTTATCCAGAATTTACCTAATGTGATTGTCACATTCAATCTGTTTACACACTCTTTTACTGGGACCTGCATGGAAAAATGCTCTGATGGGCATGGTTATGAAGTCCTTCAATACCTCTGAGCTAAGTTCTTATTGTTTCACAGGTTATTTATGTTACCAGGAACCCTAAGGATGTTATGACTTCTTACTACCACTTCTCCAAATACATGAAAACACTAGAGGAAATACCAGATTTAAACATTTTCATGGAGAGATTTTTAGATGGTAAAGGTAGGAATATTTTTTTTTACTAAGGAGCCTAAATCCTATTCCATGACCTCAGTTTGAATGAAGATTAATTACATCAATAAATATCAATTACCAGAATCTTTGGCTATGTTGTAATCTAGATCCGAAGCTTCAGAGCCTGTCTGAGCTTCACACCACTTTATGATGAGAGCTGGTCCAAAGGGAGTAGCATAGTCATGGCTTTGCTGCTCCTCAATAACATGCAAGCTGCTTATTTTATCTGAATTGGATGCTGGTTCAGAATATACCCATTATGACTGAAAATCTCTTAACACATTCTGCAGAAGTAGGTTTTTACTTGCGCTAGTATTAGTTTATATTACTAGGAGCAAAAGGGTATTTGTCACACTAACTTGGAGAATTGTCACAGACTGTGAGCATGTATCCCTCAGATTATGAAAAAATAGTCTTTAAAAGGATTCTTTCAAAGACCTAAATGATTGATAATAATACTGTTTTATTCCTAGGCATTAATATTATTTCTCGTTATTTTTTATTTTAATAATTTCCCTTGCTAAGTACTTGCCAGTTCGTGGCTGGATCATGTTACAGGCTGGTGCAGTCATGCAAAGGATTTCAATATACTCTTCCTTACCTACGAAGAAATGAAAAAGGTGAGGTCAAATGGTATCACTGTACTCCAGATATTCTCTTCCTATACTGAGTGCATTTTCAGACAGCTCTCTATAATTACACTTTATATTGGAAAGTGCATAATTTGTTGTGGCGTAGATTAAAACTGAGACTTCTGAGACGATAAAGTATTTTGTCCCATTGGTTCAAGGTCTTATCACCTACTAGACAATTATTAGGTAAAACACTTTCCAGTATAAGAGGAACTATCTTCACTGCCACCCCCTCAAAAAACCCCATCCTGAAATAGTACAGAACAAGACTTTCCTAAGTATCTTCAACAGGAACATTGATCTTGTAAGGACAGTTCTACTAAAGGAAAGAAGCACTGAAGAACAGGCTTTAAAGTGCTTGAGGAGTTCTCAGATTGCTGACTAGAATTTTTTTTTCTCGGTGGCTGACCATGCCTTTGTGTGACTTCTCATTTCTCTGAGGTGTCTGTCCTCCTTGGAGGCAAGCCCCAAAGTGCCCCAACTACAGCATCATAGCGCACATCATGTGCTGCTGCACTGGTCCCTCTGTCTTCAGAGGCTGGGGTTGCAGAATTTCCCATCTCCAAAGGGCATGGTGCTACAGTGAGCTACAGCATCACTGCTCTCCACTGCTCAACTGATACAAACAAGACTTGCTCATATAAAAATTATGATCAGTTTTGCACTCAAATGCGTGTGTTTCACTATCCTGTATTCCACCATTGCATGCGTTTAGTTCTTTGCACCATCAGGACTCTTTGAAGTAATGTTATTGCAGGATCTCAGAAGTGCTGTGCTGAAGATCTGCAACTTCCTAGGCAAGAAGCTGAGTGAAGAGGAACTGGACAGTGTTGTGAGACAGGCTACATTTGAGAACATGAGAAAAGATCCCAGGGCGAACTATGAGAACCTGCCAGCTGACATGGTAGCGAAAGAAAAGGGCAGTTTTCTACGAAAAGGTAAAGTGGAAGCAGTCTGATGGAACAACCATTTGATCCCACACTTCTTGGTGTGAGGTGAACCTAGGGTTTCTGGTCTCAGCTAGAATGCCCCCTTTTCAAAGTGAGAGTTCAGGTTGGTGGCAAATTAAATTTATAAGAGCAGTTTCATTATTGTGGCATCAGTGATTTACCGTATTTGCCTGAGGATAATTAAAATGTAATGTTTTACTGATTGTAGCTCAAGTTCTGACAGGCCTGTCAGATACAGGAAATAGTTTAAGCATGCAAGGCTTAAGATAATATTTTTTAAAATTTTTTCTTACTTTTCAAGGCAAGAGTCATCTTAATTGTGTGATCATAGACATTCTTTACCAACTACCCTTTCAGTTCATACACGGTATCTCCGGGCTCCTGGACATTGCTAAGATGTCCTAATGCTAAGGGTAGGAGGAGACCTCCAAAGATTAGAGAGAGACGTGCACTGAGAGAAAAATAAGAATTGTTGATTTAATAATTTCCTCTTCGGTCTCGAAGGAATCGGTAAAACACCAAAACAAGTGAATTCAATTACTTCATGAGGAGTCAAGATTATAGGTCTACGCTATGCTTTTTTTAACAGCATCTAGATTTGGAAGCACATCCTCAAAAGAGCACACAGAACTTTACCAGGCAGGCCAGCAATAGGGGAATGCTAAGGAAGTGAGTCATTTTCTCCCCAAGACTAGCACACAGTGTTTGCAGTGGGCTTCAGAGATGCACGTTCTGCTTCTCACTTCCCTTTGCTGCCTCTTTCCTCAGGCACCGTTGGAGACTGGAAAAACACAATGACAGTGGCACAGAATGAAAGGTTTGACAAAGCTATTGGAGAGAAAATTAAGATGCTGCCCATCAAATTCACCTGGGATCTTAACAATGAAATGTAGGCTGGTTTTTGCATTTCATCACCCTGAGTGGACATACCTGAAGTTACGGAAGAATAAAATACATCCATTTTCATCTATGTTATAAATACAATAATAATGACAACTCAGTCACAAAATGTGAGTTGTCTGAGGAACCTATTTAATTCCACCAGTTTCCTGTTTGTAATTTTACAAGGTATTTTAATTAACTTTCTTAGTAAACTGACTTCCTTTCTTCGTGTTTGCTTTTACTTTCATTGGTTTTAATAATAAAAAGGTTATAGACAACAAAGTGAGGATAGATTGATGCTGCTAAAAACTTTCTGAAAATTGTTTCATTTGTGCGTTTTGCGAGACTTCTTTTGGTACAACCTTCAATATCCAGACTGGATGCAAGATTGGTGTGGTTATGTTTGAGTTCCTATTTTCTTGGTAAACATTGATACTCGACCATCTGCTATTAAAGTGACATTTGTGTTGCATTCTCTGGCATCGCTTATTGACAGAAACACTTCATTGCATTATCTGTTATGGTTCTCAAGGTCATCATGTCTGACAATTTGCTACCATATTTCCCTGGTAGGAAAGGCAAGTTTTGGACCCTAATCCCTGCTTCTTGCTCTGACGTTTACATGATCAAACTATGGTGACTGCTTTTGATTGCTATTGAATCAATATCCTAACTGCCAGTCACAGCAGGATACAACTTTTAATTTAAAGAACATTCCAAATAATCATTTTGATTTGATAAAGAGCATCTAACCTTCATCTTCCCATAAAATGTTTCAAAAATGTAAAACATCCTTCCAGTTCACATAATGGCTTTTTTTGTTTGCTTCTTTCACTGGTCCCCAGGGACCAGCTCCTTCCTTTCATTTTCAATCCACATATTTTAGCTTTCCAATATATTTACTTGCTATTTCCTGGACAGAATTACCATACACTGTATAGTTAGCTGCTTCTATTAGGCACAGGTGACCTCATATAATTAGCCTACAAGAAGACTGCCTCCATGCTCTTCAACTGTACAACAGATCATCTTTCCTTCTGGAACATTACATCCCTAATACCAAGAAAATAGTTAAGCCACCCCCATGCTGCCCTTATGTGACTTACATAACAACTGCATCCCCTGATCTCTGAATCTGAACTTCCACAAGTGGATCAGCGATTGTTTCCACCTGTATTTATTTACCCCGGTCACAGAAAAGGTAAAATTAGTTCAAAGTCAGAAGCCTAACACAGGACTTTTCTCGAGTTTGCCATAAGTACAAACAGAACTCCTGATTGCAAATAGGACCTTGATCTCATACTCTTCTTTTTTTCAAATTATAGTAAGTCCCAGTATAGTAATAAAAGCCACATAAATCTCAAAGGACACTCTATGCCACAGCCCAAGAGTATCAGCTCACACTATCAGTTGCGGATTTCATGATCATGCAGTGCAGAAAGTAAAATAGAGTTCACGGCAATAAATGCTATTATGTCAAAGAACTGAACCTGAAAAGCCTCTCCCTCCTACTCCAAGACAAGTTGCAAAGCTTAATAAAAATAAATAAATAATGATTTTCAAAGTAATATTTCAGGCGCTGTCAGGTTCTCCAACGTGAGAGTGAGCAGTCACATCACAGCTCTTTCTCTCAGGATCTAGAGTATCAGCATCTTGGATCCAGGCAGAGCCTACTGTCTGGTGCTACAAGCTTTCAACTTATTTCAGCCACCAAATTGTTTAAAAACTAGAGATAGCCTGATGGTTAGAAGTCTCCTAGGAGAAAGGCTGAAGTTCATTCTCCCCAAAGGAAATACACTTTTAAATTCCTCATTTTTGGCCAAGAAGGGAAGACAAAAAAATATCAAAAACCCAAGTCATGTATCACTCTTAGGTTTTGTTTGCTTAAAGTAGATCATAATGCAATCATAATTTGGATGCAAAATCCTGGGCGCTGCAGCATGCTCAAGATTGTACTCCTACAGCACCCTGATGTGGTGGGCACCATCCTCTGAATTTTAATAAAGCTCAGGCACAAACTATTCAAAAGGTTCAGCATGATCAAAACTAAATTAGCGCTGGTCATAGTGCAGTGTTGCAACTCATAATAACCTCCCTACACACACTTTACAGTGTACCCTTTGGACTTAGAGAGTTAAAAGCAAGATACAAGCAAGGTTCTCAGCACCGTGATTTTAAATTACTAAAATTCCATCCAAGTTTATTGATGGAATTTTATTAGATCAGTATTAATTAGAACTCAATCTAATCCAAAGTGCATAAGTAAACTTCAAATACCTTACCTAAACTTCTTCCACCAAAACCCCCTTATCTCAGTCCATTTCAGCAAACTAAAACATGCAAACATAGCCAAGCTTACTCTCAGTCAAATTACCTTTTATTTCACAGATGTTAATTGCTGACAAAGCTAAGCAAATCTGAAGTTCAGAAGGAGTCACTGAAACCTGTTCCAAAGACTTGGAGGAGCAGACTTTAAGCAATTTTTTGTTACTTCAAGCCTTATTATTTAATCTGCTTTGAAATACAAGATGTAACACTGAAAATACATTTTCACATATTAACTTGTTTGACATTATTTTAACATTTTTAAGCTATACATCCTCTGTATGAAAACCAATAAATATGTTACTGTGAAAACAGACTAGAAAATCTCATTGATCTATAAATACAATTAATGAGAAGTCTTTTTTTCAAATGCATATGATTCATGTGAGTGATGCACATGGAAAATTTTCTCAGCTTACCACAGTTTGCTGACTACACAGCATTCTTGAATTCAGTCCAGATTTAAAGAGAGCTAGTCACTCATTTTTTTAAAAGATGCTGTTATAAACATACACAGCTGGAAACGGAAAGCAGCTTTCAGAGTTAAGTGGGTTTTATGCATCAGAATTGAGACATAGCCAAAGTAAACTACGTTCAGTGCCGACAGCATTTTAAAGCATATTAACAACGACACAGAAAGCTGGATGTGGTCATTACTAAGCTTTCAATCCAACCGTATCTTCGGAAAAGTCAGATTTAATATGACATTAGCTCACAACTTCTTAATATATTTGGTAACTCTGCTGGAACAGATCCTGCTTTATTGCTTTGAAACGGAGAACACTATGATCAAAACCTAGACGCCTGTCCAGAGTTCTTAGTAGCCAAAATTAAAAAGATCGAACAGAGGACAGTAGTAACAAAGGCACATGGTTAATTTATAAAAGTATTTACAGGGTACTTAACTTTTTCTATCAACTGGAAACTCATTCATCTTGAATATGAAAAGAAGTGACTACTGAAACATTTTAAAGATCATCCTAAACAGATGTTCTCAAGAGATATGAACAGAATCTTACACACCATTAAATTATTTCTGGATTTAAATTTTTCATTCTGAATACAGAATTTCCAAATATTAAAGTTCATAAATTTATTATCCCTCTAAGCACTGTGATACGTAAGTGCAACCCTCTTCAAAGGTTGAAGCTGGCGAAGTTAAGGCAGTCCACTAACAGTACTTTAAAATTCAGCACAACGTTTAACCACTGAAACGCTCAGTGGTTCTCTATAGAGCTCTCTTTTGACATGTCTTTCACCCATACCATCATCCTTCTAGCTGATGCAGTCTCAAACACAGCAGATTTTGACATGACAGTTCTTGCAGTGTTTGGGGTTTTTTTGGAGGTGGGGGGGTAAAAAGTCTACAATCAAGCAACTCTGCAGGATGGTTACCATCCACGAGTTAATGTGTAGCTTTGGTGCATGTTGTGCTACCTTTACGGGCTGCCAACACAATGCTTCTAAAACAACACCCATTACATTCAAATCTATAAGCACTCTATAAATCCCGGTACTGTAATCTGCATTCCAGTGATGGTGTTTCAACAGTCTGTTGCTAAAAGCAAACCAATTTTCCTGGGGTGTTATTTTTATTTTTCCATGGAAGTTCATTGATGCACGAGTTGAAAAAGAAAACCACAAATCAAAAACCTCTCCTCATAAATCAACCAAACCTTTTAAGAGGACTTCATCTCATTCTGAATTTTTTTCCTACAGATTTGGACTATAAATTTTGAAACTATTATCTTCGACTACAGCAAAAGATTTTACTCTAGAAGTATGGAAATAGTTTCCACTAAACTTTTAAAAGGCTATGCCTTATTAAAAGGTGACCAGGGCTGCCTATCTAGAGATGATAGGTTGAGGCAGCAGGAATGACCATTACTTGAAGTTATAACATTCCACAGAAACAAACAAACAAAAAAATAAATAACTGCATAGTATGTGATCCCTTTTATTCACCAAAGCTGCCCACGTATATCCCAGGTGGAAGATAGGAGAACAGCTGCTCAGTCTTCAGATGCAGGTGTGTGTAGTGCTTGCTATAACATCTTTCTGCCTTGCTTGTTGTCACATCTCTTCAAAGAACAAATTACAGAAGTGGGAAGGAAAAGATAAGAGCAAATAGCATAGCCGTTTCAGATAGACCAATTTTCCTCAAATTTTTCATTTGAATTAAACTAAATTTATTTATGCTGAAAGTCATCAGAAGACCATTCTCCTGGATTTAAAATATTTCGGTTCTTTTCTTCGGAGGAAAAAAAAAGAAACCCAATAGAACACATTACTAAAACCACAGATGCTGTGGCTTTCCTCCCTGCCCCTCTCTCCTTACATATGTCCATACTGATGACAAAACCAGTTCAAAAAATTTAATCGCTGTCTAAATTAACAGGGTTGTAGTCAGGGTCATCCTCTTCGTTCTCTAATTCTAAATCATCCATCTCTTGGAATAAAGATTCATCAACCTCCACGCTGTTTCCAGCTGCAAAGAACAGAAACAATTTATTTTCATGCAAGTAGGAAAACTGTACCTGAACAACAAAATATACAACACTTAGCCATATTCATTCTTCAATGTAGATAGCTGTTAATTTACTTGGCTTTTTATGTATCAAATAGATACGGAAAAGGAAATACCACATTTTATCTTTTTACAGCTAAAGTGAAGCTTCTTTTCCCTCATAACAAAACACAGTCAACAGAAATGCCGCACAGAACCTCAAAATCCATTGGAGGAACGACACTAACATTTACAATTCCCAGAAGCAAAGATCCTTTCTCCCAGGTACTTCAAAGGAGGAGTTCAGGCCCTGAGAGCTGGAATAGTTACAACTAGCACAGACACTGAAACACACAGGGTTTACGAAAAAGCCCTTACGCATCATTTGTATGTCTACAGACATACTTTTTGCAGATTTAAATTTCAAAAGCAAGATGAAGTTTGCATGCTTTCATATCTTCTTCTGAAAGAGATGCTACTGACCTAAGGAAAAAGCTTGAGGACTGCTGCTATTTTATTTGTCTGTACCAACAGTGACATCTTCTGGCCACTGAGTAAGGCTCTATTCTGTCACTTGGTTTCAAAGACTTTAAAACCATTTCCATCTAAAAGACAATGCCATCATCCTGTTTAAGCTGTGAAGACTAGTAATATTTATTACATGCTACTGTAATATTAAAATGCATTTAGTAAATTGTTGAATTTATAATAGAATGCAAACAGCAATAAGGAGTTTTTACTAATGGATAGTAACAGGATTAAAAGTTAAAACACTAATCCCAAATACAAAAGTCTGCTCTTCCCCTGAGACAGCAAAATGTTCCATCAACAACCCACCTTCACTTTAAGCATTTTCATAGAATCATAGAATTTTGAAAATTTTGAAATGTTGAAATTTCATTTCATAGAATTTTGGAGGAAGACAAGATTAAACTGACCTCTAACTAAATGAAACTCAACTCCTCCATGACAGCCATTTCAAGTTTATACTTGAACATCTCTGATGTTCATAAACAACTTTTTAAAATTGTTATTTGCAGAGAAAATTTTGGACTCTCTTCTACAAGTCTGTTTTGCAATACCAGTAGATAACGCAGCTACACTAAAGAATTGTTTAAGCGCAGAAAACAGTCTAAGCTAGGATACTAAAAGGCAGTACAGAAAATAAACAGATGTATAACTGAGAGTAGATTTATTTGAATTATCTCAAATAGATTTTCCAAGTTTAATACTTCTGTCACGGGCTTACAAAATTTTCAGCTGGCACCAGGCCAGATATTTTCAGCAAGATAATAGGCAAATCTACACAAAACCACGAAGAAGTGGGTTGCATGGAGACAAACTGCATTTCATTTCACTTGCAAGACCGTTACTGTTGGTGTTGAGGTTCAGAGAGAAGGAGACAGAACTTCAAGATCTGTTCTTGAAATAGAGGGTAAAAAGGCTGGCTATTAGAAAAAAAGAAAAATCAGGGTTTGGTTGTGTGGGCATTTTTTGGTTTATGTTTTGCTTTGCTTGTTTTTGGTTTTGCTTCCAGTGCAAAAGGTTGATAGAAGCAACAGAAGTAAGATCAACTCAAGCTCAAAGCTGCAAAGAAATACATTTTAGCATCTTGAAAATGTTTTGTTTGGTTTTTTTTTTTTTTGAAAGAGGTGAAAATCACTTGTGTTCAATCTGCAAAACAGAACTTCTTAGAAAGTTCTCCTGATGCAGAAGTGATACTGAGGTAAGATGTTAAGTCAGAAAATAATACAAATTTTGCTTTGGAATTTTGACCTATTTTAAGCCACTATCTTTCAGATGTGGAAACAAACAGAAATTTACCTTCCTCCAAAAACTGGATGTCGGAGGTGTCAAGGTTGTGATCCATTTCAAACAGTTGTTTACCTAGAAACAAAAAAAATAACATAAGCAAGTAGAATTCTGAAATAACTATCCACCTAAGGCAACAATAGTTAGCACATGTATTTTGGGCTTTTCAAATTAACCAATCCAAGCAGTCCTCTTCTTAGTGGTTTTTTTTTTTTAAGCTACTCTTTTCTAGAAGTTGCTCAATCTGATTTTTTTTTGACTATACATCCAGGCTTCCTCCCTCTTACACGTGAAATGGGTCACTGTTTCTTTACTTTAACATTACTATAGCTTTAACAATGGAGGGGGGGAAAATTTTACACCACACTGCCCCACTGCCTTCGCTCAGTCCTTATTGCTTTAGTCCTCATCTTGCATTCCACAAGAAATTCTCTATGGGAACCAAAAAGGAAATTGACAGCATCCTCCATCTTTTTCCATATATCCTCTCTGTTTGAAAAGCAACCTGGATCTCCAAACAGATCACCATCACCAGCTCTAACACACACAAACCCAGGATGGAAATACCATACACGGCTTTCTGATTGGGAAGTAAGGAAAGGAAAAACTCCAAGATTCTTTCATGAAATACCCAGCTTCCATCTACATTTGCAATGCTTATGGAAGCTTCCACCAACAAGACTGGCTGGCACGTGTAGAACATCCGACTGATGACACCTGAGCACAAGCCTGTTTTTAAAGGGAAGCTTCTATAAACTAGACTTGTATAGGAAAAAAAATAAGACACAGCACGCTAACAAGAACCTTAAGAACAGGAAAACTAGAAGAAGCCTGTTTTCTACTCTTATCTTTGCAGATGCCCAAATGCATTCCCTTCAGAGTAGAATCAAGTGTGCCCCCTGCCCTGTATAGCTTTTCATGAAACTTACTACCATTACGACTTCTATCTCCGTCCGATTTCATCAAAACTAGCCAAAAGTTTCAAATGCTTTCAGAAAGGAAGAGAAAAGATAACAGCAACACAGCACTATCAGATTGGTTATGTTTTCTAAGGTAATCAGGTTAAAAAGTATATCAAACATTGCAAGAACACCAAAAACAAAAGCTAAGCCATGGAGAGCGTGGAGAATCATAGAAAGGTTTGAGTTGGAAGGGACTTTAAAGATCGTCTAATTCCAACAGCCCTGCCATGGCCAGGGACATCTCCTACTAGAGTATGTTGCCCAAGATTTATGAGAACCTGTAGGTAAGAAATAAGAAAAATAATTTCCCCCGCATTTGCCCACTGCATACCGAGTTTACTTTCGGACAGACAAAACCAAGACCTGCAAAACACAGGGCTCAAAACCACCATTAGAGCAGAGGCTAGTGTTCTCACTAGTCACCACAAGCTTGTCATATGGAGTAGCTAGCTTCTGTCCTGCTTCGGTCCAGCAACAGCATCCCAAATTCCTACACGTGCTTGAATAATCTGAAGTCACCGCATGATCCAGTGCAATAAAGGCCAAATCAATAAACTGTCAGATGTAGAGTCTTTCTGTTGCTTAATAAACCCCAGCTATCCTTCCAGAAAAACACTTGTCGGCAGCAGCTCCACATGGCATACTGTCTGCCACAAAACTGGAGAAGCTTAAGCACGAAGTGTGGGAATCTTGATGACTTCAGCAGACACCTTGAATCTACTAGCTTTGTATTCAGCCCGACATCAGCACTCAAAAAGACTGTGTGACATTAAGGACAATAATCCAATAATACACTAAGAGTCTATTTACTACAATCATCTTTCAGTATAAAAATTACTTGTCATTATAGTCTGGTAAAAACTGCAAAAACTTTGAGATTGGTTTTAAATCATACCGCTTAATTTGGTTTTGCCCGCTTGTTCTTTTTCTTTCATTTTCTTCCTCTTTATTTCCAGGAGTTCGGCATCAAACTTTGCTTTCCAGTTTAGGAAATTCTCAATTGTAACAGGAGTGCCATGAAAACATTGCTGAAAGAACAGAAAACAAGGCTGCTAACACAACTTGCAAAGCTACGAGTGAGGATGAGGGTTCTCTTAATTATTTAAATTACAACATCCCAGAAGCACCATCTGCTGTGAAGTATTCTAAGAAATTAATCCTAACCCTGAGAATATACAAAGAATTTATCCTCACTGGGGTTTTTTGTGTCATGGGACTCCCCCTTCAGAAAGCTGTGCCGAGGTGGAAATTCTTATGGAAAAAACCCACATGCTACTTTTGGACCTACAGTGCAACAATTAGCAAGACATCACTGATATAGGTTACCCATACGGTGCTTCTTTTCAACTCTTAAGTGCAATCTACACTGCGATATTTTCCATTAAAATATATTAGCCTTTCTATCTTCTTGAGATAGAAAAACAGGCTTTTTTCTAGCTATTTTTCTGCCACTTTCAGAAATACTGAACCGTCCAAGTCTCACCATCATCTAGCTACTTCTGAGGAAGAAAGTGAAGATTCAGTACTTGGACTTATTACAGTACATTCCTCAAATGGAAAAACTGTTCCGCAGTGGGTGGCAGAAAGGACACGTGCAGGGAGGACAAACCACATCTTGAAGACTGTTTTCACTGCTTCCACCCTACCCACTCTGTCTACCAAGGGACTTCTTCAGACCATGCAGTCTGGGTGCAGCATGACATATTCTAGCCCCTTTTGCTCTCCATCCCTTCTTGCCTCTTCAAACAAGAAACTGGCTACAGTAACTTTGATTTAATATAGGGAAAATCCCTGCCTTACAAGGTAGTGCTAGAAGGGACTGTGAACACGTAATACATTGCTGAAAAGACTGCTTTACAAAATGGAAAAAAAAATCACTTAAGTGCACTAAATATTCTCGTCCTTAAGTTTTAATTAAATTAAGTTTGACATAGATGTTCCTCTCCCGATGCAATTGAGACTTGGTCCTGCATCAAACCCACACATTTAAAAAAGCAAGAAATCCTTAGTTGAAAACATTATTTTACATACTTTCTCTTCTTCTGCTGCTTCTCTCTCTTTCTGCTTCTTTTCCTCTTCCCTCCGTGTTTTTATTTGATCCACTATTTCATTTAATTTCTCCTGTACTGCTGAGACCAGAGTGAAGATCATTACCATTGGCAAATTTTCTTCTGCCTACAACACAAAGAAGGGAATCTTAAACAGAAGGAGAATTGTGGAAGGATGGCTCGACAACCGAGGACGTGATTTGATAGCAATGAACAATCCAGGGTTAACACTTGTGACTAGGCCTGGCATTCCTCCTTAAAACTGACCTTGGTATGTTGATAGAAGAGAGTGCATAACAAAAGCACAGAACTCAGTGCTGGAAAGTACCAGCCCCCTTCGAGTGCTTAACATCTTTTAACCAATCTTGTAACTACTTAAGGTGCATGGACAGTACAGTAGGACCAATTGTAAGTTGTTTCATTAGCTTGTGCTCTGCTAGAAAAGTATATAAGGAGTGTTGTGTTTATGAATAAACGAGAACGACTATACTCACATTGAGATTTCATTGTTACTCGGGGTCCGACTCCCACTCCCACAGAGAATCTCAAACCTTCAGCGGTTGAATGCATAGTCATTGAGGGGTGGGCTGGGGGCATGAACTCATATTTTTTATATATTTTATTATTTTCTAATTATTATCACTATCATTTCATTAAAGCCGTAGTTGTAGTTACCAACCCCGTAAGACATTTCCCTCTCATTTCCCTCTCCCTTTTCATCGAGGGGTAGGGGGGGAAATAGGATTTTGGCAGCTCAACTGCACAGTTTTTAGCTGCCGAAATTTACCTGTGTGGGGCTAAACTATGACAGAAGGTTATATGAAGTAAACTGAAAAGAACGAATGCCTGCAGAACATGTTATGGCAATTTTAAGACAGGAGGTACTTGCCAAGAACTCCTAAATACAAAGAAGCGTTTCCTTCTCATTCCTTTACAATGCATTCTCATTGATCCATGAGGCTGAAGAGATATTCCCCCTCTAAATAGCTGCGTTACTAAGAAGAATCATGTAGCAATGCAGCATTTTTTAATCTTTCCAAATAAAATTAAAGTGGCTCATTTCCACAAACACTACATATACAAATTCATCTTCAACTAGAACTGCAGGAGAAGGGAAGTCCTAGAGCACTTCCATCTCATTATGGTATATGTGCATACTAAAACAGTCCTATATTTTACCTCAATAATATAAGTTACAAAACTGAAACCTCAAAGTAAGTCTCTATAGTATAGAATACGTTTCAAACCAGTACCACTTAACTCAGAAAACAACTGACTTGAGAGAAAAATTCTGGCTCAAGTATGACGTGATATCAAGCTGAATTGAGAGATCCCATTTACCTTACCTGTTGTTCTAGTAGTTTTATTATGTTCATGATATCATTATTATCAAGATTCTCCTGTGAGATGATTTCATAAAGTGGAGTTTCATCAGGATACCTTTCTCTATAGGTAAATTTAAGGGTTGTTTGGACAGCTACAAGAGAAAAAACCCACATTCTTTCAGTGATAACTTTATACAACTGTTTGTATATTTTGCTATTGCAGCAGTGGCCTAAAGATTTTAAAACACAAAATATTTTTGTCTTAAACGAATAGTCATCTTACACAGTCATTAAAACTATATGAACAGATTTAAATATAATACAAGATTTTTTAGAAATTAAGACAATGATATTTACCCTTACATAAACTATTATAGCCTATTAATGTCTGAAAGGTCTTTAGAAAGACCGGAAAACCTCTAGTATTCATCGTACCACAGAAGCAGTAAACTCTTTTCCCTTCTATCCCACTTGAAGCTGGATAAAAGGAAGAAGAATCCTAACAAGAGATCTGGAGCATGTTAATGCTTTAAGTTCTGTGTGCCTGGCTGGAGCACTAAGCTCTATGTTGGATATCAAGGCTCACAAATGACAAGGACACAATGACTGGTAGAACTTAATAAGCAAAGAGGAGAATCGCCTAAGGATAATGCACTCAACCTGAAGCCACTCAGAGCTAGGGCAACAGGGAAACAAGGCAAAACAGAATCAAGTTCCTTTCAAGCATACTGACAGAATACTGGGGAGAAACCTTCCTTCAGTTCCAGACTCACAGTTCTGGCAGCCCAGCAGTCTTTTCAACACAGACACCTCCTCTGAGCAGGACCTGCTCCTTTAAAACTGAAGGATACAGCAGCAGTTTTGTCCTTTTAATGCAGTAACCCAGAACAGCAACTCTCAAACTTACTTGGAGTAAGGCTTGCTTACCTCAAGCCCAAGTGAGCAATAATACCCAACAAATACAAAGGGACAGCTCTTACACAGCTCTTTCCTCTCAAACTGTTCCTTAAGGGCTACATGTTCACAATACACAGACTCAACTCTCCCGTGTGACGGGCATAGAAAAAGTCACCTTACAACATGGCTGTAAGCTGTGACAGGGATGATGACAATCCATTCTTTTTGAAGCTACGCTGCAAAGCATTTGCGATTCAGCAGGTCAGAAAGTAGCCCTAGTGGACAGTGCAACGTTTCTGTAAACTAAACACAGATCACCAGACTCCTAAAACTACAATTTCTGAAAAATGTTTGCTGGATCCTAAGAGGACTTCAGTGGAGGTACACAGGCTTGTTGGCAACAGAATTAGGCTTACACAGAAACTCCTCTTATACACATTTAAGACATGATTAACTTACTTTCACCATTTTCTCCTGCTTCAGGTGTCACAGTCATTGTGAAAGTCGTTGGCTTTTCTGACACTACTGCTCAAAGAAAAAAAAAAAAAGAAAGAATAGAGTGAAATTCCTTAAAACAGACAACTACTTCTTCACATCATTAAAACTGAACTTCTCAAGGACTAACAAAGCAAGGATGTTCTTGATACAGTGTTAAGAGCCTAATAATAAAAACTTCAATTAACAGCTATTTTCTATATGATGTGATGTTCAGAGTGCTCTTTGAATGACAGCGTAAAACATGAACAATACTTAAAAATTCTCTCTTTTTGGAATTTTCTCCTTTGACGTCGCACTTTTCCAAAAATGTGGAAACCTACCTCCCATCAAATGACATATGCTAGAGCACTGAATCTGTGCAGAAAGCTCCCAAAGCTAATTTGCTTTATTGTGCTAGATATTTGTGATGAGACTTCAGTCCACTTTCAGCCCTGGACTATTTTTACAGTGTCTGCACCTATTTCTATATTTAGGGCAGCTTAACGTAACAAATGATTCTTAAAACAAAAAAGGAATACACAGTGCTTTCCTTCAAAACTGTACTACTCATGTAGTGGACTAGAATGAAATTGCGTGAACAAGTCAGCTAGCAGACAACAAATGCATCTATAGAGACACACAAAACACAAGCTCTGTGTCCTAAAGTTTCACAGACCAGAAACCTCATTGCACAATAGTGGGTCGCAGATATCATCCTCAAATAAGAACTGTTCTACATCCCTTTTATAACCTATGCCAAATCTTGTGTATATGTTCTAATAGTATTAATTGAGTTTTGCCTAATTGCTAATGTACTACTATGATCTTCCTTACTCCTTCTTCTTTTAGGCATAGGTGGATGACATGAATGACAAATGAAGTCAGAATAACCATTAGAAGAGAGGTTATATGAAAGTGTATTACAATAAATGATTCAGCACCCTCAGCTACCAAAGATCAATTCACACACCAGTGTTATAACTGAAGAACCTATAAGGTTTTCAGATTAAAGCAACAGTCAAATGTAGCGGGCAAATGCCTGCGTGAGGCAGTTACTGACATGTCAGATATCATGAAACCTTGGGCAAAGTGGTAGGAAAATGAAAATGAACAATTATTTCACTGTACTTTCATTGGATACCGAGCACTGTAAATTGTGGATTAGATAGTGTTGCGGACACTTTTAATTACTTGATGGCAACCAGGAAATCCTGAAAACATGAAGAGACAATCTATCATAAAATCACTTGGTCGGAAAAGATTTTTGAGATTATCGAGTCCAACCATACCTGTCCACTACTAAACCATATCCCCGAGCACCTCATCTACCTGCCTTTTAAACACCTCCAGGGATGGGGACTCAAGTATATCCCTGGGCAGCCTTTAAATGCTTCAGCATTAAAATGAAGATTCCATAAGTTATACAAAGTTTGGAATCCCAATTCTGTTCATATTTAATGTCAGTTCCTGTTCTGAGGCAATTTGGTCTCCAAACACTGGAGTCTGAGATATAGTTTGCTGCTAGACTGTGAGGATATCAGTGTTTCACAGAATCACAGAAGAACCAGGTTGGAAGAGACCCACCGGATCATCGAGTCCAACCGTTCCCATCAAACACTAAACCATATCCCTCAGCACCTCATCCACCCGTGCCTTAAACACCTCCAGGGAAGGTGAATCAACCACCTCCCTGGGCAGCCTGTTCCAGTGCCCAATGACCCTTTCTGTAAAGAAGATTTTCCTAACGTCTAGCCTAAACCACCCCTGACACAGCTTGAGGCCATTCCCTCTTGTCCTGTCCCCTGTCACTTGGGAGAAGAGGCCAGCACCCTCTTCTCTACAACGTCCTTTCAGGTAGTTGTAGAGAGCAATGAGGTCTCCCCTCAGCCTCCTCTTCTCCAGGTTAAACAACCCCAGCTCTCTCAGCCGTTCCTCATAAGGCCTGTTCTCCAGCCCTTTCACCAGCTTTGTTGCTCTTCTCTGGACTCTCTCCAGAGCCTCAACATCCTTCTTATGGTGAGGGGCCCAGAACTGAACACAGTATTCGAGGAGCGGTCTCACCAGTGCCGAGTACAGAGGGAGGATAACCTCCCTGGACCTGCTGGTCACGCCGTTTCTGATACAAGCCAAGATGCCATTGGCCTTCTTGGCCACCTGGGCACACTGCTGGCTCATATTCAGTCGGTTGTCAACCAACACCCCCAGGTCCCTCTCCTCCAGGCAGCTTTCTAGACAGACTTCTCCTAGTCTGTAGCACTGCATAGGGTTGTTGTGCCCCAAGTGCAGGACCCGGCATTTGGCCTTGTTAAACCTCATGCCATTGGACTCTGCCCAGCGGTCCAGCCTGTTCAGATCCATTTGCAGAGCCTCCCTACCCTCCAGCAGATCGACACTTCCACCCAGCTTAGTGTCGTCTGCAAACTTGCTAAGGGTGCATTCGATGCCTTCATCCAGGTCATTGATGAAGACATTGAACAGGGCTGGACCCAGCACTGAGCCCTGGGGAACCCCACTTGTCACTGGCCTCCAGCTGGATTTCACACCATTTCCCACCACTCTCTGGGCCCGGCCATCCAACCAGTTTTCCACCCAGGAGAGTGTGCGCCTGTCCAGGCCGGAGGCTGACAGTTTCTCAAGCAGAACACTGTGAGAAACTGTGTCAAAGGCTTTACTGAAGTCCAGGAAGACCACATCCACAGCCTTTCCCTCATCCAGCAGCCGAGTGACTTTGTCATAGAAGGCGATCAGGTTAGTCTGGCAAGACCTGACTTTTGTGAACCCATGTTGACTGGGCCTGATCACCCGGTTCTCTTGCATGTGCTTCATGATAGCACTCAAGATCACCTGCTCCATGACTTTCCCTGGCACTGAGGTCAGACTGACAGGCCTGTAGTTTCCTGGGTCCTCCCTGCGGCCCTTTTTGTAGATGCGCACAACATCAGCCAGCCTCCAGTCCAGTGGAACTTCCCCAGTCTTCCAGGACTGTTGGAAGATGATGGAAAGGGGTTTGGCCAGCACATCCACCAGCTCCTTCAGTACCCTAGGGTGAATCCCGTCCGGCCCCATAGACTTGTAGCTGTCCAGTCGGGCTAGCAAGGCTCTGACCACCTCCTCTTGGATCATGGGAGCCTCATTATGCTCCTCTAGCTCCTGGGTTAGTACACAGACGGAACGACCCTCCTTACGACTAAAGACTGAGGCAAAGAAGGCATTAAGTACCTCAGCCTTTTCCTCATCCCCTGTTACTGTTGTTCCTTCTGTGTCCAATAGGGACTGTATGGTCTCCCTAGTCCGCCTTTTATTATTTATATATTTGTAGAAAGATTTTTTGTTATCTTTCACTGACTTGGCCAATCCAATTTCTAGCTGAGCCTTAGCCCTTCTGATTTTTTCCCTACACAATCTCACTTCCCTCTTGTAGCCCACCCAAGAGGCCTGTCCCTTCTTCCAGAGGCCATAAACATTTCTCTTCTTCTTGATATCCCTCAAGATCTCTCTATTCAACCAAGCTGGCTTTCTCCCCTGCCGGCTTTTTTTCCGGACCACTGGGATGGCTTTCTCCTGAGCTGCTAGGACCACCCTTTTGAAGAGCTCCCAGCCCTCCTGGGCTCCCTTGCCCTTGAGCACTGTCTCCCGTGAGACTTCACCAACCAGCCTGCTGAAGAGATCAAAGTCTGCCCTCTGGAAATTTAATGTTACCGTCTTGCTAACCACCCTCTTCACTTCACCTAGAACAGAAAATTTTATCATCTCATGGTCGCTTAGTCCTAGGCGTCCACCTACCGCCACATCCCCTACAAGGCCTTCTCTGTTCACCAACAGCAGGTCCAGGAGGGCACCCTCCCTTGTTGGTTCATTCACCAGCTGTGCGAGGAAGTTGTCTCCCACGCACTCCAGGAACCTTCTAGACTGCTTCCTTTCTGCTGTGTTGTACACCCAGCAGATATCGGGCAGATTGAAGTCTCCCACCAGAACGAGAGGCATCGATCTAGAGACTGACCGCAGCTGTTTATAGAAGAGCTCATCAGCTGCTTCTCCTTGGTTGGGTGGTCTGTAACAGACTCCCATCACAAAATCTACCTTCTGGTGGGCTCCTCTGATTTTGACCCACAGGCACTCAACCTCCTGATGGCCACAATCCATCTCAATGGAGTCCAAGTCCTCCCTTACAAAGAGGGCTACCCCGCCTCCTCTCCTACCCTTCCTGTCCTGCCTGAAAAGCTTATACCCCACCATAGCTGTACTCCAGTTATATGAGTTGTCCCACCACGTTTCCGTGATGGCAACGACATCATAGGCCCTTTGCCCTACGACAGCTTCCAGCTCTTCCTTCTTATTTCCCATGCTGCGTGCATTGGTGTAAATGCACTTCAGCTGAGCTGCCGAGCCTTCAGCCCTCCTAGAGGGAACAGGGTTCGTTCCCAACTGCCTGGTAAATGGAGTAGTTGACACCAGAGTGCCTGCATCTCCCTTAGCACCCCGAGGTGTGTTCTCCCCCACTTTTTGTGCGGTGAGGTACTGGTGGTCCTCACCCACGCACCCTCTCCCAATCACCAATTCCCCACGTCCAGGCTCGTTCCTGTCTAGCCTGGCCTCAACCCCCTCCCCCTTCACATCTAGTTTAAAGCTCGATTTACGAGCTTGGCTAGGTTTCTAGCAAGGGCTTTAGCCCCCCTAGGAGACCCATGTTCCCCGCTCTTAGCGAGAAAGCCTGGGGGTGCGTGAGCCGCCCCATGATCAAAAAAGCCAAAGCCCCTCTCCTCACACCAGGCTCGGAGCCAGGTATTAATCGAATTCTTCATCCTGGCTTCCCGCTCCTCTCTATTTAGCATTGGGATGGAGCAGAATACTACTTGTGCCCCAGAGCCCTCCATCATTCTCCCAATTGCCCTGAAGCCATTCTTGATGGCTTTGGCCTTTTTGTTTGTTAGGTCATCATTACCAGTTTGGACTACTATCAGAGGATAGTAGTCTGTCTCGTGGACCAGGGAAGGAAGTTTTCTAGCTACCTCCTTCCCTGATGCACCTGGTAAGCAGCAGACCTCTCTGTGGAGCGGGTCTGGTCTGCAAATGGGTCCCTCCGTTCCTTTTAGGAGGGAGTCCCCTACAACAATCACCCTCCTCTTCTTCTTAATGGAGGATGTTTTTATCTTTTTCTGAGAATGGTGCAGCCTAGGGAAGGATTCTAGGCTGTGGGAGCCACCATCCTCATCCTCAGGGCTGGATTCCACCTGCAGCACATGGTACTTGTTCGCCAGGGGGATCTGGGGCTTTGCTGTCTGGGTGAGGGGAGCAGGTTTCCTTCCTCTGGCAGGAACTTGCTGCCAATCCCCATCTCTTGCTCCCCCAACCGTGCAGTTTGCAGGTGGATGATGTTCGGACACACTAGCTCGAGCAGGCTGCTGAGTTAGTGAGAGGGCCCTGCTCCACTGGTCAATCTCCCTCTCACACTCCCTGATGGTCCTCAGCCTCTTTACCTCCTCTCTTAACTCCTCCACCATGTGAAGGAGTTCCCCCACTCGAGCGCAGCTTTCACAAGTGGAGCCAGTACCAGAGGCACGAGCCGGTGTGGGAGGGGGGCACTGCCTGCAGCCCAGGGTCTGGGTAGCTGCCTGCACCCACTGTGGCTCCGTCTGGGTGGCAGCATCCACCCTGCCTGCTGCAGCACACGGAGCAGCTTTAACCTTCTGCCGGGTGGCCACCATGGTCTTCGGTGTCTTCTGCCTATTCCCTAGGTCCTCTCTGCGCCCTGCCTTCTCGCACTGCCGCTCAAACTACCCCACTCCTCTTCGCGGTGCTCCCAGGGGCGTAGTTTAAATCTCCCGCGGTAGCTGCCGGGACCGCCCCCTCCCGTCAGGCACCGCGCGGGACCGGCGTGTGGGGGCTGTCAGGACCCCCGCCTGGGTTTTTTTTCTGGGATTTTCCCGGCTCTGGGAAGCTCCCACCGCCTCAAAAAGTCCACCCCACCACAGAACTCACCGTCCTGCTGCCAAGTGCTGCCGAAGAAGCCAAGAAGTTTCATCTATAGGTGGCAAGAAGTTAGCATGTACATATTTCTTTTCTTGACAGCGTTGAATATTTCCTTTGGAAGTTTTTTTTGGTAATGTGTAATCTGCTCTTCACTTCACACAGTGTCAAGACAGCTTGAGACATTCTTCTGATAATAGTTGGCATTTATATAGCATACTTGTGTCTACAATTTTTAAGATTTTCTGTAAGTGTCATCAGCTCCATTCTATGGACAGAGGTAGATAGAAATTTTTCAGTTAAATGTTTCCAAGACCTGGTTACTGAATATTGGGATGTATCATCTGGGCTCTCAGCATCTCTCACTAATGAAGCCTTAAACAGAGGTTAATTTTTTAATGTTTCAGTCTTGATGATTTTCTCCATGTCATACTTTGTCTATGGTCGTGGTATCCAGGAGTTCTGTATGTTGCATTCTCTAAGCTGGTCTGAATATGAAAATACTTGTGTTTAACTTCTGAAAAGTCTAGCTGCCTGTAATAGGAACACTTTTACCAAGAACAGAACAAAAATTAGTCAGAAAGTCCATGAGGAAAATTGTCTTCCCGTTACAGATGGCTATCTCCAGCATGTGTGAACTTGGTCACGGGATTAGTAGTGTCTGACTGCACAGCCTCTTCTCTCCCCTTACAGAGAGGGTTGCTAATAATAACTTTAAGCTAAAAAAATAGTTTCAGCACCTATGGTATCTGCTTAGATGGCCGAGATGTTCTCACAGCTGTTATTCACATGGATGATGTTATACTCGCCTTGCCTGTTTACTAGGCAAGACTTTGTTCCTCCAGTGCGCTCTTAGGGTGGATGACTTCTTGTCTCATCCCCAGACACAATCTGCGAATGAGATCCTTGCTGATAAATGGTTCTCAAAATTCTATGACATTATTAGACAAAATTAAAAGCAATAGAGAAACGCGCTGAAACATCCAGCAGCGTTTCACCACAGCTTTTCTGGAACCTGTTGTTAAGTTCTTGGTTCTACAGGCAGGTTAGTAGTACAACAAAATCCCAGTGGTATCTCAACACTGCCATTTTGAAGCTTCGTTTTGTTTCAGTATCACAGGATTTCAATGGTTTTTTTTTTTTTTTGTACTAGTGAGGAGAACTATTAGACATTCTGGGGGCCTGAAAGGGTCAAAGACAGAATAATGAAAGCCAAGAGCCTGGAGAGCAATATTCTGTCTGGCCTGAAAGGGTCAGGAACAGAATATCATGCCAACAACAAAGCTGCTCCTCCTGAAAGGGAGGTTGTGGACTATCAGGGCTCTTGGCAACATGCTTAGTTTCTCATCATTCCAGGGCCCGAGTTAAATATATTTCCAGGGCACCTGCAGGTCTAAGATAAGACCAGCACAAACAGAAGAATGTGTGAATCCTTGAACAGACACGTAGTCCCTCACTTGTAGAACTTACATAACTTGTATTCTCACGGTAAGAATAGCCGTAATGTAAACAGCGCACTCAAGCTTGGTAGAAACTGACAAGCTCTCCCAGGAGAGTATAAAAACTCTGGTTGAGGAATAAAGAATTGCTACTTGCCACCAGAGCAGTAGTCCGTCTAGTCTCTCTAAGACGTCCCTGTGAGCTGGTCTCCGTCATACTAGTGACATTACATTTTGAAAAAAGTTACCTCCTTAAATTCAGCAGAGTAACCCCACTAGGGTATTACAGAATTATTCTGAACATTTTTTTTTTGTGAAAGTTTTCCATTATACCACTTAATTTGAAAGTCTCTGATTGATTGCTGCTGAGCTTTCTTTGGGAACCCATGTCTTGCTTTGTTTATATGGGAGGAAGGCTTTCCCAAGCATCATTTGTTTACTCAAGAAACACATTAGATGTGAAGCTGAAGAGAGGTACAACACTGAAATATTCATTGTTCACCTGAGGCTGTTGAATGAGGCATTTTATATAATCAATACAACAACTTTGCGCTGCTGCATTGTCACTTCTTTGGCATTTATGCTGTGCTGTAAATAATCCTCCTGGAAAGTCCTGTTATGGAACAAATTACAGAGTTGGATCCAATTCAGAGCTTGGGCAGCATGTCAAACCCTTAAGTACTTTCCTTCGCAGAGGAACCCAAAGTCCTTTGGTAGACATTTAGGCTCTTTGTCTGATGCCCAGGAAGAGTTAGGACTGAATGCAATCCAAAATACCACTACCTGATGTGACAGCCAGCTTGCCTTTGAAGCAAAGAGATGCTTGTAAGCTGATGTCTGAGGCAAATAGGATACATGGGAAAACCTTATCCATAGTTTTACTTGTCATTTTGCATGGCTCTGTCAGCTTGAATTCACTGCCAGGAACCTCAGTTATGAGAATAAGTATTTTTTTTTGGAGAATTGAGAAAGGTTTGTCATTTTTTTTAAAAACATGGTTGCTGGAAGACCTATTATACGTTCGTAACCTCCCATAAAGAAGCAAACAGATTTTATTCTCATTTATTTTTATTGAAGTAAAGCAGTTATGGCAGGAGGGAGAGATTGGTTTCTGTTTCCTTCTCCACCTGGCCTAGTCATAGCTCACTCAGTCATCTCTTTCTTCTAAGAGCTCCGTTGTTATTAGTGATGTGACTGTGGTGGGAAGAAGCTGTATTCTCCATCTTTCCTGCCACTGTTCTGCCAGTTGCACTTATTTCCTCTACAGAGAGGTGTTTGATATTTATTGATTTAGAAAAAGATTAAGGTTTCTTATCTAATGGTCATGAGAAGGTTGAGAGAAAGAGGGAAGTGGTTTGTTTTCCATTTGAATGTTGCTTCCTGTACAGTTTTGAGGGGGAACAGAACCATGGTCTCTCCTGGTACTGGACAAATATTTTCATCACTGAATTAGCAGTCAAACAGCTGATCTTCTGTGCCTCCTCTAGCTGCATTTTGAGTTACATTTTATATGGACGTCAAGCCTGTTTCTGCATGTTGGGAAGCATGCTATGAGAGTACCTGTGTGACAGATAGAGCATAGGGGAACACTGCCTATGTCCTGTGGTCTGTCTGATTGCAGGCTGGCTTCAGACTGCCAAGTCATTTTCATGGTTTCTTTGTCCTGGTTGAGGGAGACTTTCCTCTCCCCTTAACCAGGACAAGCACCACTGAGAAAATCATCAATAAGTTTTATGATAAGGGAAGATTAGAAACCTGTTAATGTTTTTTTAAGCTCATCTTTTGCTTCAGTATTCAGCTGTGGTTTATAGGTAAGTTTTTATGAGATTTTAGGTGCTTGCAGCAAGTTCCAGAAGGTAGGCACTTGAATCTAAAAATAACCTCTTGAAAATTGTTCCTGGGATGCCTAACCTAACCAAGGAAATTTTAGCAGGTCACTCTGAAAATGCTTCCCAGGCCAGGTGCTGCAGGCAAGATGGAAGCAGCGGCACTGGTTTATTCTGAAGCATGGCCAAAGCAGCAGCCACACTGGGCTTTGAATAAAAGCACTCATTTATGGTGCAGGAAGCCTGTGTTCAACTGCATTTTTTAATGTAGCTTAAGCCCATCACCTACCTTCTTGCTATTTGAAAAAATTCAATTTTCTGTGAGTGAAATATTTAACACAAGATCTATTGAGCTGGAGATGGAGAGCAAACAAAAGTCTGATCCTGTACTGCACTAATTTGGACATCCATCTTTTCTGGCAAGTGTATTCTTGTTTTGGCTCAAAGAACTTTTTTAGGCAATTTCTTTAGGCATTTGACACCTAATTTATTATTGACCTTTGTATTGCACTCTGCTCTGGGATGCAGATGTTTGGGAGAATCCTTTCATACTGGACTGCTAAAGAGATCATGTGTTCGGCTCTACAGGTTTCAGCTTTCCCATAACAGCCAGACCACTAGAAGAGACAAGGTGCTGGTGCACACTTTTATGCATGCTTTCGAACTACAGGAGAACACACTTTTGTGTATTTTTTTTCAGTTTAATGGGAATGAAGAGAACTGGTGTAGTCTAGTACTCAAACATTGTGCCAGACCAACCTTCTTGGGGCTGAAGGCTAAAATCCTCTCCTGACAAATATGACAGAAGGGGAGGTGGAGGGTGGTGCGAACTTCTTCTCTACTCAGACTGCCTTGAATTATTTCTGAGAAGTCTATGTTAAGGTTTAAAACAGGTGCCAGATACATGCGAACGTCTACTTGTTTCACAGGGCTGCAAATCAGACAACAGTTAAAATTAGGTTTTGGTTTGTTCCTGGACATGTGGATGCAGTCCATCATTGACTTCTTACCCTCACTGGAGCCGTCGAATCCTCAGTTTATTTGGACGCACCATTTCAGCTTCCTTTTCTCAGTCATGTGCTGACCTTTCAAAAATATGTACATTCTACCTAATACGTCATACTGTGTGTGTGTATTTACATGTATACATGTGCACATTTATGTGTTTTCCAAACAGTGCTGATATGTTCTTCCTATGCATTGCACTGTTTGGTCCACAGTGTTTCTTCGTGACTGTAATGTTAAAAATGCAGGCTGAAGTAATTAATCTTATATTCAGAACTCGATAAATAAAATAGTGTTAATTTATGAGTAGCCTTAAGCACTTTGTGATGCTTTCACTGCAGTTAAATTATGCTAATGATAATCTTTTAGAGCTGTTTTTGAAAATGCAATGCACAACACTTTCTACAGAATATGAGATGTCTCTTGCAAAGAGATAGATTTTGGGCTTGTCACTAGCTGGAGACAATCTGAGCAACAGATCGTCTCAGACAAAATGCAGGTCACTATCTAGAAGTCGTAATGCCTGGATTTTATAATTTATTTAAATTTAAATATGGGAGGTACTTCCAATAGTTTCACTTATAAAATGGAATTGGATTTTACAGGGCCAGAAAAGTGCCTAGAAATAAATAGAAGAGGCTTATTATATTGTAAAGTTGTCAACACCAGCACATTCTGTATAAAATGAAAGCTGTCGAGATCACTGTTTTCCACAAAAGAAACCTGAAAATCCTTTTATCTGTCCTATTTTTTGTTGTTGAATTTTGTTGTAACTTTAGACTTCCATTTTTAAAAGTAAATTAATCATTTTTTTTCCTGAAATGAACCACACCTGCTGCTTTCTGTGTATTTGGAATAGTAAATACCTGTAATGTTACTCTAGCGCTGAATCTATTAATTAATCAGAGTTTAATAACAGCATGGCATTGAGGTGAGGCCATGTATTTTCACTCCCTTTCCTGAGAGGACTTGGTAGGAATATATGTAGAGATAAATCCTATATGGAAAGACAGCTATTTGATTAATTTCTAAATTCACTTGTGATCACAGCCTAAATTTATTGCAAATCTACACTAACAGAATAGACCAAATTTACCTCTGGGGAAAACAGAAAGAGTAAGCATAAACTTTCTGGATGTTCATAGTGGGGATGTTTATAAATACAGCAGGTTAAGAGTGATGTAAGATCTGCTAGAAACATCATCGTTAATGAAAATGCCATTTGCACGAGCTGGTGACTGTGACGGGTATACAGTTTATTTCTCTGAGAATCTGAGTAGTCTAGGTTTATCCTGCCAGCTCTGAAGAAACATGATGATAGTAGCACCTTGTAATCCATACTGCTTCTGCATAGGCAAACGCTAACTCACCAGACTAAAGCTATCAGATCTGACAGAAGACTGTATGTCCTGAAGGCTCTAAACCGATGAATTTTTAATTGCCTTGTGCGGCGGTATCTTGAAATTGTGTTTTTATTCTTCAGAGAGGGAGCTTTTGTTAACTCTTCAAACACCAAAACCTGGCACGAACAGAATGAAATCACTGTCTCTAAAAATCTAAGACCCGTGAATCTCTTGGGGCTGCCTCATTTGACTTCTCTTAGCCATTTGTTGTGTATTTGATTACAAATAATTCTTCTGGATGGAACGTTTGTTTACGTTGTGTACAGAGGCAGGTCTGTTGCCAGTCAGATTCCTCCCAGAGGGCTCCGTACACATAGAGAATAGGAGGAGCATCAGCAGCATTACAAATTGCAGCAAACAAATCTCATGCAAAAGGTATTAAATTTTCAAAGACAAATGAATAACAAAGCTCCGTTTTCACTACATGGTGGGGGATAATGTGATTGAGAGTTGCCCTGCAGAGAAGGACTTGGGGTTGCTGGTCGATGAGGAGCTCGACATGAGCCAGCAATGTAAGTTCACAGCCCAGAAGGCCAATCATGTTCTGGGCTGCACCAAAAGAAGCGTGGCCAGCAGGTCAATAGAAGTAATTCTGCCCCTTTATTCTTCTCTTGTGAGACCTCATCTGGAGTACTGTGTCCGGTTCTGGAATCCTCAACATAACAAGGATATGGAGCTGTTGGAACAGGCCAAGAGGAGGGCTACAAAGATGATCCGAGGGCTGGAGCACCTCCCATATAAGGACAGGCTGAGAGAGTTGGGATTGTTCAGTCTGGAGAAGAGAAGGCTCCGGGGAGATCTTATAGCAACCTTCCAGTACCTGAAAGGAGCTTACAGGAAAGCTGGGGAGGGACTATTCATCAAGGCTTGTGGTGACAGGATGAGGGGGAACGGGTATAAACTAGAGAGGGGCAGATTTAGACTAGACATTAGAAAGAATTTCTTCACCATGAGAGTAGTGAGACGCTGGCACAGGTTGCCAAGGAAGCTGTGGCTGCCCCATCCCTGGAGGTGTTTTAAGGCCAGGTTGGATGGGGCCTTGGGCAGCCTGATCTAGTGGGAGGTGTTACTGACCACCGCAGGGAGTTTGGAACTAGGTGATCTTTAGGGTCCCTTCCAACTCTAACTATTCTGTGATTCTATGATTTTATGAAAGGAAGAAAAGAAAAAAAAAAGTACCCTCCAATAAACAGCACTGGTCTAAGCATCTCTGCTGGAATCCTGCTCTGGTACATTAGTGAGGACAGACAAACAAGACTGTCCAAACACCTCACCTTCCAAAGACAAACCCATTTCACAGTGTTTTAGAATTTCTATGGCAACCTAAAATCCCCCTGTCATTTTGCTGAATGTAGTAACGGATACAAGACACACTGATATAACACATTCAGTTGTGAGTTATAGAAGCAAAAGGAAGAGGGAGACAGAGTGTGCTGGTGACAGAAATCCTGTAGGAGAGAGCAGACACAGTATTCATAAGAAATGGCTATATTGAGCCTTCCACAATGGCTGCAGCCCTTAGGTGATGCTGATTAATGAGAAGCTTATTAGTCAATATTAGATAGTCAATATTAGATATTATTATTATGTAATAGATTTAGGCATATCTAAAATAAAGGAATGCTTTACAAACCCCCTTATTTTGTATCCCTCATTTGGTGGACAGCAATCTGTTCCTATGTACATTCCTAAAATGAGTGTTGAAGTGGTCTAATTAAGTTCAGTTTGGTCTTCTTTGCTATGACATGTTGAATGCATTTTGCAGTAACTTATATGAAACTTATTGTGGGATTCCGTGTGCCTAATATGGGCATCTACTTTACATTTTAATTGTACAGCATAGGTAGGCAGAAGACCTAACTTTTTTCTGTAGAGGGAACTGAAGAGCTATACCAGTTTGCTATCATTGTAGAGGCTTGTGAAAGAGCAATGATCAGTATGGACAGAAGTGTATTGGTGCAAAGTACAAGAGGAAACAACCAGAGAAGGATATAAGCTGTTAATAGCATCAAGAACATCAATTTTGTTTAAATGATACAATAAACCATGCATTCCCTATCCCAGTGTCCCATTGAACTTTGCCCAGCTGCACCTGTAAGTGCAGTTATGTATAGAAGTACATATTATGTATTTGGAACCCGGGGTTGATTATTAACCTTGGGATGGACTGTTTATCTTGAAAAAGATAATACGCATGAAACCTCTGTTCAATTAACTGCAGATAGACTCTAATTCTGTGCTACTGACAAGCCAGGACAAATTCTAACTTCAGGGTGCTGACCTTTCACAATATCCTTAGGATTCACATACTTCCCACTCTCACTGTCAGTCCAAAGGCCAAATGGCTTTACATACTATTTCTTTTCACTTGAATATATTACATCTTGCCATAGCTCACACCTTGTTAGCTCTCCAGCCATGAAGGTGATGTGGGACCATAAGTGCTACTCTTTGGATTCTTCAAAGCAATGTGCCAGTGGATGGAACACTTCGAGGAGCATCTTCCCACCTAGTTTTGGGATCAACTTTTGTTATTACTAAACACTCAGAATAGAAAGTGGAGTTACAAAATACCAGAGACATATGTGTCTGATTGGAGCAGAAAGCAAAGCAGAACAGGCTTCATGTTTAACTGTGTTTCCTCTGTGGTGAAACAAAACCTCAGCCCTGGTTCTCTTTCTGATTCATTCACATGCTGATCACTGCTGGTTGTGCAAGTTTGGGAACCACTCGAGGAATCAATCCAGGTTAAAAAGTAACCCTATGCAAAACACAGCATTGAACTGGGGAACAAAATGTTCTTCTTTGTGATGTTGTTGGAGTGTAGTTTTCAGTGAGAAATGTCTCAGGCATTATTTCCTTTCAATTTTATAATACCTCACAGAAAAACTTAACATGTTAATCACACACACATGTGATTAACCCAAGTAGCTCATTCCTGGTCTTAGACGTGAACCTGGAATGAGCTACTGCAGGACCAGTCTGAACAAGCACTTCTTGGTGGAGTAGTGGTTTCATACTGTCTTTGGGACTATTGTCGCACATAGCTTGTACGAACAATTTGTGGAAAAGCTTAGTAAAAGCTGACAAAAACCCTAACAAACAACAAAAAAATCTAGCAAAAAGCAAGAGATTTGATTCACTTCTGTTCCTCCCCAATCTTACTTAATAATGCCGTTGATAAAAAAGAGGAGAAACAGAAATTAAAATGAACATTTAAATAGTTAATAGAATCCTTTTGGGCAGGTTTCACTTTTTTGTGAGTAATATTAGTTCTCTAATCTCTGTTTGTGTTACAGATAAGCAAATATTTAACACAAGCCAACCACCGCAATATCCACGGGTTCACTTCTCAGACAAAAAGTAAACGTCACAGCTCATGCGCCTCTAGAGTTTCTCACAGTCACAACACAGGGAAGTAGCAGCACACGTCTCTGTGGGACCAAACGGAGAAGAGAAGGTAAGCATGCCTGAAATGGTTAAATAAGTAGACCTGCAAGTTAAATGATGCACTATTAACCCCTAATAAAATAATAATTGTACATAGACCTCTTTTGTAGACCATTTTGGCACATACTGCCAGAAAGAGTTAGAGAGAACTACAGCTAGAGCTGATTCATGCTTGAGAGGAGGATGGCTGCCCTGAGCAGTGCTGGTGTGGAAACCGGAGTATCACATGGGCATTTCTGTAACTCTCAACAAAGAAACTGGAGTTGTAACTGTGAAATAATTAACAAAGCAGAGCAAAAGTGTGTGGTCACTGTAATTGGCAGACACCTTTGTGCCTGCATTTTGAGACAGATTTTTTGAGACGTGTTTCTGAGATATGTAGCTAGCTGGGAAGACGACACCTGAAGTATGATATTTTATCTCCTGTCGTATACACTAGATCGTGAACAGGTTATTCAGTACGTGAATACCTCATGTTTTTGAGGTGAATACCTCAGGTTATTCAGTACGTGAAACCTCATGTTCTTGACAGAGCAAGATCAAGAAGGTTTCTGTATATAGTGCATTGAATGTGTTGCCTTTTTGTTTCCCATTAATTCATAGAAACATAGAATCATAGAATAGTTAGAGTTGGAAGGGACCTTAAGATCATCTAGTTCCAATCCCCCTGTCATGGGCAGGGACATCCCACTAGATCAGTCAGCCCAAGGCCCCATCCAACCTGGCCTTAAAACACCTCCAGGGATGAGGCAGCCACAGCTCTCTCGTGGTGAAGAAATTCTTCCTAATATCTAGTCTAAATCTGCCCCTCTCCAGTTTATACCCGTTCCCCCTCGTCCTGTCACCACAAGCCTTGATGAATAGTCCTTCCCCAGCTTTCCTGTAAGCTCCTTTCAGGTACTGGAAGGTTGCTATAAGATCTCCCCGGAGCCTTCTCTTCTCCAGACTGAACAATCCCAACTCTCTCAGCCTGTCCTTATATGGGAGGTGCTCCAGCCCTCGGATCATCTTTGTAGCCCTCCTCTTGGCCTGTTCCAACAGCTCCATATTCCAATAGAATTACTTCTATTGACCTGCTGGCCACGTTTCTTTTGGTGCAGCCCAGGACACCGTTGGCCTTCTGGGCTGTGAACTTACATTGCTGGCTCATGTTGAGCTTTTCATTGACCAGCAACCCCAAGTCCTTCTCTGCAGGGCAGTTCTCAATCACATCATCCCCCATCATGTAGTGAAATCAGGATTGCCCTGACCCAAGTGCAGGACTTTGCATTTGGCCTTGTTGAACCTCACAAGGTGCTCACAAGCCCACCTCCTCAGCCTGTCCAGGTCCCTCTGGATGACATCCTGTCCTTCTAATGTGGCAACTACAGCACTCAGCTTGGTGTCATCTGCCAACTTGCTGAGGGTGCACTCAATCTCTCTGTCAATATCATTGATCACGATGTTAAACAGCACTGGTCCCAGTACAGACACCTGAGGGACACCACTTGTCATGAATCTCCATCTGGACCTAGAGCCATTGACCGCTCCTCTCTGAATACTACCATCCAACCTGTTTCTTATCCACTGTACCATCCACCCATCAAATCCATGTGTCTCCAATTTAGAGAGAAGGATGCTGTGGGGGAAGCGTGTCAAAGGCATTACAGAAGTCTAGATAGATCACATCCATCGGTTTACCCGTGTCCACTGCTGGAGTTATCCTATCACAGAGAGTCACTAGGTTGGTCATACAGGATTTGCCCCTGGTGAAGCCGTGTTGGCTGCCATTAATTACTTCCCTGTCTTCCATGTGCTTTAGCACAGCTTCTAGGAGGATCTGTTCCATGATCTTCCCAGGCACAGGTGAGGCTGACAGGTCTGTAGTTCTCAGGGTTCTTTCCTACCCTTTTTAAAAATGGGCACAACGTTACCCTTCTTGCAGTCACCAGGGACTTCTCCTGATTGCCATGGCTTTTCAAATGTCTTGGAGAATGGCTTGGCAACCACATCTGCCAATTCTCTCAGGTCTCTGGGATGCATCTCATCAGGTCCCATAGTTCAGGTTCCTCAGGTGGTCACATAGCTGATCCTCCTCTACAGTGGGAGGGGGTTTATCCCCCTGGCCACCATCTTGCTGTCCCATGACCCAGGAGGAGTGAGGAGGTTATCAGTGAAGACTAAGGCAAAAATGTTGTTAAGTACCTCAGCCTTCTCCTCACCTGTTGAAATGAGATCACCATTTCCAGCCATCAGTGAGGGGATGTTCTCTTTAACTTTCCTCTTTTGGTTGACACACCTGTAGAAGCCCTTCTTGTTAGTCTTTACCTCCCTTGCCAAGTTCAGCTCCAGCTGTGCCTTGGCCTTCCCGACCTCTTGCTGACCTTCCTTGCTCTTTGTCCTGTATCAGCAACATTTTTAATTCATTCTCCTTGTTAGGACTTTCCCAGCTTTGTTACACAATTTGAATTGAAAAACATACCTTGGTTTCCAAATGTGGGTTTTTTTCCAATTAGAGCTCCAGTTCATCGGAGGTTATTTCAGTAGTGAAATGGAGACTTTGCTCTGAGGCTAAAGTATCTCACAGGCTTGGTCACAGGTGGTGCTTGTCATCATGGGGTAAGGCAGGCAGCCCCTCTCCACACGCAGAAGCAGCTCCCCTTGTTCCCCTCAATCTCCCCACTACCCTGGCCATGGCTTAGAGGGAGGGCAGCACAAATACGGGGGTCGGTACTCCCAGGAAGAAGACATCCAGCTGCATTTCTTTGCTTGTGGGTCTTTGACTGTAGAACTGAGACAAAGCAAAGGATTTTTTCATTTTCTAACAATACCAAGTTCAGGTGTTAATAGGAAAAACCAAACTTGATTAGGCTCATAAGACAAAGGCATGTGTTTGTCTTATACTTGGCAGCACTGCATGCTCAAGGAGTTGTTTAGATCAGAGCCTGTCTCAGCCTTTTCCACATCCGAGGTATGTCCATGTGTCCTGTGACCAGAACCCAGGCAAGGTAACCAGGGCAAGGTGAGCAGCAGGTGTCCCCAGTCGTGACAGTGGCCACTGAACCCCTTCCCCTGCACTGACAACCAGCCTGGGTGGCCACTCCCGTGGAGATCCCCAGGTGCTTTTAGAGGTATCTGAGCAGGAGGGCACGTCTTCGGCTTTGCGGGTTGAAGGGCAGTGCTCCTGCCAAAGGCAGCATTGCCGGCAAGGGGAGTTCACAGACCGGCAAGGTGAAGGGGAAGAAAAGCATGGCCTGGAGATAAGCTAATGATAACAAGTAGGACTGGCAGCCTTATTTCCAAGGACTGTTTGTTGTGGTGAATTCAGATCACTTGGTAATGCTCCATCTGCCTCTTGCTGAGCTACAAGAGTTTGCTTCTCTCTTCAGCCACCCCTACTCTTTCTATACTTCCCCTAAGAGAAATTTCTTTTCTCACCACTATGATTAGTTTCTTTTTCTGGCAACTACACAACAATGGTGTTAGTGACACATGAAAACAGCGTTGTAAAATCAGTAGGCGTGTTTAAGAAAATCATACATGTTCATGCTAATCCATCCCAGTTTGCAGAAACTTGCAGAAATTATGCTTACTACAGGAGAGACATTAGTAATGAGACAAAGAATAAGTAAAGTGAGGCAGAAGTTGTAGTAAGACATTCTGAACAGTTTCCATAACAAAATTCAGAATGAGAGCTTGGTAGAACCATAGAACATCTCAAGTTCAAAGGGACCTATGAGGACTGAGTCTCATTCCGTAGTTAAGCTACCTGTGTTCAAGCAGTGCTGATGTCCTAAAGAAAACTCTACAGCCACTCAAACCCTAGAGAAATTCTGACAAATGGTTTTTACAGAAGTTGCCTTCAGTTATATTAGTTTTTACATAAATGTAGGATACACTTGTATATGCGTATAGGGTATCGCTATACAATTTTTTTTATTAGAAATGTATCTTGAGTGGTGTTCTTGTGAAAATCAGAAAGCTAAACCTCAGTGGCTTTTTTTCAAGAATTTTGCTGAAATGCACTTTGCTAAAATTAGCCAGCACTGGATTCTTTCTTTGAATCATGCATTTGTTTGGGTTTTTTGTTTGTTTCTGTGAGATGACAACCAAAGTAAAATATAGAACTTAATATTTTCTTATTGCAGGTTATTCACTTACAAGGACAACGGATTAACAATGGAGCCACAAAAAGAATATATATTCAAATATAAAGGAGTTTATTTTGGTTTACTGACTACACCTGAGTATCTAGACACCCTGGAGGATTTTGAAATCAATGACAGTGATGTATTTTTAGCTACTTACCCAAAATCAGGTAAGAATGGAATTGTTTGTAAAAGGGGGAAACATCTGCCGTTATTCAGCCATCTAACTGCAGAAGTGCTTAGAGTGGCTAGCTTTGCTTTTAGACCTGAATTGTCTCTGAGTATATGCAGAACAACAGTAAGTATAAACCCTGCATAGCCATGGCCTGAACATCCAGACACAAGGTTTCTGCTCAGCATACGTAAATTTGATAGGGCTAGGTGCATTAGTGTGGACATGACTATGGGATATCTGGAATGATTTGTGGGTTTGCATGTAAAGTGTTTTGGGGGTTGCAGGATCCAAATTACAACCAAGCACGAGATCAAAACAGATGTGAGTCAATGGTATATAACCCCTTTCAAGGATATTGAAGTATTATTTACCTACATAGCAATACAGGACGCTAGTGTGATGAGTTCTGTATTCCTGAGGAACTGAGGGTTTAGTTGCTGTCCATAGCTTTTCTGCAGGGACAAAACAAAAATGTGCACTCAGCAGTCACCAAGACAGTGTTTGCTTTCTTCAATACCTTAAGTTATATTTACATTCACAAAGTGAAACTCATTATAGCTGTGCAGAAACTGTGTTTATGACAATATGCTATCTTTAATTTTTTCAAAGAAATATCAAGGTTGAAATATAATGCTTTCCTTCTCAGGGACTGTGTGGACTCAGAACATTTTGAGCTTAATATTTTATGAAGGCCACCGTAATGGAACAGAAAATGTGGAAAATAGGGACAGAATCCCATGGCTGGAATACAACATAAAAAATATAGATTATTCAGCTCTTCCTCTGCCTCGTATCTTTGCCACTCACCTGCCTTACTACTTAGTGCCAAGAGGCCTGAGAAACAAAAGAGGATGTGTGAGTGGTGTTATTTTTACCATTTCCTTAAAACCAATCATGCCAATTTGCCTCACTGAATTGGTCCAAATCCTACCTTTCTCCTCTTTCAGTTCCCCGTGTCTCAGTATAAACAACACCTGCTTCATATATGTGGGGAGATCAAGGACCCTCTATAGCTCATTTTTTTTGTTTCCCTTTGCCAAATCTCTCAGCTCCAACACTGTTAGAGAGAGGGGTCATGCATCTCAGAAGGATCTGCCAGGGTCAAAGACTTGCATTGACTTTTCCCTTGTGAAAACATGCAATTCAAGCGAAGTTATGTCTGGAAAAAAAATTCTCCCATGCTGAAAATATGAGTAGGACAGGACTATAGTAGGTAGAAAGGGAATGCCACAACCGCCTTTTCTCGCTCCCCAGTGCTGAATAGGACTCTCCATCATGACCTGTGCCACAGCTCAGGGCCTGTCTCCCACAGAAAATGCCTCCTTAGAGACAGGTGTAACCAGGCTGCTACACTAAGGCTCTCTCAAAGGACCCATGACATGAAGGTGAAGCGTCAGGCTTTCTTTTTTCTCCCTCATCAAGCAGTAAGTGTTAAGGAGGAAAAACTTCATGGAAGCTGACACATAATGTCAGTCAAGAGGCAGAAGGCTGCCTGTCTCACTGGTGGTACCTGGTCTGTGCCTGGGGCAGCATCTCTCGTGTGGTCAGGAGTCAACAGGAGCCAAAATAACCCTTGCCAATAGAAACTCCTTCTTTTAAGAAGTCAGGGATCCCTCTTAAATGTTGTACAAAATCTTCTTGCATGCTGTCTCTGGCACCAGCAGCACAGTCCAGAAGTTGAGGTCACAAAGTACTGATGCTGTCAACACTGCCAAAGGTGGGATTTACAAGGAACTCCTTTGCCCTTTATTATGACTGTACACAGAAATATGAAGCTGAACCAAAATAATTATTTTCTAGTGTTGTTATTTCAACCTGACTGCCTTGCACAGGTGAACATTATCACTGAAGCCTGTAGGACTGATACCATGAAGACCATTAGCCACAGGCACGAAGTGACTGCAACTACCAGCACCTATAAACAAATTGACAGCACTACCTTATCCAGAATTTACCTAATGTGATTGTCACATTCAAACTGTTGACACACTTCTACTGGGACCTGCATGGAAAAATGCTCTGATGGGCATGGTTATGAAGTCCTTCAATACCTCTGAGCTAAGTCTTCTTCTTGTTTCACAGGTTATTTATGTTACCAGAAACCCTAAGGATGTTATGACTTCTTACTACCACTTCTCCAAATACATGAAAGCACTAGAGGAAATACCAGATTTAAACATTTTCATGGAGAGGTTTTTAGATGGCAAAGGTAGGATATCTTTTTTACTAAGGAGCCTAAATCCTATTCCATGACCTCAGTTTGAATGAAGATTAATTACATCAATAAATATCAATTACCAGAATCTTTGGCTATGTTGTAATCTAGATCCGAAGCTTCAGAGCCTGTCTGAGCTTCACACCACTTTATGATGAGAGCTGGTCCAAAGGGAGTAGCATAGTCATGGCTTTGCTGCTCCTCAATAACATGCAAGCTGCTTATTTTATCTGAATTGGATGCTGGTTCAGAATATAACCCTTATGACTGAAAATCTCTTAACACATTCTGCAGAAGTAGGTTTTTACTTGCGCTAGTATTAGTTTGTATTACTAGGAGCAAAAGGGTATTTGTCACACTAACTTGGAGAATTGTCACAGACTGTGAGCATGTATCCCTCAGATTATGAAAAAATAGTCTTTAAAAGGATTCTTTCAAAGACCTAAATGATTGATAATAATACTGTTTTATTCCTAGGCATTAATATTATTTCTCATTATTTTTTGTTTTAATAATTTCCCTTGCTAAGTACCTGCCAGTTCGTGGCTGGATCATGTTACAGGCTGGTACAGTCATGCAAAGGATTTCAATATACTCTTCCTTACCTACGAAGAAATGAAAAAGGTGAGGTCAAATAGTATCACTGTACTCCAGATATTCTCTTCCTATACTGAGTGCATTTTCAGACAGCTCTCTATAATTACACTTTATGTTGGAAAGTGCATAATTTGTTGTGGCGTAGATTAAAACTGAGACTTCTGAGACGATAAAGTATTTTGTCCCATTGGTTCAAGGTCTTATCACCTACTAGACAATTATTAGGTAAAACACTTTCCAGTATAAGAGGAACTATCTTCACTGCCACCCCCTCAAAAAACCCCATCCTGAAATAGTACAGAACAAGACTTTCCTAAGTATCTTCAACAGGAACATTGATCTTATAAGGACAGTTCTACTAAAGGAAAGAAGCACTGAAGAGCAGGCTTTAAAGTGCTTGAGGTGTTCTGAGATTGCTGACTAGAAGTTTCCTTCTCGGTGGCTGACCATGCCTTTGTGTGACTTCTCATTTCTCTGAGGTATCTGTCCTCCTTGGAGGCAAGCCCCAAAGTGCCCCAACTACAGCATCATAGCGCACATCATGTGCTGCTGCACTGGTCCCTCTGTCTTCAGAGGCTGGGGTTGCAGAATTTCCCATCTCCAAAGGGCATGGTGCTACAGTGAGCTACAGCATCACTGCTCTCCACTGCTCAACTGATACAAACAAGACTTGCTCATATAAAAATTATGATCAGTTTTGCACTCAAATGCGTGTGTTTCACTATCCTGTATTCCACCATTGCATGCGTTTAGTTCTTTGCACCATCAGGACTCTTTGAAGTAATGTTATTGCAGGATCTCAGAAGTGCTGTGCTGAAGATCTGCAACTTCCTAGGCAAGAAGCTGAGTGAAGAGGAACTGGACAGCATTGTGAGACAGGCTACATTTGAGAACATGAAAAAAGATCCCAGGGCGAACTATGAGAACCTGCCAGCTGACATGGTAGCGAAAGAAAAGGGCAGTTTTCTACGAAAAGGTAAAGTGGAAGCAGTCTGATGGAACAACCATTTGATCCCACACTTCTTGGTGTGAGGTGAACCTAGGGTTTCTGGTCTCAGCTAGAATGCCCCCTTTTCAAAGTGAGAGTTCAGGTTGGTGGCAAATTAAATTTATAAGAGCAGTTTTATTATTGTGGCATCAGTGATTTACCGTATTTGCCTGAGGATAATTAAAATGTAATGTTTTACTGATTGTAGCTCAAGTTCTGACAGGCCTGTCAGATACAGGAAATAGTTTAAGCATGCAAGGCTTAAGATAATATTTTTTAAAATTTTTTCTTACTTTTCAAGGCAAGAGTCATCTTAATTGTGTGATCATAGACATTCTTTACCAACTACCCTTTCAGTCCATACACGGTATCTCCGGGCTCCTGGACATTGCTAAGATGTCCTAATGCTAAGGGTAGGAGGAGACCTCCAAAGATTAGAGAGAGACGTGCACTGAGAGAAAAATAAGAATTGTTGATTTAATAATTTCCTCTTCGGTCTCAAAGGAATCGGTAAAACACCAAAACAAGTGAGTTCAATTACTTCATGAGGAGTCAAGATTATAGGTCTACGCTATGCTTTTTTTAACAGCATCTAGATTTGGAAGCACATCCTCAAAAGAGCACACAGAACCTTACTAGGCAGGCCAGCAATAGGGGAATGCTAAGAAAGTGAGTCATTTTCTCCCCAAGACTAGCACACAGTGTTTGCAGTGGGCTTCAGAGATGCACGTTCTGCTTCTCACTTCCCTTTGCTGCCTCTTTCCTCAGGCACCGTTGGAGACTGGAAAAACACAATGACAGTGGCACAGAATGAAAGGTTTGACAAAGCTATTGGAGAGAAAATTAAGATGCTGCCCATCAAATTCACCTGGGATCTTAACAGTGAAATGTAGGCTGGTTTTTGCATTTCATCACCCTGAGTGGACATACCTGAAGTTATGGAAGAATAAAATACATCTGTTTTCATCGATGTTATAAATACAATAATAATGACAACTCAGTCACAAAATGTGAGTTGTCTGAGGAACCTATTTAATTCCACCAGTTTCCTGTTTGTAATTTTACAAGGTATTTTAATTAACTTTCTTAGTAAACTGACTTCCTTTCTTCGTGTTTGCTTTTACTTTCATTTGTTTTAATAATAAAAAGGTTATAGACAACAAAGTGAGGATAGATTGATGCTGCTAAAAACTTTCTGAAAATTGTTTCACTTGTGCGTTTTGCGAGACTTCTTTTGGTACAACCTTCAATATCCAGACTGGATGCAAGATTGGTGTGGTTATGTTTGAGTTCCTATTTTCTTGGTAAACATTGATACTCAATCATCTGCTATTAAAGTGACATTTGTGTTGCATTCCTGGCATCGCTTATTGACAGAAACACTTCATTGCATTATCTGTTATGGTTCTCAAGGTCATCATGTCTGACAATTTGCTACCATATTTCCCTGGTAGGAAAGGCAAGTTTTGGACCCTAATCCCTGCTTCCTGCTCTGACGTTTACATGATCAAACTATGGTGACTGCTTTTGATTGCTATTGAATCAATATCCTAACTGCCAGTCACAGCAGGATACAACTTTTAATTTGAAGAACATTCCAAATAATCATTTTGATTTGATAAAGAGCATCTAACCTTCGCCTTCCCATAAAATGTTTCAAAAATGTAAAACATCCTTCCAGTTCACGTAATGGCTTTTTTTGTTTGCTTCTTTCACTGGTCCCCAGGGACCAGCTCCTTCCTTTCATTTTCAATCCACATATTTTAGCTTTCCAATATATTTACTTGCTATTTCCTGGACAGAATTACCATACACTGTATAGTTAGCTGCTTCTATTAGGCACAGGTGACCTCATATAATTAGCCTACAAGAAGACTGCCTCCATGCTCTTCAACTGTATAGCAGATCATCTTTCCTTCTGGAACATTACATCCCTAATACCAAGAAAATAGTTAAGCCACCCCCATGCTGCCCTTATGTGACTTACATAACAACTGCATCCCCTGATCTCTGAATCTGAACTTCCACAAGTGGATCAGCGTTTGTTTTCACCTGTATTTATTTACCCCGGTCACAGAAAAGGTAAAATTAGTTCAAAGTCAGAAGCCTAACACAGGACTTTTGTCGAGTTTGCCATAAGTACAAACAGAACTCCTGATTGCAAATAGGACCTTGATCTCATACTCTTCTTTTTTTCAAATGATAGTAAGTCCCAGTATAGTAATAAAAGCCACATAAATCTCAAAGGACACTCTATGCCACAGCCCAAGAGTATCAGCTCACACTATCAGTTGCGGATTTCATGATCATGCAGGGCAGAAAGTAAAATAGAGTTCACGGCAATAAATGCTATTATGTCAAAGAACAGAACCTGAAAAGCCTCTCCCTCCTACTCCAAGACAAGTTGCAAAGCTTAATAAAAATAAATAAATAATGATTTTCAAAGTAATATTTCAGGCGCTGTCAGGTTCTCCAACGTGAGAGTGAGCAGTCACATCACAGCTCTTTCTCTCAGGATCTAGAGTATCAGCATCTTGGATCCAGGCAGAGCCTACTGTCTGGTGCTACAAGCTTTCAACTTATTTCAGCCACCAAATTGTTTAAAAACTAGAGATAGCCTGATGGTTAGAAGTCTCCTAGGAGAAAGGCTGAAGTTGATTCTCCCCTAAGGAAATACACTTTTAAATTCCTCATTTTTGGCCAAGAAGGGAAGACAAAAAAATATCAAAAACCCAAGTCATGTATCACTCTTAGGTTTTGTTTGCTTAAAGTAGATCATAATGCAATCATAATTTGGATGCAAAATCCTGGGCGCTGCAGCATGCCCAAGATTGTACTCCTACAGCACCCTGATGTGGTGGGCACCATCCTCTGAATTTTAATAAAGCTCAGGCACAAACTATTCAAAAGGTTCAGCATGATCAAAACTAAATTAGCGCTGGTCATAGTGCAGTGTTGCAACTCATAATAACCTCCCTACACACACTTTACAGAGTACCCTTTGGACTTAGAGAGTTAAAAGCAAGATACAAGCAAGGTTCTCAGCACCGTGATTTTAAATTACTAAAATTCCATCCAAGTTTATTGATGGAATTTTATTAGATCAGTATTAATTAGAACTCAATCTAATCCAAAGTGCATAAGTAAACTTCAAATACCTTACCTAAACTTCTTCCACCAAAACCCCCTTATCTCAGTCCATTTCAGCAAACTAAAACATGCAAACATAGCCAAGCTTACTCTCAGTCAAATTACCTTTTATTTCACAGATGTTAATTGCTGACAAAGCTAAGCAAATCTGAAGTTCAGAAGGAGTCACTGAAACCTGTTCCAAAGACTTGGAGGAGCAGACTTTAAGCAATTTTTTGTTACTTCAAGCCTTATTATTTAATCTGCTTTGAAATACAAGATGTAACACTGAAAATACATTTTCACATATTAACTTGTTTGACATTATTTTAACATTTTTAAGCTATACATCCTCTGTATGAAAACCAATAAATATGTTACTGTGAAAACAGACTAGAAAATCTCATTGATCTATAAATACAATTAATGAGAAGTCTTTTTTTCAAATGCATATGATTCATGTGAGTGATGCACATGGAAAATTTTCTCAGCTTACCACAGTTTGCTGACTACACAGCATTCTTGAATTCAGTCCAGATTTAAAGAGAGCTAGTCACTCATTTTTTTAAAAGATGCTGTTATAAACATACACAGCTGGAAACGGAAAGCAGCTTTCAGAGTTAAGTGGGTTTTATGCATCAGAATTGAGACATAGCCGAAGTAAACTACGTTCAGTGCCGACAGCATTTTAAAGCATATTAACAACGACACAGAAAGCTGAATGTGGTCATTACTAAGCTTTCAATCCAACCGTATCTTCGGAAAAGTCAGATTTAATATGACATTAGCTCACAACTTCTTAATATATTTGGTAACTCTGCTGGAACAGATCCTGCTTTATTGCTTTGAAACGGAGAACACTATGATCAAAACCTAGACGCCTGTCCAGAGTTCTTAGTAGCCAAAATTAAAAAGATCGAACAGAGGACAGTAGTAACAAAGGCACATGGTTAATTTATAAAAGTATTTACAAGGTACTTAACTTTTTCTATCAACTAGAAACTCATTCATCTTGAATATGAAAAGAAGTGACTACTGAAACATTTTAAAGATCATCCTAAACAGATGTTCTCAAGAGATATGAACAGAATCTTACACACCATTAAATTATTTCTGGAATTAAATTTTTCATTCTGAATACAGAATTTCCAAATATTAAAGTTCATAAATTTATTATCCCTCTAAGCACTGTGATACGTAAGTGCAACCCTCTTCAAAGGTTGAAGCTGGCGAAGTTAAGGCAGTCCACTAACAGTACTTTAAAATTCAGCACAACGTTTAACCACTGAAACGCTCAGTGGTTCTCTATAGAGCTCTCTTTTGACATGTCTTTCACCCATACCATCATCCTTCTAGCTGATGCAGTCTCAAACACAGCAGATTTTGACATGACAGTTCTTGCAGTGTTTGGGGTTTTTTTGGAGGTGGGGGGGTAAAAAGTCTACAATCAAGCAACTCTGCAGGATGGTTACCATCCACGAGTTAATGTGTAGCTTTGGTGCATGTTGTGCTACCTTTACGGGCTGCCAACACAATGCTTCTAAAACAACACCCATTACATTCAAATCTATAAGCACTCTATAAATCCCGGTACTGTAATCTGCATTCCAGTGATGGCGTTTCAACAGTCTGTTGCTAAAAGCAAGCCAATTTTCCTGGGGTGTTATTTTTATTTTTCCATGGAAGTTCATTGATGCACAAGTTGAAAAAGAAAACCACAAATCAAAAACCTCTCCTCATAAATCAACCAAACCTTTTAAGAGGACTTCATCTCATTCTGAATTTTTTTCCTACAGATTTGGACTATAAATTTTGACACTATTATCTTCGACTACAGCAAAAGATTTTACTCTAGAAGTATGGAAATGGTTTCCACTAAACTTTTAAAAGGCTATGCCTTATTAAAAGGTGACCAGGGCTGCCTATCTAGAGATGATAGGTTGAGGCAGCAGGAATGACCATTACTTGAAGTTATAACATTCCACAGAAACAAACAAACAAAAAAATAAATAACTGCATAGTATGTGATCCCTTTTATTCACCAAAGCTGCCCACGTATATCCCAGGTGGAAGATAGGAGAACAGCTGCTCAGTCTTCAGATGCAGGTGTGTGTAGTGCTTGCTATAACATCTTTCTGCCTTGCTTGTTGTCACATCTCTTCAAAGGACAAATTACAGAAGTGGGAAGGAAAAGATAAGAGCAAATAGCATAGCCGTTTCAGATAGACCAATTTTCCTCAAATTTTTCATTTGAATTAAACTAAATTTATTTATGCTGAAAGTCATCAGAAGACCACTCTCCTGGATTTAAAATATTTCGGTTCTTTTCTTCGGAGGAAAAAAAAAGAAACCCAATAGAACACATTACTAAAACCACAGATGCTGTGGCTTTCCTCCCTGCCCCTCTCTCCTTACATATGTCCATACTGATGACAAAACCAGTCCAAAATAGTTTAATCGCTGTCTAAATTAACAGGGTTGTAGTCAGGGTCATCCTCTTCGTCCTCTAATTCTAAATCATCCATCTCTTGGAATAAAGATTCATCAACCTCCACGCTGTTTCCAGCTGCAAAGAACAGAAACAATTTATTTTCATGCAAGTAGGAAAACTGTACCTGAACAACAAAATATACAACACTTAGCCATATTCACTCTTCAATGTAGATAGCTGTTAATTTACTTGGCTTTTTATGTATCAAATAGATACGGAAAAAGAAATACCACATTTTATCTTTTTACAGCTAAAGTGAAGCTTCTTTTCCCTCATAACAAAACACAGTCAACGGAAATGCCGCACAGAACCTCAAAATCCATTGGAGGAACGACACTAACATTTACAATTCCCAGAAGCAAAGATCCTTTCTCCCAGGTACTTCAAAGGAGGAGTTCAGGCCCTGAGAGCTGGAATAGTTACAACTAGCACAGACACTGAAACACACAGGGTTTACGAAAAAACCCTCACGCATCATATGTATGTCTACAGACATACTTTTTGCAGATTTAAATTTCAAAAGCAAGATGAAGTTTGCATGCTTTCATATCTTCTTCTGAAAGAGATGCTACTGACCTAATGAAAAAGCTTGAGGACTGCTGCTATTTTATTTGTCTGTATCAACAGTGACATCTTCTGGCCACTGAGTAAGGCTCTATTCTGTCACTTGGTTTCAGAGACTTTAAAACCATTTCCATCTAAAAGACAATGCCATCATCCTGTTTAAGCTGTGAAGACTAGTAATATTTATTACATGCTACTGTAATATTAAAATGCATTTAGTAAATTGTTGAATTTATAATAGAATGCAAACAGCAATAAGAATAGGAGTTTTTACTAATGGATAGTAACAGGATTAAAAGTTAAAACACTAATCCCAAATACAAAAGAAATGTTCCATCAACAACCCACCTTCACTTTAAGCATCTTCATAGAATCATAGAATTTTGAAAATTTTGAAATGTTGAAATTTCATTTCATAGAATTTTGGAGGAAGACAAGATTAAACTGACCTCTAACTAAATGAAACTCAACTCCTCCATGACAGCCATTTCAAGTTTATACTTGAACATCTCTGATGTTCATAAACAACTTTTTAAAATTGTTATTTGCAGAGAAAATTTTGGACTCTCTTCTACAAGTCTGTTTTGCAATACCAGTAGATAACGCAGCTACACTAAAGAATTGTTTAAGCGCAGAAAACAGTCTAAGCTAGGATACTAAAAGGCAGTACAGAAAATAAACAGATGTATAACTGAGAGTAGATTTATTTGAATTATCTCAAATAGATTTTCCAAGTTTAATACTTCTGTCACGGGCTTACAAAATTTTCAGCTGGCACCAGGCCAGATATTTTCAGCAAGATAATAGGCAAATCTACACAAAACCACGAAGAAGTGGGTTGCATGGAGACAAACTGCATTTCATTTCACTTGCAAGACCGTTACTGTTGGTGTTGAGGTTCAGAGAGAAGGAGACAGAACTTCAAGATCTGTTCTTGAAATAGAGGGTAAAAAGGCTGGCCATTAGAAAAAAAAGAAAAAGCAGGGTTTGGTTGTGTGGGCATTTTTTGGTTTATGTTTTGCTTTGCTTGTTTTTGGTTTTGCTTCCAGTGCAAAATGTTGATAGAAGCAACAGAAGTAAGATCAACTCAAGCTCAAAGCTGCAAAGAAACACATTTTAGCATCTCAAAAATGTTTTGTTTGGAGGTTTTTTTTTGAAAGAGGTTAAAATCACTTGTGTTCAATCTGCAAAACAGAACTTCTTAGAAAGTTCTCCTGATGCAGAAGTGATACTGAGGTAAGATGTTAAGTCAGAAAATAATACAAATTTTGCTTTGGAATTTTGACCTATTTTAAGCCACTATCTTTCAGATGTGGAAACAAACAGAAATTTACCTTCCTCCAAAAACTGGATGTCGGAGGTGTCAAGGTTGTGATCCATTTCAAACAGTTGTTTACCTAGAAATAAAAAAAATAACATAAGCAAGTAGAATTCTGAAATAACTATCCACCTAAGGCAACAATAGTTAGCATATGTATTTTGGGCTTTTCAAATTAACCAATCCAAGCAGTCCTCTTCTTGGTGGTTTTTTTTTTTAAACTACTCTTTTCTAGAAGTTGCTCAATCTGATTTTTTTTGACTATACATCCAGGCTTCCTCCCTCTTACATGTGAAATGGGTCACTGTTTCTTTACTTTAACATTACTATAGCTTTAACAATGGAGGGGGGGAAAATTTTACACCACACTGCCCCACTGGCTTCGCTCAGTCCTTATTGCTTTAGTCCTCATCTTGCATTCCACAAGAAATTCTCTATGGGAACCAAAAAAGGAAATTGACAGCATCCTCCATCCTTTTCCATTTGCCCACTGCATACCAAGTTTACTTTCGGACAGACAAAACCAAGGCCTGCAAAACACAGGGCTCAAAACCACCATTAGAGCAGAGGCTAGTGTTCTCACTAGTCACCACAAGCTTGTCATATGGAGTAGCTAGCTTCTATCTTGCTTCGGTCCAGCAACAGCATCCCAAATTCCTACATGTGCTTGAATAATCTGAAGTCACCGCATGATCCAGTGCAATAAAGGCCAAATCAATAAACTGTCAGATGTAGAGTCTTTCTGTTGCTTAATAAACCCCAGCTATCCTTCCAGAAAAACACTTGTCGGCAGCAGCTCCACATGGCATACTGTCTGCCACAAAACTGGAGAAGCTTAAGCACGAAGTGTGGGAATCTTGATGACTTCAGCAGACACCTTGAATCTACTAGCTTTGTATTCAGCCCAACATCAGCACTCAAAGACTGTATGACATAAAGGACAATAATCCAATAATACACTAAGAGTCTATTTACTACAATCATCTTTCAGTATAAAAATTACTTGTCGTTATAGTCTGGTAAAAACTGCAAAAACTTTGAGATTGGTTTTAAATGGTGGTAAATGGTGTGAAATCCAGCTGGAAGCCAGTGACAAGTGGGGTTCCCCACGGCTCAGTGCTGGGTCCAGCCCTGTTCAATGTCTTCATCAATGACCTGGATGAAGGCATCGAGTGCACCCTTAGCAAGTTTGCGGGCAACACTAAGCCGGGTGGAAGTGTCGATCTGCTGGAGGGTAGGGAGGCTCTGCAAAGGGATCTGAACAGGCTGGACCGCTGGGCAGAGTCCAATGGCATGAGGTTTAACAAGGCCAAATGCCGGGTCCTGCACTTGGGGCACAACAACCCTGTGCAGTGCTACAGACTGGGAGAAGTCTGTCTAGAAAGCTGCCTGGAGGAGAGGGACCTGGGCGTGTTGGTTGACAGCCGACTGAATATGAGCCAGCAGTGTGCCCAGGTGGCCAAGAAGGCCAATGGCATCTTGGCTTGTATCAGAAACGGTGTGACCAGCAGGTCCAGGGAGGTTATCCTCCCTCTGTACTCAGCACTGGTGAGACCGCTCCTCGAATCCTGTGTTCAGTTCTGGGCCCCTCACCACAAGAAGGATGTTGAGGCTCTGGAGCGAGTCCAGAGAAGAGCAACAAAGCTGGTGAAGGGGCTGGAGAACAGGCCTTATGAGGAACGGCTGAGAGAGCTGGGGTTGTTTAGCCTGGAGAAGAGGAGGCTGAGGGGAGACCTCATTGCTCTCTACAACTACCTGAAAGGAGGTTGTAGAGAGGAGGGTGCTGGCCTCTTCTCCCAAGTGACAGGGGACAGGACAAGAGGGAATGGCCTCAAGCTCCACCAGGGGAGGTTTAGGCTAGACGTTAGGAAAAAATTCTTTACAGAAAGGGTCATTGGGCACTGGAACAGGCTGCCCAGGGAGGTGGTTGAGTCACCTTCCCTGGAGGAGTTTAAGGCACGGGTGGATGAGGTGCTGAGGGATATGGTTTAGTGTTTGATGGGAACGGTTGGACTCGATGATCCGGTGGGTCTCTTCCAACCTGGTTATTCTGTGATTCTGTGATTAAATCATACCGCTTAATTTGGTTTTGCCCGCTTGTTCTTCTTCTTTCATTTTCTTCCTCTTTATTTCCAGGAGTTCGGCATCAAACTTTGCTTTCCAGTTTAGGAAATTCTCAATTGTAACAGGAGTGCCATGAAAACGTTGCTGAAAGAACAGAAAACAAGGCTGCTAACACAACTTGCAAAGCTATGAGTGAGGATGAGCGTTCTCGTAATTATTTAAATTACAACATCCCAGAAGCACCATCTGCTGTGAAGTATTCTAAGAAATTAATCCTAACCCTGAGAATATACAAAGAATTTATTCTCAATGGGTTTTTTTGTGCCATGGGACTCCACCTTCAGAAAGCTGTGCCCAGGTGGAAATTCTTATGGAAAAAACCCACATGCTACTTTTGGACCTACAGTGCAACACTTAGCAAGACATCACTGATACAGGTTACCCATACAGTGCTTCTTTTCAACTCTTAAGTGCAATCTACACTGCGATATTTTCCATTAAAATATATTAGCCTTTCTATCTTCTTGAGATAGAAAAAAGACTTCTTTTTTTCTAGCTATTTTTCTGCCACTTTCAGAAATACTGAACTGTCCAAGTCTCACCATCCTCTAGCTACTTCTGAGGAAGAAAGTGAAGATTCAGTACTTGGACTTATTACAGTACATTCCTCAAATGGAAAAACGGTTCCACAGTGGGTGGCAGAAAGGACACGTGCAGGGAAGACAAACCACATCTTGAAGACTGTTTTCACTGCTTCCACCCTACCCACTCTGTCTACCAAGGGACTTCTTCAGACCATGCAGTCTGGGTGCAGCATGACATATTCTAGCCCCTTTTGCTCTCCATCCCTTCTTGCCTCTTCAAACAAGAAACTGGCTACAGTAACTTTGATTTAATATAGGGAAAATCCCTGCCTTACAAGGTAGTGCTAGAAGGGACTGTGAACACGTAATACATTGCTGAAAAGACTGCTTTAGAAAATGGAAAAAAAATCACTTAAGTGCACTAAATATTCTCGTCCTTAAGTTTTAATTAAGTTTGACATAGATGTTCCTCTCCCAATGCAACTGAGACTTTGTCCTGCATCAAACCCACACATTTAAAAAAGCAAGAAATCCTTAGTTGAAAACATTATTTTACATACTTTCTCTTCTTCTTCTGCTTCTCTCTCTTTCTGCTTCTTTTCCTCTTCCCTCCGTGTTTTTATTTGATCCACTATTTCATTTAATTTCTCCTGTACTCCTGAGACTAGAGTGAAGATCATTACCATTCCTAAATTTTCTTCTGCCTACAACACAAAGAAGGGAAGGAAGGAGAATCTCAAACCTTCAGCAGTTGAATGCATAGTCATTGAGGGGTGGGCTGGGGGCATGAACTCATATATTTTTATATATTTTATTATTTTCTAATTATTATCACTATCATTTCATTAAAGCCGTAGTTGTAGTTACCAACCCCGTAAGACATTTCCCTCTCATTTCCCTCTCCCTTTTCATCGAGGGGTAGGGGGGGAAATAGGATTTTGGCAGCTCAAGTGCACAGTTTTTAGCTGCCGAAATTTACCTGTGTGGGGCTAAACTATGACAGAAGGTTATATGAAGTAAACTGAAAACAACGAATGCCTGCAGAACATGTTATGGCAATTTTAAGACAGAAGGTACTTGCCAAGAACTCCTAAATACAAAGAAGTGTTTCCTTCTCATTCCTTTACAATGCATTCTCATTGATCCATGAGGCTGAAGAGATATTCCCCCTCTAAATAGCTGCGTTACTAAGAAGAATCATGTAGCAATGCAGCATTTTTTAATCTTTCCAAATAAAATTAAAGTGGCTCATTTCCACAAATACTATATATACAAATTCATCTTCAACTAGAACTGCAGGAGGAGGGAAGTCCTAGAGCACTTCCATCTCATTATGGTATCTGTGCATACTAAAATAGTCCTATATTTTACCTCAATAATATAAGTTACAAAACTCAAACCTCAAAGTAAGTCTCTATAGTATAGAATACGTTTCAAACCAGTACCACTTAACTCAGAAAACAACTGACTTGAGAGAAAAATTCTGGTTCAAGTATGACGTGATATCAAGCTGAATTGAGAGATCCCATTTACCTTACCTGTTGTTCTAGTAGTTTTATTATGTTCATGATATCATTATCATCAAGATTCTCCTGTGAGATGATTTCATAAAGTGGAGTTTCATCAGGATACCTTTCTCTATAGGTAAATTTAAGGGTTGTTTGGACAGCTACAAGAGAAAAAACCCACATTCTTTCAGTGATAACTTTATACAACTGATTGTATATTTTGCTATTGCAGCAGTGGCCTAAAGATTTTAAAACACAAAATATTTTTGTCTTAAACGAATAGTCATCTTACACAGTCATTAGAACTATATGAACAGATTTAAATATAATACAAGATTTTTTAGAAATTAAGACAATGATATTTACCCTTACATAAACTATTATAGCCTATTAATGTCTGAAAGGTCTTTAGAAAGACCAGAAAACCTCTAGTATTCATCGTACCACAGAAGCAGTAAACTCTTTTCCGTTCTGTCCCACTTGAAGCTGGATAAAAGGAGGAAGAATCCTAACAAGAGATCTGGAGCATGTTAATGCTTTAAGTTCTGTGTGCCTGGCTGGAGCATTAAGCTCTACGCTGGATATCAAGGCTCACAAATGACAAGGACACAATGACTGGTAGAACTTAATAAGCAAAGAGGAGAATCGCCTAAGGATAATGCACTCAACCTGAAGCCACTCAGAGCTAGGGCAACAGGGAAACAAGGCAAAACAGAATCAAGTTCCTTTCAAGCATACTGACAGAATACTGGGGAGAAACCTTCCTTCAGTTCCAGACTCACAGTTCTGGCAGCCCAGCAGTCTTTTCAACACAGACACCTCCTCTGAGCAGGACCTGCTCCTTTAAAACTGAAGGATACAGCAGCAGTTTTGTCCTTTTAATGCAGTAACCCAGAACAGCAACTCTCAAACTTACTTGGAGTAAGGCTTGCTTACCTCAAGCCCAAGTGAGCAATAATACCCAACAAATACAAAGGGACAGCTCTTACACAGCTCTTTCCTCTCAAACTGTTCCTTAAGGGCTACATGTTCACAATACACAGACTCAACTCTCCCGTGTGACGGGCATAGAAAAAGTCACCTTACAACATGGCTGTAAGCTGTGACAGGGATGATGACAATCCATTCTTTTTGAAGCTACGCTGCAAAGCATTTGCAATTCAGCAGGTCAGAAAGTAGCCCTAGTGGACAGTGCAACGTTTCTGTAAACTAAACACAGATCACCAGACTCCTAAAACTACAATTTCTGAAAAATGTTTGCTGGATCCTAAGAGGACTTCAGTGGAGGTACACAGGCTTGTTGGCAACAGAATTAGGCTTACACAGAAACTCCTCTTATACACATTTAAGACATGATTAACTTACTTTCATCATTTTCTCCTGCTTCAGATGTCACAGTGATTGTGAAAGTCGTTGGCTTTTCTGACAATACTGCTCAAAGAAAAAAAAAAAAAGAAAGAATAGAGTGAAATTCCTTAAAACAGACAACTACTTCTTCACATCATTAAAACTGAACTTCTCAAGGACTAACAAAGCAAGGATGTTCTTGATACAGTGTTAAGAGCCTAATAATAAAAACTTCAATTAACAGCTATTTTCTATATGATGTGATGTTCAGAGTGCTCTTTGAATGACAGCGTAAAACATGAACAATACTTAAAAATTCTCTCTTTTTGGAATTTTCTCCTTTGACGTCGCACTTTTCCAAAAATGTGCAAACCTACCTCCCATCAAATGACATATGCTAGAGCACTGAATCTGTGCAGAAAGCTCCCAAAGCTAATTTGCTTTATTGTGCTAGATATTTGTGATGAGACTCCAGTCCACTTTCAGCCCTGGACTATTTTTACAGTGTCTGCACCTATTTCTATATTTAGGGCAGCTTAATGTAACAAATGATTCTTAAAACAAAAAAAGGAATACACAGTGCTTTCCTTCAAAACTGTACTACTCATGTAGTGGACTAGAATGAAATTGCGTGAACAAGTCAGCTAGCAGACAACAAATGGATCTATAGAGACACACAAAACACAAGCTCTGTGTCCTAAAGTTTCACTGACTAGAAACCTCATTGCACAATAGTGGGTCGCAGATATCATCCTCAAATAAGAACTGTTCTACATCCCTTTTATAACCTATGCCAAATCTTGTGTATATGTTCTAATAGTATTAATTGAGTTTTGCCTAATTGCTAATGTACTACTATGATCTTCCTTACTCCTTCTTCTTTTAGGCATAGGTGGATGACATGAATGACAAATGAAGTCAGAATAACCATTAGAAGAGAGGTTATATGAAAGTGTATTACAATAAATGATTCAGCACCCTCAGCTACCAAAGATCAATTCACACACCAGTGTTATAACTGAAGAACCTATAAGGTTTTCAGATTAAAGCAACAGTCAAATGTAGCGGGCAAATGCCTGCGTGAGGCAGTTACTGACATGTCACATATGCTGAAACCTTGGGCAAAGTGGTAGGAAAATGAAAATGCACAATTATTTCACTGTAATTTCACTGGATACTAAGCACCGTAAATTGTGGATTAGATAGTGTTGCAGACACTCTTAATTACCTGATGGCAACCAGGAAATCCTGAAAACATGAAGAGACAATCTATCATAGAACCATTTGGTCGGAAAAGATTTTTGAGATTATCGAGTCCAACCATACCTGTCCACTACTAAACCATATCCCTGAGCACCTCATCTACCTGCCTTTTAAACACCTCCAGGGATGGGGACTCAAGTATATCCCTGGGCAGCCTCTTCCAGTGTCTGAGAACTCTTGCAGTGAGGAAAGTTTTCCTGATGTCCAATCTGAGCCTCCCCTGGTGCAATGTGAGGCCATTTCCCCTCGTTCCAGGTCACTTTGGAGAGGAGCCCAGCACCCACCAGCGTATCACGGGAAACTTTGCACCTGGGAATTAAAGCTTCCCTGTGTTCCACCACGGGCCTGCACATTGGATGAGGCAGACACAAGGGGAAGCCACACATTTAAGCATCCCAAACATCCCCACAGCTGTGAGGCACAGTTCCACAGAGAGAAATGGGCCAGAATTCCCACATTCCCACCCAGAGAATCGTTCAGCCTGGAGAAGAGAAAGCTCATAGGAGCTCTTATAGCAAGTTTCTAGTACCTGAAGGGGCTACAGGAAAGCTGGGGAGGGACTGTTCATAAAGACTTGTTGTGACAGGACTGGGGGCAATGGGTATAAACTGGACAGGGGCAGATTTCGAATAGAAATAATTTCTTCCCGATGAGGGCGGTGAGGCATTGCCACAGGTTGCCCAGGGAAGCTGTGGCTGCCCCATCCCTGGAGGTGTTCAAGGCCAGGTTGGATGGGGCCTTGGGCAGCCTGGCCTGGTGGGAGGTGTCCCTGCCCACGGCAGGTGGGGTGGAACGGGATGATTTTTAAGGTCCCTTCCAACCCATGATTCCATGACTCTGACAGGTCTCTCTCAGTCGCACCCTTCGCCAGCGCCCATGCCCGCCGCACGCACCAACACGGGCCCGGCGAAAGGCGCCGGAGAAAAAAAAACCAAAACCCCCCAAAAAACAACCAACCAAAAAAACCAAAACCCAAAAATACACACACAAAAAAAATCCCCAAACCCCAAAAGACGAAAAGCTCACGCCGCGGGTCTCGCAGCGAGGAGAAGGGGCGGGCGGGAGCCGGGGGGCCCTCCCGCAGGTCCCGGCTCACCCGTGAAGGAGTCCGGGTAGATGGACTGCAGGGCCTCCAGCTCGTTGCGCTGCTCCTCGCCGTAATCGGTCATCGCCGCCCCCGGCCATGGGCCGCGCGCCGCCCCGCGTGCCCCTGCGCGCGCCGCTCCGGCATCGGCTGGGCGGGCCTGGCGCCGCGCGCACCGCGCGCTCCCCTCCCTCCCTATCCGGTTCCTCCCCCCGCCCCGCTCGGCGGTGGATGGCTTTGGGCTGAAGGGGCGCGCGGGGCGGGCTGTGTGGGAGGGGTGCGGGGCGCTGGCACCGGTTGGAGACCGCAGTGCTGGAGGTGTTTAAGGCACGGGTAGATGAAGTGCTTCGGGATGTGATTTAGTAGTGGGCAGGTACGGTTGGGCTTGATTATCATGCAGTAGTTTGGGTTGAAAGGGACCTTAAAGCCCATCCAGTTCCAGCCCCCGTACCGTGGGCACGGACATCCCACTAGGTCAGACTGGCCAAGGCCCATCCGACCTGGCCTTGAACACCCCCAGGGATGGGGCAGCCTCAGCTTCCCTGGGCAACCTGTGCCAGTGCCTCACCACCCTTATCGTGAAGAAATGCCTCCTTATGCCTAGACTAAATCTTCCCCTCTCCAGTTTATACCCATTGCCCCTAGTACTGTTCCTACAAGGCTTTGTAGGCAGTCCCTCCCCAGCTTTCTTGTAGCCCCTTCAGGTACTACAAGGTCGCTATAAGGTCTCCTCAGAGTCTTCACCTCTCCAGGCAGAACAACTTCAACTCTCTCAGCCTGTCTTTGTATAGAAGGTGCTCCTGCCCTCTGATCATCTTTGTAGCCCCACTCTGAACCCATTCCAACAGTTCCATATCCTTACCTTGAGGATTCCAGAACTGGACACAGTACTCCAGATGAGGTCTCACAAGAGAGGAATAGAGGGACAGAATCGCCTCCCTCAACCCCCTGGCCACACTTCTTTTGGTGCAGCCCACGATACAGACGGTCTTCTGGGCTGTGAGTGCACACTGCTGGCTCATGTCGAGCTGCTCATCGACCAGCAACCCAAGTCGTTCTCTGCAGGGCAGCTCTCAATCATGTCATCCCCCATCGTGTACTGAAAACAGGGATTGCTCCGACTCAGGTGTAGGACCTTGCACTTGGCCTGTTGAACCTCATGATGGTCTCACAGGCCCACTTCTTCAGCCTGTCCAGGTCCCTACGGATAACATCCCATCCTTCTGGTGCGGCAACTGCACCACTCAGCTTAGTGTTATCTGCAAACTTGCTGAAGGTGAAGGTGCACTCAATCTCACTGTCTATATCACTGATGATATTAAACAGCACCGGTGCCAATACGGAACACCTGAGGCTTCTCACAGATCTCTGTCTGGACTTCGAACCATTGACCACTACACTCTGAATACAACCATCCACTCATCAAATCCACATCTTTCCAGTTTAGGGAGAAGGATGAAATAATGAGCCATACTGATTGTTTTCTCAAAGGATGATCCAACACAGCGCCTTCTAGTCAGTTAATTGTGGCATTTGCTGCTTGGCTTGCTGCATCAGGCCTGCCCTGGCTCCACCCCTTCATCCCTCTTTTCTTCCAGCTGGGAAATGCAGTGTTTTGAGTAGGTAAAGCATTTGGCCTCCGACTCAGACTCTTGAGGGTCTGTGGACTCCCAACTAGAGGCAGGCTTCAGAGTTATTGTAAAAAGTACATTGCTGCTAGGCTGGTATTCACTGTTTATCATTCTTTCACTGAAAATTTATAGGGATGAGCAGACTGGAGGGGATTCAAAACTGTTGCTCTAGGAATAGCATCATGGTACTGTGGAGGCAGCAGAATGCCCTTTCAGGCTGGAAGGGGAAGTCATTTGATGCAGCTGGAAAAATCAATTGGTACAGCCTAGAGTTTAAACATCTGCAAACTTCCCAGGAGATGTTCACAGTGATTTCAGAAGCCCCATCTCTTGGGCAGCATTATTGTGCAACTGAGGAACAGGAGTCAGGAAGGCTAGCAGTACTGGGTCCCCTCATATATGGGAGATGCTTGCAATGGTGAATTTAAGACTGGTGAGGGTTAAACAACAGCAGACTCTGAAACTTGGTACACAGACTAGTTTATACAGACTAGTTTTAAGGTGCATCAGTTTCCTGGGCTTCTGGCCAGCACTTTTGCCCGGGTGCATTTTGCAAGCTTAGTTTCCAGAAAACTTATCCATGGACATAACAGCAATAATTTTCACTTGAAGCGAGCAAACTGCAATTCTAAATTGATTTGGGGTAAGGTGTCTCACATTTTAGAAGGCACAGTTCAACTGTTCAGAACCAACTCACTGATTTTTCTGTAATCATGAACTCTTTTGAAAGCTGCACCTTCACTACCAATCAATCCCTTATGTGTTTCAGGGAGCAGAGGAGCAAAGGGAGAAGGCATTTCTTCTAGGGGTCGCTGAGACAAACCTAGATAATCTGCTTTTGATCTGTACAGAGTGGATCAGACTCCTAATATCCAATCAAAGTTGAGCTATTAATTTTTAAAGATTTTTAATGGGCAAGAAGAACAAGCATTTGGGAATAAACTTTCTCCCCCAGTACATTAATTCAGTACTCATTCTTTTTTGCACAAGTATTAGAAAGCAGAGAGCTGCAGATTGAAACAGCCACCCCAATTTTCACATAGACATTCACATCCCACTGGAGTCAGATGTCATCAGGAGAGGTGTCTGTAAGCATCTGCTGAAGGACTACATTAACAGGATGTACTTGCTCATGTACTTCATATACCAGTGTAATAAGGTGTCAGAAAGTTCCAGAGCAGCTTAGATCTGAGGTGGAGCTATTCCTGATTTTCTGCAAGGTGTTGGTGGGGGCTCGAACCCTCAGAGCTGTGTTCCGATCACAGGATTTACATCAATCTTCAGGTATTTTTCATCTGCAGACTCCTTGAGCGCCCAGTCATGGAGGAGGCTGTAGTCATAGTGTTCCTCATCCACTTGTTTTAGAAAGGCCAATCCAGAAATGGCTTGCCACTCTCTGAGAGATGGGATACGGATTTCCTTTACATTTTCACTCCCTGGGACAAAGCCAAAGAACTTTCTTACATGCTGCATGGCATAGAGCCTGGAGTGCTGTTCTGTTGCTTCATCAAAGAGCTCCTGCTCGTTGTGGACATAGCTGCTCCAATATCTGAAATGCAGAAAGCTCAGTGGGGAAAAACAACTTGCTAGGCAGTAAGACAGGAAGACAGTGATGACTACTACAGCGATGAGAAACCAGCCAGCCACCTAACAAAGAAAAAAAAAAAAACACCAAAACCCATTAACAGCTGAAAATAGTCATTGTGGAAACTTCTGAGCATTAGAAAATCCATAAGGTTATCTTTACTTGCTTTCCCTGAATGAGAAGGTTAACAAGGTGTAAGACTAGTAAGGGTCTGTTGCCATCAAACCCAGTCCTACTGGAGATAGTCACAGAGTAAGGTTGTTTCAGCCAAGTTTAAGAAAGTTCAGTTGCACTATTTAAGGATTTTGCCTCCACAGCTACTACCGTGAGTCTGTAGCAGAAAAGCCACCTACTTCCTAGCCCATGTTAGTTTATAGCCTGTTTAAAACTAGTTTTCTTTGAAGCAACAATTTACCACCCATTATCTTGTTGTGTAGGCTTTTAGAACTAAGTGTGATCTAAAACCAGGATTTTAATTTGGTTTACATGGAGCTCTCAGCCTGAGTGCCTTAGTCACATATTTCTTATGTTTGACTGAAGAAGCTTCATGCCCTTCCTGACTCTTGGAACTTCCATTTATTATACTTGATGATATTTTTCAAGACACTATGCAAGGAAGAACATATCCTCCAGCAGCAGATTACAATTGGCCAACCAGACAAAAATTCATATACCTAAATTTCAATTCCAGTTACAGGAGCAAAGCAGGCTTCAAAACACAGATCCTGTCTGTGTCACACATTGTCTGCCAGGTTAACTCTAGTTCATCATTAGATCCACTGGCAACAGAAGCCATGAGTTACTCACTTGTGACTGGTATCGAAGTAGAAGAATCACTTCATCTCTTGCCCGGGTCAGCTCTGGAGGAACTAACTGACTGCATGGAAATGCAGCCAATATCCTTCTATGTTCACTAGCACTAACATTAAGATTAGGTTCATAATAATTCACAGAGATGTACTCACTCATAGCACAGACATAATATGAACCATTTATCAGGGTGACTGCAAGCCATGTTACTGGAGCAACTAGGGCTCTCCCAGTGATGCTGCACAAGACAAAGCAGATCAGCTTGCATTGCAGTAATCGGTTCAGAGTAGTCTCTTCCCGAAGAGGAGAACTTTTGCCTGTAACCAGCCTCCAAGTCTGGTTATTCAGGGCATAGCCAACAATCAGAAGGATCAGTGCAGGAACTCCTAGGAAAGCCAGCCCGTAGATAAGGTTTTGCCCAACATGACAAGGGCAGCTGAACGTAAAAAATGAGAAAAGTTGCTGCCCACCAATTGTCAATATTGCAATTACAGCATTAGCAAGAACAACCTCTTTGCCTTTTAGAAAAGTTAACCACTTCGGAAAGAAAGCCATTTTAGATCTTAATCTTTACCAGATGCTTTAAGTCAGTACTAGCTTTTAGTTACACTCAGATAAAGATAGTGGCAGTAGAACAGAACAAGCTCCAACAGCTTAAAAAGAAAACACCAAGGAAAGCCCAAACACCTAAACAAACCCCCTACAAGTTTCTTTCCTCTAACTAGTTTCTGATTCTACTCCACAACAACTAAAAGCTTCTTTGCTGGCTTTAAATATACTTGCAGACACCCACTCATGTGTTTTAATTGATTCAATAATTGATCCAGCTGTTCTGTAACACTTAGCTTTTAGGCAATCCTGAGCTCTGCCAGCTTTTTGCTAATTGTCTGTAACAAACAATAAATTCCCCTTACCATTTGGATGACATGCAATGCTGTGAAACAAATGACTACCCTGTCAGGGTTAATTAGCAAGCTCTTTGCTAATCAATGGTAATTAGCAGAAGCATGATGTGGAATGGAAGGGGTGAGGAGGGAGAAAAAATGGAGAACTTTCAGCTGTTCTTCATTAAAAAACAACCAAACATACCCTTGTCAAATGGATTAATTATAAAAATACAAAGCATTTTAAATGCTTCAGCATTAAAATAAAGATTCCATAAGTTATACAAAGTTTGGAATCCCAATTCTGTTCATACTTAATGTCAGTTCCTGTTCTGAGGCAATTTGGTCTCCAAACACTGGAGTCTGAGATGTAGTTAGCTGCTAGACTGTGAGGATATCAGTGTTTCATCTATAGGTGGCAAGAAGTTAGCATGTACATATTTCTTTTCTTGACAGCGTTGAATGTTTCCTTTGGATGTTTTTTTTGGTAATGTGTAATCTGCTCTTCACTTCACACAGTGTCAAGACAGCTTGAGACATGCTTCTGATAATAGTTGGCATTTATATAGCATACTTGTGTCTACAATTTTTAAGATTTTCTGTAAGTGTCATCAGCTCCATTCTATGGACAGAGGTAGGTAGAAATTTTTCAGTTAAATGTTTCCAAGACCTGGTTACTGGATATTGGGATGTATCATCTGGGTTCTCGGCATCTCTCACTAATGAAGCCTTAAACAGAGGTTAATTTTTTAATGTTTCAGTCTTGATGATGTTCTCCATGTCATACTTTGTCTATGGTCGTGGTATCCAGGAGTTCTGTATGTTGCATTCTCTAAGCTGGTCTGAATATGAAAATACTTGTGTTTAACTTCTGAAAAGTCTAGCTGCCTGTAATAGGAACACTTTTACCAAGAACAGAACAAAAATTAGTCAGAAAGTCCATGAGGAAAATTGTCTTCCCGTTACAGATGGCATGTGTGAACTTGGTCACATGACTAATAGTGTCTGACTGCACAGCCTCTTCTCTCCCCTTACAGAGAGGGTTGCTAATAGTAACTTTAAGCTAAAAAAATAGTTTTAGCACCTATGGTATCTGCTTAGATGGCAGAGATGTTCTCACAGCTGTTATTCACATGGATGATGTTATACTCGCCTTGCCTGTTCACTAGGCAAGACTTTGTTCCTCCAGTGCACTCTTAGGGTGGATGACTTCTTGTCTCATCCCCAGACACAATCTGCGAATGAGATCCTTGCTGATAAATGGTTCTCAAAATTCTATGACATTATTAGACAAAAGCAATAGAGAAACGCGCTGAAACATCCAGCAGCATTTTACCACAGCTTTTCTGGAACCTGTTGTTAAGTTCTTGGTTCTAGGGCAGGTTAGTAGCACAACAAAATCCCAGTGGTATCTCAACACTGCCATTTTGAAGCTTCGTTTTGTTTCAGTATCACAGGATTTCAATATTTGGTTTTTTTTTGTACTAGTGACATTACATTTTGAAAAAAGTTACCTCCTTAAATTCAGCAGAGTAACCCCACTAGGGTATTACAGAATTATTCTGAACATTTTTTTTTGTGAAAGTTTTCCATTATACCACTTAATTTGAAAGTCTCTGATTGATTGCTGCTGAGCTTTCTTTGGGAACCCATGTCTTGCTTTGTTTATATGGGAGGCTTTCCCAAGCATCATTTGTTTACTCAAGAAACACATTAGATGTGAAGCTGAAGAGAGGTGCAACACTGAAATATTCATTGTCAGCCTGAGGCTTTTGAATGAGGCATTTTATACAATCAATAGAACAACTTTGCGCTGCTGCATTGTCATTTCTTTGGCATTTATGCTGTGCTGTAAATAATCCTCCTGGAAAGTCCTGTTATGGAACAAATTACAGAGTTGGATCCAATTCAGAGCTTGGGCAGCATGTCAAACCCTTAAGTACTTTCCTTCGCAGAGGAACCCAAAGTCCTTTGGTAGACATTTAGGCTCTTTGTCTGATGCCCAGGAAGAGTTAGAACTGAATGCAATCCAAAATACCACTACCTGATGTGACAGCCAGCTTGCCTCTGAGGCAAAGACATGCTTGTAAGCTGATGTCTGAGGCAAATCGGATACATGGGAAAACCTTATCCATAGTTTTACTTGTCATTTTGCATGGCTCTGTCAGCTGATCAAACAGCTGATCTTCTGTGCCTCCTGTAGCTGCATTTTGAGTTACATTTTATATGGATGTCAAGCCTGTTTCTGCATGTTGGGAAGCATGCTATGAGAGTACCTGCATGACAGATAGAGCATAGGGGAACACTGCCTATGTCCTGTGGTCTGTCTGATTGCAGGCTGGCTTCAGACTGCCAAGTCATTTTCATAGTCTCTTTGTCCTGGTTGAGGGAGACGTTCCTCTCCCCTTAACCAGGACAAGCACCACTGAGAAAATCATCAATAAGTTTTATGATAAGGGAAGATTAGAAACCTGTTAATGTTTTTTTAAGCTCATCTTTTGCTTCAGTATTCAGCTGTGTTTCCTAGGTAAGTTTTTATGAGATTTTAGGTGCTTGCAGCAAGTTCCAGAAGGTAGGCACTTGAATCTAAAAATAACCTCTTGAAAATTGTTCCTGGGATGCCTAACCTAACCAAGGAAGTTTTAGCAGGTCACTCTGAAAATGCTTCCCAGGCCAGGTGCTGCAGGCAAGATGGAAGCAACGGCACTGGTTTATTCTGAAGCATGGCCAAAGCAGCAGCCACACTGGGCTTTGAATAAAAGCACTCATTTATGGTGCAGGAAGCCTGTGTTCAAGTACATTTTTTAATGTAGCTTAAGCCCATCACCTACCTTCTTGCTATTTGAAAAAAATCAATTTTCTGTGAGTGAAATATTTAACATGATCTATTGAGCTGGAGATGGAGAGCAAACAAAAGTCTGATCCTGTACTGCACTAATTTGGACATCCATCTTTTCTGGCAAGTGTATTCTTGTTTTGGCTCAAAGAACTTTTTTAGGCAATTTCTTTAGGCATTTGACACCTAATTTATTATTGACCTTTGTATTGCACTCTGCTCTGGGATGCAGATGTTTGGGAGAATCCTTTCATACTGGACTGCTAAAGAGATCATGTGCTTGGCTCTACAGGTTTCAGCTTTCCCATAACGGCCAGACCACTAGAAGAGACAAGGTGCTGGTGCACACTTTTATGCATGCTTTCGAACTACAGGAGAACACACTTTTGTGTATTTTTTTTCAGTTTAATGGGAATGAAGAGAACTGGTGTAGTCTAGTACTCAAACATTGTGCCAGACCAACCTTCTTGGGGCTGAAGGCTAAAATCCTCTCCTGACAAATACGACAGAAGGGGAGGTGGAGGGTGGTGCGAACTTCTTCTCTACTCAGACTGCCTTGAATTATTTCTGAGAAGTCTATGTTAAGGTTTAAAACAGGTGCCAGATACATGCAAACGTCTACTTGTTTCACAGGGCTGCAAATCAGACAACAGTTAAAATTAGGTTTTGGTTTGTTCCTGGACATGTGGATGCAGTCCATCATTGACTTCTTACCCTCACTGGAGCCGTCGAATCCCCGGTTTATTTGGACGCACCATTTCAGCTTTGTTTTCTCAGTCATGTGCTGACCTTTCAAAAATATGTACATTCTACCTAATACGTCATACTGTGTGTGTGTATTTACGTGTATACATGTGCGCATTTATGTGTTTTCCAAACAGTGCTGATATGTTCTTCCTATGCATTGCACTGTTTGGTCCACAGTGTTTCTTCGTGACTATAATGTTAAAAATGCAGGCTGAAGTAATTAATCTTATATTCAGAACTCGATAAATAAAATAGTGTTAATTTATGAGTAGCCTTAAGCACTTTGTGATGCTTTCACTGCAGTTAAATTATGCTAATGATAATCTTTTAGAGCTATTTTTGAAAATGCAATGCACAACACTTTCTACAGAATATGAGATGTCTCTTGCAAAGAGATAGATTTTGGGCTTGTCACTAGCTGGACACAATCTGAGCAACAGATCGTCTCAGACAAAATGCAGGTAACTATCTAGAAGTCGTAATGCCTGGATTTTATAATTTATTTAAATTTAAATATGGGAGGTACTTCCAATAGTTTCACTTATAAAATGGAATTGGATTTTACAGGGCCAGAAAAGTGCCTAGAAATAAATAGAAGAGGCTTATTATATTGTAAAGTTGTCAACACCAGCACATTCTGTATAAAATGAAAGCTGTCGAGATCACTGTTTTCCACAAAAGAAACCTGAAAATCCTTTTATCTGTCCTATTTTTTTGTTGTTGAATTTTGTTGTAACTTTAGACTTCCATTTTTAAAAGTAAATTAATCTTTTTTTTTCCTGAAATGAACCACACCTGCTGCTTTCTGTGTATTTGGAATAGTAAATACCTGTAATGTTACTCTAGCGCTGAATCTATTAATTAATCAGAGTTTAATAACAGCATGGCATTGAGGTGAGGCCATGTATTTTTACTTCCTTTCCTGAGAGGACTTGGTAGGAATATATGTAGAGATAAATCCTATATGGAAAGGCAGCCATTTGATTAATTTCTAAATTCACTTGTGATCACAGCCTAAATTTATTGCAAATCTACACTAACAGAATAGACCAAATTTACCTCTGGGGAAAACAGAAAGAGTAAGCATAAACTTTCTGGATGTTCATAGTGGGGATGTTTATAAATACAGCAGGTTAAGAGTGATGTAGTTACAGCAGGTTAAGAGTGATGTAAGATCTGCTAGAAACATCATCGTTAATGAAAATGCCATTTGCACGAGCTGGTGACTGTGACAGGTATAGAGTTTATTTCTCTGAGAATCTGAGTAGTCTAGATTTATCCTGCCAGCTCTGAAGAAACATGATGATAGTAGCACCTTGTAACCCATACTGCTTCTGCATAGGCAAACGCTAACTCACCAGACTAAAGCTGTCAGAGCTGACAGAAGACTGTATATCCTGAAGGCTCTAAACCGATGAATTTTTAATTGCCTTGTGCGGCGGTATCTTGAAATTGTGTTTTTATTCTTCAGAGAGGGAGCTTTTGTTAACTCTTCAAACACCAAAACCTGGCACAAACAGAATGAAATCACTGTCTCTAAAAATCTAAGACCCGTGAATCTCTTGGGGCTGCCTCATTTGTCTTCTCTTAGCCATTTGTTGTGTATTTGATTACAAATAATTCTTCTGGATGGAACGTTTGTTTACGTTGTGTACAGAGGCAGGTCTGTTGCCAGTCAGATTCCTCCCAGAGGGCTCCGTACACATAGAGAATAGGAGGAGCATCAGCAGCATTACAAATTGCAGCAAACAAATCTCATGCAAAAGGCAGAAAAGCAAAAGAAGAAAACCTTAGAGAAGGGAAAGAGGAAATAGAGAAACAGAGAGAAAACGGTGCGGTTTGAGGAAGAGAAGACATACACTGACAATCAAGTGCATCAGGTGCCAAGGTGCTACACGAGCAACATGTCTCGACCACCAGGAAGAAAACAGGAGAACCACAAAATAGTAAGATATTTTTGGATTGTGTGATTAAAATTGTACATGGAGTAAGAATAAGCTATTATTGTATTGGTGTGTTTTATACAGTCATATTTCTGAATAGCCTGAAAGTACTGAAAAGATGGAGATAAATCTGCCAGTATGAGAACAGAGGCTCTGGTAGATTTTATGGCTACAGTGGGACCCCCTTATGAGCTGCCAACAAGCTGCCACCCATTAAGCAGTGGCATAAAAAAGCCTTCCCATAGGGCTTGTAGTCTGTTTGAGCAGTAATACTGATATTTGCTCTAGGAGCTTTTCTATTTCTCCAGCTGCCTTGCTTATGACATGAAATGATTTTCAGACAGTCCTGCCCTCAGTGTGAGTCCTTGAGGCCAAAATTCTTGTTGTTTGAGAAAAGAAGCTGCACTGGCCACATCTCTACCCCATGAACAGTTACAGGAAGAGACTGTAAAAGGACTAATAGGTCATTGCTTCAATTATTCTTTCGAACTAAACTCATCAGTGATCTTGAGTGGCAGTTGACAGCATTTGTCGTTCCAGCATACATTTGTGCTGTTATAGCATACAAAAATCTACCTGATGTAAGCTGTATCCCAAGAAATGTTATTTCTGACAATCAAAATCCCTACACAAAGACTCAAGTGATGGTCAAACTGGACTATCACCCTTGGACTGGGGATTTCAGTGGACAAAAGTTTCTGGACTAATGTAAATGTTATTTTTGCTTGCTTTTAATACAGCAGCAGCTCAAAAATGTGGAAAAGTTTGATTCTAGTTTGCTTCATTTATTATTTCAAACTTTTCTTGCAGAGCAGAGAACTTTTTGTACTCACGTATGGGGCTTTAGTAGCCCAGCTATGCAAGGACTACGAAAAAGATGAAGATGTCAACACCTGCTTAGACCAAATGTAAGTGCTGCTTTAATTGTTCAACTTTGTTGATAATGCTATTTTTCCACCTCTATATTAGCCTGCAGTTTTATGTCTGTTATCTTATGAATTTCAGCCTTCTGTCTAGGATTGCAGAGAGCATGGGGATAAGGTTCAATATTCTGTCAGCAGAAATAACAGTGATTTGTGAATGAAAAATGACAATCACCTTTTGAATTCTCAGAAGAAAAGTGTCAGGATTGCTTCGATAGCTTACGTTTGTTCCTTGTTGTCCTGTGTTCAGCTAATTAATAATATAAACGTCTAAATTTCCTCTCCCGTTTCCATGTATTAATTTTCAACTTTGATGTTAACTCAACTCTTCTATTTCTTCATATTTATATTACTTCAAACTAGACAATCTTTTTGTTTCTCATAGGTGTTTCGTAGTCAACATGCTTTTGTGTGGCTTTCCCATGGCTCTCCTTCATCTAGCTACACCATGGCTGTGTGACTAGAACAGCTAAGAAATAGTCACAGTTCCAGATTGTAGGGATTTGGCTTAGGTGACTCAGTCAATAGGCAGACTCCTTTTGTAATCAGTGACCTTCTGTGAGGGTCTAATTCAGGTGTCTGACTTGGATGCTCTGAAATGTCCATTGTGGGATGGCTCTCTTCCCCCTTGCCCGGGTTAGGGGCAGATGGGCCTCTCAACTTTAAAAGGCCATACAGCAATGAGTGAAATAGCACAAATGGTCAATGAGGAACTGATTTCCACATGGATAACCTCTTTGGAAGATGAAGCTTCTACGTTTGTAGGGTCCTATCATCCTGACTGAGATTCTCAAGCATTGTCATAGTAAAAATAATAACATCACAGAAAATCAGCAAGAAACAATTTTTGAGCTGGTTAACAAGAAGATATACTAAGGTCTTCAGCAGAAGAGCAGGTCTTGTGTTTTCAGGCAAAACAGGCATACAAACAGGGATTTGCAACAGCCACAGTGGACAGAAAAAATGACCACATTACTATTGATCTGAAATCTTGCAAACAAACTACAGTCCAATAGCTGTCAATATAACTGGGTTAAAACATCATTGACTGTAAAAAAGAAAAACAATTTATTCACAATATAAGAAGGGGCAACATCCCTCAGATATTTATTTGACGTTGACCTCTCATTGTGCTCTGATGAAAATTGTACACTTTAAAAATATACGGATTTCTTTCTGATGCTGTAGTAGAAATTGCATTTTGGAAGAAGTGGAGATTTATTTTTCTCCTTGTGTTTTTATTATTATAGCTTTTTTTAATATATAGAAAGACTTGATAAAATAATGATATATTTCTTGAAAGCAATACAGCTATCGTTACTTCTAGAAGATGAAAACATCCCAGCTTCAGGAAGAAACCTTACAGATTAACAGAACTCTGACAGTTCAGAATAGTATTCTTAGGTTTCTCTCTATATGTCTGTACATATATAAACCATAGTAAGATGGGTGTTTCTCACTGTACAGTTGCCAAATAGCTGCTTGTCAATTTGTTATTCATTTGTCTTTGAAAATTTAAGGCATAAAAGTTGAAAAGGATCTAAGCAGTCATGTGCATCACCAATAAATGCCTTGCTAACTGCTGATGACATATTTACCAACATTATTGATACTGGTACTTAGTCAATAAATAAATATTTAATTGTTTTCTAATGCATGACACACTGCAGTTTTAAACTTCATTCTGCCAAACCCACTTTTTGTTCTTGTCATCACATTAGACATCAGATCACATCTTGGCTTCTTGTCAAAAACAGGGTATAAAATCAGTAAGGAAGTCCACTGAGTCCAGGCTGCTTTACTGACAGTAAAGGGCCTCTGACAGAGTGCCAACATCCACCTAGATGGAAAGGAAAAATACCCTAAAAACATTTCTGAGTTGAGTTCACACTCTTTTATAACATTTGTATGACTCTCTTCCCCTTTTTTCAAAAATGCTTGTAGGCATAGCTGTTTTGCAAACTGTGTAGTTACTGACCTTTGTTAATATGTGAGAGCTAGAAATATATTTGTTTTACCAAAAATTCCTTTAATGTCCATCCTTTTTTATTTCATTTCCCTGAAATTGTGTTTTCAATACAAAGTGAAGGTGATGGTGTTTTGAAACTACATCAACTAGGAAATTTTGGATTTTTTCTACAACTGGTAAATGAAGAGAGAGGACATGTTAGAAAAAAAGACAAAGAGGGAATTGTAGATGAAGAGTGAAAAATAGGGTGAAGAGGTAAGATGATAAAGTGGAAGAGTTCAGGTGTGAGTCCATTTCCTATGGGCTTTCCTAACACCTGAACACTGCAATGAAGATGCCCAGGATTTGCTGAACTCCATATCAGTACAAAGGTGAATGCTGTGATCTGAAGGGGCAGTTGCTTTTTTCTTCTTTCAGAGACAGTTTGAGGTGAACCCTGGGGATCACAGAGCAATAGAGAAAATCCTGTGTTATGTTATCAATAACACAGGTTTTTTCCTATTCCTATTTTTAGTGACAAAGCAGTATTAATCAGGTGTATTATTTGTGTAGTATATTATACTTGCATAGCTAACATCTAATATTTATTCATATATGTAAATATAAATGTATGCATACACAACATATATTCATACCATCCTTGCCAGGGCATCATACTTAAAGGAGTATGATTCCTTACGTGACCACAGGCAAAGCGATCCCACTTTGCTGCCAAGTGTGGTGGAAAGAAGAATCTAGACAAGCAAAATCTGTTGTCCTCAAAGCCATTCATTTAAGAAGATACAGCTGTTTTGCTGAGAAAGCACAAGAGACAGATTAGGATGATGGTAGCTGGAAAGAAGTTCCCCATTTTGAATATAACTTCCTTTTCTTCTTAGGGGATACGGCATTGGCGTAAGGCTGATCGATGATTTTTTGGCTCGTTCATCTGTGAAAAAGTGCCACAGTTATTCTGAAACTGCAGACATGATTGCACAGGTAAATAACCTCCACCTCTGTCAGCTTGCTCCAGGACAGTTATCTATATTTTCTGCTATATCATGATTGTCTTATCAAAAACCCTCATCTCCACAATCACACCTATGCTTCCATTGGGTGAAATACAGCCTTTTCCTTACCTACAGTGTCATATCTACTAGTAGCTTGCAGGGTTTGGCTCTGAGAGAAGACATCACTTTCTGCCTCTGTAGCATAGTGCTGCATCTGGCTGACTCACGAGGGTTTTACTTTTATATCTGAGTTGAGGATAGAGAACAAAAAATGGGATACTTCCTGCGATAGGCTGCCAAACTCTGACCTAAACTGACCTAGAAGTTGGTTGCTAAGCTGAAATTTAAATTCTTCTACTCCTAGTAGGCTATGAGGTGTTTTGCTGTTAGAAAAATTATAAAGTTTCTTTTTGTTTGCTGCAGCTTAAGCTAATTTCTTCTACCCTCACCAGAAGATGCAGCAAACAACAAAAAATTACTTTTGCACTGCTGTCAGGCAAGAAAGATCTAGGAGGAGATTTAGTGGCACTACATGGGTTTCTAAAGATGTATTTTTGCTCCCGTGAGCAAGTCAGATTTTCTGGGGAATCTCAAAGAGAAATCCATAGGACGTTCAGCCCCTTTAGACTGCTGAGTCACTATAAAGGAGGTAGTGGTTCAAGGATATTGAGTTAGCTCAGACTAATACCTGCTCAGGTCATGGTGAGTGATCCCTTTTATCCGTTATGATTTTCAGCCATAAAGTATTGCCAGTGCAGAAATACCTGGCCTTTCCCAATGGTAAAAATTAGCCACACTCCATAACAAAGAATTTTTTGCTAGGTAGTCATTTGTTTTAAGAGAAGAGATCAGGGCATCAGTAATTTGAAGTAAGATTCATTTCCATTGTCTCATTTTAGGAGACAAATATGCCTGGTATACTTTATGATTTCTTGAGAATTACCAGCAGCATCAGCTAAATGTGAGCATTATGTTTAACTGCTGACTGCAGAACTGGGAAACAGGCTTTCTATACAGTGAGCTAAGACACCAGTATATGCTGGTTAGACAGGAGTATCTGAGTTCAAACTGTACATGGATATTGTCAGATGATGTGTGATCCTGTTCACATTAACTACATGTGAAATACCTGTGTTCCATCTGACTAAAATGGAGGGACAGAAGTTATGTTATTCCAGAATGTTTGTCATAGAGCAACTGATGGCTGCCACAGAAATAGAGAAAGGACATCCTTGCATTTGCTGTTGCTTGTAGGATTGTAAGGTGCACGAGCGCAAAACAAACATCTACACCATGTTCTGCTGAAGTTTAAAGCAGAAGCAGGTGGCATTACTAAAAGCCAGCCAGATCCCCTTAGCTCATAGAAGAGTGGAAACTAAATTTCTTCCTGAAGTAAACTGTATTTTGGAGCCTCAAATCAGGGTGATGTATAATAAAGCTCATCCTTCGGGGGAGCTGAGCCAAGGCAGAGGATACACTGGGATAGTAAGGGCAGCCAAATGAAAACCACAAGACAAGCAGAATTTCAATCACTGTATTAAAATATGCTGTCTCATTAAAAGAATTATACCAAGCTGCAAAATTATGTTTTCGTACAATTGTAAGTTCTTCTTCAGGGGATATTTGTATTTCATTGTCTCTGGATTTTCACAGATAATTGGTTTTCTGGGTTTTGTTCCTCATGATTTGGTTATTTGTTTAGAGCACACAGTCTCTTGAAAAGACTATTTTTAGCAAACCAGAAGAGGAGTTCTGTAGTGGGAATAGTGTGTTTGGTTTTGGGCCCCTCACTACAAGAAGGATGTTGAGGCTCTAGAGTGTGTCCAGAGAAGAGCAACGAAGCTGGTGAAAGGGCTTGAGAACAAGTCTTACGAGGAGTGGCTGAGGGAACTGGTGTTGTTTAGCCTTGAGAAGAGAAGGCTGAGGGGAGACCTTATTGTTCTCTACAACTACCTGAAAGGAGGTTGTAGAGAGGAGCATGCTGGCCTCTTCTCCCAAGTGACAGGGCACAGGACAATAGGAAATGGCCTCAAGCTCCACCAGGGGAAGTTCCGGCTGGGCATCAGAAAAAAAATTTTCATGGAAAGGGTCATTGGGCACTGGCAGAGGCTGCCCAGGGAGGTGGTTGAGTCACCTTCCCTGGAGGTGTTTAAAAGAAGGGTGGATGAGGTGCTGAGGGACATGGTTTAGTGTTTGATAGGAATGGTTGGACTCGATGATCCAGTGGGTCCTTTCCAACCTAGTAATTCTGTGATTCTGTAATATAACCTTTCTGAGGAAAAAATGCGATATGGAAAGCATTTTCACATTTGTTTGGCAAAAAATTTTTTTAATAGTCTTCAAGGACATTTTTCTGAGGCACATACCAACAGTAGATATGAAATAATCCAGCAAGTAACTGCAAATATGCTGTTAAGGTTGCAGGTTCAGAATTACACAGCAGATTACATGATCTCTGACTCTTCAGCAGTAGTGTTCTCAGCTAGGAGAAAGTCCCTAAATACATAACTGCAGTAACTCTTCTAAGGCAGAAATCTGTTTGAGAATGAGTGTGTGGAGTAATACCAGTTAAAAGTTAAAGTGATTAAGGCAGTTAAGCAGTTGAAGTAGTTAGAGCCAAATGTTCTGCAAACATAGCTGTTATCCTGCCGTCCTTTGGAAAGCAAAAAAATCTGCATGATTAGGCTGTGGACGTTGCCTGTGGAAATGGAAAGAAATGAAGCAAAGGAAAAAACAAAATGGGGAGTACAAAGCTAGCTGGCCATATTAGGAAATAAATAGCAGAGGAAAGGTGCAATAAGGCAGTGTCTGGGGGCTTAAAACTTCAACCATTGGTTCAGACTGCAAAGCCTGACATTTACTGCTAGTTTATACTGGACTGGAGAAGGGCCAACAAGTTTTGATGCTGTGCCAAAGTAAGTCCTTCTACACTGAGTTCCCATGGTGCTCACTGACTTTGTGTGCTGGTGCTGTGACTATGTGTGCTTAAAGTCGGAATTGAATAAGAAGAGAAAACAGACCATGTAAAAATAGGCTTTTTGCTCACTGGCTCATTGGGATAAGAAAATGGAAACCAATTGAGGAAAGATATTAAGAGCAAAGCTCAGCTAAAGAAGTAATGTCCTGGATTCAGAATTTGTTTCTGAGTTATAACTGAGGGTTACTTTTGAAATGAGCATGGTCTATTTGCTCTATAATCCTCCAAGATCTGGTAAATGTTGCTTTTCAAATTTCAGTAGTGATCGGGAACTGCATACAGCAGGTTGTTGTGCTAAGTGGTAGTCAATAAACTGAAAAATTAAGTGCTGCACTCTAAAGAGTAAAGAAAAGTTTGTGAGTACACAGAATCAGCAACAGACGGCAAGATCTTTAAAGCATCTTACTCTTGCCAAACACTGACTGTGGAAAAATACTGAGAATGAAATTATGGGAGCAATAATGTTATTTTGGCTTCCTTTCCCCTTCTAAGCAGATTAATTCTGGTCCTTCATTGATCTTGTTCTGTCATCTGAAATTATGTTTTCAGGGTTCATAATAGTCTGTATTATCACTTACTTTGCAAGATTGCTTATGCATACAATGTTTTGTAGTGAAAAGTCCCAGGTACTATATAAAGGGACTGATAAGTTAGTGGCCTCCTAAATATTGTGCTAATTCTAGGCTGTATTTTAGCGCCATCAAAATGTTGAGGAATTTTATTCTTGCTGCTTGAGCAAGACAGGTTGTGAGACTTTGAGTAAAAGTGGTAGCGCATTTTTAGTTCTGACTGCATAAATTTCTTGTTTGACATTAAACAATATATAATCCCATAGAGTTGCAGGTTTCAGAAGAGAGAGATTGCTTTATATGAGTGTCACTTTGATGGTGAGCCTATATTCATTTTTAAATAGATGTTCTTTTTTTTACATTTCATATAGACAGAAATAAGATGGATTTATGGCTGTAGGTTTCAAAACAGCTATTTAATTTTACTTCTCTGTCTTGGGCTCACAAAGAAAGATTGAAAAGACCTTTGTTTTACACTCTGAGGACTTGTGTAAGGTAGTTTTACAGGAATTTCTGTCCAGTCATAGCCCACTTTAAAAAAAAAAAATCTCATATCTGTTTATTGAATTGCTTACTTATGTCCTGAAATTATTCTTTTCTGCAGAGACTTTGCAATTTTCACATTATAGCTTTGAAATTTTGCCTTAATTTGGTGCTCCACTGCAAACCAGCTACTGGTTTTGCATAGTTTCCATGCAAGATCTCTTTTACACAGGAAATTTTAATAATGGAATTTGGACAGTTTCATCATTCCATAGTGCAAACTAAATTGGAAGCATATGAGGGCCCAGCATAGCTAGCGCGTTTTTGTTCTTATAACAAAGACTTGAAGTTTGATGGAGCAGCAAATGTGTAGTGGAAGAAGTGTTAGCAGAATCTGAGTGAGAATAATTGGGTTCCCGCAGAGAAGAAACAGTAAACCAAGGGACAAAGCACAGAAAACTGAGCAGAAGTTTGCTGTTTGTTTGTGCACTCATATTTTGATGGACATCGGAGTTAATGCAAAATACTGTTCGAGTGTTTTCCAGTTTGTTTGGATAGCGTTGATAATAGTCTTCGCCTTTCTCTGAGCTGCCATGTTAACTGCTGAGCTTTAATTCAGGGACAATGTTGATACAAACCAGCTTTTGTGACAGCTACTTGAAGGGCAGGGTTACATTTGCCAAAACCAGATCCCTACTGAAAATTTAGAGTCAAACTGGCTTTCATTTTTTTCTGGTCTTACGGAAATATTCCAGCATCCACATGGCAACTACATTAAGTCCCAGGCATTTTGGTAAGGCAACATAATTAGAATGACACTGCCCTGAGAATGAGGGTCGGTGAGAGACATAGGCTTCTGCCAGGCACATGTTGCAGCACCAAGTGTTCAGAGGCTGCTTTTGGTGGTGGAGAGACTCTCCATATGAGTTACGTGTGAACATGAAGCAGGGTTAAGGAAGATGAGATTAGCATGTGCCTTGGTTTTGCCCCTCCACGGTAAAGGATAAAGCCAGGTTGGGAAACAGTCTTGTTTCAGGTGGTTTTGGCTATGCAGGTGCAAAGCTATGAGCCTTCTCCTGAGGAGAGAGAGGGTGCCAAAAGTCCAAAGAAGTATCCCTCTTTTGTCCCACCTTTCCCTCTGCCGACTCTGCTTTTGCCTCTGTGTCCCAGCTCTTACATCATACTGGAGACCTCATCCTTACATCAACTTGTTTCCCATATTTCTTGATCAGCTCATTAACCTACTCAGTGTCCTCCTCTTTGCATCTGTTCTTTTGGCTTTCTGTGGTACCACTGAGGAAGAAGGTGGAAAGATAGCTTTGGGAAGGGAAGTTTGGCTCAGGCAGTGGAGACATCTTGTTAGGTGGTGTCTCCCCTCCCCTTGCGTGTCAGGAGGACATGAGATGGGTCTGGGCATTAGATGCTGGGGCATCTCTCACTAGGAAAAAGAAAAGCAGGGACATGTACACTGGAAACAGATGATTGCTATACTACCAGGAGAGGAGCTTGGGGAGAAAAATAGATATGCACCACACATGGTATCAGATGCACCTGCTGTTGTGACTCTCATTTTGGCAGCATTTCTTCTGTCCTTTCAGCTGCAGCAGGTACATTTAGGTATATAACGTGTTCTAAGTCTGCTGCAAAGTGGGTCAGCTAGGATACAAAACTAAAACATTTGCTCAAAGACCACAAGTTCTTCAAAACACATAGAAAATGCCAACCATATAGTGGCATTGGCTCTTGGAATTTATTTTAAAGAGGAGTAGTGGTCCATAAATGCAGATAGATGCTTTTTTTCTGCTGAAGAATTGCAGTGAGTATAAGAACAGCTGGGCAGAGTACCCTGGTTTGATAAGAGCCTGATTCTAGCAGAGCAAAAATATGATTCTTTGCAGACTCAGGGTCAAGCAGAGCAAAAATATGATTATTTGCAGGCTCAGAGAGCCTAGCAGTAAAATGCTGCATAAAAGCCCACCCAGCCACTCCAGAGAAAGAAACTTGGCAGAAAAATTGTTTTACTTTTATACAGTGTTCACAAAGGCTCTGGACACACTGTGTCAGAACCACATGGCGAATTCCAAGTGGGTGAGGTAAAGCATAGGACTCTGGGGTGAAACACATTTGTCAGAATCACTGGTTCTGTAGTTGCCTCACCTGCATTGTCTGCTGGTCCCTCTTGCTCCAGACACTAGTTTTCCTAAGATATTCAGAAAAATGAGAATCAGCTTGCTGAAAAAATATTTTCTTGTCTTAAAATGTGGAATTTCCTTCCAGACCCTCTGTCATATGCTGGCTCCAGGCCCAGTATGAACAATATTACATAGCTCCACTAGCTGCACCTGGTACATGAAACCCACTCAAAACAGTAGCTTTACACCTATATAAAGAAAAATTTTCAGTGGGAGAGGATAAGACCAAGTACTCTGTGGAGGCAAAATATCAGTAATGCATTTTCATCATTGTAACAAAACCCTAACAACAACTGATTTGTTTCAAAACAGCATGTTATTTTTCATCAAAAACACAAAACCGCTGAACCATTTGGTAATTTGAAGTTCTTGCTACCCTACAATTTGGCTGTAAGGTTTGTCCAAAAAATTACCTGGCACCTCACCATCAATGGTTGTCACTGCCACACATCCCAGGCAGATGTCTCAGGGACTAGAAGACCAGGGCTGATCTCTGTGACCATCCATGGTGTTCTAGGTGCAACAGGACTCCAAAGACACTGAGGTACCTTGAGTGACCACTGGTGCTTCAAAATAAACCTGTACCTGCAAATGGCATAGGAATGACCTGGAAGCAAAACCTCAAAACCACACACAACTTGTATTATTATATTCACAACTTTTAAATGACGTTACTTTATGGTAGTCACTTGATTTACATTGGACAAGCATACGGTGGTGGCTTTTACATAGGATATTGTTAAAATCCTCTTGTGGAAGTCATTATTCATCTCTTTTTGCTGTCAAGTCTTGATCTGGAGGCAGCAACCTTGGTAGAGCATGAACCCTAGGTGCCTTGGAGGATGGCAGCTTTTTCACTCATTGTAGGGAAATAATTTCATTCCATCCTTTTGGAGCAAGTTTGTAACTGGGAGGGAACGTGATGAGTAAGAACGAGGCTGTTGTGAAGAAGTATAGAGATGAAACCATGTACAAGTATGCTATAATAGCAAAATATTAAAAAGCTGAAAATATATTTGATCTATGGTATTTCCCTTCTGTCTACAAAGTCCAGCATTGTCTCTCTTTCCTCCTTTACTTCTTTTCGGCCTTCTTCAACTAGCTTGTGAATTGTGCTATAATGTTGGTTGCTGCTGGTGAATGAGTAGAGCTGGGAAGCATCTTCCCATGCCTGAAAAGCTGGCAGGGGGATCGCTTCTGGTTCCTTGTTCTCAAAAAAGCATTTCAGGTTTCGCTCGCTCAACTTGGTAGCATACAGCTGGAAAATCTGCTCCATTTGCTCTTTTTCCTTCTCCGTGTACACCCTCCAGAACATCAGCTGGAGGTGGCTGACTTTTGACTGGCAGCTCGCACAGCAGGTGGTTAGCAGGGAGAGAAGAGCTGTAGTAACTATCACACACCAGCCTAAAATCTGGGGAAAAAAAAGGAATTAATTTCAAGTTCAACAGGCCCAAGTAAGTATGCTACTTAGATCAAGAGTGTCTGACAGAGCGACCACACTTTGTCTGGAGGGTCTGCTGCTTCTCCTGGACCCTGCTGCGGGCATCTCGTCCCTGTTTGCATTTGGTGCCTGGCATTATCGTTAATGGGGAGTTCCTATGGGGACCAAAGGGAAGAAGACAACATCAGGACTGAGGCTTCTCAATAGTGCTCATTTTGATGTGTCTTTCTCAGGAAGGCAAAAGCTGGTTGATTTTTACAGTGGAAGGTAAAACTCTCAAGAAAAGTTGGCTTATCCGAAAGGCTGGCTGCCACCTCATCCCATTCTATAACAAAGGGAACTCGAATAACAACAGCTGAAGAGAGCAATGGCAATAGCAGGTTCAGGGACAGATGAACTCAAATCAGGTCTCAACTGCATGACTGTGTGTGAAGAATAATCTAGGAGAGATCTAAATGATCAATCAATAATGCTATGACTAAATAGTGCTATATAGAAAACAAGGCAGGAGCAGTGTTTGAGTAATTTAGAGAGGATATTGATGGGAGTTTATTGAAAAACTACAACCATCTGGCATGTGGTACACTGGAATTGCTCACTGAATTCTGTTACACAAACTGAAAAATGCATAGGGAGAATGAAATTTCACAATCACTAGATGGTGGATGTTTTTCTGTCTTCTGAAAATGTTAAATAATTACCCTGGAAAAATTAGGATTAAGACACAATTCTGAATTGTGATGAACTGCAAAAAGAAAAAAGGTAAGTAACTTTTTTCCCAGATCAATTGACCTTTTAAACTGTGACCATTTTTAGACATGTAAACAAATAAAACTGTTTTAGCGTTAATTAACTATCAAGTATATAAAAGTTAGTCTTAAATTTAATAGACTTTCCTCAAATTCTTTTACTAGGAAGTTCATTGGAATCTAAGCTATTCTTGTGAACCTTTTTTTGACTTCAATGAATCGCCATTTGTAGTGAAAAATCATTTTTATGCTAAAACTGGCTTACAGTTACCTTCTTGCCCAGTCCTGTGGGATGCTAGGAGGAGAGGACATAAGAAAGAAGGAATAGTGTGTATTTTGGCAGGTCTGTGTTGGCCCTGTAATAGAGCATAGTCCGTCTGCACACTGATTAGAAATGGTTGCTGTATTTTCAGAAAACTTTTGCTTTGCTGAAATACGCTTTTCCAGCATCATTCAACAGTTTTCATAGCAACTTCAGGGTTTGACAAAGTTCTGTTAGGAACATAAGGAAAGAGCTACTTCCAGGACTAAAGCTAAGGGAGAAGATGGAATAATGTGCTTGAAGTTGTTATTGTGGGATGTTCTGCTTTAAGCAAAGCAGAGATGTAAACACAATGTTTTCATGCCTAACACCACTGGTCTGGCCATTGTTTTTGCCTACTTACCCCACTGCAATGTGTGGTCTTTGCAAAAAAAGCAACTTGTTTTCAAGCAGTGGAACAGAAGCTTGACAAAAGTTTGTTCTTAAGGGCTGGTATGGAAAAATAGTTTTGCTTTCCTTTGTTTTTCTAGTCACTTTGTACTGATTGATGATTTCTATGGGTATTTGAAAAACTCTTTTTAGCAGCTTTTCATTTTCTTGCAGCTTGGAGAATGAACCCGTATATTCTCATGCTATTTCCTATACATAAAACTTAAAGTCTCAAGTACTGTTTGCTATTTTCTTCTAAAACTTTCAAGTAAGTTGCTTTGTCTGCAGTGCAGGATTTGCATTCCATGCCTGTTTACACTAGGACTTGAAAATAAACCTGGCTCTTTGGGAGGAAATGGTTCCATATGGATACAATTGTCTGACAAAAACTTGTTGGCTCCACAGTGTTTTTCCTTCCTGCTGACAGTAGTATTTTCATCATTTTCTGTAGCCTTTTTTTCCTTTGTTTTTTTTTCCTTCTGTTTTGATTGTTTTTGTCTCTGAATTTATGTTACAAGGCAGTGAGCAGAACTGTATCGCATGAAAATAGTAAAATGTAATATGATCTCAGCTTTACATATTCGGCTTGTTTTATTTTAATGTTTCCTCCTTCCTCCAAGGAGGACAAAACCATGCTCCCATCTGGCATCATGAACATGAGGAATGCAAACAGAAACATATTATATAAGCAGTCACAAATCATTCACAATCTTATTTTCCAGTATTTTTCTACTGTTAGTGACCTAAGATTTCACGACAGTATTAGGATGGTATGAAACAGGAGAGTGTAGTATAGATTTTTAAGAGGATAGAGCCCTTTAATGAGGTAGCATCTGTTAATTCAGCCTCCTAAACAGTCTGGTAGCTTTTTCTCTTTAGAGCAATCTTCATTCAGGAAGAAAGCTTTTAGTTACCCAGTCTTATTGATCTCACCAGCAGAGGGACCCCCAGGAAGTACAGCATAGATCAGACAGAACTAAAAGATACATGGGCTGTATTTTGTAAGGCTAATTCATGCCAAAAAATTGTTTATGTGAAACTAATGGTTTTATCTTAGCATCTGACATCAGGATCTTCCACAGATAAATCACAGTGGCAGTACAAACTGCATAATGCTCTTTATTTGTTTTCTTACCTGGGACTGTGCTTGAAGAGTTCGTTTCAGTTCGTCACTCTCTGAGAAGGGCATGGAGCTTTTGTCACAGGCTACCTTGTGTAGCTCTCCAAAGCATTTTTCAGATTTTCTGTGGCAAACTGCATCTAAGTAGGCAGGATTGTTCAAGCCACTCATGGCACATTCATAAAAAGTCCCATTGAGCAAAGCCACAGAAAGCCACATCACTGGGGCTACCAGAGCATTCAGAGTGATTTGTCCGAAGATGTAAAAGAAATGGCAGGCATTCCCTCTGGGGAATATTTTTCTGGGATTCACCCAGCAGCCTGTAAAGAGTTTCCAGGTCTTGCTGTTCACAAAATATCCAATAATTAGCAAAACAAAAGCTGGGGAGAAGAGAAATGCCAAACCATATCTGAAGTTTTCATCGCTGCAGGGGCATCTGAAAGCAACAAGAGAAAACACTCGTTCACCTCCCATTGTCAGCAGCGCCATAAAACTGTAACCTATCGCAGTTTTCTGGTTCATAAAGAACTTCAGGATTGTTTGGAAACCATCCATGTTTGATACTCACTAAATAGGTAAAAATCAAGACAGCCGTAGCAGTCTGTAGAGGTGTAGCAGAGGAGAGCGCTCCAGAGGAAGAACAGCCTGCTGCTGTCCTGCCTGCCTGTCTGCACGCTGCTCTAGATAATGCTGTGATGTCACTGTCTGGACAAACACCAGAGGCCCTTCCACTAGCGGAGCAGATGTTTCACATTTAGAGTAACGTTCATCAGTAGCAGAAGGGAAACAAACAATGCTCTGCGTAGTCAAATAAGTTTGCAGTCTTGGCAGTATTATTCTTGGTGGGTTGTTTTCTTGTGACTGCAGATGGAGGTCTGAGTAAGAGCACACACTCACCAGTTGCAGGAGTCCTTGAGCTGTGATTATCAAGTTTGCCTGTAATATAGTGAAGGACATAATGTAGATGGTCCCAGGGGAGTGTGACACAACTGAAGGCAGATGAGTGATAAAAGTAAAAGTATTTTGTATGGGATTGTAAATGGAGGAACATCAAAGACAGAATAAGCAGCCTTTTGTTGTACTTCCTTGGAGTATCATATAACATCACATAGCTCCAGCTTTGCACCTCTGGCTCAAGCTGATCACAGAAGAGACAAATCTAGTTTGGTCTCCAGCCCATCTGGCTCTTCCATCTGTTTTTCCTGGAGTAAAACTGGATTGATGCAGCAGAGTTTCATCCTTTTGTAGGTTGCTTTTAAGATGTACCTTGGGGTCACACCTAGTGTGAGCTGCAGTAGCTCAGCAGGAAATGAATTCTCCTTAATCCTGGACAAAAATCCACTGGTGGACTTCGTGGAGGAGCTGCCAGCAGAAAGAGCATCACTTTGCTACTGTAACCTCCTCTGTGGGGTGATTCGAGGTGCCTTGGAAATGGTAAGGAAGTGCACTTCTGTTTTCTCTGTTCCTTGTTAATATGTAGAGGCACAGGAAAGAAAAACCACTTGCTCAGATATATAAAGAAAATTAGGTAGTGTTTAATCACTCAGATTAAATATCTATATAATGCAGAGAGCCAGGGAGGCACCTGGATGACTCTGCTGCTCCTTGATCATGTCTCACTTTCCTACATAGTCGTAGCCAGTAATAGTCATTACTTATTCTTTCCAAATGCATGAAGATAAATAATAAACTCAGGTTACTGCAAAACCTGCTGGAAGGAAGAACCAAGTGTGGATGATTATAATATTGAAACCAAAGCATCAGAAGTATATCAGATGACATTCCAAATTTTGTTGTTAAGTTTAAGACTCTTACAAAAGAATAAACAAAGGACATCATTTGAAAGTCACTGAGTTAGAGAGCTCCTGTGGCATTTTCTGGAAGATAACTTCTGCTCTGCTTTATGTTTCTGTCAATATCTAATTAATCATATATGTTATGTTTCAAGAAAGCAAAATCTATTCAAGTATTATGTATGTACATCAGTCTTAGAATTATAGTACCTGATATAAGAGTAATTAACAAATGTATAGTAAGTATTAGTATGTGGCCAAGGAATTTTGTGATCACAGAATCATCAAGCAACCAATTTAGGTTCTCAGAAGAAAGCAAAGTACTGGAATGAGGGTTGTGTATTATACAAATTCTGCTGAATATAAACTTCCTTTTTATCAACTTAGTTGTGAAGGATGTTTTAAGACAACCTAGAAAACCTTTTCTTATTAAACCTGAGAAAGGGGGTCCCCTTGTGGTAAGAGAGAGAGAAAAAGCTTGTTATGCTGGCATTTCTTTGCTTAACTGATCAGACCTGATTCTTTCTAGGTTCACTTAGCAGCAGAAGTTACCTTCCTCCAGGACAGGCTGAAGGGCGATGCTGTGACAGAAATAGGAATTACATTTTTAAGGAAGGCTGAAGAACGAAAACACAAAAGAAATAAATGAAAGACATATGGGGAAAAACTCTTGTTGTGGAATATTTTATGCCTTTTGTTTCTGAAGAAAGCACACAGGGTAGAAACAGCTTCCCTGAGCCAGCTGCACCAGTCGTACATTTGAAAGGTGAAAAGAGCCAGGCAGCAAACAGGAGAGGCAGAGCAGCAGGAGAGCAATGTTCATCATCATGACAGAGATATCAGTATAAAAGAGCAAAGTAGCCTGCCCTTCCTTATCACATAAACATGCTTTTGGGCTCATTGGAGGTTTTTTTTGGTATTTAGTGCATGCTGGACGCAAAATATTCACACACACAACAGCTCTTTTCAGCTAAATGTGACCAACTTTTACCTTTATTTTTTTCCCGCTGGAAATGTTTTAAAGCACAGTTGCTAGAAGTGCTTTATTTCCCTGGCTGTTTGGTTAGGAATATTCAATTTATTTACTGTGACTGCTGTATGCAATGTCTTGCTGTCAGATGCCTGTTCTGATGTATTAATGGTTTGCCGTTCATTATCCTCCATACCTCCTGCTCCCTTTGAAACCAGAGAGGGATACTGCTTCATTCATGGCAGGACCAAGTTCTGCATGGCTCTTTCAGACTCCAAAATACAGTTTTGCTGGCATGCCTGTTCAACCCCATGCACAGCAGTGCTTGTGTTGCTTCAAGTTATCGGCCTTTTCATGTCAGTCTTCTCTTCAAAAACTTGGATCTTATGACCAAACTGAACAAAGCATGGTGTAGTTAACATGTATTCACTGTGGATCTGTACTTCACCTGAGGAAACCTGAATAAAAATTCAGAGATTGCCACACAACCAATTTGCTGGTCATTGTGTCTGATCTTACCTGGCCTTTGTCACCGGCCACTGAACATCTGCCACTTGGCAGCTAACTTATGTTATCACAAAATGACTTTGAAATAGAGAAATAGCAGCCTTGCGGAGACCTGAGTTATAGGAAAGGTTTAACATTGTCCCATGTAATGCAAGATATTTGGGTAAGGGTTGGATGAAACCGCAGGTGCCAAGTTCTAGCACAGCATCCTACCCACAAAGCCAGCTCGCCAAGGTACTTGTTTTAAATCACAATATAAACCCTCAGTTCAGGGAAGCCCCGAGTTATATCTGATTTTATTGCTGCGATTTGTACCCTCATCTCCTGTTTTTCCCTCGGCCTGGTTACCTCTTAATCCTACTGAGTGAGGGGCACCTTTTACCTTGAAGACAGCAAGGTTCACTCCCACCAGTCTTCATGATAATCCTTTTGTTTGTCTAGATAATGTTGTACAGTGGTGGCATAGTGTAATGGAGCTTTAAGGCAACAATTTTGTACAGAACAAAAACTAAGCTATTCATTACCCAGGGTTTGGGTCAGCCCAACATGCGGTTACCTGCTCTGAATGACAAGTTACAGCGTGTAACGTTACAATCAGTAACAAGTCCTCGATTCTCCCTCCCCTCAGCTTTTTTTGTTTTTTAAATCATAGCTGAAAGGTCCTGTAGCATTTGCCTGATTGCACTGCCTGTGTAAGAGCCCTTGGTGGGGGTTTTGCTGGTTGAGCTCACTTGGCTGAGATGGATGTGTGGCTGACCACAAAAAGGTTCTTTACAAAGCTGTGTCCAGTCTTCCTTCTTTCCAGCAACATCCTACCAAACAAATATTCTCCTCTTTTTATTATCCTAAAAGCCTGTACTGTCCTTGTCTTGTAAGCTATAATTCTCTTACTTAAAACTCTGATGTATTACTCTTGCACACGTTTGTGGGCGCATGCACACACTGTGGTAACGTTTTCTGTGGAGATCTGCACCAGATAAAAAGTATCGGAGTCAGCACATTGCAGGGACACATAGGCTAACTCTTGTGTATTCAGGGACTATTAAAGAATTTCTGCCTCCAGGCATTAGCTGGAAAAGTCAGGGCTAGATAGTACAACATTTTTTGCAAGAAAGGACCATTAGCACCATCCTGGGGCCTTTGCAGTTTTGCCACACTGCCTTTGATGCAGCCAGAACTTCATCTGCTTCCTTCAATGCCAAACATTTTCAGTGATGTTCCACAGAGGACTTCAAAGCGGTTTCTTATGGTTTCAGTTATTTCACAATGAACAGCCTGAGGAAATCTTTACTTCTACTTGGACATGGTAAGTCAAGGCAGCATAGATTGGGTATGAAGTCAAGAGGTGACATAAGACTGGCAGATTAGCTTGGGTGCTAGTTCACACTCATATCATATCCTGCATCTGCATCTCATTCTGCAGCAATTACTCCTCCTGGCTCAGCTCTGTACTGAGCAGACATACTCAATACATACATATTGAGTATACATATATGCATTGAGTCTTGGGTGGACTACAGAGAGGACTGAGATCATGCAGAGGAAAAATCAGGAGGGCTAAAGCCCAACTGGAGCTCAGATTGGCCAAGTCAGTGAAAGATAATAATTTTTTTTTCTATAAATACATTACTAGTAAAAGGAGGACCAGGAAGAATATTCAGTCCTTATTGGATGCAAAGGGAACAACTGTGACAAAGGATGAGGACAAGGCTGAGGTATTTAATGCCTTCTTTACCTCAGTCTTTAATAGTAAGGAAAGTTGTTCCCTCTGTGTATGTAACCAGAGTTAGAGGAGCAGAACAAATCTCCCATGATCCTAGAGGAAGTAGTTAGAGACTTGCTTGCCCAGCTAGACACCCACAAGTCTATGGGGCCAGATGGGATCCACCCTAGAGTATGGAGAGAGCTGGCGGATGTGCTGGCCAAACCCCTTTCCATCATCTTCCAACAGTCCTGGAAGACTGGGGAAGTCCCACTGGACTGGAGGCTGGCTGATGTTGTGCCCATCTACAAGAAGGGTCTCAGGGAGGATCCAGGGAACTACAGGCCTGTCAGTCTGACCTCAGTGCCAGGAAAAGTCATGGAACAGGTGATCCTGAGTGCTATCATGAAGCACATGCAAGAAAACCGGGTGATGAGGCCCAGTCAACATGGGCTCACAAAAGGCAGGTCTTGCCAAACTAACCTGATTGCCTTCTATGACAAAGTCACTCGGCTGCTGGATGAGGGGAAGGCTGTGGATGTATCTTCTTGGACTTCAATAAAGCCTTTGATACAGTTCCTCACAGCATTCTGCTTCGGAAACTGTCAGCCTCTGGCCTGGACAGGCGCACACTCTCCTGGGTGGAAAACTGGTTGGATGGCCGGGCCCAGAGAGTGGTGGGAAATGGTGTTAACTCCAGCTGGAGGCCAGTGACAAGTGGGGTTCCCCAGGGCTCAGTGCTGGGTCCAGCCCTGTTCAATGTCTTTGTCAATGACCTGGATGAAGGCATTGAGTGCACCCTTAGCAAGTTTGCAGATGACACTAAGCTGGGTGGAAGTGTTGATCTGCTGGAGGGTAGGGAGGCTCCAAAGGGATCTGAACAGGCTGGACTGCTGGGCAGAGTCCAATGGCATGAGGTTTAACAAGGCCAAGTGCCGGGTCCTGCACTTGGGGCACAACAACCCTGTGCAGTGCTACTAGGGGTAGAGTGGCTGGAAAGCTGCCTGGAGGAGAGGGACCTGGGCGTGTTGGTGGACAGCGACTGAACATGAGCCAGCAGTGTGCCCAGGTGGCCAAGAAGGCCAATGGCATCTTGGCTTGTATCAGAAACGGTGTGACCAGCAGGTCCAGGGAGGTTATTCTCCCTCTGTACTCGGCACTGGTGAGACCGCTCCTCGAATACTGTGTTCAGTTCTGGGCCCCTCACCACAAGAAGGATGTTGAGGCTCTGGAGCGAGTCCAGAGAAGAGCAACAAAGCTGGTGAAGGGGCTGGAGAACAAGTCGTATGAGGAGCGGCTGAGGGAGCTGGGGTTGTTTGGCCTTGAAAGGAGGAGGCTGAGGGGAGACCTCATTGCTCTCTACAACTACCTGAAAGAAGGTTGTGGAGAGGAGGGAGCTGGCCCCTTCTCCAAAGTGACAGGGGACAGGACAAGAGGAAATGGCCTCAGGCTGTGCCAGGGGAGGGTTGGGGTTGAATATCAGAAAAATAAGATCCTGGTAGTTGAGACCATGAGTGTGAAGTGGCAAAAGCCTGCACAGATAGAGCTGTGAGGATTAATATAAATTCTGAGGGTGTTTTCACTGCAGCCTCTCATAAGGAAATGAAATAAGGCATCATCCATTCAAAGTGATAACCAGCTAAAATCATTCCGGTGGACTCCTTTGTTATGCACAGTAAACTCCAAAATGCTAATTGCTTCCCAGATTTTAAAAGATACTGTCCTTGCTCTAAGCTCCACTGAAATATAAATTGTCAGGTGGGAGCTAATAAACTAAGCTGAATTTCTCAACAAAAGTTCCACTCCTTTTTGTGTCTGATACTGACAGGTGTAAAAGTTTGGTATTGTCACTCCAGCTGCCAAATGCTGTTAAGGCACTTTGTTAATAATTTGATATAGTACATGCTGACACCTTTGTGGATGCTTATTTTTTTACACGCGACTCTTCTCAATGAACAATGACATATGAACACTTCCATTGTGACAGGTATATTTATTTCAATGTACTTACACAAAAGTAGTAAAGCGTATTTATAAACCTCTTCAGGTTTACAACTATCAGCTTTTACTTACAATTTGTGCAGATTTCAATAAGAGTACAGAGTAAAACTCTTCTTATATCAGTAGAATTAAAAGATTCTCAGTGCTGCAAAGGCTTTGTTTAATTAAAACCCTGATTCACTTGGGCTTGCTTCATCCACAAATTCTAAAACAGTGGGATTCTGACCTTCTTGCCCAAATCTGATGCTCTTGCCTCTGTTTGTGTTAACATACTTGTGTATCATGCTGTAATACTGCTCTTTCGAATTGAAGGTGTACAAGGAAGAAATCTTCTGCCAGTCTTCATTGCTGGGAGTCTGAAACGATACTGGATCAGTGGCTTCAAAAAAGGAATTCATATTTATTTCTGCCAGCCTGGTTGCATGCTCTTTAGCCTTGATCTCAAAGAGCTCTTGTTCCTTTTTTGAGTAAATTTTCCAGAACTTGAGCTGAAGATAGCTAACTGGGGAGTCACAGCGGCTGATACACGTTGCGATCAGTGCCACAGTCATGATGCTGGCTATCAGGAGCCATCCTATCAGCTTGGAAAAGAGATAGATGGGTTAACAGTGGTTTTGCAGTCACCTGCAGGAGTACTGAACTTAACATTGAGGCAGACATGAAAAGTGTAAGCTGAGACACCCTAGAGTACCTGTAACAGTCTGCCAGTCTGCTTGCTGTGGAAAGAGAGGATTTCATGCATAAAATTCAGCCAGCCTTACAGAGATTCTGCACCCCTGAGCTGATCTTGTTGGAGTGAGGATGAATATCTAAACCAGAAAGAGTGAAGTTCTTTCTTCAGTTGTACCCAGCTTTCTTAACTTCAAAGGCAACATACTGACCAGCAGTTTCTGCAGTTGTGGTCAAATTTACAGTACAGAGGGTGTTAAATCATGGTTTTAACATCCTTAGATAAATCTCAGAGGCCCCTTCTAAAGTGGGTGTCCTAATAGATGCTGGTCCCTCCAGTACTCAGAGGAACTTAGCTAGAAACTCCTGGCAGAGATCTTATAGCCTGCCCTTTCACCTCAGGCTGATTTTTTTTCAAGTGAAAAATATTGAAAGTGAAAAGTAGTGAAAAATAGTGAAAAATAGTGCTAAAGAAAGATGAATTTATGTTCTTTTGGTTCTCAATTTTGTTGAAAGTAGATCAGAAAGTAAAAATGGTCAGTAATAAAAATGTTCTCATACTTTTTCTGGTTTTGAGTGGTTTGTTTCTTTTAGCTTCCACTGCATTATCAGTAACAGTCCGTGCTCCTTGGTTTTGCTCCTTTCTTACCCTATCTGAATTCAATGGTATAGAGTTTGCCCTTTGTCAGCCTCTTTTCTTGGAGGAGCAGGATGCTAAATATTTAACAAATGTGAACATTTTCTTTGTTCTAATAAGCACTTGTGATGAAAACAGAAACTTATAAAAAATGCAAGTAATTATAATATTTTATAAACCTAACTCCCATTAACCAGCCTTATCGTTTTCCTGAGAAAAAGTGATAAAACTTGATTTTTCTATAGGAGTTCAGATGATGACCAAACAAACCAAGAAGTGAAACTGGAGAGCTGCCAAAATCTGGGGTCTTCATTTCACTGCAAACAAAACAATCCACCCACAAGTGCTATTTTTTTAACCATGTTTTGCCTTCTGCACAAGAACACTTTAGCAAGACAGATATGTATTTTAACTATTCTTTCTAGATGCAAGTGTGAAATTATAATTAGATTGAAGCTTCAAGATTTGTAGTTAAACAAGGTGTCGCTACTTGTTTCACTTGTCAGTTCTCTGTTGCAAGGAGACATCAGCTTCCTCTCAATTCATGACCTCAGCTTCCCCTCATTTAATGTGTACTTGCAAAAGTTTAAGTTATTTAGAGGGGGGAAAGTGAAAAAAGAGAAGAACTCACACAATGCCTAAGTTAAATTAGAAGAAAACTTGCTGTGGAAAGTCTCTAGGGTGGTTCCTCGCCCAGCTTTGAAAGAGTCTGTGTGAACAGCAGTGCCAAACAATTGCCACACAAAGAAGCAAAGCCAGAAAATAGCACAAATATACTCTTACTACCTTCCTGTTAGCGTTTTTTTTGCTAATGAATTTTTTGCTAATTTTGCACTTTTGGTAATTATATAACTTAACAGAGAAGGACCGTTTACAGTCCCCAGCGGGCACCACCACGTATTGAGTAACCAGAACTGAAGCCCAAAGGATGAAGAAAAGAGCGAAATTTTACCTGGGACTGTGCCTGAAGGCTGAGATATTCATCCGCTATAGTCTTTGATAACTTCTCATCACAGGGTATTTTGACCAGCAACTTGTGGCACTCTTGTCCTTTACCTTTACAGACAAAATCCTTTATCAGGCTGCTCCCGCTGGCTGCACACTCGTAGAAGTTTGCTCTCAGCAGGGCTACTGCAATCCAGGTGAAGGGGGCTACCAAGGCTCTGGCTGTCACTACTGCCAGCACAAAGCAGTAGTAGGTGCAGGTTCTGCAGGGGCTGCAGCGATTCTCTGGAGGGCAGCTGCCCGTCAGCAGGCGCCACGTCCTGGCACTCACCATATAGCCAAGCAGAAAGAGAATGAAGGCAGGCACTAGGAGGAAGGTGGAGCCATATAACATGTTACCAGAATTGCAGGGACACTTGAACACCACAGAAGAGAAGATCTGTTCACTGGCAGCCGTCAGCAGGGACACGATACTGTAACCCAGAACGGTCTGGTGGCGGATGCAGAAATCCATTGCCCTGCGTAACTGATCCATTTGCTTCTTGCCCTTATTTGAAGAGAGTGATATCTCAGTCAGAAAAGAAGAGGAGAAAGACAAGAGTTCTGTAGCTCTCACGGCTTAGAGAAGCTCACAGAGCTTTCACTTTCTGTTGATGGTGATGATGCAGCGAGGCATAGAAGCAGCTCTCCTGCATGGTGTCAAGGTCAAGTGGAACCCACAATGGAAATCCACCCCACTAATCAACATCAAAATAAGAAAGGTCTATCTTTGTTTCTATAAAACTAGTTTGTGCTTGTCCACGGATGCATTGTAACTAACAATGGCTTAAATCTCTTAACCTTTAAAGTGAAGCTTTTTAGCGAGGAAACAGATTCAAAGTGGGAATAAAATGTGAGAAAGCCACCCAGAAGTGTGTACATTTTTTTTATCCTGCCTTATTATTAGCCAGTACAATATGGCTTGTTCTCTTATGAAAGAAAATTCAACTATAATTGTGTTAATTTTTCAAGCTTATCAATTAAATTTTTAAAGTGGTTAGAATAAATGAGCCAGTGTGTGCATGGCAATGACCCAGCAAGTGGTTTCCACTGAAGGTCCAGCTGCCCCAGTGCCTTTTGCCAGGAATCATACTTTGGACTCTCTCCTCCGTAGCAGGTAGTGGCAGCCTGTAGCGTAAGAAAAAATCCCACCCCTAAACAAGCAGAAACTAAGCAGATGACATGAAGTGGAAAAATGATGGAAAGGGCTTGCATTAAGAAGAAGAATATCTGGAATAGATTCCTAGGCTTGGTTGACTGATCTGCCTATCAAACGATTGCTCACTGAGTCCACGGGTGTTATTTGCACCCTGAGGTATCTTGACCAGGTACTTAGCTAAGATTTGCTTTGTGTAATCTAGATGAGGTGAACTGGCACTCAGAATTAAGAAAATTGAAGTTTTGTTGCTTGCTCATAGGCATGAAGATGAAGCTGATGGTCACTGATATCTTCTCCACTACAACCACTTATGCCTCTTGCATGAACCCAGAACTCCCTGGACTCAGCTGGTGCATCAGCAATATGAATTCACCTTGATTAGTTTTCAAATGCCGTAATTAATAATGCACTTAATCCTGGGCATTATCATGGCATAGAGTTTAACCACAAAGCCAGAGCCCCACCCTAGGCTCAGGCAAACATTGCCTCCAGCCGGCTCAGCCTGATTTTGATACTGGCAAGAAAGTTAGGCATGATGCTGCCTGCATCACTCCATGTTGTATCCTGGCTGCAGGAACCAAGCATGTGGAAACACAATGGCTTGTCAAAACTCTGTGAGAATCTAAATTACTTGCAGTGGAAGGACCTCCTGCAGCTTATTGGGCAGCTGAATAGAGGGTGCAGGTGGCTAGCGGGCTTATACCAGATGTGCTGTGCTCAGCACCCAGCTACTGTGGCTGCTGCAGCAGAGGAAACCGTGCCACTAACTGAAATGCTTGCATTGCCTGGAGGAGCCTTTGTTTTGTCACCATGCAGCGGTATAATATAAAGACATAAAACCAAAACAGGATGTGAAAACAGCAAGAGTGAATCAGACTGAACCCTGAGTTAGTCTGGTCACCTCTTGATTATCACAGAGAGACAGAGAGGAGCACACTGACAGGGAAACAAGCTTAGGAACACACTCAAACACCATCAATTTGCATTTCAGGGATTTCCTTTGCATCTGACACCTGTTGATTTATTCTGTAAATTTGTTTAATTTCAGTTTTAACCCACAGAGATTTTTTAACATACAAAACATTGTATAGCAAGTGTGCTTAACTTTCATTCAAACTTGACACCATTCTGCTGGATGTCCCTGAGTTCTGACAGGGGAAGATATAAAGCAGTGGATGCCTATCTGGTCTTTCCACTCTTTATAGAATGACCTAATCGATTAGGTTGGAAAAGACCCTTAAGGTCATTGAGTTCAACCATAAACTTAACACTGCCAAGTTCACCACTAAGCCATGTCCCTAACCACCGCATCTACATGTATTTTAAATACCTCCAGGTATCACCTCAGTACTCCTACTGGTGACACTGTTTCTGATAAAAGCCAGGATGCTGTTGGCCTTCTTGGCCACTTGGGTACATAGCTGGCTCATATTCAGCTGGTTGTTGGCCAACAGCCCTAGGTCCTTTCTTTTTGCCAAGATAGCTTTCCAGCCATTCTTCCCCCAGCCCGTAGCAGTGCATGGGGTTATTGTGGCCCAAGTGCAGTACTTGGCACTTAGTCTTGTTGAACTCCTTATAACTGTTATCAGCTCATCCATCCAGCCTGTCCAGATCTCTCTGTTGAGCCTTCCTTCCCTCAAGCAGATCAATGCTCCCGCACAACTTGGTGTTGTCTGCAAACTTACTGAGGTTGCACTTGATCCCCTCATTCAGATCATTGATAAGATATCAAAGAGAACTGGCCCCAACACTGAGCCCTGAGGAACATCACTTGTTACTGGCCACCAAGTGAATTTCACTCCATTCACCTTCAGATGAGCCATTAACTTTTTGCGTCTAGCCATCCAGCCAATTTTGTACCTATTAAAAATGTAAATCCATCCAAGCCACGAGCAGCCATTCTTTTTCAGGACAATACTATGGGAAATGGTGTCAAAGGCTTTATTAAAGTCTAGGTAGACAACATCCACAGGCTTTCCTTCATCTACTAAGATGATCACATTGTCATAGAAGGAGATCAGGTTAGTTAAGCAGGATATTATACACCTTCATCATGAGCTGCCTTTGAAGACCACTGATTTAGAAAAGGAACCTAAGAATCAGCAGCTGCTCTCTGGAGCAGGTAACAACCACATAGGGGAAAGAGTACAGCCAAGAAACCCTGCTACTTCACTTTCTGATCCTAGTTTTAGCAGTGGTTTATTTATCTGTAAGATAATGTGATTTCAGGAACAAGCTTTCTGTGAAATGGGAGGGGAGCTCTGTGTGAAAAAAGGATTCACCTTGCCCTCCAAGCAAACATGCTTCCAGTAAATTCTCCATAAAGAGGTGGGAGAGGGAGGAGAGACCACCCTGGCTGGAAAGCGAGGGAGTAGTTGTGCTAGGAGCCAAGTGAGGCACAGGGACAGCCTGGGTGTACTCCACCTGTGGGCAGTGATGGGAGCTGGAGCAGGTCCCAGGCAAGGGCAAGCAGGGGACTGGGAAGCTCTGACCCAATGGCCCTTCAGCACTTTCATAGCATTGTTCTCATGAGGCAGCTCTTTCTTTCCCTCTAAATTTACACTCGTCTCACCACAACAGCCATAAAGCATTAACTGGGAAATGTTCAGAAAAATAGCTTTCTGTTAAAAGAAAATAAAATTCCAATTCAGTGGTTGGTTTTGCTTTGATTTACATTAAATCTCATGCCTTCCAAGAGAGATGAAAACAATGCCAGAATGGAAAGGTAGACACTTTTAGAACAAAATTATTATTTTTTATTATCTGAAGAATCTTTTCATTTTGAAATGCACTTTATTAGAATAAAGGGGTTGGCTGAAAATGAATTGATTTGTCTGCTATTTATCAAGTTTGTCCTTGGTGTTTTAATTTGCATCCTTTCATTTGCAGCTGAATGAATCTCAAACATTTTCTAGGTCAATAAATCTAGTATAACTTGTTCTGTAGCTGTATCGAGTGTACAATACTGGTCCTAAATGCAGTACATGTATGTGTGACCCAGGGGTCTTTGCCAGCACATATTAAATAGATCTAGTTTTAGTCACACTAGTAGGTCATTACAATAGGTTATTTAATTTTTCTCTTGGGACATTTGCTATTTGTTCAGAATAGCAAAAGACTGGTTTTGTTTTCCTACGAGTCATTCTTCATCTGCTCTGATCAAGGCCTGTTCTCTCCTATATTTCTGTTGTTAGTCTTATCAAGCTCAACTTCCTCTTCACATTCTTAATCTAAAATCCTGTAGATCCATGGATGAAATGGAAAAGAGCACCTCAGCACTGATTTTCTTTTTATGACAACTGGACTTGCTTCTTCAAATGAGAGAGTTTTAAGTTGCATTTTTCGCCGCCTAGATAGAAAGACGTATGGAAAAGTCTTTTTATTCTAAGAAGATTCCTTTAAAAACTTCTGTCTTGTTCCAGGGGAAATTAATCCTTAACTAGTGTGGGTCTTGTCTGCACCTACCCTCCAGCTGGATGGACGTCCCCTAGAGGTCCATCACCTCTGTGAAACCAAGGAAGTTATTCTGACTTTATGGCTGAACCAGTCTTCTTACATGTTTGTGAAGTGTCACACAGCTCAGGGGCACCACATAAATCACTAACAGTAATAATATTTAGCAGAGCAGCAGCTTGACAAGTAGCACTGTGACTGCCATGTATAGCTTACAAGCATTTGTGTACACTATACTGCAATTTTAAGTCATTACATTAATTAGCAGGTTTTGGCTGAAGAGGGATTTTTGTGGGTAGGAAGGAACCAGCTCTGCAAATCCAAGCATAGCTCTGAGGGAGTCTGATTGGTGAACTCTGGTAGAGTCACAAAAGCCACTGCACTGGTTTTCTTTTGCTGTTATTGCTGCTCTTGTAACACTGCCTGGCCATTGTAGGTCTTATTTCGATACAGGAGAGTCCTGTTCCCAGTCCATGTGACAAGCAGCACTGTGAGGGCTTTACTGTTCAATCTACACTAATCTATGATCTCTATATAGGCTGTAAATCAGTCTCCACAGTTTTTTAACCATTGGCTGTGATCTGTGGGTTAAGTGAAAAATATTGGCTAGACTTATAAAAATATATATGATATTTTCATAGTCTCAGAAAGGTAGAAGTTTCCAGGTTTCATGATGAAAGTTAGCAGCCCTAGTGAGGCAAATTATACAGTAAACTCATTTTTAATCTGGTAAATCACCCTGAGTAGTCAACTGGTCAATTCTTAGTAAATAAAGCTCAGTCTTTTTCCTCTGCCATGGAAAATGATATGTCATAAAATCACTATTGCAAGTGAAAGTACATTAAACTCAAAGCATTTCTGTACTCATATTAATGTTTTGAATTCTATGTACCCTTGTTTTCTTCAGGTAATGCCATCAAATTGTGCAGACTTGGTATTGCTGAAGAGCTGAGATTTCATTCTGTTCTGTTCCTATGTGTTGCCTGATGCTGTCTGATTCTATGCAACAAGATATGCTCTATACTTTCTCATTCAACTGCTCCTTCCTCCTCTTTTTAAACTTTATCAATTTTACCTATTTTATCTAACTAACTAGCTCATGGTAGTATGCCAGTTTCCCCTGCTAGAGTCCATTGCTGCCCAAATTTTGTTCTTTAAAGATTGTTTTTCAACAGCGAGGCAGGGCAAGAGCTAAGACCCTACCCTTCTCAAAGCTTTCTGCATGTAGCTATCTGAGTTATGTCAAAAAGTTATACCTTGATCTAGGCAAAAGTCAGGTGAGCAAGCTGTGAATTAAAAAAAAACCCTAACAAATCTTCCTGTTAACGCATGACATTCATTTCTTTTTGGCAAGTTAAGAAGGCAGGCAAAGTAACTCTCCATATGGAAGGAACTCCTCAAAAATCCTATATGCTTTTGTCAGTGAAAAGAAATTTATAGCAACAACTGCTACTTTTACCATACCTGGAGGAAGACAACTTCACCAGGAAGCACTATTTTGTCAAAGGAAATAAAGAGTGACTAGACTTCACCACAGATTTTACAAACTTTCTCCTACCAAACAGCTTACGTGGTATATTAGATACATCATAAAATTAATCTCTAGCATATATTTCTCTGCAGCATAAACATTCATCCCACTCTTCATTCAGCAATGATCACCACAAGGGAGATCTAGAAATGGTCTGTCTCCTGTAATTGAATTTTGTTCTTATGGGATTGAAAAGTTTGACTTCTGGGCCTTAACCTCACTTGCTCATATAATTTTTCTAATCAATCACACTTCTTACCTGCAGAATATTGAAGCTGTTTCAGCTCACCAGAAACGTACGAGTTGTGTCAGACTCTATGGTAGCTACATCTGGCTTGTATTAAAGGCTGAACTCCCTTAAACTGAACAGGACTTGTGTGAGTGCTTCCAGTACCTGCCTTTTATAAACAGATAGTCCTGCTGTCAGTCTGATCTGCCATTTGGGAGAATCCATGACATCGTAACTGGCAGAATGATGATAGGTGGGACTTAAGGAGGAAACAGTCCCAGTTGCAGTATTTTATGTTAGCAGTAACTTCCCAGGTTTCTGGGTCTGCCCTCATTTATTCTGTAATGCTCAAATAATCCATCATAATTGTAATTTTATTTGCAAGGCATTGCCTCTGTAAGTATTTTATAGTATTAGTGAACATCTTTATTCCACTAACTTACATAAAGGCAGAGTTATTTAAATGCCTTCCCAGGGATTCTGGTCCCCTACAGGTTTTCCCATTGCTAACAATCTGCAGTTGGGTCCACCAGAGGAAACTTCATGAGGCATACAAGATAGTGGTTTACCAGAGTTTACTGCTTCTGTTGTAAGAGCCAGATCCTCCACAGAGCTTATTGGAGGAATGTCTTATGGAGCTTTGGGGCCTCTGAAGCAAAGTAAGTTATATGGCATTTACAGGCTAATCACAGAATCATAGAATGGTTTGGGCTGGAAGGGACCTTAAAGATCATCTAGTTCCAACCCCACTGCCATGGGCAGGGACACACCTCTTGGCCGAGATGATCATAGAGCTGAAGGGAAAGAGGTGGTGTGATCCTGAGATGAAGCTCTTCCACACATAGAATCATAGACTAGTTTGGGTTGGAAAGGACCTTAAAGGTCATCTAGTTCAAACACCCCTGCCAAGGGCAGGGACATTTCCTACTAGATTGGGCTGCCCAAGGCCCCATCCAACCTGACCTTGAACACTTCAAGGGAGGGGACATCTAGAGCTTCCCCGGACAGCCTGTTCCAGTGCCTCATCACCCTCCATGTGAAGAATTTCTTCTAATGTCTAATCCAAATTTCCCCTTTACAATTTATAGCCATTCACCCTTGTCCTATCACTTCATGCCCTTGTGAAAAGTCCCTGCCCAGCTTTCATGTAGACCTCCTTCAGGTACTGGAAGGCCACTGTGAGGTATCCTTGGAGCCTTCTCTTCCCAGCCTGTCCTCATAGTAGATGTGCTCCAGCCCTCTGATCATCTTTGTGGCCCTCCTCTGGACCCTACGGATCACATAGGCCTCCTGCTGCAGGGTCCTGCTGGAGATAACTGCCAAGAAAGGACAGAAAATAACATCTTGGATTTGTTAGGTGAGTCTGACTTACCAGCTTGAAGATACCCTACTGAATTTTAATGGAGCAGCCAAATCAAGGGGATTAAAGTATGTTTGATCCCAAACGAGACATTTACAGACCAAACAAATGTGAAAGCAATGTCCCAGTGCAGAAATACAGCTATTTTCCAAACACTATATGTTTTTAAACACTAAGAAAAAAACTTATCATCAGTGGAAAATACAGAGCCAACAGAATACTTGGATGCATTTTAGAAATATAATCCTTCAGAATAAGCTTTGATCTTGCAGATTTTAAGAAATGAGGTAATGATGTGCTCCATTCCCTTTGCTTCCTTTAGTCACAATGATGCATATAACATACATAGCCTGTTTTTTTAATGGACTCAAAAAATCACTGAAAAATCTAAGAAAAGGATTCTATCCTCAAACACACACACCAGTGTCTCTAGGCTGAATTCCTATTAATTTTGTTCAGAATACATCAAACCAACTTTAGACTAATTTAGACTGCAGCCTTGAAATGAAGCACGCATGACTAAACATCAGCTATTGAAGAAGTTGAGTGAAGTCAGCAGGGTCTCGTATGAATACAGGAACCCATCCACATACAGTCAGTTGTAGGATACCCATCTTCTCCTGTGCCCAGAGATGCAGAAAATTAACATTTATAGAAACTAAAAGGAAGCATAAGAATGGGAGCAGAGGCATGTGCCAGAAACACTTCAGTATTGTGACTCCACTTAAACAGAAGATACATTCACTACTAGCTACCCTACAGTGAAATCTCAAAAATAGTTCAGTACACACAGACCAGATGAAACTTGTACTAAGTGCTTCTGCCATGGACATATTGTTCACTGAGACTGCTTCTATCTTGCATTTCACACAAGGGACACAAAGAAGAGACTATCCTCTCTTGTATTAGTAAGTGCTGAGGAACACCAGCCTTCTCCAGTCCTCCCACCAGCCAGTAGGGCTATTTAGCCCATTTACCTGCTTCTCCTCACTGCACTTTCTAGAAATGCAGGGTAAATTTTTTCAGTATATGATATCGTCTGTGGTCTTGAACTGTTTTTTCCTTTTGACACAGACAATTCTACCCAACAGCCTGAGCTCAAAATGTCCGTTCTTCCATTTACTTCAAATTAAATTTAGAAAAAAACCCAATAAACTAACAAAAAAGATGATCTTTGATAAGGAATGTGAAGAAGAAAGAATGCAAGCAAAGAATGGAAACAAAACTTATATGACCATTGAAAAGGAATTTTTTTAAAGGCCCTGGCCTGGACAAGAGTAAATAAGAAAGCACACAAGATTCTTCTATTATTCAAAATATACTGAGGGCAATTAAGTCTTCATCAATACTTGAAGCAAAGCTAAGTTGCCCTTCCTAATTAAAAGCTACATCTGTGAAAATTGAGTTGAGTGGCCAAAAGTGACAGTCATATTCACGTAGCATGAACCTTTCACAGAAAAGCATCAGATGCAAACTAAGCACGGGCTGGTAAACTCTTGGATTTCCACTTTATGCTTACGTGAGTCTGGTATCCATTCAAGAGGATAGACTGGTACATTTCAGTTCCTTTCATCATTGTATGCACACTCATTTGAATGCCAGTCTGCTTTAAAATCTTTAAGATCTGGCTCTGGGCATGGGTAGCTCTTGCAACCATCTGTTTCCCTTTGCATTGCTACCATGGTGCAGAGAAACATAGGAGAGGTGAGGTGCATGAAGGTATCTTATTTTCTAATCTGTAATTCTGCAGTTTCATTTGACAGATACACAAATCCCATGTTGGAACTCAGATGGCACACTACAAGGCAGACCAAGAAATGCAAGAAAAGCCTTTTGCACTATAGATTGGCTTTCTACAGCTGATTGTTCAAATCAATATCAAATTGACACAGGGCAAATGTACATGGGCACATAATAAGGTGAAAGATATGTATGAACTCCACTGTTGATGTTAGCCTAATAAAGATTAAAAGCTATCACAGCTTTTCATTTCCCTGAAGGTTCGTATGTTTGCAAAGAGAACATGGATACAGAAGCATAGACTATTTGCTTGTAAAGCATAAGGACTCCCCCAATTTCCCTGGGGCAATTTTACAGCACTCTCTCCCAGTGGAAGGATGTGCCAAGTCATATAACTAAAGTGCATGAACAGTATCTGCAACGTGATTTTTTTTTTAGTGTTTCCTAGTCCATAACTGTATCACTTAATATTAAAAACTATCCAACAGTGTCTTTGAAACTGAACATAACCCAACAGCTATGATGACAGTCTTCATGTCATCAGAGTGAAAAGGCAGAAATAAGGAAATTTCCAGGGATATGCAGCCTGTCACAATCTAGTCATTCGTTCAGCCGGGATCACTACAAATATGAAGTTATACTCCCCCAACTCAGCTCCCTTTACCTTAAGCAATTAAGTGGGTGATTTGAAATAGGTGATTAACCACCCTACACCCTTCTGCAATGGGGAAAGTATGTCTTGAAGGTGTTTCAAGGTCTTAGCTGGACCAAGTAGCTACTTGAAGGCTCTCTTTCTCCACTGACTATGCATAGATCAAAAATTAACTGGGGTCCTAAATCTTTGCTCAGACTAAATGTATCAAATTGCATTGGATAAATCCAGGCACTGGCTACTGTAGTAGGGCTTATGTATGTGAATACAGTGCTCAGAACTGGCTCAGTAACTGGAGCTTATTGAAAATATTCTGATCTATTCGCTAAAGATGTTTAGACTAGGAAATCTCATCACATTTCAATAGAGATTTGCAGAAAGCTTGAAACCAGCAATGTTGACAACAGATACCCAAACAGGTGCAGGGAAGAGGAAACTAATATGCTTTGAACAAAGTGCTGATGAACATCATTACTATAATTATAATGAAAAATATTTTAATCAAAGAAAACCCACTTCTCCACAGAGACAATTACAACGATTTTTATTTAGCAAATGTACTGGAAGAATCATTTTTCTGTAAAGACGTACATATATGCCCCAATTCCATAGAGCTTCCATTCTCTCATAGCTATGATTTTTTGAAATCAGTTTAATGAACAGAAGGGGATATATGTGGAGATGTCAAGTTTATTTTTGTCATAAGCCACATGATTCCATTCACCACTAATCCCCAAATAATTGACCTGGGGCCACCAAGAGTTTGTAGAACCCTTGCTGGTGCTTTATAGAGAACAGACTGTTCACGTAATTTTAACTGTCCTGTTTCTCACCCCGTGAACAGAAAAAAGACATTAAATATTTCCTTAATACCCCTTTTTCCATACTGGCAATTGCTGAGGTTACCACAGTATTGCTTTGGGTTTTTTGTTTGTACTTTTACAATTGCATATGGAAGAACAGTGATCTAGGACACTATTTCCCTACTAAGATGTGCTTTAATCTATAGAAAACTTCTGTGAAACCCTGCCTGAGACAGACCCTATAGCATTTGTCCTTTTACAGTCTACACTTGACTGAAAGATAAAGGGGTTTATTTCCTGAGATTTGTGATCCTTTACCCTTTGATTTAGCCCCTTATTTGCCTTCTGCTGCTGCCTACTAGCCCTTGTGCCTCTCACTTGGCAAGTATTGACATGATTGCTGCTTCCCAATGTGCTAGATTGTAAAGCATGAAAAAGATGACATGATGTAAGGGTCTGCAATAATTATACAGGTGTGTTCGATATTGAAGCATCCTTTGGTTTGGCAGAGAGAAATGAAATCTACTGCTAAGGTCTGCCTTGCATGCTTGTGTTTGAATGTCCTTTTCTCAAGAGAATGTCCAGAGACATCCATAGCAGCCTGAAATAAAATCTCACTAAATGCAAACCCGATTCTGTATAAAAAAGAAAGCCCCTAGAAATAAATCTATTAAGAGGGCTCTTCTCACTAAAAAATTAATTACAACTTTACATTACTGAACTCTGATGAACAAAGCATAACATTCCCTCAGATGTGAGGCCCAACTTGAAACAGAGACGAGGAGTACTTATTAAGTACTTTGTTTTCTGAGATATTCATAGCTTGCCCCATTCTTCCATCCCTTCTGGTCTGAAACCAATCTTTACCCAGCTGTTTTTGGAATGTTTCAGAAAAAAGAAGATAAACTTTGTCCCTATTAGGGTTAATGCTTTTGCATAGACTTATATGACCATAAACTGGTCAACTAGTAGAGGTCTTCTGCTAACATTGTGACTGAGAACAGGAAGAATACAGCCACAATAATATACAGCTGTCTACTAAAAGTATTGCATACAAACATCTTTGGCCATGCAGTCTCTTGGCTTTCTGAAAATATGTGAGCTGCATTGCTAACATGACAAAAAAAATAGCAATGTTGAGAATTAGAAAGAGGCGGGTATAAGAAGCTGATATTGATGGGGCACTACTTCGAGCAGTTGCCACCATCTGTCCCAGCCCTGATCGGCCTTTGATTGACAACCCAGTTTTGTGCTTCACGTAAGTGATATCTGCAAAATCCAGGAGATCTTTCATTTCCTCATCTTCATCTACAGGCAATTCTTTTTGTGCTTGAGTCTGTGCCTTTTGTCGCACTTTTCTCTCATTTACCTCAATTTGTGCAAAAATGTCAGGAACGGCATCAACAAATTTGTAGCCTTTGGCTACCTTTCTGTTTTTCTTTGCTCTACCATGCTGACGCTGCTGCCTCTGTGAGATTGCAAATAACCTGTCAATGGCCTCCTCTGTCTGTCTTTTATCTGAAAACCTCAGCAGGCGCTCAGCAGTCTTCCGAAAGCTAGCTGTGTTACGTACACGAGACAAGATCTGCTTCTCAAGCTGCTGGAAAACAGGCTTAAAATGCTGCAGGTTCCTCTCCACGATTCCTACATAGTCCTTCACTTCTGGCACGGCGGAGCTCCTAATGGCAGAGGCTCGATCAAAGACAATTTTCTGGCGGTCTGCAATAACCTGTGCAAATGCAGAGCGGGACCCATCCTCAACAGGCCACAGGTACACTGTATAGGCATGCTCACTGGTGGTAACAAAAACATTCAGCTGTGGAGAATCTCCATGGATAGTGAAGCTCTGCACGTCAACAGAGGGCCCAATGAAAAGGTAAATGGTCCTCGTGACAGGGTGTCGCAAGAGTGTTGTTACATTCACATAATTCGTGCCATTGTACGGATAACCCCGGGGATACATCCTTGAGGTGATGGTAGCTTTCTCGCTGTGGCCAGTGTCATCCATCCAGTACATCTTATATATCCCATCACGTTGCCTAATAAATGCCCCATGGACATCATCAACAACTGTTTCTTCAAAAGGCACATCTACATTATGGAAGAAACTGGTCACTGCCTCCAGGGGGCTGTCATCTTCTAGATGGATTTGGTCCACTAGCAAGAGAAGCTGGGGATGGAGAAGGATGAGGTTTCTTTGCAATTTTCTCAGCTTCAGTTTAGGATTGTATGCGCCCACTCCTTCTCCCCTGATAAAAACCACCCCGCTTTTCTCCATGGCAGCAACCACTCGCCCCTGACAGTCACCAGCCAAGTCATGTTTATACTTAAGCCACTTTGAGGAACAGTCTTCTGTAATCTGCCCTTCCCATGGGGAGAAGCAGCTCTTGGACACGGCAGGGGAAAACATCAACACATTATTTAAAAAAGTATATTTTGGCCCATACAAAGCTTCTGTTATGAAAGGTACGCCGTTGGGAGCAAAAGTAAAGGAGTTCTGGTCTGGGTGTTCATGGCCAGCATTAAAGTTCCTCCACCCCCTGACCCACTCTTTGTACTTGTTCTTATGAACAATATCATATATTGCACGTCCTCCCAGCTTTCCTGACTTGAAGGAAAGGAAAGGCCTGTTGATTTCCGCTGGCAAAGCACTTCCATAGGTTACCACTCCCCAGTCCTCAAAATAATGCAGCTTAGGAACTCCATAGTCTGGCGGAGGTACAGAGTGCAAACTTGCATCATACCTGCCAAAAACACAAAGAAAATGGATTTAAAAATCACTTGACTGATTCCATTATCAACACCTGTACAAAACTCAAAATATCATTCAACATTTACATCAAGGAGCAGGCTAACAATATAAAGCCCACACATGTTTCTTGAGTGAACTAACCACATAGTTGTAATGATACTTATCATAGTAATCCCTATACAAATTGGTTGTGTGCTTTTTACAGAATAATAACTGAAAGTATCTGGTGCATATTTAAAGCAACCAATCCCTCTGCAGTCTGAAAATTAGAGTACTAATCATTTTAAAGTACCCACATTTTGTCTTACATCATAAAACTCTGTCTGCAATGCAAATCCTTTAAAAAAAGGTACATTAGGACCAGGCTGTAAACAATCTATTTTACACTAGACATCAACATTTGCACCTATTTACTGATTACTTAACCAAGAGAAACAGAGCATGTCTCCAAAACCGATGTTTATAGAAGACTGTAGTCTCCAAACAGAATTAGCAACAAATTAAATTTAATGAAAAGGCATTTTGAATTATGAGTTTTTACTATTTTTATAACTTCGTGTATGTTAGTTTCCTTCTCCAACAAGGTTGAAGAAAATTTTGCATGGCTTTCTTGTATAAACTGTAAGATATAAGATATTTGGTTTAAAAAAAGGTCTCATTTCCAGGAAAGGTTACAATGCTTATAACATCTACTTTATTTGATCTACAGGAGTTAAACAAGAACCCAACAAACAAACACACAGCATGGAAAACAGAACCTAACATTCTGGCATTGTTTTTAAGCAACTGAAATAAAAAGCACCATTGTTAAGCCCACTGATATTTCTGTTACATAGTTCCTCATCCAATTTACTCTCCACAGCTAACCAGGAGCCTCTCTTAGACCCTAGACAACCACAGCTCATGTCCTGCATACAGCCTCACATAATTCCAACCAGTGCCAGGAGCCTGCTCCATATCTAATGGTCCTTGATGGAGATTCCCCTAAAAACAGACCTCTTTCCTGAGACTCTTATGCAAGTGGACATGCTCATCACAAGATTAACACTGCAGCACAGGGAAAAGGCAATTGTCAGAATATTCAGATAATTTTTTTCTTTTTTTTTTCTTAAAAACTTCTTTTCCTTTGACATCAAAAAGAATTTTCTAAGTATAAATTTTGATGGAGAACACAGGAGAAAAAAATGATGGAATGGGGTTATAGAGGAGAGGTTCTGTGTTTTGCAAATAACAAGGTGAAAGGTGCTTGGATTCTAATAAACATGCATACTAATGTTTGAGCTAAACTAGAATCAGTTTTCTAACTGCAGCTAAGTCTTGCCTGAGAAACTTAATCTTCTGAAAGTTAACAAATGCATGTGTTTCGGACAGCATTTCTCTCTAGAAGTGCTAACATGGGGCATTGGCATGCAGAAAAGCCATTGCTTATGCTTATTCCTAAAGCAACCAAGGCAATCTTTGAGCTGGTAGAGTGCTGTAAGTCAAAGAGGGAAAAAAATGTCACACCTGCAGGGAGGGGCGGACAGGACAGGTTACCAACAGAGTATTCCATCTCATATATGTCATACTTGGTATAACACTGAGAGATCAGGACAGTATTGCTCTCTTCTTTGATGGCCAACGTCCTCTGAGGACCTTGTCTGTCTGTTTGCCTGGATCCTGGATCTATGCATTCCTGAATTCAGTTCCTGAGTCTAGTTCCCTCCTAGCCCTCTGTGCCTCCTCTGCAACACCTGTACTAATGTATAGTCATCGGGAAGGGGACACAATTTTATATATATTTTATTATTTTCTTATTAATTGTATTTTTATTATTAATATTATTATTATTAGTATTTAAATAAAGCTGGTTTAGTTTCCAACCCACAAGTCTTTTCCTCTCATTTCCCTTTCCCTGGGGGAAGGGGAGAAGGGAACTGGGAGCCTAACTGCTCAGGCTTAGTTGCCAAAATTGATCAGATTGGGGCTGAACTGCGACAATATCATAAATGCAAAACAATATATATTCAATAATATTTTTCTTCTAAGGGAGAGAAATAGAGCTACACTGACTCCTCAAAAATGTACTTGTTCTCTCCAGACAGAGGGAATTTATATGTACATCTGAAGTCTCTTGGGTCTTTTAATTTCTTCCCCTTAGAAAGCTGACAGACAAGTTAAAAGACCTGTAAATTACATGGAAAATATGGATCTAGTAATCTATTGTGATATCTTTTTCCAAGCAAAACTTGCAAATAAGTGTGTATAAACAACTAACGGTAGTCTTACTGCTTACATTACTTCAGATTTTTAAAGAGAAAATTTATTACTAATAGCTTTTAAAAGTAAACTAGGCTTTAAAGATTCACCGGATTAACTCTTAAAAACACATTGGGATTAAAAACCATTAGAATAGACCAAGTAAACTAAAGGATACATACAGGCAAATTTCTAGATCTTTTAAAATTGCTTGTATTCTATAAAAGCAATAGAGAATGGAAAGAAAACACAAAAGCAGATGTAGCATAAAACCAAGGTGTTCTCTGTAGCAACACATACTGTGCATCTACGCTAAGTGAAATTCTTCTAAGCCTAATGACTCTCTGGGTCACACATGCCCAGCCCAATCTAGGCTTCTACAGTACAAATGTGAAGAGAATTAATTATCACTAAGAGCAAGCAGTAATCGGGTTCCTTTTGAGCCCACTCATTCCCTTTCATACCAGAGAAATTCAGTGTGGAGAGTGCACCACCTCTGCCCTTTGGATGGTGTCCCTGGGCCCTCCACCACTCGGTTCCTTCTGATTTGCTCTGCCAACCAGTTCCCGCTGCCGTTGCGCATGACAAATTTGTCAAGAAACACCAGCTGGCTCTCAGGCCCATAGAACCAGTTATAGTTGGAATCTGCAATGGCCACAGTTCTCTGAAACCCTTGGGAAAAAGTGAAAAGGAATGTAAGAAAGAAAAATAAACATACAAAGATGCATTTGTAGAGCATGATGGTGAAGTTAAGCAGTAAAAACAGACACAAACAGAAGCAGTCTTTTCAGATGCTTATAGACCTAACTGTAAATGAGCCATAAACAGGTTACACAGGAGCTGTTTCCTTCTGCTACAGCTAGCTTGAATACTCACCTTCTTCAGCTTTGAGCTACAGTCAAAGTACTACAAACAGAGTAAGCGGCAATGTCCCATCCACTTCCTCTCCTCAGTCAAATGTGGCAAAGGTGACTTTCTGTTTAGTGCTTTCACTTTTCCTACGTCAATCCAAATTTGCTAAAGCAAGAAAACATGCTGCCCCCCAAAAGGCAAAATAAACCCCAAAAAAACCAGCTTCAGTCTGAAACAACTTTCATGAATTAACTTTCCTCTGAGAAACCTCTCCCCAGTAGATGCTGGAGGTCTCACAGAGAGTTAGTGCAGTTCCTTAAATACCTGCGTTGGCATCCCAAAGCTTCACTCAGCCCCTCTAACATACAAGGCTAGATTTTGGGTCCTTATAGGCAATAAAGTTGTTATGATCTTTTTAACCAGCAATTTGAACAACATAAATTCCTAATGAATTGTCCTCCAAACAAGCAGCACAAAAACATCATCTAACACTTGTAAGGCTGCCTGAAAGTAAATCTCTTCTGACAGCTAGAAGAGGCCAGGAATTTTTATTAACTTATAACTAGTTTTGTATTTGTATATCTCCATTTTTCAGTCACAACCAGGACTTCAAACTAGAGATGCTAAAATACATTGCAAGACGCAGCAAGAGAACAGAAATATTAAAAAAGTGTGCAAAATTGCCCCACTAGTGATGTCAACTATTTCTGCTTAACTCTCCCATTGAGAAAAATAATGGTTGATGTACCTCTGGACTGCACAGAGAAACCTATCATTTGAGCCAATGACAATTTCCATAAGAAAAATATTTTCATAAACGTGGTATAAAAATCTTTTTCACTCTTCTGTGGAAAACTGGTCATCATGTAGAACTTTCCTACATTTTACTGATTCTTTTACCCTGGCTTCATCATTTGCTATTCCTTTCACCTTTATCTTTTAGTATGATAATTTTTGGCAAAGGAAAGCATCTATAGAATCTCAAAGAATATGATTTTTCAAGTGGAAGCCCCAGAAACAGATCTGTTTCAAACTTCAAAAACCAGAAATCAAATTCTGAAGCACTGCTTTTTCTCCAAATGATCTTTTCACTGGTTTTAAAAGCCAGAGGTTAATAAACAATGATCTTTAATATACAGTGATAAACAAGGATGTCACTATTTCAACAGATGGAGAAGGTAAAATCCAAGGAGAAGGTTATTTTATAAAAATCCAAGTAAAATATTATCTTCTAATGGCCTAGTTCAAGTATCAAATTTACTGCTGCTTCAAGAATTGGAAGTTTCATCTTCCTCCATCCAAAGGACCTACCTGGGAGGACAGTCCTGTACATAAACGCAAAGTGCTGCTTGAGCCAGGGGTGGCTGAAGTGATTGATGTCAAAGTGCCTTTGGACAAGAAACATGTACTGAAACAGCGATCTGGTTGTGTAGCTGCCATAAGCCACCCCTTCATAGAGGGAGCCATCTGTGACCTCCTGCAGCAGGACTACTGACTTCTCCATGATTGCCAACACTTGCTTGGTCCACAAATAAGCTTCCTGAAGATAGCCTGAAAGAAAAATATGTTGGCAAACCTAATTACAGCATCATACATCATAGATTATGCCATGTATACTCCCACAGTGGGGTCCTTTACAACAAAGAATCTGCAATTCAGAGCTCTAAAATACAACATTGCGCTGCAATGTCCCTGTAGTAAAAAATACAGCCACAACAAAGCAAGGCCACATGAGCAGGGAAAATCTATCAAACACCTCTTGCTAATGAAGTGGGATTATGCTTTCCATTTCAAAGGGAAAATTTCCTCAATGCATTCAGGACATGCAAAAAGGGAAGAGCCACACCAAGACTATTGCATTTCACATTAAAGTTGTATGAAAATACTTACAGTCCCCACTAGAGGGCTCCAATAATGAAAATATTCTAATCAGTCATTATTTACTGGCATGTTCACCAGTGCGGTAAGGAGATCCTCGGAGTTTAAAATTACAAAGACGTTCACATTTGAGCTGCAGTTAACTACTATTCTGCTCATATGGGCTCTACTTTAAGACATGTTCTGTTCTACTTATATTTGTATTTTATTGCACAACCTAAAAGGTTATCCAAATAGAATTTTTTTGGGGAAAGTTTTGCACAGTTAATTTCAAATACAGATTCCTGAAACCCAGAATAAAATTAATCTTCCAACTAGCTTAAGTTTCAGACTCTACATATACAAGCCCTAAACTCATTTATTTCTTCTAAAGAAAAGACTTTCAGAGATCTTGATATTTTGGTTTGCTCTACACAAAACAAGGGCTGTGAAGAGGTTGCCAGAAGCTCTTCTCAGGGCACGTCTGCCTTCACCAAAGGACAAGCACAAGCATGAGAGTTTCAGCAGTACATTTAAGTACTGTAGAAGGCAGCACATGAATTCCAGCAGAGGAAAGGTTATGTTCCTCTTATTTTCATTTGTATTTACCAGCAAGAGAGGTAGGACTAAACAGAGACCAACTACCTTGTGCTTCTATGCGGCAACTTAGTATCTACCTAACTTAAAGTGTCTGGTCACAGATTTAACCAGACTTATGTTGACCATACAGCAGAGCTCAGCTAGCATATGTTACACTCCATTATATGGTAAAGCGGTGCCTGCTGAATGAAGTACAAGTGCCAGGCTAAGGGAGCACGAGCTACATTCAAATCTACTGAGACTTTTTCATTTCATTGCCACAATCACAGTACTTGTAATTATGCTGAACATAGGGATGAACTAGTCAAGGCTGCCAAATCATGCTAACAGAGAAAAAAAATGCAGTGTGATCAAGTTGAACACACAGCCTGAATCTAACATTCTGCTGGCTGAAGATACAACTATGATGGGGGAGGCCTGAGCAACAGGGGCAGGTGGTGCTGCTTGCTTCTAGTTACTTTATTCACAGCTATCTTGACACTATTTCATTACTCTGATGGAGCTGGCAGCACAGCGGTCTGTCTGAATAAAATCCCAAATGCTTCCACACTTGTCTTCCCTTGTGACATTAACAGCCATAATAGCTATTATAGCTTTAGACTACTGCCCTAAAAAGAATGCTAATTTCAGTGCTTCAACATAGTGTATTTACCATTGCAATGCATATATGTTCCATTCACTTAGTTTGTATCTATGCTATAACCTTATAGTTGTAGTATGTTACAATAATAATAATTCATCACCATAAAAAGGTACTCAAGTTTCTTTTTTGAATATTTCAGTCTTAATTTGAACTGTAAATGCTTCAGTATATGTGTGTGCCTAGAATTCATTTCAAATACTTTAATTTTTCAGTCCTGTGACAATGTTTACATGTTTTTAAGCTGGCTATTTAGTCTTGGCATGCTTCTGCAATTGAATAGGGTTTAAAATTATTAGTTGAAATTTAAACCTTTTGGAAGAAAGCCTACACTGAGACACACTGCTTGCAATTACTATGCATCTGATATAGTGACAACACTACTTTCCTCTTTTTCTCCCTTCCTTTTTTTTTCCTTCAGAAAAGGCCTCTTTCATCTTGGAATGAGAATTTTTAAGAAACTGTTTTTTTTAAAAATATCTAGACCAATAGAAAAACTTCATTTATATTTTATTTTTTTAAAACAAAGTTGCTCTATATTGAAAACAACAGAATTTTCATTTAGAAATATAAAGTGTGGATGTTTTGACCTATTTTCATTTGAAATATCAGCACAAATTTTCAAACTGCTCAAGTGTTGCTGAACTGACTTTTTTTCCCCTCCTCAAACCTCCTCCCCAGCTAACCCTTGGTGAAAGAAATATTGCCCAGCTTTATTTGTGATGTTGACACTGTTTGGCAAAAAGCACACTTATGGTCTATAGTCTAATGAAAAGCAGAATCATCTCACAGACTGCCAGTTCTCTGTTGAACAATGCTCCCTCTGATTCTGTGACTTGCAATCTTTTTCACAGTGTATCACTTAGAAAGAAGGAAATGGGCAGCCCCCCTGGCAAAGCAGCCAAAAGCAACTGGTGAGGTTATTCACCTGAGAACTAGGAAGGATGGGTTTAAGTCCCCAAAGCAAAGGAGATGACACCTGGTTCAGGGGGAAAAAAGTAAAGCACTGCTCCATAGAAAAGGATGCCGGAAAGAATGGTCTTGAACTGTAGTCTTTGAGGGGATAAAGTTGGTAGCTCTCTCAGGGGGACAGGACAGAAGATCCCAGGTGATCCTGTTGTCCAGCTCCCAAGCTCAAAGCATGGGGTGTTTCTGACTGCTGACCTTCTCAATGTATTGAGTAAGGAGACTAGTGGCATTAACCTTTATTGATAAGCTATCCTGAAAGACCTTGTCCGTAAATCTGGACTGGACAGATGATACACAAGGGCATTTTTAACTCTTACAATGAGGTAAAAATTCCAGAATCACTTAGACAACTGAAATTAAATACATAGGTATATGTGCATATATATTATACCTTGTATATCTTCCCAAAGACTTCTATTCAGTAAATTAAATTCTTCTAAGCAGCAAAAGAGCAAACCCAATACTGCTACCTGTACTCTCAGAAACATTTCTATCAGTTCCTGAACTTTGCTAGAAAAACGGCTGATTGAGTAGATAAACTTCAGAAAAACGTTCCTATGGTTTAACACATACCTTGATTCATCAGAACCAGGCTTCCAGCCAGCAGGGCCACACAGTTGGTAGGCTGGTGGTTGTGGAGGTACTGGAAGCCCCATCCACGTCTGTATGATGTTTCGTACATATATCCCGAGGCATTGGCAATTACCTCAAGAAATCTCTCCTGTTGAGTCTTGCTAAGATAGCTGTACAAGAAGTCATACGCGGTGGCAAAACCAACTAAGGAGTGAGCAAGAGGGACCTCATCCCACGGGGCATCCTTCACTAGCCTGTCAATAAAGAAAGATGACAATTAATTGAATTTCACCTACTTATTGTTCTCTGCTACTGCACTGTGGGGTGCGTATTACTTAATGCCTCTGAAATCAGGCAATTCATGTTGAATTTTAATACAGTAGTAAGCTACTTACCAAGCCACCAAAAGCATTTTTTTTCATTCCTAAGTATGGACAATGTTAACCTTCAAATCTTATTAATTTTATTAGAAAGATTAAGCTGTTAAGTATTAAAACGGTGCTTGCTATATTCTGGGTTTTTTTTCTAGGAGAAACAGGTATGCATAATATTTTTTGTACAGAAATGGAGTATATTTATATGAAGCAAGATTCACATATTTTTTGTGAGAAAGTATCACATAGTTTATACTCCTCCAAAAATCTGTAACAACCCTTTTGTTTTGCAAAGGAGCAAAATGTTGATGAATTCTTGAATAGTGACTATGGGACTGAAGTTGTCTTTAAAAAAGTATCATAAAATAATTCACCATGTTGTTTCTTCATTTCACAAATGCATTCAAGGATAGAGTAGAGATAATGAAATTTACTTTCACGACTACAGTTCAAATTAACATACTTAACAGCATTTTTAAAAAACACATTTAACATAAAATAGAGGTAAGATGCTGCCACTACTCAAAATTAATTTCTAGAAATTACCTTATTGTATCCAATGATTACCTTTAATGTAGCAAAATAGTGAATTTGTACCCAGAAAATTTATAAGTGAGGTGGAGGTAGTATAGAACAAAAAAATCTCTTAAATCTCTCTTAAATCAAGCATATACTGCATAAAAAAGCCTTAAATTTTGCAGTTCTGACAGTAATTTCAGGCCACGGTTCTACAGAAAAGGAAATGTAAAAAAATATAATGAAAAAAATCTTTGATAAACTGAACAATCATCAGTTGCTTTCATGACTATTCTCTTCTTTCTCTTTCTTTGCAATATATTTTTTTATTACAGAAATGAATTTTAAATAGTTGAGTTGAGAAACTGTCCTGCTGCAATTAGTGGAAATTGTATTATGCTCATGAAGATGTACACCTTCCCGCTTCACCTATTCTATGACTCTACAAATATGATTTAATCTTAATTTGTATAAGCAGCAGTATGAACAAACAGGTCAGAAAAAATACCAAAAGAACAAGATTTAAAAAAAAATCTCATTCTGCTATAGGATCATTTATTTGCATTCAAAATGCATGAATGAACCATGCAGAAATTACGACCATCAGCCTACAACACTGCAACTATGTAGAAGTGAGAAGAACAACCTTTATTTTTTATTACAGTATATCTAATATCTTAGGAAGGACTTGAATGAACCTAGCACACTCATACTTGCATGTAAGGAAAGCCTCTGTAAGATTTTTGAATAGCTGAATTTTCAATAGTTTTCAGTGTTTATCTTCTTTCAGCTTCAATCCCATCTTCTGCTGAGTGAACTTTTACATTAATTTTTCCTTTTTTTAATGAAGTCCCTGTCTCACAGATTTTAAATAAATACATGAATGCATTCAGCATCGAGAAGCAGGATTTGAACTTTTTTTTTTTTGAACCAGGGTTTTTATTGGACTGATTATTTTGTTTGCATAACTTTGTTTCTTGTTTGACAGGCATTGACTGAAAACTGTTGTGAATAATATTAAGACAAACAGCTGCAAGTGTGATAACAAATAACTGTCAAAGCATCAGGAAAAAATAGTTCTAAAAATTTACTACTCATCTTACCCATATCCACATGCTAATCTTTGTGGTCAGTGTTGGGAACATTTCTCTGTCATTCGTCTTCTGGTTCAAATTCTAAACTTATCAGTGAAGAATTCCAGCCAAGTATACTAAAATTTCTTACTTCTGATTTCACTTAATTGTTGTGCAAAAGATTACAGATCTGTAAGCTGAAACACATGCTTTTCCTAGATGCTCATTTTTTTCCGTATTTCCAGATAAACTGGAAGAAAAAGTAGCTGAACTGGGCAAGCAACTCTTCTAACTCTCATAGAGGTACAAAAATTGAAAATCTGAGTAATTTGGTTATTTGTCGATCTCAATTAATTCTCTGCATCTCTATTTCGGGCTTTTCATCTTTCCTTATCACTGAAAAAACTCTTAAAATGTTGTTAGTCCTATACGTAAAAGTAAAGTTGCATTCTATGCTGGTTATATGCAACACCCCAGATCAGCAACTGCTGTCAGAAATCCTTTAACACACGAACGCACTTTTAACTAGCTATATCATGAGTCTTAATTGCCAAAGTATTGTTAGTTTTGCTTGGTTGGATGGTTGCATTCAGAGTAGTGGTCAATGTCTCAATGTCCAGATGAAGATCTATGACAAGTGGTGTCCCTCAGAGGTCTGTACTAGGATCAGTGTTATTTAACATTTTTTTTTTATGATATAGACAGCGAGATTGAGTGCACCCTCAGCATGTTTGCAGATGATACCAAGCTAAGTGGTGCAGTTATCATGCCAGGAGAACGGGATGTCATCTAGAGGGACCAGGACAATATGGAGAAGTGCGCCTGTGTGAACCTCGTGAGTTTTAACAAGGCCAAGAGCAAGGTCCTACAACTGTATCACAGCAATTCATGGTTTCAATACAGGATGGAGGGTGAAGTGATCGAAAGCAGCCCTGCGAAGGTTTTGGGGCTGCTGACTGATGAGAAGCTTGACATGAGCCAGTAATGTGCGTTTGCAGCCCAGAAGGCCAATCGTATCCTGGGCTGCATCAAAAGAAGTGTGGCCAGCAGGTCAATGGGGATGATTCACCCTCTCTACTTGTCACTCATTAGACCCCACCTGGAGTATTTTGTCCAGTTCTGCAATCCCCAAAATAAGGATATGGAGCTGTTGGAACGGGTCCAGATGAGGGCCGTGAAGATGATCAGACCACTGGAGAATCTCTTCTATGAGGACAGGCTGAGAAGAGAAGGCTCGGGGAAGACCTTGTGTCGGCCTTCCCAGTACCTGAAGGAGGCGTACATGAAAGCTGGGGAGGGAGTTTTTACAAGGGCATGTAGTGATAGGACGAGGGGGAATGGCTTTAAATTGCAAGGGGGTAATATTTAGATTAGACATTAGAAGAAATTCTTCACAGTGAGGGTGGTGAGTCACTGGCACAGGTTGCCCAGGGAAGCTGTGGCTGCCCCATCCCTGGAGGTGTTCAAGGCCAGGCTGGATGGGGCCTTGAGTAGCCTGGCCTAGTGATAAGTGTCCCTCAACATAGAAAGCCAAGTGGAACTAGGTGATCTTTAAGGTCCCTTCCAATCCAACTCATTCTATGATTGACATGCTTTGTACCGGAAAACAGCTGTTTTCTAAGCCTCTCAGGAGTAAAACCTAACATCAGATAGTATGAGCATAGTTTCAGCAATTAAGTGTGTCTGAAGACAGCAAATAACCTTTACCTCAATGCTGCATTAGCCTTTTTGGTCATTTGAAGGTGCCAGATGTTACAAAAAATAATTCACAGTAAATAAAAATAATCTGTAATGGATTTTTCAGTATAGAGCAACTACAGAGTTGCAAACGTAAGCACTTTTAGCAAAAGCAACTGTTCCAAAAATTCTAAAACCTAATTCAAAATAACAGCTAAACCATAAATGTATCCCTATAGATAGCACACAACCATATTTGTTTTACACTTATATACCTATACTTGTATTTAGAAACTTGAGAAGGCTGGAAAGAGCAAAAGGTGCTGAATGGATTTGTTACCTAATGATCAAACCCTATAAACATCCAAAGCCATATGCATTGTTGGGCACAAAGAACTCCTGTCTGGACAAATTCTGTGAATAGCACAGCACAAATACATGCTTGAGGTGTTCTTTTAAGTTGTCTTCATCTGCATCATATAAAATATTTCTTTTACTTCATTTTAAACATTTAGAGTTCGATACAAACCCTCTATGAAGAAACTGGGGAAAAATAGATACCATGGGTAAGGTTGGTATTATGTATTAGTAGTATGGTTTTCCTACATGTGTTGCGAACGGTGCAACATGGTTATCTGGCTTAGATCTGCCACCTCTACAATGAACAATGAATCTGAAGGGGAGGTTAAGACCCAATTCTTCAGTAATCAATTTACGATGTCAAGAACTATCATGCATTCATTGGATTGTCCAAAGCTGAGAGTATGCATATCATCTTCTCTAAATGTGATTCCATGCTCTAAATAAGTATACCAATTGTATAAAACTTCGGATGGGAATTAATAACCAATATCAACAACAACAAAAATGAGAAAAATTGTGGTAAGATTACCACAACCTCTCCTTTTCTCAACAACATTCTTAATGGTACTAATGTCTCTTCTCTCAGTGGGAACACTTTTCTGTATTTGTCTCTCATTTCTCTGTCCTAATAACTACTTCCTTACTGAAACCAGAAGTATTAGCATTTGTCTAAGAAATATAAGCCAAAAGGGAAAAAAAACATCATCTGTGCAGTTCATGGCAGGATTTAAATCAAACTCTTCTGCTTGAGTTTCCAGATCTTGGCCTGTGGGATGTTTAGAATCACCTTTCCTTCATTTTGTATCCAGCTGTTAAACACAAATCGAAGTAAACAGGAAAATAACACTCTCTAGCTTGAGAAACAGAATACCTTTCCAGGCAGCATGAGATCTGAGTTCTAGTGTCTATGTCAATAAGTCATATGGCATCACTGCATGCAAACTGAACTATTAAGCACATCCTGACACATATATCACACAAGTAATGCACATCCTGAAGTTTGATGCTCCAAACTTTCCCATGACAAATGACTTGCAGCAGAATAACTCTTGGAGGCAGAGGGCAGATTAAGTTAGTGATTGAAAGAAACATGCCAGTAGTCCCACCTCAGTCCCACCCCTCACTAGTAGATGCACAGGGAATGAGTCAGGATTCTTTTCTGAAGACTTACAGGTGAAAATTAGTTCAAGGACAACCCTCTAGTGCATTTTGATGCAATCTATCTTAGACATGACAGCTAGCTAACAGCATGATTAATGCACATCAAATGTCAAGTGTGGATGCAAGTGTGGCAGGTAATGAGGCAAACTGATCCCTTGATCCTTAAATGCATTGTTTAATTGTACAGTCTTCCCAATGCCAATGATAATGACAATGCCCTGGCACTCCAAAGACCCTTGCTATTGTTCTGACCTACTTCTGGGTGAAGGAGATATGGCTTTAAACCCTCCGTCAGGCAAAGGAGAGAAATATTCCTCTGTGGCCAGAGGGAGTATACATACCAAGAGGGAGCATACCTACCAAGGGGAAAGAGGTCACTAGCATATATTTTATAAACTCGACTCAGTTTTCAGTATTCTCTTACAAAGCTCACGAACCAAAATATTTTCTTGTGCTCAAATGAAATATTTTCTTCGGAACAACATCTTCCAGTTTTTGTTTGGGAAATAAAAAAGAAAAATCCTTGAAAAAAATGTTTCATCCAAAACAACCTTGCAGCTTTTACCCTTTCTGCATTTCTCTGGTTGGCTGCCAACACACAACCCCCAGTATCTGCACAACCCAAACGCTCTGTCATTTGAAACAACAAAAACAGGAATAAAAAACATCCTTGAAAAAACTGATGATTTGTATTTCTGGAGTCTAAGTTAAAGCATGACGAGTTTGCCCTTATCTCTTTACCTTGACCTGTTTTAGCAGCAGCCACCCTGACACACTTGCGTTCACTGTAGCTCAGTTCGTATGAGACAGGCAAAAGAGTGGATAAATGCAAAGGGCTATGCTCATATCAATATGGAAAAAAGGCAACACAGACAAATTTTTTCAGAAGTTCTAAGAGCTTTCTATAAAAGTAGGATTGCACTGCTTAGGTATTGAGGAGGTAACTAAAAATTTACTCCTTTGGAAAACTTCATCTACTTTCTATCCTCTTTCCCTCTGTTTCCCCATTTGTCTATAATAATTATTTCGCCACTTCTAAAGCTTCTTTCAGATCCTTCTCTCTTGATTTTAGCTTTGGTCACAAGAGAATCCTTTTCACACTGGGCTCACTCTTAGTATCAATCACAATCCTTCTGTGTTGACACATTAATAAACAAGAACTGAGTCTGTTTTAGTAGTTCTCAGGGCCATATTAAACAGACATGGAAATTTACTTATGTTATTATTTCAACAGATTACCTCTAGCTCTTGTAGCAAATTTTTATACCAGACACGCCACAAAGTAAGCTCCCTGCAGGAACCACAGGACTTCAGTGCTAATTTATCTCCCAGAGATCCTATCAGTTACAAAAAGAAGGTATAATAAACTCTTTAAAATCCAGCTAGCCATTTAATTTCACAGTCATGCATAATTTCTATTTTTAAACGCTACATATGAAAAAGATAAAAACCAGCATGAGAGTTTGATATTTCACTTGCTAACATAATACATCTTCCAGATACCAAATTCATCCTCCTACCCTTCCCATTCTTTTTTCTTCCTCCCTATAGGAGACTACCTCAGCATCCTTCAAGCTCCTTTTGCACTAGCTTCTATGCCATAGACGTATAAACCCCTAAGTTTTCTTTGAAGGTAACTGCTGGTTCATTACTGGAAATCAAACACATATTCTAAATTTGTGGTGTCAGAACAGACACTCAATTTATTACAACTTCTCACACGTGATTTTATTTTAGCTGTATATTTTTCTACACATTTAATTATTTATATTTATGTATTTTTACTTTGTAATCTCTAATGTTCAACACTGAGCACTATCTAACAGCAACAGCGCCTATAGCATGCTTCAATACTTTTCATAAAAAGGGACTAACAGAAGCCTATATTGCTGGTTAATAAGAAATAGCAGAAAGGTCACAGATCTTTTACGCTGAAGCCTCCTGTTAACTTCTCCTTACTTGCTGCTATTTCCTTGGAATGTTTGCATGTGCTCAACAGTAATTATCTACCCTGTGAAACCCATGGAGCCAGGCTTACTGACAAATCCCACACCTTACTGCACATTGGTAACATACTTGTCTTTAAAACCAGTGTGTTAACTACACAACAGTGAAAAAAAAAAAAAAAGTACTGAAATCTCCCGTCTGGCAATTGCAAATGGGGATGACTCTCCCACTGTAAGAGGGGTGCAGAATTTGTGAACTTTTAAGGCATTTGTCTATTAGCTGGGCTTGGTATAAAAGAGACTTTTTCACTGCTTTGTCCAAAACACAGAATCTGACTGGACTCTTATTTCTGCACAATGAGTGACTCCAATTACGTCATTCTGCTTGGTGCAGGAACAGGCCAAGGAAGCATATGGAAAGAATCACGAGTACAGATCCCTGTGGCCAAAAATGCACTTCTGGTGGGGAGTGCTCTAGGGGCCAGACAAAGATAACATGCCAGAAAATGCATCTATATCCTCTGTTCTCTGTAAAATAAGAAAATACAGCTGAAATAGAAAGACAAACTTTCCCTAAGGTTTTAGGCATTATCTAGATAACAAATCACAGCAGTTTTTAAGTTTTACAGGTAAAAAACACTAAAGTTATCTATCTTTACCAAAATATTAATGCACTTATTCCCCGCTCCTGCTAGTCTCCAAAACATTGTTGGTTCCCTTATTATTTTGGGTGATTGTTATAGTTAGCTCTTAGCCATTGCCCCTTCGTTTATTTTAAAATGTAAACCTACTCCAGGATGTAGCAATTATGGATGCTCTGTTATGAGAAGTACCCCTATCAACATCGTTGTTATGACATATGGCTCAAGCTTTGTTAATCTGCATGAATGGGATCTCAGTTAAGGGTTTACTTTATTATGTGATATAAAATGACTACTGTAATTGATGAGAAAAAAACAAAAGTGCTTAATTGCATGCACCTTCCATGTGTGCATCAATTAACAGTAGACTTTTTCATAATTGTGTCCTGATATACTGAACCATATTTTGACTACTGAGTATAATTGCCAATGTAAAGACGAAATTTAAAATGTCAGTCTCTTTAATCTCCTAACATGCTGGGACAAATAACCAGTGTGGCATTCTAAACTATTTATTTTATCCAACTACTGCACACACTACCAAAATACGTATCAGTTTTCTGATAAGGCTTATATTTTATTAAATATCTCCATGCAAATCAGAGAAAACTCATCCAACAGGATTTTTTAAAATTATAGAGTTATTTTAGAGTCAGTGCCACGTCAGCCGAAGTCCAAAGAAATCCAGATCATACTCTTGAAATAATGAAACTACAAGCAAGGAATCTATATGACAGTCAGATTTAACTTTCCACTACATGTTCACGAACTCCTCAGTGGTAAAGACATTTTCAGGTCAACGTAGCTAATAATTTAGGCACCTACATTACAGAGGAAGTCTAGAGAGAGAAAAATTCCTCTGATTTACTTCACTGATACCTCTCTGGACAAGCCCTCTTTACAGATGACATGTAGATGAGTCTCCCAATATTCAAAGCTCCAAGTTTGAGCAGCATCAAAACTGCTCCATACTTCCACCCTCCTGATCAGAACATGTGTACCCTCAAATACTTTAATAGGGATAAAATTCATAATACCTTACTCAAAACTATTTTCCCCAAAGTCTGAAGGAAATTAAATATGCCTAATTAGACTGGACAACATTTTTCTAAATAATTCCCCTACTGTGGTATTGCCAGAATGGTTCATATACAGTCTTATGCTGTGCTTTAGATGCCATAAAACAAGCTTGTTAGTAGTGACCAAGCAACAACTTTCCTATGTGCCATCTTTGTTCTCCTGGAGAAACGTGTGTAGTAACATGTTTTGCTGGTACTTTTTAGTTGAGTTTCTTAGAAAATATAGATTTACATAATCAGTCTGCCCTCTCCATCAGCTTCTGAACCAGCTGACCTATTTGAGCAAAGCCAGAGAGAATAGTACACACCTCAGAGATGTTACATTCCTATCATTTTCCTGAAAATCACTATTGGACAAGAGAGGGGGATCTATATTCCTACCATCGCTGTTGCTGGAGCTATAGTGTGAACTCCATGTTAACAGCATTCAGCCACAAGTTCTCAGCGGAAAAACAGAAATGGAAACCGGATCCATATTTTTGTCACAGCACTTGGAAAGCTGTCTTCTTGGATGCTGGAAGTTATACAAAGGATGACTTCGCCCAGCCCTGTTTCCTACATTTCTGATTTCCTCCTTCTGTACTTCCCCTACTAAATGCTATTTTTGCAAAGCAGAGAACCTTGAATAAACCTTGATCAGACCTTGACCATTTGCCAAACAACATGTCTACGTCAGAAAGGAAAGACGGGAAAAGCATGGCTCCTCTTTCACCAAGGTAACACAAGACACTTGCTTGACAAAAACAATAGTTTCGGGGAGGTAAATATTATCAAAATCAAGTGGATATAGGATATCTGCTTGATTCTGATCAGTATCTGGTCAGCTGGGAAAAAAAAAGGATTATGGGATGTGATGAGATACATGCCAGAGTCCCGAGGGAAGTGGCTGATGTAGTTGCCAAGACACCCTCCATGATATCTGAAAAGTCCTGGCAGACAGGAGAAGCTCCTGGTGACTCAAAAAAGTGAAACATTGCACACATTTTAAAAAAGGGTAGAAAGGAGGACCCTGAACTACCAACGTGTCAGCCTCACCTGTGTGCCAGAGATCCTCCTAGAGACTATGCTAAAGCACAAGGAGGACAGGGAGGTCATTCAAGACAGCCAGCATGGCTTCACCAGGGGCAAGTCCTACCTGACCAACCTAGTGGTTTTCTATGATGGAGTGACTACATCAATGGACAAGGGAAGCAATACAGATGTCATCTAGCTGGATTTATGTAAGGTCTTTGACATGGTCCCCCACAATATCTTTCCCTCTAAATTGGAGAGATATGGATTTGATGGGTGGACTGTTCAGTGGATGAGGAACTGGTCGGATGGTTGCATCCAGTGGGTAATGGTTAACAGCTCAATGCCATAATAGAAATTGGTGATGAGTAGTGTCTCTGAGGGCTCCATATTGTGACCAGTACTGTTTAATATCTTAATCAATTACACAGACAGTGGGATTGAGAGCACTCTCAGCATGTTTGCAGATGACTCCAAGCTGAGTGGTACAGTGGACATGCCTAAGGGACGGGGTGCCATCCAGAGGGACCTGGACAAGCTGGAGAAGTGAGCCCACATGATCCTTATCAGGTTTGACAAGGCCAAATGCAGGGTCCTGCACCTAGGTTAGGGCAGTCCCTGGTATCCATACAGGCTGAGGGATGATATAATTGAGAGTAGCCCTACAGAGGGGGACTTGAGGCTACTGTGTGGATGAAAAACTGGATCTGAGCCTACAATGTGCACTCGGCAGCCCAGAAGACCAACTGTATCCTGGGCTGCATCAAAAGAAGAATGGCTAGCAGGTTCAGGGAGGTGATTCTGCCCCTCATAGAATCATAGAATATCTAGGTTGGAAGAGACCCACTGGATCATCGAGTCCAACCATTCCCTCTTCTCTGCTCTGATCAGGCTCCACCTGGAGTACGGTGTCCAGCTCTGTGCCATTCCTCAGCACAGGAATGACAGGGACCTGTTGGAGCAGCTATAAAAATGATCAGAGGGATAGAACACATCTCCTGTGAAGAAAGTCTGAGAAAGTTGAGGTTATTCACCTTGGAGAAGACAAGGTTCCAGGGAGACCTCATTGCGGGCAGTCAGTACTTAAAGGGGTCTTATAAGAAAGATGGGGACAAGCTTTTTAGCAGGGCCTGTTGTGACAGGACAAGGGGTAATGGTTTTAAACTAAAAGGAGGTATATTTAGACTAGATATAAGGAAGAAAACTTTTTTACAAAGAGGGTGATGAAATGCTGGAACAGGTTGCCCCGAGAGGTGGTAGATGTCCCATCCCTGGAAACATTCAAGGTCAGGTTGGACACAGCTCATAACAACCTGGTCGAGTTGAAGATGTCCTGCTGATTGTAGGAGGGTTGGACTATATGACCTTTAAGGAACCCTTCCAATCCAAACTATCCTATGATTCTTTCCTAAGATTATAGTAAGGGACAAAGGAACCGCAGTTATTCCAGGGGAGGTACTGAAATAAAGTTATCGAGGGAGTGAGTGAGATGTAGGAATCTGAGAAAGACAAACACAAGTTCCAGTACTCACAAAACCAATTGCACCTCTTTCTTATTCCATTAAAAGATGGCTATGTAACTATGTGTTTACACCAACCAAAACAAGTTAAGAAAGAGAGCAAATAATGAAACTGGCAAAAAGATGTCCGGTTTGGAGCAGCCTGTCTCTCTTGGGGAAGTGCCTACATGTCCTTGTATTCCGCTCTGTACAGGTCTGTCCCTCTGCCAGTGTGCCAGGAGAAAGACTGTCCTGCAGATTGCCTGTGAAGGTAAGACTGAAGCTTTGTATGCTATGCTTCAGTGGAAGATTTTGGAAACAGCCACTACCGTGCTGTGTCACTACTTTTCCCAACTTCCATGTGCCTTTTCTCCTGTGACATGCAAGCAACTCAAGTCCTTTTCTCTCCCACCACTGCTTGTGTTATAGCTCCTGTATTTCTGTGGCATTCACTGCTTTAATACTTGGCATAGGTGAATCCCAACACTGCAATGTCTTTTAAAGGATGTCCATCAGGAGGATATGCATCCCAGGGTACACTAGCCCAATTCCAGCATACTTCCAATGAAGATCGATGGATAGATGCCATTTATAGAATGCTACAAGTTGGTCTTAACCCAAAGAAAGTAGGAAATAGTAGTCTGAACAATGAGTAGCACTTAAAGAGCTAATGCTTTCTTCTGTGCTGACTTGAAACCCAATTCAGACTTCCGCTGAGCTGCTGCAATCATGGAGCTGTAGAACAGAGGGGTGCAGTGCCCCATCACAGCTCCAACTCACTGTCCTGGGCAGAAAAAATTGCGCTGGCAAAGCCCACATTTCCATCCTTGGACCTCCTCACAGTGGCACCAACCCTGGGGCACAGTCAGTAAGGTGCACCATGCAAGGCAGCTGCTGCAGGTAAGTGGGAGAAAAGTGTCCACCAGAGGAAAAAGTGGAGATAAATTGCTGGTGGATATTGAAAAGGAAGGCAAGGAAAAGGAGAGAGAACTTGGGGTCACAATTTTTAGACTCACTCATAGAGTGAGAACATTGACTTCTGTCCTCACAGAAAGAGTGTGGCATAGCAAGGAAGCTGTGTATGGAAACTCACATCCAAGTGAAATTAATCCAGGAGTGGATCATTAAAATGTCAGTTACTCAAACTGTTCCAGTAAAGTAATCAGATGGACAACTGTTTTTATTGTGCTGTATTACGTCTTAAGGAGAGGCCCAAGAATGGCACAGCAAAAGCAGAGCTGGAAGTCTGAACTAAGGCTCAGATGTTAGAACATTCATAAAGCATTTGACTGCAAAAGCTCAGTGTCACTTTTATCTAGACTGAATTATACCTTTTTCATAGTTTCCCTTTTCCTGAATTCTACCTAAAGAAGAATTACCCAAAAGAAATTGTAGGAATCTGAAAAAAAACCCACCCAAAAACGGAATAATAAAAAAGTAACACTTCTAGCACTTCCAGCCACAAAACAGATTTGAAACCCTGGTTTCTGATTGGGCATGAGTTTGGATAATTTTTTTTTTTTTAGTTTAAACTTTAAGCAGTTAATTAGGATGGTCATACTCCTTTCAGCATTAATCTGCAACTGGTTAAGTCCAGTGAAGGTGAAAAGCTGTGTGCCACTGCTGGTCCAGGTGAGGGTAAATGCATTCAGAAAGTTAGCCACTGTGAAGGTGAACTTTAGAACAACTGAAAAAACTTAAGCAATTCACTCATCCACTCGGTGCCCTAGCTGCAAGCAGTTTATACATTAAGAACAACTTAAAAAAAAAAAAAAGACAAAAATCTACCAACTAGGCTGAGCTGCCATCCTCTCCATGTAATCCTTGGCCATGTTGATGGCCTCGATGTTTTCAGGGTAGAGCACGCAGAACATTGCCAGAGCCCCGAGGTTGTTGCCATAAATTTCATTCCATCGAGCGCTGAACTCCTTTGGGTCCCAGGGAGGAAGGTACTCCAGGGGATTTGACAGCATCGTTTGCACTGCTTCAACCAGACGAGCCGCAATGTGCCGGTGTGTGGTGACAGCCTGGAGACGTAGAGTCTGCACGTCCCCTTTGGAGAAGTAGAGCATGGGGTAGCTGTCATAGTTGGCATTGACAAAAGGAACCATTGCATCTGGGTCTTCCCTGGCACCGTAGGCAAAGGCGAAGCAAACCGCATGTATGAAAAACACACTTGGGGCTCCCCGTGTGTGAGTCCTCATTGTGGCATCAGATCTCCAAGTCTCAATGGCAGCCAAACCATCTTTGAAATATCCTATAGCAGACGGACATGAAAGAGAAAGTTAGAAAATGAATCCACGAGACTCTATAATTGAGGATGCTCTCTAGGAAATATGATTCCATTTAGACTTAGAGGACTCTACTTATTGTCCAGGTGGCTTTCAAATCATTTCTATATGAATACTTCAGACGAAATACCTACTGAGCAATTCATCCTAAAGAAAAACTATACTTCAAAAGCCCCTCCTTCCCACAACTGTCCCTCTCATAGCTTGATACAAAGTGAAGGAACACATCGAAAGTCCTTGTAGTCAAGATTTCAAATAATTGCAACAATGCCTAATATGAAGCAGTGCTGACTGTACTGGCAAGCTGGAGAGCAGTGGGAGGGGAGAAGGAAGGGGGAGAGCCAGGGAGCTTGTGCTGGCTGCAGCCAAGACTGCGTGCTGCCTTGGCTGATGTTAGCAGCTGGTGAGGGAAGGAGAAGGAATGCTGGAGGTTTGCACCAGGGTCATTTTATACTGTGCTTGAGGCCTCTGGTTCTGATGTGTCCTTGTTTTCAAAAAAAAAAAAAAAGAAAAAAAATAATAGAAGAAGTCAGAAAGGAAAAAAAAAGGGAAAGCAGCAGAGCATTAGAAAAATAGCTGAAATACCTTGCCTCCAGGGCATTTTGAGTTTTTGCATTAGTAGTAGTAGTAGCAGTATTTTCTAAAGGGCTCTCCATTTTTCATGTGGAGATTTACTGCCAGCTACCAAGGCGGCTGAACGTTAAATTAAAGCACATATTTTCCTACAGACATGACTTCTCAAAATATGCTCAAATGGCAAATCAGAGGTTAAATGCAAGTATTTAAACATACATAGTAAGTTACTTTATAAAAATCACCAACTATCTGGCCTAAAGTCTCAGATAAAACACGGCCCAGATCCCCCTGGGGAAAGCCAGCAAATTCCTAGAATTCTTCTTAGGGGAAAGGTTACAGAAAGCAGACCCAAGAGAGAGAGTTTTATGTAAATAATGAACAGTAGTTTTCAATTATTAAAAGGAGAAATAGACAGAAGGAAAGAAAACCTAAGAACAAATATGAAATGTTTTTTCCATGGAAAACCTGTATCACAGGATTCAGTCATAAAACTCATATGAAGCTTAAGTACAAAGCAACCTTTTATTTCTCCCCATAGCTCTCTACACCTAAGTGTGCCAAAATTTTCTAACAGAAACTTAGGCTGCTAAAACCTTATTTAGATCCCACATCCTGATTCAACAATGTCATTATTATTATGTGCATAGACAATGAGACAACCCTGAAAGACTGGGTCCCTTCATAACTCCAGGGTACATAGACACTCTAGATGCCTGTGTTCAACACCTAAAATTAATTTGGGAGCAAGCATCTTTCGCCAAGAAGTACATCTTTTCTTGTGCATTTCTGCCTAGGGTAAAAATAATATTCCACACTGTGACTGCCTCCATTTATGTATTACACTGAGTAGCATAATTGCTTTAACACAGAGTAACGGAAGATGACATTTTCATAATATTTTAATGCATTTTGCAAGTAAGCTGGTGAAGGGGCTGGAGAACAGGCCTTATGAGGAGCGGCTGAGAGAGCTGGGGTTGTTTAGCCTGGAGAAGAGGAGGCTGAGGGGTGACCTCATTGCTCTCTACAACTACCTGAAAGCAGGTTGTAGAGAGGAGGGTGCTGGCCTCTTCTCCCAAGTGACAGGGGACAGGACAAGAGGGAATGGCCTCAAGCTCCACCAGGGGAGGTTTAGGCTGGACGTTAGGAAAAAATTCTTTACAGAAAGGGTCATTGGACACTGGAACAGGCGGCCCAGGGAGGTGGTTGAGTCACCTTCCATGGAGGTGTTTAAGGCATGGGTGGACGAGGTGCTGAGGGATATGGTTTAGTGTTTTGATAGGAATGGTTGGACTCGATGATCCGGTGGGTCTCTTCCAACCTGGTGATTCTGTGATTCTGTAAGTTTTGCCCATTTTCAGATGTAAACCAATCACTATAGGACACATTGTGCAGATCACAGAGTGGCTTATTTGGTAATACTTTTACTATATCTACATAGTCTCTCACCACATACACACAAAAAGAAACATGCATCACCGTTTACCCAAACATACTCAAGTCTGCTTGTATTCTCATCTGCAAATAATTAGACCATACAACAGTATATTTTGAAAGTAAGGAGGCAAAAAAACCCAGCCAAAACATTTGAAACATGATGTACTTCTGCACTTCTATGAGAATTATGGATGTACACAAATTTAGGGATGATTTTAAGACTTCCCTAAATTAGTGTTGTTCTGACCAGAGATTATATACAGTAAGGTTTCCGTCCTTCTTTGTAAATCTAGACACACATTTCCTAGCATTTCACTGTCATCAACCACCTCCAAGGTTGTCTAAAAATCATTGCTTATATTTTAAGAGTTCAACAATCCCCTCATTTTCTCCTCCCACGCATGTGTGCATTTAAAAGAGATTGTAAAAGCCTTTTTTCACCTTGTACATGCATATAAGCAACCCCTACACCACACTGTTTAGATTAACAACAGCCTAACTAAAAAAACAATCTATAGTATATCTATAGGCAGCACATTCAGAGTCAAGATCTGGAAGAAAGTCAATAAGGCAGTGATAAAAGCAGGACTACAGAGTCATTCTCATTTGTTCTCAGTAAAATCAAACTGACGCCCTTCAAATGACATGAAGACAATAACCCATGACAATAACCATGATTTGATAAGGCCACTGAGCCCTGTCCCATAACTTTGCAGGCCCCAGCGTGGTGGGACTGGTGGAGGGGAGGAGGCAGCTAGAAAGGAGCCCACCTTCCTTTTCCATGCAAACCTTTGTAGAGGCACCAGCTACATCCATGTGGAAAGAATTGCCTGCACAAGAATCCAGGATGGAAAAACTATGGCTCAAACCACGCTACAGAGAGTGAGGAGAGACACAGATGTTCCGTGTTTTCTTATCCGTGATGGACCTAAAAGCAGGACCAGCAAAGTAATAATGAAAACAATCACAAAGCTCCAAACAAAGGTGGATTTGCAATAAAAACTATCACCCAGATAGTGAGGAAATACTGGATACAGCTATGGCAAATCATCCCACAGGGATTTCGAACGGCAGAACTGGCTTCACCCACACACCACCAAGCACTTTGCTGACTAGAACCAGACCTGACCACACACTTCACTGTCTTATTGATTCATCCAGGTAACTCCATAGGGCTAATGGGCACGATCACCATTCCTCAGTTCAGTAGCAGTTCAGAAACTACACTGAGTGATATTTTTTATATAAAAAAACACTTCAAAAATTATCACATGACTGCAAAAGAACCAAAGCACCTTCAGAAAAATGCAACCAAAACCAGTAACATTTAAGGACTATTTAGAATTTATTACAATAGTACAAACGTACCTGGGGGTGGTGTGTGTAAAAAAACACCAAACCAAAAACACTGAAGCAGAATGCATATTCAGCTGTGCTGAAGTCTACACTTCGTGGTTTTCTTAGTTAATTTACTTTCATACTGAAAGATAAAGAAACACATAGCTCTCTTCAAAGACACACATATGAAACTTGATTATCTGGCACAGCTTAAGTGAAGCCAGACATATATAAATAACTGACCACATAAACTCCAACTTACCAGCTGTGAGTGAACCTGCTACAACATTGTTTGACACGCAGGGCTCAAAAGAACAGGAGCTTGGGCCTTCTGATCACTTAAATTGCACTCACAATATAATGTTTTTAAAGTTGGATAATTTCTTACTCACATATTACACTACATCATTACCAGCCACATATTCCAAGAAAAGCTTTACCAAGCAACTCAACTTTTTCTGAAAATAAGAGGTTTCAGTTTGGAAACAATGACCTGGTAAAGTATTAAAAATTAGAAGGAGAGTGAAGGATGCTTGCCCATAGAAGATGATGCCAATATACAATGTGATTTGAAATGGTTGTCACTTAGTTCTAGACTGAAAGAGCATTTGCCATGCTTTCTACTCCATTACCAGCAGAAACAAACTACAAAGAACATCAACTATTCTAGAAAAACCAGACTAAGTCTTTACTATTTCAGTTTTCCCCGTCTGCATCAATGGGTACATGTTCAGCTGCAGAAAATAAAGAAGTATTGTAAAACTGATGCAAGTAACTGAACTGGACATTGATTTATATAAAAACATTCACCGAATAAACTTGGTTTGATACACTAAAAAAAGAGGTTATGCTTACTCCTGCCACTTGTGAACAGAAAGGCTGCTCCAGCAGTGAGAACAGAGAAGAGGGAAATGGGTAGCAGAGGTGGGTGGGGAAAGGACAGCACCCTCAGGACCAACAGCTGGCACAGCTATCCTTGAAGCTATCTAACCTCCTTAAGCATGATTAACAAAATAAAAACATGTAAGGTATAGCGGCTCTCTGCAGTATCAGGTCTGAAGAGCCACTATGCTCTGTGTATGGTTTTTGCTGGGACAACATTCATGTCATTTCTTAAAAAACAGAAATTGCCAGTGTCTCTGCTACCATCTCCAACACTAGTCCAGGACTCAGCTCTGACATGAGCTCATCAACATTTACATCCACAATCTCATCAACATTTACAGCCACAAACAAAAAAAAGGTGGGTTTTCTGGTGACAAAAACTTCCATGGACTTCAGGCATCACACCACCACATATTCCTCAGTTTTCTGAACAAAAGAGGTTCCCAGAGCCCAGGGCTGGGGCACAAGCAAGTCAGGCGTGCTCTCTCAGTAACACCAGGTGTGATTGTCACAGCACACAGCTCTTGCCTACACTCGCTAAGATCATGGGCCTTCTTCCACCTCATTGCATACCCTGGGGAGGGCTAACACTCAAAAAGGAACAAGAGACTACAACCAGAAGAAGGTGGAAGGACTTAAACCCTCAGTAAGAGCTGGTTTTCCCACTCCCCTGCTGTCTTCTCCTTCTAGCTTGCTCAGAAGATGCTGCAGGCAAACTCCTGGCATCTCTGCTGTGGATATACTGGCTTTCCTCTGAATCCCCCTGCAAAGTACCTAACTAGAACGTAGAAGTCTAAAACTCAAAACTACCATTTAAAAATTAATCTCCACAGATGTTACAACTTTTCATCTTCTTTTGGGCAGCTCCTATTTCCCACAAAGGCTATAGTTCTCATTATTGCTTTCTGAATTAACTCCACAAGTATTTGGGTAAGAATTGTGTTCAAATATTTAATGGAACATCTGTTCCACCATACTGATAAAAAGCAAATTTTCAGGTTCAGCCTGCAGACTTTCACCTTAGACGATGACCTCTGAATCAGCAAGGCCTTAATGTGCATCATTTTTTTGCATGACTTCTTGATTGACAGTGGAATTGACATTTTTCTCCTCAATTTTTTGTAATGCTGGTAATTGTAATGTTCAATTTCACACTGAACATCAGTGTCACTATGCTTTTGTCATAAATTAAATTATGTGATAAGATCACCTTGCTAAACCATTCAAAAGTACTAGTACTAAAACTAAAATAAGTAACTTTGGCACTCAGTGCCACACAGGTAAGGGTCATATTTTAACAAGAAATAGTCAGCCATCAGCACCAGCTACCGCCATACCAGTACTGTGACATTGATAGGTAACATTGCAACAAGATGCGCATGGTATCTTGTGCCGTTAAATGAAGATGGGGGTGCATCTTTTTGTACTGATGCTGACAGCTGCCAAAACATAACTGTTTGCCATGAAGAATGTTAGGTTAGATTATAGAGGATAAAAGTAAACTTCTGTAGAAACTCTCTTTTGGCACTTTGTCCAAATACCTCAAATTATTAGCAAATCTTTTCACACACATTGCAATTAACTTTGTTGCTGATAAGAGGAGCAGCATCTATAAAACTGAATTAATCAATTAGAAATGGTAGTGTTTTAAAATCATGGCACTTAACATCAACTGGAGAGCTGTCAAACAGTATCAGTTTAAACACTAATCTAAATAGCATGCAGATACATTTAAAAATGGGAGAGCAACAAAGTCCTCTAACTGAATCAAGTAACATTTAATGAAAAATGCAGAGTAAGCCTGTGAAAATAGAGAGGTTAAAAGGCCTATAGAGACTGTTTCCCATATATATTGCCATTTGGTTCCCATTGACTCACAGAAACGTATCTGATATAGCAAAATTAGGTGGCAGATGGAGCGGGACCAAGAAAACTATAAACTTATCTTTGTACTGTAACAATCACAATAAATCTACTGACCAAAGTCCCAAGCTGTGCAGTTCCCACATCAGCAAGTGGTGCCGCTGAGTCCCTGTCAAAGCAGCGGAGCTGGATACCAGTGAAGGAAACTCCCATGTCCCAGGACAAGAGCAGCTGGGAGGCCTTCTTCCACCCACCTTTTGGCTAGCGAGATAAAACCAGTGACCCATCTGTCTCTCAAGTAAAAATGCTGGAAAAGTGTAAAAAAAAATCACTACTTACAGCTTGAAAAATACCTATTACAACCTTAACCACCAGGGGACATTACTTCATTTCTGCCTCTGATTTTTTCACTATGAGAAATACGTTACATCACAATTACATAATGTCAAAGGTATTTAGAAGCTTCACTACTCAAATCCCAAATACAATTCAGAATCAAATCTACAATAAATAAAGTGTAGCTCAAGTACCCAGGTGTTAGTATCGTACTTGTTATAAAGTGATGTGAAATACCTTGAAAGAAGCTTTGCTTCAACTTACATGTCTGAATAACAGCTGTGCTACGAAAATCATAAAGGCAACCAGACACAACTGGTTCCTATAGGAATTATCAGTATATGACATCACATCAGCAGCCAAGATTTAAACTTGTGTCTGTCCTTTCATCTACACACAGAATTCAATGGATCTATTTAGAGCAGCATACAGCTGCGTGTGAGACCACCATTCTGGGAGAACGGAGGGTTGCATTCATTCTCCATCATGCTACAGGACAGCAGCTGTGAAGTATTTTTATAAGTTTACAGTAGGATATGTAAGGTGTCTGTGATGGACATTTTATCTGTTGATTCCTTTAATTTAAAATCTAATTTGTCTATTTTACCACTGTACATATAAATTAACAGGGCATACATGTGTGTACACTGAATGTATAACCTTCTCTCTTCCTCAAGCAAAAACAAGATTTAAATTGTCTGCACGCCTAAACCATAATCTGCGAATTGGGAATTTTCTTCTATTTTATAATTTATCTTAACATTTTCCCAATAATTTTTTGGTTGCAAGAACATTACTGTTCCTAACTCTAACTGGACTCTTTTATGCCATACTTCACTGTATAGAATGATTAAGAAAGCCCTTTCGATATCCAGAATCCTGAAGGCACTCATTCCCAACCAGTAGAGGCATGCCTGCTAAGGCATCCACTTCAAGTGAATGAAAGCTCACATCACTTTTACCATCAAAGGTACAGAACCTAGAGGTAGTTTACAAGCTACCACAGAAAGATTTCCTCTAGAGCACCAGCATTTTATCCTTAACTGAAGTACTTTTAAAAGGCCATTTTGATAATTAAATATATAGTTATATTTTGCAGAAATGTTTTCACAGATGCCAACACTAATGGAAGACAGTTTGAGAATTTCTATATAAGCTAAAAGGATATATTCACATTAATGTCTCAGAAGCCAATCAAAACACACATGCATGTATTATATAGTTACAGCATGTAGGGCACTTTCAGGGCCTAGGACTATGATAGTAACAGATGCTGCAGAAACACAGAACAAAAGTGTCTGTAACAATTTGGGGGGTGAAACAGTATTCATTTGGCAGCTGCTAAGTGGAAAAGGACAACTCCCTGTGGCCAACAACTCTCCACAGAGAGACATTAGAGTTCCTCTGACAGCAGCCTACAACCCAGACATGTAACAGCACCTCACAAGAGGGAGGGAGCCAAGGAAGATATTATTTGAGATAACCAAGAACGCAGTGTCTGCGTGGATCGGGTGCTACAACCATGGTGCACGGGAAGAGCTGAAAAACTTCAGAGGTTGATTGCAATGCCTAGGAGGCACAAATGAAGGACTCAGAAAAATAATCACACATGCAAAAGGGGAAAGCCAATTTTACTGCTGTCAAAACAGAACTCCTCCATGTGCCTGCTCCAGCCCACTCAGACTGCTTCAGGCCAAGCAGCTTCCCTCACTTTTCATGAGGTTGATTACAGCAGCAGAACCTTCTGGTACCAAGACTGGTGTTTCCATTTCTGACTTTGACTTTTATCTTCTTTTCCAACTAATATTCCTTTGTTAGCCTTGATCTTTACTCTTCCAAACACCTGTAAATGTTTTAAGTACCCTGGCTTGTTGTTCTCCTCTACTATGTGAAATTAACAGTTTTCATCTTTCCTGCTTATGATTTTAGTTGTCTTTCATTCAACCGCCTCCAAGATGTTAGAAATGAATGAATTGTTTCCACTGGAGTTTTATAAAACCAGTTCTCACTCTCTGTATATCTGTATGTACCTACAGACTTCAGTAGCTGAAGATAGCTAAAAAAAAAATACTTTTATTTGTAAAGCATTTCCACAGGGCAACATATTAATAAACAGGAATTCTAAAATGCATCATATCCTTCAGTTGCTCTGGGATCAAAACTTAAGTATGCTTACATATCCTGTTTATGACTCAGACTTGCATACAAAACTATACTAAAATTTTATTAATTATTTATGTTAAAGGATTGTGACAGCATACAGGAACACTGGCAAAGCCCAAAGGCACCCGAACTAGTCAATTTATGAATCTTAAAAGACTGCAATTGACACAGAAGAACCATTCCTTCATTTACTACAGGAAAAAAGCCTCTGTGTTTGTAGACCTAAATTGCACCACTACCCACAGTTACATCTCTCTGCAGATCAATATGCTGTTCATTATAATTGGTACAATTCTGTTCTTACCTCTGCTGCTTTCACATTACCTCATTATTGACAATGTGTGTATGTGTGTGTGTATATATATATATATGTATATAATAGTTACACTCTCTCTTCCCCATATATATATTCCCAGATGTAGCTGATTTTTTAAAGGTACAAACAGAGAGAAAATCAAGTGTATCGTCCCATAGTTCCTTTGGGGTTAACATCACTGCTGCCCAGAATAACCTTGATAAACACTGAATACTCTTGATAAAAATTACCATTACATTTTCATGGACAGAAGCCTCAACTGCAGATGGAGTTAAAAGGCTACATTATTCCCGCAAAATTTAGTTACTCACTGCTGGTGTGAGCCATTTGTGTAAGCTGGTGTCAACACAAGTATTAAATTACAAGTTAATTTTGAAATTTAGAACTGAATAATCTCATTTCTGACCTTGAGCTGTGCCAGTACAGCTCTTGCAGCAGAACTGAAACCAGACAGATTGTTTCAGCAAAAAACATGATGCACCACAGTTGCAAGGATCTGATTAAAATGCTTTAAAATTATATGATATCTAAAGAAATACTTACAAACCACTTTTGAAAATACTTTAACAACTCTAGGCAGTCACTTGATTAGAAGACTTAAGAGGGCGTATCAGACTTATATAAAATATTCAGCATTTTTAATACTTATTATAATATTATAATAGTATTATTAATAATAATAAAAAAAAAAAGAAAGTAAATCAGGACAACTATGGTGGAGGAACTCTTATGTTAAAATTACATTTACCTGGCATGGAGATATGATACCTGCCCGAGTCAAGTGAGTACGGTCCCTGTAATCCATTGCCTGCTCTAAATAATGCTTCTGCCAATTCCTACTGTGTACTCAGTCTAGGCAAGGGGAAAAACAGAAAGAAAGACTGAACAAATGTAATTTCAGACCATGTACATAATGGTTGCATTGTGCCTGGGCTTTCACACCTGACCATGTCCCAAAAGTGGGTCAAAGTGTGGTGTCAGCACCCGATGTGAGAAACTATTTCCAGCACTCCATCCTTCATCAAAAATGACCAGACTCCTCTGGTCAGTTCTGTTACCAACACTTCACTTCTGCTAAACATCTACTGACAAAGCATTCCTGAGAATGGTCCCAGGTGACATCAGCTAAATTTCCGTTTTTCTAGCAGGCTTTAATCCCTTCCTCTGCTCTGTTCCCATTTTGAGAAGACAGACAAGTCAGGCTGAAGCGTAGCACAGAAAGGTTCGGGATTTTTGCTAATGCAGATCTGTCACACGTAACCATATCCCAACTGGACTTAGCTGGGCTAACAGACACAGGTACTCATCTAAACAGAAAAGTAGCTCAAGGGAAAGGCTTTGAGTCTTCTTATAATACATATGAGGCTACAGTCCTGAACACAAACTGACACCATGGTTTAACAGCTTTAGGGGACTACACTACTGTGACTAAGCTCATTGATCCACCTCAGCTGAATGGAGACAGCAAAGAATGTGTAAACAGCTAGGACAAACTTGCCACTGAGATATCATATATACCGATTAAATACAACTTGCTAAGCAAAAGGCATATTCTCTTTCACTCATCAGATATTTGGATTACCAAGTCTAAACCATGGAACACAACAATTATGGAAAGCGGTTTCTTTATTTTTTTTAATCCCTTCAGAAAAATAACCAACCCCAAAACAGGGAAAATGGGCTTTATTTCTTGCAAAATGTTCAATAACAATAGTAACTAAATTTCTTTCTACTTGCTGCTAGAGTATGTTGTGGGCGGCAGATGTGCAAGTTTCCACACACAAGTCTAAGAATGTGACTCAGTTTTAGCCAAATGCAATCACTTTGAGGGAAGGGACACTTCATAGACTTTGAGCTACTATTTTTTACTTTTAACTGTATGCAACCTATGAAAAATCACATCTAAAATTTAGTCAGATAATTAAACACATCTTCCTCTCCGTTGTGGTGCAGGCATTTACTAAACATCTAGTTAGAATAACTAATATACAGTGTAATAAAAACTGAGCTTAACTTAGACTACCAAAATCTATCAGCTTTTACCACAGGCAATCAACTGTTCAGTTCATGCCTTCCTTTGCAACCCATATTCTCTATGGCCAAAAAACAGGTTTTAGAAGAGATTATATAGGAACATGCAGTGGAAAACCAGCACGAAGTGTCCTCTGAGGTCAGTTTCTGCAGTAGAGGGTACAGATATGTTTATACACTACTCCCATTTTTTGCTCTTGTATTAAATAACAGTACTCAGTTATTTTATGGCAACTCAAAATTATGCAATGCATCACAATGCTTCAAACAAAAAGCCAAAAGCAAGCTATTATTTTAAATAACAGACAAAGAAAATGAGTAAAATGTGCGGTGATCAGTATACTTTGTTTTCATGTTCCAGTGAAGTTTACAGATAGTCAAGAAAGTCCCAATTCAGAACTGCTACTTTGTCAACCTCCAATAAAAACATAGCTAATTTAGGTCACTGAGGCAACATATATAAGCAATGACACAGAGTAAAAGAACTCATAGTTGAAACAATATTTAGCGCTTCTGTAGAAAAATGCACCCAAACATCTCCAAGTAGTTACGAAACAAATTAATTAATTAAACTTCTCAACACCCCTGTAAAGCAAGCAAGAACATTTATCTGTTTTATGGGGAAGGAAACAGAGCCATGGAGAGGTGGAGTGACTTGCCCAAGGCTACCCAGCAAGACTCTTTCAGAGTAATAAACAGCATATGAATTATTGATTCCCACTGGTGCCCTTCAGTTGAATTGTCCCTTTATTGAAATAGTGCGATGAGTTACAATAATTTTTGGCATGATAAACATAATGTGGTAATATTTAGCCGAGATTTTTCTTTGTTTAGACTGTACTAAAACTTCAGTGTTATTTTAATTACAATTGATTGTCTTACCATGACCAAAACCCTCCAACTAGCTGAGCAATATTTCCAGTATTTCATTCACAATTGTACCAATTTCTTTTATTGCCATTGTTTACGTCCAAAACTGAAGCCGCTCCAGCTTGAAAACGCAGGAAAACATCACAGCTTTAGATGGTTTTAAGAGGGAATGACAGAGAAGCTGAGAGAATGGCAACTCTCATTCACACCAAACTGAATTTCAAGAGTTGGCATGAGGTGCACCAAGCGATGATGCATCGTTCCAGTGCCTCACTGGAAGAATTCCTTCACTCTGAGAGTGGGGGGGCACTGGCACAGGCTGCCCAGGGAAGCTGTGGCTGCCCCATCCCTGGAGGTGTTCAAGGCCAGGTTGGATGGAGCCTTGGGCAGCCTGATCCAGTGGGAGGTGTCCCTGCCCATGGCAGGGGGGTTGGAACTGGATGAACCTTCAAGTCCCTCCCAACGCAAACTCTTCTACGACTCCATGACCATTTTCATGCGATACTAGCCAAAGGAATTGCAAACTGCCCTCTCGGGGCTGAGGAGACGGAGCTCCGTGAGTTACCAACCGTGGCCCCAGGTCACTGACTTTTCCAAAACCAAGCAACCAAACAAACAAGTGGCAGGAAGTTTGAAATGGCTCTTTTCCCGTCTCCCCCCTCCTCCCGGTGCGGGACAGGGATGCTACCGCTCACCTTTCACGCCCGCAGGGTTGGGGTCCTGCCTCGCTGGCGCAGGGCTGGGCGCTGCCGGCGGCTCCGGCGCTGGGGAGGAGCGGAACGCGGTTACCCGCGGCGTCCCCCTCCCGCGGGCCCCACGGCGGCTCCGGGAGCGGCTCCCCCCGCCCCTCGGCTCCCACACTCCCGCCCGCAACCCCGCACGGTTCCTCCGGGCCCTCCTCGCACGGACGGGACGGGACGGAGGGAGCCGCACGGGCTTCTCCGCCGCAGCCCCAGGGGACGGAGCGGGGAGGATGGGCGGGGGGGCGGTGTGGGGGGAACGTTTTTCAACTCAGGAAGAAAGCGACTCCCCCCTCCCGCTCCACCTCCCGCCTCCCCGCCCGCCTTCCTTACCTCTCCCGGTCCTCCTCCTCCTCCCTCATGGCTCCGGGGGCTGCGCGGGGCGCTCGCTCAGTTCTGCTTCTGCTTCGCTTTTTATTGACTCCTGGCGTGCACACGGCTCCCCTCCAGCCCCCGCCCGCTCCTCCCTGGCTCGTTCTTCACGGAAATACCCCGATTCTCCTTTCTGCGCGGGGAATGTGTTACCGAATCGCAGAATCACCAGGTTGGAAGAGACCCACCGGATCATCGAGTCCAACCATTCCTACCTGCCACTCAACCATGTCCCTCAGCACCTCGTCCACCCGCGCCTTAAACACCTCCAGGGAAGGTGACTCAACCACCTCCCTGGGTAGCCTGTTCCAGTGCCCAATGACCCTCTCTGTGAAAAACTTTTTTTCCTGATGCTGGCGCCGACACAGAAGAATCGTAGAATCCCTAGGCTGCAAAAGACCTTCGAGGTCACCAACCGTACCTGTCCACTACTAAATCGTACCCCTAAGCGCTTCCTCTGGGGGACATGGTTTAGGGTTTGATAGGAATGGTTGGACTCGATGATCCGGTGGGTCTTTTCCAACCTGGTGATTCTATGATTCTATGTTCTGTCTTTTAAACACCTGGGTGCTGGGCGGTTTGGTTTTCTGCACCTAGAACGTGTGGCAGAGGCACCACGGTTGGGGCAAGGGAGCCTGGGGAGGCTGAAGCGGCTGAGGTGATCCATTCATAAGCAGCATCCATCTCTAGTGCTGTCACCACACTGCATGAGGGTAGCAGGACCTCTGATCCAAAACTTCCCCCAAGCCAGCAAAGAAACAAAAAGGCAATTTGTCAGTCTGCTCTTTGAAGTACAGTGCGACTGCTTACACGAACGTTTCCCCTATAAAGCAAAAACATGGAACTGTGACTGTTCAAGCCAATCATCCTGATGATTTTTTTTTTCAGCCAATCAATTGAAGAGACTTAGGAAAGTAATATAAAAAAGGAGAAAATAAATGATCCTTTGGCTTTGGGACAGTTGTCTTTGCTCTCTTAGTCACTGTAACCAAGAAAATGTATGAAGTGAAGAATTTCAAATGTCTGCTGGCTCCCAGAAGCTGAACTTATTTTAGCATCTGCAGACTTCTCTACTGGAATGAAAATAAAAATATTTACATGTCAGGATACTGTCCAACTACCTGAAGTTTACATTTCACGAAGCTTATTCTTCATTTTAATAAAAATGTTTACTGGTATTACTGAATCAGTCAGTAGGCTCTAAGTGCTCAGTTCACTGCCTTTAAACTGTAAAAGCTGTGTTTTCAGAGGAAGGTTTTAAACAGGCTCTTCATGGTTTGCATTGTGATTTCCTGCTGTTCTGTCAAGATTAATGAATTTGTGGAAACTAGGTGAAACTATACATTCCCCTTCACTCCCTCCCCCCTGATGTATTTCGCAGTGATATCTGTTGAGAGCCTCAGCATAATGAAAAGGAATCCACAAGAAGAGCAAAGCCAGAGCCTGGAAGGAAACCTTGCTTTTTTTACCAGTAATGACATGCCTGAAAGCACTAAGTGTTTCAGTTTCAGTCAAGCGAACACTAGATTAATCATTAGAAGATATGTTTCTAAACAGCTCTTTAAATGGTACCTTATACTGTATTGATAGTAGAGTTGTAAAATAGTAATGTTGTAACATGAATGAGAAGAACTACGGGCTTCCCTGGTCAAACAGGACAGCGCTACTGGAGTTTTTTAAATCAACAGGATGCCTTAAGTGATGAGGAGGGAAGTTCCTAAGTAATAACCACATCTACCTCACTAGGTACTTAAATATAGGAAGTGTCTGACTAAGAATAAAATGGAATTAGACCTTACAATTCTGAACAGCGTAATGCTCAAACGGCTTTTGAAATCCTGGCATTACTTTGTGGTTATATCTATCTATATTTTAGAGGAACTACACTGTGCAGCCTTGTCACAACTGAATACATGGCCAAAACACATGGTGGCTCCCCTGTAACCTGTGCACTTGATTTCTGTATCATAGAAGGTGAGCTGCACTGTGCTTGGGTCGTGCTGCGGTGTGCAGTTAGACTATGGTGGAGATACGTACACAGCTGGAGAGCCACAAAATCTCTGCTTTATGTGCTCTTGTGTAAAATGGGGCTTATTTCACTTCCCAATAACTCATAGGGTGCTTGTCAGACTAAATAAATAAACTAAAATCTATAGGATATTTCTGAAATATTGAAGAGAAGCAAGAGCTAGTTTTCAGTATGGCCACCAATAATTTTGAAATGACAGTTACCTTGGTTTAGGAAGCATAATGTATATGGAAAGACTGAAAGAAATGGCCTAAGGATGAGAAGACTGGATGAAGATGTGATAACAGCCTTCAGCTACGTAAAAGCTGCTGGTAAGAAGATACTCTCTTATCCAGATCCTCTGAGAAGTGCATGTAAGTTGCAGTAAGAAAAATTTAGAATAAATGAGGGGAGGTTGAAAGTTTCCATAAAGCATCTGTAAGGGTAAATAAAGCTGGAGTGAATGGCACCTCTGTCCCAGCAGGTTTTTTAAGTACAGGTTGGACATGTATTTGACAAGAAGAGTTCAGGTATAGGAGGTCTGATGGATCTTGCCTAAGAGCAAGGGGTGGACCAGTTGACCCGTAAAGGTCCTTTTCAGCCCTCTTTTGTGTGATGTTCAAAATGCTACTTGCACAGGCAAGATTATGACTCCTCTTTGATCTTCCCATTCTCTTCACCCCTTTAGCAACAGGCATAACCTCCCTTGGAAAGCTGAGCTTCTCTCTGTGATTTGCTAGCCTTGCTGCATGCCATTGAATTTGTTGCTGATGACAGCAAGAAGAAAACAATTAAACAATGACACAATATCAATCTGGAGCAGAAAATCTGGGTGGGATCCATCTAACCTCTGAACGTGTCACGCACTTTTGTTCTGTACTTGGCTGATAACTACCTCTGATCTAGTCATGCTAGACTTTATAACTGCAGAGAAAAAAAAAGTAGTTTCAGGGCAGAATTCATCTGACTTGTTTTAACTGTCTTCTTTAGGATGTGATAAATCAAGTCCTCTTCTTGCCACCAAAAATAAAGTTAATTTAAATGACTGACTCAGTAACATACCATCGTACACTTTCCACTCACTTGGTGCTTCTGTCTCTGAATTTTCCCACTCCATCTCTGCTCCCGAGAATCAGAACCCTGGGTAATTTTTTCCTTCCTTCTTTTTTTTATATATTTTTTAATTGGAAATGTCCCATTGAGATTAGTGATTTTCATAGATGTCACTCCTTTAAATGACATCATGTGATACCAAAACATACAACACAAACTGACCTTTCAGGTGGCATTGCTCCAGAGCAGATTTAGGAAAGGGGCTAAATTTGCCTTTTTGGAGCTGAAGACTGTTGACTTGGCCAGGTTATGCAGAGAATGTTCCATGGAAATTGTTCGAAAACTGTTCAAATCAGAAACTGTTCTGTTCATATATCACATGCCCTTTATTTTTCCTTGCCCTTTATGGCAGCAACATTACCAGGAGCATGAAATATCTGGTTTCTGTGTAAGTGAGCCAAATGTATATAGGAAATATTGCCCTTTTCCAACAGCTGCATTTTTTTTAGGTCACACACGCAGAATTCACTGTCTTAGACATCAAAATATGCAGTGCAAGTCTTGAAACTGTCTGCTGCATCAGAGACATTGTGAGCAGCCAGCTCTTTGTTACGAGATTTTGATAACATCTGGCCTTTCCCTCCCCTTATAGTAAATGATGCTCAAGAATGGAAAACTTCCACAAAGATTTTGTGATTATCTGGCTTGCAGGGAGGACAACTGTGCTTTATTTTCCTGCTGCACTGATGAATTGAATCATGAGGACATGAAGAGGAAGCAACCTTCTGCTGTTGTGCTAGGGCAGTGAGAAAGGAAGGCAGCAGGGTTGCATGAAGCCAGTGATATAGGGCTCATCCTTCCTGGAGGAGACATGAAGTGTCTGCTAATGCTTCATACATTTTAAAGCCTTTATTTCTCACTCAGTCGTGACTGAAGTTGTGACTTTGTGACTGAAGATTTTAGCCTAAAGGGGGAAGCTGTATGTCATTCAGTCTGTTCCACATACACAGCTTTGGCCAATCTCTTTTTCTTCATGAGTAGCCTATGCAACAGAAGGTTTTTTATCTTTATTTTTCCTCTATGTATATGTGTATGTTGAGCCGGGGGATGTTAAGTATCTCCCTATCACTGAAGTCCTATTCTCTGTGTGATCTGTTTGGTTAGTAATTTCCATGTAAGAGGCACTTCTACTTTTGTCATTAAGTGACAAAGCTCTTCAAATGAAAAGAGAGAAAAATACAAAATTCCCTGAATTCTTTCACTAATCCTCCAAAACAATTAATTTTCTTATGGCCGCAACCCTTATGTTCCCTTTGCCTTTTGTGTCCAGCTGTGATGATTTCTGATCTTAGCGCTGTGACCTGAAATCTTTAGGACAAGAGTGTTAGACCAAACTCTTGTAGTAGCTGAATTGCAGAACTGTGAATCTGGATATGTGCATAATGCTCACCCTGCTCTCCTTGGTCTGGGCTGCTCTGCCCAGCTCTTACCCTGGACTTTATTAGTACCACATGAAGACAGCTCTGATTTTCAAAACTTATCCCAATTCCAGCCTTGTATGGGGGGAATTATGGCTGTCTCCTCTTTTCCAGCCAGGGTGTGGACGAGACTGTGCTAACTTCGTTGTCATTCTTACTATGTCCTTCAAGTTTATGAGAGTGTTGCATGATTCATACCATTTACTACTTGGGGATTTGAGGCTCTGGCTCACTGTGCAAGAAATGGGCAGAAACAGTCACTGTTCCAAAACTAGGTAATGAAAAGGAGTGGCCTGAAATTAGTCCTGAGAATCAGGAACAGTTGGAAATCTGGAAATCCTGTCTAAGCTCATTAGGATATCTTTCTGGCAGGGGCACATTTAATGTGGTGCAAAGCAATTTCTCTCAAAGAAAGACCTAGCCAGTTGTTTCCTACAGTTCTATCAGATGTCAGATACATTTATGGGACTGGAAGGATGCATTAGTGCAACAAATGCTTACCTCCTTTGTCTGCCTCTGGATCTACAGACTGGAAATGCTTCTCTTCCCTACAGTTGCAGTTTTACTTTTCTACATTGTGATAGTCAAAGTATCAGTAGGGTTGCTGGAAGGGGAAAGCACAAGATCTGTTTCCTAAACAGCATTTCTTTGTATGTAAATGGAACATCTTTCTCTGCTTTACATTTCCTCTCTTCCCCTTTTTCTTGCTCTCACCATGTGTTCATCCTGGTTTAGCCTAAGGCCAGCAGGCAGAAAGTCAGATGAGAACAAAATTCCTGCAGATTTCTTAGTGAATGGGAAGCTGCAGCATCAGTAACCTCTGTGAGGAGTGGTAAAACATTTGAGAGCAGAGACAGATTCAGGTCCTCAGACATGTTAGGAAGACATCAGCCATAAAGGAGGTACATGAGTACTTACTGTGAAATACCAAAAACTACCTGGATCCAATAAAAAATTACATGTATCATCTGGTCTGTGCCTTTCAATAGCACAATCTGTTCTGACAGCAGTAGGAAAACATCATTTTTATTGCTTTTACATTACTGTAGACTTGAACAGGATTTAAGGTTATCTCCTCCTAGCAGCTGTTGTATCGTGTAACTGTCCTGCTCCTTCTTTAGCGCTTATGCTTTCTTTTCTCTGATGATGATCAGAGCAGGTTGTAGAGGGGGGGCACCCAGCAGCATGTGGCTTTTTATTCAGCTGAATTGCTTTGTGTTCTCAAGTGTGTGACCTTTCTCAACATGTATACTTTTTTTCCTTCTAAATTTCTGCTATGATGTATATGTGTTCCCCTGGGGAGCGCAAACCATGAATGCTCATACTGACAGTATGAAGTATGAGTATGAAGTCCTTCTAAAGACGGACTTTGTCAGTGCTCCTTGAGAGCTGATGGCCACAATCTCCCTTTCTGGATGCCAGATATGTTGCAATAATGTTTTCCATTTGTAGCAACAGTGTTTCCAAAGAATGGAATTTTTAAGGCTAGAATCCACTTATTTTAAGGAGTCATTTAATATGTGGAAAGCCAAGCAGACAACTAAACAACTGCTGGAATTCATGAAAATATTTACAACTTGCTTGCTTATCCCCACCCCCAATTACTGTGTCTTATACTGTTGTGTATCTCCCTCCTTACTCCAGAGATGTGTCAATCAAAAAGGTGTCTTGGAGATTGTATTTGAACTGGTCTCTGACTCTACATTTCTGTTTGCAACCATCTCATTTGCTGTGTCCTAGTTGCAGCCAGGACTCAAAGCTGGGATATTAGATGAAACACAAACAGGCACTAGAAATTAATTTCCACTTAAATATAACACTTACACGTGTTGCACTAGAGGATGCCATAATGATCCATGCTACACATATGATTCTGAAGCAATGGTGCTCACCAATGGACTGCTCTTGTTGTAGCCGTACATACTTCTTAAAGGCAGCTTTGCCTCTGCTTCTAGTTTTAGGGGCTTCCTGATGTTGTTGCACTAGTGTGCATCAGAAATTGGTTATTGTGGGTCTTGATCTGGGGCTTCTGGTATCATCCTATTCCTGTGCTTTCAAGGGCTCTGCTATGGAGTATTTCAGGGCCCCCCGTAAACATCTCATAATTGTTCACTCATACACACATCTGTACTCGTTAATCATTTGCAGTGCATTCTCATAGCAATGATTTCTGAATGTGTGCACATACGTGTATACATGCATACAAATACTTTTATAACTACTTTTCATAATACCTATCTAACAATGGTCATATTAATGGTAGTTATCAGATCTATTTTCTTAAATTCATTTAATTGTCTGCAGGTTACAAATTTTTGGGGTTTTTTTTTCTAATTTTATGTATGGATTAATATCAGTAATGCACCAAGTTATCTCCAAATCCTGCAAAATAACAGGAGAAAGGTTAGAGGAGAGAGGGAAACCTCACATAGTGGGTATATTTAGTTAGCTATTTTTTACTGTAAGTATATGCTAACTCTGTTCCTTGACATCCTTTAGCCATTTATTACCCTGTTGATCTATTAATGTCAGTTTATGCTGATCCTCAACTTTATCCTCCTTTAACTTCATCTATACTCGATTTTTCATCACTTGTCTACTACTGATCTAGAGATTTCCATGCTTACTGCCTAGGAATGCTTAGTTTGTTTAATTGACCTGAAACCCCCACAGTTCTCATGAAATGTGGATAATTCCCTCATTCCCTTAGTTTCTGCATTCCCACATCATGGGATCCTAGCCCTTAATTACTGCCTGATCATGTGTGTATACGTGTGGGCACTCATGCCCTTTTTTTCTGGACAACTCTGAGGGAAGAAACAAGGAGAGTCAGCTTCACTGCTGCTAACACCACTGCAGCTGCTTCAACGGCAGCCCTCCAGACAGAAGCCTTCTGTCAATATATTTTTTAATCTCTCGGTTTCAGATCATTGTTTCTTTTCACAAAATTTACAATGGCATCTTCTTTCTTTAGATTAATATCAACTGCAGTCTGTTCAGCATCTGGGAGTACCCATTTAAATTCCTGAGCCTGAGGTCTTGGGGGATGGTGTAGCAAGAAAATGGCAATTCTCAGGTGTTCTTTTGAGTTAAGGCAAAAGAGGAGTTTCTATATTCACCTATACCTTTTATTTTAAATTTGTTATATGCCTGGAGTCAAAGTTTTCAGAGTTACATTAGTTTTGTAATAGAGGAACATCTTTTGAATGTTAATGGATTTGTTTTCCTAAGATATACCCGGAAAAGACTACTCTCATAAATTTTGGACAGGAACACTTTTTTCTTTTTCTCTTGTATACAGTGTAAGATGGTTTGTTATTCTCTTCACTTTTAAAATGAACACAAGTCTTCAGCCTTGTAAGAGGAAATAAAAGTGTATGTACTCAACATTCAGTAGCCAACAGGAAATAGAAGTACCTCTCTGGCTGGCACGCTCTGCTTTTCCTGGTCATCTGAGCTGCTGTTCCATTTGTGCTGCTCCCATTTTGTGTTTTGCACCCTGTAATTTGCAAAAGGGGCTGAAGCCATAACACCATTTTGAAGTGGCTACGCTGGTTTCTCACCCAAGTGCAAGTATTTAAACATCGTTATGACCATGCAAGTATTTAAACATCGTTATGACCGTGTGTGAGAACTATGCATGCACTCCAGCAGCTTGAGTGGGAGGCATGAGGGATATGTTGGCACAGTTCCGATTAAATCAGGTTAGCTGCATTGGAGGCAGAAGTTAGATGCAGTGTTTCAGATGTTTGCCCTTCTGTGAACTGTGACATCTGGTCAGCTGCAAAACCCTTGTGGTCTTGCCATGCGTGCCAGAGAACTGTCGTGGGTACCCACCTCATCCTGAGACCATTTTCCTTGAACCTTTGTCCTAAATTCAAGAAAATGATTGGTCATGCTGGCCACAGTACTAGTCCATTGATCTGTAGATAGGAATCCCCCATTTGCCCTGTAAAGATTCTGGCAAACATTTCAAGTTGGAAATGTCTGAGTCTGTTTAACTTCCCGGATTCCATCTTATTTTGGCCCTAATCCAGGCTCTGTTTTCAAGTTAAGTGTTTCTATTTATAATGCTTATGGAAAAGCAGGATTTGTTTCTCGCACCAAAAGCATTCAGAGGAAAAACCTTTCCTTTTTTTAATATTTTTTTATTTTCTTTGTGTTGTGACTCACTGAGGAGGTTTGGTGTTCTACTTATTTAAAATTGCAGAAAACAAAATTACAGGCAACTGGATTTATAATGGGATTCAGCCTTTTCCTCAGAGGCTTCTGGATCAGCTACATGCCTGCTGGAAGGGCTAGTTCTTGTGCAGTTGTTAACAATAGATGTCTGTGACCACACCATTATAGCCATTATACCAGTATAGCTGGCACTCTCTGCAGAGATAATGTTCCTGTAGCTCAGCTATATATTTTGCCTCCTAAATCTGACGCTGTGTTCCAGCTGAAATACTATCTGCCTCCAAGCACATGCATAGAAAGAGGCATATTTTGTTTTAAAAGTCAGTCGCTGAAATATATGAGAAAAGTTGTTTTACTCCTTCCATGATGCTGAGCAGAGGGCTGCCCCATGCTGTGCCCCCTTGCTAGGGAAGTCAGAAGCAACATCATTCTATCAGATCCTGACTGTATGGTGCAGTGTGTGAGGCTTTTACCTGTTTGCACAGTAGCAACTCTATTTCTAAACTCAACTTCCTGAGAAACTGTACTGTAAAACATTAAGGTTGTGTACAAAAGTGTGTTTTATGCTTACTGCATGTTTGCTCCCTATGGTGGCAAAAGAAGGTTGACATGGAATCTCAGACACTGTTGGCATCTCTCTGCTAATTTGTATATTCTGACACTGTCATTTGCTTTGGCAGGATTTAATGCATACTTGGCCCCAGGAGGAAAGAATTAAAGGTGAAGCTACAATATTTATTTGGTATATGATTGCACAAGTCACAGCCAAATAATTCAAACAAGGCCACTGTAAGAAATGTAAAACATTAGTACTGATGGTAAGAAAAACGGTTACAAATTGTATATTGTTCCACATAGCTAGAAAATATGACTAGGCATTCATAGGAAAGAGAAGTACTACAAGGTCAGGTTGGAACACTTGCGCTTTGCTAGGGCAATAAGTGCTGGCCATACCCTACTCCTCTCTGAGATTGGATTAGAACTGCTGGTAAGCCAAGGTTTATAGGAAAACGATTGTTTCTCTGGAAAATACAGGTAAACAGTTTTGAATTCAAGCAATCTCAGTTGCGATATTCAATAACCCTGCCTTTACTAGGTCATTACATGGTTTCCAATATGTCAGTACCCAGATCTGATCCCAGGCGCACTAGGGCCAGTGAATTGGGGCTGGGTCAGGATTTCATAGAATAACCAGCTTGGAAGAGACCCACCGGATCATCGAGTCCAACACTTCCTATCAAAACACTAAACCATGTCCCTTAGCACCTCATCCACCCGTGCCTTAAACACCTCCAGGGAAGGTGACTCAACCACCTCCCTGGGCAGCCTGTTCCAGTGCCCAATGACCCTTTCTGTGAAGAATTTTTTCCTAATGTCCAGCCTAAACCTCCCCTGGCAGAGCTTGAGGCCATTCCCTCTTGTCCTGTCCCCTGTCACTTGGGAGAAGAGGCCAGCACCCTCCTCTCTACAACCTCCTTTCAGGTAGTTGTAGAGAGCAATGAGGTCACCCCTCAGCCTCCTCTTCTCCAGGCTAAACAACCCCAGCTCCCTCAGCCACTCCTCGTAAGACCTGCTCTCCAGCCCCCTCACCAGCTTTGTTGCTCTTCTCTGGACTCGCTCCAGAGCCTCAACATCCTTCTTGTGGTGAGGGGCCCAGAACTGAACAGAATATTTGAGGAGCAGTCTCACCAGTGCCGAGTACAGAGGGAGAATAACCTCCCTGGACCTGCTGGTCACGCCGTTTCTGATACAAGCCAAGATGCCATTGGCCTTCTTGGCCACCTGGGCACACTGCTGGCTCATATTCAGTCGCTGTCAACCAACACGCCCAGGTCCCTCTCCTCCAGGCAGCTTTCTAGACAGACTTCTCCTAGTCTGTAGCACTGCACAGGGTTGTTGTGCCCCAAGTGCAGGACCCGGCATTTGGCCTTGTTAAACCTCATCCCACTGGACTCTGCCCAGCGGTCCAGCCTGTCCAGATCCCTTTGCAGAGCTTCTCTACCCTCCAGCAGATCGACACTTCCACCCAGCTTAGTGTCATCCGCAAACTTGCTAAGGGTGCCCTCAATGCCTTCATCCAGATCATTGAAAAGACATTGAACAGGGCTGGACCCAGCACTGAGCCCTGGGGAACCCCACTTGTCACTGGCCTCCAGCTGGATTTCACACCATTTCCCACCACTCTCTGGGCCCGGCCATCCAACCAGTTTTCCACCCAGGAGAGTGTGCGCCTGTCCAGGCCAGAGGCTGACAGTTTCCGAAGCAGAATGCTGTGAGAAACTGTGTCAAAGGCTTTACTGAAGTCCAGGAAGACCACATCCACAGCCTTTCCCTCATCCAGCATTTGTATCTATTTTTCCTCAAATAAAGATGTGTTGTGTATTGTGTGTGGTAGATGATTTTCTGCACCCTATTTTAAAATACAACAACCAATATGTAACCTCCAGCTTTCTGGTAAGTTATGTTCCATTTCTTCAATTTCTGAAGTATCTGTAAAAAAAACTGTTAAAAACCTTGGAGCCTGTACAGCTGCTGGCAAAAATATGACCTAGGACGACGTGGCAGGAACTGTTTTCACTTGACACTTGTGAAATGGTCATATTATTTTCAATTTTTATAGCCAACTGCTACTATAAAACATCACGCTAGGCAACGTGGGCAGGGCTAAGCGTTATTTATTTGAACACAGATAGTATTTGGAGCACTACAGGTCATTGTAGGGGATAGGCGAGTGTCTCAAGCCCTGGGACACTAGAGGACCAGCCACCTTACCTGGAGCCCTTCTGCAACCCAGATCTTCCTGTTGCACATCTGTGTATAACCCCTCTCCCCCCTGCTTCATGTTACTGTGCTCCCATTTTATAGATGTTTTTACTGTCACATACCTGGGACTCAGACGAGCTGGAAAGCCCTAGCAGCTTGGGGAAGCAGCAGCCTCAGAAAGGCTTATGTCCAGGGGACATGGATAAGCTATCTGCATGTGTTCATTTAACTTTTACTCACTGGGGATTAAGAAGCCTTTAGTTTCCTGGGTCAAGCACTATTCAGGAAACACTTGCAGTGAGCTCTGCTTTGCATCAAAGCTGACTTCCCTATAGGCATTAAAGTTATTAATTTATTGAAGGTATTAATTTGTATAGTTTTTGATTGATTTATATATATTTTATTCTGAGTGATTCAAGTTCTGCTTTGTTTGAAGCTATGGCATGAAACTCTCCTCACACTGCTTCATGATGGTCTTTTCTTCTGTTTTTTTTCCTTTGCTACTCAGCTATAAAGTAAATTCAGACAACATATATATTTTTCAGAAATAAATTATCTTTATTTTAAAATTCAGACACATGTTCTTCATACCAAAACAGACACCAAAGGAGACTTGGTATTCATCTCTGGTTTTAAGCAAAACTGTGGCTTTTAGGGCTATATAACCAGACACAGTGATTTTAATGAATCTTTACAACTTTATGTCTCCCTGCCAATACTCAAAATAGTTTTGCAGGCACTTTAGTGATCTTTCTATCAATGGCCAAGAAATTTCAGAGATTTCCAGGGGTTAAAGAAAGAAAAAAGAAAGAAGAAATAAGGATGGTGTTTTTACAGTGTCACGTCAAATATAACCAGCTGTCTACTAGTTTTCTGCTGTCTGCATTTCTTCTCCCTGTTCTCTATGCCACCTCCACTTCCTGCAGCTTTCCCATCATTACAGCAGTGATTGCCATCTTAAAGTTGCTCCACTGTCAACCTCCACTTCATGGCAGGCAGGTCCCCACCATCAGTACTGCTGAGCATGTGTAAACTGATGGCTGAATTGACAAATACTGAGACCACCATTAATTTTGGAAAGGCCACAAAAACTGTCTGGATTTATGAAACCTTTTCATCTAACCTAAAAGAAAATGCTCTGTTTTATTTTGGAGGGCTTTGAAATAAGACCTGTATAATCTTCAAAGATTCTTGACTAAGAAGAGTCTTTTACTAGTAAGAGTTGTTAAGTCCTGATTTCACAGGAACTCTGTTTCTTTTATTTTTTTTTTGAGAAATGCTTCAATTGTTTTTCCTGAGTCTTCCTGCAGCCACAGGCTGTGGTGGCACATGGAACCATGCTGATAGTTAGCTCCTTCTTTTTCTGCTACTGTGTGGTCCTTCCAGCAGCAAGTGCAAATGGCTGGTGACAGCCTCCGTCAGAAGCGGGTACCGTCACCTCCCAGCTGAGCAAGTCCGTATATATAGTTCTTCTAGTGGGCTTTGTATTCAGGCTGTCCTTAGAATCATCTTTTTATTTAAAAAAATATTGTTTCTCCACTGAGATGCCAGGAACCAAGGACTTAAGATGATTTTCACTCTAATTTTCATTAACAATTCTATTTTAATTATTTTTCTTCAAAAACAAAGAAAAAAATCCCCGACCTACAAAAATCAGTTCCAAATTCAGAATAACAAAAGCGTAAGGGTACACAATATTGGCTTGGACCATAACCTAGTTAGAAATTATTTGCAGAGGATTACTTGATTCAGGTTAGATGTTCAGATGATGCTTTAATCAGGGATCCAAGATTTCATTTGGATGTCTCTGCTTAATACAAATCACATCCCTACCATGAGATAGATTTGCTGCACAAGATATTAATGCTAATTTAAATATTTCAAAATAACCTCAACTATTAGTTGCTGCTATCTCTTAAGTGAAATACTGTCAACTTACGAAAAGGAGAATAGCACTTTCAGTTTCCTTCCTCACCCAACTTATTTTAAGGAAAGCTTTTCTCAATTTTTTCCTCATTTGTTTCATATTTCCCTTTCAAAAAAACCCGCAATGCTTAATGTTAAACTGGAAATATTGCATATTACTTTTATGTATACTGGACCACTAAAATGTAAAAATAACATCCTATGTAAAGCTAGGAAATACAAAAACAAGAGCTGATATCTCTGAAATGAGGTGGAATGCTGTTTGTGTCTGATTATGACACAAAATATTTTAACTAGTGAAGCTGCAAAAATATAAAGTGAGCTGCGGTAACAAAAGCTAAATTCATCCTGGCAACTGTCTAGGCCTAAAAAAGTAAACTCTTTCTTGAAAACAAGAAAATAAAGTTTCTGTTTATTATTCTTCAAACTTTGAGGGCAATTTATCAAAAATTCTGCCACTGCAGTAAGACAAAACTGCTGACTAAACAAATATCTTTGACATGTTTTGTATCCGCTACTCTTTGTTAGTTACCAAAGTCTCCCTCTCCAAAGAGCCGAAGAGCAGGTCTTTGGAACCGAATCTGCAAAGAATAGGATGCTCATTTCCTTAAATTTGTTGATAAGAAAGCACATATTCAGTTTACATCTTCAGTTTTGCTTCTCTTCTGGGCTGCGTCTGTACTTAGCAAAGTTGGTTTTATATAGCTGGGTGTTATATCCTTCCTACCCTCGGAAATATTTCCCAAGGAGGTGAAGAATGCAGGTTTGAATCCATGTAAGAAGGAAGCTGTGCACAGCTTTCCCTCTTTCTGCAGAAGAACTCTGACTTTTGAGGTATTGAAGATGAAAGGAAGAAAAGGCATGTAGGGAACCTTACTGGTGAATACTGGTTAGATACTTTTAGGAATTCAAAGTATGTGACAAGGGCTTTCAGGACTGTCAGTCTGCCATTAGCTGCCTAAATCCCATTCGAGTCTGTTTTTGGTTATGATGCATCTTTCTCTTTGGGCCTCAGTCTTTCTGTGTCTCCAAGAACACTTAGAGTGAGAGAATAAATTCCTCAGAGCCTGCAAAAAACTGATCTACAGTGATAAACTGGGCTGTCCAAAGTAACTCAACGGAACATGGCTGAAGGTCTGGTTCATGTCTTTCCTGAGTGTCATGCTAGCAACAGCACCAGCTTAAATAGGGATAGCACAGAAAATGTCCTTGAATATAATGTAACGTGGGATAAGTTATTACTAGTACAGTTCTATTGAAGCCTTTGGACAGTGCATGGCAAAAGCCAATAGTACTTCATAAAAGTTAGTGGTGGTGAGAAGATTTAGAGAGAAGGAAAGATTGCTCACCTGTTCTGGCTGGACTAGAGCAACAAGTGAAACCCAAGTCTACGCAGGAGTCTGCTTTAATCCATCATTCTATTTTATGAAGCATCACACAGCATTTTCACCAATTAGCATTTCATAGCAGTTTAAGTAAGGACCATAGGGTTATTTAAGGAAAAAGCAGACAACCTATTTCGTAGTCACTAACTCTTCATTTGGCAGCAGTGCTCTTGGCGGGCTTGGGTAGTACCCAGCAGTTGCTGAGCTATTTGCGGAAAATCGTGTAAATCTATAATCCAGTGGCAAATCTGAAAGACATAAACATTCCACATCTGATTAGCAATGCAGCCCATATCACATAAAAAATAAGCCTGTGGTGAATAAGAGTACTTCTTAAGTCCTTGAGCTGTTTGTTCACCAGCTTTAGAACTCAATCTGATTGCATGATTACATATTTATTTGACATCTTCAGCTGTCCAAGGGACAGACTTTCAGAGTTTACTCAACTGCAGTAAAGGATATTCACTTCCTTGATAGCTAAAATAATGCTAGTCACAGAAAATTATTAAACTACTGAATAAAAATTAAACAAAAATCTTCATTGAGCCTAGATGGAGTTTTCCCACTAGAACACTTTCAAGTCCATTCTTCAATTTGTCCCCTTCCTCTTTTATCTTAGCAATCTGCTCATAAAAGGGCTATGTTTGAAACAAAGAAGTCCGTTTGGGGTTTTTTTTGGTGACTATTAATTCCCTAAAGGAACCAGCTCTTAGACTTTCCTGCAGTCCAGTGTTAACAACATCATTTTTGTACCAAGCATTCTCAGAAATCTGCACTTTTAACTTGGTGTACTCATCACTTCCAGTCTGTAAAGAACACCAAATGCATTAAAATAGTTCTGAACAGTCAAAGCTTTATTTTCTGTAGCTTTTTAAAAAAAGTCTTTATTGCCAGCAGTGACCCACCCACCCTCACAGTCAGAAAACTGATACTTCCCATGCTTACCTCCTGTTCAAAGTTCAAGAAACCAAATAAAAAAAAACAAATGAAACTTCACTCAAGAAACAATACTCTTCCAATAAATGAAATAAACCCCAAACCCAACAAAAAAGGTTTAGCTCCCTCCTAAATTGTCTGTTCCGAACCAAAGCAAAACATAAAAACTATTAGTCAGCTCATCTGAACAGTAAGTTAGTCATGACAACTTTTCTAAAAAAAATTGGAGTAAATTTGGCGTGATGATATCCTGTCACTATATGCTATTATATCTTTTTTTTGTTTTGGAACTCAACAGCTTTTATGAAACAGAAAAACATAATCTGAGCAGTTTCGACACAAACAACAGGAAGTTCAGGTCTGTCTCACAATTGATTCACAGGCAGGCACTGGGACAGCAGCTTTAAAACCATATTAAACATAACTTACGTAAGCAAATTAGCATTTAGATCCAGCTGAAACATCAGACAGAGGTTGGAATAAAGTAGGAATGGGAGGAGACTCGATTAGAAGTGAATTACGCTTTATGAAGTGGGTTACTTCAGCTTGTCAAAGAAGTATGTATTCTCATTTTGTCTGAGTCAGGCAAATCTCTAGAGCCCATTCTGAGCATGGCAGAACAGGCAGATGTTTTTCTAGTCTGTGGAGGGCCCAATGGATTTACTGGCTGCTGAGTCTATTCATAACGGCTCTGTACAAAACAAAGGTTTCCAAAATAACAAATAATAATAAAAAAGAAAGCAAATAATTCTGAATATCTTTATGAGCTATAAAAATTAAATACCATACAGTTACTTTTATATAGAAGCTTTCACTAGCTCTTTAGTCTAGCAGTCTAGAGTGTCCCAAGGGTAGTTAGCTGAAGGGCAGCACAAATGGGGCAGACTTGGTGCAGAGTTGCTTATGCTGAAGAAAAGAACCATCTGGATCAAAATAGAGATTTTATTGATATTTCCTGGTAAACTAGCTTTGCAGAGTCAGCTTAAAACACCAAACCCATTTTATGTAAAAATGAACAAAGTCTCCAAAAGAGAATAGTGACTTCTTTTACAATTCAAACCCCAATCTATTCATTTAAACACTGTTTTTATCTGAGCAAAGCTGACTTTGGAAGATGATCAGAAGGTACCCATATGTAAAAATGCTGCCCAAGGCATCACAGAAAGTTGCATGAAGCAGATCCTATTCTTCACAGATTTTATGTATCACAAACAGTAAAAAATTCCCTCTATTTCCAGGTTTGTTTTTTTTTTTAATCAATGACTTAATTTCCTGCATCTGTTTTTCCTGGAATACACAACATTTTATCTTATTGCTTTATTTGTGTGATATGTTTCTCAGAAAGCTCTAGCCTGATCCAGAAAGGCATACTTAGTGGAAGAAATCTTAGTGGCTATGAATAAACACACAGTGAGGAAGAAGGGAAAGCATACAGGGGAAGAGAAATGAAGATTTTTTTCTTATTGGGGGAATGCACAATTGACGAAAAAATGGAGATCCAGAAAATGTCATAGATGAAGACTGCTGTAAATTCATTTAAACTAAGTTCTGCAAAAACTTTGCAACTTAAAATAAACTTAAAAATCTTAAACTTAAAAATCCAGTTGCCCTGGATTGCAAAGGTATCACCTGAATTGCATACTAAACCTTGATCCATCTTCTTTGGATATAAGTGGCCATGGTATTACTAGGCCCAGCAACACTAGCTCATCAACAAAGAACAATGATACAGGTCTGGAATCTGCTTCCTGGACAGAGCAGTAATTCATTTCCTACCTGGTCGTATTCCATACTGGCACTGATGACACAGGGAAGCTATAAACTCTATTTCACTAAATTGAAATGCTTGTGTAAGTCAGTTTGATGCAAAAGCATGCAAAAAATAACCTATAGTATTTGATAATAAAGTAAGTCTTAGGAAAAAAATAGTTGCTTATTTCCATACTGATTGTTTTTCTAGTGTTTTTGCCTGTAAATTTATCCAGGTTCTGCTACTGTGCATGCTTACAGTTGCTGCTGTCATAGCAGAACTTTGCATCTTGGCACCCACTTCTCACCTAACGCTGATGGAAAGTCATAGATGAGGCAGTTAGCAGTCCTCCCTTAGATACAATTTGACAGCAAGGCTCTAATCAGTCCTAATCTACACTGATAATGAATTCAGCACAAAACTCATCCAATATTGCACTCTCCTAAAAAAACCCACCCCGAAAAAAAGAAAACAAACCATCTCGAGGCTGGAACAATGAACGAGCTGGCTCTACCCAACTGCTTCAGGACCACAATCGCAAAACTCTTCTACCATTATTAGGTAACTCCACTCAGATTCATTTTGTTCCCAAGACAAATAGGATATTAACTTCCAGAGACAAAGTCTCCTAGAAGTCAGACATGGAGGGCTGCAAGGTCTTTGTCCCTTTCTTGATCTACAGAAATGTTAGTTATTAAATGCATCCCTCTAGATTTTCTATCCCACTCCTTTCTTTGCTCCCACAGCAGAGCCTGAGTGCAAGTTTTGGCTGCCACGACCATTCAGCATTACTAGAATTTCCCAACGGCTTTGGCAGCCTTCGCAGATTATATGCCTCAGCTTGAGCTCAGAAGCAGGACTCATGCCCTGCCCTACTTCACTTGCAGGACTCCAGAAGCCCTGGTGTTAATAAAATGGGAATGATGATATTTGAACAGTAACCACGTCAGTTACTGTGTTCCAGTTATCCAGATCCAGGTATTAAGTGACATTAATCACAACATTGTGCTCTGATGGTTACATATATCCATATCATGCATGTATTTAGGTGCTATGGAAGGATTTATTTCATAGTTATTAAGCTTAAAATATCTCAGTGTCTGTGTGCTGTTTAGTTAGTGTATGCAAACTAAATGAAAGCCACAAGCTTTTATCAGAAGGAAAATTAGAGTTCCAGCCACAAGGAAGCAAAAAGAAACCACAAGAAGAAGGGATAACGTAATATTCTTGATGAGTGATCAGGAAAATATTTGAGTAACTGAATGGAAGACAATTATAATCTAATCCAGACATAGGCCTGCTTGACAAACTGAATACTCACATCTAATCCTTTTTTGAGATTTCCTTGAACAAACCAATATATTAAACAAATATAATCTTAAGTAAGCTCTTTGGATGGAAGGCATTTTTTTTTCAATTAAAAGCACAGTCTAAGACTGAAACAGATTTCTTCCAAAATACGCAGCAGAAATGTCAGGAATAATTTTGCAGTATTGACCACCACCACCACAGCCAACATTTTTTGATCATGACGTCACAGCAGCATCCCTGTGATGAGTGTGAAGCTCTACAGTAAGCAGAATTCCCCTCCCTTCTCTGAGGTCAGCAAACTGCCAGTCAGCAGAGCTGGAGCCAGGCACTCCAGAAACCTCCTAGTAAACAGCAGGGTTGTGTTCTTAAATGAATCCAAATATATTTTCCTGATTATCAACAAAGAAAAGGCACAGGGAGGAAAACTAAAGTCTCACTAGTGATACCCAAGTTTGAACTTGAAAAATCTTTGAACTGCTTAATTGTCTCAGAAAAGACAGATAGAGCTCTACCTTACAGCATGCAGGTGGTATAACTATAGGGGCATATCATCAGCCAATATTGATTTTTTTGCTTTTACAGTAATGCCATTAATTTACACTACCTTAGAAGCTTTGCCATAAATAATTCCTTGTATTTCAAAGTTGCTGTTGAAGAAAAAGGAAAATATTAACTTCTTAATGGTGACAATATCTAGTAATAATTTCTCAGCTGTGGAGTAAGCATAACTGCTGCAGGGGAGGTGACCACTTTGGCTGCACTGCAGAGTGACTTGTCTTGCCAAGCTTCAGGTAAGCTGTAACAGGTGTTGGGTTTTTTTTAAATACAAAATGTTTTAATTTCCTCATCCATTTCTATTTTATAACAGTCAAATCAGTGCTTGCAGCAAGAGCTTAGAATGTGAAGGAGCATACTAGTGGCAAAAAGAAAAAAAACCTAAGGTTGCAAGTAGATTTATCTGATAACAGTTATTTTTAGCAAAACTTCTGAGACTGATTTTCCTAAACAGGTCAGATGTTTGATGTACTAAAGCAGAACTTCTGAAATAGTGAAGTCAGCAAGCAGAAAGTGTTCCTTCTATCAGTTACATCAGAGTCATTGCTGCTGTCTGCATATGGTGTAACTCAGAAATTGAAGAGAAGGAGGAGAGATGGTATCTGTGCAGTGTAGTATGGGAAAGGAGGGACTCCTCAGTACAGGTAAGGTCTGCATAAGGAAGGTGCTAAAACTTCTGAATTTGGATATAGTTGGCACTTGCACTGTGCCATATGAGCCAGTGCAGTTCATTCCTGAGAACTCAGGAATAAAGACTAAAACTAGCCACAATGAAAGTACAGGTTTGCCACTTTAATGGCATCTATGTAAGAGCTCTTGCCAAAACAGGTTTATCAGTCAGAGATCACTCCTGCATCTCTGCCAGTAGACATTTGCAGCATGAGCCTGGCCTGAGGAAGAGCTTCACTGCTCCTGGGGTTTATCAGTGCTTACTCTTCTATGGTATCTAACACAAAAGAGAGCAATGTTAGAGAAAACCCAAATGGCAAACTGTGGATTGATGTGCAGCAGCAGCCTCACTGTCAGAGTTCTGCAGAGCGATGAGTGCCTGAGGATGGACCAGCCCATCGTGGCTGTCACTACTGCCTGTTGCATGTGGTTTCACTGCTATTATCCTGGGAGTAACATTTCACATTAGTTTGGATCTACCCTACTGCCAAGGGTTAAACAAAACAGTTGTGCACAAGGCACGTGCTAAACTTGCATCTAAGCCTGACAGAGTCTGCAGTGAAGGAAAGTCTTAGAAATTTCTTTGCTGTTTTGTGTTTACATGAGAAAACTAATTATTTGTATGTGAGGGAAACTTCTCTCATTTTTGTTTTAGACCAAATGGTTATTTTTGGAGATCCTTGTAGAAAACAGCCCTATATGGCTCTTTGCTTGATCTGGAACCAATCAAAAGAAAATATTGGACTATAATATTTTTTAAATATTTAGATGAATACTTAATCTAAAAAAAATCCTAAGGGAATGCCAAGATCCTACTAGCAGGTCTTAGTCTTCCTGGGATCTGTTAATTAATTTCTATTTGAATGACTCATCCTGGATCTAAAGGTGGTGAGAAGGGCCTCTGAGATAAGTTAAAAGTTTCTGATTAAGAAAAATAAGTTGCCTTTTGAGATTATGAAGGAGTTACATTAAGATTAATGCAGTGATGATACGCTCTTTTACTTTCATTTTGAGGTAAACTCACCAAGATCAGCCTTACTTTCCAAACTTGGTTTAAAGTCATCATGTTCCTCTCTTTTGTAAACCAAATGTTTCCTTTTCCTTACTTTTTGCTCTGGATGGGTGACAAACATTGCTTACCTTAAGGTAAGAGCCACACACAGACACAAATCAAGCTTTTTTAAGCAGTGAAGACAAAGCCTACATTGTTTATGTGTGTGCGTGTGTGTTACCATCTTAGTACAGAGGAAATATCTTAGGCACCAATCCAGAGTACATAAATGCTTCCAGCAACAGCTTCTTGTACATGTGAGGTTGCGAATTATATAAAATTCCAACCTAGGCAAAGAAATATTTCAATATGTGATGACTCATCTATTTTCACTGGTTTTCCCACTGAAAAATTATTGACACTTTCTATTACCACCAGTGTTTCTAAAGAAGCAATCTAAACCCACCCCATAAGTCTGCAATATAGTCAAAACCCAATTATAGCTTTAATTACAGCCTACAAATGAAATTATGCTGCCTGAATTGAAGGATAACTTTAAAGCAGAAATGACTGAGTGGTTCCCCCTTTCTTAATGAGTTGCTCATGATTTCTCCTTTTAATCTTTTAGAGGTGGCTGTACTTTGACATCTCAACAGAGCAGAATAATGATGACAGGAGCATTTCTGTCAGTTATTGGCTAGGAAGAAATCTTTTGGGTTCTGCATGATTTGACATGGCCTTTAGGGGCACAAGTTAATACACCTTTCTGGAGAAGCAAGGAAAGGCTAAACAAATTGTAATACACTGAAAGCTGTCCTTTCAAAATTGAAAAGTACTACTGAGTAGTCAGATCCTTTGGGAAATAGTGAGTCCTGAAGACTTTTGACAATCTAGTTCTGGTTTATGGAACAACCATTTGTTATGGTTGAAATGCAGCTAATTGTCAGTTTCAGTTATATTTTGCAAAAAAATAAATGCATTATGTTTGTCTGTTATGTTGAGGATTTTTTTTCTTTATCTTAAATTGAGAACACTAAAACTAGTTTCCTAGAATAGATTAATAAAATCTGGTGCTTTTCAATATACACGCAGAGCAAGATCCTGTTGTTACAGTCAGAACACGTATTTTCTTACTAGGCAATTATCTTCGCTACTTGTTTTTTTTAATTGCATCAAAACCTCCAAACCAGAAATCCTCAGAAATGTTGCCATTGTGTACATGCACCAGTTTTTCACCAAATGCAAAAATACACTTCTTGCATAAAAAGTTTCATTATAAAAACGATCTTTTCGGCCCTTTACTAGCAGCTACTATTTATAGCAGCTAAGCCCCGAAACAGTTTAAATCCTCAATGCATTTCTGTAAACTTAGTCTTCAGTTAATATTACATAGATACATTCTTACACTGAAGTTGGTAAGTAAAGCTTGGTTGTAAGGTAAAGCATTAAATATAACAAGTTGCTGCTAATTATGAAGTAATGTATAATACAGTAAATTCTACAGAAAATTTGTTCTATAGGAAATTAGATGCTATTATTGTATTATTTCAATATGTAAGAATACATAATTACCACTTTAGTTGCAGGAAAGACAAATTTAATTTTAACAGGAGCTGGATTTGACTTTAATAATGTAATGTCAATTAAAAAAACATAGAGCTAATGTATTAAAATAAGGGAGATTTTTTTGTTTCACATCAGCAATAATTGTGAAAGATACTGCTCAGGAAATAGAAGTGAATACATGGCTGAATTAGTAAAATTAATGACTTCCATAGTAATAGTTGCTTCTTCAAGGCTATTAACCTTTAAAATATATGTTGAAGAAAGAGTATAAGTTTTGCAATCTGTAGTTGATCTGTGACAGGCAGACCTGTGTAACTGTTGCCATTTCTGGTGCCCCAGCCACAGCTGCCTTGGGCTTTCCATTGTGCAAATAATTTGCAACTCTAAGCAGAAACATGAACTTCTTTGCTATGGTTCACTGGCAATTTTAGCATTATTTTTATACAGCAAGCAGGCTGACGACTGAGACTTCTGCAGAAATTAGCAGGGTATAGAACTGTACACATCTTTAAAGAGACAGCTTTGACAAATTACAATGGAGATTTTTCTCTTGCACTAGCTAACTGGAATAACGATAAGGCATGAAGAAAAACTACACACCCATATGGACAAAGCATAAGATTTCACATAGCATGCAAGATTCAAAAAAATGCATAATCCTCATGCATGACACAAGATTGATAATCAAATCTCCAAAGTGTGAAATGAATTCTGTCTCTATAAAACATTTACATTTGCACTAATTCTCTGAAAAGCAGCTCTCTTGAGCTGCAATATCAGTCAGTCTCCTCTTCTTGCTTGCAGTAATTTTTAATACTATGACAAAACTCACCATTCACGGGTTATGAGACAAATGCAAGAGATTAGGTTAACAATCATGAAAAAAAGTTTTTCTTAGGTTCTCTTTTCTAGGATTTAAAGCCACCTTTTTTAATCTTTTATTTGCAACAGTAAACAAAAACTTACCAAACTTCCACCATGAACTCTAAAACTCTGCAGTTATTCATCATGGAACTTTTTGAAGTAAAAAACTTTTTGAACTTTTGAAGGAAAAGAAATAGCTTGAAATATGCATATCAATTTGAGGATCAAAGAATTGTTAATCAAATATCAACTTAAAATGGTAGCGCTAGCTAGTTATTTTAGTGACTTGTTCTACATAAACTTGCTTAGTAAATAAAATGTTATTTGTATTTGATATTCTTTGTAAATTAGAGAGATCTTCTGCAGCTATTGTCAGAATACCTAGGTGATGCAGGACATACCATTATTTACATGAGTATCTGGAAATTTGATCAAAGACCACAGAGTAGCAGTTGGTTACCTGCTTCCTGAAGGTAAAGTTCAGATTATGCAGGTATGAGAGAGCACCCGCCTCTGCTTGGCTCATATCACACTTTCTGAAGCAGAGGAGGATGTATTAGAAACTGTGGTCTATGCAAAATGCCATTTTTCAGACAGACCCCTACACCTTTTACTTTCCATATGTGAGCTCAAATGTATCTTTCCCACGGTAATGGATCCTGGTCTGGAAAGTCTGGCTTACTGTATCACTGTGCTCAATAACGGTCAAAAACTGTAAGGGAGCTATAAATGAGAAGAGATTCAATAGCAGACAAGTGAAGAAACAGAAGGACTTGAGAATGAAGCATTTAGAATAGGAGCAGGGGCATTTTTATTAATGATGTACTCATACTCTCAACATAATCATTAGCTCATCTGCTTTTTAATACTTGAGAAAAACTTCCCTGCTTATTGAAAGTGGGTAAGGAGAATTAGCTCATAAAGACCTGTGAAATGTTTAGAAATCTTTAAACTTACTTCATCTTTTCTTGATATTACAAAGATACGAACACTGCTCTTTGGTTATACTTCTTTTAATGTCTGCCTAATTACAAGGGAATAATGTCTTAAATGAAGAGTGTGAACTGTCTTTTATTAGATTTCTTCTCCAAGCTGAGGAAAGTAGACAGAAGATATTGTAGAAGATAGTTCCTGTCCTTTGGGCAAATTTGATGATAAACAAAATGTTCTTTTTCATGCATGAGGAAAATGGCAGTTACTCTTCAGGGACTGTCAGGGGAGTTTAGATGACAATTTGTGATGCAGCAATCTGCAATCCTACTAATACTTTCCTTACCAGAGGTGAGATTAAGACTTCAGAATATCTTATGTTTCTTTGAATGCAAAGCCTTTTTGAGACAGATACTGCATTTTCAACAAAAGATGAGGACAGGGGTGTATTAGCATAGAAAGCTAATGAAGAATGGATTGGATTATTTTTTTCACCACGCTGTCATTTTACTAATTACACATACAATTTGTGTACATGCTCTGTAATTTTACACTTTGAATTATCAAAGTCTACAACAGCAGCACTCCCTGTGGAAACCTTTTCTTGCAGTGCTCTTTGGTTAAGTATCACATTGTTCTCTATAGTTACATGCATAAATACTTCAGGCAAAAGTACTAGAAGGCATCTGCAACAAACTTTAAATATGTTGGTGAAAAAAAGAGAATTGTCAGAATTGTTTCTATTCCAACTTCTTAATTTAAATCTATAGCTTAATTTTAATATTGTTTTACATATATCCTCTATTTAAAAAAATAGAAACAGGCTTGAAGGATTTTATTGCCCAAAATTAATTTCTGGTAAGACTCTCAAAAGAATTCTCACATGAATTTTGATGAAAACTGACTTATCTTTGTAAAACGCCACTCATATTTAATAACATTGAATGATTTCTGGGATAATCTTTTCCAAAGAAAAATATGTTTGGAGAAGTAAACCAAGCTGTAAACATATATATATATATATATATGTTGCATTCAAACAATAATCAGTTTTAAAGTTAGCATAGCAGCAATTGTCTGCCTTTCACCAACCATTTTTGCAGATCACAAGCTGTTGGGATATTTACTTATATGTGAAATTTATTATTGCTCACATAGATGTAGAAAGGCCAGGTTAGACCTCGCTCATAGTGAAGCCCTGGTGAGCCCACAACTCACAGGAGGCTGCAACACACCTCCAGGGACATGGCAGCTCATCGGTAGATCCTTTGACCGACTCTTACAGGCTGGGTCAGGTTGAGTTGAGTGCTGCCAGGGCCACGGTGGCTGGTGGCTGGTAACTTGGCTCAGACAATCAGTACATCAGCAGCATGGCTGCGCATTTAGGCTCAGGGGATCTTGATGAAAGCAGATGAACAGAAAATGAAAAGCTGGAGTGAATCAAACTTGCATAACCCCCTTGAATCTCTTCTAGCTGGTTATTCCCAAATAACTGCAGCTAAGCTATGACTTACAACAGCAGCCAAAAACTTCAGGGCTCTCACAGCTTGCTGTGACAGGAGTCAGAGAAGGTATTTGGGAGGAGACAGGAATTCCTCAACATCCATAATCATGAACATCTGCTCTTCCAAATAAACAAACAAGAAATATCTCTCTGTGTAAGAAACCAGAGATGTTCTCCTACCTCCAGATTTGAGTGTGCTTTCAAGTACACAGATGCAAATTAAAAACATTTCTCCCCTGATCTGGTTCTGGGGTGTAAGTTTTGCAGACACCAGCCTGTGCCCCAGCGCTGGTCTGATGCAGTGAGAGATGGCACACAGTGTCCTTTCTAACTATATAATAATAGAATGGTTTGGGTTGGAAGGGATCCTAACGATCAGCTAGTTCCAACCCCCACTGTTGGACACCTCCCACTAGATTAGGCTGCTCAAAGCTCCATCTGACCTGGCCTTGAACACTTCCAGGGAGGGGGCATCCACAGCTTTCCTGGGCAACTTGTGCTAGTGACTTACCACACTCATTGTGAAGAATGATGTCCTAATGTCCTAATGTCTAATCTAAATCTTTCCCCTTCCAATTTAAAGCCACTCCCCTCCATCCTGTCACTACATACCCCTGTAAAAAGCCCCTCCCTAGCTTTCTTGCATGCCCCCTTCAAGAACTGAAAAGCCACAATAAGGTATCCCTGGAGCCTTCTCTTCTCCAGGCTGAACAAGCCCAACTCTCTCAGCCTGTCCTGACAGCAGAGGTGCTCCAGCCCTCTGATCATCTTTGTGAAACAAGGCATTCTTCAAAACAAGGCATTCTTCCAAATAAGAACGTGTTATCAGGAACACCGGCTGCTCAGGCCAGAGCTGTGTAGCTGTGCTTCAGTAAGAAAGGAGGCTGTCCAAGGCTAACGATTTCTGTGGTTTGAAACACAGCCAACTCGGCTGAGGTGAAGAGTGGGCTTATGATAATGAAATAATAGAAATGATTGTAATAGTAACGCCCTTTTATTGAACTAATTGTAATACCCTAGACCACATTAATGAATATGTATGCCTTTATGCTATAACCAGCTGCTTGTTAGAAAATATGGTGTGCAAGCTTGGAGGAGAAATTCCCCCTTGCACCCCAGCACTGGCCACAAACATACCTGCTTTATAACTCTCCTGAGTTGTTAAGTTTGATTCCATGTGTCATTTGTGACCCTCCTCTGGACTTGCTCCAACAGTTCCATATCCTTCTTATGTTGGAGATTCCAGACTGGACAAAATACGGCAGGTGGGGTCTCATTGAGAGCAGAGGGAGAGAATCACCTCCTTTGACCTGCTGGCCATGCTTCTTTTGATGCAGACCAGGACATGGTTGGCCTTCTGGGCTGTGAGCGCACATTGCTGGTTCATGTCGAGCTTCTCATCAATCAGCACCCCACAGTCCGTAGGGCTGGTCTCAATCACATCACCCCCATCACATATTGGAACTGTGGATTGCCCTGAACCAGGTGTAGGACCTTGCTCTTGGCCTTGTTGAACCTCATGAGGTTCTCACAGGCCCACTTCTCCAGCTTGTCCAGGACCCTCTGGATGACATCCCATCCTTCTGGTATGACAACTGCACCACTCAGCTTGCTGTCATCTGCAAACTTGCTGAGGGTGCACTAGATCTCACTGTCTACACCATTAATGAAAATATTAAACAGCATTGGTCCCAGTACAGACTCCTGAGGGACAGCACTTGTCACGGATATCCATCTGGACACTGAGCCATTGACCACTACTCTCTGAATGCGACCACTCAACCAATTCCTTATCCACCAACTCCTTATCTCTCCAATTTAGAGAGAAGGATGTGGAAGGCCGTGCCAAAAGCTTTACAGAAATCCAGATATATTACATCTGTTGGTTTTCCTGTGTCCACTGATGTGGTCACCCATCATAGAAAGCCACTAGGTTGGTATGGCAGGACTTGCCCCTGGTGAAGCCGTGCTGGGTGTCTCGAATCACCTCCCTGTTCTATATGTGCTTTAGTGTAACCTCTAGGAGAATCTGTTTCGTGATCTTCCCAGGCACCAAGGTGAAGCCGACAGGTCTCTTGGTTCCCAGGGTCAGCTTTTCTACCCTTTTTAAAAATGGGCACAATGCTGCCCTTCTTCCAGTCACCAGGGACTTCCCCTGACTGCTAATAGAAGAACAGACTTTGGAGGAGCTCCACCTCCAATGACAGGCTGCTACTTTACACAGCTATGACTTCCTGGTTCTCACCCCTTCATCTGCAGCTGAAAACTTGGTGGTATGTTTGTGGTCTAAAACCTTTGCTAGCCTGGCAAACTGAACTGTGGTTGGGCAAAGCTGGCTGAGAAGCAGAGTTTCACAGAGTGTGGCTGATCGGTGTTTCCTCTAGGCCAGTGCTTCTGAAGCAAGCCACAAAATGACTCTGGAGAAGGTATTAGAAGGGAGTTTTACAGGAGTTTCCTCTCTCTTGGCAATTTCCCTTGATATATTTGGGCTTTGTACCTTTAGACTGAAATACAGACTACAACACAGCAAATACCAGAAGCATAAATAAATTGTAGCATTGTATGAGTATTCTGCTTTGAGACAGCATTACAATGTATGTACATGTGTAGAATAAAGTTGCAAAGAACAGTTCTATCACATGTTCTGGTGTAGAAATAAACTGCTGAGGAAACATGAAGTGCTCTCTTGGAACAACTTTTTATTCCTTGGTCTTAAGCTTGAAGTAGGCAACAGATGCTGAACAGAGAGGTTAGTAAACTAAAAACAAAAGTTCAATAAGGCAAAATGATAGAGGATAGACAGAGAGACAGATGAATAGATAAAGGGTCTTCACCACCACTTTGTAATCAACCAGTAGGTACTACAGTTGTCAAGTTGTTGCACTATTATTGCTATAAGTATTGCTACAAACCATCCAAAATAAGGAATGGTCCCTCCAGGGATACACATTAGTGGAAATCCAAAGATCAGCAATAATCGTATCTTTGAAAAAGCCTTAATGTAAGAAGGCAGAAAGCCTGAGCTGGTTTCTCAATTAGGTGAATTTTTGGAGAATAAGATATTGCTTGCAATAGCCTCTTTTTTCCAGATAAGGAGAATCTTTTAGGCTACAGCTCTATCCATAAAGATGCAGTTTCAAAAGCATTACATACATTAAAAAAAAAGACAGAAACACAGTCCTGGGTATTTTTGGCTTCATTGCATTCTTGTGTTTATTCATCTCCATTTCAACCATAATAGGGTAAGTGATTGTGGAAGGATAACAAACCAGATCAGAGAGAAAAATGTTTGGAAGTGTAAAATATCCGAGTAACTTTGTATGTGTTTGTTTCCCAATGTAACTCACCACTGAGAGTAGAAACAGAAAAATACTGTGGGGCAGTCCTGACCAAATTCAGGAACAAATGTACAGTCTGTTAATGTTGTATCCTAATTTTAACATAGGATAAATGAAAAATCAATATTTGTAGAGACAAAGACAGACAATAATTAAAAACCATAAACATCAAAGTAATTAATAGCCACTAGATTAGCTGCTGTGTGATATGAACAGAGCATTCTGGAATGTATTTTGGATACATGTAATCTCAAATATAGATCAACAGTATTATAAAGTTACTATGAATACCACATGTTCATTATGGGAGGAAAAAAAAAAGCAATCTTCCTTACCTGCTATTGCTTCGAGACTAGGGATTGCAATAGTGCTGTAAGTGCTAATACATTTACAGGACCACGTGTGAACTAAGGTTTCCTCTGCATTTTCCAGGCCTGGCAATCTGTCCACGAAGAAAGAGCCCCACTGTTTAGATACAAAGTAAGGAGCTTGGAGTTGATCTCCCTGAAAGAAAAATAAGTAAATATGCAATCGTAAAAAAAAAAGAGAAATCTTTCTCTATGCAACCACAAGAATTAGTTTAAGGAAATCTAGTGTTTCTCTGATTTTCTGGGAAAACTGTACTGTTTTTCAGGAGCAATGTGACTTTAAAGTATTACAAAGAAAAACAGTAACAATCTTCCTCCCACAAGTCCCCAAGCTCCTGTTCAAACGATTTATGGATTTCCTAGGACATAAAAAGTTGGCTTTAAATATTTTTCCCTTTAAAAATCTTTTTTCCCCATTTTTCTGTTTTCGATAGCGTGAACAGCCTGCTGCCTTTCTCTGCTCGAGAAGGTGGGTAGCTGTGGCACAGACACTAACCCTGCCTCGATCTTCTCTTGGGAAAGTCTCCTGGTGCTGATGCAGTAAATACAAAGAACACATCATGCCACCTGTATGGAGAACAGAGCTGCAGGATCCATGGAGAGCCATTAAGGTGCCTAGCAAAGTGTGAAAAATAGATTTTTTTTCTTGTACATTTTCAGACAATAACATGTACACTCATTATGTTTTAAAGAAAGCACTAAAGCACCATTGGCAAAACTGACTTTTTTAGCATTTCCTCTTGAAACCTGCTATACCTTGCCATAAACAGCCAGAAGAAACTCCAGGAGGCCCCTACAGAAAGATGAAAAAAATGGAAAACCAACTGTGAACTACACTATAGAAAATCTGTTAAAGTAATTTGTGTGCAAAATAACTCTTCAGACCAGCAAGAGATAGAACAGATATTCTAGCATATGTATCCAGATTGTGAACTTTTATACCTTATTTTCCTTTTAATTCCTTAACCAGTTTTGAGAATCTGCTGGAGTAATCTGTGTTCATGACAGAAGTCTCTCACTTTTGATCACAAGAGAACTGTTGATCTGGCCAAATTGACCACGTCAGTAAACAGAGTCATTCTTTTTATGATTCTGTATAACATTTTTTTCTTTGAGCATAGTTAGTGGTAGGGCGGAATTATTGATTAGGAAAAACATAAATACTGATTTCCATCTTCTGATATAAATAGGTTGGAAAAAACCATTGTCATAACCCGGACCCACGAGCCACACGCTCGTGTCCGGCCCTGATGTGGGGGGAAAGTGGATTCATTTGTCTATGTGGTGATCCGGATTGTGACAACCACCACATCTTTTCCTTCAAAACCAGCAGTTAACTTATGAGCTGGGCTCTTTTGTGAGGGTTTGTTTTGTTACCTCACACACAGAGACAGCATGTTAATTTTTTTTTACTATTTTTTATCTTTCCATGTAAGGCCAAGGGCTTTACATCAGTCCATCAGTCTACATAAAATGTAGATGCTACGTCAAATTAAAATGTGTTTGCCAGCTGGATGACACATGCAGAAAACTCGTAAGGTTGTTACAGCTGTTCAGGTGATTAATCAAGCCAACAACCCCCGTACTTGCCCATATAAGCATTTGCACAAAAGACAGGTCTTTGTTTACAGACAAGAGAAAAAATTCTGAGGTTTCTGCTTTTTGAAATATACGACTGGTTCAACAGGCAATTAAAACAGCAATCTGAGGAAATGAATTGATTTCTTCAGAGGTCTGATCCTCAGAGTGGGAATTTCTTCTTTATTAAGGAAGAGGTATTTACATTTACATTTTGCATTTACAGCCCAAGCACTTAGTAAAACCAAACTCAGTCAGACACAAGAATCATCATCAAGTCACTTGGTAGAGAACTATCATTTTCCTACTAGCTTATCTCCATATGACAGGGGCAGTTCGGTAGGCTAAATCTTGCTCTCAAATCTGAAAAGAGCTGTCAAAACCTTGCCCACTTCCTTATGAAGCACCAAACATTGCTCCGTTGTCAACCCTAAGATGCCTAGAAGATATCTGCAACATACGTAGCCTACAATGAAGGACAGCCCACATATCATGAATCTCTACATCTATGAGAAGAGGCAAAAGTCTCCTGTTAACATCACTCCTCCTCACGTGTCTGGAGACACGCATTCAGCAGCAGGGACTAGATGCTCTGGAAGCTAGTCCCCAGACATGTGGTTTACTCTCACAGCAGGACAGTGGATCCTGGGAAGTGCCAACCAAGTCCTCTTTCGTATGCAAAACACCTAAGTGTGTGGTTTTGCTCTCAGGCTTATTGATCAGATAGTAGCAGGTGTTAGCTGAGGATGCAAAGCCTCAAAGCCTATGTCTAGACTTTAGAGAATTAACAATGGTACCCAAATTCCCCAAGTCCCAGAGTTTTCCAGTAAGTTAAACCACTTGGAATACTTAGTATCACCTTTAATACTTTATCAGCTACAGACAAATAGGGCCTGCTAATAAAGAAAACAGAATCTGTTAATAGGATCCTTCAGTAACACTGATTTGTCAGCTTACAAATGACCTTTCTAAGATCCAAACAGACAGGGAGCTGAGCTCTGAACTTTTTCTATATTTGCAAAGAGATGAAAGAAAGAAGGAGGTAGAGGAGACAGGAGTGAAAAATCGAGCTGTCAGGATGTTTTAAAGGTGTTATTTTAGATGGAGATTTGCCATCTATGCCACCATCTTTGTACCAGCTGCCGAGCACTAAGACTCTCCTGCATCCAGTATGATGGATGGTACTCATGGCTGTGTGTTTTGTGCCAAGGTAGTAACACCACCACCAAATCCTAGTGCCAGAAAAAAAATCAATGCTCAAAATATGGTTTTACCACTATAATGGCAAGCATCTTAAGTGTTTCTGCCAGTACAGCTGTGCTGGTCACAACAACCAGATGTCCCCGAAAAACACACCCATGCTGGCTATGCAGATGGGCTAACTTCCACACAGAACCTGCCCCCTACAAGTCACGTGTAAATATAAAACATTTCACCTATGATCATTGTACCTAAACAACATGGATCACTATAAACAGTCTTTAAAGTAAAATACATTTCACTTCAGGTTATTGCTTTAGAGATGTCTCTTTAACTAGCCAGTCTTCACAACAGTCCATCAGGTTGCTCCTGAAGGTACTCTTAGATCTGTGTTAAAGATAAATGGGAATAAAGAGACAAACAGGGCCAAAAGGCACAGAGTAATTAGCTTTGTCTATCAACATGGCAAGGGAGTCCCGGAAATTTGGGGGCTTAAGGGTCCTGACCTGCCCCAACCAACCAGCCACCAGGCAATACTGTAATAATTAGTTTTCCCTTCCTACTGCAGAAGTACCATCTATACCCGTCAAAAAATTCTTTGATTTCTGCTCCATTCATTCCTATAGCCTGAGGTTTTTATACAATGACTAGCTTCTCTGTAACAGTTTCCTTCAAAATCCTGGGATAAATTCCAGCTTTTCTTAGAGTTTTCATTGATGGACTCGATCACACATTTAAAGAACAGAAGGCAAAACCACAGTCTCCAGCCAAGCAAACAAACCCCCAGACCTGGGGGGAATCTTGTTTCAACACAATGCCTGGTATTTTTTCCCCTCTGCATGCTGCCATTCACTTGGGAGCCGGAGTAATTGCATGAATAGTTTTTAGTTTGCTATTCTCTTTCTCATTTAGTTATGACTCATATACTTGAAAGAACTGCAGTTGTTACCATAATTTCACAGTTATGTGTATCTGGCTTATATCTTGCATTTAATTGAAGGGAAAAAGACAAAAACTGCTAATGAAAATGGATATTACTAGCCTCCCAGTTTGTGTTTGAGGAGTTTGTTTTCTTCTTCTCTCTCTGTTAGTGATTAAATAGCAGTCAAACAACGGAAAACAGGTTTTGGTAATTTCTTTTTGAAAGAGGCAATTGCAAATTAGAAGTAATATGTTATTTCTTTAATAATATTTTGTAAGGAGGACTACGAAATGCATTTTCAGTCCCTCTCTGCACACAGAGCATGGCACCGAAAATCTGTAACAGGAGTGTATATTTTGTTATTGCCAATGAATAAGAAGGCTGACTAAATCAAATTTCTTACTGCTTAACTTTCCAAGAACACCTGACTTTTTGCAATCCTTTGAGTTGCCCTTTTTCTCCTCTTAACCAAAGGGTTAATGGGAGAGATTTATTAGGGAAATGAAAATAAAACTTTCATAGGCCTGTAAAGGGAGACCCTTTGAACTAGTCCTGTTAAGTTAGTGGTGTCCAGTCAACTGCAGAGATATGGATGTGACCTGTTGTTCAGACTCCAGTCAACAGTGTGGTAATGAAATAACACCACTGACCTGCCACGGCCCCCCTGGTTCAGGTTCCTTTAATCAATGCAATTCATTTCTCCCTTGCTTGCTTGCTGTCACTGGTAGCGGATGTAAACTGAACAGGGGTTGTGCGTGGCAGGGGTGATGTCTCCCCGAGATACTGCAATCTCTTATCAGCACTACTGCAGTGTTAGAGAAATGTCAAGAACCTGTCCAAAAGTCTCAATTTCCTGCTTGATAACTGCAGCAATAGAGAAGATGAATCTTGCGAGCAGTCAACCAGAGGTATTGCAACAAAAGAAAACCAAATAACGGAGAAGGGCTTAGAAACACATCATTCAATAACTCTTTTTTTTGCACTTCCAGGAAAAGAAACATATTCTGGCTGTCTAATTAAATATGTGTGCTTCAAAGGCATGTATTGGACATGCTTAAGAAACCATGGTTGAATTAAAAACCCCAAACATTACAGAGATGTAAGTTCTATGCAGCAACGCAGCAGACTCTCCAGTCAGAGGATGAACAAATTTATGGAGGAGAATGAGTTATATTTGTAGCATTATTTAATTAAATCAAATTATGTTAACCTATGAAACACTATTACTCAATCTTCCTGTTTTTTTTTTCCTGCCTTCCTTACTAAGAAACGCATTTTTCTTGATAGAAGACTGGAGCTTGTCTTAATTTTTGTTTTTTTCTGCAACCCAGAAAGAACCCTAAACATTAATGATTACATTTTCTTATTTCAGTGACTGAAATGTTCTTGTCTGACCTTAGTTTAGAAATCAGGATAGTGGGGGAAAATATTAGATCCATGATTTAGAAAAGTAGAGAAATAGATGTCACATCTATATTATTTTAGCCAGACTGAAGTCAGCCTTTTCTCCCCTAAAAATAAGGGCTTTTAAACCACTTTTTAGTCAGATTAAAAATATCTCTACTATAAAAGCACCCCACAATGAGCTACTCTTTTAGTCACAAAGAATAATTATTTCAGAAGAAGAAAAAAGTTAAGTGCTTTTCAAAGCAAAGTGGAAAAAGCACGTAATATATATATTAGAAGAAAATTACCTATTTGTTTAGGAACATAACAAAAACCACACTCCAAATGGAAAGTGAAGCTGCATTGCAGCTCCTATGTAGGACATACAGGAGGTACAACACTGCTACCTCAGCCATCCGAGCACCATTCCCCGTCTACTCTGTTCTCTGGCCAGCAGAGAGAAGGATAAACCATGGTAACCCTCAAACTTTTGGGGGAGAATTAAAGTGCAGTAGTTGGGCTAAGGCCCTACTGCCCAGCTGTGATCAACCTGGAAATCACATTATTTATCTGAGGTAACTATCAGTAGTCTGCATTGGGCCAGATTTCAAAACAGTCCCTCTTATCTGAGCACAGCTGTCACCAAAACAAACAACCTGTGAGGGAAGCAGCAAATTAAAAGTTCTTCTTATATAAGGGAAGTACAAGCAAACCATGTTTCACAGAGAGAGATAGCTGTAAAACAACCTAATAAAAATTCCTCTGTGTTTTCTGTTGGCCATGATAGGCTGGGAAAAATCATGAACTCAATAGAGTTCAGGTGCTAGACTTGAGGTGAGTGGCCAAGAAATTTCTCCTTGCAAGATGTAGGGTGTGTTCTTGTTGCAGAGAAGGATTATGTTTTTTTGGTTAAGGGACTGCACATACAGCTCTTTCTCTGAGGTCTGTGATTTAGCTCCGAGTAGAGGCTCTGTGTCACCCCGGCAATACCAAGTTGGGACAGGATGGCATATCGTGGTGTGGCAAGGAAGGTACATTTGCAAGGAATCGTGATGCTGCTAGCAGCCTGGTAAGATAAGCAGGCTCATTCTCAGCAAAGCTGGCACAATGCTTTTTTGTGACTTACTTTCTTCTATTCCAGAAAACATCTGCAAGGAACCCTTACCTCATATTTTCCTTTCTTCTCCAAGGGCTCAGATTCAGTCTCCACAGGCAGCGTAACTTTGTCCCCTAGAAGCTCCTCCAAGATGAAGACAGTTTCCCAGTTGCTATAGTGACGTGCTGGGAAAATATCCGAGTGCATGCTGTCACCAAAATAAACAACCTACAAGGGAAACAGCAAATTTAAAGTCCATTGTATATGAGGAAAACATAAGCAAACTGTATTTCACAGAGACAGAAAACGAGCTTTAAAACAACCTAATAAAAATTCTTCTGTGTTTACTGTTGGCCATGACAGAAAGAGATCTTATTAATATCACTGCTGGTGGTTTTATCTTCAACCGCCTCCATAAGGAAAAGGCTGGCCCTGCATACCCTCCTCACTCTCACCCTTCAGGGGCATCGGAAAGGAGTGCCCAGCTGGAACCAGCATGGGGGACACTGCTGGTATTTTTGAATGACAGAAATAGCCTGCCAGGAAGCAGTGGAAAAGACTACCAAGAAAATACACTAAACAATGGCAACAAATTTTGGACAACTTTGTAAACAAGGGAGAATACAGAGCATCTATCAGTGACTCAGAACTCTTCTGTGCCCAGGAGGTAGTTTACCTATTACAGAAAATGCAGTCCCAGCATCTTCAGCAGCATTTTCACACATAGAATCACAGAATGGTAGGGAATGGAAGGGACTTCTGGAGATCACCTAGTCTAACCCCGCTGCTAAAGCAGGTTTACCTACAGCAGGTTGCACAGGAATGCATCCAACCATGTTTTGAGTGTCTCCAGAGAAGGAGACTCCACAGCCTCTCTGGGCAGCCTGTTCCAGTGCTCTGTCACCCTCAAAGTAACGAATCTTTTCCTCATGTTCGGGTGGAACTTTCTGTGGCCCAGTTTGTACCCGTTGCCCCTTGTCCTGTCACTGTGCATCATTGAGAAGAGTCTGGCCCCATTTGCTTGACACCCTCCCTTTAGGTATTTATCAGCAATGATAAGATTCCCTCCCAGCCTTCTCTTCTCCGGGAAAAACAGAGCCAGGTCTCTCAGCTTTTCCTCACAACAGATATGTTCCCATCCAGACCTGTAATTAAAATAACATGATCCTAATTTTCACTGATGTCACCATTTAATCTATTTGTTCTTTATAAACAATCAGGGAGACTGTTTATTTCCTGATTACAACCTGATTCTCCCCAAAGCTGCTGAAATGTATGACCATGCACATAGGGTAAAACATGTAGAAAAAGTACACATTCTAATGATAAGAGGACTAACATGCTACTTCCAGTTCTGGACTGCAGTCTGTTAGACAACAGAAGGCATACTCAGGACAAAAATTTGAGACCGATCACATAAATGATGTTAATGAAAGGTTGTCTGATGAATTTTAGACTGAAATAGTATTTTCAGAAAGATTTACTCTCACTTATAATATACCTTGGGATCCAACTTGCCAGTCATCTTCTTCAGTAGTTCATAAAGCTGGATAGCATTACCTTGGGAATACCAGCCGGGCTTGTCCAGTGACAGCAGAGCTTCCTGCTCCTCATCATTCTCTGAAATCACCAAACAAAGTTGCTCACTGTTAATGAAAGCAGCCCATCCTCCTGTATTTGTGAGGTGCATGAAAAGCTGCCTGGAGATTATGGTCTATTTTGACATTAAATGAGCTCCAGTGTCTGTCTCAAGTCTTGGTACTGACTGCAGGTTCAGACCAGGTTTTTCACAGCCGGGTGCAGGCAATAATTTGTGACAAGAGAAACAGCTGAGACTTGTCTGCAAGTGCTACAGGAGAGCTACGGAACCAAAGTCACAGGCTTTGTCTCACAAACACTGCAGTGAAGGCAGGAAACCAGACTGATGGAGGAGCTGCTATAGACCTAAGGTGATATCATGAGATAAGACAGACTGTAAGAGACAGCATGTACCTTTTCCCACAGACAAATTACTTACTGCTTTTAAACACTGACGTAAATACAACAAAACAGACTGAGGCAGCTCTTAAGGTTATTTGCCAGTCTTAGATCAGCACCAACAACGAGCAGTTTCAGTTATTATCCAGCTCTGAAGAAATGACAAGCAGACAATATTGCTTCTGGTGGTTTAATCCATCCTGGCATATATTCACGTCAGTGAAGCAAAAAAAAGAGTAGAAGCTGGAACTACCTGGTCATCACCCAGATGTGATCACCCTTCATTTCTAGCTGGTCCCAAAGTAGCTGGATTCGTTCTGCTGCCTGTGTAACCTTATTGCTCATTCAGATTAACGTGCTATTGCCATATGAACTCTTTCTGGCTTCTTGCTGGAACAAAAATAGCCTTATTGAACTGATAAGCTAGGATTTCATCACAACTATCAATATTACTGTACTCTGTCTATTGAAGTAGTTAAACAAAGGGTGATTTTCTTATTCAGTCTCAACCAAACATGTCTTGTTTTTTAGGCGATAGAGAAGTTGGAAGCCAATACAGTACTTTGACCTAAGCGTAACATCAGGACTTCAGTTTTTCTCCTGATGTATAGAACTTTTCAAAGTACTTAAAATGTGTTAGGAAGAAGACAAAGATAGAGCAGAATTCATTTGTTTAGAGACTGCTGAATGCTGGAATGCAAATTTTGGAGAACACTGAAATGACACGACAGGTTTGTGTTTAAGAGCACTGAAGATGTACATAATGCAGTACATGATTATTTAATATTATGAATCTAAGAATTAGAATAAACACAGGATTTATTTTCAGACAAAATAATTCTATAGTAAGACTTCTATAAACTTGGAGAAGTCAAGGAAATTAAAAGTTGACACTAAAAATTCACATAGAACATCTGTGGAAATGCCTTTTCCTTTGTTCTTCTTCAGAAATCTAATGATATTAATAGTTATGATAGCATCCATAAAAAAAAAAAATCTTCATTTCATGACTCTTAAAAATAGTTTTGACCAAACAACTTTGGATCAAACAGAAGTCATCAAACTTCAGCACATTTGTTGTATTTTCCCTGTATTTTCAGACATATTTGTAAGGCTGGCTGGACAAATAGACACAATCTTCAAATCATATGGACACAAAAGAAAATATTTATGAAGGTTTTTATAGTTATCACTGTCTCTCCATTCAGTCAATCAGGAAAATACTAGATAAAAATGGAGCTTTTATGATAGTGATTTTTAGAATAACAATATCACAGTTGCAAATAGAAGCCCTATGTACTACAGCAGCACCAGCCCAGACTGAAAAAACCTACTCTAATTACAAAGTAGATCTCTCACTCTGCGAGATAGATTACTGTCACCCCTAGCAATGGAATTCAATTCACTTCACTGGATATATCCAGAATTTGGGCTTCCAATTTACAGTTACAATCTGAACTAGTTGGCCAGGAACCCTTAGGAAGCAAAAGACAGCACAAGAAGCACACTCTAGAGGTGCCAGCTCTGGAAAAGGAAAAGATTTAAATAAATTAGGAACTTCGGTTTTAGGCAATGAATTGAACGGAAATTTCGAAGTCTGGTTTCAACCTCTATGCTTGAGGCAGCAAACACCTCTGAGATGTCTAATTTACTATGGGAACATCTTGATTTTGGAAGGAGCTTCAGAAAGCTGAGGAATTGGGAAAGGTCCTTTGTAATATCTGAGTTGCAGGGTTATAGGGATAATGACCCTGAACTGGCAAATCTTATGTTGAACCATCTCATACAGCTGCTTGTGCTCACACATCTAGGGGTGACTGTGTAAATTTTTTTTCTGTAATCTATAGTGGGAGGAAACTAACAGCATTTCAGTTGCAGTAAGTCATTAACAAGAAGGTTTTCTAATCCACTTACACTTTCCCTGTGGCTCAACATAGTCAAGAAAATTATTCTTCAACATTGGCTCTTAAAGCCTCTTGTGGTAGTTCTGCCATATAAAAAAATGATATGCAACAACTTAAAAACCAATTAAGGACACCACTGGCTCTGGCCTTGTAATGTACCCTTCGGAGAGCAGCTACATGACAGCACTGAAGAAATCTGCAAATTTCTTGCAAAAATGCTGCATAAATGTCAGTTCCCAATATATTTTAGATACTCAAAGCCTAACACTGGCTACGCTCAGAGAAGAGGAAAACTGCCACTCACCTTTCTTCCACTTTGCTGTTATTGATTTGTAAAAGTTCATTCAAAGGTCAGAAATGCTATAAATATTCCTTCAGCAGGAAGCAATGCATATATAGGCAGGGCTGCTAATGCTTCAGGTCTTATAAGCTGGGAGGAAAAGGAGAAGTCCTGACAATTTCAAACAGACTGAATAGCCAAAAAGAATTTCTCTGATGATTTAGATAGAATGACTTGCTTCCTTCTGAAGTCTAATACATTATTGCAAACCGGATTCTGGTTTGACTGAAAACGTGCCACAACAAGAAGTGTAAAGGCAGCAAGCATGTAAAATCAAAATAATTAAACCCAGAAAATCATTCCATTAAAACACTCACACAAACCTCAACAGTGGTTTAGAGCAGTTTTCCTGAGGGGACGTTAATGTTCCTTTTTAAACACAACAACAAAAGTTTGACTCATGTTGGGACAACATTAATATCGTTGGAATGGCAATTTGCATATTGCTGTGATTAACATCTTGGGAAATGTTTTCTGATTCAGAAATGTGCTCCCATCACAATTTTTTTCAGAGAAAACAATTCACTAAAGGCTCGTAATCTTTTTTCTTGTGAGAATTTTCTTGCCTCCCTTTAAATGTGAGTTGAAGGTTTATAACATGGGCTGAGGAACATCTGTTTTCATTCTGAATGAATATGCAAAAAGTAATCAGTGAAGCTTATTCTCATTTAAATGACAGCTGATAGTAATTTACTTTGGCACAAAGTCGCTTCTTGGGAAAGACTGCACATGCTTGCTTACTGGTGTCTGTTTAACTATACATTTATGGCTTATACCTGCCAAGATAGAAATCTGAACATATGTGGTGCTGAGCTTATGTCCACACTAAATATTCAACTCAGGGTCTGAACCTGGAGTACTATCCTTAACCTGGATGGCGTTTACACTTTGAAACCCCAGCCCATGGAATGGGGCTCTCCTTTGGGAAGCCTGAGGTGAAGATGAATTTACACTTCAACGGTTACTCATCTATACTCAGCCACACCTACACAGAGGTTAATTTTCATCAGCTCACCGCCCCTGAGGCCATCACCCTGTGCTGCTCCTCCAGCTGGACACTCTACAGTGACCACTGATTAAGTGCTGGGGCAAGGACCTGTAAGTGACTCACCCGAGAGCCTGACTGGCAGGAGCAAGAAAGCAACTCCAAGAGCCTGGAGGCCATGCCAGCAGACATGTGCTAGGTTTAACTGCAGCGTGTGTACAGCTCCCCAGCAGCCCCTTCTTCTGCCTTCCTATCCTTCTCCTGACTGCCTTTAACTTATTTCTGTACAAATCTAGTGAGATTGGCTATTAGGGTTACTGATATTTTTTGTTCCTTTGAACTGTGCAACAGGATAAAAATACGCAGTGACCCTGTCACTGCTCGTGCCTGTACTTGCTCCTCCCCTTTCTTGCAGGCTCCCACCCGACACAGGCACTTACTGCAGATGGGCATATGTGTTTAGCACAGTGAAGCCCTGGTTACTGCCTCAGGGGGCTATTGTAAAACAAGTATGTTTTATGTTCCCAGCTATCATACTGATATGCCTCTCTGCAATTTAAAGTAATGTCATTTCAGGCCCTGAGGACATTGCTATAAGATCTGGGTTATGTTTCAGCCCAGCTTGGAAGCAGTCTGATTCTAGACGGCATTTTGAGATCACTTAAGAAACACAACCTCTTTCCCACAAGGGGACTTGGGGCAGGAAAACACGTAATTGTTTTATAGTTGAGACAAAGGGACCTGCATAAGTAAAATCCTTCTGTTGGCTTCTTCCAGTTGTAAAGGTAATGAGACGGGATGATATAAGCTGTAGAGTTCCCCTGTGGGCATGCTCTCCAGGAAGAAAGCAAGTACCTACAAGCTTGCTGGGGTAAAACTTTATACCTTTAGGCACCTTCTGTAGGGTAGCACCCCAAATTCCTATGTTTAGATCAACCACCTATGCTGGGTGGTTTCCAGGATTCATGCAGATGTGGTTTGTGATCCCTGAATTACTTTTGTGCCCTGGAAGCAGCTGTGAAATCCATCTGCCCGACATGTGCACCAGCGCTTGCCAGTCTCCTGTCTGACTGGATTGACTGCAGAGAAGTGATAAGGAACAAATTATTCCCTTAGTATGATATGCTGGGAAAAAAAAAAAGTCAAAGCTTCCCAAAGTAACTAGTGTTTTTGACCGTCTCTATTTCTGGCTGTTCAATTTGTTGTTTTTCAGAGAAAGCCTTCTTCCTGCCCTTGCATCATTCTGCCTTCTTTGGGGGGGCTTAGGGTTGGTGAGACAAAGGCTGAACTAATCAAAGTAAAACATTAGTTTTGAAAATTGGAACATAATTTTTCATTTTACATAGCCAGTAATACATCTTTCTGATGCTCAGCCATCCCAACATTTATATGCTCATTCATTTGGAGGTCTAAATAACAGTACTACTAAAATCTGGCAATACTCCAAAAGACTACAGAGAGATAAAGCTGAGAGAAAAATACAGAGGCCATCCTGTGAAAAAAACCTGAACTATTTCATAATAATTCATAAGCGCTACTTATCCAATTAGTAACAACTCTTTTTCTGATGATGGACTTCTGTTCTTTCACTTCTTTATAAGGTCTGACAAGATCAAAGAACAAGATACTGTATTTTCAAATTGCCCTGGGCATATAAGAACCACAGACTCCCTAGAGAAGAGAAATAAAATTTTAAAAAAAAACTTTAATATTTTTTGTTTTAGTAAAATCTTTTCAGTTTTTAATAAATTCTGCCTTAGTGCCTAATTATGCCAAGGAACAGGCTATGCAGATACCAGAACGAAGTTTTATGTGCTTGTAAGAAAATCGGCATTTCCTTTAGAGAAGTCAGCAAGCAGGTTTCTTTAGGAAGTCTTGATTACTGTGGTACAGGAACTCAAAATAACAGCTCTCTACAGATGTAGCAATTTGTTTTCCATTCTGTCAAAGCATTAACTTCATGAATTCCTAGGAACAGTCTGGCTAACGAATAAAGTGTTTCAACATTGACATGATGAAATAAAAACATGGCTTTTTTCCTTGGAAATGAAAATTGTTTTTTAGAAAATGACTTGCCTGCAAATTCATATTTAATTTTAGTTCAGGTCCACATTTGAATCATAGAATCATAGAATAACCAGGTTGGAAGAGACACCTCGTCCACCCGTGCCTTAAACGCCTCCAGGGAAGGTGATTCAACCACCTCCCTGGGCAGCCTCTGCCAGTTCCCAATGATTTTTTTCTGTGAAAAAGTTTTTCCTAATGTCCAGTCTAAATCTCCCCTGGAGGAGCTTGAGGCCATTCCCTCTTGTCCTGTCCCCTGTCACTTGGGAGAAGAGGCCAGCACCCTCCTCTCTACAACCTCCTTTCAGGTAGTTATAGAGAGCAATGAGGTCTCCCCTCAGCCTCCTCTTCTCCAGGCTAAACAACCCCAGCTCTCTCAGCCGCTCCTCATAAGGCCTGTTCTCCAGCCCCTTCACCAGCTTTGTTGCTCTTCTCTGGACTCTCTCCAGAGCCTCAACATCCTTCTTGTGGTGAGGGGCCCAGAACTGAACACAGTATTCGAGGAGCGGTCTCACCAGTGCCGAGTACAGAGGGAGGATAACCTCCCTGGACCTGCTGGTCACGCCGTTTCTGATACAAGCCAAGATGCCATTGGCCTTCTTGGCCACCTGGGCACACTGCTGGCTCATGTTCAGTCGCTGTCAACCAACACCCCCAGGTCCCTCTCCTCCAGGCAGCTTTCTAGACAGACTTCTCCCAGTCTGTAGCACTGCACAGGGTTGTTGTGCCCCAAGTGCAGGACCCGGCATTTGGCCTTGTTAAACCTCATGCCATTGGACTCTGCCCAGTGGTCCAGCCTGTTTGGTAAAGTTTTTTCCCATAACTTTATTTAATTGTATTTATAAGTCAGAGAACTTCTACTTTAGAAGGGTAGGAGGGACATAAATACAGAATTTCATTTCTTCCTTGCACGTATTTTCTAAGTGTGAGGGTTTTTTCTTTTAGTCAGAATCTTGAAGAGGCACAAATAATTTCCCTCCCCTGAAGAGTTTTTTTCTGGACCTCATTAGTTTTGTAAGAAGTCCAGAGCCTTATGAGAAACTCCCAATATCTGGACAAATATTCCCAAATAATCCCATCAATGTTAATACCATAGTTATCCTAGAGATTCCAATATAATTATGGGGAGAGATAGGCCTTCCCAAAAAACATTTTGAATTCAAGTAAGTTAGGAGATGTATGGCAATTTAGGATAAAACTGACACAATCATTTCAGGAATATGCAGTTCAGTTCAAGCAACTGTCTAAAACCTTCCTTAATAAGCAGGGTGTGCTTTGCTGCTCTACAAAAGTTCAAGTGGATGAAAGCAGAAGATAGAAGGAAGCCCAGAAGATGAGATGAGGGTCAGTAGTCAGTTCTGATCTAAGTTGTCACTTCAGAAAAATGTTTCAATTTTCATAATTAAAATAGAACTGAGGCACAGAAAGCATCATCTTTGTAATGAAATCTTTCTAACCCTATTGAAAGAAGGCATACAGCAATTTGCTTTTGAATCTTTCCCTTCCCCACTGAAAACTGACACTGCAGTGTGCTGGGGAAAAACTTCCTATCATCATTTACTTTGGCCTCAGACACTAAAAAGAACACAAGTTCTTTAATCCTCAGATACAGTAAAACTAAGATTTTTTTCCCCCCCTACATACTAATACTGCAAGTATATGTAAACTAGAATAGACCATTTTATTCTGAACAAATGTATCTCCATAAATGGACACTGCTGCAAGGGTCTTTGTTCTTTCTTTCTTCAGTTCCCTAAAATATGTTATTTCAAAGGGCGTAACAACTGCAAAGTAGATGTGAGTATGCATATTTACTGCACATACTCATTTACCTGGAACACGCAATACGTATTTTAATTTACTTTCATTTACTTTCAAAACTATTTATATAGCCAAGCTCAGACTAAAATCCACCCAGCCTTCTGCCTGTTAAGTACTGTGCAAGCATTCCATAGCTGCAGTTAGAGGTTACTAAAACCTTGGTCAGATTGTCCCTCTGACTCAATAATTAAAAAAGAAGGACCCCATCCCAGACCACAACACTTTTTTAAGCACAATGCTGGTGCTGAGCCTGGCAAGCTCAGCAAGTGGTGGCCACAGCATTCTTGGAGACTGCAGGGGCTGGTCAATGGACCCTGGGCATCTTCCAGTTACTGTGTGAAGGTTAAAAAACTTAAACGTTTTTTTCCTGTTTGAGAAAAGGAAATTTCAATAAAGAAAAAAGATACCTTCAAAATACCTTATTCTTTCAGAGCTTCACCATTATCTTGCTATTTAGAAGTTGTGAAGTATACTCATTCCTAATATTCCTAAACAAAACTGGATGCCTTAGAATAATCAATTTTTTATGGAAATAAAAGCTAACACCTGAGATTACTGACAGAAGGGTTCTCGCTCCTACTGACCCAAGACTTCTTTTTGTCACATGGCTGAAGAGAAGCATTACATGACACACTTGAAAATCAAATCAATATTAAAATTATTTGAATGTGGCTGTTGGGAAGACCTTATCACTGTCTACAACTACCTGAAAGGAGATTTTAGTGAGATTGGTGTCACTCTCTTCTCCCAAATAGCAAGTGAGGGGATGAGAGGAAATGGCCTCAAGTTGCGCTAGGGGAGGTTTAGACTGGATATTGGGAACTAGTTCTTCACTAAAAGGGTTGTAAAGAATTGGTACAGACTGCCCAGGGAAGTGACTGAGTCACCATCTCTGGAGGTATTTAAAAGGCTGGTAGATGTGCTTAGTGACGTGGTTTAGTGGTGGTTTAGCAGTGCTAGTTCAAGGATTGGACTTGATGATCTTAAAGGTCTTTTCAAACCTAAATTATTCTCTTATTCTACAACTTATTAATAGAAAACATAGAAACTACCACTAATAGTTCAAAATCATAGATAGGACAGAATATCAAACATACCAGAAAAGAATATAATATAATATTAAAACAATCACAGTGGGTGGTCATGTTCAGTAGCAAATAAGACCTTCTTTTTTCCTGATACATTTTTTGCCTTATATTTTGTTTCCCTTTGCTTAGAAAAAGTTCAAGAAGCACCAAAAGCCAATTCAGGGCCTAACACTGATTTTAGCTTCAGATAATCTCTCCTTGGAGACATCTCTCTGTTCACGTATCATCAATGAAACAAAATAGAGATTTTGCAATCTTATTACATTAAGGGGGACCTATAGATGCTTTTACTATATTCTCTACTGTATTTGATATTATAACCATCCCTTTTTGAGGAAAAATAAAAAAGACTTAAAAAATCTGGGGTTATGCAGTGCACTCTTGCCACAAGCAATGAGCCAGAAAGTGCTATAGAAAGAAAACTGTTTGGTGTTGCACTGGTGAATAATTAGGTGGCACTATGCCAAGTTACAGTAAAAAAGGAGAAAAAGGAGAATATAAACTATGCATGTGCTGGACAGCAGGCCAGCTGGGAAGCAGGATGGCCAAGCTGTAGCTGGTTTCTTGAATGTGTGCCTTGCCAAGAGGCATCAGGGAGCTGTGACTAAGAACATCCTTGGGAAGGGTGCTTGTCCTGGGGATTGCAACAGGGAAAAAACATCCTAATACAACTAGTATCTGGTAAGTTGTGGTTGGCTGCATACAGGGTTCTTCATGATTTGAACTGATTTAGCTTGGCTTTTGGGAGAGGGAATCACCACTTCTGCCATAGATTTCCCACCTGACCTCAGGTGCTTTGTTGTGTAAACAGAAGCATTAAAAGCTCCCATATGGCAGAAGTCTTATGAGTGTAAATATATTAAGGGTCCATGAAGTACTTTGGTACTGTGGCAACAATATCCCTTTAAAAGGCTTAAGAAGACAAAGTGAGATGGAGAGAAGTAGAACTGAATTTACGTAGAGTTTGGATAAAAGAAATAACTGCACTGTGATGTTGCTCAAGTCATGAATGCAGAGATGAGGGTCAGCAGGAAAACTTCTCCTGGGTCCAGAGACACTAAAAAATATTTTCACCTTCTTTCCACTATACCTCTCCTGCTCCTTTGCAGCTCCTGCTATGCAGGGTGTGTACACGGAATTCCCTGTTAAGCCTTATGACTTGTGGCAGACGAGGAGCAAAGGGAAAGGTAAGGTATGTGCATCTGAAGACAAAGAGGTGACGGCAAGCCCAGTTTTGATGTCTGGGTACAATTTCATGGCCCTGTGGACCACAGTCATGGATAAATTCAAAGGAGGGACAAAGTGATTAGGTTTGAACAACTGGCAGAGATTCCAGATGTTTTTTACAGTCTGCTATGGGGCCAGGCGTGTCAGGGAACATCAGAATGAAAAAGAACAAGAATCCCTCTTCCTATTAGATCTGTGGAGATATAGTAGAACTTCATATTCAATAAGCAAAATGAAAAATAATAGGAAATAGATGCTTTAACAAAGAGGAAAAGTTTTTATCTGTGAAATAGTCACTGTAAATCTCAGAACAATGTAACCAGGATAGAAATGGCAAGGAAAAATGGAAACTATTCCTTTCTGGCAAAGTATGTTTAGTTACTCTTTGATGGGAAGACTGACATGAAAATGTATACTAATGAGGTTTTTAAAGAAGTAAAAGAGAAATGATCCCCATGACACATTTTATAATGCTCTTCCAATTCCTTGTCTATTCACTTTTCATGGTTTGCAAAACCACTTAGTGTCTATACAAAAATGCACTTTACCTTGTTTCTTAGAACTAAGAGCATTGTGCCAGATCTCTGTATGCAGGAATTTCACAGATAACATCTCTCACTACTATTTCAGAAAAAATAATCATCTTGGAAGGCTGAGACTTAGTCTGGCAATATCACAGAGACACCTGGAATCTGTGGACAGTAATAATATATAAAGTGGTTTCACAGCAGATAAGAATCAGGTTAGGATGAGTTTACTAATGAAGAGAAAAACTACTGGGGTTGCTATCTCTACCTAGAAAAACATGCAAGATACATATTGAAGTTTAAGACATATGGAATCCTATGTGAATAATAAAGAAAACTGAAGGACAAAGAAAGTAAGGAAGAAGATGACACATAATTTTTACTTTTTTCCTGAACTTTCAGCTTGCAAGAAGTAATTCCCTTCTTAACAACAGCTGCAGAGGGCTTGCTAGGCATCTAAACAATGCCGTGTGCCACAGTCACTTGCCATCCAAGAACTGTCCTGTTTTGTGCTCTCTGACCTTCGCTGGGTGGGAGAGGCAGAGCTGCTGGTTAACTAGGTAACTATCTAGCCACCTCAGATTTCCCACAAGCACAATGAATCCACACCTGCTATTTGTTGCTGCTCTCCTTTGCCACCAAGTGCTTTGCAGTTCCCCTGGGTGCTTCATAAACATTAGGTAAACCTTGGTCTTTAGAAACTGGGAAACTGAGGAAGTGATTCAGTGCCACATCAAAGTGAACGATGTCTCAGTCCAGGATTTGGTGATGATTTGTCTTTGTGTTCTCAGTTAATTTCTAGGGCTTCCTAACCAGCTCCTTTTACTGCTTGCTTCCAAGGGTAGATCTGATGCCTGCAGTACAAAAGTCGACATGTGCTTTCCGTGAAAAACAATTCTGCAGACTAACCTTAATAAAAGCTTGGCATTTTGCAAGAACACACAAGAGAACTTTAAAGCTTCTTAATGAAAAACAGCACATACAGATTCATGGAAACTATGCTGAAGGGAAGCTTTCTGCAGTGGTTGCCAGCCCTCATTCTGCCAGGAATGTACTATGCACAACCGTCTATTTTTGCTCCACTACAAAATATCTCAATCCCAATTTCCAAATTAATTAAAAATCAAATCACAAGCTAACTTTTTATGACGTTCTCTGTCTAATAATAAACTTCTTTTTGAATCCTACAAAAGACAACAATTACATGGAGATAAATAAAACCCCCTAAATTCTATCACTTATTATTTATACATGTGTGATTTATGCCAAAGAATGATCTTGCCCTCCAAAGTCATACTGGTAAGTCCCCCCATGATACAGATCATCTTTCTTTCTTCCAGAAAAATCTTCTAGATTTTGACAGCTGTTTAAGATCTATAATGTGAAGTTTAAGATAAATGTCCACGAAGGTAATTCACACAGGTTTGCACTGAATGTTAGTGGAGTGGTAAAGTTTATGAACTCGTATTGATGCATCCTGAAGGCAGCCAGACCTTGGCTGCTGCAGGCACAGGAGTAGACTTGCACAGATGGTAGCTTTCTAATCAGCAGGTAGTCTAGTTCTATTTCTGGTGCTTAAAGACATATGAGATGCATACTGTCCAAACCGGGAAGGTGCAGGTCTTTCATAGGTCCTGTGCGATTTCTGCAAGACCTGTGTCTGTATTCCCTGGGGCTCTTGATTAGCACTGCAGGCCTATGATTAGGCAGCAAGTGCATCACTGATGGGATTCAGCTCCAGACGCAGAAATGTAATGTAAAGGGTCTATGACTGGAAGCACAGCCACTGCAGACTGCAGCACTGGATCAATGGGGACAACGTATTCTGCAAAGTACAGCATAGGCCCTGCTGTTTGGGCAGTTGTACAGCCCTCCACTGACCACGTTGGCTAGCTCTTCATTGCCTACAATGGGAGTCGGCTGAGCAATATCAAATGATAGGTAGCCAGAGGAGTTGCTATACACTTTTGTTTCTATATCCATTCCTAGCACTTATATATTTATTTTAAGATAGACCTCTGTGACTTCTGAGATATGGCATCAGCCTCACAACGTAGTTGTGAGTCAATTCGTGTTTCAAGAAGCTTGCAAATAAATGGTAAAAAAAAAATAGCTTCTGAAAAGTATCTATCTCTCCAACGGCAAGAAAAAAAGCCAGCTTTTAATCTAAGATATTAAAGGCAGAACACTCCACTTGTAAACAGCAGTACAGTCTGGTGATCTGCATGAGTTAATAAGCTTTCCAGAGGGACCTTTTTAATTCCATGGATGGAATAAAATGTATTTGTTTAATCATATATACGCTAGAAATGCACAAACCAGTTCAAAAGGAAATGTGCTTTTTCTTTACACCAAAATAGCTGCTGCCTTGTGCATGGTTTGTTTCCCTAGTGTTCCCTTCAGTCTTTTGATATTTTCAATTTAGCTCTTTCCTCCCATTCATGGACGGACACTCTTATGTGTGCAAGGAAATATTAAAAAAACCCCAACTTTCTGCTTTAGAATTCTGGTTGTCGAATTATCTGTATGTGTGAGTGCCCCTCCCCACCCGCCGCCCTCCCACCCTTCTCCTTCCTTTCTAAGTTTTTTTTACTTTCGGCTTTGAAGAAGAACAGAGGAGTTAACTGTGTTATCTCTCTAGGGGAATGTCAATTTATTAGAACACTCTGCATTCCAGTGTCACTCATCAACAACTGCTGGGTCCTAGTGCAAACAACCTTTAGGGATAATTGAGGCAATGATAGAAGAAAATTCAAGAGATTCATTACGAATTATTGAGTGGATATTTTGCCACACTAACCCCAAAAAACATAGTCAGTAAATTTGAAATGATTACAATGATAATCACCGGGAGAAGAAAAAGAAGTGTTCAGTTATTAGGCCAAGACTCAACAATCATTTATATCCCAATGACAAAAGAATATGCTAAGTGGTGCATGGCAAATATTTTGAATTTACAAGTAGATCTAATAGATTATCCAGAAAGTATTGATATCCATTTACCAAGTCATACCATTATGGAACGTACCCATCAAGTAATAAAAACATTGTTAGCAAAAAAAAACCACAAAAACCAAAAAAAACCGGGGGGGGAGGGTGGAATCAGGAGAGACACTGTAAAACAGATTGACAAAGGTGCAATATGTAATGAATTTTTTGCGATTAGCAGGAGATGATCAAATTGTGCTAAAGTTGAAGCATGTACAAACCATGTCGTCAAAATCAGAGCAAGTATAAGACAATGTGAACTTTCACATTGTAAAACCAGTTATTGAACTATTGAAAAACAGTTATTATGGGCAATAGAAAGGTCTGTATAAGCTACTAACATGGGGACGAGGTTATGCTTGTGTTTTAACAGATAAAGGACCACTTCGGGCACCTGCGAGGTGGATCAAGCCCACGTTGCTGTATGACAACTGTTAAGCCCCAACCACAAAAGCAGTCAACAAGAATGAGGAGGATGTTAACATTATGGGTGACTTGGGCCAAACAGACTGGCAACTCCGCTTTTTGCCTAGCTCTTGCTACTGCTACAGATCCCTTTCACACCTGTTTGTTTGGCTTTCCAGGTTATGACACCAAAGTGTTTAACAGTTTCAGTGTCGGCACTTGTAATAACACCACCAGTGTTAGTGAGTGTAGTGCTAACCTGATCAATGGGTTGAATCAAACCTTACCATGGGACCCACAAGAAATTGATATAGCTGGATCCATGATTGTCGGAAATGTTACACAAAATTATACACAAACATGTTTTTTATTTGGCTTTTATTCCCTTTTGAAAAATCAGTTGGCTACTTGGTTAACCCCTAAAGATACTTTATATAATATTGGCTCGTATTGTGGTTATGAAAATGAAAATGAAATGTTAAATGCCCATGGATGGGCACCTAATCAAATTTGTATTTGGGCAAACAATACTGCTAAGGCATTACCTCCAAATGTCTTTTTGATTTGTGGTGACAGAGCATGGCAAGGTATTCCTAAAAATGCATATGGAGGCCCTTGCTATCTTGGAAAATTAACCATGTTGGCATTAAATCAATCCACAATTCAAGGTTTAAGTCGTGCTAAATGATCAATTCAACAATTGCCTTCAAATTGCAATGACAATGTACAGTTACGGGAATTAGCTTTGAGAATCACTGCATCATTAATTCCAGGTATAGGAACTGCACACGCTTTAAAGACACTAGAACGCCTTGCTTGCTGGACAGTTAAGCAATCTAATGTAACCACTGAAATCACTGCTCAATTGTCTCAAGACGTGGATAGTCTACGACATGCTGTGTTGCAAAATCGAGCTGCTATAGATATTTATTGCTAGCACAAGGCCATGGTTGTGAAGATTTTGAGGGAATGTGTTGCTTTAACCTTTCTGACCATAGTGAGTCTGTTCACAAAAAGTTACAGTGGTTACAGACTCACACACAGAAAGTGACATTGTCTTCTAGTCCATTCGACAAGTGGTTAACATCAACGTTTGGCAATCTTTCTCCATGGCTAGTGTCATGTATAAAAGAGGTTCTACGCTGGCTTGGGATCATATTATTAGTCATAATTATAGTTCGCTTGGTATATGGTTGTATAATGAAACAAATGTCTAAGTTGTCAGATAGGGTATTGCTTGTACAAGAAGAAAAAGGGGAAATTGTTGAGAAATGGTTAAACGAGCAAGGACATATTCCTTTGGAGGAATTGTATAAACAAGCTCCTAGCTGAACAATAGTTGGGAGCGGTTGGCTGTACAAGCAATTCCCTGGTAGAACATTAAGTTTAGCTATAGATAAGGTAGCGTGTTTATGGATGCAGAAACCGTAACAGAATGCTGTGTTCTTGATCATAGTGGTCGCACAAGATGTTAAGAGCAAAATAGCGTGTGACAGGTAGTGATATATTAGCTTAAGGGGGGAAGGATATTCAATATGCATGTAACCAAGGAACATATAACTGTGTGTTTAATCAACCAATGAAATTATAATACAATGACATAATCAAGTAGAAGAAAAGTATATACCCTGACTCGTTTTGAATAAAGACGGCCTTGCTTTATCAATCACATTGATTTGATCGCTTGGTCCCTCCCGCTGCGGCAAATGATTGCTAGATGTTCTTCAGGTATTATGTTATACTAGTCTGAGTTCCCATGCATCCAATGTAAAGGAGCCCCAAATTACTTCATCTTTAAGACTACATATTAATGTCCTCTTAAGTAAATTAAATTAAGTGAGCTTACTTATCCCTCAGATACAATTGCTTAGCCAACCCTTTCAAACTTGCACCATTTCTATGGAAGAGAACTAAAGGAACATAAGAACTTGAGGTATTATTTCAATAAGGGTCTTACTAATGCTGCAACGAGAATTAGCGTTACAAGTGTTGATTGTTTACGGAAGATGTAAATGCGTTTTTGTCTTCCACACAGGATTGGGTCTTCACCTCAGTGACAAACCTTCCGTAAATCCCAAGTCCTTTGCAGCATCACACATTGTTAGAGTAGTATCACACTATAAATGTAATCTACATTGAATGCTGACCTCTTTGCTTCTCAATCTTGCATAGCATTTGTATGTGCTTTCTCAGGGAATATGGAGGAAAAATCATCTCTTCTTAATAATATATTTGTATGTCAGAGGAGAATTCCCTTAAGCCAGAAAAGTCTGTTTGCTGAACATAGTTTTGTCTGGAATACATACCGGTCATTTAAGTATTTTGGCTTTGGTTTTAAAAACACAGACTAGCATATGGCAACTCAGGTGCTGTGGGGACGTGCTACAGAGAGAGGTTAGGGTTGTCAGGCCCTTAGCAGCTCATTCTGCTGTAAAAACAAGATGCATTTTTTTTGATGAATTGGGCTTCTTAACTGGAGGAGCTTTTGTGCCTTATTTTTGGTCCTGCAGGCAGTGTCCAAATCAGAATGTATCACAGTTCCATTCTCTGCTAATGGCCCGAGAAAAACAGAAAATAGCAATATCAGAAGCTGGTCACAAAACTATAACTTATGATTTTCTATTAATTAGGACTTTTAATGACCTCCATATCACACTGTATGTGTGTTTAAATGGAATTATATATAGCTACTATAGTTAACACTATTTATTCACAGTTTATATAGTTACTAAATATTGTTGTTAGAACAAATGTTACTTTTACATCCTGATGTTACCTCTTTGGCAACCACATTTAAAGCATCACCATGACTTACAGATTTTGCAACCTATTTCACAAGAATAGGTTCTTCGACAGACTCCTTCGAAGTACACAGGATTGGAAAACTTAAAAGAATTCACCATATTAAGAAGGCATTTGACATGTTTCTCTATGAAGAAAATTTCTTCCATTAAAAGTTAACACAAACAAGACCTGATAACGGATAACCACTTTTAAGAAATCACTGGTATGGAGCTGCCTTCCAAAACAAAGAACTACTTTAGCTTATTGCTTTCAATAATTTGAAATAACTGTTGAATAATTTCAGTGAAGAACATATCAGGTTAGGAGGTTGAATTCCTTAAACTTATAAAGGATAATATCACTGAATCTTAATTTCTGTACTATGATGAATCTTTGGAAAGGACTAAAAGGATTTTCAGAGATTCTCACGGAGTCCTTGTGCAAACGCAGTTTACAGTTCTGCACTGCTTCTGGATTAGGACATTAGAAATGTTAGCTAAATACATAGATCTGCCAGAGATATGATTATGGGCAAGTCATTCAATCTCTTTGTGTTTCAGTTGCTTGGATTTAACAGAAAAAACAGTGCTTTTGTTATTTCACCATTGTTTATCTGGTCTGTCTGTGGGCTCCTTGTAGAAAGACTGACTCTTATCACAAGCTTGCACAATACCTCAAAGAGCTGGGTTTTGAGTTTTATCCAGGCCTTGGATATAACAGAATATAATCAGTAACTACGATTTGCAGTAGTATTAGTTACTGCAACTACTTTTGAAAATGAAAATGCACTTTCCATACACAAAGAATTCTGGTTTTGGAGTACTTCGCAATTATGCTAAACATGTTTTCCAGTTTTAACAAAAGGAATACTGTTGATACCCAGCTTTTGAAAGCAGCAGCTTTAGCTTTCTCTGAACTAGCTTTCTGCAATATTCTTATCAGCTTTGTGCCAAAGACACTCTTTAGTATCACAGACAATCAGCTGAAGCAACCCCTGCTGTCTTTATACAGAAGCACTTTACAGTTTTTCACTGTTTTGATTTTTGGATGAATAACTTCTTATTCCTTTTATCCTTTGAGCTACTTTGAACACAATGCAAACATATAAATAACTTGGCTCGACACATTTACTTTTATTTTTTTCTTTTAAGGAAGGACAGGCATTGGAGAATGCATCCACAATTCAGCATTCATCTTTATACTCACATAGAGATGCCACACTTCAAAGACTACATATTTTTTTCTAGTTTTTTTAACAAACAAGAAGTTGCTCATGAACAACTAGAAATAATGGGGCCTTTCTTCCTATGAAGTTGTGTCTTGCACTTGGATTCACCGAATGTCTACTATGGTGAAACGCCTCATGGATCTTCTGGTACTGGGTTATTTGTGGCCAGGCTACCCTGGCTGAATACTCTGGTATCTAATAAGGGGTAATTTTATACTGCAGCCTTTCTCTGAGCTGGCAGTGACAGACCTATTCATTCCTCTACAGCATGCAGAACCTCCAGTATCTCTGAGAATATCAGGTCACATTCAAATATGGTTGAAATTGCATTACTGATAGAGGTTTACAGCAGGGGATGGGCAGAAAATCCTCCTCACGTGAGCCAGATGATTGCATAAGCCTCAATGTTTAGGAAAACAGACTAAATGTTAAAGAACTAGCCTATGCCCTGGTAGTTTCTCTGGCTAACATGGTTGACACATAGGCCAAAGTAGCTCCAGAAGCAGCAACATAACTCAATTTCCAATGGCCGGCCCAGCTTTGTTGATAAACAGGTACCTCCCATGACAGTTAGAAGGGGCCATCAGCTGAAGTCCCAGTGCTTGGTCCATGCTCCAAGTTTACAGTGAATTGCCATGGTTAGGCCAGCACTGTGCCCTCCGGGTAAAAACAGAAACCAAACTTGCCCACTCAGCCTCTAGCTTCTGATATACCATAAAATGCCTGAGTGAGATCAGTCATCATCAAGAGTATGTATAAATGATGCAATCAAGATCTTGCCTCCCAACACTTCTACAATTACTGTTAATGCCCATTACAAGAAAAACAGAACAAACCAAAACTGCTCCATTCCTCTCCCTAGGAGAAAGGAATGGCCTCTTTGCTCAGACTGCCTAAAAGGATGTACTACAAGTGAAAGACTTACTTGCTTCTTCCTTGGCTGCCAAACAGACTAACTGCTACAGAGTGGCAAACTACGGAAATTACAGCAGCCTAAGTATGTAATTGTATGAGTGGATATGTGTACCATCAATGCAAAATGCAGAGTGGCCCCTTGTGTCATTTTACAAAAGGATTATAAATTATGCACCCTCAATTAGTATAAAAAAGCACTTCCTAAATTCAAAACACCTTTTTTTTTTTTTTAATGAGGTAGCTAAGGACTTTAGAAACTGTCACAAAAAATGAAGCTTGCATAAGCCAATATTTTACTATCATCTGTCAAAAATGTATGACTTTGAAAGTCTACTATGCAAAAGCAGGTGGCTATGTGCTAGCCCAACTTTATTTTGCTCTTCTCATCTGTTTCAAATGCTTTCGTGTAGACCACTGTACTGAATATGTTAAAAACCAAAATCCAGACTGTTATTGTCAACTAAGACTGTTTATCAAACATGAAATAAAAAGTAACTGTTACAGAAGTGGTCCTTAACTACAGTCTCCCATCTTACCTATCTCATGGCTTAATTACAAATATTGGTGATGACATGATAGGAAATAATCACCTCTGTTCTCAAATGATTCCCAACACACAGGTAGTATCTAGCAAACTTTAAAAAGATTAATTTGCAAATGCCTTTAACTACAAGATAATATACACTGATCTTTTAAATGTTTGTCTGCAGCACATAAATAATATCGGGAAACTGGAAGTTCCTGAGACAGCTGTTTATGCTGTCAGAAAAAGAAACGTGTTGAGTGGCCGACATCTGCGTAAATGCAATACACAGAATGGAATAGTTTTAACGAAGATGATATAAACAAAGGATGGGAGGTGAAACGGTCGTCCAGGGAGCCTGACACTGTAGATTTTTGGAAACATCTTCTGAGCTTCTTCGTTGGATGACGAATATCTATATGAAAACAAACCCTTTTACACAAGATTAAATTTGCCTCTGTGTGTGTCCCACTGTCAGCTCTACTGGCTTACCCTGGGCTGCTTTTCAGAAAGTGGAACCAGGCACTGACCATACTGCCAAAGAGGGTGTCAGCCAAAGGAGTAAACTTTACAAAGCACTTCACAATCCTTATGGGTTTTCATAACAAAAAATAAAAATGGTTAGGTTCTATTACTGAATATGAAGATCATTGTTGATACCAATTAGTTGCTTAAAATGAAACTCCTTTTTCACCAGAAAAGATGGATAAAATTAAAATCTCTAGGATAAAATTAAAATCTCTAGCTGAGATAAGAGTAGGGAATTATTTCTCATTGGTGGCTTGAGTATAGAACCAGATGCTTTATCCCTTAAAACAGCAGACCTCCTACTGTCAGCTACATACAGAGCCCATTTCTGATACGGAACAGTTAGGAGACTCTTGATCTTAACCTCACGATCTCATAAGGTACAATAAGATCTAGTTTTGAGGAGTATAAAATATGATTATTTATTACTTATAATTCTTCTTTTTCTTTCCTAAGTAGCCAGAAAATACATGAAAAGCAGTGCCAATACATTATAAATGACCGCTAAACAAGATTTCCTTGAAAGGAATCGCATTGTTTTCACAGACTATATGGCACTGTGGGATGCTATAACAATATAAAGTTAGTAATTTTAAAAGACACATTGGAAACAGTTATGGACTTTATTCCTCTTGAATAATGCAGTCTGCAGCCAGTGCAACCTTTATATGCCACTCTGTCACAAGCTGTCAGCAAATATGCATTATTATGTGGCTTCATGTTACAGATATTTCCAGATAGGCTGATACAAAGAGGCACCATCTCCAGAAGAATGGCAGCAAGCACAGCTGCATTAAATAAAGGAAAACCTTGAGTCATTGGGGGATGTAGATTACACAGGTCTCCTCTGTGCTGTTATTCTGCTTGTGTTTTCTGAGAACTGGAAAGAGACCCTTAGTGAGCTTCCCCCAAAATAAATGCTGAGCCCAGAGAGCCTTGGGGAGGGCAGTGCCCCTGCTGTGGCTGAAGGACAAGATGGAAGCACTTCTCTATGCATGGGTAAATCAGTTTAAGCTATCTGTTTGACACATTAGACTTATTTCAGGGGTCCTCCCTGAGGCAATGGTAGAAGTCAAAAAGGAAAGACTTGAAATTCAGAAAACCTCATCACAGTGAAATTTCCACCATGTGTTTACATGTGCTGCTCTAATCTTACTCTGTCTCCTCCCATGTTCCTATTCTCTCTATCACCTGGCTTCCCCAACTACTTTGAATAATCCTCGTCTCACACATATGACTCTGCATCTCTGCATTTATGCCAGACTTTCCTTTCCCTCATCTCCTCTGCTTCTCGTGGGGGAAGCAGTAGGCATTCAAGATTCAGTGTTCAGAGATAAAGATGTACCACAAATTCACATGAAATGATGGAAGAAAAACTCCTATTTAATCCCAGCAACCACTTGTGGATGAAGGACTTAAGTACAGACCAAACCTGTGGAAAATAAGACAGTCTCTGCAGACTGAGGACCACAATCCATATATTTGGGTAGGGATTCACAGGTGCAGCAACAGAGCAGGTTCCTGTCAGGAAAGTGAGCTCTTTGCCAAATAGCAAGTCTCTTCATAAAACCACCAACAGTTGCTGTGATGAGCTAAATGCTACATCTAAAACTATTTTTAAATTAAAATTTGAATCTACATTTAAATATAAAGATCTGATGATCTAGAGGAGGATGTGATTTTTAAGAAGAGATGTCTGGAAGAACTAACATAGCCAAAAAAGGACTCTTGAGTTTTAACCTCGCAGACTGATGTAAGAGGAAAAAAAAAAGCTTTTTCTTATCAAGGTAGCCTTCAATGTATAGGTAGCAAGTCACGTACCTATTACATAGCAATTATAGCCACTGAGATATATTGTACACTGAATTAAATGTGTTTCGGTTGAAAATTTAATAAGAATTTTCTAGAGATGGCATTTATCTTCTTCAAATAAGTGAACAACAATGCAAGACCATTTAAATCACAGAATCACAGAATCACAGAATAACCAGGTTGGAAGAGACCCACCGGATCATCGAGTCCAACCGTTCCCATCAAACACTAAACCATATCCCTATTCCCTTGTAATGATGTAACATCTGTTTCAAAATTTCCACATTTTTTTAATAGATAATTTACAGTTTTACTAAAGGTCTTTAAAATATTTACTGGATATTACCTTGGTATTCTTCCAGTGGTAAAGCAGAAGTTTTTAATAAAAAGAATGACCTAAAAGAAATTATATGGCTTACAAATTTAACATTCAGGAAAATGAAGGCACTCACACCTGATACCACTTCTCAGGCCTAAAAGTTCTTAGAATATAAATGCATAAAACCAGTTATATAGAATCAGCCCTGATTCTCCGCCCTGTTCTGTATCCCATTTCTGGCAACAGCCAAACCCAGATGCTGCTGAAGATGGCAGAAAAAAACTTGAATAGCAGACACGGGATCTTCTCCTTCTTCTGAACTCTTCTAGTTCCTAATAATCAAAGACAGTCTTCAACCTAGAAGTATGTAATTTTATATCCTGTCCCCTTATTATCTTTTCTATTTGGCCCTTTCAGTTTACAGCATTTCCCTGTATTTTTAGAAGGCTAGAGGAGAATAACTGAAAGAGGAAAAAAGCTTCTGCAGTGAGTTGTTAAAATGGCAGCTACCAGAGAATTGTAAAAGACTGGAGGACTGCAAGAGTTCCTAAATTGGGGGCCACATTAAACAGTAGAGACACCATAACCTGGACAGAAATTCAAATGCAGAATAAAACAGAGAGCCTGGAAGTGTAATTGAAAGTGGCTTTCAAAACCTGAGGTTCTCTGCAGGAAGAGTGGTTTTTTTTACACTGGGCATTGGATCTCCCCCATTCAATGACAAGCAGTTACACGGCTCTTTTAAGATTTCGAACAGTGTTTTGGTCTCTTTAAATGACACATGTCGTGAAACTCAAGTAAAGCAGTGATGCATTTTTAATTGCACAATTAAAATAATTTCTCATGGATTTAAATGGATTAGTTCTAAAATTACTTGTCTACTGAAAAAACATTTCTTCAGAGCAGTTATCCAATATCACATTTCTAGACAATGTTGTCTTTGTCATCTTGTTCTGTTTCTCAACATCCTTCATCTGTTTATAGAACACAGCTGCCTTTTTGAAATTACTCACTGAAAAGAATCTATCTTTCTCTTTAGTAAACTTCAAACCCTTTCTTGTAGTAAATCCGCAGCAAGTATCCTACTATAAACTAAAATTCAGCTCCAGTAAATAATGCAACACTTGGGGAGTTTGAAATTAAGAACACATTCCGTATTTTGTGCCTTAAGTTCATTTATACACCATCCCCCTTGAATAGAAGAGAATATAGTATTATTAGGAATTTATTGTAATTCAGACCAACTGATGGATGGAAACGCAAGGCTGAAACATAGTCCTGGAGAAACAGATAGGATTGATAAACAGCTACTTCAGTTCATTTTCTACAAGCATCTTCATGGAACAAGCTTTGTTTCACTTACCGGAACTTTCTTCCCCTAAATGACACTAACAAAAATTGACTCTTTGTGCTTAAGAAAAATATTTACTATAATGTCCACCTCTAGATTTTCTTATTTCAAAGAAAAGAAAAGGAAGTTTGTCTCCCTGATAAACTATGTCCAGTGTTTTCAGAGAAGTGAAGGTCTGAAGTACAGTGGCTAAACTCTTCATCTCAAAATCTATACTGGCAAAAGGAAGATAGAAACCAAAACCTGAAAATCTGAATTTTCAGTGGTTCTAATATGAAAGAAAGCCTTAAAATAATTCTCAAAACTGGACCATCCCCATTTCCCACATGTATTAGCAGTTGCACTGTATGCTGTTTCAGAAATGAACTGAGTTCCTTAGTACCTGCAGTAAACTTGGTGAAACGACCAGTGCCTACCCTGAATCTATACATCTGTTGTGAGGAACATAGAGAGAGGGCAGCGAAATAATATTTATTATCATTTCAGACATTTTCTCATATACTTGCTCCTACTTGGTTTAAATTTCACATAGTCTTAAACAAGCTCTTCATTATTTCAAAACATCTCTCTGAGCACTTGTCTTATTTGTACAATTCCTTGCTTTGAATGTGCTGGTTGATTTTTCAGAAGAAACCAGTAGTAGTTTCAGCAAATTATTTATCTGATGATTGGTTTAATTATCTTTGGGTCCCTTATCTATTTAGATAGTGAGGTCTCCAGAGCATAAACTATATTTTATTCTGTGTTAATAAGATATTTGTGTAATGAGAGATCAACCCTCAATGGAGCCTGTTTGTAATGCCAAACTATAAAGTGAATGAAAATCAGTAAGTCAGTAAGAGGACTCCAAAGAATACTGATCCTGTTCGAATGCATGAGAAGGAAATAGCTTCTTGAAAATAGGCACTCAAAATCTAATAAAGTGATTAAGCTCATGTTACTCAATATTTCTCAATGGAGACAGTAATTTCAAGTCTTCTCCCTCTGTTCTGCCCTTGCTTGCAGAAAAAAAACCCAACCCTTGTCAAAGTATCTTTGAACTTTTTAGCTTTCTGTTAAATTTACTGAAACAAGCCAACAGGTTCAAAAGTTGCTGGCTGCATTACTGACAAAGAGACACAGCAGGATTTCCTTAGGAAGTCAGGCTAATCAGATTGTTTAAAAAACATCCAAAGTGAATTACATTTTATTTTCAATTTGTTTTATTTGAAACCAAATAAAATGCTTGCAGAACTGAGCCTTTTTCACCCCTTATGTTTTTGCTCCCCCCTCCCCTTCATATAAATAGTTTAATTTTCCCTCTGAGCTTAATTTTTTCTCAAATAGTCAACTTGGCGGTTTCCTATTTGAACTAATCCTTTAAAAATCAGATTTAATGTATTTCTTAGTTATTGTCCTATATAAATATGTGAACCATTAAAATGCAGTTTCAATATATATTTCCGCTGTTCATTTTAGCTTTACTGTCAAAGTTCCACAGGCAAAACTTCTTTTGGGCTCGAACAGCTGACTTTCCTGTCATAAAATGCTAAAATACAGTTCAATATATGCTGACTTATGCTATTTTGGATATAAGATTAATTTTCAGATAACAGTCATAAAGTTATTTACCAAAATATGGAAAAATGTCTTCAGCCATGTTACTCTTGTTATCTGTAGTTCAATGAACTCCATTATTATAAACCTCTTTTGTTACAACCTTAATTATCTAGTGGACAACATTGCCAAACATTTCAGACTGTTTTAATTAAATTAAGTGAGTACACAGGCACTTCCTTTTCACTTAATCTGTAATCATTTAGCCAAAGTACACACATGTAATATTGTCAGTTTTCCATCATAAATGGTTTCCTTCAGCCTTGCAATATTATTTGTACTGTTCTTTGAACTTCCTTTAAATTCTTGAAACATTTCTGCTATGTTTTTTTCCCAGAACAAAATTTCATATCTGTGTATGACTCTGCCAGCACAATAAAGACAAGGATTCTTACTGCAATACCTGAGGCCCAATGCCATTTTTAATTCCTGTTGCAACTCTGACTTTTCATTGTCCTCAACATCGTAATTCTTAATGTCTCAGTGCTCCTCAGCCTTAGTAATACCTGTGGGAAAAGTCTTGTGTAGAGTTCACCCTCCGCTAGATATGTTTACTTACCAAGAGTTCGGAAAGGTCTTTGGTTTGGAGTGTGGGAGAAGAAACCAGGTTTCAAAGCATTTGTGATCACAATGTCAAAATACTCTTCAAAATCATTCCTAGAAAGTGAAGGAAATTGAATTAGTTAAACCAAGGAATTAGCTAAGATTAGGTATGGCTAGGCTTGATGATCTCAAAGGTCTTTTTCAACCTCATGATTCTATATTGTTTAAGACTTAAACAAACAGCAAAACACTCCCTTAAGGCAACTTCTTCTGTCACCTTTTTTTTCCAACTCTTGTTCAGTGTCATTACTGCCCTTCTTTTCCTCAGGCTGTCAAAAGTGAGAGACAGCTGGCTGAGAAGCCACAATACTGTACCTCTAGAAATACTCCTTATTTGTACAAAGATGTTCCTTGGTCCAGAGACTGTAAATCTCAAAAGAACATGTAATAGATTACATATTTCATTCTCAGGTGACAGCATATGCACAGACAAATATAGAAAGGTATAAATGACGGATTTCCTTTATAAAGCAGAATATATGAACTTAAGTAATGGGGTGGGAAGTAACTGAAGACTGAAGATACTTAAATACAGCTGTTTATGTTGTTGGTATCCATACTGTACATATGCACAGGCATAATGGGTATCTAAAATGCCACTGTAGTAAAAAGAGATCTAATTAATGTTCCAATGAAGTCTAAAGGGTGTTTTCACACACCCTGAAGTTGAAATGCTCTTTTCTTAATGGATCTCTGTCTTCAGACTCCACTGACTGCTCTGAATAATTATGCTGGTTACAGGGAGGTTAGACATGTGGCTCACAAATAAACACCTACTAAGTATAAGTCTTAATCCGCCAGCTGAATCCAACTACTAAATTCAGATATTTTAAAGATCATCACGTCCACAGGAATACAGATTGATATGTGAACTGTGGAAATCCCATCAATGTAAAGGAAACTGAATGCCTCAGCATGGTATATAAGTGGGATTTATTTATATATTTAGGTATCTTTCAGAGACCCATGTACAAATGAGTAACATTAAAAAGCCAATAGGAAATGGACTCTTCTAGGAGATCCTAGTTATTCCTGCTCTAGTAAGGGTCTTCTTTATTTTAAGAAGTCTAACCTCACTTAGTATATCATCAAGCTGGGAGCCATAGCAATAATGCCTACCTATAACATTTGAAGTTACTAAAATATAAAATTAGACAAATGTCGCTTAAAGAGTGTTGGGGTTTTCTTATTATTGGAAAATGTAAATGTTGCCCCTCTGTGACATATTTTATTAGAAATGTTTCATTGATTATGTGACGTTTTCACCTGTAACATCCAAAAAAAAGATGGAGTTTTCATGGAACAAAGAAGTCACAGATGGCAAGCCCAGGATGGATACAGGCACTAAAATGCTATCAACAGTAGAGGAAGTTTACTGGAAGCAAACAAGCTAACTATGCCATTTTCAAATAATTTACAATTTCCCATGAGACCAAGACTTCATAACTAAAAAACTGAACTTATCACTATCATCTTATCTTCAAGCTTTTACTTTGTGCTTATAATTACATTCCAGCCTCAAAACACTAAGTATTTACATTTCCTTCCTCTAATGAAATTTTAGCTTTGTCTATTTTTCTTCACTTATGACCACATATAAACCTTTACCCTTCTAAGAGAATCAGTATCAAATACGTAAATGGTGTGTTTTTAAAATTAGCTTCTGTGAGGAAGACTCCAGAGGTTGAGCAAACAGGCATTGCTCTTCTGTCCTTAGGTAAAAAGTATTGATAGAGGTAAACTTTTCAAATTAACATATGGTGCAAACAATGCTTCTATGGGCAAGTTAACCTTGAACTTTCAAAATAAAGTCAACACTTCAGAAGAATGATGAAGACTTGTGGGAGCAGTGATGAGTACTTTGTATAAAAAATTCAAAACAGAACGAACAGATTTTTCACAAGATTTGCTTAACCTTTTATTGACTTGTTCAAGAAAACCATGTTCTGTGTGAAGAGAACTATCGGCTTTTTTGATTCATACTAAATCTCACATACAAAGCTACTGATTTTATGAAAGCTTTTACCTTGTCTTATATTGCTACGTAATATTATACATGATAAAATCTGTTCCAGTTACTCTTTGCACTTGGAATAGTGGTCTGTGGTTAGAGTAAAAGGCTAAGACGAAGGGTAGAATATATCTCATATAATGTTAGCCATCTAAAAATTGCATGCTGAATTCACAGGTAGTGTTCTACACCACAGACAGAGCCAATGGACAAACTTCCACATTCTTAGAAGGCAACTCATCCCACTTGTTTCATATATAATTCTATGGTACAGAATGAACTGCCAAGGATGATACCCAGTATCCTCTCTCCACTAACCACAGAGGGAATCAAAATGACCAGCTTTGAAAATGTCCTAGCTATTAGATAGCTAACATTCATGACTTTTCGTGAATGACACTCAGTTTCAGTGACTATGTGATGATTGACTTGTCCTTATGTGTGCTCCTGCTAACACTTAAGACATTCAGTTAACTGGACATGCTTTCTTTTGGTAGGTAAGCCTGAAAAGTCACATCATGCTGTTGCTACTTGTGTGAATGAACTGGCACTTTCTTCCTCTACATTTAGATGCCTTATACACTGACCTTAGTATTATGTGTGTGCTTTGGTTGGGAAATGGTTCTCATCTTATTTCAAAATGAGGTTTTTCTCTTAGGTTTCCACTCTCCTTACCAAAATGTCTTTCAGTTTAAGGACAACTCAGTCAGATGAACATAACTGAGATAATTTGCTCTTGAAATGGTAAACAAAATGCTTAAGCATGAATTTCCCAGCGGTGATCTTATGTAGACAATAATTTCTTAGCCAAAAAGGAACCTCTAAAATAAAGTGCAAAGAAGTTAACAGTTACAAGGTAAACAGATCTACACAGAAGACATAATTCACAAGCATCTTAATCACAAGAAGAACTGCTTTTTTTGAGGAGGTAGATTTTCCCCTCAAATAAATAAGCAAGTATAATGTTCATGCAACACAGTGAGAACTGGCATAGCTGATGCTCCATTGAGCTCAAATAGTACAAAAGAGAAGTGATACTGGCAGGACTGGTTTTGGAAGGTAGCTGTTTTTCCCCTTACCGGTGCTGCTGTATTCACTCTGCTGTTCCCTTCTATATCAAGATAGCCAAGGTTGTCTTGCATAGCACTACTTTGTTTCTTTGAGTCATTTATTAAATAGTCTCACCATATCATCCCACCCAGCTATTTGCATCATTGATTAATTAATTTCTACAGGTGAATGTGATGGTTCTGCTGAATTTCACTTGACCAGTCATATTCTTAACACTACAGCTAAAAATAGCTTTTGTGATCAGCATTGCAATCTCGCCAGGTGTACTGAACTACATGTTTTACCTTTTCTGATTGGGTGGTTGGCCTGAAAGATATTTCCTGTCATCCCCAATCCCATTATGATGGCCAGAAAAGATGCAGGATCTAAATGTCCTGTGGGTCAGATACAGCTCACTGGGTCATAGATGGACTACTTTTCCTCAAGTAACCTGTAACACTCTACTAGAGAGAGGCCCACCAGAAATCTTAGATCCAAATTATTAACAGTATGTAAAGAAACTCAATTTAACTTCCCTGTAGCTCAAGTTTATCTGCTGTCTGGCAGACATAATTCGAAATGGACACTGCACTTACCCAAGAATATGTTCACACAGGAGCCTGCAGTAGTCACTGTGAGAACTAGTAATTAAGAGTAGAATCTTCCCAGCACTCTTCAGTTGTTTCAGCCACTTTTTTACAGACTCGGGACATCTTTGTAAATATTTGTCTGGATGATTTTTCACTTCTGGGAAATACGTCCCACAGTCTTCTAAAAGTTAAAATATAATTATGTGTTATCCAATCCTGCTCACAAACCACTTAATTCACACAACAAATACCCTTTTATGTGCAAAAAAATACAATTGGAAAAAGGCGAAGCAAAGTTTAAAACTTTCCCTGTATTGTAACTCAATATAAACCATAAACCTGACCAAATCAAGAGGGTACATTGTTGCAGAAATAAGTTTGTATGACTTTTCTCTTTTATCATGGCATTTTCATAGTTATTTTGTTTGATGTGTTTTTCTTTGTAAGAGTAAATAATACATAAATTACAGTTTATAGTTTTACACAGCAAATAAGTGCTTCCTGTTGCCTTTGCTCAGTCTTTGGACATTCCATTTATGATTTTTAAGTGAATTTAATGTTTAAAAAATGGTAAAGACCTGAAATTCCCAAGAACATCTGTTCAGCTACTTCTGATGCTTTAGGTGAGCATTGTCTAATCAATAACATTTACTGTAATATTTTTGTGTTTTTCACAAATAGCAGTTTATCTATGAAAAGTTCGTAAAACAAACTAGGAAAGACTCTCAGTTATGTGGGATACTAGGAACAGATGCAACCCCCTGCCCCCTCCTCCAATTCCAGTTTCAATAATGCTCTTTTGCCAACTATAACAGCAATAGAATTTTGCAAATACACTTGGAATGTAAGATTTTAAAAAGTGTGCAATAACACTAAGTTGGCAGCAAAAGTTACCTATTCATTACAGTCACCAATAAATTTTTACCCTTTTAAAATCCACAGTTGTGTTACCAAGACATCAAATTAATACTGATCTTAGCTTTTTTTATACTTTCTTTGACTTAAAACTACATATTTCCTCTCTATATCCAAAAATGTCAAGCTAGTTAAAGATCTAACAAGAAATATAGTAATTGCAGAGACAGAACTGACACCAAGTATTTGGCTCTCAGTGTGTGTGTGTTATAATGAACATCATCATAGAAGATGATTTTCTTCCAGCATTTGTTCTATATGAAACTGTCTGTGGTCAACTTTGCTGAATGATTTAATAAGTCCCAGACGTTACTTAGCCTTCTGGTATGTGAGTAATGCTATTTTCTAGTTTGAAAAAGTACAATTTAAACCACTTGAACTTTAGCTATTTAATGAAAGAGAACATGTATGTTTGAAATGATAGTTTCAAAGAAAGACTAAAAGATGCTGAGTGCTGAACATAACACCATTTCATAAATTACACATTCAAACATCTAGAGACGGCAGGAAAGATGGTCTCCCCAAAGAAGTTTTGAATTGACTGTTATCTCTGCAACCAGACAAGAGGCAAGAATGTCTTCTTCTGTACTGACTCAATTGATTTCTTCCCAAAAGATACAGAGTTGGCTACGATATCTGAAGAAAGTCACTCAAATAAAATCTCCCAACCCATAACCAGGTCACTGTTCCAGTTCTTCATGGTACTTAGGGAAGGCTGTGCAACAGCCTGTATCAGAAGAATATGAACCTGTTCCTGCAGCCAGCATTAGGGGATGTCATGACATTTGCCTTCAGAGCTAGCCAAATGCAATGATTTTTTTTTTTTAATCAAATTAAGTAGATTTACAAAAGAAAGTTTACTGTAGTGTTTGCCCCTCTCCTCTTTCCTGGGGTGTAAATCTTATTTGAGATGAGTAATGTAGTATAGTTTTTAGGAGTACAAGCTGCATACTTTTTTCAGTATTATCATTAGTAATTATATTCCATATGCTATGTTATGACAATTTTTCTTCTTTCTTGTTTCTGAAAATGCACGGCATTACGTGAGAATAAAGGGGGACACAAACAAAGCAAGCTTGTCATTGGCTCTCACAGGTTCAAACAATTAAAAGAAAGATGGCAAAGTTCATTTATATATACAATGATCTATCACTTTTTACCCTAAGGTAAAAAAGATCTAAAGATCTGTTTTACATGAACTTCACTATTGGACACTCTTTGTCTTTCCTTATCAAATGCCTCTCACCTTTTGTTAACCATTCTTCCATGTGCAGCTAACTTAAAGACTTTGAGTAAATTTAATCAACACTGTCTTCCTTATCCGCTCTTTGCAGTATCTGCTATGTGATAAATCTATGATGTAGGCCTTTGAGTTACATCAGCATTAGAAAAGGTCAATAACTCTGGTTTCAACATATGAGCTGAAAGACAGTCTTATTCTAGCTTTCTATCCAGACCCTGAAGCCCAGCTGTTAATTACAGACAAGCAATGAATCAGTTCTTGACACTGGGATATGAAGTTTGCCTCTGGGCAGTTTGCCATATCAGGCAGAGGTACCTTAGAAGAACCCTCATTAAAGCATACTTGACTGTAATTAGGCCAACACGGCCCAGGAAGCAGAGCTGAACTTAATTCCTAACATACTGTTCTGTCTGCTGAAGACAGTTTGGTGAAATATATATTCATACTTGTAAAGGAGTTAACCACCAAGAATTGCAATAATTTATTGAAAGCCAAATAAAAACTGAAAACCTTGCTCACTATCCCAGGCCAAAATTCAGTTCTGAGAAGGGCAGAAGAGCTATAGGCACCTTGTTAGAAAAGAGAGTTGTGGAAGTTTTAACATGTGATATAGAAATAGCACCACGTTAAGCCTTCACAATCAAATGGAACAATTTGACAGTGAGAAATGAAGCACTTTTTTCTATGGGTATGTACTACCTGCATATACTTGTGCCATATGCTGTGCTTTGTTTTTCTAAAGCAGTAAATCCATAAAAATAATAAGAAAACTATACTGAGCAAAGAGTGAGAAATTAGAAAAGAACTAATTTTACCAGAGATAGCAGAGGAAAGGAGATAGTGAGTTAATGGTAGTAAATTATTTTATGCAACTGTCATACTGCTCTGTTCTTCAAAAACAAAAAAGTAATTCTTCAGACAAACACCATTCTTGAGAAATAAGAAATGTCTCAAGCCTGCAGTACCTTCTTGATAATGCTTATGGGCCATTCAAAGTCCAAAATACTCTTAAAAATGGAACTATAAGCACATTTTAGAGAAGCTTTGTTGGTCCACAAGTTCACTGTATCAAAATGGGTGATTTGTGATCATCACCAGATCTACAACAGGCAGTTTACTATCTATACACTGCCTAAAATGAAATATCTACATTTTCACCTCTTTGTTTTACAAATATAATTTAACATACAGCTATATGGACATTGACATGCATTGATGTGTACCCACAAATCAGTGAAAACAAAACAATAACAAACCAAATGGTTTAACTTTCAACTCAAATGAATCTCTTCATTGTTTTCAATTGTCTGCATGCATGCCAGAGCCTACACTAGTAGCCTCCAGCTCTTCGGCTGTGTGAACACTTCCTCAAAATACAAAAAAGTGTTTCATAAAAAGCAAGGAAACAAGAAGACAGTGACAATCAACATAACAATCGACATATTTATCCGTGATTATATGAGAAAACTTAATCCAATGATGTGGAGCAGGAAGCAAATGTCTGAGCATTCTGTGTAGAATTTTCTAATTAATTACATGTATGTTGTCGTGGAGCAGAGGCAGTTTTTCAATTTCCATTCTTTTTACTAAACAATTTGGAATTTATCTGAAATCTCTGAAATACAGCCTGCAATAGAAAATCAGCAACTAGCCTCTGTAGGGATTTATAATATCTTCCAAATATACTTTCAAAAATAATAATTACCTTTATGGTCCATTGTATACCCTTTCAGAAAAACATATTTCCAATTAAAGCAGAAAAGAAAAATAAGCAATTAAAATTTGCTGTCTAGAACTGACACATATTAAAATACTGCTAGTGCTTCTTATCAGATCTTGCATTTTCAAAGCAATATAATTTCCTCTATGTATATTATCAGAGGTTCACTTAACGTCCAGTTTGATATTTGTGACGTTACAATTTGATCGAGATGTTCTTTGCATTGTCTTGCCTTACAGTTTAACTGCTTGTAATACAACTGTGCTAGCAAATGGGATGGGAATTATGTAGAGCTGGAAATGCAGAACCCATGGAACAAACTCAGAAAGAGCCTGTACAAGGCTTCCCATGACTGGTAGAAGTTCCCCAGCACAGAAAATTATCTACTCTTTAATCCAACCACCAACCTCTACTACAGTTGCAAAATTACTTTATTGATGTATGCAGTTTAAGGTTCTAGTACAATACTTCTATTTAGGGAAAAAATAGTCATAGATTTCTTTTCTATTCTTTATTACACCACTTCTCCTTGGCAGGCTGTCATAGACTTTCAAACCAGAACACAGGGTCAGTTTACACCCCACTGGCCTTGGACTCCTTTGGACTTAACTGCCAGTCCACACTGCAGAACACTGCAGTTCAAGAGGCATGTTTTTGGCAAGGTTTCTATCCAGGACAGGACAATACAGTGAGTACTGTCACTGCTTCTTAGGGGCATCTACTTGAATTAAAAAGAATTTATCCTCTATTTATACGATTTAGCTAAGCAGAGAGGTATGAGACTAAAAAAACCCTAGGATTCAGCCAAGAAAAATAAACTTTCAGCTGCCAATTTGTAGCTTGTATTCAGTGGCTTTAATGACTAACCATCTCTTACTAAGAAGGTAGTATTTGGGAATGTGACTTTTCTCTCTTTTAAATTCAAAGGCAATTTGATAGCTTAGCTAACTATACCCATAGTCAGATTCTCCACAGCTCTGAAGCCATTAAAAACTTATACCCCTTCCCTAATTTTTGTCCTAATGTAGGCTTGTAGGTAACAGTTATTAATAATAGAGTAGAGCTGAAATAATGTGTTTCTATGAATGATGATACAGACAACTCTGTTTATTGTACACTGCTTTTTGTTGTGGTCTTATAACAATTCAGGGTTGTAAAGTGAACAGAGGCACTTCTTTGACCCTTGTTGTTGCCTTCTTCTCTCGTCTAAATAAACATATCCAACAACTAACATGAGCATTCAACAGAAACACAAGAAAAACACCTTCATTACAGATGATTTTGTAAAAGAATTTACATTTCATCTACTGAAAACAAGCAGAGGAGAAAGGGAGTGATGGTTAAAATTATATTAGAAAAAGTCATCTTTCCTTTCATTTAAGTTCAAGTGTGTATTCTAGTAACAGCACAAGAAGCAAAATGAGAGACGGAAGGAAATGCTAACATAAAACAAGATAAGAAAGCAGAGTGAAGGATGAAGCAGGGATGACTGGGCAAAATATGCTTAAATTCTGGATGCCTGGGTTCAGGCAGATATCAGGAATAGGGAGCAGCAGGAAGAGATAAATCAACCCTCTCTTTCCTCCAGGGGTTAAAGATGTTTAAAAACAGAATAAAAGGATGAGAGTCCAGGAAGACAGGAAGTTAGGAAGAGGCAAATACCATAACAGCAAAAATTAAGTGTCATAGATGTAAAATATTCTGTATTTTATGTTCTCTGTGATCATCTCAATTCCTTACCTAAGACTGTGCAGTCTGGGAAATTATCATAAATATTCTGAAAATCTCCATCTTCACCTACACTCAGGTTGCTGAAGCTACCAATCCTTACACACTCATTTGTCATACAAGCTTCGCAGAAGTATATTTGAGATTATTTTTCTATATGCATGATAACTATTTGCACTGAATACCTTTTTTTCCCCATAAGCTTCTCATACTTTTTTGAGTCTTAAACTCTACTGGGGGTCTACAACTTTAAAATACATCCCTTGATAAACATAAAAAAAAAAAGCAAAACAATTTAGGAAAGAAGGAGGAAATGGTTTTGCTCCACTGAATACAGCTAAGAAGGTGGAAAATGAGATCTGCTCAGAATGCTGCTGTAGTTTTATTTGTAAAACATGAACTGGCTTGCACGAAACATGTTATGTTTGTTGCAGAAATTAAATGTATAATGAAAAAAGAAAATATAGTCCGTAGATGGTTTAAATGACACCCAGACCACAGGTTGCTGGTAGACTTATGCAAACTAGAAGTCCTACTCAGCTGTACTGCTCCACCAAGAAGACATTACAGGTAATCCCCTTTTCTGCAGATCTCAAATTAAAATAACTCTGAGAAGGAACTGAAACTGTTTTTGAAGCTTTGAGGCACTTGTTGCAGTAAGAGTGAAGTTAAAGTTCTTAGAAACATTTTTGCTGGAAGCAGTAGCATCATATACCTCTTATACATGCACATGTACATACTAACACACACACATATAAAGATAAACATATGTATACATATTGTAAAGAAAACCCATATTTTTTCCCTAAAAAAAAAATAGTCTTTTTCTGTCTCCCAAGTACTGCACATTGACAATAAGGAGTGGTGTTAATTCCAGCTCCTGGGCCTACAGCTGCAAACTTTCCGAATGGGTACAGATGGATGAGAAGCTGAGTGTAGACTCCGGTTTTGCTTGCTCCTTAACATACCTATTACAGATGCCACATCCACATTTCAAAAATAACTTGATGGGCCAAAGGAAACTTCAAGCAACAGGCACCACACGAATTGGGTAGGTGGAGGAATCACATGTAAACTGAGGCTCTTAAATGTATCAGAAAAACATATCAGATGATAAAAGACAATACAGAAGAGTTTGACAATGAGGGAAATTTGCAACAGATTATTCAACTTCATCTTCATGATTAACCCATATATACAGAAAGTCCACGTGTATGCTTTCTGTGATCTCATGATTCTTCCAACTTACAAGCAGTGTTCAATAATGACTGCTTCTACTGTAGGTGATGTACCGCCTTCTGCCAAGCTTATTGTCGTACTTTATTACATATAATGAAAGTCTTACTTTTCTTGCCTGGAATCTCACAGTAGCTATCTTGTTAACTCAGCTCTCAAATCACTTATGTACCAAATACTTTTCATGGTTCTGGCCTAGAGTGCTTCATAAACCAGTTTCTGGATGAGACTTCATAAGCGTATTTTCAGTCCCCAGGTATTACGGAAATATTCACAGGAAGATGTACCAAGAAGGGCTACCAGGATGAGACAGAGAGAGCTTAAACTATGAGTCATGTTGCATTTAGACACTACAATGAGATGTAGTACAAAAAACATTAATTTATAGAACCATCAGCAGAGACATCTTCAACTAGATCAGGTTGCTCACAACCCTGTCCAACCTGACCTTGAAAGTTTCTAGGGGTAGGGCATCTACCACTTCTCTGAGCAACCTGTTCATATTTCACCACCTGCACTGTAACAAATTTCTTCTTTAGATCTAGTCTAAATTAACCCTCTTTCAGTTAAAAACCATTACCTCTTGTCCCACCACAAGAGGCCCTGCTAAAAAATTTGTCTCCATCTTTCTTATAAGCTCCCTTTAAGTACTGACAAGGTGCAATAAGGTCTCTCTGGAGCCTTCTCTTCTCTGAGCTGAACAACCTCAACTTTCCTAGCCTTTCTTCATAGAAGAGTTGTTCCACCCTTCTCGTCATTTTTGTGATTTTCTGGACCTGCTCCAACAGCTGCATGTCTTCCCTCTACTGGGGACCCCAGAACTGGTTGCTGTGCTCTTACCTCTAAGAAGTCAGTACAGTTGGAGAAAATAAAAACTACTTGCATATATATTTGTTTGCCATATAAATATTTCAGCCACACTGTACTGGAAAGAGAGACTTCTCTGACTGGAAGTTCATCCTTTCAGGCAGAATTTCTCTGGTACTGCATGTGGGTGGTGCCATCTAGCGAGCCCGGGACCCTGCTCTCTGGGGATCATCCTGCGGGATCGCAGCTCTGCCAGCATCGGGCACCTCGGGCAGTGTGGAGGAGGATGCCCTTGGGTGGGGAGCTACAGCATCATCCCGAGGCACAGCAGCCTCTCTGTTATTCAGAACAGTCAAAACACGGCTTTCCGGAGGACAAATTCCTGCTATTTCCTGGGCTGATGATTTTTTTTTTCTGTTCAATTTTTCTTTTTCACTATTTATTGGCCTCCATGAAGGCAGAAGGGCCTTGGGAAATCCCTTACAATTTTTGGATAAGACTTTTAAAAGACAGAACTGAAATGAGCAGTTCCACAGAAATGACCTCGAATGGCAATGATCCACAAACATCAGTCATCAGAGGTCAGGGTGTGGGTATGGGGGAAGGCTTAGTCAAAAAGACTGTGTGATTAGACAGCTTAAAGATAAATCCAACAGAGAAATGATAACAGTCTTCAAACATGTAGAAAGCTCAGGGAAAAAAAAAAAGGAAAAGGAATAATCTGTCCCCTGAGACCAAGGTCAATGAGTCAAGATGCAGTGAACCTATGCTCCTGCAAGTCCAGATCAGAAATTATGATTCTAACTTTAAGGGTACTGACACACTGGAAAAACAGCATAGGATATTAGGATGTTGTATGATCTTCGTAAGTGCAAGTCTTTAAATAGAGGCTGGATGATTACCTGTTAGGAAGGAAAAACCTAATCCATCCCTGCTTTATTTATCCACCTCACCTATGGATAATGATGCCTATGGTCATTCCAGAAACAAAATTTGCTTGTAGACAGTAAAAGGAATTAATTCAGCAAGAAGCAGCAGCACAGCTTTTGACTTCTTGCTATTTATAGGCTGTAATTTTGGATTAACTATAAGAGATTTCCAAAGGATGAGCTTGAAATATAGAGGCAGAGACTAATTCCAGGTTTCATGATTAGGACTCACACATGCAGAGAGATATTGCAAGGTTGGAGTTTTCACCAATCTAACAATTAGGACACTAACTAGAAGCCCACATCGACAACTTCATCAAAACAAATGAAAAGATAGACTGCTGACTTTAGGCTACTTTATTGAAGAGCATCCTTTTCCCGTTTGTGCCAGCACACTTGCCACAGCAAGGCTGAGAGAGGAACATTCAGCTTCTAATGCCATTCTTTTGAGCACAAAGACCTGTTCTTAAAATACCACTATCGGCTTGAGAATGCAGAAAACAAAGCTGCTTTCTAGAAATTTAACAAGATATAAAATCTCCATTAAACACATTTAAAAAATTGAAAAACTAACTCATTTTGTGCAAAGTCTATGTGTTGAGTTCATAACTCTCTTAAGGAGAATGGAAAAGAAATTATTTCAGGTTTTTAAAGCACTGTTGAAAAAATCCTTGCTGGTCAGTCTGTTTGCAAGGAATTTAGAGCCTGAGAAAACTTAGGAAAAAAAAATATTCCAAGTGCTCTATTTGTGATTCTGCATTCTTCTATCTCCTGGCTGACTCTTTGTCTATTTTAAAATTATCCAAACAAGGGCAAACAGATGAAAAGTAAACCTGTAAATATCACTTAATGTAAAATAGATCCCAAATGAATGATGACCAGCTCAGGTTAAGAACAGGAGTGAGCATCCGGAGGAAAAATGGTTTCTGTAAGCAGAAGTGTGCAGAAAACAATTATTTTTAGCTTGTGAATTTCTCTAGGATTCCAGGTTTTCCCCCTATCCTGCATCAGAATTAAACAGAAGCCCTTAATAAAAAAAAAAAAAGAAATAAGGGAGAAAAACAGATGTGCACATGGACTGGCACTCGCTTACTGTGTATGAGTCCATTTTGCAAGCCAGGCAGAAGTACTGTCTCTGCCTTGCTGGAACACAGTTCCAGTCGACTGAATACTGGTGCTGACATGATGTTGTTTTTGTGTTTTAATCTCACTTATCTGACCTTCTCCACTACATACGACAACATGGACTCCAACATCACAATGCTTCTCTGCATATATCCTAATCATCAAACCTGGAGTTAGTCTCTGGTTCTGTATTTCAAGCTCATCCATAGGAAAACTCAGATAGTTAGTCCAAAATTACAGCCTAACTCTGGCAGAAAAGGAATGATGTGAACACAGGCCCTCTTACATGCTACATATAACTGACTAAATATGCTGCTATGCTTGATCTCTCCTTTTTTCTCATTCTGATTAAAAATTAATTAACTGCTAAATTGAGACTGTGTGCTCTCACAGCCAGTTCCACTGCCATTGTCTTGTAAGATATATCTTAGCTTTTTTGTCAGATTTTTTTGTTTGTTTTTATGAAGGAGTAGCAGTGACACTAGCATGGGCAATTAAAGTTGATAGCAATTCATCATACAAGTTTGAAGAAACATGCCTGCTAAAGCAGCTACATTACAACATTAGCAACTAGCAAGTGAACAGTAATATACTCTGGACAGAGTGTTAAGTATTTAGATAGACCACTTTACCATTTCAGGTCATCTACAGGCTCTATCAAGTGAGGAGTCTTATTTTTTTGAGGCCATTATGTATGGCTATCTGCAGGTACTAAGAGAAAATTCTGGAAATTTAAGGTGATTTCTGGAAACTTATTTAAGTGACTACAGAATATCTCTTACAGCACTGTTGAAATGCTGTTGCTGTTTCTTTTGACACAAACCTTATAGGGCTCAATCTCTCAGGTCTACTGAAATCACATAATAACTTTTTATCAAGCATAAATAAAAAATAATTTCTTTATTCCTCTGTAAATAATCTCCTTGTGGTTCATCAACTACAACAGTATAAAATACATCCATTTTACTGTTGGTAAAGTAGCCAACAGTCCAAACCTGCTTATACCTAAAATCCCTAGTTATAAAGGATAGGGACTTAGGTACATATTTTGAAAACATCTGTATTAATTGCAGAGGTATAAAACTATTAAGAAATGCATGGCATCCCCTGATCTGCACAAAATAGTTGGTTGATCTCAGGCCTCTGTCCTGTATGTAGTGACAGTGCTCCAAAGCCTAGGGCTTATTTCTGCCTTGCCTGGCAGTGATAAGAAGGAGTCTCTTAACTCACATCCTCAGGCAACAGCCAGGAACAATGGCAGTATTACAGTGCTAGGGATAACAGGAGAGGCTAGGGGATGTGGCCAATTTAATGCTAGTCATGTTTATTCACTTTGCTCTTTGCATACAAGAAATAAGGTCTCTAATAAATAAAAAACACAGGTGGTTTTGCTAGTAGTATGTTTTCTGTATTAACATAATTGAATATGTGTCAAAGTGAGGATGGACACACAATGCCTGCACGCAGCTGTTACAACTTAAACGTGCCTTTCACAAAAATTTCAGCTCGGTACTACAATTTTACTGCTGTCTACAATGTCTAATAGTAGAACAAAAACTATACTAGAAAGTAAAACAGAGGAGCATATAACACAGCAATTTCAAGATAGTCAAGTGGAAAAATATACAATAGTCTAGAGGAATGAAATATATCCTCATAAGTAAGAACAACTGAAATCCACCCAAGAATAGTCTGCTGTGGACAGATTTGGTACAGGCAAGACTGGAACAATAGTTGATACATAGGTAAGCTGCAATATGACTGGAAAAAGTAGTCAACTGTGAGGTGCCTTGATACTGGTAGCTATTCAGATGCCAAAGTTAAATGACCAGTGTGTGATTATAGCATGACTGGTGACACAAAGTAAGCATCAGATACTGAAATTTTATACACTCAAAAGACATGAGCTGATTTTTCTCCTACTCCTACACACATTTTAATTTCTGTGTTGCAGGTGATTGTAAGAGATCAAACACGCAAATGTAAGCAGTTACCATCTGGCAGCTAAGAACTTGTACCAGCACACTTACTTCCTTTTCTCCCTCATTTAGGCTAACATTTTATTCCACCGTGGGGACAGGTTTAATGTGCATATATACAATCAGTCACTCCATCTCACTTGACAGGCAGTAAGTTTTTATGCCATTTGCAAGCCCAGGAACATGCCCCATGTAAAATGCCAATCTAAAAACACCTTCCACAGTGCTCATCTGGGAAATTTAAGGTCTTCCTTTCCAGCTTCTTAAAAATACCTTTTCTATAAGCCAAACAAAACAGATATAGAGATGATTGCAGGAGTCCAAGACTGGGAAAACTACTCCGGCTTGTTAAGCACAGAGAACTAAACCAAACAGGTGACGATATTTCCCCAAAGTGCAGTAAGAAGCTTGTCTAAGTGACTTACAAGATTAGGCACACAAGAAACATTTCAGTTGTTATATACAGAATTTGACTTTGCAATACCTGTCCATTACCAAATCATTTCCCCAAGCACCTCATCTACCTGCCTTTTAAACACCTCCAGGGATGTTGACTCAACCACCTCCCTGGGCAGCCTGTTCCAGCGCTTGATAACCCCTTCTGTGAAGAAATTGTTCCTAATGTCTAATCTAAACTTCCCCTGATGCAGCTTAAGGCCATTCCCTCTTGTCCTATCACCTATTACTTGGGAGAAGAGACCAACACTCACCTCTCTAAAACCTCCTTTTAGGTGGTTGTAGAGGGTGATAAGGTCTTCCCTCATCCTCCTCAGTCTTTTCCAACCTGATGATTCTATGTGGCAGAACTACATCACTCCAAATTAAGAAAAAAAAAAAAAGAAACAGAAGAAAACTCGCTTATTCAAAGTTTTCTACCATGCTAAAGTGGTGATTATTTCTTCTCCAAATAATGCCATAATTTGAAATATTGAGTTCCTATGTAGCAGGCGAGAACTGAAGGACCATAACATGCCATATACTGACCAACTGAAGCAGGAGTTCAATTTTACGGAAATTGCTTGTTCAAGTTCAAGAGAAATTTCAACTCGGTTGTTCACCAATAATATTTCTAGTAAGGACACCTTTCTGATCTCAGTGAGAGAGCAATTAAAGTATGCAATAATCCACTAAAACTGATAGAAGAAAAATATTTTACATAGTTGTGAGCGAACTTGTAACAGCTCTGTCATTATGTTTATTCTGCCTTTCCCAGGCACCAGTGAACCTCCTACTTTTTCAAGTATTTTCTGTCACCTCCATTACTATCCACATTACCTGTTCATGATGGCTTGGTCCTGATCCTTCAAGGACTAAAAGGTACTTGCAACACTAGTTTCATTGGGAGTAGGATTAAACCCTTGAAATACTTGATGTCAGATGGATACGGAAAGTTGCCTTCTCTCCACAACTTGATATTACAGAATCACAGAATCACAGAATAACCAGGTTGGAAGAGACCCACCGGATCACCGAGTCCAACCGTGCCTACCAAACACTAAACCATATCCCTCAGCACCTCGTCCACCCGTGCCTTAAACACCTCCAGGGAAGGTGACTCAACCACCTCCCTGGGCAGCCTGTTCCAGTGCCCAATGACCCTTTCTGTAAAGAATTTTTTCCTAACGTCTAGCCTAAACCTTCCCTGGCGGAGCTTGAGGCCATTCCCTCTTGTCCTGTCCCCTGTCACTTGGGAGAAGAGGCCAGCACCCTCCTCTCTACAACGTCCTTTCAGGTAGTTGTAGAGAGCAATGAGGTCACCCCTCAGCCTCCTCTTCTCCAGGCTAAACAACCCCAGCTCTCTCAGCCGCTCCTCATAAGGCCTGTTCTCCAGCCCTTTCACCAGCTTTGTTGCTCTTCTCTGGACTCTCTCCAGAGCCTCAACATCCTTCTTGTGGTGAGGGGCCCAGAACTGAACACAGTATTCGAGGAGCGGTCTCACCAGTGCCGAGTACAGAGGGAGGATAACCTCCCTGGACCTGCTGGTCACGCCGTTTCTGATACAAGCCAAGATGCCATTGGCCTTCTTGGCCACCTGGGCACACTGCTGGCTCATATTCAGTCGGCTGTCAACCAACACGCCCAGGTCCCTCTCCTCCAGGCAGCTTTCTAGACAGACTTCTCCCAGTCTGTAGCACTGCACAGGGTTGTTGTGCCCCAAGTGCAGGACCCGGCACTTGGCCTTGTTAAACCTCATGCCATTGGACTCTGCCCAGCGGTCCAGCCTGTTCAGATCCCTTTGCAGAGCCTCCCGACCCTCCAGCAGATCGACACTTCCACCGAGCTTAGTGTCGTCCGCAAACTTGCTAAGGGTGCACTCGATGCCTTCATCCAGATCATTGATGAAGACATATTCTTACATACAATTCCAGTTCAGTATCAAGGATAATTTATATGCCCAAAATAGGCCTTCTAGAAGTTTTCTGGGAATAATTTAAATTAGGAGCATCCTTACATGTAATTTTTTCCAGCCTGACAGTCAGAAATAGTTTTACATTATAAAGAAAAAACCAAACAACAAGCTAACGTTCTACACAAAGGTTCCAAAATGGGACTGTAAGTTATTTTTCATTAATTCTCTAGACATAAAATTTGGGAATACAATGAAATAATATAATAAAATGGAAGGATTACTTATAAGGAAGATGACATTCAGAGCCGTAAGGGAAAGCGTGTGTATTGTTCTTTACATTCAGTGCAGTAACACCTGAGAGCCTCTATGAGAACACTGACTAAACAAAATCTTATTTCACAATAAGATTTTAATGCAATAACTTTTAAAAAACTATTTTACAAATCTTATAAAGAAAAAAAATTCCTCATTACTATGATGTAATTAAATCATAAGCCTGGATTCAAACATCACCAAGCACTAGCCCTGCTGAAACACTAGAGGGAGCAAGTTTCACAGAGGAGTGAATGATTTTATTCAGCATTCAGGGTTCTCCAGCTACTAAGCGTTTCATCATTTAACAGGATACAAAAGAATCTAGTCAGATTACCTGGAATGGCTGAGGATATGTCAGTGAAGCTTTTCAACTTGTGAGGAAATACATATTAAGGAGGCACAAAACAGCAGGAAAAGTAACAACATGCTTCATTTAGATGGCTGCAGATTTTTACACACACAGTTTAAAAATCTTCTGTTAATCACTATGGGATGAAAAACTAACAGATTTTCAGTCTTTGTCCAAGAAAGATTATTTCAGTACAGATATTTTTTTAAAAATTGACTCACACTCCTCCTTCACAGCACAAAGTCATAGATTCAGTTGTGAGTCATATCTCCTCTAAACGAAGATTAAAAAAAAAGCCATAGGAATTATCAGAGGCAAACCCACCTCCTATGCAGTTGAGTGAATTACTTGGAAAAAAGCCTCATTCTCTTGTGCTCCATTAGGGATGAAACCCAGGCAAGGCTCAAAAGAAAAAGGGTCCCAAATCAGTTGTCTCTCTGATGATTCATATCTAGAAAACTTAGACCTGAATCAGAAGTGACCTTGCTGCTTGAGCCCTAACTAGGAACTGGAATTGTTCCGCTGCTCTTAAGGATTCACCAAGTGAAAATTTATGCCTGCAACTTTAATACTGTTTAAAATCTAGCACTGATAGAAATCCTTCTATGTCATTATATTGGGTTCAGTTTTGGCCAGAAGACATTGCTACCCACTACACAGTGAGGTCCCACAGGATTCTCATCACCACTGCTGTCCTGTTAGTGGTGGTGCCCTGACCTCTGAAGTCAGGAATAGTCTTTTCATTACTACTAGTGAAATTTCTCCGCATGGAGAATTTTTCCATTTCTTAACTGTTCAGACTAATGATGGTCATCCATTTTAAATTTAAAAAAAAAATTAGTTCCTTTTTCCCTCCTGAAATTTAATACTGATAATACTGACTCTAAACTCGAAGCTTTCTTTGCCAAATTGTAGTAATTAAAGCCAAACCCACACCTTAAAAAAACTGGGTGTCAGCATAAGTTCCATTTCCATCAAAATTCATTTATAGGCACTGAGTAACAGGTTCATATGTAATGCAGGGAGCTTTTTTTGCTGGGTCTGCGTGGCCAAGAGTTCTTTGCTTGAGTTTGTATTATCCACAGGGGGTAGATGTGATGCTGTACAGGGAAGACTATTCAACAGCTTTATTGACTGGGTCATATATGTGCCTAAAAACTAATGCTTGATAATATTTTATAAAACCTCTCATGTCTTCTGGTGGCATTTCCCTCAGAGATCCTCACATACAGTGAACATCTTTCAGAAGCATCCACATAGCTCAAATAGAGAAATGCTCCCCTGGCAGGAGATCACAAGGAAACAGGGCACATCTATCACAGTACTGATACTATGCCTGCAGCAGCAGATCAATGATGTTCATTGGGAAATAACTTGTTTTTTTAGGAATCAGTCTCCACATCTAAAGGTAATCGACTTCTTGGATAGTACTGAAATGCTGCCTCCATCAAGTACTGTTCTCACCATGGTTTTGAGCATAATGTACTCGTTATAGTTATCAAATACATTTCTACTCTTTATAGGTTAAGTGTGTTTAATTTGCTATTTGAGAGCAGAATCATTCTACCTAAACGTATCAGGTTCCTCACATAAAACACACCTAAGTTTTTTTTTTTTACTTAAATCTCATCTGGATTAATCAAGGCTGAGGCCTCAGAGAGAGAGGCCTCTGGGAGGCTGAAGACTTAACGAGTACATTATGTGTTTTGCTGCTGCTGTTTTTATACTGAAGAAATATTGTGTACTCCTTTCCATCAATTCATCTGCAGTCAAGTAATTAACAATGTCATACATTATGATTTGTACTTCAAGGACTCCATTTTGCTAGAGAAAATAAAACCAGCAGAAATCCTGCAATGCTCCCCAAAACCCTCTACTTTGTAGATGTTATAATCCAAAAAAACACTGCAGGGACTCCTAAAGACATATCCCTGCACCTGTGAAAGAGTTTCAGCAGAGTAGCATCAACTAATCAACTGTAACTATCTATCTATCTAAACTTACATATTTAAAAGATAAGGGCCAAAATTGCCTTTTTAGAAGAACAAATGTATTTTTCGGGATGCTCAATCATCAACACATATCAGTTCCAATACATGGTGAATTCCTACATAAAACCAGGCTTGAAGAAATATATACTTTCAAGAAATCAAATGCCATCTAATAATGTGAGGTACTGAAATGATATGAATCAAGTTAAATAATACATTACAAGAACCTGAACGTTTCACAAAGTGCATCATACTAGGACATCTTTGATGATCACAAAATTGTTAAAATCCTCGTACTTGTACTATGAAGCTTTAGGTCTAGCTGTTAGCCTGGCCCAATAATTAGAAGAAGAATTAAAGTTGTAAATAATTATAACATTTGATTCTCAACAGATAAAACTTTATATAAGCAATGTATTTAGTGGCTACATGTCAAACCCAACCTTTATGAGTTAGCAGCTCATTGACTTTAAGGGAAAACAAGGTAGTTTTGCTAAACTTATCTTTTCCCTGTTGACCACAAGTATGTTCAAATTCTTAAAACAAGAATATTCATCTGAGTTTTGTCAAATTAGAAGTGAAACTTTTATCTGATCTGTCATTTTTAATTGAAGCAAAAATATCTGAAGAAAATTTACTGTGGTGCTTTTACACTCCAGAGATTGAGAGATTGACGTGCACAAACATCATATTGCTCCCTTCTGCTCTCTCTGGCAAATGGTGCCCGATCCAAACTGCTAGCAAGTAAATCCATATATACAGCATGCGGAGGAAGGGCCGTTTCAACCAAAGAATCTAGTTTGTGGCATTTTTGGAGTCTGCTTTCAATCTACTACAATGAGTTTCAGAAATAGGGAAAGGAGAAGGGAGGAAGTCATAGGGCCAAGCCTGGGGAGGGGAAGGAGAAGGGAAAAAGAGCTGACTCTCAAGTGAGTAGAGTTTCTGGTCAGGGAGCAGCAACAACAGCAGATAGCAGAATTGATGATACTTTATTTCAGAACTGATCTAATTAGTATTGTAGCAGCAAACTGGCTCAAATTACATTCACTCCAAACAGTTTATCACACAAGAGAAAGGCACTAATCATCCCAGAGGATGATGCATCCGAAGAGCATCCTATTTTCAACAAGAAGATCCTTGTGTAAGGAGCAACGACTAAAGGATGGTAATTTGCAATATGCCCTGCAGTTGTACTTAAGGCAGTTAAAAGTCTGTCAAATAAAACCAGTATCAGAGAACGCCTTATTGCCCCTAGCCACCTTAAGGGAGCTCCCTAGCCACCTTTAGGGAGGATTTCCAAAGTAGGAGGAATCCAAAGTATTAGCCTGATTCCAAGGTACAGGCTGGAAAAAAGGAAAACTGCCACAGTATTAGGCATTGTGAGGGCTGCTGGAGTGCAAAGTCTTATGACTGGGGCAGTCCAGGAGACGGACACACATGTGGAAAAGGTCACTCTCAGCCAAGCCTGTCTTCTGCGCTAGAGATCTTCAGAATCTCACTCTGGGTGTGTGTGGCATGATTTACAATCTCTTCTCTAAAACTTTGCCTGCATGCCCACACAGCTGTTTAGAAATTAGGGAGGTGCCGAAATAAGATTTTGAGGGACCCAAAGTGAACACAAGTCATGGCTTCTTGGACTTTGTTCACAAACTACACCCTTCTATCTCCTTCCCTTTATTTTGTGACTTGAAGGCTTGTTGTTGAGGTAATATTATGCTGTGAAACACTCTGTTGAACTTTGCTTACAGAGTTGCCTTCATAACTAGTTTGAAGTGCTGACTTTTACTTCACAGCACATAAGAAGAGTATGTAGCTCTTGTTGCCTACTGACTGTAATGTTTCAGCTACCATGAATGGCATGACAGCCCTTCATTCTGGACATACCTTTTCACCTAAAGTAACAAGCTCACGCATTCCCAGGGATTCACTTCACTTATGTGACTTTAAAGTTTCTATGAAAAGCCACCTGAGTTCTCTTTTTCTTTGGATCATTAATATTTATTTTGACCAAGTGGAACTATTTCATTTGCTGACGGATCTGATACAGTGGTAGCATGTGGTGAGAGGGTTCCAGGCCAGTGCTATTTGCAACCCTCATCCAAGGAAAGGCCATTTGTACCACAACAGCCACCTCTGGCTTTTTCAAATGCATCTTTTTCTCAGAGCAATGATATTGTGACTATAGTCTGCAACTAGTACAACTCCATCACACAATTGGTATACCAAGTCTTTGGAAGAACAGTGAGCTTTTAAAGACTGGAGGGTATATTTGAATGAAAGAAACATAACTCTGACTTCATTAACTGCACAGAGCATTTCTCCCTCCTTGTGCTAAGTACAGAGCTCACTGTAATTAGGGAGTTTGTACTTCACCTGACCTTACTACATAAACTTATTAGCTGTCAGATCACTTCCTTTTTTAAACTCCAAGGAAGAGGCTGTCTGGCACCTACACAAGCTACTGAAATCCAGCAGCGCTGTTACCGACTCCCTACTTTAAACAATCCTTCCCAGCCCTCTCACATACTGCACAGGTCTTGTAGTTCAGCTCTCAAGCTCCTGGAGACCATAAACTATTTGGCACTGCAACAGGTCTAAAATCTTTCCTGTTTGGTTTTGCTCAGAGCTCTATAAGGCAAACAGTTGGTGCAATGGCACATGAGACAGACTATTTCAGCAGTGGCGTTCTCCCCCTGGGTTTTGTTCTCTCTCTTCATGCAGGAAGCTCGCCAGTATTTTCCAGCTGATTGGAAGGTACTTTTTCTCTGAAATACACATTAACGCCACATATCGGCTTTCATGCTGGAAGGTGGATGCATGCCATACCCCCAGTGACTGGACATACCTCACACTGTTTTCAAAGTTATCAGTAAGATAGTTCAAGTCACTTTCTAAGATTGATGCAAGTTACCAGAGTGGTAATTCTGTATTAAAGCAGTTATCTGCTTTCTGACAGATTTCCTTGACACTTTTTGTTCTCAAAAAATAGCACATGATCATGTATCATTTTTTGGTTTTAGTTTTGTCAAAAAATCAGATTCCACCAGTATCAATATTTACCACACATTAATCTGTTTTAACAGAAAATTAATATTTCTTTTCAGCATACTTATACTATACACATAACTTCTGGTTCCTTTTCCTCTCCTATAATTTTTAAGTCTTCTCTTTTTTTTTTTTATTTTTTTCCTCAAGTTTGATAGTAGTTGCAAGTAGCTGGCACTGCACACAGAGTCAGATTCCTTACAGAGCTGGGTCTCATATCTCATCAATATCCTTTCTTTTGTTTTTAACCTCCTTAAAAAGTAGTACAGTAACCATACTATGCATGCAGTTTCAAAGAACTTTATACATTTGACCATAAGAATTCACTCCAGATTTATATTTAGCAAGCAAGTCTATATTTACCAAATCTGTGCCTTGGACTTAAAAGAGCAGTTTTGATAACTTCAAACTACGTAAATGCAAAAATAAATATATCTTAAATATCTATTTGATATAAAAACATATGCAAATAGTGTGATTTTTTTTTTTAAGGAAGGGAATTGTTTATATTGTCTAAGTTTTCCAAATCAGTTTTAATGCAGAGACTGAGGCAGGTCCAGGTGGTGATTTAGAACTAGAGTTTAATGCAGGTGCTAACTCTGTACAAGGAACAGCACAGAAAGATCACTGCTGAGGTTCTCCTGGCATCTGACTGCTTCTGCTCAGGCTAATAATTAGCAAACTGAAATATACTGAATAAATAAATAAGCACTTAAAAAACCTAAATGTGTCACCTCTTAAGGTACTTCATCTATCCCAAGAAATCCAAAAACAATCTACTGATAAGGCTTACCCAGGGAGAACAGAAAATATTTTCCAGTTCATGAGGTCAGGAGTAAGTTGTTGGTGATCAAACAGGCCTTTCATTATTAGTATGCGGGATATAGTAAGTACTTTTTTCTTGAATGGTTTTCTTTTAGACAACTGGGAAGTACTGGTTTCCTTTTCTCCCCTGCTAATCATTAAGACGCAGTGACTCTACTATGCTGGTCAGAGGCAGGAAGGCAAGAAGAATGTGCGATGTCTCCCACAGAGATTTGTTTCTCTGGACAATTTAAAGGTGGCATGAAAGCAAGTCCTGTCCAAGTCAGCTTTAATAGGAAAGAGGATTCTTGCCAGGGATCGTGGTTACCCTCAAGACTTCATTTAAATCTCTCGGGAGCACAAACAGCTTGCTGTATTTTAGCCTTCAAAACCAAAGCCCTAGCGTGCTTTGTAATATAGAGGAACAGCTAGGATATTGAAAATATTACTGTTTTTTTATTTAATTAAATCTCCATCAGCAAAAATTTTGACGACTGTTTGAACCACAAAGGAGTACTAAAGGCTCAGTACCTCTACTTTTTTATTCTTTCTGGTTTTTTTCATCTACAAAGAAATCTAGACCTAAAAATTAATGAAGCAAGCTCCAACAATGCTGCTTATTAAAAGATGCTTTTTCTTTCTTTCTAGGGAAGGGAATACTAGTGCAGTTCCAATACAAGCACCTTTGGCACCTTAATACCTTCACCAGGTGGCTTCCTCTTTTCTTTTACCACTCTTTATTCTCCTTAGAACAGGCAGGTAAGTTCAGAGAAGTATGACAAGATAAAACCTAAACTCCACAGACATTTATATCAGATGTGTGCTCTAGCAGATCACCCATTTCTGCACCAGGTCACATGTGGGCATAATACCATAACTTCCACATTCCCTAAAGCAGACTATAAAAATGTCAGTTGTGCTGACATTATGATTTTGTGCTGGTTTTATGCTAAACATAGATCAAATGCTAGATCCTTTCTGAAGCTTGAGTGGTGGAGTCCTCAAAGAAAAGCCTGTCAGGACAAAATTAAACTGATATTTTTGTAGAGAAAATCCTTATCAGCGAAGTTATTTTACCCTACACCAATGCTTTATGTCTTGTGCTGGTCTGGATCAAGCATTAGGAGCATTAAGCCAGCTTCAGGTCATTACTGAACCGAAGAACACACACATTCAGGTTCAGGTCAAAAGAAATTGCTTGAAGACACTCATACTTGTAAACTAAGGATGTTTCTAAATGCACCCTTTTACAGCTGTCCACAATCACATCAGTTTTAGAACAACTGCAATGCTTTCTACTTACTGCATGCACTGTCTCTGTGAAAGCTTTACTTCGAGTTTCCACATCAGTTACAATAACCTGTTTCCCTTTGCTGCAGGATCACTTGAAGGTGCAAGCAGAAGTCTGGCAAAGTCCTGAAACTATATGAGATCATGGAGAAGAGCAATACTGGGAACTCCTGCCTGCCCCCAGGTCTTCCAAAGCAGATTTTCATTGCCATCATTATAGTGTCATGAAGAAGAGTCAAAAGCTCCCACAGCAGTTAATGCCAGCACTGATGGGTCACTTCTGGGATTGGTCCTAAATAAGAGTTCTCCTCTGAGATGCACATACTGTCCCAGCTACGTGACACTGTAATTATGAAGTGAGCAAACAGGCAGAACGCAAAGTTTCTCTCCGGGACATGGAAATTTCTCAGCTTAGCGAGAGGTGCCCCATGAATGACTGCTTTGGTAAAAACCTAGCCTAGTGCAAGAACAGTCCTTAAGGATGGGAATCACCCCACCTAAGGTTGACAATGTCTAAATCTGCACAGTAAGGAAGAGCTTCTTTTATCGTCGGTGGAGACAAGTGGGTGTCTCTAACTTGCTGCTTTTCCCAGCCCAGTGTACACAGATGTCTAAAATAGATTATGTGAGTCACACGCTACAAATGCTCATTTCTTTCCTTTGCTTAAAAAAGGAATCTAGACAACAGATGCCTAATTGTACATGTCCAATGCTCAGCCACATGAAACCCAGTCTGGCTGGGTGGGTGAGATTTCAGCTGGGCCAATTAAACATCAACATCTCTAAAACAGGAGATAGCAAACAACGGTCAGGCAAGAATGAATCTGATTAACGAATACCAAATGACCAGAGGCATAAGACTGTCTAAATATGAATTATCTCCTTTTCTATCCTCACCTCCTCTGTTTCAGGAAAGATGAATTTTGATTATGCAGGTAAAAAGGACCTGCCCCAAATTTCTGCAAATGCTCATAATTTGGGGCAAATAAGAAGTCTTAACTTGAATACAGTCAGTGTCAGAGGGCTACTATTTATGCTAAGCAAAGTTATGCCACTTTACTCCTTTGACTTGCATTCACTTTTCTCATAAAACTTAGCAAATATGTTATTTATTGCACATTCTGAAATTAATTATCTGTATTTCTTTTTAGGCTTGGATAAGCTGAATGAGGAAAAATTCAGGGCAACTACCTGATCCCAGTCCTAAACATCAAGATACAGCACTGGTATCCAATGTGTAACAACAGGTGTTTCTGCTTTACTCCATAACCTGGATTAAGAACCTGGTAACATAGAGACTTTTGAAAAAGGGTCTCCCAGTGACCTCTAATTGTCATGCAAAGCCTTTTGCACACAACAAATAGTGCAGAGTATCCCTTATGGAGCACAAACCAGCCTCCTTTCACATTTGCAAAAGAGAAAATTGGCTTCTTTACTTCATTAGGAACTTTCCAAAACCTTACTGACTAAACATTTGAATAAACCAGCTAAATAATCCTCTCTCTCTCCACAGAATACAGAAGAAAAAAATATGCAGTAAAGTGTCATTGATGGTGAGGTGTTTTGACTTCATAAGAAAATATTCAATTGTCATATTCTTTGTAACTGTACTTCTTTGTTTATTGAACTAGATTGCTAGAATCATGGTCCAATTAGTTCAGAGAAAGAAATGAAGGAGTAAACAAAGCAGCCGCAGTCCAAAATGGTATTAATCAATTGTATTTTTCCTTTCTTGTAAAGCAAATGGCTCAACATGTTGGTCTCTCAAAGCACTTGCCAATCTAGACAGCAAAAGGCCCCATATTGCCATGGGAGAGCCACATCCACTGTATGGGGCACATGTCCACAGACATTTCTGGTTTTCCTTTCTATATACTTTTGGCAAACTTACAGCACAACAATTCTCTACTTATAGAATCACAGAACATCCTGAGTTGCAAGTGACCCACAAGGATTATGGAGTCCAACTCCTGTCCTTGCATAGGACAACCTCAATATTCACATCATGTGTCTTAGAGCATTGTCCAAATGCTTCTTGAATATCGTCAGGCTTGGTGCCATGACTACTTCCCTGGGGAGCCTGTTCCAGTGCTCAACCACCCTGAGAGTGAAGAACCTTTTCCTAATGTCCAACTTAAACCTCCCCTGGCACATCTTCCTGCCATTCCCTCAAGTCATATCATTGGTCACCAGAAAGATGAGAGCAGCACCTGCTCCTCCTCCTTTCCTTGTGAGGAAGCTGTAGACCACAATGAGGTCTCCCCTCAGTCTCCATTTATACAGGCTTAACAGACCAAGTGAATTTAACCTCTCCTCATACAGCTTCCCCTCATCAACTTTGTGGCCCACCTCTGGACACTCTCCAGTAGCTTTATATCCTCTTTATACTGTGCCACCCCAAACTGCACACAGTACTGAGCAATGTAATGGAACTGCATTGTTTCTTGCATTTAGCCTACTGCCTTTTAATGACTTAAAAGACTGTGTTCATGTCTTAGTCAAAAGCGCTTTGCAAAACTTGTTTGGTCACTAGTATCAAAGCCTTTTTCTTTCTACTTAAGTAATGATGCAGTCACTGAAAACAAGCCTTGATTTACCAGAAACTCTCTTAAAAGTGTACAAATAATATAAGCCTAATTTTGCTATTAAACATATGCAATTATTTATTTTACCTGTAAAAGAAACTGCTCAGCAGAGAGGACATACTTTACAGCACCTTTTCAAAAGCTTCCGTGAGACGTATTTGAAAATTTTAGTCCTCTCAGACAAAAAATTGCTAAAAAGACCAACACATTGATGAATAACAGCTGAATTTCTTTATATCAAATAGTCATGTATTAATATTAATTGGAATTTGCATCTCAAGGAAAGGGAAACATTTTTATATAATGTCTCCAGACTCAAACGGACAAATAGAAAAATCTGAAAAAAGTAGAGGGTCTAAAATAACTGGGAAAACAAAGAGGTGTCAAAATGACAAAATTAATTACTCCTTTAAAAAAAAAATTTCAAGGAAATGCCAGTGTAGCTCTAGGGAAGAAGCAGACATACCATAGTAAAAATCAATGTGTGATCCCCAAATTAATGGAAGTCTTCAGTGAAGACAATGTGGTGAGATAAGTATATGCCCATAATAACGGCCAAGGCACAAGAAAAGCTTAAACAACTTAATGCACTTGAGTATACTCACTAGTCCAGTTTCATTTCAGAACTCTGAAAAATGGCCATATAATCCCAGATCAAGTAGAAAGGATTTTTAATTAAGCTGTTACTTAGGTAAAGCTAAAAATATGCTCAAATCATAACAGGATTTGTGCCAACACTAGAGAATAAAAAGTGACTTAACCTCTTTATCTCTTCACACCTCAGGCTCTATGTTAATCTTAGGATAAAATTTGAAGGATAGAATAATTAATGGCTTGAAGGTAAATGGACAATAGAATAAAATGTTACAGAGCTTTAGCAAAGGTAGGTCATGTCAGACTAGCCTGATTTTTTCTTTGATAGGATACTTGATTTTCCAGACAAAAGAACTGCACAGAGAGATTAGATTTTATCTGAACTTAGCAGAACATTTGATAAGGTGTCACAATAGAGATTACTAGGTAAAGTGGAAAAAAAGGAAGATTAGAAAAAGACTGTGAAGGTGCTAACTAAAGTGACTGTTGCAGAGGAAATGCCAATGAACTGCGGAGAGGGGAAACTCTGGGCTGAAAACAGGTTACTCCACCAGCAGTGCTCCTCCTGGATTAGTCTTGGCATTCATTTTGTTTACTATTTTACTTTGTAATTTCACCCCTAAAATAGGAAAGAATGCAAGAAGTCCAAAAAAAGAGAACCACTGCCAGTGTGAAGGGGAAAGAACACAATGTGAGAGGGAAAATGGACTGAACACTAAACTTAGGATGAAATGTAATAATACAAAGTACAGTAACCTGCACTTAAAATGGGATCCACGATATCCAATCTGTCTAAAACCTTATCTTTACAGGTGTTGCATCTCCTTGTATAATTACTAGAAAGATGTGAATAAGTCTGTTGGTAATTTTATACTATCTAGTTTAGACACATGTCTAAATGGGATGAATGAAGATTCTTTTGAGGCTCTTCCCTCTTTCTATAAAAGGACATCTGGAAGACTTACTTAGGTGCCTAGCTTTTAAACTTCTAAATTTGAGGACAAAAATCTCCTCAAGGACTGTTAGAAATTTTCAATACACTAGCTTTTCAGGAATCAAACAGAAGGAATATATGATTTTGTATGAATCAGGATTCTTAGACACAAACATCTTCTTCAGACATACTACACAAAGTAAATTCAAATGAAACAGTGAAGTGTTAATACAAGTGAAGAAATCAGCAGTGAGATCTCATGGCTATCTGTCTATCCATATTCTGCAAGTGTCTTTGAAAACACAGACCACTTGCAAAAAAACAATGCAAGAGCAATAATCGTGTGAATGGTTAAATACATCATATCATTATATCTAGTGGAAGGGGTTGGATTTAGATCATCTTTAAGGTCCCTTCCGACCCAAACCATTTTCTGATTCTATGGTTAGACCTACCCTGCAAGGGAGAAGGACAATTTAATCTTAAAAAAGCACAAAAGCAGTAGGCTGTAAACTTGCCATGAACAGATTTAGACTGGAAACTTTCTTAACAATCAAGACAATGAAGTTGTGGACAGACTTAAAGAAGAGCTTTAGAAGACTAGAAGCCTGCAGAGTTTTAAAAGTCAGTTGAACTTATGAAATAGATTATATGATGCAGAGCCTGAGAAGTAGAGATTATACTTGGTATGCTGAGAGGATCTTGCTAGCTTTATGTTTGCTTGAAAGAAGACTCAAAAAGCTAAATTCCTAACTGTAATTAGGAAATGGACTGAAGTGCTCTGGAAAAAATCTTTATTTTAAACTTTAGAAAAACCAAAAAGCCATCTCCTGAGCTCTTAAAATATTATTCATTGCACCTAAGTATATTTATACAGGTTTTCAGAGGGAAATAACAGATTTGTCAGTTCTGATGACAGTAACAGAATCAAATGTCAGAACCCAAAGCTAATGTTTTTCTGTATGGGGGCATGTTAATCTAGTCATATCAAACAATTTGTTGTTTTATGGGGTTTTGAGTTTATTTTCTTTGGTTTTTTTTGAAAGGAATGAAGAGTGATTTAAACAATACAGATGAGCTTTCTCTTGAAATATGTTCAAGTGCACTATATATATCTATACCTATTTTTTTTTCATTTGGAGAGATAAAGCACATGAACTTCTTATGAAAGAGCTTTTATCACTTTTTTTTTCTTGGTTTTTTTGAGGCATATACACATTGTTAAACAAATTAAATAATTAGTGAAATAATATAAGTAAAATAAATATTATCAATTGAATATGTTTCAGTAACTTTTTACTATTTCATGTGAAACAAAGTTTAAAATTCATTATAAGATAAATCTACTTAATTTCTTATGTCCTTATCTAAATCCGAAAGAAAGCTTGAAGAGTTTAATAAAAAAATTAAATATATAAAGCCTGCAACATAGCCACCAGATGGTTTTATACCATGCTCAGTTTAAATAAGCTCAGTGTAAGCAGAGAGACAACAATTGTGAATAATCAGATTTTACTTCTCTTTCTTGGTCTTCAAATCTCACTTTGGTCATTTTGCCATACACCAGTCATAACTGTAGCAGAACCAAACAGCTATGAATTGCATCTATTTTTCTCTTATAAATGAATCTTCTAGTAGTACAGATCTTGGGTAGAACATGCTGAAACAAGCACTTTATGACAAAACTAGAGTTGTAAAATAAATGCATGACAAAAAAAGAAAACTGTTAGTCTTCAATTTTCAGCTTTACATTTCACCACCCAAGAAAAAGGTGGTTCTTAATTAAAGAGATATAAAGAATATGTTACAGTTCATAAACTGCCTTTTCTTTCATGCATCTTTGGAAAGACCTTGAAAGCAAACATACAGTATCTCGATGTTATAAGGGATATAGAAAAATAAAAAGTTTAGTTGTCTCGCCCAAAGTCATACAATAGGCCTTCTGCAAAACCAAAAATACATGTAAATCAAGACATCTCTTGATTTTCCTGTGCTGTTTCTTAACAAACAAAAAAAGTCCAACAAATTCAGGAATATAAATTGCATTATTCACAGGGATATGTGCATCTTAAAATGAATTATTTTAGCCATATAGTTCTACAAACCATTTCTATCTGGTCAGGCAAAAAATAAACCTGTTAATTTCTGTCTTTATTTGGAATCTTGCTTGCACTGTGCTGAGATGTACTAATACTTTGTAGTCAGAGCTATATGGCAGCTGCATGTGCATGGCCTATTAGCCCTAGCTACAGTCTGAAGCATTGCATTCACGCAAGAAAGCTTTCTCCATACTCAGAACATTGTGGCAGCATATTCCTTACATGCTTATCCCCACCCTGTTTAATATATATGGTGGAATTTTCCTTGCATAATCAAAATGAGGGCATCTGACAAACCTATGGGTTTCTCTTGCACAGGCTGAGTCTAAATTTTAGCTGAAGCTCATACGATCTCTCCCCCACGCAGCTTTCCTAGAGCTCATTAGCAAACGAGCTTGCATAAAAGGCAGTAAACCAGATCTTTGTTTCTTCAGGTTACCAATTGTAATGAAGCCTTTTAGAAATTTAATTACATTTGAACATCTAAAACTCCTTTAAAATTTCCCAAAGGTCTTCAATTTACCCTGTGACACTAAAACAAGCTACCCTTTTGTGTTCACATAGACTCTGTATGTGTTTTCTTAGAAAGTAAATGCAATAATTATTATATTAATTATTTTAATGATTTTATATATTTTTTCCTCTTTGTTTTCTAGAAGGAGATCCAGAAGAATTTATACATAATGTAATTTCTAAGAAAGATCAAATCTCTCGTGAAGTTAGTGTACTGAAAAAATATTTAAGTATTTAAATGAAATAATTACCTAAAGCTGCGTTAAGATTGTGGGCACAGGATTTTTTTTCCAGTAACAACTTTGGCAACAGAAATTGATCAATACTTCTGGATTAAAGGCAGATTTTTGGCTCTTGTTTTATTTATACTGGCATTATATGAACCGAATAAAATTATAACAGTGAGTTAACATTGTTCAACAGAAGACCTACCATATGGATTACATGTGAAAATCTAGTAATATTTGGTACAATTGCACCAAATCTATGTTCTGTTTAGGTGAAAAGGAAGCTGAGGAAAGGAAAGCAAGGAAGTGGAAATCCTCAGCAATGAACTGTTCATGCGGAATGTAAGTATCAGCATAAGAGATATATTAATAATATAAAAACAGGAATAAAAGATAAAATATGGATTCAATGAAGCACAGTTCAGTTATCTTTGAAAAGCACTATCATAGGCATGAAACAAGTGTTTGAAAGATGGCATTTTCAAATAATCCAAATCCAACATCTGAATTAAGAGATTCAGAAGCAGTAAGGACAAAGAAGAAAATATCTCGATTTGAGATTATTCTCTTGGATTCCAGGAAACACTAATACTTTGGACTTACATAAAAAAATTTTGGATATTGTATCTGGCCCGCTTCCTCATCAAGAAGGATGTTGAGGCTCTGGAGCAAGTCCAGAGAAGAGCAACGGAGCTGGTGAAGGGGCTGGAGAGCAGGTCTTATGAGGAGCGGCTGAGAGAGCTGGGGTTGTTTAGCCTGGAGAAGAGGAGGCTGAGGGGAGACCTCATTGTTCTCTATAACTACCTGAAAGGAGGTTGTAGAGAGGAGGGAGCTGGCCTCTTCTCCCAGGTGACAGGGGACAGGACAAGAGGGAATGGCCTCAAGCTCCGCCAGGGGAGATTTAGGCTGAACATTAGGAAAAACTTTTTCACAGAAAGGGTCATTGGGCACTGGAACAGGCTGCCCAGGGAGGTGGTTGAGCCACCTTCCCTGGAGGTGCTTAAGGCACGGGTGGACGAGGTGCTGAGGGGCATGGTTTAGTGTTTGATAGGAATGGTTGGACTCGATGATCCGATGGGTCTCTTCCAACCTGGTTATTCTATGATTCTACGATTCTCATGGAAGCAGAGAAATGGATAACAGAAACGAAGGCATTTGTAATAGCTAGGAAGCTCTTTCTGAAATCTGAGTTTTACTACAAGAGTATGAATAGAGTAGCAAAGATGGGAAAATGCTGCAACTTTTTCTCCTAAGAAACAATTTTTATTGGTTACAGACCATAAAGGAATTTGTTCTCTGCTCTCCAAAAAAGCCTACTGCATTAGAAAGACATGTCAAATAAATTTCATGTTCCACTTTATCACAGATAAATAAGAACACAAGGGTTAAATAAGAATCCCCAGTCCCCTTCCACCTCTCATACAGAGCCATTTTCTTCTGGGAAACAAAAAATTATTCTCTCCTGGAACTGAATCAGAAGGCAGACCCATCAGTCAGTAGCCAGCATATGATTCAACTCAGCTTTTCAATAAGTTATAAAGTCCAAAAGCCACCAAAAAAGGGTTTTTGAATGAGAGGGCTGCCTCCTCCTAACTGTTCTGAAATGCCTGCTGAGCATTCCTGTGAATCATGCCTGCTGCAAGAGGAGCACCTCTGAGTTGAGAAAGCAGGGACTTTCGGTGACAGCTGGCAAGCAGACACTCCCTCTATCGAGGGACAGCTTTCATTCAACTAAAAGGTAGGACAAGCATGAATAGATGATCAAAATACGTAGCCATTACAACTCTCCCTCCAACCACAGTGTTTTTAAAGAAAAAAAAAATCCAATATTGTTTTCTAAAAAGAAAAATATGTCTATCGTATAAAACAAGATGCTTCATAAAATATGCCGAGTTTTGCTTATATTTTATGATTGCAGTAGCAAGCATTGAATAATTGAGTAATAATCACTATTGCAAGTCGGAAAAAGACATTCCATTCAAGTCTCAGGAAATGATACAAAATGTTAAAATAGCACTAAGTATTCCACTCATGTTAAATTGAGTGCTTGAATTGCAGAATGATTTTAGCTGTGCCTTCAAATGCTTTTAATATTCCTTCATGCAAAGTACACAATCAGAAACGTATTTCTGCTGTAATTCATTCACTTTTCCAAGGGAATGCATTTTGAACCAGGGTTTTGTCCTACTTCTTAAGCCAACTGAAAGAAATATTACTTGTCACCCAGACTAATCATATGTTAGATATTCAGTAGCCTGATCATTTAACAAATTACTAACAATGAATATTTCCTGTGTGTTCAAAAGGTTTCTGCTTAAAATACTCATTGTAACACTTAAAATAGCAGTAGACAAAATTGCTTGAGCTTAACAAAAAGCGTGAGCTGCATAAAAGTGCTGAAAAATTAGATTGAAAACAAATACTTCATTTTCTTTCATCTGTTCTGATATATGCTCTTACTGTTTAAGTACATCAGAAATATATCTACATGAAAAAGTGTAAAAATAGGTTTACAAAACTGACCATCTTTTAGGGGGGAAGCAGCTTATCACAGCTATAAAACTGAGGCTGCATTGAAAACTCTCTCTAATTATTTTTACTTTAAAAAAGATTTGAATGGATACCTGGCATACAAGTTTCTTTGGTTTTTTTTCCTACCTCTTAAGATTTCCTCTAAACTGATTTGGCTATTTTTAAGCAAAGGGGGGGAAATGCTTCAGGTATTTTTCACAGTCTACCCAGTAATGTTTAATGGACAAATTTCACCTCATAATCCTACTTTGAACTTTAAGCTCCACAGCAGCCACTTGTGGTGTTGGCCTTATTTTACTTCAAAGTTGTAACTGGCTTTTGAAGTGACAAAAATTATCTTTCAATGCAGCTTCCAGATGACCCTCACCATGCCAACTGTTACTGCTCCACTCTATGGGCACAGTTAGACTAAGCTGCAATATTTTTAAAGTACCTATCTCAATGAAGTGAAAAGTCACCTTATCAGAGTTACTGTGTTATACATTAATACAGGAGGGTCCCAATTTGGCATAGGAAGCTACCCACACAACTTCTTCTATGCCTTATTTTACAGCTTGTATTTTAAACTGCAAGTATGGGCATCTTTTCCCAAACACTTCCTTCACACATGAAATTAAATAATGCATGGTGATAACTCGAAAAAACTGATTAGTTCGCTCAATATTAACTAGAGTACTTTATACCTAATCTTGCAGACTATCAAATTTTTATTATCACATTATTTTAAGTTGTTATTTCTTTTTTTTTTGTTATATCTCTAGTGTATTTACTTAAATGCATTTGACCTGGTTCTATTAGATCTTCTATTATAAGAGGTTCTCAGACGTATCTTAGCTTGGTGTGGGAACTTAAACGCCAGGACTCATGTAAATCAATCTGACCCAAAACAAGTCTGTAAAAGGAAAGCATAAAAGCTGTCACAGCTACAGCTCTTAATTACACTCAACAGCCTTTCTGTATAGGAGGAGTTTGAAAACAGAGAATCAAGGACAGAATACAAATACTGGGTTTGTTTGTTAACTTTGGAGTTCAGGGAAAATCAGAATTTTAAAGCTGTTAAGCGTTTCTTTTAAGAAAACAGGTCCCTGAAATGTGAAACATAGGCCTCCACGAAGGCAAAACATCAGGGCAAAGATATTTCAAACCTATGGGAGAGAGAAATGGCCTCTGGTAGCTGAAGCTGATCTTGACTCAGGGTCCATTTTGCCATAGAACCTTCCGCAAACTCCTCTCCACCAAAGCCCCTGGCTTTACTTCTTTTGTCCCAGTTCCTCCCAAATCTAACCTTCCCTATCCCGGAGTGCTAACAAACTCCATTTCCTTTTCCCACAATGCTCCTACAACACCTCTTGCTTTTCCTCCTCTACTTCCAATTCCTTTTCAATCCTATTGGAAGAGAAGTAAAAGATGTTTAGTTGAAGTGACTTAGAGCAAGTCTAACTGCTTGATCGCTTCAAAGCCAACCAAACGTTAAAGCATGTTACTAAGAGCACTGTGCAAATGCCTTTTAAATACTGACAGGCTTGGGGCATTGATCACCTCTCCAGGAAGACTACCTTTTTCGTAAAGAAATCATTCCAAATGTGAAGTCTGCATCTCCTTGAGGTTTTACTGTCAAATTCTCTCCCACTGAAGCTTGCACTATGCAAGTATGCTCCCAAAATTATATTTTCCTGATCCACTCCTTCCAACTCCATACTGCACCTGAAATCTACTCATGTCAAACCCCTGCCTTCTGCAGCGTAGTCTTGCAGTTCCTGACACTCAATATGGCTCAATATGCTCAACATGTTCAATACTTTTTGTGTTTCCATTTCAGTATTACAAAATAAAACCACTGAAAACAAATTTAGAAGGTGATTAGCACTTCTTAAGTTAGGCACATCCCTAACTTTAATAGGACTGATTTAGGGCTCAAGACTAAATATTAATATTTGTACTTCAGAAAAGCTAGCAAATAGCCTTTCATTCCAAGTATTTGCAGTTATATTGACAATACAAGCTCTGCAATGGCTCATAATTTCTTTAAGGAGATCTGTTAAATTGGGTCATTCTACATTCCAGCATGTTCTTAGGGACTCCTTGAGTGTGACAGGTAGTTATTGCCTGCAAAGATCTGTGCACTGACCATGAGACTTTCCCCTGTGCTTGTCCTGACACACCTTACCAACAGGAGCAGTACTAAAATCACAGGAAGATGGAAAGCATCCCAAAGAAAATGTTTTTCCTTTATGACTATACTGGTATTGTCTTCCAATAGCATTAAGAATTTAAAAGCACTTCCTTTTTAACAAATACTTGCAGATAAAGCAGCCAAATATATTTTTAAATGTAACATCATAGTTTTTATTTGTGCAGAAGATCTAAAGAGCCTTTACAAATAGCAGAATGCTCCTCCTTCATCTTGAAATGTATGTGCCAGAAATTCCTCTATGACAGAGCATGCAGCCTTCCTAAAATGAAAGACTTGAGACGTTGTGGTTGGTAAAAGTTTAGCATATTTTACCATGAAAATTCATAATTCTGCCTTTTAAAAGCAGCCTGAAGAAAGGAAAGCATCTATTTTAATAATTGTGGCCTAAACTACTTTGTGGTATAAATCAAAGGAGAATATCCTTAATAATATAAGATGGAGAAAAATGTACCAGACAATATTGTTTCTTCTAAAGACAGTCATTGCTGATTGAGCTTTATTTTCCTGTAACACTCAGTCACTGAAAGCAATTTTTAAAGATTCAGCATATCTTTCATTGCTAGCCTAAAGACTTGCAAAGCGTATGAGTGTACACTTCAGGTAAAACCTAAGATTTTAATCTACCTTTCTGTTCTTCCAGGACTTCACTTATTTGCTGCACACTACAACATCAATCTATTATCTCAACTTACTTCAAGCTGTTCTCTGAGGGTTGTAATGAATATTTTCTAATAGATTTATGGAATGGATTGACATAATGAACTTTACCATATAAGGAGCTGTATTTAGGAAACACCACATTAATACCACTCCATCAAATACTGTTTGGCTTTGGACATCTTTTCTACACGGCAACAATTTTCACTAAAGTACATGCTATTTGGTGTCAATGTATTTTTTGCAGGTTGCAGAACATTTTGGTGTGTTTTGGTAGTTCCCTGTCTTCTTCTCAAGTCAGGAACACAAAGAAAGCCATTGCTTGCTGCTTTCTGTCCCTGAACACAGCTGGTACTGTCTGGTCATAAACAAGTAAAATACATGTCAAAAAACTGACCCAAAAAGGCATCATCCAAACATCTAGTGGGATCATTCACTAGGCTGGCCAAGTGCTTGACTCCTGAAGCATTGCTGAGGATTGTTTGGGAGCACAGCAGCTGATTTGGGCCACAGGGAGGACTAACCATTTGCCTGATGGAGCCTGGTCCCTGGCACAGCTTGATTTACTAGTAGAGGCATAGCCTAAGGTTACCAAATAAATGACACTTCAAAAGACTGTGGATGGATTTGCAGATCAGTTATAGCATAAAGGAATTAGCAAGACCAAACTAACATAGCTGCTTCACTGAAAGCAATGAAACTATCCTTATAGCCCACATAAGTACTCTGCTCTGGATTGCCAAGCCTGTTAAGCAAATCCTTCACCAGGGACAACCTGAACTTAAAAAGAATATAAGACTCCTGAGTAACTCTGACAGCAAAACAAAAGAAATCTCTGTGGCTCCTCCAGTGTCAGAATTGCTTTTCAGCTCCTCTTCAAGCTCAGAGACTTTCTGCAAGAATAGGGGACACTGCAGATCACCAGCCTTTTCCTCATTATAACTATTTTCCAGTGGCCTCAGACTGATCTTTCAGTTATAAATCACTTACCAATGCCTCACATGCAATTCCTCACAGGACAGTGTATTATTTATTACCAATCATGTCAGTAGTTCCAAGAACTGTTTTTTAATTTTTAATACTTTCCAAGAAACAGCATTACAGCTATTTATTTTTGCATTAAGCAATTTTCTGGGTCAAGCTCAAACGATACATGTATTTCATAATTTTGCCTCAAGATTATTAAAAGCTTGATACATCTGTCTTACATTGCCAAATTTAAATTAGATTAAGGATGAAATTGGTTGATAATGATTTGGGGGGTGAGAATAGGGTTAGTTGATTACTAAACCAATTCAGATACTCTAAATGATTACAGGATTGCATTCATCACTGATTATCAGTGATTTTTCTCCAGCTTTTAATACTCTGAAAGCACTCATGCCCTTACTCTCACAAATTGCAATAGTTTGATTACTCTTTGCAAACATTTAATTTGAATTTGAAAGTCTACTGTCATGTTCATTCACTATACAGTTCAGGGAAAGGTTACTTACCAAACTTCTATAGATAATATTTCTTTGGAGGGATAAAAGGTCATTTTAAACATTCTTTTCACCAGAGTAGGTTTTGCGTACCTTAACTCTAGGGGCATGAAAAGTGACATTACTGAAAACTAATCACAGCTGAGAAAATTTTTACAGAAAGCAAAAATAATTCAACTTAGTTCAGAAGGAAACAGTAAAAAAAAAAAAATAATCAAACCTAAAGCACTCTACTCAGCAATTTACACAAGGGGAAAAAGTACAATAATGATAATGTTAGGGCAAACATCTAGATCACAATGGTTCACAAATGCTACTACTCACAGTTCCCTACCCCAACATCAAACAATACAAGGATCCATTGAATAATAGAATTTGCCCTCCCTAATAATGTGGCAAATAGGTGACAGGAAAAAGACTCTGCATGTTGAATTCTTTAAGTGGCAGAATAGACCATTAAAACCAAAAGTGCATGCTGTGATCAACTCTAAAGTGCTAAAGCAATGGAAACAAAATGACTGTAATGTGTTTCACCTGTATTTTAGATCATAGCTTGGTGCTTACAAGGAAGCACAGTAGGCAATGGTTACAGTCAATGTGCTTGGGGCATTACCTTGAGTAGAATTATCTGGTTATTTTTAGTACAGCCACCCAGATGAGTGGTGGTAAGGAACATCACAATCCTCCGTTACGCCACTGTGCAGATGGCGGTGTATGTGCAAATATAATACACAGCAGTTGGCAGGTGCTCTCACATTAGAGTCTGGATGAATACAGCGATCAATAGCTTACTCTGTTCTCAAAATGAGCAGTATGCAAGAATCATACCTTATTTTATGAAACAGATGAAAACAATACTTCATTGGGTCAATGTTGCCTAAGTATAATCTATGTAACTGAAATAAGACTATTAAACTCTCTTTAGAATACTAACATTACTGTTTCTTAAGTGTCAGGTTCCTTTCAAAAAGCCATGAAGGAAAAGACACAATACTTTGCTGAAGTTAAGCTGCTTAGCCTCTTTTTTTCTGGTAGAAAAAGTAAGTGCCTGCATTTTAAAAATCTAAGATAGAAAAATGTTCAGAGGAGATAATTATCTAAAAATTATCCTCTATTTTTTCTAACAAAATCAAGACATACCAAGAAAATTATTTTTTATAAGTAAATAAAAAGGAGACAGGATGATATGTGTACATAGACACAGAAGTACTGTCATCTCCAAGTATTAAAGAACTGCAACTAAAAGCCCAAGAAACATGAAATTAAAACGAAACTGAACACCATTTTGATATTTTAATCTTTTAGGATGCCTACCCTGTTCCTTCTTTTCCCCAAGCTTAGCACTATAGTAAGTCAGCACGCTGGGCTGCAGGAACATTTGCTTGAGAAAGCATGTCATTGCATTCTTACAGTTTCTTTGTAGGATCATCTAAAGCCAACATTCCGTTTTAAAATCAGGCTTAAACATCATGTCTGTGTTCCAGTGAATATGAGGATGCTGACCTTTCCCTGTTGCTGGGGTATGCAAAGCTGCTGTGCTGTCCTTTCTGAACAATGAAATCTCATTTCCAGTTTTCTACTCTACCTCCTTTTGCATTGCTCTTTCCTTTTCCTTCTGCACACTTCCCTGCTGCCACTCTTCTCAGCTGTTGCCAATACCTAACAATTCTTTCTCTTTCTGTCACCTTCATGCTACATTTTTGCTTTCTCCTCCTAGGATGCTTATTACACGACAAACACTTCCGTAAGGTGACCGCATTAAATTTTCCTTGGAACGGCACAGTCCATCCTTGTTCAGGACAGGCATGGAAATTGGTAACAATTTTGCAGTAAGGCAAATATCATGAGTTTAAAGGTAGGAACTAAAAATTAATTAAAATCCTGAAAAGTTGAAGGATTCAGAATAATCAATTTAACTTCAGGGGTGTCTATTATATTTGAATTATATATTATATATACTATTATATTTGAATTATATAACAGATAGATATTAAAAAATGCAGAATATATCAAATAGTAGCACAAGGTACAATTGTACTTGTTATTTACCAAATGAAATGCCTGTTATATTCTAATATTTTGCCTGCACCTTTCAGAACTGTTTCAGCATGCAACCTAGAGTTCACAGAATAATGTGAAATAGTACATATGTTTTCTTTAAAGCAAAGTTTTATATAAAAGTCTGTACAGTTGCTTCTGTACTACACGAAATTTCCTGTTTTCATTAACACTCTATTTAGATTAATTAATTCTCGCTATAGGTTTAGAAAAGTGATTTAACTAAGCAACAGCTCTCCTTAGTATTTATGAAGTTTGCAACTTCTGTAGTCTCTAGCATAGGATAACATCACAGTTTGTCCTATTTCCCTGCCATGGCATGATAAGTCCAGCCTTGGTGCTTAACCGCGCCCACCAGCGAGGTCCACCTGCAGCTGCCTGACCAACTTGTGTGCATGGAATAAGAGGGTGGCCATACCCCAGACACCTGCACATCTGCACTCTCAGAGGACTGGCTATCCAATTTGTTCAGATGCTGCTGTCGTGGCTGTACATAGCCATGAACACACAGGGGAAAAAGAGGAACTGGACTGGCCAAGCACTGGATCCCTTCCTTCAACATGTACTTCTCTCCAGTCTTGTCTTCCGGTATGGAGCAGTTTGAAATTCCTGGCTGATTTCCTGCAGAATGTCACATTTTAGCTAAAGACACCCCAAACTACTAAGTAATCCAAAAGGATATCTAGAGTGCACTGAAATTATCAGTCCTTTAAAGGTACAGAAGATAAATTGCATCATAGCTCATTTACAGGACTTTTGTTTACATCTAACCATGTAAGAGAACAAATGGCTCTGCACATGCAAGATGCAGACCTAAAAAAAAAAAAAAAGAAGTGACACCACTCAGCTAAACCATAGTAACTATCGTGCTCATGGCCAGAGCCTAAAACCTGAATTAAGAATACGGGCTATGAAACAAGCTAAGTGATTTATGGTCCTGTTCCTTCTGCTCACTCCTTCAATCCAATTCTGATAACACATCTCTGTAATGCTCTTTAGTTTTTTAAAACAGGAGAAAACAAGATCAGCAAATACAGTTGATTAGTTTTAGCTATTTCAGCTAAGGCAGGTCGCAGAAGAACCTGGCAATGACCACACATGGTATAAGGGAATGAGGAAAACAAAGGAGGGGCAGAAGTGGGCAGAGCTACGGCAGAGAAGCTGACCTTTTGGTGGCAGCAGCCCATTAGATAAGCTCAGCTGTGAAACTTGGGCTTTGCCCATAAAGACTACAATTTATTACTCTCATAATTCCACATTTACCACAGGCTACTAAGCACATATTTTAAACATTGCTGTTTTGATGCAAGGTAATCCATTACATGGCATGTCCCAGAGTTAAAGCACAGAAACATAGGGAAGGCAGGGCATTGTGCTTTGGGCTCTTTGCTGGTGGCTTATCCTTCTTCCTCCACATTACTTTGGAGTAACAGACCACAGTAACACACATTACTCATAAAATGTGAACCTCCAATTACCTTCCCTTAGAAATACATATAAACCATTCAATGATTATGACATTTTGGAGGGGCAAGAAAAAAAAAAAAGGGTTGCTGAGTAAGAAAGAAGCATGTATCTTGCAGAAATTTAGAGGATACAAGAGATATAAAAACATGTACTTGATAAAGATGTTGTGTAGCACATATGAAATTATTTAGAGTCATTGCTCAAAAATAAGAGACAGATGTCAAATTTGGACTAAAGCTGTTCTCCTCTTGGCTTTTTAGATGTTGAGTTCTGCAAAAATGTCTCTTAGTGTTGCAGTTTACTTAGGTTTATTCCAATCACTTGTTAGGCCAAAGATTCTCTTGGAAGTTATTAAATTAGGAAGCAGCATTATATTACAAAGAAGAAGAGCTGGAACATTTTTAAAATATGGAAAGTAACTTGCAAATTCAAAAAATGCTGAAGATTCCTTTGGCTTCTGTTTTTTTCTTATTAAAGAAGATTTTTTTTTTTTTTTGGTGAATTGAATTACACTACTACAGTTGTAAACTGAGAAGCCAGGTTGAAGTCCTTACATCTAAATACAACTAGTACAACTAATAAAAATAAGCGCCACTGGGTAATAAAAGGGCAGAATCTGGTACTCCAACAGTCATGGGGTAAATTTTCTAAATATAGTCTCTTCTGTCCCATGCAGATGACATTTTCTGTGCTTTCTGAACACTTAAACTCTTGTAGTAGAACAGGCTGAGTTATTAAAGGTAACCATAATGTTACGTCTGTGGGAATTACTTGAAGACACTTTTTTTTTTTTAATAGAAATGTAAGAATACTTTTAGTCCTTAGGTATTTATTCTTTTTGCTCTTTACAAACACTTTTTCCTTTAAGACAGTCTGGAAGCATGAAGATAAACCCTGACACCTGGGTATGAAGAGACCTTCTCTGTTTATTTCTCTTACTGTAACAAGAAAGCATAATGCAAAGGAACATAAAGAATAATTTGTATGTTGAATATGAATAATAAACTGCTACTGGAGAGTGTTGAAGCTGCTTTGATGGGATGGGATGTGCTGTGACAAACAGAAACTCTTTCTGACCATGGAGTTCTCAGTCCACTACACACCTTTGGACATAAGGTTGTTCAAAATAGCATGCAGAGAAGTTTTACTGTTACAATGAACCAGATTAAAGCAAAATTTCATTTGGGCTATTACATCTCACAACCACGTTACTCTTCCATTTCTGGAAAATGGTTAATCTTTATGCTTTCATCAAAATATGATGTTTCTTGTCCATTACACACAAAGCTTTGACAATTCAAAACCAACGGAAGATAGCAGCAGACTTCTCAGATTTATAACAATGACATAAGTGCTCAACAGAGAAGTCCAATGAGTTGCTATTTTCATTAAGTTCTATGTAGCCAAAAGGATTACAAGAGATAAGACTTGTTTCCGTTTTATCCTTAAGGATACATGAAGAGCCAATGCAATAATTACATTATAACATACAGGAATATTATTGTATGTAGGTGACGAGAAAAATAAATGTAGATTTTAAAAAGGACTATAATGAAATATGTTGCTGTCAATAGAAAAATTACAATCTGAATAAAATTAGGAAAACTTCTACCAAAAGGTAGAAGGCACATAATGGTGACTAAGATGTACAAAGGAAGAAGAAAAAGAAGGGGCAAATGTTGTTACTCAGTTTTAGACATTTATGTCTTGTTCGTTTTTATAAGGTGTCTTGCAGAAATCATATAATTCTGTATTTCATCACATGACTTTTTAAAATCTAAGTTGAAACTGAAATCGCAATTAAAAAAACCCCCACCATTTTACATATTAAGCCTTAAAGATTAAAAGCTATTTGCAGACCAGTTGGCCTGCCATAATTTATGGACTTCAGTCCTCAGGCAAACAAAAGGAAAACAACTGCATTCCAGCATCTGAAAAAAATATTATCTTCCCAGGCTAAACTCAAACCACTGTTAATAATTTAAATATTTTCTCCATCCTTAGTGTCAATATGAATTTTACTCTTTTTCTTTCACAAATTACTAAATCAAAAAAATAGGTCTATAGAAGAGGGTAAGTTCAAACAGTTCTACTTATAATAGAAGATAATGATTTATTTTAAGTCTACAAATTACAACAGCCATCTGCCAATGCCACCTTACATTCTCAACCAGGAAAAATATGCTTTCTCTTCTACCACAGAAAGTAGTTCCATATTTCAATACCTGAAGTTCAATTAAATAAGTAGCACTGTTCCCCCTTTAAAATGTTTTAATAGACCTTTCAACTAACTTGGCACTGTCTAGCTCTCGTACCACATCTGCTTAAAGCTCCTGCAGCCAAAGCAAACATGTGTTTCATGAGCAATGGCCAGTTTGGAAAGAAAAATTTAGTAGCTGACCATACAAAACTAAGTTGGATTTGCTATATTAGTGATGGGAAAATATTTCTTAGTCTTCTGTCACCTTTTCCAGGTTGAAGGTTGCTCTCCTTTCTCTTTTCTCACACATATACACACACACATATATCTAAAATTTAATTTGCTTTTAGTAAAAAGAAAATGAAGACCATATGAAATAACAAAACTGAGCCACAAACTTCCTAGCCTTTCACAATAACATTTAGAAGAAAAAGAGTTTTAGGAAAAAGCATATTACAAAGATTTCCCAACAAAAGATTTTCTGAATGAAAAGTGTTTTTTTTTTTTTTTTTAAAGAAATCCAGATTTTAAAACATTATTGAGATTTCTTTCCATTTATGAAGGACAGAGGGAATACAGTTTTTGAGGAATATAATTACATCTTCCAACAGCTCATTTCATCAACCATGTTGCTTCTATTGCCATTCACATATGCAAGAGGTGACTGTTTTTATAACTGCTTCCACTGTTCCTTCAAGGGATAACAGCTTGTTTCTAACATTCCATCAGTAGCACTTTAAATCAATGTTCTACATGTCTCTTAGGCTACTTTCGAAACTTTAATCCATGAAGAATGAAAATTATGCATACATTAACTGGAAATTATTTTTCAGAAAAATATATTTAGCCTAGTGATTGAACTAGGTATTAAGCTGTAGCAGCACTAAACAATTTAGTCTTCCTATTTTTTTTTAATCAATACCTACACTGGCCAAATGCATACTCCACTGAATTAAGTCAGGCTAGCATATAACGTGTAGTTGTACCTAGTTATCAAAGCTGTGGTTGGTCTCAAACAAAAAAAAAGGCCTTGAGGACTGATGAGCTTGGAATTGTTTTTTAAAATCTCATCAAATTCTTTTGAGTCCCCAAATTTCCCTCTTTAATGATGGGATAGTAGATACTACTTCTCCCAACCCATGTTTGGAGGCTCCTCCTGCCATCCATCAGCCCCCAAATATTGCTTCTAGCAGTAAAGCATCAAATATATTTTTAAAAGATAAATGAAGCCATCTTCTGTGACTCTTGACCTTCTTTATGGAGGGATAAAAGCAACATCACACTAACCAAAGATAATTGTTCTCTGCATCATGTGAGCAGTTTGTGCAATTGCATGAGGGCTGTTTGCGTGCTGTAAGCAGAACTTGTTCAGCTGAATCAGTAACTAAAAGCATGAGTCAACTTTTGAGCTAAAGAAGGTGGCTCCTATACTATTATTTGGACTGGCCTTTTTATAAGACAAAGACTAAAGCTACCTACTGTCACTTACACAAATATTTAGCAGTTCACATTGTCTAGTGTGTAAAGCAGGGCTTTTGATATATCTACATTTCCAGAATACTAACACAAACTACATCTATTTAAAATGAGGAAAGAAAACAGCTCTAGAGTTCTTCTTGGGAATAAGGCTATGGGGTTTTATGTGCTTGTTTTGGTTTGTTTTTTATTTGTTTGGTTTGGGGTCTTATAAATTTTGTGAGTCATGAAGGTTATGGTAAAGTCATTTTTGATACAAAGGAAGCATTCATTTTCTATATAGAAGGGGATGTTTAGTTCATAAGGACTCTTGTCCTCTTTTCAGTCTTTACTGCTTATGAAAACTGTATTAACTGATTTCTCAGAAGAACGTACTTCATGTAAGTTTGACTACAACAGATGTTCTCTGCTAAAAGGAAAATTTCTTCTTTTCCAGTGAGTGTGGAAGTATTTATCTTTCATTTTCTTTAAAATCGCTCAAACACCAAATGAAGTTCTAGGAACGCAGTGTAATATACACCAAAGCTGTCCTCCCTGGATACACTGCTCCATAGTATACTCCATAAATGGTTATGCATATTTGTTACAAACTGTACCGACTACTACATACCAACTACCATATTTTGCAGTTTAGAATTAAGAAGTCCTTCTGTTCAAAATCAAAAGAACATACAATACATTTCCAGCCTCTCCACTCATCCAGTTCCAAAGCCGCTTTCCACTAAGCATCCAATAGAGAACTGCTGCGTGGAGGAGGCTCCTGCCAATTCACAGTTTTGTATGCTCTGGTATTTTGATGGAAATAGTTTGGTGCAAAAGAAAAAGTTCTTTTTCCCTTTCCAGCAGCACTTTTCCCCCCCACTCTTCTAATATTCTGTAATGGTACAACTATTTCTTTTTGCTGTAATTTGATAATTTATTTTTAGGTGAACAGAACTGGCAGTTCTATGCAGTCTGTTGAACATAGCAGATACATCTGCACAGACAGGTGCAATCAGACTCTGCTTACACCCTGGGCTGCCTGCATACAAAGCAGTGATGGTCTGGAAGCAATTTAGGTACACTAGCATGCATGTTCCATTGCTAATACGTGTATCAAGTGCTCAGGCCCCGCACCACTCGAGGATGATCATGAAGCTTCTACTTCAAGCCTGTTTCACAGGTGCAATAGTTTGGTGCCAGCTGCATAGATATATCATAGAATCATAGAATCACAGAATCACCAGGTTGGAAAAGACCCACCGGATCATCGAGTCCAACCATTCCTATCAAATACTAAACCATGCCCCTCAGCACCTCGTCTACCTGTCCCTTAAACACCTCCAGGGAAGGTGAATCAACCACCTCCCTGTGCAGCCTGTTCCAGTGCCCAATAACCCTTTCCGTGAAAAATTTTTTCCTAATGTTCAGCCTATATCCAATGTGCTCAGAGATCCAAATATTAAAAAAACGTAGGATTTGCTTGGTGCAGCTGGCCACAGGTAAGAAACATGCTGAGGAGCACCCTCAGGAATTGCTAGAGAAGAGGCAACCTCCCAAAGATCTAATAGGGACACCTACAGACTTGCACCAGAAGATGTGAGCAGTGTGCCTGTGCGAAGTGCTAATGTGAAATTAGAACTTGCAAAGAGTTAATGACAGTCAGAGGAAAAGTACAACTTGCTACCACAGACCCAAATAGAAATCGGTGTCCCAAATTTGTGTGCATTTAGGAAGTCACAGAAAGGGTTTTATATCCACTCTTCTTGATGGAAAAAAGAGAGTTGTTTTGGTGTTTCTCAGCAGAACTTGCCAGATGCAAGTTCAGTCAAGTATCTGTCAATAGAAAAACTGTGAAATGCTTCATGCAGGTCATGTAGGCTTTGGGCCTGCCAGGCTTGACAGCATTCTTTTGTTGACTCATACTCGCTACCACAGCCTTATTTTGACCTTACCATTTCCTGTAAACTAATTTTCCAGATTGAAAGATACACATCAGACTAATTTAGCAGACTTTTCTAATAGAAAATCTTTTAACAAGGGTAGGCCTTTTGTCAATATGGACAAAGTCAGGATCCAGTAGACTGTTTGCAGAGGCCGGGGGTCAGTCTAGACATTTGCTCTAGCCTGTCATTCTGCTTCCCATCATTTCCAAAGGAGATGAACTTTAGTGTAGAGAGCCTGAAATAATTTTGAAGCCACTCATAACTGCACTTTTGGGAACAACCCTGTTCTAAAGCGTAACAAATATTTTCACATAGAGCTGTGTTCTAAGAGCTCTAATTAATAATTCTCAAAATTATTACATTGCTTAAAATTGTTTTGGAAAAGAGGAAGGAAAAAAAAGAAAGATATTTGAAAAAGCATGATTTTAATGCACCTAAGAGTAAAGTCTCACAAGTAGTTCAAGCAATGTCCCTCCTCCAATAAGCTTACCGAGCACTGATAGAGGTTTCTTGGATGTTAGTATAAAAGCTGAATTTAACGCAGGATTTAGTTGAAATCATAGAACAGAAATAAATGGCTTTATACTTTCTTTGTAATTTCATAAATTTGTCAGGATATATTTTTACATCACTTTTCCAAAACTACTGCATATTTTTAAAAGAAATCCCTTAATTTATGATATTTTTTATATGGTCTCAAATGGTGATGATGAAAATAAGACAATGCTAGATAACTTTTCATCTCTATATACACAAAAGAAGTCTTTCACAAATAAACTGTATTCATAAAGTTTATTTGTGCGAGTCTGTTGTCCTATTTGTATACTTACACTAAATGTATGAGTATATATATAAAAGTATATATTAATAGCAACATATGCACTGTATCCAAAATACAGAATAGGTATCACCCAAACTAGTAGGAAAAAAAGATAAAAATCTGATTAAAAGAAAAAGATGTGACCAATGAACCACTGAACTAATTTTGAAAGCAGTAACTGAGAGAGGGAAGCTTCCTGAAAATAATAAAGAAAAAATCAAGTTCATAGAATCATAGAATGGTTTGGGTTGGAAAGGACCTTAAAGATCATCCAGTTCCAATACCCCTGCCATGGGCAGCAACACCTCCCACTAGATCAGGCTGCCCAAGGCTCCATCCATTCTGGCCTTGAACACCTCCAGGGATGGGGCATCTACAACTTCCCTGGGCAACCTGTGACAGTGCCTCACCACCCTCATAGTAAAGAAATTCTTCCTTATATCAAGACTAAATCTGCCTCTCTTCAGTTTATACCCATTCCCCCTCATCCTATCAGCACAAGCCCTTATGAATAGTCTCTCTCCAGCTTTCTTGTAGGCCCCCTTGTATTAGAAGGTCGCTATAAGATCTCCTCAGAGCCTTCTCTTCTCCAGGCTGAACAACCCCAACTCCCTCAGCGTATCATCATATGGGAGGTGCTCTAGCCCTCGGATCATCTTTGTACCCATCCTCTGGACCCATTCCAACAGCTCCATATCGTTCTTATATTGAGGATTCGAGAACTGGACACAGCACTCCAGATGGGATCTCACAAGACAGGAATAGAGGGGCAGAATTACTTCCCTCAACCTGCTGGCCACGTTTCTTTTGATGCAGCCTTCTGGGCTGTGCGCACACAATGCCTGCTCATGTCGAGCTTCTCATCAACAGGCACCCCTAAGTCCTTCTCTAAAGGGCAGCTCTCAATCATGTCATCCCCCATCGTGTACTGAAATTGGGGATTGCCCCAACCCTGGTGCAGGACCTTGCACTTGGCCTTGTTGAACCTCATGAAGTTGGAGATATAGGACAGATTGTGTCTGAACTAGTGATCTGTGATAGCTCCGGATGCCTACATTCTCCCAAATCAAAACAAGCCCATGTAGTTTTACAAAGATCAATTTTTCTTGCATAGTATAATGATAGTGCATAGTAACAGAGAATTTACATTTAAAATTAAGAAAATCCCAAACTCCAGCCAAACATTCCAAAGATGTGATGACAAATCATTTAAAGGAAGCTTCACTACATGGTGTGAAGTAGGAATTCTCCTCTCGAGGATTAGGAGCTCTCTATAAAGCAAACAGAGCAACTCACAGTTAAATAAAGACTAGGATGTCATGTGCTTAAAGATATGTTTTGGGCAGAAACAGAAGCTACTGGGCAAGCTTCTTTGGTTTGTGTTATGACAATTGGAATGAATTATTGTAATGACCTAGTCTGGATTCAGTCACTGAAAATACTTAAAACTATGTTTTGCTCAAAGGAGAGTAAGCTGAAGACACGTGTTAAGACTCCAGAGAATTACTGGTAAACCTGGTAATGATTTCTCAGATAGCAAGAAGGCTCTTCAGTCTCATCAGGTTTAAATATAATTGAAAAAAACATGTGAGTAAACAACTGCAAGAAGAAATCTGAAACAAGTGGCATACCATAAAAATATCCGTATGTCTTTCTTGTTGGAAGAAGGTCCCTTCAAGTTCATGGACATAAAAAATGAAAAGTGTCATGAATTCCAAAGCTGACCTGATCGAGCAGATTGCATTCTTGGCCTGTCACCACAGCAGAAACATTTATTACAAACCTAAGGTACTGTGCAGCTTCTCACAGCTAAGAGACAAGAAGCAGGTTTTTAAGTGTGTACAAAACAGTGAGAAATGTGAAACTTAATTCTTATCCAGTATGTCCAGGCTAGTACTCAGATTCAAATGACCTTCAGTTGTGCTGAATGAGAAGGGTGCTATTTAAGATGACAGAGGCTGAAAACTCTGCTATCAGACAGCATAACAGAAAGTATAATAATAAAATTAGAAAATCCAAAGCTTTCACCTTAAGTAGATGCTGTTTCCTTCTGAAGTTTCAGGGTAGCTGGCTCTTGTCTCAGGTTGCATTTTTATAGCTATGCATTTTAGACCACATATGTGATGGTCTAATGCTAAATATTGAGTTTTGAATACAATATTTTTGAAGAGAGGTTTAAACAGACTAAAATATGACCTAAACTATGTGTTAGGTAAATTACTGGATTTAAAAGCAGTGGTTCTTTGTCAATATGGTCAGATAATATGCAGCAGGAATACAGTGTATAATGCAGCAGTTTCTTGCTATTGAAAGCCTCAACTTTACCCAATTTCAAAAATATATTTCCTTCTCCATCTGGGCCTCCCTTTTCAGAAAAGGACTCTTACCCTACTCAAACTGCTTGGCTCCAAGGAACTCCTGCTTGATAATGTGTGAGCATCAAGACCTGATATAAGAAACATGAACAAATTCCTTCACCCATGCCATGCTGAATGGCATAGCTAAAACAGAGTAAGGAGGAAGCACCAAATACACGGAGAAACAGAAAGCAAGACTGAAGATGGAATATGGAAAGAAATGCATAGAACAAATCACTGAAAGGCAGAGACAGGCTTTCATTTCTAAAATGTATTGCTTATATGCTTTATGTATGAAGTCTGTGGCATTTACATTTCTAGTTAAAAGCTACCTGTGTTCTCCATTAACATCCACTTCCACCAGCCCAGAGACACTTCAGAAGAAGCAGCTCTGCTGCACTGAGAGGAGTAAGAGCACATTCTGATGTTCTGTTGGAAAGAGGATAGCCTGAAAACAAAGTTGCCTCTGTTGAGTCCTTAGCTTGCCATTTTGCCTTTTGCAGACTTTGGGAAGGAACATTCAAGAACTGACAGGCTGAGAAAAAAAAAAAGCCAACAGTATAGTAGAGGTAAGGCAAAGGAAGAATTATTCTTAAAATGCATTTTGCCTCATTAGTTCTGTTCTGCTGAAAAAAACAACCACAAAGAAAAACAAATCAACAAAACCATTGTTACTGTAAAGTATATTCATCTGGGTATAAGAAAGACTCTCAACTAGAGTTCATTTTCTCATTTATTTCTCTTCTGCTTCTATCATTTATTGCTGGGCAGTCACAACTCCTGTCCTTGGCGCAACTCCCGTTCCATCAAATTCCAACCCCCTCTGACAATGGCTCCCTCTTGATTGAAAGGGCAAATATAACATTTCCTTATTTTCTCAGTTATAGATCCTGTCAGCCCAGGCTTTCCAGACAACTGTAGTACACATTAAGCTCAAGGCCTCCAGAAAAAAATCTTCACTTTAGTTTATATATGAAATAAAACTTCCCCTGAAACATTGTGTTCACTGCACATAAGCACCATGACTTTATTGTGCACAGTATGCAGGTAGCAAGGTCAAATCTTTCTGGACAGCATTGCATCTGTGGACTGTGCCTAAGTAAACTAAAAGATAACAGTGGGAACCAAACATTGATACACGGTCATCTATACTTTTACTTACTATTTTACCTACTGTCATTGAAACAGCAGTAGCCATATACATGCATTCAAGATTCCTGGCATATGGGCACGAAGAAGAGCTAGAAATCTGTATAACCATGAAAATCCTTAATACCTGCCTAACCACAACATCCAGGAGGAAACAAAGGGCAGAAAAAAACCAACAAAAAACCAACAAAACCCCCCTAAGCTGAAACAGAAAGAAAAGAAAAAAGGAAATGGAAAAGAGGGCTAATAGTTACATTCTGATTGCTTTGACAGATGTAGCCGAAGAGTGATCATTTATGCATACGTGCAGAGCTTTAAAAATCCAATCCTCTCTTTGTACTTATGTGCTATAATGACTAACCAGTTTCCAAAGACATCTTATATTCCACCCCCTCCACTGGATGCACTAATATGCATCCATCAATGTGATGGATTAATATTCCAACCAGCTCTAAAATAGAGAATACAGAAAGCATTTCTAAGTCCTCATACTAAAGGACAAAACCTAAAATTCAGAGCAAACATTCTGTACTAGACTAAAGAAAACAAATGCCAGACCTTTGGAAAACAAAATTAAAAAAAAGAAAGAACAGGTCTTACCAACTTTGACATTTTTTTATACTTCAAAAGTAAAAAACACTGTTCTTCAAAGAAGAGCCAGGAACATTGCAATACCCATCTTTAAAAGCTTCTCCAGATGCAAACTTTGTAAATAAGATGAAGAAGAAAAGAAATCCCAGTGGGGAAAAAATGGCAAGCCTGAAGCTAGTGTACTTGTGAATTTAAACTTTTCCTAAGACCTAGTTTCTTACTCTCAGCATTGTTTGGCAGAGGTTCTCAGAGGATGGCAACTTTCAGCAAGGAGAAGGAATGCAGAGATCACAACTGATCATGCTTTAAATTATAGAATTGTAGAATTATAAAGGCCACTTGTATACTTGGGTTTTTTTCCTCAGGAAGGTTTCATTTTAATTTGTAGTAATTTAGTTGCAATGCATAACACTTTCAACACCAGTTTTTGTAGATTAAACAGCTTTTAATAATATTAAATATACATTTAAAAGTAATAATAAAAAAGTAAAGATTGTGAAAGTAATTTTCCTCAAAACACAAAAATCAGCATCCTGAATTTTAAAATCTGAAGCGAAAAGAGCTTAACCATTAAAATATTTACCTGATGTTATAACTGGTTTGCTTCATTTCTAGTGGGAATTGTAAGGTTTGCCAAATTATCACTATTCCAACTCCAAGTTTTTATACCTGAGGCTTTTCCTTGTTCAGAAAGATTTGTTTAAAACTGTCAACTCCTTAATAAAAATAGTAGGGAAAAAATTCTCTACTCTAGTTCTGTATACTTTTTCATGGAAAGGGTCATTGGGCACTGGAACAGGCTACCGAGGGAGGTGGTTGATTCACCTTCCCTGGAGGTGTTTAAGGGACGGGTGGATGAGGTGCTGAGGGGCATGGTTTAGTGTTTGATAGGAATGGTTGGACTCGATGACCCGGTGGGTCTCTTCGAACCTGGTGATTCTATGATTATAAAAGATGATCTAGTAGAAGTTTAAATACTCTAACAGTTCTAGAAAGAACATGAAAAAATCATGCCTATTACCTCCATTAAGTTTCTAAAATAGATGTTCCTTTATCGATGCAGAAGTTTGTTTTTTATTTAGCATTTCTGACCCCCAGAAAGTGTAAAAGTATTAAAACTATTCTTTAATATTAAGTAGTTTTTCAAGGTTGTGCAGAGATTATTTCACATATCAAAGAAATTCTATTCATACTCCTGCCAGCTTTCAGTTTTCCAGCAGACTTGACACTCCCTGCATGACTAGCCTAAATATGTTTTCCCTTAAAGTATCTGCAAACTATTGGTGCACAAACAAACAAAAACCCTGTTCTAAATGACATGAGTGTCTCAGGAATACATTACTGCACAAAAGCCTCAGAGAGTGAAATATGCCAGAAACTCAGCACAGTTCATGTAAACATCCTGCGTCATCAGCACAGCCCATGGTGGAATCCAGCTCTGAAACCCAACACAATTTATGTACACAGGACACGCCAGAAAAGATCTGGATTTAGACGGGTATAAAAAGGACCAGGAGAAAAAAAACACGCCATTGGTGTTAATTTTACTTTTACTTACTTTTACATAGGTAAGCAAATACATCCCACTATAGGTACACAGAAAGTCTATTTTCTGAAACAATAAGCTCTCTCTGAGTGACCTAACATGCATTCTTGGTGATCTAATATTTCAACGTACAAACAACGTTATGTCTGGGTTCTGAGCGTCTTTTAACATTCTGTTTTTATTTTCAGCTTTATATAAAAGTATTTCAAGCTAGTAAACGAAGGTATTTAATCCAAAAATCAAATTCCAAATCTCATTCCTCTAACTTCTACTGAATTTGCTGATGGATCTTCTGTATACAAGGATCGTTTTGACCGTACTACATATAAATCTGATACAGGCCTATTTCTCACTTAACCAAAACATGTGAAGTATCTTTAAAACAAAATAGGTAGCATGCAGAATGAGATCGCAAATACAAAAACAGATTTTTTCTTTGTTTCTAGTGCAGAACTAGATAACCAGATACTAATTGGATAAATCATGCAATGGCAATGAGACAACATTGAATTGACACTACCAGATTTAATAAGAAATGGTGTGAAAAAACTAGCGTGAATAAAATGTGTCAAGCAAAACATAGATACCATATCAGGTAATAGCACTTGTTTTAGCCACAGCTTCACAAGTTCCATACTTTGTCTGGTTAAAAAATTCAAAGAATCATAGAATGGTTTGGGTTGGAAGGGACCTTAAAATCATCTAGTTCCAGCCCCTTCGTCATGGGCAGGGACACCTTCCACTAGGATCAGGTTGCTCAAAGCTCCCTCTAATCTGGCCTGGAAGACCTCCAGGAATGGAGTATCCACAACCTTTTTGAGCAACTTGTTCCAGCACCTCACCACCTTTTACAGTAAAAAAATTTCTTCCTAATATCTAATGCAAATCTCCCCTCTTCAGCTTAAAACCATTCCCCCTTGTTCTGTCACTGCACTCCCTGATAAAGAGCCCCTCCCCAGACTTCCTGTAGGCCCCTTTTAAGTACTGGAAGGCTGCTATAAGGTCTCCCTGAAGCCTTCCCTTCTCCAAGGCTGAACAACTCCAGCTCTCTCAACCCGTCCTCACATGGGAGGTGCTCCAGCCCTCTGATCATCTTCATGGCCCTCCTCTGCATTTGCTCCAATAGATCTGTGTCCTTCCCATGCTGAGGAACTGACTCTGGAACCGAATGCAGTACTCCAGATGGGGTCTCATGTTAGCAGAGCAGAGTGGGGGGGATCATCTCCCTTGACCTGCTGGTTCTACTTTTTTGATGCAGCCTAGGATATGGTTGGCTTTCTGGACTGCAAGTGCACACTGCCAGCTCATGGAGTAACATAGCAAGCTGTCTCAGAACCTTCACGGTTTACATATATCCTACCTTATTTCTTATGTGTTAAAAAAACCTCCAAATCATCATACGATAATTTTTTTGTCTGAAGACAAATAGTGATACTAGCTCTCAAACTGGAATCTACAGCTTGTGAGTGGCCAAATCTTTGCACCATTTAAATAGTCTGGAACATGTGCTAGGGAAAAGAGCCACTTAAGGTACACCTCTACATTTCTGTCTGAGATGAATCCATGAAGAACTCCTTGGATCTTGATCAACTCTCACTCCCTTATATTTCAGTGCTATAGCTGCAACAATAATATACATTACCCAGCCAGGCAAAATACATTTAAAGAATACATTTTAAAGCTCTGATCAGAAACCTAGACTGCTGCAATTTGGACAACAGACTTCCTTTGCCAAAGATTTTCTAAAGGTGATTTTCAAGCACTGTAAAGATCTACTAAATCCATACAGTAAGGAGAATAAAATGAAATGCAACTGCAGCAGTTTCATTCTCAAACTACAGTTAGTTTCAAACCTCAGTCAAAACAGTATAATACATAGCAAAATTAATACACCCATAAGTATGCACAAGATGCAAATGCACAGCACATCATCTCAAACAAGTTATAGATGGAGATTGCTCATTTCTACAATGTGGTATGCAGCACAAGTTAACCCCAATTCATTTACCATGCCTTTCCCTCTGGTTTTGTAGCAGCTCCAGAAAGGTTGCAGCCGGACTGCTTCAGCTTTTTAGCACTAAGGTCCAACAGCCTGCATACAGCCAGATAGACTGGGTTCAGGTCCAGGTTAAGGAACCTACATTTATGGCAGTTTTATTTCCAACTCAGCCATACCCAAATATCATTTCTCTTTAATTTGTGTCTTACATAGGCTTACATTTATGTCATGTTGTGAAAAGCCCAGAGGTCTTCCTCACTTTATGAAAGTTTGGTCGGAAAACAAATGCAGTGATGGCTACATAAAAGCTGAGAACCAGGAGCTGCAGCGTACTCCCTCATCTTCTTTTGTCTTTTGTTACTACAGAAATCCATAGGTTGTACAAGAATTCCTCAAGAAAGAGGTTGCTTGAGATAACCATAAAATTCAGACTCCACATTGCAATCTGGGCTATATGAAACAGATAAATGGCTCCTTCCATCTATATCCCATTTCCTATCCTATATGACTTTCTTTCTCAACCCCATTTCAAAGTCCTATCTCTTTATGCTGACAACTGCAGATGGGTGAAAGACCTCTTCCACTCCAAACCTACAGTAATATTAGCATGTCAGAAAAATCTTCCTTGAAATCTGGTACCAGTCTTATGCTGTAGCACCTTGGTAGCAGCTGCTGACAGCAGAGCAGCCTTCTCCTTCCTTACGGCAGACCACGAGCTGTTTAACAAAAGGAGTCCCAGAAACTTTACTTTTAACTAGATTTCTAGCTAAGCTAGTGCCTAAGAAACTGTTTCAAGAACAGAAGGTGGTTACTGGTTACAGATCACACAGGCCTGGCATTTGAAGATTCAGTTTGCTGCCTCACAGCTGCTCTGATTTTCAGTAAATTTGTTAAGGCTTAAATACATTCACATTACAGCACTAGCTACATACAACTCAAGCAGCCATTACCTTTCCAAGGGTATGTTCTTAAGCTGTGACAATTACAAAGGTTCAGTTAATTTACTGCGAATGACCAGAAAGGCTTAATAGCTTCAGTGGAACCTGCATACCTAAATCCAAGAGTTCTTCAGTCAAAATCTTAAAGCACTTAATTTCTACTTTTACTCCTTCTACTTCTTACTTTTTTCTTTTCATTTTTACTTTTACTTCTGTATACAGTAGAAATACAACAGGCTCTTAACCATTAACTCTGTGGAGATCCTTGCTTACCCAGCAGGTAATTATGACTTCCCTTTATGAGAATGTAATGCTTGTAAAATCCAGTCTCAGAGTAGCAAAACTAAAACCAGTTCTATTAATAATCATCAGGAACAATTAGGCTCCATGGAATCAAGCATATTGTGCATAAGTTGGAGAGTATTGAAAGTTTATATGCACCCACCAACAGAACTTTCCTAAGCTGCAATACCAAAAAATTAAAAGTAATTAGCAATATTTGAAATGTCAGACTTAAAAAAAAATTAAATAAATCCCTTATTTTTAAAGTGCACTCAGGCAACTTTTATTTGTTCTGGCTGTAAAAGTCTGGATTTCCCCTCCACCCCCCATCGAACCTTTGGCATCTGTTTTTATACATGGAAGTTTAAAAACAACTCTGTGCCAATTGTCCAAACCACAGCAGGTAGTAAGGTCAATGAATGAAACTATTCAGCAGGCTGACTACCTGTTCCAATGGGTACGCTTGAAAAAGCAGCTGTTACACCTATTTTGCACCAAGTATTTGGAAGATTCTTTTAATTATGGGATACCTGAGGGAGCTGCTTGAACTTTTTCACCTTTGGGAAAGTAGGGATGGTTCCCACCCTTCTTATACTATGGCTTCTATTTTATTCACTGTTGGCCAAGAAGAGGTCTGAAAAAAACCTCGACTTCAGCAGGTGAGGAGGCGGAACAGGTATTAAATATTCTAATAAAAGTCAGAGAAAAACAGAGAATGAATTACGGAAAACACAAAAATATGACCACCACTTCCAACCCCCCTCCCCCTCTCCCCAAAAAATCCTCCAAAAAACTAACTGTGACTATTTAGCATTTTTATGTAAACGCTTTGTCTCTTGTTACATATCAGGCTTTCAAACCAGAACCTCAGACACTTACTATAAAAGAAAGAACACTTGCAGTAATCTTTAAAGAACAATTATAAATTTCATGTGTTTAAGATCATATAACACATCCTATGAAATTATCTGAACCAATGGTAAACAAGCCTCCTTTCTTCCATCACTCCCAGCAAAGATTGCACTTCAGTCCAAATCAAGGTCTTACTAATACAGCTTATAGAAAAGCTTCATAAGTCATAATATTGTTGACTGCACTCTCAGTTGTGTCATCAGGTAGAAGGCCAAAAATGAGCATCTGCAGGTAAAAGGAACTGGAAATCTTTTTATCTGGTTATGTTTAAGCAGCTCCAGAAACAGTTTCGTGCAATCCTCTCTTTAAAGTTCAAAGTCAAATTTTCATACCTGCTGAAACTATTCAGTGGTCAGGCCCTTTGAATTTTATTTTCCTAAATTGTGCACAAAGTAACTGGGTATTTCTGCTTTTCTTCTCCATCAGAAAGACAAGTCCTGGCATCACTTGCATGTTTAAATTTTCAAAGAAATCTAGTGAAAAACAGGACTTTAAATATATAAACATTTACAGTACTTAATCAGAAACGTATTTGTGACAGAAAAGATGAATATATAAAACCAGCTTTGTGTTTTCAGTATTTTGAAAACTCCTCAGTTTTCATTTAAAGCCACACAACTGATATGAGTTTCAAATTAATACATTCATTTCATCAATATTTATTATTTTTATTTTCAGAGGCAGGGCAAGAAGACATCAAAACAAGGAAGGAATAAGGTCAGGCCAGCAGCACAGCCAAGGTACTGGAAAATATCTTTCTAACACCAATACTTGGTATGTTTTATTCCAGTATCATAAATTCTATAGAATATATAAAAGATATATCTTATCTTTATACAAGCATAACAAAATGGGACCTCAAATAATGTAGTTTTGATAAAAAGCATTCATAAATAATACTATTTGGCTGAGGAATGTGTTATCAAAAAATCATGTCAATCTCTGTTTTCTCTAGAAATCATATAGAACACATTTTTACTGAGTTTTCAGCATGGTTATTCAGTACCCCTGTAAGTTAATTCAGTCAGAATACAACTATAAATATTTAACTGGGTGTCATCTATTTAAATATACTGCTATACTAAATAGAGCTCTTGTGATCAACAGTTACCTGAGCTGAACAGAACAAACTGGCCAGCAGTCAGTCATTTTTGCAGTGCCAGAATAAATACAGACCATCTTTCCACTACTACTTGAAAGTAGGACACTTATTTAACCACAATTACAAGTGTTAGAAGTACAAGGGCTTTAAATCTATAAAAAGACTAATACAAGACTGTAGGGGTAACACAGTTTCTTTTGTTTGTTTGAAGGAACAACTGTGTATTGCATCTCAAAGCATGAATATGGGTAGGGCTGCACAGCCCTGCAGATTACCTCGACAAGCATCTATGAATTATAAAGAAAACATGCATTCTGAAACTCAAATCTTTTTATTTTGCAATTAGGAAGGTAAACAATTTTCCAGTTTCCAGACTGTCATGAAGTGCACCACAGACTAGGAAACCTAGTTACTTCTTTAATTTCATGGCAGGCTTTCCAACCCCTCTTTGAAATTCCCAAGCATCCTTCTTCGAGAACTTAAAAATGGAGACTGCCAAACTTCCTCACCAGAAGTGGCACTACAAGCTATTACAGTCCTTTGCAAAATGGTAGCTATGACAGGTTTTAGGTATATCCACTATAATAGCCAAAAGCTTTTCACAGACTAAGTTAGTGTCTTCAAAGTTTACTTCAGGCAGATAACAGAACTGGAACTAACAACAAAAGAAAGCACTAGTCATACATACCAAGCTGGAAGCAGCAAAATAACTGTATTGAGATTTTTATGTCATGAATAGAAAGTGACTTCAAATTTTTCAGATGACTTTTTAAACTACAAGAAGAATCTTCCACCAACAAATTCTTATTTCTTTCTTCACAACTGAGATTACCTTGCCAAACTATAAGATGTAAACACTGCCATGTTCCTTGGGTAACATTTTTAAACAAATAGTAATTATAAACTACAAAAAGATCAGGATTAAGACTAAAAGCTAATCATTAAAAATAAGACAAATTCCAAGTTAAAGCAGTAAGCTATTACTTTCAGTGAACTCACAGTTCTTTGAAATTAAGCACATGATTTGTGCTCACATGGTGCAAAAATCAAGATCACATACTGTAAGTAAAACAATAAATCCAAGCATAATCACACTGAAAATCCTTAGCACCAGGAACATATTTAGTCAGTTCCCAACTACCATAAGCGTCTAGCACAGTCTTTCTCCGAGTTTTGCTTCTCTTCTTCCCTTTTTTGGGGGCATGAGGGTGGATTGGGGGTCGAGAGTGGTGATGGCATATATGATAGAGAGTGGTTGCTTGTTTTATAACAATTTATGCTTAATTAAGATATTCCACACTTCTTCCTTGTAAGCAGTTGCTTATTGTAGGACTCCCACATTACTTTGTGACTCATTTTCAGGATTGTGGTTCAAGTAAAATCCCATTTCCCAAATCATGAATCCATGTTAGTTATGCCTGTGTTCTCACTGACATTGTGGGAGTAAGACACTGAAGCAATAGGGGGGTTTGGAAAGCATGTGTGAGTGCATCCTTTCCAACAACATTCAAGAACAGGATGGGATGTCACCCAGAGGGACCTGGACAAGTTGGAGAAATGGGCCTGCATGAGCATCATGATGTTCAACAAGGCCAAGTGCAAGGTCCTACACCTGGGTCAGGGCAGTCCACAGTTTCAGTACAGGATGGAGGATGATGTGATTGAGAGCTGACCTGCAGAGAAGGACTTGGGGGTGCTGACTGTTGAGAAGCTTGATGTGAGCTGGCAATGTGCACTTGAAGCCCGGAAGGTCAACCATATCTTCGGATGCATCAAAAGAAGCGCAGTCAGCAAGCTGAGGGAAGTGATTCTGCCCCTCTACTCTGCTCCTGTGAGACCCCAACCTGGAATACTGTGTCCAGTTCTGGAATCCTCAATATAAGAAAGATATGGAACTGTTGGAATGGGTCCAGAGGAGGGCCACAAAGATGATCAGAGGGCTGGAGCCCGTCTGCTATGATGACAGGCTGAGAGAGTTGAGGCTGTTCTGACTGGAGAAGAGAAGGCTCTGGGGAGACCTTATAACAGCCTTCCAGTACCTGAAGGGGCCTACAAGAAAGCTGGAGAGGGACTTTTTACAAAGGCTTGTAGTGATAGGATGAGAGGGAATAGCTATAAATTGAAGAGGGGAAGATTTAGACTAGACATCAGGAAGAAATTCTTCACGATGAGAGTGGTGAGACAGTGGCACAGGTTGCCCAGGGAAGCTGCGGCTGCCCCATCCCTGGAGGTGTTCAAGGCCAGGCTGGATGGGGCCTCAGGTGGCCTGATCTAGTGGGAGGTATTCCTGCCCATGGCAGGAGGGTTTGAATTAGATGATCTTTAAGGCCCCTTCCAACCCAAACTATTCTATCATTCTAACAAACAATATTCAATCTGCAAACATGATTAAACACTGAAGGCTGCTGCAAATGGCATTAAAAACATCGAGATTCCAGCACCTACTTCAAATGGTCCACAGAAATGCTATTTTGAATCTCTTTATTGCCGTTAAGCTTAGGACATAAGCTTATCACCATTACATCTACCACAGCTACCTTTACATGGGAAGAAGCAGCCAACATATTAACAAAAAGCAAGTTCTGAGGTGGTACAACAGATCTAACATTGTTCTGACTACTACAGTAGTGGGACAGGGGGAGCAGGAGGGACTGAAATACCTTCATTTATAAGCTAAAACAACTTTCTAAATGTATAACTATAAAACAGAAGTACCTATATGTTTATACTTTGAAAACAGGTATGCAAATAATCTTTCTTGTTTAAAATCTGCCATTACTGTAAAAAGGTATACAAAAGCATGTCTACTGCATGTATTTTAGCATGTGCAAATATATACCGAAGCCTACCTTTCATATGCATGCTTAGAGATAAATATGTGTTAGTGCTCTGCTAATAGGAAACAGCCACAGCAACAGAAATAACATACAAAAGCAGTGAATTCCAATTCTCCCTCAATTTTCCCATACCCACAAAAAAAACCCAAAACCTCAAACCAAAGTAGCAGCATAAGATAGCACAATAGGGTGGAGCTTACATTAAGGACAAGGGTTTTGCCTGTACATACCTTTTGACCCCACAATCATCTCTATTTATGCAGACACAGAAAGATTATTCACCTTCCTGCCCAGAAGGAGCCAAGGCAGGAAGCGAGGCTGCTGGGCAAATATCAGCGTATATTATTGATGCTTTTGTAACGTAAGAGTGCCTGCTTTGGGGGTATTTATGAATTAGGCTAGAAATTAGCATGAAACTGTGTACATAAAATGGTTGCCTGCTGTCCTTAACTTGCTTAACCAAATATTGTCAAATTAGCAACAACCACACTTCCCACTAGGGGCCATATATTTAAAAGTTTTAAAATCAAATGCTATTTTTGGATTTATGTGAAACAAAAAAAGAATCTGGAGTTGTATTTTTTCAAGGAGGAAATAAACTCTATGCCCATATACTTGCTGCCTATGTCATAAGTGGATGACTAGATTCTCATTTGAATTTATAGACAACAATTTTTAAATGAAGCACCTTAAGAAGTAACACAAACAAATTGAGGACAAAGCTTCCTTCTTCTAAAGATTAAAAAGAACTGAGTGCATACAGGGGTAGTAGAAATGCCATCTCAGACATGCAAACATTCTCTGAAAACCACTGACCAGAGTGGATGTGCAAGATTAATGGGGAAAGCAGGCTTCAGTCTGAAGACCACTGCTGCAAAAAGGGTTTATTTACAAAAATGGAACATAGTGTTGTTTAGGGGATGGCTAGGAAGAAGAATAGAAGAAAAGAACAGTTCAATGATACATTAAATACATGATTGCAGCAGTCTTGAAATCACAACATTAATACAGCAAAGGTATTAGCACAATTGTAAGCAGAATAGACTTGATGGTCCACTGGTCTCTTTCAGTACAGTAACTTGTGTTCTAGGATATTTGCCATAATACATTAAAGCCAAAAAAGTTTTTACTTGAGGAGTGTGGAATTAAACAAAGACACAAAGCAGGTAAAATTCAGTCCATGTTAACCTGTCATTCCACAGGATAGCCACACAGTTCAGGGCCACCAGCTCAGTCTTTTGGTTGGAACAGTAACAGGTGTCCCTTCTGTACCTACCATGCATGAGAACTCACAGTAACAGTGGTTATTTACTAGCATTCCTATGATATAATATGCTCGTACCCTTGTTCAATTGCAGCATTTCTACAATTGGTATTGAAATCTGTGTATATTTTCTTCTGCATAGATATTGCCTGTACTTCACCAAAAGGCTCCCAGACAGCTCACACAAATGGCATAAACTAATTTCAAGTGAGCATGTATTTAGTTTTCACCATACAGTAACTTCTAAAGTTCCTTTAGTTAAAAACACAAGGATCATTTATCTTCATGTTTCCACTAATTTTTGGTGTAAGGGAAGCATTTCCAGATACACCTCAAAATCTAAGCCCTACAAGACTGAATACCACATAACAATGTGAAAGAACACTGCAACTGGCAAAGGAGTTTTAATACAGACGTAATTTATATGCAGGCATTTTTGCTGAGGATGTTTGATAAAAGCGGAATGCACTATATATTTACTTCTACAGTTTCATCCTAAATGAGAAAGGTTTGTTTCTTCTTCTCTCTTATTTTGCCCTTCAATCTTAAATGATGTGTCAAAGTCACAAACAATTCAAGGACTGAAAATTACTGCCTATTTAGTACTGAACACTAATCAAAGTAATGCTGAAACACTGTAAAAATCCATTATTTATTAAAAAAAAAGAAGTCATGAAGTATGGGTACCATATATTAAGCAAGATTACTTTAACAATCCTTCTTAAAGGTTAAAACCAGTTTATAACCTGAAGAAAAAAAAAATAAAAGAGAGATAAGCTGCAATCAAGTTCGATGCAAGAACAGTAAACTACTAGTACTTTAATTTTTTAACTTAATTGAAACCATTTAATTGCAAAAACATGCATGTAGAAAAAGTACGGCAATAACTGTAAAAACATTAATTGCTGAATGCTGAAAAGCTCCACCAGCCCCAAACATATGCCTGCATTGCACCTGCAATTGAAGCACTTTGTATTTCAATACATTTGTTACAACTAGACATAATGAAATTCTCACCGTGTAAGGTAAGCCTGCATTTCAAGAAGTCATAATACAGAAACATTACTTGCAGAACTTTATAGACGCAGTACTGTACTTCCAGAATCAAAACAAGAATCTAGATGTATAATGTGAAGGTAACAATCTCATAAAACAATAACTGCCTAAAAGTAATCTTCAGGTTCTCACACAACTCCCTCATTAACATCTTAATTGACTATAAGTTCTCCACTCGTATCCCAATGAACAATTACTCACAGAAGTAGTCTTTGTAGACTTTAGAGGGGCTACTCTTGAAAGTAACAGCTCAAAATAAAAATCTAAAGTTCTTTCCTTAAATTGTTTACAGAATCCAAACGAAGCACTTAGAATTACCAACCTTACTTAGAAGTTAATAATTTTTTCCAATGTTACCTTTCTCAGTTCTAATAACAGATGGGCCATAAAATTTTAGAAAATACTACTTATGAGCAATGCAATTTCATCAACAATAAGAAATCCAAGGGAAGAAGAAGAAAAAACCAAAAACACTTAACAGGATCTAGGATGACTGCCCAAAATAGCTTCCCCCACCCCTAAAAAATACACATATAGACACAGATAATTACTGCTTACTGATTTGTGGGAGGAGTTTATGCCCAGCAGTCACCCAGCTTGGGGAAAAAAATCATATAAATACTCAAGGGTGACACTTGAAATCATCAGTTTCTGCTCACTCACCAGTGGCAGAACTCCTCCTCAATAGAGGAGGATTCACTGCTCTATTACTCAGCATTGGAGCTCCACAACATTCTGGTATGTTATAATTTCATTTCATTCTACTTGGTTTTGAAGGTAACTTCTACAGGATACATGTTTTCTGGTTGGGGAGGAAAGGGGGTTGATGTCTAAGCATCAGCGACAGCATCCTTACTGCCACTGAGGCTATCTAAAGGCTACAGATAAAAGCATGGTTTCAAACTTGGGAGATTTTTTGCCACTGATGCTGAAGGAGCCAGGACTTTATGCTTCATTTGCTATAGCATTAGATAGAAGCAATAACGTCGTTGTAAAATGTCTATGCATTTCCACAGAAAACTTTTCTTCATTTCAGGACTTTTGATAATATGCAACTCCTGAATAGACTTCTGGAGCCCAACTGTAAATATGACAATGATGACTGTTTCTGAAGGCAGTGGTTATACATAGTCTGGCATCCATTTAAAATTGTTTCTTTTCCTAAGAGTGAGACTATTGCCTCTAACCTAGCTATTCACTCTAAGTTCTATCATTCAAAGTAGTAATGACTCCTTCTTTCTTAAAGGACTTTTCACAACTAGTGAAAGCCGGAGGAAGTAAGCACAAGATTATGGTACTTACAATACCATTACTTTAAGAAAACTCATTTATTCATGTACAAGAAACACAACTGAACAGCTCTTCTTTATAACAAGTTTCTTCTCCCCTTTCTAACACAGAACTGACTTGGAAACATGCATTTACAAATATCGTTACTGCTGCTGTTTTGTCTGAACATTGTTCATGGCAGCGATGGATATTTTTCTGAGCGATACCAGAAACAATCCAGCATCAAGGGGCCACATTTTCTACCCTTCAATGTAAAGAGTCAAGGTAAGTTTATTATTTTTTATAATAAACTAACATAATTATTTGTAGTGAGTCAATACATGAACAGAAGTGCTTTCTTTATACTATTAGTATTCAACTTCCACTAATAGTTTAAGTTTATTGAAATAATGCCATCACTGCAGAAAGAACTAGCTGTGGCCCTGGCAGTTGCCTCCTATTGACAAAGACACTTACCACAGACAATTTATTTACACAATAATCATTAGAGGCATATGGAGCAGAAAAAAAAAATCAGAGCTACAGATCTGATCTTCAGTAGTGGGAATAACACAACATGATTATGAACATAATTCTGAACAACATGATAATAATCCTCCTGTTTCTTGGTTCAGCACTGGGGTTTCTAACAACAGACCTGTCATTATAATATTCAGAAAGAATTTTCACACATTGTAACACTTTATCTCTACTCAAAACAGACCTTAGCTGTGAATTTAGAGATTGATCTTGTAGTAATATAACAGTTCTAGCTTTTTACTAAGAAGTTCTTAATTCATAAATCAGTTTTATTGTATAGGCAATATATAATTGCAATGCTATACATTGTGACATCTTATTTCTGGCTATCCTTTCTGTCCGTGAAAGTCAAATGGGTGGCTGTACTTTGTGTTTGAGACTACGAGTTCTGTTTCATTTTTTCACGCTTAGGCCAAAGCATTTTTTAAAACTTGAAATCAAAACTTCTGACTTCCTAGGTACTAGTTTAATCTGACGAATCATACACCCAAGGATGATCAGGAGTGTATTCAAAGTTATCATCACTAAAATTAAGAGATCTGAATCTTCCTCATAAACTTCCTTCTCTACCCACTAAGAACAATATTGTATTCTTTCAGACATCAACAAGCTGTTCAGAATAGATTTCACTTTTGCTGTATCCCATCTACTTTTAGTTGTAATAATCAGACTTGGGTAGAAATGCAGAAACTGAGGGAAGGTTCTCTTCACCAGAGAAAGGACATTTTAGGCCATATCTGCCTTATAAAATGGAGTAACACAACAGACATAGATCTGGAGAGCAGAACAGTTGTTGATCAGGACACAGCATCCCCATTATCTTCATTTAGGTTCATTTCATTTCATCAGCTCTAGTCTGATGCTATGGACTGGATGCTCATGAGCAGCACACGAGAGTCCAAAGCTGTTGCCCTGGTATCACCACAATCAGCTCAAGCCTTTGTGCTCCAAGAACACTCTGCAATAATAACCAAGTCAAAGCAGCATGGCTAGGAAGCCTACTCTCAAAACCGTTCTTCTGTGCTTGACCAAAATACTGTCACAGTTTCATCCTTTGCCTTCAGCACAAGGACCTTCTGGAATCTTACTAGCACACTCAGACTGAATTTAGGTACACGTACATAAACAGCTACTCTGAGGACTTACTAACTGGAATTCCCACTAGGTTAGAGCTGCATTTCTCCTCTCTCCCCTCACTGACATTTCATAGTGGCTTTCCATGGCTTTATTCAGAATTATTTACATATTTACATTATTTTTAAGTGCAGTACAATATTTAGTTGGTTATCCTTTACCACACTTGACTTAATTATCATTTCCTTGTACTGGTTTTTCTTCCCTCTCTGTCAAAAGCATTTGGAAAGGGGGAAACAAACACCAAATTAAGGAAGAAGCAGAGTAGACAGGAAACAGCATGAAAGAGGAAAATGGATTGTTCTGAACTAAACTTCTCACTTTATATACTAATACAAAATCTAATGTGCATGAAACTTAGTATTTAGAATGAGAATGTTTATATCAACATATGAGAAGCGTAAAATGCTGTCAATTTAAGAAAGGTAATAAAAACTATATACTAGACCTCAAAAGCAGGAACAGTGTAGTTTTATAGATGTGGGAGTCCAGTCATTCAAAATTGTTTGACAAATCTTAATTTGGTGAACAAGCATCAAAATGAAGGACTGGAAAACCACTGCTATTCTTCAGTCTGGAAAACAAACACCCTATATAGGGCTTTTAGAAGAGTTTACAGAGGAGAGACTGTTAGAGATCATAATTTCTAGTCTGAGATGACCATGGAAGATTAACATAGGAGACTAAAGAATCAAATTAACCTAACTGTATTGCCTAGTGAGTTCTTTCATATGCAATTAGCTCAAGCAGCATTTGTACAGTTTTGACAAAAGACAGCCTGGAACTAAAATTTCAGTCTAGGCCCAAACTGGTGACTCAGGATAACATATGCAGATCATACACCACATCAAATCGTCACTCAATCTTGTGCAATTGTTTTAACAGTTTAAAAAAATAAATCTTGGTTTGACAGCTCTCCAGTCAGAATATACTTTCCTTTTCTGCATGTGTTTAGCATTACCTTTTTTTAAAATATACTAGGACATAATTTTTAAACCAGTAGCTCTCTGGCTTGAAATCTTTGAAAAGTCCTAGTCGAGAATAGTCACTGAACTAGGTCTGACTGTTTAGTAATACTTAAATAAGTCACTGCAGGTTATGTTAAAGTCTTCATACTTAATTCAATACATAAATCAAATTTGATTGCACTCACAGATTATAAATAAATTTTGCATCAAGATATGTGGTAAGATATATAAAAAAGAGGAGCCAACCACTTCTTCAATTTTCCTGGTAAAAATCATTCTTCATTTATATGTTCAGCTGACATCTCCTCAGAGGACTTACTGTTGTCACTGGACAGCACAATAACCAGATGCTTTCATCTAAAAGCAGCATGACTTTGAAACAATGTAGTTCCTTATAGAAAATCTTCATAACAACAAGAATACTGAAACAGCCTTTAGCATCTCATCCAAAAAGGTAGCACCCACCACTTTGTGAATGTAGCACTGATATAAAGTTGCATCTAAAACATGGTAAAAAGTAAGAAAGAGAAGCACTCTGAAGCTAAAGTCTGATTAAATTTGCCAATAAAAAAAAGAAAACAAGTGCAATTACTGCATATTACTTAAACACAAATAAAAAAAAGAATGTTTTCGCCCCTGCAGCAATTAAACTGACTATGACTGCTAAAGAAAAAAAAATACATTTGGTAGGCTTTGACACAGTTCTTTGAATTCTGGTTATCAAAAAGCAGATCTGCCTGGGGTCACTGTTATTTTCTGTGAGAGTACCCACATAAATGCTTCGGTTTGGATTCAATACAGTTAATATAAAAATCTATTTGTATTTTTCTGCTAATCTTTTACAACAGGAACAGCATCAGGAAGTTATACAGATATTTGTAGTTAGGCTGGGATCTGACCTGCCTTTGCTCTGTGATCCGAACAGATAGTTTTTGAAGTTCTATCCATAGAGAGAACGTATGGAATATATTCTGAGTCCTCCAGTTGAGTAAGCAGTTTTCTCTGATGGCAGCTATCTTATCTGCTGTGAAGAGAAAACGTGCAATGTGCAAAGAACATTTACCCATTGCAGGGCATGTGTTAATTTTGACAGGCTTAAGCCTTATGCAATTTTTTTCATACAATGTAGTTCTTAAAATTTGCTATATCTTTGCCATGTCTCCTATATGATGAGAAACCAACTTGCAATTGCACCCTACTAAATCTGGGAGTTCAGAAGTAAGGAATTCAGTAAGATACCAGAGACTGCACCAGACTTTTTGCTGGTACTCAGATTCCACAATCTCCTTTGCAGCTGAGAAGGATGTGGGTTTGCATTTTCAGTTTGTCAGGAAGTTACAGACATTGCTCTCTTTCTGTGTGTAGGATTTTAGCAACTATCTTCCTTTTCACTGCCTTAAGGAAGATGAGATAGGAAAGTATGCAAAATAAGGTGATACGCGTTTGTGCTGAATTTATGCGTCAGTAAAATCCAAAGTACACTCTCCAGACTTCATAGATAAGGACAATTTCTGTGGCAATGTAGGAAGAAGGCAACCTTGCAGATCCAATATCAAACAAAAATCAAACATATTTCATATACACATCTCTAATATTTTTTAAAATACAGTATGTACAAGAATAGTTTTCTACCTCTATCTCATTTTTGGTCCATCAAGACCAGTTGCAGACTGGAAAAAGTGATTTATTATCTGAGACAGTAGAATAGTCTTTGCATAAACTTTCACATGTATATATACATACACACACATTGCTCCTTTTGTAAGAGACTGAAGTGCAAATTTTAGCTGATCCAATTGATGATCAGCTATCAATCTTTTCTAAATAACTATCAAGCAGAATAAGTTTCCATTATAAAAAGCAAAATCTCCAGGCTCTTCCTGTATGTCTTGGCTTTTCTTCTTAAAATGACTTAAATTAATTTTCAGCATAGGTATGGTATTTTGTTCTATCATGCTGCCAGTTGCTGCAAACTACTGAATCAGTCTCACAGTATCCATGTTAATCTTGTTTGTAATATAGCTGTGAACTCCCACAAAGTGCACTAAAAACTAAGCAGTGAACTTGTTTGTTTATTCCTCTATTTGTGACATTTGGTTAAGTGGCTCCACCTGCTGTTTTGATAACTAAGAAAATGAAGTATTATTTAAAAAAAACAAAACAATGTCACAATTGTGACCACAGTAAGATGACTTATCAGTTGTGATCTTGTCACTGAATGAAATTTTTATGACAAACAAAAATCTTTAAGACAGTATGTGAAAATGTAACATTCAGTGCTTACAAAAAAAAAAAACCCCAGACCCATGGCCCACTTTTGGAAATGGGAGAGACAGGCCAAAACCCTTACTTCTTAAACGTACCCTCAAGCAGTTTCAGAAAAGCAGCTACACCTACAAAGGAAGCTTTCTCCGGTTTCACTCATCAAGATGCAAGTACGATACCTTGCTAAATCAGTTCCCTGTTATTTTTCTTCCTTAATACTTCAGATAGACTTTCACAGCATATTTCGAACTCTGTGATGACCATAAAATGTATCAATGTCAAAAAGGTTACTAGACGCCATGTAGCTCAAAAAGCAACTCCAACACATTTGCACTGGTTACTTTTATAAATAAGAGCTCTGAGACATTTCTGCTCTGGACATCAGGTTCTCAGTGACCAAATACAGTATTAGAATCTTGACTTCTATGAGGCCTAAGTTGAGTTAACTCTTCACACAATTCACCATGTTGCTACAAGTCCACAATGCTGTTATAGCTGCCCTGGTTGACCTGGTTTCCTCTCTCTCACAGGTGTGCAGATGAGGGGTGAACAAGGACCGCCTGGTCCCCCAGGCCCTATTGGACCAAGAGGACAACCAGGTCCAGCAGGAAAACCAGGGTTTGGAAGTCCTGGTCCCCAAGGCCCTCCTGGTCCCCCAGGACCACCTGGATTCTCTGCAGTTGGAAAGCCAGGCATGCCAGGTCTACCAGGAAAGCCAGGAGAAAGAGGACTAAATGGTGAGAAAGGAGAAGCTGGACCTGTCGGGCTTCCAGGCCCAAGAGGGCCACAGGGACCCCCTGGCACTCCTGGCCCTGCAGGACTGTCTGTTCCTGGCAAACCAGGGCCGCAAGGACCTCCAGGAGCTCAAGGGCCAAGAGGCCTCCCCGGTGAGAAGGGAGAGCCAGGTATCCCTGGTATAAACGGACAAAAGGGAGAAAATGGATATGGCATTCCAGGGCGCCCCGGTAACAGGGGTCTTCCAGGTCCGCAGGGGCCCCGCGGCCCCCCAGGTCCTGCTGTGGTAGGGAAGCCTGGTGAAAATGGTCTACCGGGTCAGCCAGGTATGAAAGGTGACAGAGGTTTCCCAGGTGCACCTGGAGCAGTTGGTCTCCCAGGTCCCCAGGGTCCCCCTGGAGAACCTGGAGAAGCTGGCATTGGCAAGCCTGGGCCAATGGGACCACCAGGAGCAGCTGGCATCCCTGGAGCAAAGGGACAGCCCGGGCCCACTGGCTTGCCTGGATCCCCAGGTCTCCCAGGATTTGGAAAGCCAGGATTACCAGGGATGAAGGGACACAGAGGGCCCGAAGGTCTTCCTGGCCTTCCAGGACCTAAAGGAGACCAAGGCCCAGCCGGCGTGCCAGGCGAACCAGGTCCTGCTGGGCCACCAGGGAACGTGGGTCCTCAGGGAGCCAAAGGCTTGCCTGGTGAGAACGGCCTCCCCGGGCCCAAAGGCGAAATGGGCCCTGTGGGCCCCCCAGGGTTCCCAGGGGCCAAGGGGGAACGAGGTCTGCCAGGCTTAGAGGGAAAACCGGGCTACCCAGGGGAGCAGGGTCTTGCTGGTCCTAAAGGACACCCAGGTTTCCCAGGTCCAAAAGGTGACACTGGCCACGCTGGGCTCCCTGGCTTGCCTGGTCCCATGGGTCCACAAGGAGTTAAGGGGGTGCCAGGAATCAACGGTGAGCCCGGCCCCAGGGGGCCTTCAGGAATACCTGGGATCAGAGGCCCCATCGGCCCCCCTGGGCTGCCAGGAGCCCCCGGTGCAAAAGGTGAGCCGGGAGCTCCTGGACTGCCGGGCCCTGCAGGGATTGCCACAAAAGGCTTAAGTGGACCCATGGGACCACCTGGACCCCCCGGGCCAAAAGGCAGCAGTGGAGAGCCTGGCTTGCCGGGCCCCCCAGGACCTCCTGGTCCCCCCGGACAAGCCATAATGCCCGAAAGCTACGTTAAAGCAGGAGAGTCTCGGGAGCCGTCAGGAATGTCTTTCATGAAGGGAGTAAACCAAGCTCTTACAGGGATGCCAGTGTCCGCTTTCAGTGTCATCCTCTCAAAAGCCTATCCTGCAGCGACCGTCCCCATAAAATTTGATAAAATCTTGTACAATAGGCAGCAACACTATGACCCGAGGACAGGAATCTTCACTTGCAGGATCCCTGGGCTATACTATTTTGCCTACCACGTACATGCAAAAGGGACGAATGTTTGGGTTGGACTCTACAAAAATGGTACCCCACTCATGTACACCTATGACGAGTACACAAAAGGATACCTTGACCAGGCTTCTGGCAGTGCTGTCATTGATCTCATGGAGAATGATCAAGTATGGCTCCAACTGCCCAATTCAGAATCTAATGGTCTCTATTCCTCTGACTACGTTCATTCTTCATTCTCAGGTTTCCTATTTGCTCATATGTAACAACATCCCACTTACACTGTCCTGAAGCTCTCTCCTTCAGACCATTTTAACTGGCACTGATCTGATTCATCATTAGCAGGTCATGCAACTTCAATTTTGCAACAGAAATGGATGAGGGAGTGAGAAGGTGGAAGAGATTGGTTCAAACCTAGTAGGATAATATTGTATGTTTTTAGAGAAATGTCATAAAAATTTGTTTCATATTATGATCAATTGTCCAACTGAATGCAATATTAAAATTTTAAGAATTAATATAATGCACTAGTCTCTGTTGTTTTTTTATTGTTTTTTAAATAGGAGTATAAAAACTCCAGTTCATCACTGTGCTTGAATTAGCTGAAGGTATTATTCAAAGGAAACAATCTTAGACTAGTCATTCATCACAACAGCTGCATAATACACTTCAGGAGCATCCTGCTATCTGTCAGCTTTCTCTTTAAGCTATCAAACAGGAGTCAAGAAAACAACTCTAATAAAGTGCATACCATGTCACAGTTTTAATTTAGTTCCACTTTTCTTATTAATGAATAACCAACTTGGAAAAAGGTAGATTTACAAATTATTACTTGTTACAAAGATCTAAGGCTCTCACAATAAGAAAAAGCAAACATCTTTGAAGCCTAGAAATCCACTTAGCTTTGTTTGATACATATTTTTTATCTGCAGCAACAAACTAGTTCAGTATTTTTTAAGCTCCTATCATTCTGTGAAGCTACAATATTCAGACTACTGCAAAACAACTATCACCAAATCCAGACACTAAGAATGTATCTTCAGAAGTGTGCAGGCACTCAGAAAATCAGAACAGCTTTACCACCCCAAAATTGGAGACAATCTATGCACTGATTTTGCCTGAACAGTTCATTCCTTCAAAACACAGTTGTCTGGGGAATATTTTTCACTTACCTGGAAAATTTATCAGATGGCAGTAATAAGTCAGTAGACAAAATCACATTTACCATACCTATGTACACTCAAGTCTCACAAGTATTACACATTACATTAATCTGTTCGGACACTATGAAAAGTTAATGGTACTAAGTAAGCTAGCTTAGTAAAATTACTGCTTGTGTATTAAGAAAACATAATAGTTTGATTACCTGTTTCTTACAATAAGTTACCATTCACGTGTCTTAAAAGTATCACATACATCAAAACCTATGAACTCTTTAACTATTATTTTTAGCTTCATTTTTAAACACAAGTTTTTAATCACTTGCACTAAAAGTATGTTTAAAAGTCTTATGATACAACCATTTCCTCATGAAAGCAGAACCTGAATCTTGTTGCCTACCTTTGGAATCAGCAATTTCCTAAGTACTTGATACGTTGGGATTAATAACAAAAAGCAACAACAACTTAAGGCTGATCCATCATTAGCAAAACCACATAATGTTTTGGAAACTGTAAAGAACTACTAAGAAAGGAACTTTGCAGAATTGTTTTTTCTCGCCTTATTAAGTACTGCTGGATAAGGAAGACTGTGGTTTAGGCTATACTTTGGTAAAACAATACATGCTTAAGTGGAGAGTGTAACATGACATCTACTTACATTAGCAGCCAAGTAGACCTAAGCAAGCAAGCTGGTACTACTATTATAAACACTGCACACAAATGTTTGTAGGGATATAATACAGCGGACAGCGCCACAATTTGTAAGTAGCAATCCTGCAACACATTTCTTTCAAGCAAATATAAAACAAGACACTTGAGTCTGAATTTTTCACCCCCACTTTGCTACCTTCCTGTTTTAGGCCAAGTATTAATTATAGATACCCTAAAAATTTTCTTTTTTGCACTAAAAATGTTTTCTTGTGTTTTCTTGAATTAGTCCAACAGCACTAGCCAGTATTTAAAGACAGCATGCAGTGCTGCTCATACATTCAAACAATCCAGCACTTCTATTTCAGAAAACAGAGGGACTCAGTACTGGAGCTGCTACTGCTCGGTAGTAGTAAAGTTTCTGGCTGATCACTTCACATGTGAAATATATGCCAAAGAACATGTCTAAAATTGTGGAATATGCTTGGTACAGCAGTACACTGCTGTCCTGTGATTCCAATTAACTAGTCTCTGCACAAGAAACCAGGCCCAGACAGTATTCTTAAAAACACAGTTCACTAATTCTTATTGTCCATCTACTTTAAATCAGTCTTTATCCTTTAATGTCTTTGTTCCTTGAATAAGCCCACAGGACTTCAAATAAGTCTACAGTTTAGTACCTCATGCCCATCATTTTTGAAGGCTTTTCATAACTGTTAAGACTTTAAGTCATTAAGGAAGCAACTCAACACTGAAAAACTAGACATTACACACCAAATTACGGCACAACCACAGCTTATACCTTGATTTTAGCTTTTGATTCTCAATTCAGAGGGAATCTTGAGAAAATATGTAAGATTTTTAAATTTGTTTTTTAATATTTTCTCCACATGAATTCAGTAACCTACCTAAGCCAGAAACCACTTCACTTCTGGATCACATACATTAGAGCAAAGAAAATCCAATATAAGATTAAAATGAAAAGATAAGAGCCTGTAATACTACAAAACTCACTTCCAAAGAAGTACTGAATTTTTTGAAACTGCAAGTGGTCAAACACACAAAGCACCCAGTCTCTTCTATATTTAGCTGAGAAGCCTAGCAGTGAAGTGTAACAAGTGTACCTGCTTCTATCTTAGTCACAGTTTTCACAGTTAAGGCAAATAAAGATCTTTCATCATGGACTACATCAACATTAGGAATTTTTAGTGTTTTACAAAATTTTTGGAAGATTCTTCTTTTTTTTTTTTCTGGCCAGGAAAGCATCTTCACTTTTTGTTTGTTACATCTGAAGTTGCATATGAGAGATATAACACACATCACAGACATATGGATTAGCACCTTCTGCAAGAAAACAGGGTAATATAAACTTGTGATCAAAAACCTCTCTCTATGTGGGGAGGGTGTGTATGTGTGCACATTTTTGAGAAGATGATGGCACAGTTTGGAAAGATCCAAGGTTTTCCTCCCCAAATTAACAGTTCCCACATAGCAGCATGCCACTTCGGAATACTGATCAATCACATTAAAATAAAGACAAAAAAGCAAGTTATTAAAAAAACAGGTTTTAAGTCTAGCACTTTCTTTCTCTCATAATCTTGCTTTCTGTAGAAGATGGTCAGTGACAACTTTCTCAGGTGCACCCCTGAAACCTGACAGCAGATCCCATAATGTCTTTTTATGAGCAGTTTATGAAGTCTTTGATGCATACCAACCATGATCTTTTTACTTCCGAAATGAAGTGCAACCTTTTGAACTGCTTGAAAAAGTTACAAATATACAATTTTCACTATATAACCACAGATGCTGTGATTTTCAGAAGCGTCAGGAAAATTGGGAAAGACACTCATGCAAGAGAGAGAAAGGAGCCTTTTGGAGGAGAAAATTTTACAAAATTCTGGTTTAAAAAGTTATATTAGACAACTTCCTCCTACAAAAACTATTGATTTTTCTGTCAAAAGATCACTAAAACTAAAGTCTTTTTACAAGGAAATAATTATATAGTATTGTAAGCCTTTCTTACTCCTCTGAAGATCAGACTTTGTTTCCACATGTTTTGTAGACCTCTGTCTGCATAGTTCTGTGGTGTAAAATACATTGCCATATCCTGTTTTCTTTAAAAATGCTTGTTACTCATGTCTATAGAACATACGCTATATAAAACACATACAAAGTAATGTTAATAAACTTAAAACTTGAAACGTATTCCACTAATAAGTTAAAGATTTACAAAAAGGATTCTCAAGTAATTTAATGCTCAACTTGGATATCAATTACAGAGGCCATTCTTGCAGGTATCATTAGGTAAGAAATTACCATTTTGCAAATACAAATATCACTGTTCTTTGCTATTTGACATGATAGTATTGTTTAATAGACTGTCCCAAATTTTTTTAGTTATTCTTCACATAGGAAGGTCTGAATAACACAAGACTCTCTTTGAACCCTGTTATTTTCCCTCTGAAAGCATCAGTTCTTCTCTTCTTTACAAGTAAAAGAGTGGTTAATACCCTTTATTAAACCGAGTGAGGACAAGCATGCCTATCTGAAAGAGTCATCCAAAAAAATCATAGGGCAATTATCTAAGGCAATTACCATAGCTAAGACAATGAAAAGCAAAATCCACCAGACACCTGATTATGATCAAAGAAATCATGTGAAAATAGAGAAGGGACACAGAGAAACAAGGGCATACTGACAATAAACCAAAGCGAACTGCAAACACTTGACGGATTTCAAAAAATAAAATGGTCAGTCGTTCTGCTCTGTCACTGACACTGGCACTACTAAGATCGCATTTTGACTTGGGAACTTTGCGTCTCCTCAACTGGCCACTTAATGTTTGCTTTTGAAATTTTATTTTGACTAACCATGAACGATCACAGATTTTCTCTGAAACCCTCTACAAGGCATCAAGGGTATGGCGTTGAGCCAAGAGGCTGTGGTGTTCAGGTCAAGCTCTGGGCTAAGAAAGACAGTGGGGCTTCCTTACACTGGGCTGGAGCTAGGTTTAGGAGTTTCCTCAGGAAGTTATGTGAAGCTTGCAACTGAAATAAAAACAAACAAACAAACAAAACTCTGGCAGAAACTTGTGTCGAAACACTAGTACCACTATTCTCATTTCACAGAGGGGCCTGAAGCAAAAAGAGATATTCCATGCAAATATCACAGGTAAGCGATATAGGAAGAAATTGTCTCTGGGTCTTCTGACTCCCTGTTCAGTGCTTCATCTACTGGAACATGTTATAAAAGGGAAATAAAACAACTATGTAGCCTATCAAAGTGATGCATGACAGAGCATAACACTTTCATGTATTAAAATACGTAAGTAGTGTATACAGTCTGCATTGTTTCACTCCTGATTTTAGAGTTTTATCCAAAACAACTCAGGCCTACCAATGTTTCCTTATACTTTCAACACTGTTGTATATGTGCCTCATGACTTCTATAACAGATTATGAGGTGTATTAAAATAGGTACCAACTCAGACAGGAGTTACAAACGGTTCAGTTATATCACAGATCTTTTCGCATGCAGTTCCCTTGCTTACGTACACAAACAGGTACCTGATAGGTAGGTATATGCATAAAGGTACATATATAGGCATAAGCAGATACTTATATATAAATGAAACCAAGCGATTATTTATGAGTTCAAAGACCAAACCTTAACTTTTGTTTGACCTAATTAATTTCCAAAAAACACTTTAAAAATTATTCTTGTCAAATGCTGCATGTTCCACATCTTTTAAAACAGAAAGCTTTCATGATTTAAAAATGAATTAACAAAAATGCCAAAAATGTAGTTACAATTGATTAGGATTGATTTAATATCAGCAGAAAACAAAGACTACATTTATTTCATGTATGAATGAGTTTCTAAAGGAATTCTTAACTACCAATCTAAGCTCTGCGTGGAAACACAGTATCACAAACTCCAAAACATTTTAGGAAAATCTTGCTGGTTTTTACAACACGCATCCTAACATCAACTTCTATTTTTGTTTGGAACATGTCTAAGACAATTCTGTCAACTACATTTGAAAGGAATAGAGCAAGTAGTACAGCTCTGGTGGAAAAAAAAGGTAGGTTTTAAAGAGGGTCCAAACTACACCCGTGCCTAACGAATGTTGCATAAACAGAGATAATTCTATTGGAAAATACTCCCTGCAAAACAATGCAGAATTCTGAACTGAGCTGCATATAATGTTTTTACAAAAAAACATAGCAGAGAATAATTTCAACTGTGTACACACGCAAGATGGTTTGCATTTATTATCAACTTATTATTTTAAGTATCTAATAGAAACTCAGAAGTTAAGTCTGTGAAAGAAAGAAAATAATTTCTAGCTGAAGGGTATCCAAGATGTTTTCAAACTCTTATTTATAAGGTTGGCTTTGCGTAGAGGAAGGCTATTATTAAAAAAAAAATCTCTAGTTTTTAATAAGTTTATAGCAGAACAACAATATTCTTACTATTGTGTCAATACTACATGAGGCATTCTATTCAAAACTAGAGTGCTAAAGAAAATTATCAGATATTAGTAAGTGCTTTAATTTTTTTTTCCAATGCATTTCTGGTTTTATTTATTATTGAAAGAACATAAAGAACAGGATCAAGGATGTCTACATTACCGTACCAATCATGGTACCATTTTTCCTTTAAATTCAGTGAGGTAGCACATCACAAGTGTTATTTAAGACAGCAAAACAGTTTCAGCTAAATGACACAGCAATGATAAAGATACTCTGTTCCATGATAAATGTTTACTATACAACTATTTGTAAGTCTGGGAAGTAAAAGCTGTGTTGAGTGACTTACAGCACACTTGCAAATGTATTTGCTCTGGCAAGCACATGTAATATTTTCAGCTATTACAGTAAGTTTCAGCGAACCCACTTACCTTTAAAAGCTGTTATTTTATAATTATGCTGGATAGCAGCCACCATGTCCTTCCAGAAGTCATATTTTTTCTGAGCATCATGCTGTAAGTGTCAAAAGAAACCTAGTTATATCAAGTACCAGGTATTTTGAGCTTTCATATTAAAACAGTGACAGGAATGCCATTATTTGGAAATGATGCAAAAGTATCTGGAATAAAACAGTTCTAGACAGCACGATTCAGGACATCAGCATTCAGCAGTACCCAGTTTAGCTTTGGGGAACTGCATACAAATTATTGCTCCACTTCAGAAGCTTATTGTAGGGGTGGGAGAAGAAGGGGAAAGGAGAAAAAGATTCATATTTGTAAGGAACATTGTAAGCTCCCTGTAAGCAACGGGGAGCATTAGACAGAACAGTAACTTTCTGAATGAGCCATCCCACTGACATCTGGGAAAAAGAAGTGCTTAATGCTGCAGATAATGTACTTAATTAGGAGATTGACATTATCTACAGCCTGGCACTTGTATCACCTTCCACCTTGAGAAGCGTCAAAACCTTTCACTGTAATTTAGAGGTAACACTCTTAAGTCAACAACTCCATCCCAAACACCATATAAAATATTGATCCAGAGCTGGGCTGAGAAGCATTGCATTGCATTGTACTTTGAAGTCTGCCAAACCCCAGCTCTGGCAGAAGGACAGGGGAAGGCAATCTGTGCTTGTGAACAGTCTCTTGCCATTCCTGGAAAGCTGCTCAGGCACAGAAGAGCTCCAGCTGACCTCAACCACCCTTTCAGCATCTCACTAAGGGACAGGAAAAGCTTCTCAACCAGTTGAGCCCCACAGCACTCTCAAACTCCACAAATTTTAAGGCTGCTAAATTAAACAGAGCAATTATGCAGCCAACCAGTATTACAGAGCAGAAGACTAGCTATGGAGCCTGTAAGAGGTGCTCAGAGTTATAAGGTAATCCAGCAGCAGCGAAGTAACTGTAGTTTGTATACCAAGGAAATTATCTTTGTTGTGTTGCCACTCAAGGCAAATGTTTAAGAGATTTCAAGGCATTGCCACCCTTGCTGTTCTGACCACCACGCTGACACCTGAATAATGACCCATTTTGTAAGCATAAAGCATTTTCTAGAGAGGGAAACACTCAGAAACTGACAAAATCCCAAACAAACCCTTAACTTTGACAACCAAAACCACTTAGTTTAGATGTGCTGAAGTAAACTACTATTTCAGGCCTTATCTACCACAGCGGCTTCCAGAGGAATGGTTTGCCTTTAATTTCACAACCAACAAGTTGCACAAACAAGGCCTTTTGTGCATGACTGATAAGGACTACAGTAATCTGCTTATCATCCATGAGCTCTACAGGTTAAAAGCAGGAAAGACACAATGCTGAAGTTTTCAATTCTTTTTTTTTTTAATCCATTCCCACAGTAAACTGCCACAGAAATACATAAAAGAACTAATAAAGAGAAAAGGTTTCACATCAGCTAGGTTCTAACCAATGTCATTACTAAAAGTTGTACACAGAAGATGCTGGAGAGATCTGCCTAGTGGTGATAGCACTAGCCTACACTAGCGCTAACCTTGAGACAGATGGATTCAACTGTCCACTGCCCTCGCACTCCACGTGGCTGATATGCTCCTTAGTTTGGGGTTTTGGTTTTGTTTGTTTGTTTCTTTTAAAAAACTGTGTCATGAGCCAATACTTCATGAGAGTGTTGTTTGGAAGACAGAAGGATAGTAGTTTAAAAGTCAGTACCCCTCCTTCAAAACATTTGACCTCAGAGAAGACTAAAATACCTGCCAAACTAATTTCTTGCAAATCTACAGCCACTACTTATGAATCTTACAAGAAAACAAACTGATTCCCAAAAAGCACAGAGAAAACTGTTTGCATGCCCATGCAGTCCACCATGACTTTGGTGTGATTAGCAAGCACGACTTTTTTAGCTGACCTATCAGACAAAGCAGTATTTTGTCTAGCTTTTCAAGGCAAAGATCCAAAACACCAAGAAGCTCTTCAGCTTTGGCTGAAAATACGTAAGATTTCTGGCTCTGGACACAGGAAAAGCAGATTCCTTTATAACAGTGCAGAGCAGCCCAGCATCCAGCTCATGTCTAAACCCATTCTGAATCCAAACCTAGCAGTTCTCCCATCTTTTTCCAGTAGAAAGCTTTCCTGATCCTAAAATGTTGTCTGGAAGTGGTAAGAAAATAGTCCTTACTAAACAGGAAACTTCTACTTCCTTTTACAAATGCAGAAGAATATGTGATTGTTTCTAACGCCTAGGACATGGCATTTTGCAGGCATGAGCGCTGGAGAGGCCTAACCACCTCCTGCCTTGTATCCTTCTCACTTGGTTGATACCAGCCTTCCAGGGAATCACTGCAGCTCTCTCTGCTGAAAGTGGGTCAACATCCAGTAAAATATTCAAGAACTGCTAGCTGATAAAGAGGGTGCATGACCCACGTTTACTTGCCCACTGGAGACATGGCTTTGGTTTAATTCTCTCTGACTGAAGACAGCACTGATCCACAGTTGACATTCCAGCTTGTGAACTAGTAACCGAATGTGTAAGCTTATTACACACATGCTATGACACGCTTTCTCTCCCAACAAGCAGGTGATTTGTGCTGAGTGTATATTAAATATAAAATAAAGTAACAGGTGCTACGTCTGAGACAGCGTTCTAAACAGTGAACAGCTTAAAGGAAGGAGGTTAATCAGGCACAAAATTAAGAGTCTTACAATGCACCTGTCCTCAGTGCTTCCTGATAAGCTAGCTTTAGCTAAATCTTCATGCAGCACTTGGGCTTAAGCAGCAATCTAGTCAGTATGCTATGCTGGAGTGGAGGCTAAAGCATCAAGTAAGCTGATACCCAAAGGGATGCACGATATCCAATCACACAGCTGCGAATTTCATTCCGCATACAAAGTTTAGTATTGACAATTTTCAGTGCTGCGGCACTTTGGTGCCTTTAGACAGAAGACTACATTGATACTTTTTTGACTCCAACATATTTACTGTATGAGTAGAACTCTCTCCTGCCTCCAACTCCACAAAAGTTAAAGATTCAAGCCTTAGTTAATACAACCAAGTCAATTAGCATCAAACTTCAAAAGGTAGGATTTAGGATGTTTTATATGTCTAAAAAGCACTGAAAAAGTTTCAAGCAATTGTATTTTCTGTCTAGATAATTCAACATATTTTTTAGCAAAGAAAAAAATGGGATAGTATTCTAGAGGTGTATTTACATCTGCCTATACAGATCAATACATTTAAGACAAAAACAAGTTTAGAAAAGGATGGAATTAAGCTTTCAACTCATTAACACCATGCAAATTAGCAGATTGTATTATTCAGAATATTTACATTAGATTTAATTCAAGTATCATTAAGTATAATTGAAGGAGATTTTAAGAACTATATTCTGCATATCACAGAGTAAACTTGAGAGAACGGTGCATTTCTGTTCGTACCCTAGTAATTTGTGCCCTCTGGTGGAAAAACATTTATTTTGAACATGCTGTGTAGCTCACAATTATCTTTGGTGTCAACTTTAATACACTAAGTCAGATACGAAAAACTCCAGAAAAGCAAAAAGCTGAATGACCTTGATGCTTTTCAATTTAAAAATGCGTGCGAGAAGTGTGGTGAGGGAAGAGAAAGTTAACGCAGTACTTAGTTTCAAACAATCCATTTCTTACCTGATCTAAGCTGTCCACAACCCTTGCACACAAGAGAGCTCCTGGCAGGTCAAAATAATTATCGTACAAATAGTATTTAGCTGGAAAAAAATAATAAAAAATTGCTACTAATTTCTTAGTCTGTATTGTATGCTTCAATCACAAATTAAAAAATACATTTGTATAACAATATAAGCTCCTATTTGGATTTTACTGGTAATAAGCGTTATCTGCTTCCCAGCGTTTGTTAGCCTTTATTCCAACTTTTTATTCTCATAACTGGTAACTGGAAGTTGTTTGTCTATATCAAAGCAGTGAGATTTTAAAAATACATTTTAAGGTTCTAAAAGGTAAGGTGGAAAAGATGGGGGAGAACCATGAGTTTTAAGAGTTGGGACAGTATCATCCAACTCTTCCAAGACATGTGTTTCCCTAGCAGTGGAAACACCGAGAAAGGGTTTGAGAAGTTGTTTCAGAAATATTTTGACACATAGGCTTGCCCTTTGCACACACATGCTGCAGTAAGTGCTTTATTATGTGAGCCCCCAAAACATAACTAAATCAGGAGGGTGCAAATGTCCCCCCAGACACTCTTTCCTGGGAGTGAAATGATGTAAACAGTGATTTTTTTTTTTTGTATTCATCTTGTCTGTGCTGTCTCTTAGGTATACTAAAGCACAAGTCAGCAAAATAGGGATTAACATTCACAAAAGAGACCAAGTGCACTTTTCAATGAATAAGAAAGGCCCATCTGCTGTATGACCAAAAGAAATGTTTCTCTTCCATCCTCTTGAAAAAGATTACCTACCTGCAGTTTATTATAAGCATCACAAATTTATGTCAGCAAAACCTCAAGGAAAATATCCCCATTGCACAGCACAACGTAACTTAACTGAGTACTTTATGTGTGTTACTCAAAATTATCAGGATCAAAGTAAAACAGAGAGGAAGCACAGAGCAAGAATGTAAACCTAGCCAGAGCGTCTTCAAAGTGACTCCTGTCTTAAAAACAAGAAACTTCAGTTGCAGGAGAATAAGTTCTGTTTCCAGACCCGCTTCTGCTCTTTGCACCTGTAGCTAGGCCTCCAGTAAAAGTAGAGATGGTAAAGAGTCAACAGTTAAAAAAAAAATTAAGATTTACCCAATATATCCTAAATGAAATAGGGTGATAATCGCAGACTACTTCATCAAGGAACATTGTGGCCATCTCTACAACCAAAACATGCCTATGTCAGTTCACTTGTCTCATCACTGGTGACCTAAATTTAAATTGAGCTCTAGCATTAGAAATTGAAAACAAAAAAACAACTGTTCCCTTAAAACATTTACCTATTCCAGTAATTCTCAGTTCAAGTATTTTTAAATATATGTGGTAAGAACTAACAGTATCAGACACTGAAGGGGCCAGAGCAATTTTAAAGAAGAGGACATGCTAAGATATAGCTACCTGAGCGGGAAACCATTCCACTGACTGTATTAAAATGCTTCCACTCCCTCCTTCCATATGTCTCCAGGATCTCTTCAGATGTCATGCTCTTTGTACCATGGCTTGCCCTGTTTGATGCGTTATTTATATTAAAAAAAAAAAGAAAAATAAAAAGGTTGAAAATAGCCAAACTATTCCTTGAGCACAGTTACATATTGCGACTGAATACTGAGGCGGATGCATGTTGATCAGAAGTAACTCTCTTTGTAACTCAGAAGTTTCCCAGTGCCTAAGCTTTTATCATATACATTACAGTCCTCGACAAAAGCTCTGCTACACAGAGGCTTGGCTGGCTCGGGGCATGGCTACTGTGCCTCACCTGCTAACACAATCACTCTGTACTGCTCGAATGTTCTCAATTGTGTGAGGACACTCGCTATACTTGAACTATCAATATACACTGCACAATAAAACAGAGTGCAGAAAGCCTATACATCATTCTGAAGCGTGGTAACATTCACAGAATGCAGGGCAAAACTATGGAAAAGTGCTAGTTTGAGCCCTGTGAGCAGCTGTGTAACACAGAAGCACGCACAAGCCTTTTTAGGAATTAAAAACCAACTAGCTTGACCACCAAATCATGCCCCAAATGAATGCAGAGATTCCATTTCTGAAGCAAACACAGGCCATGCCAGAAGAATTAATCCTGTATCACTCTTCCTTTTACTGTGGTATATCCTCCAGTCTTGACTTCTGCATTTAATACTGCAAAATTCATGGTACTAAATGAATTTTGAGATACGCTGCAGAGACTCACAGATATTTTTCCCTTTTTTCGATGAGATCTGATTTTCCCTAGCATACTCAAGCTCCTTCTCCCACATGCTATGAAAAAAAAAGTAAGAGTCTATCTTGAGTACTAAATTAAACAGATTTTCATTTTGGGAAAAAAATAAGGGGAAAATGAGACTGAGATTGACGTATTTCATATATATGTACCTTTCAGATTTGTGATTCAAAATAGCAGTCTTCTATATTAAAAAAAAAAGGAGTGAAACTAGGGATGTACTAAAATGATAACTGAAGGCAAAATACAGCTGATGAGAAGAAAAACAGAATTTTGAAAGTGAATATGTTGATTTCTGTATTTCATTTACCTCAAGCTGTTTAAATTATATGTTGTAAGCCTGCAGAACGTTGAATGTGTATGGTAGAAAGATAATGCTGCTGGCATCATTAGCATTAGTCATTAGCATTGACTCTGACTCATGTTACTCACAATTCAAAGAAAGACCTTACCCATGATCTTAGCAGAACTGGACAAAGAATACCTTGGTACCTACTGAAAAAGTGAATTTATTTTCACAATTAGTATGCCCTCAGAGTCTTAGATATTTATTAAAAATGAGATATTCTTTACTAGCAGCTAACATGGAAATACTACAAAGACTGCTATGTAACACTAAGAGAAACCAAGCGCCACATTACTACAGAGTATTTAAATTTTTACATCTAATAAACGTATGCATGTTGAAATTAGTACTTCAAATATTTAACAAAACTGAGATGGCTTTCAGAAAGATGATAAAATTTTGGTGTTTGTTTAACAATACAAATTTACTGTCAATATTACCTTAAAACTGTTCCATCTTCTGCAAGTTTCAGGAAATTTCCTTCTTCAATGTCCAATACCAAGCCTTTACAGCTAAAAATATTTTTTTAAGGAAGAAACAAACAATTAATGCTTTCAGAGGAATGCCTTGTTATATATCAGAATAGTGAAATCCAGCTATAGAAGCTATACAACGATGCTACACAAAAGTAGCAAAATCAGAACCCTTCAGATACTTCCATGTTTTAACAATGCTTTATATATGCAAATACATATTACTGCAATGAGGACTGGGTTTCACTTACATAGCAAATTCCCACAAAATAAATCCTGTTCCATTGTTCAGTGAGTTCAGCGATTGTTCATATAGACAAGGTTGGAGGATTAAGGTCCAAACATATACAACTAAGAAACGTGATATTTAAGCGACTTCTATTAAATATATTTTTTCTTGGTGGCAACTCCCCTACTTATTATTACTAGACTGATAAATTATTAAATGAGAGAGGGGTAGAACATGGTTCTAAATCAGGCAACTGAATATCTAAGGAGCACGTGAGGCAGAAGCACTGCCATGCTAGCCAGTGCTAACAAGGTTAAGAGTTGGCAGCATAGGACAGCAATGCAACAAGAGTTCCTAACTCTCCTGGTAAATCCAATCTACACTCGCTTAGGCTGTTTGAAAAATTAATTCAGAGTTCAGTGGCTAGAATAATGAATAAACAAGACTATAAAAGTAATGCCACCTTCATCCTCTGTTACAAGGTACCGAGAGGAAAGATGATATGTCACAAAGGCAGCAAGCAGAACTCAGCCTTTCACAAATGACACATGGCTACCAGCACTGTAGGCTTGCAAGTCCATGTCAATGGATTCCTAGCTCCAGTAAAGGACCAAGGCCAAGGTATCTAGATCTTAACAAGGATTTCATACTTCAGAGTCCTCAAAATATGAGAAATCTATTCTAAAAAATTAGTGATAACCTGGCCTTCAAGCCCAAACACTCCTGGCCTGGTTAATAAAGTTGGAAGGTCAAAGATTTATGTTCAAGCTCCTCCCTCGAGACCACTGAGACTCAGAGCAGCAACTTGCATTTAATCTTTTAATCTTTTCGCATCACAGCTTTGTGTCTGATGTGAAGTCTACCTCCTCGTATGTCACTCTTCCTCGGTTCCTCAGAAGACTGTTGAGATTATTATGCCTCACATAAACATGTCTGTGGAAAAAAAAGCCACTAAATTCTGATGGTTACTAGATTTATCAGTAGAATTGAAGGCAGAAGACAAAGGAGACATATAAAATAAGAGTAAATAAAAGTGTTTAGACAGCTAGAAGCACAAAGCAAGTCTGGATACTCAGCTCCCTCAAAATACCACATTAGAAGTATTTCATGACAAATAGTTGTTCAACCACATATTTAAAACTGTAATTTTGGATTTATCTATTGGGCTTAACAATCATAACACAACTGCTTATTAAGAAAACCTGTTTACCAAGCTTTGTAAAAGTTACAGCATAAAGGAAGTTCTGAAGAAAGTTTCTGTGACTTTCAACATACTCACCAGAAGTCTAAGTAGTCCGGAGCTAGAGTCAGCAAGTCTTCATCATAACCCTTCTCTGTTACCAGATACTGGGCAAAACTATCATATATTAGCTACAAATAAAAAAAATAAAATATTGCATTAATTGCATTGATTGAGACCAAAGATATTGTTTCCCCAGAAAGTGGCAAAATGTAAGCGTTAATGCCTCCTAAGGAAAATCAACCCAGGAAACTATGAGCCCTGTCCCACAACCTCCACTACTTGGAAACAGTGCCTGAGACTATTTTCTGTCATTAGGTGGAAAATGGCTCAAGATGCTCACACAACAGGTCTGGTGCAATGTGTCCAGTATAACCAAGTTTACAGCATTCTACCTTATTGACCCTGTGCTTCAAGATTGCCGGAAAAACAAGATGGTAAATACTTCAGACTAGTTACTACCTTACCCTTCCCCAGACTTCTTTTTTTAATAATAATTATTATTTTGGCTAGGTTTTTTCCTTTTTAATTTTAAATGTCAGTTACCAAGACCTCAACATGCAGCTTCCAAACAATACTTCAAAAGCATCTGAAGAAAAATATTTTGAAGGAAATATACAAGTACTAAGTATTTATATTTGTTAGTATTTGTATGTTTAGAAAGAACACTGTTAAAGTCTGGTACAACAGTCAGCAATTTATCAATGTAACATGCAGGTAAAGTTGTATGAGATTGTCTGCTTAGATGCGCTCTAGTCCTTAAAGGCCATACAACGATAACAATTGCTACCTTTTTCTCATGGTTCTTCCATTAAAAGCTACTCCCTGGCCTTTTTTTCTTGATAACAAAAGCTGCTCTTGAAATGAATATGAATAATGCCTAAGAAAGACTAATATGAAGGCCAACATTGAAAAAGCAAGAACTAATTGCATCTTGAACTCTGCTTGTCAGCATATTCAAGGCATTTTGATTTCCAATAGATAAGGAGGCATGCAATGGGCAGGTTTCAGTCCGTCTCTGTGCTGTGAGAAGATGACAAGTGAAGTAAGGTTAGGAAGTGTATTTTCTTTTTTTCTGTTTGGTGGGTTTGTTTTTTTTTTAAGTTAACAATAGCCTAACATCTGCCTCCAACACACAAAATTCTTACCAGGAAGAAAGCGCTTGTGCAAGACGTGATGCGTGTGGCATAAGAGTATGGAAGGTAAGTCTAGAGTTGTATAGTTCCCAGTGGGAACATAAGAAGAGCACAGGTATTTTAAAACTTTCTACTATTGAGCCCTCCTTGGTAAAAAGGATGCCACTCTACAGAAAGTCACTCACAGCTGAAGGAAGCAACGTAACTTTTCAAAACAGGAGACACCGAACCACACCAATTTATAAACGGGACATCTCATAAACATTAATTTCTATAGCAAATTCTTAAGTACCTTGCAATTAACGTGAGAGTCCCAGGCAGCACAAAATGTACAGTAGGTGAATAGAGGCAAAAAAAGAGGGGGGAGAGGGACACTATAAGCATCGGTAACACAAAATAGGTCTGCAGCAAAATCCTGATACCCATGAAGATGGATGAGACAGCGAAACACTATCAGGGAGTTTAAAAAAAAAAAAAAAAGGAGACGCGCCAAGGGCGGGAAGGCACTGCACATGTGCACATGACAGCAGCTCCTTTCCGCAAGGGACAACAAGGTTAAGGCACAGAATCACAGAACAGTTTGGGTTGGAAGGGATGTCAAGGATCATCTAGTTCCAACCCCCCCGTGGCGGGCAGGGACACCTCCCACCAGACCAAGGACGCCGATCAGAGATGCTGAGGACCCTTAACCACGGCGTTTTACTCTAAACGCCTCAAAGTTTGCCAAGGTTGCCTGCCCAGAGCGTTGCGGACTCCGCTCGCAGCATCCCTGGACCCGGCGGACGGGGGGGATGCGGGAAAGCCCTCGGGAAGCACCATATTCAAGGCAGAGGAGACGTCTCCTCTGCCTTGAACATGGTTCCTCTTGTCTTTCGGGGTTTCCCCGCGGGCAGCCGAGCGGGGAGCCCGGGGTCCCGCTCCCGCCGCTCTCCCTCCGGCGGCGCCGCGCTCACCCGTGCGCTCTGCGGGAGGTGATACCGGCACAGCGTGTGGTCCAGGTCGAAGCCCATCACGTCGCAGTCACCCAGGCAGAAGTCGCGCTGCATCGCCGAGCCGCCGCCACCGCGGGGAGGCGGGCGGCGGAGGAGGAGGAGGAAGGGGAGGAAGGGCACAGCGGGCGGGGCTTGGCAGCGGGGCGGGGCGAAGGCCGCTCTCCCCCCGCCCCGCCGGGGCCGCTCGCACCTGCGGGAGCGGGTCCCGCAGCTCCGGGGGTGGGGAAAGCTTGGCGGCCGAGCCCCCGGCAGGGAAAGGGAGGCTCGGGAAACCGGAGCTGGGCAGCGCCCGGAGGCGCGTTGAAGCGCTCGGGTTTAACAACAACGCGTTTCCGCCGAGGCCGCCCGTGCGGGGGAGTTTCCGTGCGTGGGTCCGGCCCTCGGAGCTGCTCGTCGAGGGCGTTCCTGGCAAATGCTGCTCGTCAGGGGGTGCTGTGCTGAGAATGGGGAGCACGTTGCGGGGTGGGGGGAAAAGGCAACGGGTATAAACTGGAGAGGGGCAGACTTAAACTAGACATAAGGAAGAATTGCTTCACTATGAGGGTGGTGAGGCCCTGGCACAGGTTGCCCAGGGAAGCTGTGGCTGCCCCATCCCTGGAGGTGTTCGAGGGCAGGTTGGATGGGGCCGTGGGCAGCCTGGGCTGGTGGGAGGTGTCCCTGCCCATCGCAGGGGCTTGGAACTGGATGATCTTTAAGATCCTTTCCAACCCAAACCATTCTATGATTCTAAAAAAGAAGTGAGCCTTGGTTCATGTGAGGGCAGCCAGTCAGTGCCACACCGCGCGAGAGAGAATCTTCTTACCTAAACAGAAACGCTACGGGTACTGCGTTACCAGTGTCCCTGTGGGGCACAAGCAGCGCTGTATGTACATAGACGGAGGTTAAACCTCCCAGAACCCTGTAGGTAACATAACTACCTTTTAATTTCTTGACAGCTTTAGTAATCAATAAAAGAATAATGTTAAGAACAATACAGCCAGCCTCCAGATAACATAATCAAACGGGTGTTCTAGTAATTACTTGCCTGGGAAGTATCACTGCAGTGCAATTGCAAAGAAAGTACCATCTTAAAGGAAATACAGTGCTTGGAGAAAAGTAGACAGTTGAGAGCTGCGTTGACTTAATTCTGTTCTCAATGGTTGAACTTCAGTAGCTTCTAGGTAAGGCCATACCTGGGATGCTTAAATAGCTGGGTTTGACAGCTTTGTTAGCAGGTCCTCCTCATTCCTCTCTGCAAGTCTTTTCTCTCTGTAGACCACTGGCATCATCAAAACTTTGTTTGGATTCACAAAAGATGAAAAAGCCTAGTTCATGTCCTCTGCAAATAAACAGATATATATTTAATTCTTGTATGGCTAAAAAGTATCTGCATCGAGAGCAATTGTTATGAGACATTTAATGCAAGTCATCTTTTCCAGCATCGCTTTCCCGAGTACAGCTGTAAGTTGTGTTGTGCAGGTGGCAAAGTTGGAGTGCGTAACCATAGCAGCAGTGCACAGCAGCAGGTTTGGTTATATGAAAATAATTATGTTTTGATTATATCGAGTTACAGTTTGATTTTTTGCAGAATGGCTCAATGATTATTTGGTATTCCACAGTGGAAATGCTTTTGGAAGTACACTCGCATAGTTGAATGAGTTACAATGCATTGATAAATTAAAATTCAGTTTGCTGTGCTTAGGTAGACAGAGTTGAGAGAAATTTAAATAACATGACCTGTTACATATGTTTAAAAATTCTACAGAGAAGTTCAGTATCAGATTAGAAAATGAACTAGACTGGAAAATACATGGAAATTAGGAATAAAATTCACTGATGCTAATAGTAGGACAGGATAAGCACTTAAGGTGTCAGAGCAAGAAAGAAATGGATTTCATAATTTTACCTCAGACCATTGTAAACCAGCTTCTTTCAAAGGCTCACAATATCTCCTACAGATATTAATGTACTTTCTAATGCTATTTGTATGTGTATATATATATGCACACTACATATATAGCATATCCCTTACCTTGCATATATCATAGAATCATATGACTCATAGAATCACCAGGTGGGAAGAGACCCACCGGATCATCGAGTCCAACCATTCCAATCAAACACCAAACCATGCCCCTTAGCACCTCGTCCACCCGTGCCTTAAACACCTCCTGGGAAGGTGACTCAGCCACCTCCCTGTATACCATAAATTACATACACGTAATGATAGATATGTGTATGTTTTACATATACAAGGTCCAACACAAAACAAATGAGACTAAGCTTATAGCTCGGGAACCGAGAGTGGGAAGGGAGACGCAAAGAGAATGTTACAGAACGTGTTCTAACCGGTTGAGTCTAAAGGCTCAACTCGATCGCTTCACTCAGTACAAGTAGATGCATGTAAAAATATAGACGTTCTTTTACCCTTGATTGGAAAACGTTCATGTGCAAGACTGAACAGCAAGTTAACATTGAGACAACGTGCCAGCACACAATGTTTTGTCTGTGAAGCAGTTTTTAGCTAGCAACAACATCACTGTGCTTGAGCACCCACCCTGTTCAGCAGACCTGGCTCCCTGCAATTTCTGCCTCTCCCCAAAGATCAAGTAGGGGCTCAAAAGAACCCATTTTTTGTTGGCAGAAGATGTGAAAGCAAAACCAACGGAGATCCTCAGCAGCCTTTTCAGAAAATGATATGTAGAATTGCTTTGAACATTCGCAGCATTGTATGCAGCTCTCTGTCAACTCAGAAGGGAGCTATTTCGATGGTGACCATAGCTGACTTTTTTAATTGGTTAAATAAAAAGACTTACAGGCATAGTAACTTTTTTTGTGTGTTGGACCTTGTATGTTATATAAATATATATATGCATATATATTTGAATAGATGCATACGCACGTATTTATGTATTTTCTAAATTAACAAGTGTGAAACCTCAGAATACAGAAAGAGATTAATCAAAGAACTCACACAGAACAGGGATCACAACTATAAAGATGAGGCAGCAGGCTCTGAGCATAAGACAAAGCTGCTCAGTTTAGGGAACAAAGAGCAGATTCCTGACCCAAGGAAGTCAAGGACCACAGTTTCAGTCAATTTCAGTAGGTCCAAGAGTTCTCCCATAGCTACTGTTTAATTTAAAGTATTTCTGACTTATAGTAAGTGCCTTAAAGTATGTCTGACTTGCAAATAATATCAGTACACCTTTCTTATTCCAGAAAGACTTCTTTTTCCCCCCCCACAAGGACTCCTGCAGCTTCCAAGGTTGTATTTAGATTATGGCAGTTTACATTTATATATTTCTTTGCCACGTCTGTGAAACATTTTATATGAAAACTCAGCACAAAAACAACCTGACACACATCTAGACAGATATGAAAATCATAGATTCAATGATGGAATAATGGGATAGTTTGGCTTGGAAGAGACCTTCAACAATCGCCTAGTTCCAACCCCTTGGCCACTGTATCTGCTGTTAACTGAATGTAATCTTGAATATCCATTGTGAGTGCTACGCAACTATATTGGTAGTAATGACTAGCTATCTTAGAATTAACAACACAAAAGTACTAATCTTATTTAATCTTAAACCACTTTGTGAGGAACAAAACTCACCAATGGAGAGATTCAGCAAGTTAGATTTCAGATGCATGAAGCTGAAGATTGAATTATGACAACAATATAGAAAATATTGATGAAGATAATTGGGTTTCAGTTCTGGGAAAAAAGAAGACAAATGAGAGAACATCACTTTCATATTCACTATTCACAACACAAACCTGATAACAGGAAAGTCTCCACAGCCTGATGTCAGCACACAACCCCCAAAATTTATTTCTTCTGTCTTAGAAGTGTTGCTTTTTCTTTCAGTTTCTTCTTTTCAAATGAATCCTTTAAACATACTGACAACCCACTTCTAGGGCCTTTCTCAGAAAAATCTGCCTTTAATCAAAATCCCCCTCAGTAGCAACTGATGACCTTAATGTGTTAACAGCGCCTTTTAAGATTACTTTTACAGCTCCATCTTTGAACTTTGTTGAACTTTGATGGTACAATGAGCTACTCAGAGATGTCCACATCACTGAGCCTGACCTTTGGGGCTATTAGGTCCTGATAAATTTTTAGGTTTCTCCATGGTTAATTTATGTGTCACAGACTTTAATAGACATAGAAAGGTGTGTTTTGTTTCTCATCGTGCCCTGTGTCTGCTTTGCAGACATGTAGTTTTAGAGCGCAGGTGTGTACTAACATGCCTTGGAGTGTTAAAGGAATGTAACAGAATCCGGTGACATATATAAAGGCACAAGAACCACATCAACATACCTCAAATAAATGTTGGCTGTCACACAGAAGCTGCAAGCCTCTGAGCAAGACAGGTACTCCAGCTCCTCGATTCCTTTGTCCTTAAGAGGGCAGCATTACGATACAGTGGAGGATCTTTCTGAGTTAACTTTGAATCATCAGCACCTTAATCTATTCTGTTTTGCTCAAACTTTGCTTTTATTTTCCTGAGGCTGTGTAAGTTGACTTTGTCAGCTGTGTTTTTTTTCCTGGCTGCGCAGTTGCAGACAATTGCTTATTTAGGCAAAGGCTATAAGAGTTCAATTAAAAAAAGGATGAGGCCTCTCACATTGCTACAGAAGAGTGTGCAGTACTGATATGATACACTTTTGGTTCTGAACTATCAGAGGAATAAGCTAAGAATATACAGAAGCAGGCCTCAGACTTATTACAAGGTGATGCTTTAACAGACATAGATCTAACAACACTAATTCTTTTCAAGGATATTGTGATTCTCTGGTCAAACTCTTATTTGCTTCAGTCACTTGCACTAACTAGTTTTTTAGTAGACATTTAAAAGTTTAGCAAAATACTACAAAATTTTCAGAAGTGACACAAGGGGTGCCTTGTTTCTAGGTAGGAAAGCCAGAGAACACACATAGAGAACACACTTAGCTATTGACCAAGATTTAAGATTTGATTAAATTCTAGCAATTTCAGAAGTTTATTGGGTTATTTAGTAGCCTTTTATATGACACAAAATATGGACACATCAGCTTTTTCAGCAGAATTCTGCACATACAATTTATAGCATCCTGCTGGGAGTGGGACATCTGATTATATCTGGCACCTCAGTACTGTATTGATTACATTCTCTGCATAGAAATGAGCCTTATACTACTAGAGAGGCAAGATTCCCAAAACTAAACTCGAGGTGTCATTAAAGGGTTTTAACAGGCAGTAATCCACCAGGAGCTCAGAACCTCAAAAGTCTGCTTGTTGTCCTTATCCCCTCTCTGAGATCTTGTAATCTAACTCAGGCTGTTCCCACAGAATAAGAAACAAGGAAATGAAAATCAATGATTTTGTCAGTGAGTCATAGCTGATACTGATTGCTGGACCCCTAGTGAGTATGTATTTTAAAACTCTGAGTAGTTGTCTAAAGGCACTTTGAAAGATTTTTCTTTTTGAGCTGGATGGATGCTACATTTAGTCAAAAGAAATGGTACTGGAAATACGGACTTTTTGAGAAGCTGTACTTCCATAGTAGACCTGTATGTGTTTTATGGTGAGAGAACTGTGCAGCTGCTGTGATCTATGGGATACTGCTTTATGTCTTCTGTCCTTATTTCCCATTAATTCCTGGTCTATTAATGTGCAGATGACTTAATCACTTATTGCTTCAATTTCTTCATGACTAAAATTGGAATGTGCCTAATTCAGACATTCTGAGGATTTCTGAATCGTTCAAGTACGTTACAGGCCTGCATTGCAAGCCATTGACTTGCTAGTGAATGCACGAAAGACAAATCTGATATATTTCAAGACGCAGTCTTCAAGAAGGAATAGAGCTATTGAACAGCCAGTGGGAAATGCCACAACTATAAAACTATGGACTTAAAGATAACAGAACTGGGAAAGACTTAACCACAATCTTCTTCTTGCTTTGGGGCAGGATCAATTTAACTATAAACATCCCTAATAGTCAATTGTCAAACTCCTTAAAAAGGAGCAAAGAACCCCTGAGGCAATTTCTTCCAAACTGTTTAACAGTCCTCACATACAGAATACTCTGAACTTTCTCTATGCACCTCTCCCTCATATCAAAACAAAGTCTCTGTTCCTCTAATGCATCCTTTTTTCTTACATCTTGTCCTGTTTCTAGCAGGTGTGAGAACCATGTCATTGTGCGTGAGTCTTCTATTTCAAGGCTGTTACTGTATGTTTTCCGACACTCTCTGTCTTGTTCTTGAAAGTCCTTCCTTAAATGCTGAAGAGTTTTGAGCCTGCTTAGCTTTCATTCTCAAACTGGCTGGCATTCATTCATTACAAAACTGGTCCATATCTTTTTTTTCCCCTGGAATCAACACCTGGACACATTGCTCCAGTTTTGGCCATACTAGGGCTGAGTACAGAAATAATGAATGCACAGTAACGTAACACAGTCTGTGCTTTCATACAAGTTACTTAGTTCATTACCATAATCACCAGTTAGGGTTTTCAAGATCAGATTCTATCCTATCACTGTGATAAGTAGTCAGATAATTTTTTTTCCTTTTTACAATAAGCTATCTTTCTTAAGGGTGATTGATCTTCTGCTTAAGAAACATTTTATTTTGTCTGTGTGTGTTCATTACTGAGTATACTAGACACAGAATAATTTTCCTTGGAGCAGCAATAATAAAATGCTAATAGCAATGCTTATAAATCTCAAATATAGGAGCTAATTTTGAGCATAAATTGCATTTGATATTTACTGTTCTTTTTCTGCCTCTAGAGGGTGCCTTGTAATGATCTGATGAAAGCGCAAAAAAAGTATGCTGGATTTTGTTATGCAGGAAGTGATCTAGAAGAATATATTCTAGAACTCTAAGTATGTACTAAGCCTCAAGAAGATTCTGTCATGCTGATGTAACTTTTTAAAGATCTGTACCCTGTTTCTGTGTAAATCTGTGAAGAAGGTCAAAGACACCTCTTCTAGTTTTAGGAAAACAGTATGTTCATGCTAACCTATGTTGTGTTGAACCTCATGCTGTTCTCAGGGAGAGGAGGAATTCCCATAGGGTTTAAAGCTGTGGAAACAAAGATGGAGAGATATGAATTTGGAAAAATTGTGTCAGAAAAGGAGAGTAAATTATTTTGTCTTCACCGATAGAAGTCTGTATTAAAAGTGCCCCTGAACTTCTCACTAAAGGTGCTTAATTCTTATCCCCTTTCCTTAAGCTTATAAAGACCACATCTTGCATGCTGGGTAATGTTCTTTGTACAGCTTCTCACTGCATTCCTTTGAAAGACAGATATAGCAGAAAGAAAAGAGGAGATAGGAAGATATATCAAAAAGAAATGAGGAAAGAGGGGAGAAGAATACAGAAATGAAAGAAAAGGAAGAAGAGTAAGTGTACATATTTGCAGGGAAAGTTGGATCAGTTTCATTTGTAAAACTTCATCTTTTGAAGACACAGGAAACAAGTAAGGCTGATGCTGAAACACAGTCAAGAAATAATTTCATATACTGCATCTTTACCTTTAAATAAAGATTATTCTAAACATAAGTCAAAAACTGATATAAAAGTAATACATGAACTAAGGGTAAAAAAGAAATCCTGCTCTCAGTTAAACCAGTAAGTAAATTGTCACTGACTTCAGAGTATGAAAAACATCACTTTAAGACTTATTATACTGGATCAAATATAGAAATTAGTCACCTAAGTATTGGTATTTTTTGATCCTCAGATAATATCTGTGCTTCGGAAGGTAGGTAGGTAAGATAACTGTTTTTAAATCAGTTGTGCTATGGCTACACTATGGTGTTTAAGATTGTTTCCAGAGTGTAACACATGCCCTGGCTGCTGCTTCCCAACATAATTTTGAAGTAAAACCTGGGATTATACCTTCCATTTCTGCTTATCTTTTCATATGGAAAATATGTAAGTGCACATCCTGAGATTGCCGTAGGGCACTTCCAATCCCCTTTCCTCTGGTTTATACAGATAATGTCTTCCATGTCAGGTAATGTTCTTTGTACAGCATCTCACTGCAAAATGGTGAAAAACAGTTAAAGCAGAAAGAAAACAGGAGGTAGGAAACTATATAGAAAATATGCAAGGAGAGATAGAGACCTGGTCTAGGAGGTGTATGGACACTGCACAGGGTTTGTACAATCACAGGAACTGATTATAAATCCAGCCCTTGTCCTACAGAGAGATTTTAGCTGTACAAAATCCTAGTGTGTGCACAATTTACAGTAATGTGAAGCAATTTGTTTGTATAAATGTAGTTTATCTAGCAGGAAGAGTAAAATAAAATGATGTGGAGAGGGAGGTGCTGATCTCTTCTCCCTGGTTTCCAATGGCTTGGGAATGGTTCAAAGGTGTGCCAGGGGAGGTTTAGACTGGACATTAAGAAACATTTCTTTACTAAAGGGGTGGTTAAACACTGGAACAGGCTTCCTAGAGAGGGGTTGATGCCCCAAGCCTGTAGTATTCAAGAGGCATTTGGACAGTGCCCTTAAGAACATACTTTAACTTTTGGTCAGCCCCAAAGTCGTCAGGCTGTGTGGCTACATGATTGTTGTAGGTCCCTTCCAATGGAAATTAGTCTAGTCTATTCTAATTTACTCTACTCTGTTTAAAAAAATAATAACAAGTGTTTTTGCACTCTTTGAGTAGGTGTAACGAGTACGGTACTTTGATACACTATTCCTTTCCATCTGTACCTCTTTGGACTTCTCTGTTTCTCTGGATGCAATTCCATTTTCTGAAAGTAAAGATGTTAAATCATGTTTATAATCATCCATGGCATAACATGCAGACTTTCATAGAGTTATGTGAGAAATTATCTTTACCCATCATAAAATCTTCATAAATATATGCTTTCTAAATTTAAAAACTATCCACATCAGGGTCAGTTTTGGAATACATTTTCTTAAAAGAATGTCATGTTTGCTGATAATTGTCATCCACTTACCATATTTTTTCCCACCCAGATATAGATTCTATTAGAAGTATTTTTCACGCCTTAGAGAGCTATAGCATAATTTTATTCAGAAAGGCTGCTTCATAGAAAGCAAATTAACTTGCAATTTTTAACAGTGTGTGCTGTATATCATTTAGAATAACGTACGATAAAAAGAAAAATAATGGCTGAGGTCTGGTCCCATTTTAGAAAATGGCAAAACGTGCATTTTAAGCAGAGTGAGATCTGATTGTTTGAACAAATGGAGAAAGTCTCTATTCTGTCACTCCTTGACAGAGCCTTATTCCTCTGTGTTCATTTCTTGTCAGACGTAGCCTGTTTCAGGTCCAAATTCAGCTAATAAATAAGGAACCCTCATAACCAAAGCACTTGAAGATGTACTTTTAATGCTTTCTAGAGCAGAGATGGATTACTGGATCAACCTTATGAAAATAAATAGCCAGAATTTTCTCATTACAAGTGCAAAAGATTTAAAGTTGGAAAATGCCGAATCAAATATAACTTTATGTCTTTGTGGATTTACAGCTTAAGATAATATACAAAATCAGGAACATGATTAATCAATGAGAGTAAACAGTTTTGTCAATTGTAAAATTATACACATAATTTATTTTTATTGAAACGAATGACAATTTGCAAATTACAGAAACAAAATGGAAGTACTGATTCAAAGGATTCTAAAAAGCTACAAAGTGGTGGTAATATGTTCCATTCTAATGTGCAAATGGAAAGAAATATAGCTGAAAAGATAGCTGTAAAAAAAATATTACTGTGCTTTATTTCAATTTGTCACATTAACCACTCCCACAACTAAATGTTGAATAGTTTAAATTGTTTCCCAAGCAGACATTCAGAGCAGTATATATTTGCTTTTCTTCTAATTTCTTTAAAGAACATTTTACTTAATATTTTACTTTGCTGGAACATTCAACTTGCTTTATCATTATGCATCAAGAATTTTTTCTAAGCAAGGTATATTGTGTCACATATATAAATTAGCATATATTAGTGCAGCACTATAACTAGTTACTTGAAAAAGTTTATACAATATAGAAAGTGATGATACAGGTGGTATGATTGTTAAATAATCATAATTATTTAATTATGATTCATGTATTTTATATCTCAATATCTTGTTTTCCCACATGGAATTTTTTTACTCTTTACAAAATTTGAAAAAACTACAGAGGGAAATGCTTGGTTATGTTGTGATCTCATCTTATTCTTAAGAAAAAATATTCTAGCTTTCAAGTTCCAGTTTGAACTGCCTCAGATTTTTAAAGAAAATTGTTGGTGGATATTGCCTTGGGATATTCTTCTTTTTCCCCAGCAGATTATCGTTCTGATTGTAATTGTTCTCCACATAGCATAGGGGAATTGTTTCAAACATCATGCATCATCACTACCAAAGCCTAATGCTCAGTGATGCTCATCCTCTGTCTCTGAAATATGGAACAACATATTTATGAGTTAGAGGAGGGTTCATTTACTCTACAACTCTATGGTTTTATGTAATTATACCAGTTCTTCCATACAGAGCATATACACATCAATAAACAGAGGAAATATCTATAATGAAGACTCATACAAAATCGTTTTTGAAAGCATGGAATACAAATAAAAATTCTTGCAAAACGAGAGTTTTGAAATATTATGGATTCAAATCTTATCTATACTTACTTAATATGACTCAGTCTGAGACCTTAATTCATGCAAAGCAATACCTCTTTCCAAAAGCACTTCAATTAATATGTGTTGCAGATTAAGTTTGCACTAGGCTTACTAAAACATATCATATTAACATTATTTTTCTGTCCATTCAGGCAACTAAGAGAAATACGTTTCACCACCTTGTTTAAACATGATTGTTTTGTAGAATAAGCAAGGCATAAAGAATATTGACTTTAAGTTAATTAGAATTTGATTTAATGGATTTAGAGGACTGTAAATTAATCCTTTAAGTAATGGTAAGGCTCCTTGCAAGAGTCTTAGTTTTACAGGACTTTGTAAGCAGCATACAGAATATACTTCAGATATCTATCATACTCAAACCTATAGCACCAATATGGAGTTTATTTCTTTATGGAACAAGGAAATCTACTGTGAAAGAAATGGGAAATTATGTAGTTTGAAGGGAGAAAGTGCTAGTTGATTTAATAGATTTGTTTCCTTTTTCAAAATCTTGTCAGATGCAGATTGTAAATAACCCATCTTTGTTTTAAAGTGTTGCATATTTCAAGAAACTACTTGCAGTATTAATGATTTTTTTTTTAAAAATAATATAGGAACCAGAATGCTACATTTCAGTATCCATGCTGTAAATGTGCCATTCTGGTCATAATAAATTCATCTTTCTTGATAATTATTGCTGGCTGTAAGCATGAGGTGAGACTCTTGCATCAAAGTGTTTTTGCTAATACTATTAATCAATGTATCTGATTAAATCTTTCACAGTCACTTTACATCCAGTAGCTTATTTATTTGGACAATTTCTGGTTTGACACTTAGCCTCCAAAACAAACTAAGTAAAGATGCCAAAGGCCGGTAAGCAGCAAAGATATGTTTGGCCTCCTTTTGCAAAAAGAAAATACGTTGAGATGCAAGGCAAAAGAACTAAACTAAGCCCAGGAATAGGTACTGCAAAGCTTACCCTGCTGAATTATATATAATAATAGTGCAGAGGATTTGGGCAATGGTATATATAGAAATGCCCTTCAATATACGTGATTATCCTCATTCATACCAAATTGTAAGCATGAAAATTAGGATTATGGGATTTATCAGTTTCTATTTTTCAGTAAAAGTGGCAAGAACATTTTCATTACATATTAATTTACTTTCTTGACTATGATAAGGTTACATAGTTTCCAAAACATAAAGAATACTGCTTAATTTTCAGAAATGCAGAGAATCCTCAACAAGGCCACCAGGATGGGAACAAAGGTCCTTGCTGTGGCCACCACAGCTCAGCCACAGTCCTGTACAACACAGCCTTGGGAATCTACTCAGCAGTTCTCAGCACCCCTACTTCTCTCTCTTTTTGACAAAAGTTTTGAATCTTGCTAGTGAATCTCGTGTCTGTTTGTTAAAATCTACTTGTTTCAGAAATAGTACTTATCCCGAAGAGTTGGTTGGTAGGAAAGTAATCTGGTTTATAGTTATTGACCACTTGTCTTGTAAAGTCAAGCAGGGACATAAATTGGGAGAGAAGATTAATTTAATGGCTGGGTTTATTTGAGGTAAGATATTTATATACACAAATGTTTGTGACCTTAGGCCCCATTCTAGCTATGGTTATAAATCCTTACCTGAATGGTATCAATGAATGCGATGTGATTTCTAATAGATATATATATGTTGATACCTGAGTGTAAACATGAGTCTTGATTCTGAAAAGAGATGGGCTGTGCAATATATGTGTATGCAAAGGTTTGCCAGATTAATGGCCAAGTTGCCAGAACCATGAAACATTACAGGAAAAGTCAGTCAAATATGCAAACTGATAAAAAACCTCAGATAAATTAATACATCTTTTCTAATATTTAATACACCTGTTTCAGTATTCTTTGGGTTTAGTAGATGGAGATCATTCTTTAAAGAAAACTGATGTAGATTATTTTTCCACACAGGTCTTTCCCAACTTTGGATATTGTCCATCAGACCTAAGAAAAGTAAGTATCTCTTGGATACCTGTGTTCTTATTGATCTGGGTAGTGATTAATAATTGCTGTGGGGAAAAACTATCTCCAATGGTGCTCATTACAGATTGTGAGGTTTAGTGATCTCTTAATGTGTATAGTTCTTTCTCCTTTATTCAGTTTCTTTTGCAGCATTGCAGAAGAGGAGTGAGTAAGCAGTTGCCTATCCTGCTTCAGTGAAGATGCAGCTGATAACCATAAACTTTCTGTGGAGACTTCTTTCAGTCATTCTATAATCCCTAGTTTGTCAATAGCCTTCTGCCTGTGCCACTGGTCTCTTCATTCAAAGGACTATCTGGAACACATGATGAAAACAATTGGCTGTGATTTCTAAGTTGTTTAGTTGGTTTTTCTTCCTAGTGAAGTAAAGCAACAAAAATCAGCAACTCTAAATGGAGCTGAGATGTGTCTGAATGGTTTAGGAAAACAGCAGTTATTTCTGAAAAAAAAAAGAAAAAAAAAGAAAAAAAAAAAAAAAAGGGAGCCAGTTTTCCTTATCACCAGGAAGCTATATGTGAATTTTGGTTCACCTCTTATCTGTATGATTTTGCCTTACTGAAATGCCACCTCATGGTACAGACAGATTATCTTCTGTACTTCCTGCTCCCACACTGTTTATTACGTGTACCCCAGGCTTTGGTGATTTCCAGCTGTTATAAAGCTGAGGCTGCAATGCTGGGATGTGGCAGGCACCTCTCCAGGCTGCTTTGCCACTGCAGTTCTAGACACTCATGCTGAGTTTGTATGCCAGATTCCAGGTGCTTTAGAAATGGGAATATACTGGTCAAATTAGTTTCATTGGCTTACTTGGTGACTGGAAGACAACCATTATTTTTGTGTGTGATTAGTATAATTAGCTGACCTCCTATAGCAGGTTTTGGGTTTGTGCCTTTGTGTCCTTAAAATGCAGAATAAGGAATGAATTAAGTTCTATTATTTTATTATTGTAAATGACATATGTTTATTTTTGCTTGTAAGAAGTGACAAACCCAGATCAAAAAATACACCCCAAAACCAACTAACCAAACAGCCAGAGGACTGTTTCAAAGGGCGTGTGCTCGGCAGGGGAAAGTGCCTGGGTGTGAGAAAGTAGAAGCTGCAGGTGGACTCCAGATGAGGGCGTCTGCCAGCCTCGGGCGAGCAAAGGTTTCCCACCAGGAACAGAAACCAGCACAAACTAGGAAACAAAAAGAAATATTCAAGCTATCCACGTCAGAGGCTGCTAAGGAAACAGGCAGGTCAGCTTCGTTAATCATTACCAAAACAGACTTTACAGGCATTCACTGCTGATCATATGACAGGACCCTGTCTGAGATAGAAAACACACATCCCAGCAACTGAGAATCCTCCTGCTCTTCAATTTTCTGACTTTAATGATTTGCTGTGGAAGAGGGCTCGACGCTCCCCTACTGTTCCCGGGGCTCAGCCCAGGCCAGCTGTTGAGTTGCTTTCCTGTTCCAAAGAGGAAGTAAGAAATTCCCTCCACATGTGCTCCGGCACTTGGATACTCAGGTTTCACTCCAGATCCAGGAGCCGCCTGTAATGAGCTCTCAGTGGGGCACGGAGAGGAGCATCAAGCTGTGCCAAGAGCTGTTTCATTTTGTTCCAGAGGAGGAGAGGAAGAAGAATCCTTCAAAAAGCTAAAATGTTGATGATGCAAAAATTGGTCTAAGGGCCTTGCAACTGGGAAAAGCAAAAGAAAAGCAGAAACAGAGGAAGGCACAAGGAAGCAAGATGGGAAACTTTTGTCAGAAGCACTGCACCTACTTGGAGCCCTACGTCCCTTGCATATTCTCAGGGGGAGATGGTGAGCAGGATGAGAAAGGTGGCCAAGTTTTTGCCAACCTTGCTGTGGTAAGGCATGACATCCAAGCAGGACAGAAAGACACTGACAGTAAGATAAAAGAGAAACCTTTACCTCCACTGCCTGGCCAGCATCTGGTGAACGTTTGCAGATTTGTTGCACTCTTTGACTATGAGGCTCGCACTGAGGAGGACTTAAGCTTCAGAGCTGGGGATAAGCTTGAAGTGCTGGATGCGTCCCATGAGGGCTGGTGGTACGCTAGGCTCCTCCTGCCAACTGGGTCAGTCTCTTCTGACCGCAAGCTGCAAGGCTACATCCCTGCCAACTACATTGCTGCTGACCAGAGCATCGAAGCCGAGCCGTGAGTAACCCCCATTACACACACTGTGGTATCTTTACTTTTAGGTTAAGTGGCTCTGGAGCAGGAGGTTATGGCGTTTTCTCTTGCTGAGTAGTACTCTTCCACCCTTAGCCTCCAGTGGTCCTACTGGTGATAGCACTAGTTGGTATGTGCATTGAAAAGACACCATGGTCACAAGAAAATCAGTTACCAAAGGCAGAGGGTTTTGTTTTGATTTAAACAATTTCCCTGTCTAGTATCTCCTAATCACTTTTTAAGAAACATTTGGAAATATCAGGATGGCTATCACTCTTATAGTTCATTATTTTTATTTGTGTAAATATATGTCATATGCTTCCCAGAGAGTGAAACAGTGTTCAGCCTAAACAGCTGCAAAGCTATCAATTATTCAGATTTAAATCTTCTTACAAATTATAGGTGAGTTTCTAACTGAGAAGTTTTTTATGGCTTCCTCTAAATTATTTCTTTCTTCCCTGGAGATGAATCTCTGCTCTCAGGACAAACACTTAACAGGAGTAAGTACTGCAAAGGGCAAAAGAGTGGATATAGTAACTTACTACAAGGTGAATTTGTTAAAGTTTCAGAGGGTTTAATTATGCAGTCCATGTTTTTCTGCCCCTTCAAAACATGCCAATCTTATTTAATATTCAGAACTAGAGCAGAAATCAGTTACTTGACTGCCTACTGAGGACAAGTAGGATCTGAGTCAGCCTGGGTTGCGGAGTTACTTGTGTGTGTTGCAATCAGAAGCAGTGTTTGCTGGAATAGGTCTGACTGCATTTCTAGAGGTATATTTTGGCAAAAATTATTAGTGTAGAAAGAGACAGCAGGAATGATTTTCATTATTAGTCTCCAAATTAATTTTGACTTTAGATGGATGATGTTGCAGCTTTTCAATTAAATCTCATTTGTACATGAAACATCATCTCTGATCTGATCTGCCCATCGTACTGCCTAGGGCTAGAAAAATTGGCTCAGGTATAATTATGCCAGTCTTTTATCAGCTGTAGGATTTGTGCTAGAGGCATTTTAGGGCAACTGTAAGATTCCTCTCTAACCTGAAGACCTGAATTTCCAGAATCTGACTGGATGTTTCTTTTTCTGTATTCAGGCAGACAACCGTTTCAGTAGTCATGTTCAAAAGACTTCTTCCATTTGCAGAAATTAATCTGCAGGGAAGGCGTTTTCTGAACCACTGGAGAAATGGCAGTAGGCTGTAATTCAACTCAGCTTGGCCTTTGCTCTCTTTCAAGAACTAGTTTTATTACAAGTCATCTAAGATTTCTGCTTGCTGTTAATACTTTGAAAGTAATTTTGCTCAGTTGTAAAAAAAAAGTCCCAGCTCTTAAGGTCTCTCTTATCTTTGTACACCTACAGCATCAAATAGGAGCTAACTTTGCCAAAGTGCATTGTTACATAACCTCTGTTTTTTCTTGTTACAGAATTGATTTCATTTTACTCTTTTTATATATCTTTCCCACTTTATTAATAGACTAAGTTTTGTCAAAACTTTTATTATACAGATTGTTAGAACAGTGGAAAGGAGGAAATGGAGAGCTTTCATAGCTCTCAGATGAAGTCATTCCTCCAAAATGAGTTTTTAGTTTTGCACCAAAATTATCTGGCTAAACATGTCTTTCCTTAGATTTCCTCGTAAGTTAGTTGGCTTTATTGACCTTAAACAACAGCAGGTGTAGAAGACCACCTGCTGTCAAGCCACACAGATATCATCTCACATATTCATAGACTTGGTAGACAGAATGGACGTTTGAAGCAGTCGTCCCAAACTAAACATAGCCAAAGTAAAGCTAGGCTCATTGGCTTAGGGCCGTTTCCAGTTAAGCTTTTCATCCTCATGGTGAGAATTTTTCCCCCTTGTATCCATTGTAATAGTCCTTGCTACAGTTTCCTCCAAGAATTTCCTTTCACCCACCCTCTTCTTGCTACCATTAAGGCTGTTTTGAACAGCCTGAGGAAACAAGGCCCTTCATTTTTACATTTACCAGTGAAGCATCTTTTCATTGCTGATCTTCTTTAGCACCTGTAGTATTCCTTATTCTAATAACAACCTGTCAGGGTGTAGGGGTTGTGAAAGGACTGTTCCTAGTGTCTGTGGAGGCAGGGCTGTGCTCCTGACCCTACGTGGGACAGGTGGGACAAAGGAGCCGGGGGGGCGGACAGATTTGTCTCTCAAAGTGTGGTTGCACGGTGAACTTTCAGTTCATAAGGAATTAAATCTGTAACTACAAAAGTGTTATTTTACTTAATATCTCACCAAATGACGATGCAGACTATGCTAATGATAAATTAGCAACTGGAAGAACACTTGGCTCTTTCTTTCTCTGTGTGTCACAGGTAGCAGTCAAAATCACAAAACGGACAGTTTTTTCTTATCTAAGGAAGTTTGAATGAGGTTATATCTGCTACATTCCATAACTTTGGAATGCTCTTCCTTCTGGGTTTAGACATGTAACATTTAGAAGAAGGAAAGCAAGAAATGTGATTGGAGACAGTCACATGATTTACCTTGCATGTTCAGCAAAACATGATTGGAAAGAGTAATTCTACTAACACCAAAATCTGAATTAAAATGTATAAATTTCCTTGGTGAAAGGAGTGTGACCTTTCTGTCTCTGTGCTCTTTCTATGCCTGTTATTCTGCACTATAAACAGGAGCCATAATAATGCAACCACCTGCCCTTATTTGATTACTGCCAGTTGTTTTAACTAAACAAGAAAGCAACATAGTGCAAACTGTTATGGGTAACAAGTCCAGCCCAGCTGTACAGTTAATTTTCAGGAAACAAAAATTTAAAAAGCCCACTGTTGGAGTGACATAAATTCGTTTGGAGTTATTTTTTGGGGTTTTTTTTTGTTTGTTTTCTTTTTCTAGAGGAAAGGTGAAGTGTACTTAGAGGGAGCTCTTGCTTGCCTTCCTGATGGATGTTGGCTGTTACTGAAAGTCAACTTCATTCCATATGTTCATGCCAAAATTATTGACACAAGACTGCTGTGCTGAGGGAAGCAAATCACACAAATTTCTAGTAGATTAAGTCAAAGAAGATCACAACAATTACTTTTAATTTTTGCCATTTTCAGAAACATTCCGTGTTTCAGAGACATTTCTTATGTAGGTATTTCCCAGCTGGTGGAAACTGAGCCCCAGACCTAATTAATGAAATCTCATCAGTCAATTCCATGGTGAGCTTTTTAAACAACCATTGCAAAGCAGAAGTGACTTGTAGATTATTTTTGTCAATCTCCATCATTCTTTTACCTTTTGTGCCCTCACTCAGCTTTAACTATTTCATACATTGACTGAACCTGAGTTACTATACCTGAACAATAAAGCATTCCCTGGGCTGACCTGCTTCAAACTTTCTGCAAAGTCAGGCTCATGGCATTGCTTTGGTTCATGTGGGTCATTTTTAAAGTGGTATTTAGAGCCAGAATGTCTAGAGGCTCCTTTTAAAGTGTAACCTTAGATTCTGCTGAACAACTTAAAAAACTGAACGTAATCCACTGTGGTTTCAATGTATTCCGCTCTCCCTCATAATTCTGCTTTCTGTAACAGTAAAAAATTCTGAGGACATCACCCAAATCAGCTGTAATGCTTGTATATAAACGAACTTGTAAAAACTTTTCATAGTTAACATGACTTCACAAAGTAGTAGCAGGTTGTTCTCATGTTTTTGGAAGCTGTTATGTTCAGTACAAAAACTATTCTTATACAGCTTTTAGTAGAAAAATTATCTTTTTCACCAAAAAAAATATACTTATTTTACATCCCTGAAATATTTATATGCAAACTCATATAAAATTCAGCCTTTTCTTTCAGTGAATATACTTCATGAATGCATGTGAACATACTTCATATATGTGGTTTTGTGCATACGTACATGTGTACACACACACACACAAAGATTAGTAGAATGATATTTTGAAGACCATGCAAAATAGTACCATGCGTATAGCAAAGCCAGAAGATCATCCCTTTGATAGGTTTTGAACTTGCATTCATAACATCTGAAATATCCAAAGTATGTAACTGCCATAAGTGTTTTAGAACACCTCTCTTAGAGACTCATAGAATGGTTTGGGTTGGAAGGTTGGAAGGGACCTTAGAGATCATCTAGATCCAGCCCCTCTGCCATGAGCAGGTTACACTTTCCACTAGATCAGGTTGCTCAAAGCCTCATCTAGCCTGGCCTTGTATTTAAGTGATTGAATACTCTAAGATGACCATGAAGGTAATTCCAATGCTGTCTTCAAGCACATCTCAAACTTTGTCTTCATTTCTACTTGTTTCTTAAATATGCAAAGACACGCTGAACACAAAAGGAGATGGTTTATGGAACTGTGAAATGTCAGATTTTGTCACATGCCAGCAATATTTGCACATCCATGTGTATACCCATGGCCAGAAAATGCATGCCTCTGCTCAGAAAAGTGGAAGGAACTGTGACATTATAGATGAACAATGCAAGTTCATGCAGACTTGTCTATTTTAGGTCACTTATTTTCTGTCAATGTCATTTTCTAAATATGTAACATTGTCTATTCAAACCCTGAGAAAAGAAGAAATTTCTTCCTACTTTGTCTTTATTTGAAAGTTTAGTGTGTATGTTATACATTATAATCATTATATGCTAGTTTCCTATTGTGAAAGATTTGACAGTAAATCATGTGAAGAGCAGAAACAATATTCTTAAAGCCTGCAAACGTGGCCAATTAGCTTTTCTTACAGCACTGTGAAACCCAGGTGGCCATTGTGGTGCATCTTAGAAAAACAAAGACTATGTACTGGTCAGAATAACTCAACAGTCCTGTTTGATGTTTTTTTTTTTCTGGCTCAGTAGAAATAGAAGTGTGTGCTAGCATAGATTAGTTGGTTTTGAGTAATGTTGTCTGCAAAAACATTCACCAGGTATTGTACAATGATTACTGTTCCCTCAGTAGTTGTCTTTGATGGCTCTTCACACAGCACAATGCAGAACTGTGTAGGGCTGAGTGATCTCTGAGCAGTTTTAGAACTGAAAAATAGTAACCAACAGTTCAGCCAGGATAAGAAGGCCTAAAACTGGGCTGATTTTTAACAAACTAGGTCAGGTATCTCTGTGAAAGAATTATTTTATAACATGTAAAAGCACTGTTGGTTATAGAAGACTCTGGGGCTTTCTTTGTGTAGGATCATACCTGTACTGAAGAGATTAAGCCATGAAAACATAAGAGATACCTTATGAGATCAAAGCAATGGACACTCTAGCACTGTTACTCAGTTTCAGAAAGGATTTTATAACAAGTGCACAGGCTCACCCACTTTCTTTCACCTGTTCCCTTTGTACTTCACCAGAGGCTTGAACTGTTGTATAAACAATGTCAGAGGGTGCATCACTGCCATATCTAATTATGGATTTATTGTCAAGTCTGTTCAACAAAAGTGTATATGTTGACACTGCACAATTCTTTACTTCTGTCTGTGGTGTAAGTCCAAATTATTAGGAAAAAAAAAACTGAAGCAAACCCCACAAAACTGCCTCTCCTCTCTGCAGAAAGTTTTATATTCCTAAACAAGTGTTTGGCTTTTTTTTTTTTTCAGATTGTGTCTTGCTTATTCACAAGTGACTCAACACCTATGCTCAAAACAAATAGGCACAAAAGGAAATAACAGCATTGCACAGGTCACTGTGAAATTCACCAGCCTGCGTCTTTTTGCTTCATACCAAGGATACAGAACTAAACCCACAATGTGTCCTGTTATTGTCTTAAAGGCATTATCTTCTAACATGAGGCTATAGCACAGATGCTGTGAGCAAGGATTGTAATGATGCAGCCTTCCAGTATCTTGGGTTAGACAACATAAAATTTACCTGCACTTTTAATTTTGAAGCAGATGAGTAGAAAAAGATGTGATTAACCAGGATTCAGATGGTTTTTTTTCTGTAATCGAATGTTTTGTTCCTTTTCAAGTTATACATGCAAAGTACATATAACAAGGAAAATACATTTTTTTAAAGTAATATTTAAAAGAAGGCAAAATATTATTCCGTGGAAGAGCCAAAACCTATTTTCTCTAATTTTTAAATAGTACTATATTGGACAGTTGAAGATCCTTCTTGTGTTAGAACTTTAAAAATAAAAGGTTAAATTTCTTAGTTAAAAAGCTTATTCTTCATGTTTCTTTTTCCTAAAAGACAACATTCATAAATGCATAAGCAAATCATAAGACTTACAAGAGATTAGAATGGAAATCTACATCTTTGCAATTTTCAGTTCCCAGTTGTACTTAAAATTCACCTGGAAATAACTTTTGAAATGATCAAACAAAATATTGGTCGTGAATGCATTCCTTTTCATTATCAGTTAAACTACATAGAAACACATACAATTTCTATGTGCTGGTACAATAATCTTAATCAATGAAAAATGGAAAAACAAAGCAGTGGATGAAAGAATAAATGATGATTCCAGATAGCTTTGCACGAATTGACATTTTCATTATTTCTATGCAGACAACTCTATAATCTATATTTCACATTATAAATTTATCTGTGGTAATGTTGGTAAACATTTTCCCTCAGCTTTCTTTCACTAAAGCAGATGTATTGCTATTTTCCTGAAAAATTAAGAATGTATTTCTGTATTTATAGCACAAACAATTTTGTAGCACACCTTTTAAAAGCCATCTGCAAAAGAAGAGTAAAAAAAAAAATCTGTCTCACATATGGGAATGAATATATACCAAGAATTTCAGAAATGATGAGAATACACAAATCTCAGTTTTCCTTTTGAAACTAGTGATTTTTTCAGTTGGTGGAAGTCTCTGTAAGGGTATATCAAAGGAGGCCTTGCTCCTCTAAGGGTGTGTGGTCAAAGGAGAAGAACATGCAGAAACAAACCTGAGGGACACATGAGAAGGGAGGTGGTGATGAGGACAAGCCTGCTCAATTCGCTCACTGATACGGATATGCAAAGTGTGGGAATGTTTGCTTTACGGGAAACTTATCTGAGGACTTTGCCAATAAGGAAGGGGAGGGAGACGAACACATAGAGTCACCAAACCTGACCTGATTATTGAATACAATAATTGGAAATAAACCCAGTCAGGCACACTAATTGACAGGCTATCAAGAAACAACAGGCAAAAGGGGATCAGGAAGGAACAAAGAGATGGTAGACAGGAAGGGGTATAAAAGGGTCTGTTAACATATAAAACAGGGCCAGTCAGTATACTTGTCTGGCTGAACCTTGTGCCTGGTTACTATACTCTTGTGCTGTCTTATTAAATCCTTTCTCGTCTATCGCTGTGTGTGATCTTACTCTCTGTCCCATGTTTGAATGCTGCAAGGACTGAATGCCAGCTAGTCGAGGCAACTAATGTGACAGGGTACCAGGCCAGCAATTAGCATCAGAGCTGGGGCATAGTTGTCCCTGGCCTGTGGCTTCAGCTGCTGGAGTGAGTAGGGTCTCAGTGCCAGACGCTGAGGCAGGTGGGGTCTTGGCCACCAGCAACTGGTGTACATCTCAAAATCAGTTGCTGGGGAACCAGTTTGCCTGAGGTGAGTGTTGGTAAGAGTGGATGAGAGGGGTGTGACAATATCTGAGGGGGAAATCTGCAAATGTGTGGGAGCTTGTGGGTAGGCAAGTGATATAAAGAGATAGAGAAAGATCAGCAGTGACCTCTTGGCCACTGACATGGATGAATCACTATAATTTTTATCCATAGAAGGTCACCTGATGTTTTTTCCCTGTTCCAGGATGACAATATGATTAGCTTGGAAAGGAAATTATTGGTTTTCTGAATACTTTTGGGAAAAAAAAGAAACCAGAAAATGAGATGTAGTTCTTATTGCATAGCTAAAATATTTGAAAAATCACCTAGAAACTTCCCTTGAAGCTGATATGGTGTGATCTGTTAGAAAATAAACCATTTGTGTGGATCTTGAACTGCTACATTTCACACTGATATGGACTAGGAAGAAATTCTTCACTGTAAGCGTTGTCAAGCATTGGAACAGGCTGCTCAGTGGGGTTGAGTTACCAGTTAAGGAGGTAACATGTAGACACAGCGCTTAGAAACATGGTTTAGTAGTGACGTTGGCAGAGTTAGGTTAATGGTTGGCCTTGTTGCCCTTAAAGCTCTTTTCCAATCTAAGTAATTCTACTATTCTGAAGTCAGAAAGTCAGAAGTGTCTTTAGTGTGTCACCCTTCCCATCTAAAACAGTTACCCTGAAAACTGTGAGAACGTTCGGTTAAAAACTTTGTCCCTATGTGTAAGAATTGTTCAGTCCTTTGGCTCAGGGGCGCCTGAAAGGGGTCTAGGGCAATTCTCTACAGTGAACTCTCTGCAGGGAGAACTCTGAGCCACAAATCCTAACCCTCGCCATGCAGAGTTGTCCCACAGAGAGTCTGCCATGTAGAGTTGTCCCACAGAGGGTTGTCCTGGGGAGAGTTGTCTGCTGCAGAGAGTTGTCTGGAAAGCGTTGTCCTTTCTGACCTAGGGGTCCTAGAGTGCACAGTTCCTCTCTGAGTCTCCCTGGGGACAGAGGGACTTGTTTGTTCTCCTCTGAAAGCTGACCTGACAGAGGGCACAAGTCTGTTCACACTGCTAGCAATAGAGAGACACGAGAGAGAGAGTTCTGCTCAAAATAGATGCAGAAAACTGTTCTGCCATCAGTGTCCTGTGCAGCCAAAGGGTGCTTTTTGTTTCTAAGGGTTTCTATATTCTGTACTGAGGTGAGTTTCCCTGCGAGAAAAGAAAATAATTTCTCAGGAATGATTTTCTCAAGAAAATCAATTGAGTGCTTTTGGAAGCTGTAATGATTTAACTGAATGTATGACTGAACATTTTCTTGTCCTTTTGAGTTACTTTTAATGTTAAATCAATTGATGCTATTAGTGTTCTTTGTACCGTGTTAACATTAAGGCTACCTCTAGGTTTCAACTTTGTTCCTCGGTTCTTATGAATAGCAGAGTTATTGCTACTTTTAGAGTATATTATGGCAGTATGTCAGTACTTTTGTTCATGTATGAGGCAAGATTTTACAATGCAATTCAGAAGACTCTATGCAGCAGAAATAAGGTCTGAGGAACACATTTTAAGGTGTTGGGTTTTTTTTTAAAGACATGAGTATATGGCTATATTTCACACCAATGTCCCGAAGCAATGTCCATTAAAACCAATAGTTGGCTTTTATTGAGTCCCAAGTTGTTTTAGAACAGGTTTTAAATGCAATGTAGTCCTTATCCAGGTATAAAAACAGAACTGGGAACTAACCGTGATGATTGTCTTTATTCTCTTAAACTGGAGAAATACCATGGAATTATATAACTAAAACACCTCAGAAGAAGTAATGTGGTTCACTTTTGTATACAGTTTTTTTTTCCTCATACAGAAGAACTTCACAGCAGACTAAATAATACTGCATGTGGATAGCTAATATTGTGAAGAATGAATGGAAATGTGGTAATCAATTATGCAATAGTGAAGTGGAGGCTCACAGGATTAATTTTATTTATGGAGATTTCCTCAACTTAATTCTATCAGATTGTAATTTGATTGCTGATTTATTATCTTTTGTTCATATTCTGCAGTGAAACTAGTATTGAGTGAGCTATGCTAATTTACAGAGCGCATGCACTTGGTCTAGTAATGTTATCCCTTCAGGAGAAAGTCACTCCCCTGTCACTGTAGAGTAGCCAGAAATGCACTGGTTTGTCTCAGAGAAAATTAATTTCTATGTTTGTACCACAGTCAATCACTATTATTAATTATTGAAAAATTAGTGTATGATTATTCATAATCCCTTACAAAGAATCACACAATAGTTATGGCCTGCTGAAGTAATTACTGAAAAGGTTTGTACACAACATGTCATGGATTTTTCGGACTAATGCCCAAATAATCTTTGTGTAAGTGTTCACAAGACAGTAAATTTGTTGAAGATTGTAAGAGGAAATGCCTACTTCTGTGGTGGATTTTATCACACTTACTCACTGTTGAATGTTACTTTATCCAAACAATCCCACACAGTTACTTACTGTAAAGGTCCCTAAAGCTCTGGAAGGGCCTTTCTTCAGGGCACAGCTTATTATTTGTAATAAAAACAATGCAGTAACACAAAACAAAACTATTTCCCAAACCAGAATTTAGAGGCTGTGTATCCTTCCTTTTGACACATCTGCTGCCCTCTTCTCACAGAAACCAACAGTCTTCCTTTGAAGTTTCTTCAGCGGGGCTCCTCCCATCATTTGCTCTTATTGCCAAAAAGAAAAAATTCCTTCATTTTAGTTTCATATCAAATCAAAATATTTAACATGGCCTGAAACAAAATTAAGGTTATTGTTTGGTTGTATTGTGTCTTCAAACAATTTAGTCCTTTCTGAACAAAATTAAAAGAAAAAATGCTTATATTTTGATGGAAACTCCATTTGAAAACAGAAATAAAAACTCTTTGATTTTTTTTTCAGATTATCTTCACAAATTAAGATATAATACTTTGTTTTGTTTAGAATTTTTTTTAAGACTTATAAACTTCATTTTCTTTCCCTTTATTTTTGATTCTACAAAGCCTAACATAAATGTAGTATTTATGGAAGAAAGCCAACCATTCAGCTATAATCTGTTAACAAGAACGTTAGGAAAATTATATCCAAAACCCAAGAGTAAAATGGGATCTGTTGTTTTCCAGAACTCTGTATTTCTTATTGAAATGGTTACTTAATGAAAAATCACATTGTTGATCTCGGAATAAAAAAAATATGGTGGAATTAATAGTGTGTTGCTACAGATGGACTGTCACTACATACATAATATAAACTAATGCTGCTCTGCCATCTTGATATATCAAATGTCAGATATATCTAATGCTGCTTACATAGTGTAGAAATGAGTTTTTAGTTTTCACAGCTATGCACATGTTCTGTGCTTTCCCCAGTGGGAAGGAAAACAGACTTATTCCACCCACTATCACTGTAAAAAGACTCAGAAACTCCAGGTCCTACACACAATGCATGTGGACAGTCTTCATTTAAGTTTGTGATAAGTTATTAAACAACAAGGATCTGAGCAATATACATGACTCAGAACTTTGTTTGAAGCAAATTCATTGTGGCTGCAAGAGGTTAAGTGTGCTGCCGTACATAAACACCCCTGAAAACCTGAATTTCTGGTTTCATTTGGAGGAAACTAGTTTCTGATTACAGTAAATAAGTAATCAGAACTGAGCTATGTCAATGTATACGTACATTTTAAATTATTTTGTCTTTCAGGTATTGTCCAAGTCGGTACTTTCTGCAGTGTGTTAAGATTTTAACTGGTTTACTGATGATATAGATAGAGAAGGCTGTTGTTAACTAAACACTTTTTTTAAAAACTTCATCTGACTCACTTGTTGCTGATGGTATTTTGGTGACTAAGGCGTAAAACAGTACATTTAGCAGTGACCTCTAGTCAATAAATACATGATGAAAATTAATGTTAAAGTAGTCTCTTGGCCAGTACAAACATAAGTGGCACGATGAAGTAAGAAAGGGAAAAGCAAAAGATGTGTAGAGAGCAATCCTTACAGTGAGAGTTGGTCTATGAAAATGGTTCAAGAGAGATTCTGTGAAATCATTTCCCTAAGTAGGACTGAGATCTGCCAAAGACACATTCCCTTTGGGATCAGGATAAGCTGGAAACCAGCATTTGCTGCAGCTCAGGCAGCAGCAGGTTATGGCCCTTGGGCAATAAACACAATCCTCAGTTTTGTCTTGCCTTTATTTTCTCTTCATCATTGCCTGTTAGCTCTCGCTCTCTCCTTTCTCTCCCTCCATCTGCTGGACAATATTCTACAGTCCTCTCTGCTTTGAATTTTTACTGTCCTGTTTTCTCTCTCCCTCCTGCACTCTCCTATGCATTCTTTTATTGGCTTTAAAATCCTTCCTCTTAAATTTCATCCAGCATTAAAAACAATCCTTGACAAGCCTGTAGAAAGAACTAAGGAGGAAGGGCTCTCTTGTCACAGGACATGAAATCCAAACTTATGTTTTCTAGCCTCTGCACAGTGAAAGTCTGTATGCCCTAGAGAAATCCTGGGCTTTTTACTATGTAGATTCTTGTGCCATGTGTGGAAAAGCTTGGGTTTTTGAAAATGCTCATGAAAGGAATATTTTGCAAGTTTTCCTCTAAGTGGTTTAGCCTGACTACAGATTTTTCTGTGTTTTTTTTTTTTTTCCAGTGCTGTCATCAAGTTCACTGTAGACTATAAAGGGAAAATTGAACCACTCCCACACTTTCTTTCACGCATGCAGTTCAACATTTGTAAAGCACAGCTGTTTCTTAACTGTGTTATATCTGGAAGGCTTTCATCTTTGCAGTGATATTTCCTAATTTCTTGAAATGTCAGCTCTTGGAGGGATGATATCACTTCATTAGTCTTAGCATTAAGGCATATTTTCTATCAGAAGAGCTTGTTTGGTTGCTTGTAATGTTTCCAGGCTTCAGCTGGTTGGTTGTGAATTTTCTGGGGTTGATACTAGGCAGAAGCTGACTCTTTATCTTCCTGAAAGCAAAAAAATGTGGCTCAGAACAATATGAGAAGTCCTTCATGCGTATAATTTGGAGGAAGAGTGTGATATTTGATAAGAGAGATCACTATATTAAAAGTGTGTCCTTCTTTTACTGTGGAAACTCTGCTCCAAACTAACCAAGCCTTTGAGAATAAAATTGCACTTTATCTGTTGTAACTGCACAAATTCATTAGAATTGGCAGCTGCACTCTATATTTTTGATATTTCGGGAAACCTCAGCAAGTGCTTGGAGCCTTCCTCTCAGCACAGAGAGGATGTACCGGTGATGCCCTTCGTAAACTTCTGTCCCTGCTTTTACACTAATGTTTACCCACAGTAGACTGCAAACCTGGCATGGATTAAAAGCTGGTTCAGCAGCCCTCTTTGTCCTGCACAGATGACAGCAGTAAAGAGTGGTATATGCAAGCCTGTTCAGGTTTCCATGTGCTGAGTAAGGGCAGTGATCACAGGATGGTCATATGATGAAAGTAATTGTATAAGATTCTGGAGGACCTCTCTGTCTCTCTCTCTGTGTCTCTTTAGCTTTCCATGCATAACTTCTTGTCTTCTGTGACACAGACGTCAGCATCTGTTACCCTCTGAGTAAGCTACCACATACTGTACAATGCCAAATTATCTGAAAGGTAGGCCCTAGGCATTTCAAACTGGACATCCAAAATGAGTAAAAAATGCTTATAATAATGTCTTATTGCCTTAGTCCCTTTCTGTGATGTTTCTCCATTCTAAAAAATATTTTACAACAAAAAGAAATTAATGAATGTTCATAAAGCATTTGGATTTTATAGTCATGAACTGTAATAAAGGCTACTAGGAAATTAGCCATTCATGTAATTTAATGACTTGTATTGACAGCAGAAGCTAAACAATGTATGGTAAATAAACTCTATCTACGCAATGACAAAACAAAATAGAGGGTAACTATTCAGTGAGCAGCATTCATATTAACACTATAGGAAGCAGTAGTTGTAGCCATGTAATTAAAGATGGTATCAGACTGTTTTTTTCTGAAAATGAATGGCTGAGTGGATGCCATGAAAGCAATAATAATATGGCCATCTCCTAACTTTATGGTTCTTGACTTTGCAGCTATGGCTTTCTGTGACTGTGGATTTTGAGGCATTGAAAATCTAAGATTGATATACTGTTGAAGCTTTTCTTTATTTGTTTTAGCTATTGAGCAAGCTTTCTGCATTCCAGAAGAAACTGGGATATATCTATAGTTTCAATATATACAGTATATATATAAATATTTGGTCCTCATCCAAGGATTTTGATCTAATTGCAGTAATTCTTTGCTCTTTCTGGTCTAGGAAATCTTTTATATTCCTTATAGCCTAACATTGCAGATACAGTTAATATAATCAGTTAGTCTACTGGAGGGTCAGCTAAGCTGTCTGTCATCATCATTCCTTCCATAACAGAGAGTTCTGGTCAGGAACCACAGGAACTGAAACAAACCCTCTCAGCTGCTGACATTTAGTGGTCTCATGAGATTTACCCTAACGTGAGAGGGTAAATCCTAGTTACAAGCACTTTTGAAAAATGAAGAACAAGATGCCCTCACGCCACAAAGTGCTGGTCCAGGATAGGATCATGGTCTTTATTTTAATGTTTTCAGTGGTTTTGAAAATAAATATAATGTGACTGATTTCCTATTATTTCTCCTGTTGTGCCTTTCTGCTCTTTGAATGACCTTGCCATATATACTGTATACTGTATGTGGATACACCTGACTGCTGACTCAGCCCTCAAACTTTTCACTTTTAGCTGGGCATTCACAAAACCCAGAGTATGTCTTGGACCTCTGCATTTAGTCTTCTCTTACCTCCAGTGTCGTGCAACTTGAACAAGAAACAGCTACAGCTAGTTGTTAAAGGAAATTCAGTCACTTTCACAAGACTATCAGGTGATGAGGCCCAGTCAACATGGGTTTATGAAAGGCAAGATCAGCCAAATTGACCTGATGTCCTTCTATGACAAAGTGACCTGCTTAGTGGATGAGGGAAAGGCTATGGACTAGTGTGCTTGGACTTTGGTAAAGCCTCTGACACTGTATTCTGCTTGAGAAACTGGCTGCCACTGCCCTGGACAGGCGCACCCTCTGCTGGTTAAAAAACTGGCTGGATGGCTGGGACCAAATGTCATTTGATGGCTCTTGGGCCACGTACTGCAGCTTCATCACCTCCCACATGGAAAAGCAGTAACGGGTAGCAGTTTCCTAGTGATATCCCTAACACCAGCTCCTGGGATACTTCAGACTTCCATATGAGAAAGATCTGCTCGACCTATTGGACCCTCTGTTCCCCTCAGTAGGGATTTCCCTACATCTATGACTCACCTTTTCTTCCTTATGGAAGTTGTAGTAATATGGGGGCAGGGGTTGTTGTTCTGGCTTTGGCTCCTCCTCAGATGTACATGAGTCATCACTCATTTTCCCCTGTCAGTTCTCCACAGCTAGAGCCTCATATCTGTTGTGCAGGCACCTGGGGAGGTGTGGGCAAGGAGGGGGTTCATTTTCTGCCCCACTGTTGAACTTGCTTCCACTTACTACCCCCCTTTAAGTCCCTGCCTATATCCTGGTGGGGGAAGGATGCAAATCCCTTTGATCAGGGGCTTTTTCTGGTGGATGTCTCTGTTCCTGTTTCGGGGAGCTCAGGGTGTGGTTCCAGCAGTCAACCTCTTGCTCAGATGCCCTGGTGCTCCTTAGCCTCCCGCAGCTCTGCCACCAGGCTGAGGAGATAGTCTGTCTGCTCGCACCTTGCACAATTGTTGCCTCTGCTGCCCTCTGTTTCTAGTGCAAGCTGGTGGTGCTCCCTGCATCCAGAGACCTGGACGGATGCATATTTTCCTGAGAGCTCGGTCTCAGTGTCCCTTCTGGCAGGTGCAGAGGATGCAGCTTCCTCCTGGGTAGACTCGTGGCTGGGTGGATACCATGGTTGGTCTTCCTGTCATTGACTGAACTCACCAGCTGAACATGAAGACTGTGCCCTCCCTGCACCTTCCCTGCTCGCCCTGCCCTTCTCACAAGCCGTGCCCCTGTTTGTCCACTCCTGTTTGCTGTGCTCCGGTCACTGGCGCTCCTTAGAGACTGTTTAAATCCCCCATGGATGGTTCGAGGAATGCGCCTCCCAGTGTCAGCTGCCATGTAGCAGCTGCTTCGACTGAAGGTCAGGAGTTGCCTGCCCTTAGCTCCCTCCTGGGGCGTATCCTCACTATATGGAGTGTATTTCTGCATTGATCTAGCACCTTTCTGCAGAACTTACCATCCCTGCTGCGAATTCTTGTTGATTGAACATTGCAAGAGATGCCAAGAGTTCTCCCTCCATGGGATGTAGCCCATGCCTTGTTGCTTGTTCATTAGGCATGACTGAAGGTCTTTGACAGATGTCAGCTCATGCCTAGGGATAGGATTAAGGGAGAGATCAATCCTAGAGCTCCAGTGTGACTGTGGCTGTCCAAGGAAGAACAACAAAGCTGCAGAAAGACCTGTCCTTTGAGAAGTTTTTCATGTGGCCTGTGGCTGGGTGGTCTTTGGCTAAGGCTCAAAGTAAGTCTACAGTTAGTGTTTGGGCTTGGATTAGTTTTAGTGTTAGGAGGGTGACAAAACCTAGACCTCCACTTTAAATAAAGCTGCAAGGGTCTGCCCAAGAAAAGTTGAGTATATAGAGAGAAATGTCTCCCAAGAAGTATTTTGTGTGGCCTGTAAATGGGTTTGGTTAAGGCTCAGCACATACTTTACATTATAGCTAGAAGTTAGTGTTTTGTGACTTAGGAGAAACAAAGCATAAAGCTCCAGTATAAGAGCTGAGTGTGTGGCTATAAAGAGGCTGCCTAAGGACTGGTAGACTGACAGAAAAATGTGTCCTCTATGAGCTTTTTCATCTGGACCATGACTGGGAATCCTTTTGTTTGGGTTTAACTCTGGGTGTTGGAAAGACTTAATTTCAAGAGAGAAAATCCTTTGTTAAATCTTCATTGCACTGATGATAATTACATGATCAGAAGGGCATATTACATTTGTTGGAGGAAACAGAATGGAAGGGAGGAAAAGGAGTTTTGCATACTCATTTTTGGATGAGAATAATTATGGTTTGGGGGATTTTTTGTAGGTTTTTTGTTGTTTTTTTTTTGTTTTGTTTTTTTTTTTTTCCACTGGGTTTTTATCATCTGGCCATACTGGCAGGCACTGCTTAACTTTGCTTCCCTAACTTTCTTTCCTTTAGTGATTCTGTCAGTGGCTATGCGGCATGCAATACACTTGGCCCATATTAATCCTCTTCCAACTTCCAGATTAAGAGTTCCTGACATATCTTCCTGCTATAAGAAAAAACAGTGCAGAAGTAGAGCTAACTATTTTTACTTTAGTAGATTTTTATGTAGCAAAGCACAGGGAGACACGAAGCAGAGCCAGGTAAATGGGGCTTTGACCTTCAGACAGAGATCAGCAGTGCATTACAACCTGGAGGACAGACAGCTTCTGAGCAAAGGTAGTGATGGAACCAAGTAACACCATCAACTTCTGTTTAACACATGACTCCATTTGATTAAAGCTGGACCAAATGCAGAGGCACAGTTGAGCACAGGTAACATGATCTCTGTTTCTTAAAAAATTTACCTTTCAAGAATAGCTGCCAGCATTCGCCTTGATGAAGATACATTCTTTCCTTTGCTGGAAGAAAAGGATCATGGGACAGGAGTACGGGTCTCAGCAATTATACTGTCACAGTGAGGGAACATCCCATGACAAAGCCTGCTATGATACATGTGTCCATCAACTGCTGATCCTGTGGTCAGTCAAAAACCTGCCAGTGGAATTGATGATCACTACATTCTGAGTGACCACAACAAACCTAACTGGTACTCTGACATTGAGCATCATCAGCATCAAGTAAAGACTGTGTTTGTTTTGGACATAGATGAAGGCCATCTTTTCTGTTACCCAAGTGCTCCTGTGGCCAGAAATGAATCACAGAATCATAGAATAACCAGGTTGGAAGAGACCCACTGGATCATCGAGTCCAGCTATTCCTGTCAAACGCTAAACCATGCACCTTGTCCACGCATGCCTTAAACACTGCCAGGGAAGGTGGATCAACCGCCTCCCTGGGCAGCCTCTACCAGTGCCCAATGACCCTTTCCGTGAAAAATTTTTTCCTAATGTCCAGCCTTTATCTCCCCTGGCAGAGCTTGAGGCCATTCCCTCTTGTCCTGTCCCCTGTCACTTGGGAGAAGAGGCCAGCACCCTCCTCTCTACAACCTCCTTTCAGGTAGATGTAGAGAGCAATGTGGTCTCCCCTCAGCCTCCTCTTCTCCAGGCTAAACAACCCCAGCTCTCTCAGCCGTTCCTCATAAGGCGTGTTCTCCAGCCCCTTCACCAGCTTCGTTGCTCTTCTCTGGACTCGTTCCAGAGCCTCAACATCCTTCTTGTGGTAAGGGGCCCAGAACTGAACACAGTATTCGAGGAGCGGTCTCACCAGTGCCGAGTCCAGAGGGAGAATAACCTCCCTGGACCTGCTGGTCACGCCGTTTCTGATACAAGCCAAGATGCCATTGGCCTTCTTGGCCACCTGGGCACACTGCTGGCTCACGTTCAGTCGCTGTCAACCAACACCCCCAGGTCCCTCTCCTCCAGGCAGCTTTCTAGCCAGACTTCTCCTAGTCTGTAGCACTGCATAGGGTTGTTGTGCCCCAAGTGCAGGACCCGGCATGTGGCCTTGTTAAACCTCATGCCATTGGACTCTGCCCAGCGGTCCAGCCTGTCCAGATCCCTTTGGAGCCTCCCTACCCTCCAGCAGATCGACACTTCCACCCAGCTTAGTGTCATCTGCAAACTTGCTAAGGGTGCACTCAATGCCTTCATCCAGGTCATTGATAAAGACATTGAACAGGGCTGGACCCAGCACTGAGCCCTGGGGAACCCCACTTGTCACTGGCCTCCAGCTGGATTTCACACCATTTCCCACCACTCTCTGGGCCCGGCCATCCAACCAGTTTTCCACCCAGGAGAGTGTGCGCCTCTCCAGGCCAGAGGCTGACAGTTTCTCAAGCAGAATGCTGTGAGAAACTGTGTCAAATGCTTTACTGAAGTCCAGGAAGACCACATCCACAGCCTTTCCTTCATCCAGTAGGCGAGTCACTTTGTCATAGAAGGTGATCAGGTTAGTTTGGCAAGACCTGCCTTTTGTGAACCCATGTTGACTGGGCCTGATCACCCGGTTCTCTTGCATGTGCTTCATGATAGCACTCAGGATCACCTTTTCCATGACTTTTCCTGGCACTGAGGTCAGACTGACAGGCCTGTAGTTTCCTGGATCCTCCCTGTGACCCTTCTTGTAGATGGGCACAACATCAGCCAGCCTCCAGTCCAGTGGGACTTCCCCAGTCTTCCAGGACTGTTGGAAGATGATGGAAAGGGGTTTGGCCAGCACATCCGCCAGCTCCTTCAGTAGCCTTGGATGAATCCCATCCGGCCCCATAGACTTGTGGGTGTCTAGTTGGGCTAGCAAGGCTCTGACCACCTCCTCTTGGATCATGGGAGCCTCATTTTGCTCCTCTAGCTCCTGGGTTTGTACACAGAGGGAACAACTTTCTTTACAATTAAAGACTGAGGCAAAGAAGGCATTAAGTACCTCAGCCTTTTCCTCATCCCCTGTCACTGTTGTTCCTTCTGCGTCCAATAGGGTCTGTATGTTCTCCTTAGTCCTCCTTTTATTATTTATATATTTATAGAAAGATTTTTTGTTAACTTTCACAGACTTTGCCAATCTGATTTCTAGTTGAGCCTTAGCCCTTCTGATTTTTTCTCTACATAATCTCACTTCCCTCCTGTAGTCCACCCAAGAGGCCTGTCCGCTCTTCCAGAGCCCATAAACATTTCTCTTCTTCTTGATATCACTCAAGATCTCTCTGTTCAACCAAGCTGTTTTTTTCCCCTGCCGGCTTTTTTTTCCGGAACATGGGGATAGCTTTCTCCTGACCTGCTAGGACCACCCTTTTGAAGAGCTCCCAGCCCTCATGGGCTCCCTTGCCCTTAAGTACTGTCTCCCATGAGACTTTGCCAACCCGCCTTCTGAAGAATTCAAAGTCTGCCTGCTACTGTCCTGCTGACCACCCTCTTCACTTCACCTAGAACAGAAAACCCTATCATCTCATGATCGCTTTGTCCTAGGTGTCCACCTACTGCCACATCCCCCACAAGGCCTCTGTTCACAAACAACAGGTCCAGGAGGGCACCCTCCCTTGTTGAAATTTTTCCAACCCCCAAAAATAGGCATTTTGAAGTGAAAGAAACAGGTACATATGCCTAAATATATGTTGGGTTTTTTTGAAAATTATATCCTGTATTGTAGACATGTTCTTACACACACAAGTGTAATACTGTTTTAAATTGTATTTCGCAAATAAATGAACAATTTCCTCTTGTTGCATACATTGTATTACGGCTCATCTTTTCAACTTTAGCAACATGAGTTACGAGCAGTGTACGTACACATACTTCGTGATGTAACAGCTATGCTCTTGACTATCTGGGACATAAAACTCAGCCTTGCTAATTGGAAGCTTTTTCGCTTTTGTCCAAAATGAAATCCTTTTAAGACCATGCCATCCTCTTAACCCATTAAGAAAGGAGACACAAAGTCAAATACCTTTTCTAATATGCTTTTGTGAGAATCAGTCACTTTGGATGTTACTAAGTGATATCTTATAATTCAAGGAGAAAAATAGCAGTTCAGTTCCTTTACAGCTTATGTAGCTTATTAGTTTTCAGATGTTATTCTCAGAGGAGTTGTATTTAAAAATTTCAGAAAGGTTCTGATTCAGTTTTTAAGGTAGACAAATTTTCTTTGGGACTTGTATTCTATCCTCTCATTCCTTTGACAAGAACCTCAGTCGAGGATTTGAACATTTATTGATTACTTAGTTTTCTACAGTCTAATTAATGAATGAATTTAATTAATTAGTTTAATTAATTAACATTTTAAATTAAAATTGTTACTGACACATTCCAGCTTTCTAATGAGTTTCCTTTCCCTGCCAAAATACATCAAGGCCTATTTTATCTAAATCATCTTCAAGTCAGAGACCAGGAATGCAGTCTGGAATATCTGGATTTCATTTTCTTTTGTTAAGAAAGCATATTCAGTGTACGTTAGTGTCGTTTATATTTTCCTCTTTTTATTTCCTCTTTATTCATACGACCCCTTTTTTCATTCCTCATGCTTGCTCACCTAAGGTGCCATCCAATGTTCTCATCTATTTCATCTTTTCCTGTGATTACAGGCCTTACAGGTATTAAAGTAGTTTGTTGATGACACCTTCTGTACTTTTCCGTGGTACTTTTCCCTGTGTGCTGAATCACATCAAGTTAGCTGAATAGGCAAGTTACTTGTGGTGTGATACATTGATTTATCTTAAAAGTTTGCATGATAAGTTTAGATATGATTAATTTAAAAGGAGTTCTACTATGAATACCTGGCGCATTACTGATAACTTTATCGCCATTTGCCTCAAATGAGGGGAGGAGCTAATCTTGGAAAGAGCTTTGTATGTTTGTTAGGTGGAAGCTGAATTCCATCCCAGTTGAAAATGCTGACTCATCTCAATCTTACTTCCATTTAATTTACACTCAGCACAAAGCAGCAAAAGAGCTAAATAGTAATTTCAGAGGACCAAACTGAAACTGTTGCTTGAATAAGTCCTTGTAAATGTCAGGGTTTAGTGAGAGAGGAAAATATGTTTTAAAAGGCAGAGAGGAGTAGATTGTTACAGAACAGGGATCTTGAGATGTTTGCAGTGATGTGAAGAGCATATTTGTTTTGTTTGTCTAGCAGCAGTGGAGCTGAAAAACTGCCGGTAACTCATATGAGCTATTGACATAGCAGTGGAATGGGGAAGGCTGCAGGAACCTGAGAGCATTTCAGCAGTTTCAGGGATCTTTGACTTTTACAGTATCAAGGTGTTAGCACATACTTGCACCTCTACATAGTTCAAGTGGCATCACTGGACTTGGCCTAAATTTCTGCCACAGTTACTGTGAACTTTTCCTGGCCAGACTGTTACTTTTGAATTCTTGTTCCCTTGGTATCAGTAGGACTTCCCACCAGCAGTAAAATCCAGATTTCACTCAAACGTGTAAGCAATATTTTCTAGCAATAAATTTGTTGTGTAGTTCTTGTTGGTTGTTTTTCCCCATGTTGTTGAAATTTAATTAACATAGCACAGATTCCTTTTAGTAAATGTGCAGCGTGTATAAAAAAGCTAAATTGTCTTCCTGGTATGTTTCACTGATTGGTAAAGTTAATGTTTTTTATTTGTTCAGATGGTTTTTTGGCCCAATCAAACGAGCAGATGCTGAGAGACAACTGTCATACCCTGGAACCCAAGCAGGAACCTTCCTAATCCGAGAAAGTGAAAGTTTAAAAGGCGAATACTCACTTTCAGGTATTTTCTAGTTTTTAATCTTAAGTAATGTTTTAAAAATATCTCAGGTGATCTGGACATTTTCATTTTTAAGAATAGTAAACTCTGGGTATGAAAAGGAAATTAAGTTCATAAAAATATTTATTTCCCAGGAGATATACAAAGAAAACTTTGAAAGAGTAATTTGGGTTTTTACTAACATTTGTTTTATAGGCTTTGTTTATTCATTTGCTCAGAACACAAATTAACTTTCTTATGCTTAGTATTTCCAGTGCTCTAGCTGCCTTAAAATAGAAACTATCTTCATTATTAAATGCCAAAAAATTCATTACAGTTATACTCTACTGTTCTGATCAGTACACAAAATACAAACTAAACCATGTTGGCAGATATCTGCAGCTTAAGAAAATGAGATTTTTGCTAGAGCCAACTTTTAGGTTTATACTTGTTTATTTTCAGGGGCAAAATGATAGAAAGATCTTCAGAGCTATACTTTAGAATCAGTCATATTTCTTTGAAAAAATAATTATAACCATAGTTAAAAAGTTAGATTTATGATGATGATGGGTTTGAAATGTATTTAAAGTTCTTTATTTGAACTCAAAAACTATCAAATAAGTAAACTTGTTTAATAATAATTTTACTTACTCATATACATGTACATCGTCTTTTTCATGTCATAGATATTTGCTGTATTAAATAGTAAACATTGTTTTCTGCAAACATTTTCTATCAAAGTTGTCATATAAGTGTGAGTCAAGAGTATAATGTTGACTCTGAGACAACAGGCCTATACACCCAAATTTCCTGTTGTGGTCAGCCTGTAAAATTCTACGTGCCAGTAAAGACTCGTGATGTTTGTGAATGAACTGTAAACTGTCATGTGCAGAATTATATTAGTAGAATGAAAGGCATCTTGTGCATGACCAGATTCTTTCATATTGACTCCACTTCTGCCTAAGTGTTTATGTGTCAGTCACCTTCTGAGCTTTCTGCAGAAAGACATTAAGCAGCTTAATGAACTTTTGACACATTCTTGGTTTCTCTTTCTGAATCATAAGGAAAGGGTATATATGTGTAACGTCTTGTGGTAATGGAAGGGTTGCTTTTTGTTGCCACGGCAAAGAAATATATGTTGCCCGTGAAGTAAAAAAGAGGGAAGTTTAAAAAATAAATGTGATACATACAGTTCTAGGAGAGTTCATTCCATAGTCTTCAGTTTGCCCTCAAAGAAGTTGGTTCTTGCTAAGAAAATCTGATAAGAAAAGTAACATCAACAAGGAATCAAACTGCTCCTGAATTGTGATGAAAATGACCCCTCAGCGTGCACCCTTTTAGCCAAAGATCATATATCGCCTCCGAACTTTCAAAATGCTTTCCCTCTATATGCCAACTTATCACTGTCTTATATGTTTTCAGCTTTCTTGTAGTGTTCTGCATCAGTGAATTGATTTCATCCAAGGACCGGGCTAGACTGATAACAGTGTGGTGTTATGCAGGGAAGGATAGATATGCCTGTATTATCTGCTTAGTGCTGGCACTTGAATACATGACATCTTACTGAAAATCAATGAAAACTCTTGTGCTTGTGCTCCTAGGGGTGGAAATGCAATTTCTATTTATTATTCTCCAACTGTAGCCTTCTAGGGAAGATTCCAGATCTTTGCCCTGCATCCTGACTAAGAGGAAGACAGCAGTACCTTAGTTAAACTATGAAGTACTGCAGAGATAAATCCAAGAGAATGACAATAAATATTTAGCCAGCATTTGTGGTAGGATGAGATCATCCTTTGATGCTGCTGTTTAATTTTTTTCCTTATAAATCATGGGTAGAAACTATATTAAATCTTATTTAGTATATTTGCTTCAATTATAAAAGATTGTGGTAGACATTTTTCAGGTTTCTGTATGAGCTTAAATAGGAACAGGAGATATGATGATGGCTGATAACAGCATGATATGAAACTACCAGCGTGGCTTTCTTCCCTGCTGGTTTGTTTGATGAAAGAAGGGAAGAACAGTACTGAAGAACATATAATATATCTAGAGGCAAGGCTACAGCTACTGGAAACAGCCTTCCTTCATGCACAAACATGGGTTGGCCTCCAAGCATGTATGCATGTATATATGAGTCATCTCAGATTTATTAAATATGTCTGCTCTTTTAGGCAAAGAAAAAGAATAAACTCTCTAGCAGTCTGCAGGTAGTGAGTATTAATGACATGATTTACCACTGCTGCTATATCTTTTAGCAGCTTCCTACACTTGAACATAGTTTAGCCTCAACATGCTAATTCATGCTGAGGAGCTAAGTATTATTTGCTGCTTACTATATAGGCTTAATTGAATGGCATCTACTGTGTGTTGTATAAGGTTTTTGCTTCTAATCTGAGAGTATACATAATGGCCCAGACATTGTACGTACATAATCTCATTACTTATGTCTAGTTTGGGGAGAGCTAGTGCATTCTAAAGCAAATGATGAAGTGCATTGTCCTGTAGGGAGAATAAATTGGAAGGAAGATTGTTTTGTCCAACATATGCTATGAAGAAGGCAGTTTTTCTGACTTCTCTTTGCTCCATCAAAAGAATTTATGACACATTCAAAGCTAAGGGAGAAAAGCAGTGTTTTCTTGAGGAACAGTGATTTAGGAGTATTTCTTTTAATAGGTCTTGATGGCTTCTTTCTCCATGGTAGGTGATGCACTGGCAGGGAAGGTATCATATCTATTACTTAGGAATATATCTCTAATTTCTACTTCAGTGAAGAAATAATAGGGCCTCAAACTCCCATTTTTATTAGGACTGTTTGGATTTGATCTACTTGTTACTGCTGTTTTAGTTTCAGTCCAGAGTAGATGATAATGACTAGAAGAGTGATGATGTGGCTTTCAGAATTCAGGTGTTTAAGAAAATATTGTAACTTAGTCCAGCCCACCATTTAAGTATAATAAAGTTAAAAAGGAAAAAGAAATAAATGAAGAAGAGACATTTTTATCCAAGCACCCATAAACTGTTTTCACAACTTTCATGCTTAATATCACACTCATATGAGCAATGTATAAGATATTTATTGTTAATGAAGGAGACAAATGAATCTTGTTAGAAAAAAGAAAAGCAAATAAACCCCACCTTTCATTAAAATGACACTTTAACTTCAAACTTGCCTTGATGGGAAAACTCACGAATTGTAAGAATTAAATGATAAATTACTATTTAAATTAAAAAAAGGAAATCATATTCAGAAAGGTTTTCCGCAGCTGTGAATGGTTAAATGGGAAGCACATCAAACCAGATAGGACACTGAGATGCGTTACTATCATTTTAAAGTTTTCCCATTTAAAAAATGCACATGTTGTCGACAGATTTTTATGTTGATGATTCCAGCATCTGGTGTGAAATGTATTAAATTTTAAACATGTTGGTGCCTTCTTTGACATTGCCTCTTTTTAATTAAAAACCATAATTTAGATGTGCTCGGCTTAATTGAGTGTCATTGCCAGTGATAGCAGGAGGCTCTCTACTTCCCTGCTCACTGAATGATGGTATCTGAAAGAGTGATTACCTTAAATGACAATGTAAATGGTTTGTGGTTTCTTCCATTTTTTTCCCCTGCTCCTAAAAAAGATTGTGTGGTTTCCTCTGTTTTCCTCTGATTGACTTTCAGTATAGAAAAAAGTAGGTAATAGTTTAAAACAGAAAACTGATAGGAGTGGCAAAATCTTAGCAGTAGCAGGAGAACAATTTTGGAGCAGTCCCTGCACCCATTCTGTGCTCATGAGAGTGATCTTGTAAGCCATCCTCTTCCCATATCCACCCTGGGCATGAAGACTGAGCACAGCTCCTGCTGGCAGCACTGCACTGCCGGTGCTGGGGCAAGATTGCTGACAGAAGAGATACAGGGACACTGGCAGTAATGCCACCTTAGTGTCTGCATGATTCATTTGGTGATGATGTCAATCCTGTTGATGCCATCAAATAATTGAATTTATTGCCCTGGGAAAAGGAGTAGTAAGTTATTTTATTCTTGTCCTTGGAGTGGCAAAATCTACTTCTGCATGGCCCAATCTTATGAAGATGGGAAGCAGGAGAGGGCAAAGATTCTGTTAAACCAAAACCATGAAGAAATCTAATGCAGAGTGACAAATCTTTTGGGAAGGGCAAGTCAAGGATAAAACCACTGCAGTTTTCAAACCCAGGTGCTGTCCAGCTGTGTGGAGTTGAAGTTCTGACCCTGATTAGCAGTCTGGTGTGAGTGATAGGATGCCTGGATGCATTGAGGAGGCTCTGGCTAGCTGTTCCCTGAGTGACATGTGCTGTGTGTCATTTTGGGCAGAGGAGCCACACCATGCTGCAGCACTGTGAGTGTGTGGTGCCGTACTTGTACAGCCACACTCAGCCCTGGGAAATAGGTAAACAGCCGCTTGTCAAATACTGCACTAATCTCAGCTGCTTATGACAAGAAGAGATGATAACAGCTCAGAAATTTTCTCCAGCTTCTCCACACACATAACTACCTGGTCTGGATACTGCCAATCATAGGACTTAGTACAAGGCTCATTTAATAAATTACAGCACATCCTATGCACCAAATCTTGCAATAACATTAGCTGCTTCAGAAGTAAAAATTATAATACTGATAATAAATTAGGGCGGTAGTCATGCTACTATTGCTTGTGATGTACAACTGAAATTGGATTAACGTTGTCATCCTGTTGGCCTTTATTCATCATAAATAGAGATTCATTTAACACAATGCACTTTACCGTGAACTTTGGAGGAGTCATTAAATTTCCAGCATATTGTTACTGAATTACTCTTTTCTTCATTTTGCTGCAGCCCTTTTCCAAATGATACATCATTAAAATATACATGTATTTTATAATTAAAAAATACTAATTATGAGGTGTTAAATTAAAAAGAAATGGCATTTGAAAAGTGTTTTATAATTATCTTCATACTGTGGAGTTGTATTAACAAATATTCTTGTCTCTGATCCCGCTACCGAATTATAAATTGGTAATCAGCTCGCTCAAAATGTTACCTGTACAGAGAGACAAGCTCCTAAAATTTTCAACAGCTCCTGTCCGCCCTCTGGTGTTCCGAGATGGCAAACACACAATGCGGGAGAAAAATATCTGATCGCGCGTGACAGTGCTTAAGGGAGAAGAGATTTTTCTTTTTAACTTAATAACTTAAATAATGAGAGAAACTATACTTTACATCAGCTTTGTTAACTACATATAACCCATAATTTTCGATATTTTTTTTCTACAAAGCTACATGTATAGTGCTGAGTTCTACTGTTGGTATGATCAAAGAAATTCCCCAAACTCATGCATTGTTACAACATGAAGGATCTATCAACTGTAATGTTTCCAGGGGAGAAACATTTTTTAGATAACTAGTTTTTTGAATGTAACAAACTGAGGCTGCTTCTAAGTTTGAAATATATTTCCATAAAATTTTTTAACTAAGAGTAGCCTCTAGTCAACATGACTAAATTGAATATGTTTGCTGGCATTTTGGCTGCTAAAAGGTAGTGGAGATAAACAGCAGAAAGCCTTTCCCCTATGCCTCTCTTGCTTTTCAGTCTTTCATCTTGTGTGAGGGCCCTGAGAAGTTGATAATAAGGGTAATCTCCCAAATTGCTGTGTGTGGAAGGAGTCACTGGCCAATAGGAGGGTTGGAAATTTGGTGATGAGAAGCAAGATGGGAACTGGAGCATCCTCCTTCACCTCAGAACTCTCTCCTCATCATGGAAAAGCATTGTGTTGTTCCATTAAATGCAGGGTGAGATGACTTTCCGATAGGATTTAGATCAGTTACCCTGCAGTATGTATTGTAGGCTCCCCGTTGCCCATTGGAAATGGACAGTGATGTCCAAGTCATGATGTGTCATGCTAAATAACATCATAACATCCCATGTGAAAGACTACTTCCCTTTCCAGTTCTTCAGAACTGTTGTCTTTGCTGACACTCTCAGTGTACCTTTGCTACTGCTGATGTTCCTTTGTAAAGGAGATTTGTAAGCTTGTGGCCTCCGAACATTTTTGGTTGCGCCTCCCTACCAGTAAATGATTTTGGAGTACTCAACCTGATTATTGTTTATTTATGTATGTATGTATGTATTTATTTATAAAGTACATGCATATATTATGTACGTTATGGTACATACACACAAAAAAGAAATTTAAGAAGGTTGAGATAAAAATGAAATAAAAAGTAGTTTTAAAATATTTACTTTATTTGTTAATGGTACAAAAAATACTTTTTTTCCATGCCCTGATTGTTTGTCTTGCACACTCCCTGGGTTGCACAAACTCTGCTTTGAAGTCTGCTGCTCTAAGCCAAATATGACAAGGCTATGATACATGAATATTACAAGCCTAATATTCCTTAAGTAACTTACTAGGTCAGTGACGGTACGTTTTTTTGTCTACTGCTGTCTTGTTGTTTGTCTAGGTCTAGCCCCAGCATGCAGTACCCCAATGCTCTTTCTGACACCTCTAAAGAATGCCATTACTGTCACAGGGAAGGACACTTTGAGTGTCATGACATGCAGATAAAAAACCTGCAGGAGGTGAGGAGAGAAAGTCTTCTTGATTAGGAAGGAACAGATTAGAGTAAAACATATTTCAGTGGAAGGGTTGTCATCAACTACTCAAAACAGAGCGTTATTGGCCTGATTTCTACATATTTCAAACACACACAAAACTTAATAAAATCCATTGAAGATGAGAGTGCTTTCCAGAGAGTTGTGTCTGTATGGAGGTTACATCTGTTTGTTCTAAAATGTCTGCCAGCACAGCAACTGCTATTTGGAATGTTAACACTGATAAATTAAATATTAAAAACTGTTTGAACGAGTAATTTGAATTAGATGGTCCTGGTGGTTTTTGATGTCCTAAAGATGGAAAATACAAGCTGCCTCACAGAAGATATATTTATATATCTTTACATCAGGTCTTAATGTGCAAGCAAGAATCTCCAAACCTGAATCTCTGAACCTCTGAAGACTGATAGAATAGATATGTTAAACTATCCAAATAGTGGTGTTTGTTTTGAAAGAGATTTTTTATAGTTGTTATTTTTGAAACTAAACCAACTTATTTTAAAGTCCTTACAAATACATTTAGGAACTTTATGATGGCTTAGCCATAAGCCATATTGTACCCCTGCTATAATTCCTGGAAAATTAACATGTTTAAATCTTCTTAGTTTATGATGGTGTATCTGTGAAGCACTACAGAATCAGAAAGCTGGATGAAGGAGGCTTTTTCCTAAGCAGAAGGAAAACTTTTAAAACTCTGAATGAGGTTGTTGACTATTACAGTAAGAACAATGATGGCCTCTGCGTGGTGCTCGGAAAGCCATGCTTAAAGGTAATAGTGGATGCTACATTGTGCAATGTATTTTTTTTTGTAATCTAGCTCATCACATATCACTCAGAAAGTGTTAACACTATCTCTGCTTCCACTGTTTCAAAATGGTGATGATCTGCTAATTTTCAGGGAGTTCTGGGTAGTGCTATAATTTCATTCTTGAAGCAGACATATTATTAATAATAAAATACCACACTATTTTGAACAAATCATTGTGTGGCCAGAGGAGAAAACATGCCAAATCATGATTTATCAATATCTTTTTATAAATGTATATGGAGGTGAAATCTCCAGCTTTGTAACTCTAGCGATCCATAAGTAATTTCTGAGACAAAACCACAAGATTCAGGCAAGCAGTATGTTGTTGTTCAAAAAGCTTGCTTGGGGCATGATTTCTAAATTTTACTTTTAATGGCAGGATATTTTCTTTAGAGTATATTTTTATTTCTACAAAAAGGACCCCGGATGTGGTGTCTCTCTTATATTCTCAGCTTACATTAGCACGTGTGTGCAATCTGAGGAAATATTATTTGTATCCGTTGCAACTTTTACATGACAGAGTTAACAAAGACTTGTATATGCTGTTGAAAAAATATTAGAAGTCTCAGCTATTGTATTATTTATTTTACCAGGTACAAATTCCCACTACTTTTGATTTGTCATATAAAACTGTTGATCAGTGGGAGATAGACCGACAATCACTGAAACTATTGAAAAGACTAGGATCTGGTCAGTTTGGTGAGGTATGGGAAGGACTGTGGAATAATACCACCCCTGTGGCAATCAAAACATTAAAACCAGGTATGTGAATTACTCTTAAATGTTAATAATATGAAATGTTAGCAAGGCTGCTCCATGATTTTCTAAATGCTACTGAAAAGGGAGCCTGTCTATATATGAAATGATTTTGAATATCCATGAACTTAAACATGAAGGTTATGAAAGCTCAAGGTCCATATATTCTTCAGTATTTTGAATTACAATTTTATACAGTTTTCTGTTTCTATATAAGCTGAACTCATTCTTACTCAATATCTATATTACATAAAAAGACAGACCCAGGAAGACCATCTCTTTTGTGTAATATTGCTTGTATGGAATTGAATTACTACATTTCATCTGTAGGAGAAGTAATTAATTTACTACTGGTTTGTTATCTGTAGAATTTCTTCTAGGGCTTAGATGGTATATTACAATGATTCCTTTGGTAATATAGAATATATACTATGCTAAGTTTGTATTTAAGAAGTGCGTTAATCTTGATTGAATAAAGTTTCTAAGTGTTTTTGAAGCACGACATTAGTATTCACGAATTGTATATAATATAGGCTTGTTAGTTATGCAGCTTTTAAGATTTTTCCTAATTCTTTTTCATTATCTTCAAATATTTGTGCATTTTAAATTGACAACATAAAGTATCTGCCAGCAGATGGCAAGAAGCACATAGACAAGAAAGGTAGGTTGGATGATATACGTGTTTTTTAAAAAAGAGATAAAAATATAATGAATTGTCATTAATCAAAAAAGCTGTGTTAGGCATTAATGATCATGTTTCAGGAAGCAGAACAGGTTCAGATATTTGATTCAGAAGAAAAATTAAATGCACTTGATCCCTGCTTGAGTGGTCTTCTGAACAGTGAGGAATTTAAGCATGTGTTTTAGGGCTATCTTGTATCAGGATGTAGTTTGTGTTTTGAGACTTGCAAATTGAAAGCAAACAAGAAGCTTTTTTTTCCCCTGTGCTTAAATGAAGTTAGGAAAACTGTTCAGATTAAAGACCTTCTGTAATTAATTTGAAAGATAGCATGCTTTTTTTAGTCAACTGATGCATCTCCCTAGTGGCCCTGTAAATATATAAACCATCTTGATATCTCTTTGTCCATTTCTCTTTACCAAAACAGTACTCACTAACACTATAGCTTTTGTGACAGAGATCCATATGCTTCTTTTCATTGAGTTCTGAAACCACAAGTCTGAAACCAGTATTTTTCTCCTTTTGTCTGATCTGAATCTTTCATTCTGCAGTACAAGGTCATTACCTCTTCTGCATTATGACTAAAGAGTACCTATTATTCTCTGCCTCTTTACAGAAGTCTTGCACATGCTAGAAAACTACTATCAAATTCCTCTTTGGGCATCTCTTCTTTAGGATAAGTAGCTCAATCAAATTCTTCATGTAGCTTAGACATTTTAGATGTCCCAGTGCTCTCAGAAGATCTCTACTGGGCTGCTTCGAGGTGCAGACCATATTTTTTTCCAAGTATGATGCTGGAAAGAAGAACAAGTCTAGATATGTAAAAAGAGGGATTGACTTCATGTTTCTGATGTCCTAGACTTCTGTTTAAGCAGTCCAGTATGATACTTGACTGTCTTCTCCATACAACAAGAAACCAATATTTCCATCTGAGTTTACTCTCCTTTAGTCATTTAATGCAACACCTGTACAACTCTATTTTATTACAGAAGACTGAAGGGTTCTTCCTGAAGTGTGAAATCTCTTGAAAATTTTTTAAAGAAGGAAACTAATGAAGAAAAATACTAAGCTTTCTTAATTTTTTTCTGACCTTAAATTTTCTTTTAGAATTTTGCTTTTCTTTCTTCTTTAACAAAATATGTGGCAATTAGCTCTCTAGGAAGAGATTTTTTTTCTTATCAAGCAAAATAATTAGGTTTTGAACAAATTGCAGTGCACGCATTTCTGCTTATTTTCTTTAGTGGGAAAGTGGAGCTGACATTTGTTTTGTATTGCATATGCAAAAATGAGAAGCTATCTTAATCCTATTTCATCTCCTTCTTTTAATAACTCATTTCAAAACCAATTCAGCTTTTCCTTCTGTATAATGAGGACAGTACATATTATCAGTTCTCCATGAAACAACCTACTGTTTTAACAATGGATTCAGTTAGAACTGATCCGACTACCCAAAAATGCATGAAACACTAGTGGCAAGTTCTAGCTGTACCTTCCATTTTGGTGCTGATCATCCGAATGACTACCGTTAATAGTACACCTGAAAAAAAAGAAGAGTTAGTTGATTTTATATCTGAAACAGATTTTAATGTGTTTAAGGCAAACTGATCTGTGGAGATCTGTTCTTTGACTGTTCAATTAATTATCCTTTTAATGTCTTGCTGATAAAGCACACAGAGAACACACTACTTCTAGAGTGACATAAGCAGAAAAAGATGGTGGGTTTTTTTTTTGTTTCTATAATAATAGGGTCTCCTAAGAATGCACATACAGAAGACTATAAAACAATAAAAAAAAAATCACAAAAACTTTTTCAAAATTTTTGCTAAAAATAAAATTCACACTGGAATAAGCATAATATTCGCTGCAAACTTGTTATTATGTATGGGCTAGCATAATAGGAAGAAGCCCCTTCAACACTGATTTTTTTTTGTAGTGTCATAGTTCAGCTGGGAAACAGAGCTTGATTAATCAATACTTTTTCCATCTCAGTTTTTTTCACTCTAGTCTGCCTCCTGTTAAGGTCAACATAGTAGTCTCATTGATTTCAGTGAGTTATATTGAGTTAGGACAGACACAAGCCCCACTTGGATGCAATGCTTGTATAGTGGAGAGTTTGTGATCTGATACTGTGATAAGAGCGTCGTGCATTGCACTTAGTGATGCTTAGATTGAAAACTTTGATAGATAGCCATCTTGATAAATTATATAGGTAATGCTAAATCTCTTATCATTGTACTTTGTGAACTACCTTATTCTACAGAAACAATCTCAGATGGAATCATTTAACTTTGCAGTATACTTCTCCAGGGAATTATCCTCCTCTGCGCAATGTTTTTCACCATTTGGAGTCCCTTTCTGTAATCAATTAGCACATTGGTTTTCCTTAGCTTGTTCTCATTTTACTAATGAGAAATAACATTATAATAATTAAAGAGAAACCCCAATAACCTCACCCTAATCTGAGTAATTAATGCTTAGCTTGGTACTAATAAAATTACAGCAAAGGTTAGGTCTTATAATTTTATTCATCATAATACAAAGATGATAAGTGAATGGAAAATACAATAGCTCATGAGTAATCAAGAAATGTGTCATGTTATATGTTGATGATTGAAATTTCCAATATTCACATCAGCAATATTTCAGACTTTGAGTGCAACAGACTGTAAAACAATCCGCTCCTGTTGCTTGGCTCAAAGACTTAAATCACTTGTCTTTACATCGAGGGAGGAAGAGGCATGTTTTAAATCAAAGTCTTTTTTTGCTAAGCTGCTTTACAGGATAGACCCACTAGAAGAGAAAGTCATCAGAACAACAGGGGGGTGCAATAAGCTGTAAGTAATCTGACAAACGTAGGGGCTTTAACACCAGAGAAATTGTGACATGGAACCATGATTTCATTTCCAAGCATAAGCAGGTTAACTGAGTAAGGTAATCCCATAGCAAACAATATAGAAGAACATGATGCAATCAGTACATTGTAGAGTTATAGGCCTGAAGGCCAGAAAGGATTGAGTTTTTTCTGTTGAGTATTGTTTTGCTGTGTACATCTGTCCTACATCATGTGTAGTCTGAGTACTTCACTGTTGTATCCATTACATTCCATCCCATCGCTGAGACTGAGTGTTTAGTTCTAATCAAAACGCAGCTTGTTCTAGACTTGATAACTAGAAGTCTGCATTCACATAATTCTCTTATTTGTTCACTGGTGATTGACTTTGGAGACATCTGTGACATTTTACTGGTCAAAAACATAGTGATGAATGTGTGAATGAAAAATCAAAATACAAGAACATCTTTGCCTTACAGAATATTTAAGATGTTGACCCACAATTATGGGAAAACTAGGGATCAACAGATAGTCTAGAAGATAGCAATTGCTATTTCTGTTCTTGGCTTTGCACAGCACTGTCTTGCTGAAGGTCCCTGAACATGTCATATCACATTTCTGTTTTTATTACCTCACTAAGACATTGTTTCTTCTATTTAAGTGGAAATCATTACAGCAGGGATTTGTACTTTGTCCTGTGCTGAGTGTGATGGATACTCTAGAACCTATTGTCTAAGCTAGCCTGCTTCTCCAACTGTCAGCACATAAAGCAGACATCTATCATCACCAATTAATTGTATCTGAGAAAGTTCTTTATGCCTGTTCAAGTTGACAGATGCATTTGTCATTATCATATTGTAAAACATCTCCCAAGCTTCTCTCTTGGCATGAAAGCTGTTCAGACATGATTTTTTTTTTTTTAGCTTTCTCAAAATAGTCTCTGGGTTGGTACTGTCGGTGGAGGTTTTAATAATATTTTTGGTTCTTCAGTATGTCATCTCTTTAGTACATATGCAATGTAAAAATGTTTGCACTCAGGAAAGTCTCCCGATTTATCTGAACAAAGAAATTCTTTTATTCTATTTAGTTCAGTGCAGAACCTTATACTAACTTGTGAGTTCACTTCTTTGTAGTGAGAAAGATGCTTGACAATTGTCAGATACCTATCTCATTCTACTGTTAATTTAAATAGTTTAAACTCAGTCTCTTGTGTTACCAAGAGCTTCAGCACTTTAATGTAATTTGTTTATTATGAATAAACTTTTTCAGACGATAACATATGCTCATTGTATATGATCAATGTACTCTGTACCTGAGTTCATTTTGCATAAATATATTCAGAAGACAAGGTTTCTCTGAAGTAGAAGGTTGCTTTGATATCTTTTGGGAAATTTTATTGAAAGTTGCAAAGAAGGTCTCTGGAGGGCCTATCAAATACTTAAGGGCCACTTACATTTAGGCTGGTAGAAAGTACATAAAAATAATTGATCTTTCTCGCTAACTCATTTCAAAATGATCAGTATCTATCTTGTAATCTGAAGCTTATCTAAAAATAAAAATAAATAAAACTGAAGATTACATATGATCTTTTAAATATGTAGGAAACCCTTATTGATCTTTGTCACTGGTTTGTTACTATTATTATTATTAATTACTTCTAAAGCATTAAGAAGAATTTGTTGCAATTTAGCTAATAGAATACTTTCCTCCTGATCAATTTATTGGAAGTTGTTATATGCAAAAAACATGCTGTTTGGTTTCAGTTTGTTGGGAGAAATTTATAGCATGATTAAACTGGGAGATTTCTTCTAGGCAAACTTTGATGTTGGGAACAAATTAGACTGTCATTTTCTATGCTGTGAAGAGATCCTGTGTGAAGATCCATGGAGGGCAGATGATTTGGTAGACCCTAAACTAGCAAATACTTTATCCTTTTTAGGACCAACTTGTCAAATTTTGTCACTAGTGCTAAATCACTTGCCATGCTTTTGAATTTACCTTTGGAGGCAGAATACTTCACACCATGCAGCTTCTCTGTAGACTTTAGGAGGGCTTCCGTAACAAATGCGTATATCTTGAAAAGAGTAATCAAATGGACCACGATATTAAATCAGCATCAAAATGAGTCCACATCATATAAAGAAAGCCATAGGCTTTATTTTTTTTTAAATCTAACATAGGTGGGAAGTTCAAATAAAGTTGTAAAGATTGTGCTGCCCTAAACAGGAAAAGGACATAGTGTTGGCATTACAGATATTTGGGGTTTTTTTTTCCATCTACCTGTAATAGTTTTTCCTTTATCCAGACCAAGTGTGAGTCACTTACTTTTCATGCAGGACCTCACTTTCCTTTGACAGTGGCAAAAGGGTATAGTCTGTACCTGTTGAGAAGATGTGTTATTGGCTGCTATCCATTTATTGATGAAATGGAAATCAATTAGCTTTCATCATCCCTCCTAATGGCATCTCATAAAGTATTGTCAAATTGGACCCTGTGGGATTGCCAGGGCAAGTATGAGGACACAGGGAGGGGAGCACCTTTCCCTTGCAATAATCTTTGTTCTTACAAGTCACAATGTAAAGTGGCTCTTTTTTTTTTTTAATAAAGTCTGTGTCAGAAACATTTCTGAGTCATTCCTCTTACACTGATGAGAGGATATGAAATCATACATTGTAGCTATGTTTTGGGAAATAGGTTGTTTCAGGTGGTTGCACTCAATGTAGGTGTTGAGTGAAGGTGGCCCAGGCTAATTTGCTAGTTTATTCTGTAGAACAGATTTTCTGGTGTTTTATTGCTGAGCCATTTAGCATCCTTGCAGCATTTCACTTCATTTAAACATCTATGTTTGTAACAGAGCCAGATGATATTTGTCAGCTACCTAATGTTAAAAAAAAAAATAGAAAAAATACTCATACTCTTGCAGCCTTGGCTTCTCAAATGACTCAGTCTGCTTACACTAAAAAAAATTTATTTTTAAGCGTGGCATTGAGTAGACTAGACTTGGGTACATTTTTTCTGTCACCTTTCATTGTAATCTTTTCTTAATGAGACTATTTTGATTTGGGAGAAACATTTGAATGGTTGGATAATTTCAAACTTGTTTGTACAAATATTGTGAAGTAGATGTTATTTACTATCTTCCTCAAAAATCTGAGACCACCCGATCACTACTAGAACATTCATAAAGAAAGCTTTGCTTCCTTATTTATGCATGTTTTGTCAAATCAGTCCTCTGCTCAGGACATATGAGCTCTAATCTGAAATTTGGCACTGAATTTACCTCCCCATACCCCTTCTGTGCAGTTTCTTTGACATAATTTATGCATTAGTTCACTGTGTATATGAATACAGATATGACCTTATACAACAATTAAAAAGTTGGTACCATCAGCTATTAAGATACTTGTGTGTTTAAGGGAGTGTAAAATTACTGTCACATCTATGCATACATTGGTGTTTCTCATACAGTTGCTATTATGTGAACATTATAAATAGTTTTTTGTACTTATGTATATAAATTGTACACACCTACTCCTTATATGTTAAAGTGATTTCAGTGCTTTCAGGCTTTGATTGCTGAAGCTGAAAAAATAGTGCCACAAATTCTTATTGCAGCACTATTTTTCTATCAGAAATTTTATGTTCATTATCTAGGCACTCTTACCTTAGTTTCTGGCCATTAACAAGTTGAAATATAATTGTTTGCTTAAGTTATATCAGTTAACATTGTAGCCTCCCTTTTTTCTGTTTGGGGAAGGCCTGCGGGTGGCCTCTGTATTTCTGGCAGCTGGAACACATATGTTCTCGGTCTCAGTGCGACTGCCATGTTTCACTCATTAGCTGTTTATTTCAGCTGCACTGTCTGTTTTCTGTGAGAACTGTGAAGAGTTGAGATGCTCATGTACTTTGAAAGACAGAAAACAGTCTCAGTTATTCCCTTAAGACTGCCAGGTTGGTAGGAAGACCTTTAATAACCTCAATTTATGTTTTGTTATATGCTATTGTTTCAGGTTCAATGGATCCAAAGGACTTTCTGAGGGAAGCACAAATAATGAAGAACTTGAGACATCCAAAACTTATACAGCTTTATGCTGTGTGTACTTTGGAGGACCCAATTTTTATTATTACTGAGCTGATGAGATATGGAAGTCTTCTAGAATACCTTCAAAGTAAGCAAATGACTATGAACTCATTTCAAGGGGTGGCACAACTGTCAGTTTAGTAAATACACTAACATAAAAGCTAGAAGCACAACTCTCTGGTTTATTATAAAAGCTACATTATTGGTTGCAAGTGGGGATGAGAAAAGAGAGATTTATGAATTTTTGACATGCCAAAGTATTTGAGAAGTAGGAGAGAATCACATTCAGTTTGATTCTTACCTTATAATGACCCACATTTTTCCACCCTGTTCTATGAGTAGATGGTAACATGAACCAACAGAATAAAAATATAAGTGTTAGAAAGATAGGTCATCATATTTGACATGAAATAAAGGCACTTCCACAAAATGTGCTTAAGAGCTTTGAAATCTATTACTAGGCAGGGAGAGCCTTTCACTCTGAATTCGTCCCTTGCCTATCGCATCAGAGCTTTTATCTCAGCAGCACTCCAAAGTGCTCTTTTGAAGGTTAATAATAATTAAAAATAAAGTTGTACAGCCTGAAACAGATGAGCATGTGATTGCACTTTAAGTTCACCCCTGCTATTGAGAAATGTTTGATTCGAGTGTTATCCATTTTCGGTTTAGTATATGTCTCTGAGATGCTAAATGTCTCTAAAGCTGTAAGGATTTCTTAAAGACAAAATGTTAGCTGCAGTTCTCTTGCTAAATTTCTTCTCTGCCTCAAGCCCATAAGGCAAAGCCCTGTGAAATACCACAAGACAGCATTTACCATGACACATGGCTTACCCCATCTTCTCTGTGGAACTGTTTTTTTAAGTGAGGCTCAGTCCAGGGACAATTACAGCTAAAGAAATCTTTGGTAGGGGGAGACTTCCACAAGGAACTGCTCAGAGAGGGGCTGCAACCAGCTTGAACCAGATCAACTACAGTCTTGTAGGCATTTAGTGGCCCAAGGTAGCAAGCACAATTTTTGTTTAAATTCTCCGCTTTTTGTGTGGGCTGCTGCTTATCTGATTGAAAGAGTCTGGCACATCAGGGAATGACTGCTATTCATGAAAACATTTATTGGACTGTAGAAATAACTCTGAGCAAGCCAGGATGAGTCACAGTTATTGCAGAGGTGAAAACTGTCCTTTTCGTGCATGGGGTACAATGTGTCTAGTACACATCAGTGCTGCAGCTTGTGTGTTTATCAGTTGACAGCATATGCACAGCAATGACCCATGATCTGGACAGAACATGTATGCAGCCGGGTCTTTGTTTAACTGCTCATTCCAGTAGCCCCACATCAGAGAGACTGTGCAAAGTCAGTTGGTTTCCAGGCAGCTGTCAAGATAACCGTAAAAATGGCCAGTTGAAACACTGCTTAGTGATATCTCTCCTTGTCTGATGGCCTGTGTACAGGGGAATAAACAGAACTAGGAGGTGGGCGCAGAGACCCAGATGCCTTGATAGGTAGCGGTCAGAGAAAAGTCATTGCTGTCAGTGAGAGGAATAAAGAAAGAAATTTGAAGCTTGTGTAGAGCTCTGTGACTGGAAATGATCTGTATCAGCTGACGGTCAGTACAAAGTTCCTGATAAGCTTTCTTGAGACCCAGCCAGTGCGTGAAGCAGGAAAACATTTCAGAAGACAGCTATCTCTATGTGCACTGTGGGTAAGTCTGGCAAACTGGAACAGAGAAGAAGTCCAGAGATCATTCTTTGGTTAAGGTTCTTCTCCTAGAAATGCATGGTATGTTTCTCCAGCTTTAAAAATCCTTAATATTTCATGCATAGTGACTATCGCATTCCACCATAATGGAAGCTTCTTACTTAATAATGAAGGACATATGAATTCCTCGTGCACCTTGTGAACATATTTTGGGATACTTCCTGATGGACACTGCTATGCAGACTTATTTACATGCCACCAGTATGAGAAAAATGCAACTGAAAACTTTTCTTTGTTATTGGATGTGAATTATCATATATTTATTTTTATTACTTCTGATAGACCTTGGACTTATTCTGGCAGGGATGCATTTCTGAAGTTCAGTGCGCTACTACAAAGGCAATCACAGAATCACACAGAATCACTAGGTTGGAAAAACCCCACAGGATCATTGAATCCAACCATTCCTATCAATCACTAAACCGTTCCCCTCAGCACCTCATCCACTCGTCTTATAAACACCTCCAGGGAAGGTGACTCAATGTTCTCAACTGGGGAAAGTGCTGCTTATTTATTTATTTATTTGGTGTCAGGCATTTGTCAATGAGAATTTTTTCCTGTCTTTCCTATCTGAGATATTGTGATTGATTGCTTAGAATAGGGTGCAGACCCTAAGCCTTCTTTAGGATTTTCTTTAATAAGTTTTTCACATAAGGTTGATGATTTTGTCAAAAAATATCAGAGAAAAAGGACATGGAGGCACTACATTTTCTTTACAGGGAAAAGAATGAGGGGGAGGTTTTATAAATTCACCAGTAGCACCTGGTTTGGAATGTGGAAGTTATACTAACTTTGGGTTTTTTTCTTGTTGCTTTTCCTGCTTTACAACCCTTAAAAAACCTAAACCAGTTACGAATTCATTTGTAAACTCCTTTGACCACTGAACCAGCCAAATGGGAGCTGGCTTTGGTCTGGAGACCTCCATAGTTGTGATGATTCAGTGCTATGCTTGAACATGAGTGCTTTAGCTAGCCCAGCCTTGGGTTTGGAGGTATAGTCAGAAGTCTTTATGAGACAACTATACATGATTTGCGCTTCAGATCCCAAAGACACCCATGCTTTCATCCTCTATCTTTGTGCACAGTTTGCAGGTCCTGATCATCTGAGGCTCCTCCTTACAGTTTTCTCATCTTTAGCTCCAGAAAAGCTGCAGTGCAGAACCAGCTCATAGAAAGAAACCCTCCAAGAAATGCTGCCACAGCCAAAGCAATGGTGGCCTCTTCCATTCCCTCAGCCCACTTGTTAAAGGCAGTAGGTCAGGCCGGTTTAGGATCCCAAACAGGCTCCAGAGGAATAAATAATCTTTGAGCTGTAATTCCACCATTAGATGTAGATTTCATGCTTGTCTGTTAACACAGTTCATCTGCGTGTTCTGCAAGGGAGGGTTTAGCAGCTCTAACTCCTATTCTATATGGAAGCAGCTCAATAAACAAGAGGCTTATGAGTCATCATTTTTTTCTTTTTTGCTGTGACATTGCTGTGTTCTGCTTCTTAGGGCAAGCTTGTTTCAGGGCAGCCTGGAGCATTGGGAATCTTATGAGGTGTGGCTGAGGGAACTGGGGTTGTTTAGCCTAGAGAAGAGAAGGCTGATGGGAGACCTTATTGCTCTCTACAACTACCTGAAAGGAGGTTGAAGAGAGGAGGGAGGTGGCCTCTTCTCCCAAGTGACAGGGGACAGGACAAGAGGAAATGGCCTCAATCTGTGCCAGGGAAGGTTCAGGCTGGACATCAGAAAAGAGTTTTTCACAGAAAGGGTCATTGGGCACTGGCAGAGGCTGCCCAGGGAGGTGGTTGAGTCACCTTCCCTGGGGGTGTTTAAAAGAGGGGCAGATAAGGTGCTGAGGGGCATGGTTTAGTGAATGATAGGAATGGTTGGACTTAATGATCCGGTGGGTCTTTTCCAACCTAGTGATTCTGTGAGAAGAATGACAAACCTGTGTTCAAGTCTGTCTGCATCCTTGTCTGCTTTCACCAGGAGGTAGCTTACAGCCTGTGCAGATTAAGGAGCAGTGTGGAAGGGAACATGGAGAAAGGGATTTTAGACTGAGTCACATAAGCCCTTTTCCAAAACTCAAGCACTCAAGCAAAATGCTTGTATATATTTAGTTATTTTCTGATGAAATACAATATAAGCATCATCTGTGGATTTATATCTTTGTCCAGCAAAATGAATAATAAATGTTCATGCCTGTCAGTTATCAGAACTGCAAAACTTCAGTGTGTTATATTATTCTCTGGACTGATGATGGATTTTCTTGATGGTTAAGCCATAGATTTTCTCATAGCCTGGCTTTTCTCCCTCTCTCTTTTAAAGGTCAAAGCAGCTATTAAACATGTGTGTGGAAGAGGAAAAGACTTTCTGAGTCAACAATAGAAGTAAATAATCTTAGTGCTGGTTTATCATGACAATGAGTTTAGCCTCAAGGGGGAAGTAGGGTGATACACAAACAAGGCAAATTTAATAATTTAAAATTCATTTATTTTACCTATTCAACTCAGAACTTCCAAGTGAGCAGGAAATGCAAGGCCTGGAGATTGCAGAGTTGATCAGTAAACAATGGAATTTCACACTCTTCATAAGGTGTGATTGCAAGGTTGGGTCATATAAAATACCAGAACTGGAGTAGGATATGCAAAACGATGCTAAGACTTACTATCGCTATGCATCAATTAAAAATAAGCAACAGAAAACCACCAGCTACAAATATTTTATTTCTTTAACACAGAGGTAGGAAGGAAAAATCACCATACTCAATGAGAAAGGAGAACTGCAAAGAAACATAGCAATAAACACTCAGCTTTTTTTATATTGTTAAGATCCTGAAACAGAAAGTTGAAGCTGTTGTGAGTATTACAAGTTCATGCTTCAGTGGTGTAGCATTTGAGTTTGGGTGACAGTGGTGCTTGAACATAACATTGATTTGGCTTACCTCCTAGATTACCTTGGGGTATATATTCTTCGCTGTGAGGAGGTCATCTGTTGCCAAAATGCTACAAAGGCCTTCAGTTTGAATTCAAATGTGTTACATACTCCAATGGCTTTTTTTGAGTACCTGTCTCACTATTTTTGGCTGCATTTTTTTTGTGGACTAAGGCTCTTTGCTTAATTTGTGGAGCTAAGTTGTTCTCTTGTAAGTTCTCCTACTACTTAGTTTGGACAGCCAATCTTTCATTGCCAAATCTCTATTTCTGGGACTCGCTGATCTTACAGTGTTGAGAATGGCATGTTCATTGCTTCAGAAGGTTCTACAAGAGAAGCAGGCAGCTTGAAACTGTCTCAAGGAGTCTTACTGTTGAGCAACAGCAATGGAGATAACAGCGTGAAGCTGTCAAGTGGACTGAAAAGTAAAAATGAGAGTTACACTTGATGTGTATTTCCCAGTAAGAATTGTTGGAGAACAGGGAACAAAGGATAATTTTATGCTTTTCCATCTTTAGTCGGCTTTGACTACACTCAGTGAGTACTGACATTAACTCTTACAATTTGGAATGGATTATGCACTTATCAGAAAGACAAAAAGCTACATTACTATTGGCAGATAAATGCCTTTTTCTTTGGATTGTATCAGCAGCTCCTTCCAGGCCTAGATCAACAGCTGCATTTCCTATCTAGTTTTTAGAGAATATGGGAAAGTCATTGTTACTCAGTTATCATGAATTTTGCTGCGTGACTTTAAGTGTTGCTGTTCACTAACCTTTTTCTTTTGGTTAAGGTGTTGTTTTGTTGTATTATGTTTTTATTGATTTGTGTTGGCTATTTGAACCACTGAGCTGTTGTATTACTTATATCTGAATACCAAAAATATGTTATTCTTGTCATCCTCTTTTCAAACAGAAGATGCAGGCTCCCAAATCTTCCTGCCACATCAAGTAGACATGGCCGCTCAGGTGGCTTCCGGGATGGCTTACCTTGAATCCCAGAACTATATCCATCGGGATCTGGCAGCCAGGAATGTCCTTGTTGGTGAACACAGTGTTTACAAAGTGGCAGACTTTGGACTTGCAAGAGTTTTTAAGGTAGGTTGTGCAAAAGCGAATTGGCTCTACTTTAACGCCGGAGAACGAGATGGGAGAGGTCAACTAAAGGACCAACTGTAGCCTCTGAATTGCTGGGTTCAGATAAGAGATATGCCCAGGGAGAAAAGGACTTCTAACATGTTCACTTGTATCTTCTACCTGCATTATCCTATGCAAGGTTAGAAATTGGCATGTGCTTTATTGTCAGTCTGAAGACGACATCCCAGTGTCTGCTTCCCACTCGGCCAATAAGGAAAGAACCTGGCAAGTAATGCTCTTTGCTACACAACCTTTATCTACAATACTAGCGTCTGCCACATGGAGAGAGATCACAGGAATTATGGCAAAATTAGACTCCTGGGCCTGTAAGGGAAGGTGTATAAAAATGTACTGACAGTTGCTCTCTCCTTGTTCATTTCCCCACTGCCTCCAAGAGGCTTGTGAGTGCAGGTAGTAACCATAAAATGACCTTATTCCTCTCCATAGTAACAGCAAGTTCATGAAGTGAGCTCTCAAAGTTTTAAATATGATGCAGTTTCAAGTTCTTTGCCTCTGCTCTGTTTTTTCATCTAGCCCTTGAGGATGTGGAATGCCAAGTAACACTGACCAAGATCACCCTGGGAAAGATCTGTGGTTTACAAATGAGACTTCCTACCTCTGAAAATTATTTGATCAGAGTTCGAATGTTTTGATTTGCCATATTTCAATATGTAATCCATAATTCCTGAGGTCTTATTATTGTTTTTATTGATTTATGTTCTTGCACTGAGAAGGAGAAATAGAGAAAAAAGGGCTCTGCTTCTTGATGTTTTTTTCCATTCAAGCAGCAGAAATTGAAGTTCATAACAGATTTGGATTTATTACGTACTGAGGTATAGAATAATGGCATCAAGGGACTTTAAAAGTGCCTTTTGCTTAATTTTGATTCTTCTAGTTATGCAAAAGTTTAGATTGCATGTTTTTTAACATGAAAAAAATATTTTTTTACATGAACAATGCTTACAATGGATATTTCTCCTCTGCCCTTACTAGAGAGGGTAATAATTTACAGCTCTTGACATTTCTTGTTAAAACTGAAATTTACTAAAATACTCTAACATAGAATCATCTTGGCAGACTTTCTTCGGAATTTTCTGTCTCTTAAGCCAAAGCGCTAACATGGGCACATGCAAAGATCCCAAAGGAGTAGGTGTGAAAAATGAAATCTATATTTCTTTATGTGCTAATGAGCAGAGAAATAATTTCTTATTTCTAGATATGAGTATTATGGTCAAGATGCCAACTGTATCAGTATGTAGACACAAGCCACTAAAAATCAGTATTTTCAAAACTATAGAGCACTAAAGCTGGGAAACATGCATTCTCTATTAAAAACATCAAACAAAAAAATTGTGTACACATTTGCCTGGATTTGCATGCAAAAAACCTAAACTGAGTCTTGGGTGTGACTGATGTACACTAAGTTACATTTAGGAATTAAAGAGAGGATAAATGTTCACAAAGTCTATGCTATAAAACTTTGAGGCCATGATTCTACGAATTTTCAAGTAAACAATTTTCCTTTTCTGTATATCTTTCATCTTCACTTTACTTGCATTAATTGGACCATTTATAAGCTAATATTTTAATTTGAATTACTTGGAATTTGTTCTTTGGTCCCTGAAACCTGCTGCAGAGATTGTTCTCAAAGTACACTGGACCTTCAACACCTCAATAAACCACAGAAGAAAAGTTCCAAAACTCATTAGCTCTTGCTCTTGCCTTCTCTGGAGCCATTTGGTCTCTGGTATCAGCAGGATGCTTACACAGCCGCTCCTGACAGGCTTTTGAAATCTTGCATGCCAGGTCCAGAGTTCACAGTATATAATTAATCACAAGCCACTCTAACACTGTGTGTTCACTTGAAATGATAAATGCTTTAGAAAAGCCTCTGATGAACGGTAGCATTTCTCAACTGTGAAGCCCAGTTCAACAATAGACTTCAGTGCATGCTTAATACCATGAAAGGCAAGTGCGCGCTAAAAGAAAGAAAGATTAAGCACATGCTTAGCTTAGTCATGTGCCTAAGTGCTCTGCTTGAAGCAGATCTGAAATCATGCTTGCTTCATTTTATGCATGACAGGTAGAAAATGAAAACATATACGAAGCTAAGCCTGAAACTAAACTCCCGGTGAAATGGACAGCCCCAGAGGCGATCCGCTACAACAAATTCAGCGTTAAGTCAGATGTCTGGTCATTTGGAATACTTCTATTTGAAATAATCACTTACGGGAAAATGCCTTATGCTGGTAAGTGCTTTTACCTAAAGAATGATGTTTGGTATTTTCTTGCTTTAAGAACAACACACAAAAAAAGTAGTTTAATGCCTGTACTACAGCCATGTGAAAGGGTTAAAACAGCAGATACAGAAAGAAGGCTGTTCAGATGAGGCTCATTTAGTGAGTCAGACCTCCTCGCTGCCCCAAGCTCCCTGGAAGCTTTCCAAAGGCTGTGATTAGCAGCCATTCAAGCTTCCTCTCACTGGAGTCAGCCTGCATTGCGCAGGCACCTAAGCCAACTGGCTGTTTCCCTCCAGCATCAGATCAAAGATGGCAATGTGAAAAAAGGGAAGGTTTTCTGTCCCTCATCCTCCCCTTGTTTTTTTTTTTTGGTTAATTTTTTTGAGGGTGTCTCATGGAAGAATGGATTATGTGTGAAATGCTGCACAGGCACTGTGGAGGTGTTTGAAAAGTCAGTGAGGGTGGTTTTGCCCCCTTCCCTCATATTTGACAATTGCAGCAAAGAGTCTTCATAAAGAGAAGGATCGCAAAAATTAGGAATAAAGTGTCACCAACCCCTAAAACAGGTTTAATGGTATGAGGGCAGCTATTATTCCTAGCACTGTGAGAAATGCTTGAGGAACTGTGGCTCAAATAGCACAAGATAGTAGTGAAATGATTGATTGTGACTCATTTTGTGCTGGCGAGAAGAATGCAAGGGAAGGAGTAAACCAAAAATGTTACGCTGCACTTCGCAGGCCTGAGGGTTGGTGCATTTGCCATAAACTGCATTTCACAGTGTCCCAAACTGCTACTTCCTGTAAAAGAAGGAATTTATTTTACTTTTTGATTCGCACCCTCACCTCCTGTGAAACTTTTCTGAAAAGAAAAAAAAACCAAACAACAACCAAAACCAAAGGCAAAAATCCTCAACTCTTTCTTAGGTAAATTACAGATGTGTGCATATGCAGGCAAAGATGCAAATAAACTGCTAAAGTGTAAGTGATGTATAACACCATGATTCTCAGTATTGCCTGAAAACATGTTCAGCATTATCCCTTGGCAAAGGCATAGCTTACCTGTAACTTTAAAGTAGAAAATGTAATTTTGCTGTGGCTAATTGCTCATTTCCTATTACTTGCATGAGTTTGTCCTCTGTAATCAGTTAGGAAAAGAGGTTATGTTGATCCATGGTGGCAGTGGGTAGTTTACAGAGGAGACACCGTTCAGAGATCCAGGGAAAAGAAGTAAAGATTACACAGTTCAAGATTTAATTTAAAGAGTGTAAAATTGAAAGGGAATGAGATGATAGTTCTACTATATAAAGATAGCACAAAGGTAGAGGACTGTTTTCTTCTCCATGACCCATGGTGCCAGAGTAGGCAGGATGCCATTATATAGCAGCATGAGGAAACTTAGGGCTGATGTCAAGGAAAACTTTTTAAATGTGAGGAAAATTCAAGAGCAGGACATATTTTCTTTATAGCCACTGAGAATAGAGGGATTTAGAAACAATTCAAGCAAATAGTTGTCAGAAAGTTTCATCAAAGCCAGTTGTTGGAGAAAACACCTAAGACCCAGAAAAACCCTTTTACTATGCCTTTCAGGTGTTGCAGCCAGGGTAAGGAAACTGGGAAGTGCTGGAGGTGGTTTTTAATGGCTGTTTTGGGATTCTCCAGAGATGCCTGTGGCCTGTTGTCATTGAATGGGTTCTGCTGAGGTTGGCTCTGCCCTCAGCATGCGCATTTGCCTCACAGGGGAGCACCCCATTGCCTTGTCTCTCTAGGAGAGAGGGCCATGAGGTGACACTAAGCAGACCTTGAGTAGTCTGACAAACTCCTTTTGGCTTTCAGGTATGCCAGGACACCAGGTGATCCAGATGCTAGACAAAGGGTATAGACTTCCTCAGCCAGAGACGTGCCCCATGCCACTCTACCAGCTGATGCTGCAGTGCTGGAGTGCGGAGGAGGACAAGCGGCCCACCTTTGAAGCCCTCTGTGAGCAGCTGGAGTGCTATTTTGAGACTGACACCTCTTCCTATGCCCACACCCAGGCTGTGGTGAAGTGAAGGCCTGGGACAGAGGCTGAATGACAGATGCCAGCAAACACGGATGAAGGGGTGTGCGTGAAATCAGTCTAACCTCCGATGTGGACGTTATTAGGAGATGCTGAGGAATCCTGATACGTTTTTATCCCTGACTCAAAGACACTTAAAATTTTTGCTGCTGGCAAGTGTTTTGCAAGACTAAGAATCAGGAAGCTGGAGGACTGGGGCCTTCTAAAAAATAAAATGTCCTCTATTTATTTTTTAAATAACAGATTGCAAGAATGAACGAATGAAATGAGTGTTGCTCAATAACCATTGTAGCATTTTGTCATTTCTTTATTGGAATAATTATTTGCCATTCCTTAGATTTTCTTCTTCCTATTAGGTTGTTCTTGTAAGGAATGTGATGGCTCTGCACAGCAGGATCTGTGCTTTCAGAGTCCTCTCACTGTAAAATAACCAAAAATAATCTTTTGACTGTGATGATGGCAAAATCCAGATTAATTGCCTTGCTTAGACTTGAAGTATGTATGCTTGTGCTATACTGGAAAATAAAACAGATGTTCATGGGAGAAAAAGAATTATTTTGTTTTGTGAATGCAGAGAGTGTTTTTTTTTCAGTTTGCTTGCTGTTCCTCTTTTACAAGAATAAACACAACTATTATTAGATTCTTAAAGCTGTTTGTTCTTAATGTTGTTAAATAGTGCCATGGAACTGATGAGTTATTGTCCCTCAAAGTGTAAGAATTTATTCCATAGTTTTTCATTTTAGGTGTATTGGAGGAAAAGATACTTTCACATGAACTCAAGATTGCCTTAGCCTTTTAGAGTGACATCCTTTCCTATCCTGCTGCCCAAAATACAGACCCTCTTCAACAGGGCAAGGCCTAGGGCAGGTCTAGGTATTTTGTGGAGGAACTAGCAATCCATGCTTCCATTTTCTTCAATTGTAACCTTAACATAGGAGATTGAAATAGTATGTGATCAATTTTATTTTGTTGCATGGGGCAATGGAGCCGTGGTGCTCCTTTTAGCAGTCTATAGCTACAGATTTTAGAATTTTTTTTTTCATTTTTTCTTATTGACTGTGATATTGGTTGTGCTGAAATCTGGTATCACTGTGACAGTTTTATGTTCCTAATTGTGAGGCTTAGAGAACTAAGTTTTAATTATTTACTTACGATGAATCAGTTAATTATTTAATGACGTAATCCAGGAACTAAGAGCTTTACTGTCTTAACATAGTGTGAGCTCAGTATAAGTGTGCTACCATTTTCCTCTAATATCAGAAAAGGCTATGAATAAATGAAAATATTCATTACTTTAAAGGCTGAGTGGCTTTTATTGCATCTTCTTCATTTTCTTTTCTGTATACATCAAATCCATTCATCTCAGTCCCTTGCTTCTAAGTTTTAATTTCCTTTTCCCCTACTCTAGTTTCACGAGGCAGAACACCTTTTTTGTTTCATACACCTCTTGTGTACTCGCTATTCAGAACTCTTTTCCTTATTTATTGTTTTTCTCTTCTTTTATCTTACTACACTTAGAGTCTTTCTAGCATTCCATCTCTGTTCGCCTTAATTTTCTATGCAGTATTTTTCCCTACTAACCCTTTTTTATGCTGATTGCTTTTGTAAAGCGCAATAGAGCAAAAATTAATTAGCTGTCATGGAATGCATGTGATTTTGGAATGTAATTATCCACTCTGAAAGAAGTGGAGGTTAAAAGGCTTTGCCAAACCCATTCTGATAAGAATGGGTATGGAAGGAACTGGGAGACTCCCAAGCAAAGTCTCCTGCTGTCCTCCATCCATGTTTGTTTGGAGACTCATGCTAGCTACTGGCTCATAGCCCCAACAAGATGTTATTTATGTTTATCAAACCTCCATCAATCCACATGTCTCTAATCTGGCTAGAAGCTGTGTTTAACACTGCTACAGTATGAGGTTAGCAAATCTCACAGAGTAGGTCTGTGTAATAAGAATGATGAAAAGATCTCTGCATCAAATTCCCAGTCTTAATATTCAAGCATTATTTCTAACATGATTTTTCAGACTTAAAACATTAAGAATATTACAAATAAAAGTTGAGTTCGCTCAACTCAAAACACCTGTTGATAAAATGTATCTTATCTTGAAAAAAACACAGATGTATGTAGTTCACATGATGAGTTGCCAGGAAAAAAAACCCGAATCAACAGCAGGGAAACAGCAGCCTTCAGAATTCCAGGTTATACCGAGTGGTCCAAGATGCTCTGTGTTAGTCTCTGCCCTCAGGTGGAAGTCAGGGGGATATTGTAGGAGTCAACTGATACCAGTAATTCTGAAGAAAGCACACTTATACAATAAAGGACTTCCTAAACCAATATGTAAGGAACAGAAGGTCTGTTCGTCCAGCCAAGTTGAACACTTACTCTTCTTACTTTCTCCTGTAGTCAGAGGAGAGAGAGAGGCTCTTTGAGATGGTAAATCAGAGTACCAAAATTGCATTTCTTCTCTGAAGTATCCCTGACACTCTTATTTCTATGTGCTGTTGTAAAGGTGTCCAGGAGAGATAAGACTTCACTGAGAGGTGTGGGTAATAACCCACATGTTGTGAATTGAAATTAGCTGTTTCAAGATCACTCTATGAAGTGTAGCCTCATGAAGCACCCTTAGCTGAAATGCGAAGCTGCAAGTGAGCTGCACCCTGCTTAGCTGTGTGAGGAGCAGGCATCTGCATGTGATGCCCTCCAGGTGATGTGGCTTGGCACTCTGGGCTGCTGCCGGCAGACGTTTCCCCTGCTTCTGCATCCTCCTGTGCATTCTCTTTGCATGCTTGCTCAGCCATAGCTAAATAGTGGAGTTTGGATTTGCTAGCTGCCTCTAGTGTCTGCTGGCCCAGGGTGGGAGACAATCATCAATACTGGCTGAAAGCAGGAGGTGGGTTCACTTTAGTAAATCTTATTATAGGCACTGTATCAAAGAAATTAGTTTGTTTTTTTATTCATCTTTGAGACAGCTTGTGCATATTTGGCCTCCCCAATGTGATACACTGTAGGTGAAAAGGTGAATTAGTCTTTGTCTTCTAAGCCTGAACACAATTCCCACCCCACTGATGTGTGTCCTGTGACCAGTGCATACTCTTTTCTTAGCAAAAGTGGAAAGCAAGGAAAGGTGGGAAGGCAGGTTTGTTATGGGACAGCAAGTTAATTTTACCTTTGCACTGGGTTGCTCTGAGAAAGTCTAATGCCTGTTAGAGTGTCTTTGTCACTATCAACAACCTTGCACCCTTAGCAAGTTTGCGGACGACACTAAGCTGGGTGGAAGTGTCAATCTGCTGGAGGGTAGGGAGGCTCTGCAAAGGGATCTGAACAGGCTGGACCGCTGGGCTGAGTCCAATGGCATGAGGTTTAACAAGGCCAAATGCCAGGTCCTGCACTTGGGGCACAACAACCCTGTGCAGTGCTACAGACTAGAAGTCTGTCTAGAAAGCTGCCTGGAGGAGAGGGACCTGGGGGTGTTGGTTGACAGTGACTGAACATGAGCCAGCAGTGTGCCCAGGTGGCCAAGAAGGCCAATGGCATCTTGCCTTGTATCAGAAACGGCGTGACCAGCAGGTCCAGGGAGGTTATCCTCCCTCTGTACTCGGCACTGGTGAGATCGCTCCTTGAATCCTGTGTTCAGTTCTGGGCCTCTCACCACAAGAAGGATGTTGAGGCTCTGGAGCGAGTCCAGAGAAGAGCAACAAAGCTGGTGAAGGGGCTGGAGAACAAGTCTTATGAGGAGCGGCTGAGAGAGCTGGGGTTGTTTAGCCTGGAGAAGAGGAGGCTGAGGGGAGACCTCATTGCTCTCTACAACTACCTGAAAGGAGGTTGTAGAGAGGAGGGTGCTGGCCTCTTCTCCCAGGGGACAGGGGACAGGACAAGAGGGAATGGCCTCAAGCTCCGCCAGGGGAGGTTTAGGCTGAACATTAGGAAAAAATTCTTTACAGAAAGGGTCATTGGGCACTGGCAGAGGCTGCCCAGGGAGGTGGTTGAGTCACCTTCCCTGGAGGTGTTTAAGGCAGGGGTGGACGAGGTGCTGAGGGGCATGGTTTAGTGTTTGATAGGAATGGTTGGACTCGATGATCCGGTGGGTCTCTTCCAACCTGGTTATTCTATGATTCTATGATTCTAACCCAGATGAGGCCAAGCTTAGAAAATAGAGATACTGCTATAAAATCCAGTGATTCCTTTTTCTGGCTTAAGTCCATGCACTTACACTTGCTGCCTTATTTTGCCTGTCTGTATACTGCTGTGATACCAGTGAAATGCTGCCACTCTGATATGAGCTCTAATTTTGGATCTCTCTTTCCCTAGACTGGCAGGGGAACAGAGGAGAGAAAAATCAGCAGTGTGATGGAATCAGCAAAGCTCTGGAAATAAAGAATAATGTGGGAAATTAATCATTTGTTTTCCACTCTTTCTCTCCATATTTTTGTAGTCAAATGGGTCCATTATCAAGAAAGACTGGAGGCAAAGGGTGATAAACTTTCACAACGTTCAATTTGCTTACAGGCAGTGCAAGAGGCAAAACTATACGTTTCCAAATCTGATTCCATCTTATAATAACTTTATATGTATGACAGATAACAATTACAGTGAGAAGTATTTGCTATGACTTGATATAAATTAAACATCATGGTTATAATTTCCAGTTATAGTGCATAGCAAGATGGGTTTATCTTATCTCATTCGGTTCTTTAGGCCTTTTACATTCAAGGTTCTGCCAGAGCTATCTATTGCACTTGTTTTTACCTGATGGATCATGGAAGGAAAATAATGAATTCACTTATGAGCAACAGTAATAGATTTTTTTTGAACTGACATAAATTTCTATGCTTAGATAGAATAAAAGGCTCAGGAAGAGATAAGTTGGATTTCCTACAATAGACTAGTCCTTGTGCAATTCACTTCACATAAATTGTACTGAGTTGTCTTTTATGTGATATTTTATTTATGTAATTCAGTTATTCTTTGAGAAATAAATAATTTTATGTGGTCTTACAAAAGATAACTTGAAAATGTCCAACCAGAAAGAAAGAAACTATTTTTCTAAAATTTTCCATTCTTCAGGAAGATACGGAGCAATGCAGTTAAGTCTTAGGGAATCCCTAGTGTTTATTTTTGACTCCCATTGGAGAACATTTGCTCATCTAATCTGCATTCAAGAACATATATGCAGGGATACTAAATGTGAGAGGGCAACAGGGAACTTTCTATCACTTGTGCTGCTTTGTTATTTTTGTCCATCATATCTTGTACTTGCTCCCTGAATATCTTGACTAGAACAGCAATGACTTGAGCAGCAATTTTGGTTGTGTGGATTTGTGACTTATAGCATTCAGGGAGCTGAACAAGCAGAGTGCATTTATTGTGGTTCAGACTCATCAAACTATTAATGCAATGGAGCACAAGATTCATTCATGGCATTGCTTCTTATGGCTTCTTACATGCTTCTATTTCACTGCTTTAAAAAGTGCCGTAGTTTCATGTCCACTCAGTGGTCCCGTGGTTATCTCAACTCACTGGTCAGCTAGTTGTAGGTAGGGATCTCAGAGCACATAAAAATGCGGCACCTAAGAGTTGTGCCACTGTCCTCTAAGACAAACAGATGTATGATATGTATTTATGGAAAGCTGTGTGACTTCTGTTGTATTCTATCAACATCTGGGCCAGATGTGTTCTTCAGCATGTGACAGTCCGTTGCCTCGGTCACCTCTTGGAAACGTTTGCCCAGTTGAACTTTACATTTCCTTAAACAAAATACTGAACTGAGGGTCTATGAAAAAGACTTCATTCTATTCACACTTAGAATTAGTAGGTCTGTGTAATTTTCTGTCTCAGACTCCTCAGGAATCACTAATATAAAAGAAAAAAATCCATATAAGACATTATACGTATAAGCAAACCGGGGAAATTACTGTAAAATACTTCAGCTTTTTAATCTTCACGTCTACATTGCACTGAAGAATTCAGTCCTTCCTTATTTCTATATGGAGAAAATTTAAATGGGTAGTTAAAGTATTCAGTGTCCTAGAAATGAGTTTTAGCTAACTCCTGGATCTAAATATCACTAGAATTGAAAAACATGGTAGAGGTTGTACCTTGTTTCCCACCACTATTTTCTGCTAAAATTAGGTAGGTATGTGAGAAGACAGGTATATAACAACTTCCATACTTCTTCTCCCTTCCCCTAGTTCTTTATTAATATTATTACAGCAAGATTAGAACTCCCACAGAGTAGAATCAGTTTTTAGTTACATTGAGCGATAATCATGGAATCATTAGGTTGGAAAACACCTTTGAGATCATCAACTCCAACCATACCTGTCTACTGTTAAATCATGTCCCAAGCACCTCATCTACCTGCCTTTTAAACACCTTCAGGGATGGTGACTCAACTACCCCCTGGGCAGCCTGTTTCAGTGCTTGATAAACCTTCCAGTGTAGAAATATTTCTAATGCCCAATCTAAACTTCCCCTGACGCAGCTTGAGGCCATTCCCTCTTGTCCGATCACCTATCACTTGGGCAAGAAGACCGATATCCACCTCCCTGCAACCTCCTTTCGGTAGCTATAGACAGTGATAAGGTCTTCCCTCAGCCACCTTTTCTCTGGGCAAAACAACCCCACTTCCCTCAGCCACGACTCGTAAGACTTGGATCTCCGGTCCCTTCACCCGTTTCGTTGCTCTTCTCTAGACACACTCCAGGAGTTTTTCTGTTCTTTTTCTAATGTAGAAAAAGAGTTTATTCCCAAACCTACCCTTAAAAAAAAAAAAGAAAAAAGGTAGGAAGTGTTTATCATACTTTTACAAGTGTTCATGCCTTTAGAAAAGACAATGGAAAAACACTTCAAAGCAAACAGAAAGTTGCTGCTGAATTTGTAAAAAACACTCTTTGGATAGGCTGGCTGTGCTACTTATGCTATTAAAGAATAAAACTATATTCTTTTCTCTAATTACTTTGATATAAATACCTGAGTATACTAATTGGACTTATGTTCTTTAATATACAATAGAATTCAAATATGTATATATACACAGCAATATCAAAACAGTTTTAGTTTCTATTTCCCATCTCTCTGTATAGCTGTATATTTATATTACTCTGCTTAGAATAATATCTAAACATGTGAAAGTTTTCATTGTTGGCCAAGTATAGTTGTCAGCGTTGTTTTTTCTTGCGCTATTCTTTTTTCTATTAATATTTTTTAAGATCTATTAGAATGTTTTTATACTATGATTAGTTTATTTTCATTCACTAACAGTGAACCCTGTTCAAATTCCAGGTGGTCCATTACTCTGTCAAATATTTAAAATGACCAAAATTAGAAAGCAATGCATCAGTCTTTCTTTTTTTACTATGAGGCAGCTTCTTATGAACAAATATCTGTGCACTCTAGCTACCACCAGAATGTAAGTTCCACATCTCTCTAAGAAGCCAGAAGAATGAAAAGTGAACTTGTAGGCTCTTCTAGAGCTCTTTGGCTCTGGATTACTTTGCACCAAAATCCAAAGTTCCAAGAATTTCACCGGTACTATTAGTTGAAGACAAAATACAAAGTTTTCTTATGATGAAAAAAAAATATATACTTTTTTAATTTGGATAGGTATGAATAATAAAAGTGTATATTTCACTGTTCCTTTTACCTTATGTGCTAAGTACGGGCACCAGTTCTCCAAAGTCAGCTGTGTCGTCTGAAGCCACACTCTTTTCACAACACTGATGATAACTGTCTCTCCATTTCTACTTGTTCCACCATCAGCATTGCCTGTCCCCTTAGCAAGCTGGCTCTTATCCATACTTTCATCCCTGCCAGATACCAAATTAGTTACGGAAAGAGACATGCAGTAATGATTTAGAAACCAACGGGTCTTTGATTTATTTAACTATTGCCCTGCCACACACACATACAATGAATTAGGATAGTAACATGGACTCCTATTGCAGTTTACAGCCTGCCTTCAGAGTTAGTGAGAAATAACTCAATACAAATCTTTGGGACCCCTTAACTATAGATGAACAACACTACCATAGTCAGATTAATAAGGTACTGGAATCTGGAAGAAATAAAGCAAGATAGACTTCCCTAAAAGAGAAACATTTCTACAGGAAGGGGTAGTGGGAAGAGAAATTCAGTGATGGCAAGGCATAAGAGATTGTGATGGTTCCCTAAATACCTGACATCAGGGTCTTAATATTGATCTGGATTTTTCCTGTGAGACTAGACATAGAAAATGGACTGGACTTTTAGTGGAGAAAAAAATCAGTAGTACAAGGCATGACTGCAGTCTAAGGTTTTAGTAGAGTACACACCTGGAACAGTGAGCAGGTCAGGGAGCAGGCTGGGCTTCTTCTACCTGTTTGGTGATTATGCGAGGGTCTGTCTCCCGGGCAGTCTGTCTCAAAAAGCAAACACACATCAGAGACCAAAACTGAGAGGAAATTTCATCCCTGTTGGTTGCCTTTAAAAGAACCTCTGCCTTTGCTTGCAATCCTGTGAATTAAGCATGGGTGACAACCTTTACTTTAAGTTCTCGATAGTACACTGTGGGCATGTATACAAATACCCTAGCCTGCTTCAGGTAGTCCAATTGGGATTAGCTGCTGTTGTCTGGCTATGGCCATGTGAAATCAGCGGTTCCTAATTGGGATTGTTCTGACTTCCGATGTGGATGAGACTTCTGATTTCAGAAATGCCAGTGGTATGCAGTGCAGCTTACACACAACCAAGACGATATTCTTGACGTGGAAACTTTGCTAGAAAAGGCTTTGTTTCAGTAAGCATGTGTGCCCTGCTTAGTTCCTTTCCTGTGATCTTTGAGAGGATTTAGAAGACTTCAGGTTGCAGCAGCAGAAGGCCCATTCCTGGTGCCATTGACTCCCTGTATTAGCAGAAGCAGATGAAGGACTCAGGTAAATTAATACGATTTCTCAGGAGAGTATAACTAAAAGAGGTAAGGAAGGAAGCAGAGAATTCAGAGAAAAAAAGTGGTTTGTTTTTTTTTTTTTTGATCAATTCTTCATTTACATCTTCAGGTGTGCATGGAAATTTCATTTCACCCTTTCTGCTTTGAGGTTTATTAAGTTTTCATTGGCCTCACAGGAAAACCTAATCCTGACCAAAGTCATTTCTAATGTCTAGAACAATCTAGCTAATTATAATTTAGCTTGGCAAGCGTAACTTTTAGTGTCAAAATGACTGAATTAGCCAAAAGTTGGAAGCACTCTTATGCCAAGCTTATTTCCTGTCACGCTTGTAGCTTTAGCCTTGTATAGCTCTATAACACCACAGATTGCTATGTAGGATCAGTGGTATGATGAAAGAGCTTCAGGGTGACCCAACAGCTTTCCTCATCCTGACACCAAAGTGGTACATATTGCTGCATGTCTGAGTCTTGAAAACACTTGCCATGCTACTTCAGGATTCTGCAGTGCAGCTATGATTTTTCCCTAATCAATTACCATGCTAATAAAGGAAATGTATTTGCTAATCCCTGCCTCATACAGTGATAAGAGATTTCACTATAATTGTGTTTCATGGAGATTTGATAAGTGCATATCGCATCCTCTTACAGGTTCCAAAGCTCTAAAATTTTGTGAAGTTTTTCTTATTCATCCCTGAAATAAGAGATGTGGCTATAGCAAAAATTTATCATGTGAAATGATTCTTAAGGGCACAGATAAAACATTCAGAGTATTAGAGAATAACCATAATTTATTTCTTTAATTCTTTGTATAACTAAATTATGAGTTATAATGAGGTATTACACAAGATTTATTTAGGATGGATTTTGGAACTTTATTGCAGGAAACACACTTACAGTTATAAATTGTTTATTACATTGGTCTTTCTTTAGCCTGTTCTGTGGAATAACTGTATTCTCAACTGTGAATTCTTAATGTACTTTACAGCAATATAATTTACATACAGTGCAAGTGTCAAATATTGATTTGGAGTTAACTTATGACTGATATCTAAATCATAATGGTACAGTTTCATAAGGCTAAAACCATCTGACCCCTTACTTTATTAACGTTTATATTTTATGAGCAAAATTAAACTTCTGTCCTTCTGAAATTAAAATTTACAGTTGCATACTCTCAATATGAATGCATTTGTGTGGCTATGAAGGCAGTTAAGAAACCTTCCAGTACTTCAAATATACTTTTGAAAGTAGGAGATAACAATTCTCTTTACGATATTTCTATCCTTCGGGCAAAGGTATGACTTTATTCCATGCAGATATAACAGAGAAAGCTTTGCACTACAAGGTAACTTGGATGTCACTACCAAATGGTAGTAGAAAACTAGAATCTATTACCAATCTCACAGAGGAAGCTGGAAAAATGTATCACTGAGTTAGTCTCTGCAGTTTTTTGAACTTGTGGTCTCGCTGTTAACAACCATTGCATTAGCTTGTAAAGATATATTAGGCTAGCTTAAGTTTCAACAATTGCAATGAAGTTATATATTCTCTGTACTTTTGAGAAAATAATAAGGGGAAGGCTTAGCCGTCCAAGTTTAGTGTTTCGTTTTCAAAAGTGAAAAATGTAAATTTAATAAATAGTCTCCTGAGCAGCAGTTTGGGCTCGCTTTTAAAATGTTATTTTTCCTTACCCATCATAGGTAAGTCAGAGCTCAGTACGCTGCAAACATTCCGCTAAAAGCTTTTACCCTGTGTTATTGCAGATGTGCTTTTACCAGGTTCACTTTATAGATTTGGAATGGCCAGTACAAACTGCAGACTTACTTTTGATTTGCAGTGTAAAACACTGAAAGTAATTTATGTGCCTTAGGTGGATGAAGGTGAGATGAAAAGGCAGGCAAAGAGAATGTCTGTGGGGATAAAGTGTTCTGGTCTAAAGACCAGCACTGCAGTCAAGAACATATGACAGCTGAATACCTGGAGTCCTCCTCTAGATGTTTCCAAGATAATGAGGGTAAAACGCTGGGTCACCTTGTGACACCATGTTAGTCCAGTAGGACTTAGATGTCATTTGTTGATTTTGGCTAGAAAATAAATAATTCAAAGAAACTCATCAAGATTTTGTTCAAAGACAAAAATTCCTTTTGTTGTTTGATTACCTCTCCTAGTATGGCATAGGATATAGTAGTACTGGTATAAACTTTACAAAAGACTTTTTCAAAGTTTACATGGAGCATGAAGTCAGCAAGGCTTAGGTACTTCTGTGTTCATAGTGAGCACAGAAATGTGCCCTGCATCGCATTAGAAATAGCCACCACTGCCTCCCCCTTTGAACAACCAGGCTCTTTGGCACAGGGCAGAGCTGAGGGGCAGACCCACATCTCTAGGAACTACAGGCTTGTATTAACCACTTGATTTCTACCTCAAAAATAAGAACAAAGCACACCCAAGACAACCTGGTGATCAGGCCCAGACAACATGGGTTTATGAAAGGCAGGTCCTGCCTAAATAACCAGATTGCCTTCTATGACAAGGTAACCCACTTAATGCATGAAGGAAAGGCTGTGGATATAGTGTACTTGGACTTCAGTAAAGCCTTTGACACCATTGCTCACAGTATTCTGCTGAGATATGGACTGCCACTGCCCTGGACAGGCACATCCTTTGCTGGGTAAAAATCTGGTGGGATGGCCAGGCCCAAAGAGTGGTGGTAGATGGAGTTAAATCCATTTGACATCTGGTCACAAGTGGTGTTCCCTGGGGCACAGTGTTGTGTCCAGTTCTGGTCAATATCTTTATCAATGACCTGGATGAGGGGATTGAATGTACCCTTAGTAAGTTCATGGATGACACTAAGCTGGGAGGAAGTGTCGATCTGTTTGAGGGTAGGGAGGTTCCGCAAAGGGATCTGAACAGGCTGGATTGGTGGGCTGAGGCCAATGCGATGAAGTTTAACAAGGCAAGTGCAGAGTCCTGCACTTGGGACACAACAACCCCGTGCAGTGCTACAGGCTTGGGAAAGAGTGGCTGGAAAGCTGCCTGGTAGAGAAAGACCTGGGGTTGTTGGTTGACAGCGACTGAACATGAGCCAGCAGTGTGCCCAGGTGGCCAAGAAGAGCAATGGCATCTTGGCTTGTATCAGAAATGGCGTGACCAGCAGGTCCAGGGAAGAGATTCTGCCCAAATACTCAGCACTGGTGAGGCTGCACCTCAAACACTGTGTTCAGTGTTGGACTCCTCACTATGAGAAAGACATTGAGGTGCTAGAGCGTGTCCAGAGAAGAGCAATGAAGCTGATAAAGGGGCTGGAGAGCAAAGTCTTATGAGCAGTGGCTGAGGGAAGTGGGGTTCTTTAGCCTAGTGAAAAGGAGGCTGAGGGGAGACCTTATCACTGTCTACCACTACCTGAAAGGAGGTTGTAGAGAGGTTGATGTTGGTCTCTTCTCCCAAGTGCTAGGTGATAGGAGGAGAGGGAATGGCCTCAAGCTGTGTCAGGGGGGGCTAAGGTTGGACATTAGGAAAAACTTCTTCACTGGAAGGGTTATCAAGCACTGGAACAGGCTGCTGAGGGAGGTGGTTGAGTCACCATCCCTGGAGGTGTTTAAAAGACAGGTAGATGAAGTGCTCGGGGATATGATTTGGTAGTAGGCAGGTACGGTTGGAGTTGATGATCTCAAAGGTCTTTTCCGACCTAGGGGTTCTATGATTCTCATGCTCTATGTTTCAGCTTAAAGAAGGGATACTCCAGCAGACCTGCAATCCTTGCAGGTTATAGTAATCTATAGTGTATGGGTTTGCTTTGCTTTGTTTTATTTTTGTATTTTCTTTAGCAAAGGTGTAAACAGTTTAAGTTACAGAAAAGCTTGGGAGGCGTTGCAACAAGACCCTGGGTGGAGACCCCTCTTTGCCCCATATTCACTAAAACACCTTTCAGTTACAGTGCTAAGCATAATATTGACAGGCAGGTATTTGCTCAACCTGATTTTGCTCACTCTGATCCTTGTAGCTGTTACTGGAAAGCCCTGCTAGTCTTGAACTTGAACTCAACCTTTAACATTTCTGAGAGAAGAATTTCCTTTCCTGTCTTCTCAGACGACAAATACTGGATGCAGCTGCAGATACTTGCTAGCATTTCCTTGATTTTCCTCCCTCTTCTTCATGGAAGCTTACTGAAGTCCAAGAAAAAAGTAGAGCAGAAACACACTGGTATAAATTATTCAAGGATGTGGCTGTTTCTAAGAAGCAGCCAGGAAGAGTCTGCCTATAAAACATTAACATGACATTTTTGAATTGTGATGGGTGGGTTGGAAGAGGAAAGCTTAAGAATGAGGAGAACACTGTTCTAAGGAAACAGGGACATTTTTTAAAGCTACAAACAAGCTGGCTGTATTACTGACTTGCATGCAGGTTTCTAGTGATTATGAGTTTGGGGAATAGGGAGATGGGAGTGGGTGAAAGAGAGTTTTGTCAATAAATTACAAAAGATCTGTTCAGTGCTACTATGGGAAATCAGAAAGAGGGTCAGAGTCCAGCTGGGTTTCTTTGCTTTTCCACTCCTTTGGTTAAAAGTGATCCACTTGCCCTACTTAAAATCATGAACACTACTTTTGCTTCCAGTTGACAATCTTAACTCGGTTGTGATCTGCCTGATTTCCTTAGAGACTCTTAAGTAAGAAAGGTGCAAAGAAGGTATAAGTTTTTCATTTAACTTCAGTACATAGTAACAATAAAAGGATGCTGAATTTCCTCCTCTGATATAGCATTTTTTCAATGGGGAATCTCTATGGCAGTGTCAGCTATCATCTATTTAATGACATCCTTGTATCTTAGAACTAAAATATTATTTTGGACAGACTGAAGACAGATTTCTAATTGAATAAAACATCTCCCAGGACTAGAGACACTCAACAATGTTTTATGTTGAATGGGCAACTATGTAGAATTTTTGAATTTGTTACTGCATTTTTTGGCTTTGTACCTTTAGTTCAATATTTCAAAACCTCGACTCCTATGGCCTTTCTCCATTTCCCCATAGGTAATTCAAGTTTTCTTTTCCTAATACACATTTTTCTGTAAAAGCAAGGTCTGCTGCCTTTATAGAAACTGGGGATAAAAGTGATGCTCACAAAAGGCTAGTCTACAGAAGCAGATTTCCTTCTCTTTTTCTTTCTATATATAATTTGTATATAGTACTATTTCATTTTCTAGCTGAATTTCTTTCTTTACTTTTTTTTTTTTTCTGTCTTGGATTGATATTTTCCTCTTTTCTGTCCTGCAGTGTACAATTTTCTTTTTGTCTGATCACAGTCCCTTTTTCCCAAGATATACAATGCCAGCAAATTTTGAGTCAAATTTTTCACAGATGAATATGTTTTCCCTGGCAGCACAGGAAAAAACAGCCACTGCATAGTTAGCCAAAGGTAAGAATCAGAACTATGTCTTTCGAGTTTTCATCAAAGGTCCCTAAATGGAAGTACCATAAGTGGGGTAGATCTGTTTCATCTCTCTCTTATCAAATGCATGGAGGAAATGCCTGGGTTATTAGTTTAAAAAAATCACAAAAAGGAGAATTTTTGACATCCAAGCATGCTCATAGTATGAAGGGGCAAATTTGGGGCAGTAAATGTCATTCCTGAGAATGGCAGTCAGGGATTCCCCTGCAGACAAGCCTGAAATACCACTTAGTCAGGCTCATAATCTCTTGTAGAAGCAAAATCCTTGTTCGGGACAGTGGGGGATTGCTTGGTATTAATTCAAAGGAAACCAAGAACTCTGCCAGCCCATGTAATTCTGAGCAAAGTATTCTCTGGTGATTACTGCTTGCAGTTGTAGCAGATTAAAATACACTATTCAGGCTATGTATTTGTTTTCCGTGCAGTTTTATTTCTTTCATATGCTCCAAGGTATCGGCTTCTGCAGCCATCCACATATGCAGGTGACGGCTGAGAGTTCTTCTCAGCAGGTCACACTGGCACAATGGAGCATTTGCCGTGCAGCTTCATGCCAAAACTCTGTCACCAGAGTGCTCCAACTGTTCACTCTCCATTTTTGTCTTGGCTCAAGGAACAGCCACCTCCTGCCATGTCTGCTGCTATAGAGCAGAAACTAGATTCTCACCATTATCACAGCTCACCAGCCAACTCCTACTACTTCTACCAACTGCAGAATGGGCATGAGCAATCACATTTATTCAGTGTGCTTGCTTCCCACATGCTAACCCAGACGTGCTTTTGGCTTGCCAATCACTTGCTCCTGTGCCATCAAAATAATACATGTAACTCTTCTCTGTCTTTTGGGTGGAGGCAAGACTGACTAGATTCCACCTGTAAACCACATGCTTGACTTGATGAGCCAGAAAACTTTGTTTTCTGAATTAAAAATGCAAAGTCAAAGTGGCACTTTGTACACTAAGTTTGGCATGATGCCTGGAGGTGGTTGGCTGAGTAGCCATGTGAGAAATCTGTGAGAGGCTTCAGGCTTTTCCTTCCCCAAGGACTGAATGCAAAAGAAAGCACTGCTCTTATGTACTGGGACTTTGGCATGAGCGAGCCAGGCAAAGCAGCAAATGGTTCTTTGCTCCCAGCTGCTGGTTGATTGATGGGAACTGAATTGGTGATAACTCTGGAGGGAGATGTTTGCCCTGTCTTCCATCTGGAGCTGCTGTGTTATGACTCACAGAGATGGCTGTTGAACAGTCTGGGTTGGCAGACCTTCTCTAGCAAGGCAGACTGGAGGCTGGGGAAATAAGAAAGTTATCCGGGGGTGCTTGGAGTGAATGGTGTTTGATGTATTTAATGCTGATAGCTTTCAAGAAAACACAAAGTGCTTGGAAATTGTGGAGAGTAAATGGAAAACAGTGTCTCTCTGTCTTTAAGACAAGGAAACAATTGCAGATGGCACCTTCCATTTCTCAAAACTGTTGCTTCCTCAGGGCCACATTCTGTCCTTGGATCTGCATGATGCATCCTTGTAAAGTGCTTTAATTTAGCATGTAAAGGGGGGCCAGCTGCCAGAGTTCAAATTACAGCCTGAGTCTTTCTTTGAGTCCAGTGTCCTTCTATGCCTGTGACTTACTGTAACATTCTGAACAAAATGGGTCATTGCAATGCAATGTGTCAGACAAATGGAGATATGCTACTATCTAAACACAAAATTATTTTAATGGCTGTCATTAATGGGTATAGTAGTATTTCTTCATTGGTAGCAAGTGTAATATTAAAAACTTTCTTCATTTTTTTGTATCCCAGGAAAAACATAAAGCTCTCAAGAGAATTCAGGAAAAAGGGAAGTGTAGACATAAATTGAGCTGCATAGTACAGCGAAAAAGGGTATCACATGCTTAGAACCACAACTGAGGGATGACATCTGGGGCAAATACACAGGTTGCAAAGTATTTGGAAAGCACCACTCAGTTTCTATGGCTTTCTATCTATACCTAGCATTTCCAAATCATGTGATACTGAAGAAAATACTGAGAGTTACCTAGAGCATGGCACCTTTATGCTTAAAATATACTGAAACTGGTCCTTGTACAGAATTGCTACTGCAGTTCTAGGTAGAGTAATGGAGAAAAATATCTTTTATTTCTCTTCACAGAGACAAATCCCCACATGCATACTGCTGAGAATGTGAGGTCAGACTAAGAAAGTTATTCTGCTGCTTCACTTCTGAGCCAAGTATCCACCCCTATAATTTTAAAAGAAAAAAAAAAAGGGTTGTTTTTTTGTTTTAGCCTATGGTGGCGTTGTTTGTTTGTGGGGGTTTGTTTTGAATTTTGTTTTTAGGGAGATTTTGTTTGTTTATTTTTACTATTTTTACTGTTTAACCTGCAAATGGCTCAAAGAATAACAAATTTCACAGTGTTTCCTGTGTTAAAGAAATTTCATGCATAATGCAGGGGTTGAACAATAGGCTGATGTGTTGGGGTCAAATCATAGTGAATAGGGTTACGTTGGGCTGGCGACCAGTCACTAACGGGGTTCCACGGGGATCCATCATAAGACCAGTACTCTTCAATATCTTCATAAATGACCTGGATGCAGGACTTGAAGCTTTACTTCCCAAGTTCGGTGATGACATGAAATAAGGGGGAGCTGTTGACATTCTTGACAGGAAAGAGGCTCTGCAGAGGGATCTAGAAAAATCGGAGAACTGGGCAATCACAAACCAAATGAAGTTTAACAAGGATAAGTGCCATGTTTTGCACCCGGGACACAATCCTGGGTATGCATACATACTGGGGAGTGAGAGGCTGGAGAGTAGCCCTTCAGAAAGGGATCTGGGTGTTCTGGTTGATGGCAAGTTGAACAAGAGCCAGCGGTGTGCCCTGGCAGCCAAGAGGGCTGATCATGTCCCAGGGTGCATCAAGCATGGCACTGCTAGCCTGTTGAGAGAAGTGATTGTCCTTCCTGCTCTGCTCCACATTGGTGTGGCCTCATCTGGGGTATTCTATGCAGTTTTGGGTGCCACAGTATAAAAAGGATATGAAGCTACTGGAGAGTGTCAAGGGGAGAGCTACAAAGTTGGTGAAAGGTCTAGAGGGGAAGTTGTATGAAAAACAGTTGAAGTCACTTGGTCTGTTCAGCCTGGAGAAGAGGAGACCGAGGAGTGACCTCATTATGTCTACAGCTTCCTCTCAAGGGAAGGAGGAGGAGCAGGTGCTGATCTCTTCTCTCTGGTGAGCAATAATAGAATCAGAGTGAATGGCAGGAAGATGAGCCAGAAAAGGTTTAGGTCGGGCGTTAGGAAAAGGTTTTTCATCCAGAGCAAGTGGAGCACTGGAATGGACTTTTCAGGGAAGTAGTCATGGTGCCAAGCCTAGCAATACTGAAGAAGCATTTGGACAATGTACTCAGACATGTGGTGTAAATTTTGGAGTTGTACTGTGCAGCGATAGGAATTGGACTCAATGATCCTTGTGGGTCCCTTCCAACTCAAGACATTCTGTGATTATGTAATTCTGTGCAAAATTTATTGATGTTTTACTATAATTTTTTCTGTTTAAAAAACCCAAACCTAAACCAATTAACTGAAATGGGCACACATTTACAAAATATGTTGCTGAACATATATTTATATTTTGCTTCTTACTTTTCAGCCAGGAATACTTATGAACATGCTATCTTTTCAAATAAGTCATATCTTCAGTTAGGCAACTCGTTTGGAAGGAGAATTCACTGTTTGTGTGTTGTTTGTAGTCATACTTTCAATGTGTCGTGTTGGAAAATATAATTATTTTGTCTAGCCTCTGTGAATACTTGGGTAACAATGCACTTCAAGTAGTGAATTTGATGTTTCTAACAATTTGGCTTTGAAGTTCTGTGGGAACATTATCAAGTAGTTGTATGAGGATTCAAAAATGCATCTTCAGTTTGTTTTAGTTATTTTTATTAGATATAGAACAAAGTACATATGCAAAATGGGATAAGTTATGTGGATGCAGGCAATGCTTTTTATTATAGAATCACAGAATCATAGAATCACTGGGTTGGAAAAGACCCACCGGATCATTGAGTCCAACCATTCCTATCAAACACTAAACCATGCCCCTTAGCACATCGTCCACCCCTGCCTTAAACACCTCCAGGGAAGGTGACTCAACCACCTCCCTGGGCAGCCTGTTCCAGTGCCCAATGACCCTTTCTGTGAAAATTTTTTTCCTAATGTCCAGCCTGAACCTCCCCTGGTGGAGCTTGAGGCCATTCCCTCTTGTCCTGTCCCCTGTCACTTGGGAGAAGAGGCCAGCACCCTCCTCTCCACAACTTCCTTTCAGGTGGTTGTAGAGAGCAATGAGGTCTCCCCTCAGCCTCCTCTTCTCCAGGCTAAACATTATACTAGATGATATATTGGGAAAAGATAGATTTTGGATTTAGAGGCCTTCTAATGACTTGAAAAAGGGCTTCTGTGCTTTATCTTTTTCCCTACAGCTATGATAATTATTCCATCAATAAACTTCTATTTACCATGTCTAAACACTATTTGTTACAGAGTAGTCAAAACCCGCTACAACTGGACTAGCACTAACCAAGTCAAATTCTTGTGATACACAACATCATAGTGGCACTTCCAGAACCAAACCTTGGCTTTAAATGTTGGGTAACTTCTTGTTTACCCATTTCAAACTTATTCTAGTCTTTTTCATTTCTTGGTTCCTTTTTGGAACTCAGGTTTGGCCAGCTATTGCTAATCAGTTAACCCCAGAGCAGAGACAAACTCTCCTGTCAATTCCAAATCCAAGGGTATTCTTTCCCAGATGGGCTGCACGCCTATTTATAGTTGTATTCTGCCAGGTCAAAGCATAACACTCAGATTTTGGCTGAACACACAGTGTATGCATTGTTTTGCCAGTTTTCTTACCAAGGATAAGGTATGCAAAGACAGTGGTAAAGTGGCCAGAGATGAAAAGGCTTGTTTCCTACATTCCCCTTCTGAAGGACCAGCCTGTCCAGGCTGAAGTCAGTAGGAATCTTTCTACTGTCTCTGATACATATTGGAAACTGTCCAAATTGCCTTAAAAGCTGTAGGAAAAATGTCATTGCCTTCTTTGGGGACTGGCTTATCCCTTAATACTTCTTCGATGATGGGACACTGAGCTGCTCTTTATGGAAAAAATGTGAACTTGTGTAGATTGCTCTACATTCACTGCACAGCTATCCTTACCAGGTGAATTAATTTGGCCTAGACTTGCTATTTAAAAGTCACAAAATTCATAAAAGGCAGAAAATCAGATCCTGATCTCCCAATGCATATGCTTAGACCATGCTCATTATTTTATTTCTGTGGTATGCAATCTGTGGTATTCATGTTCTACAATTGCCTGGTTAGCTCCTTAATGTTCTTAATGCTTTAATGGCCTTTTATGTATGGATATTAAGTGCTGTGCATCTCCAGAAAAAACTAATGGAAACCAGTGTATGTAAGCACAGACCTGATGAAGGGCTCTCAGAGGACTGTACTATGAAAATGAAGTGTGGTTTAATGTTTTCCTGGCTAGATAAAACGTCTCTGTTTTCCTCTCTTTTTCTTCTGCATTTTTCCCTAGGTAGGGGAGTTCTAATTTTATTTCTAGTGTGAGCACAAATGAAATCTATTCAGCAATAATAATAATAATAATAACAACAAATCACAAATTTGCAAAAGTCTTTATTATTTAGCTACTCTTCAAACCATATTTAAAAAAGTAACTGTGGAAACAAAGAAACCTGGGACAGACTCACTGTTTACTCTAATGAGATCAGGCTGGTACGCCCTAAAAAAAATTTGCCCATCATGATACATCAAGAAGGAAAGATGGTTTTAATCCCTTATGCTTCTCAGACAGTTTTTTTCTTAAAAAGTTTAACAAATTGCTCAATATATATTTTTAGTTCTATAGAAAAAGGAAGAATTGCACCCAATTACCAAAAGCAGGAAAGAAACCATAAATCTGTTCACAATCAAATGGCATTAACCTCATTCAGAGGCTTAAACACATTTTTGTCAAGATGCAATGCAATTAAATTATTTAATGTCTACCCAAATTATTTTAATTACAAGGTGAGGAGGTGAAAGTGTCCATATAAAAGTTCAGAACTTGTGAGGTTGAGGAATCCCATATAAGTTTGAAGTTCTTTAACTGTTCCTTACTGCTGCAGAATGGTTTGAAATTACCCTAGGAAGAGACACAGCTGTCAGTGTAACATTTTTATGAAGGCGTAACTAAATAATCTGTAACAGAAAATAACACTGACAAGATGATCCGATTTCAGAAGAGACACACATACACGTTCCCCATCACAAAGCAATGCCTCTGTGTCCCAGGATCTATCAGGATTAATATTTTTTAGCACAAATACGTGAGTGTGCTGGCTGTCCTGACGTGTGAAAGACTGAGGCTTTGACTTATTCATGTCACTTTGTGTACATAGTGGACTTAGTGATCCTGCTTGATCCTGCTCTCTTATCAAGGTAAGGTTATTGTTGCTTGCTGAAACGCAGGTTAGAAATGCTTTTCCTACAGACTGTAGGACTTTCCCTATTTTTCACTGCTACCTTCTCCCCAGTCAGAGAAAGTAACTAAAACTCAATTGATCAGGTCATCTCACTGAGTTGAAAGAGATTCAATTTTCTTCAAAAAGAGCAGGATGAGAGAGTTCAGTCTTCTGTATCTAAGAGGAGTGCCTTAGTTCACTGGGGACTATCTGCTAGATTTTAATTCTCTTCTTGCTTCCCTCCCTCTGGTTTTGACCAGAATTACATAATGAAAAAAAACTGTCCTAACATGAGCTAAATTAAAAGTGGCACATTTCTATCAGAAGTTTTTATTTCCAAAGTAGATATTTCTCAATGTAAAAATCCCAAACTTGAAAATTCCTATCCACTGCATTCTGGAATTTTCTGCTCAGTGTAGATTCCATCTGGATCAGTTCTCGGCTCAGCATGATTCCTTTTCTTCCTTGTACAGTACTGCATCTCCTCCAGCAATTGCAACTTCCTCCCTCCCTCCCCAGTGTTCTGATGTTCCTCCCCCAGGCTTGTTGATTAGATGAAAACCATTCAATCTTCTCTTTAAGTTAGGAAGTGATAACTGGATGTTCCAGTGATATGTAATGTATTAGCAACCAAACATTTGTGTTGACTTAAGAATGGTATTGTTGCTCTTCAGTGCATTGTTTGGACAATGTGTCTGCTGAGACAGTCCTGTTGCAAAAATAGAGAATATTCTGGAGTCTTTCATCTTTCAGACACAGCCAGTTCTAGATGTTAGGTGGTAGTTTATACTATCTGAAATGAGTACTACTGTTTACTGTGAGCCAGCCTTAGAAACTATGTTGTCAGAAGCACGAATATATAATACTGAGATTGTAATGGATTCTAAAATTTCTGTAAAGTAAAATTCTATTGTACCCATTTAAATATTCTTTTGTACTTATGTTAAGCAATGACAAACTACTTAATAACATTGAAATCACTTAGTTATGCAATTGCTAGATATTCAAAAGTTCATGCTTTGATTTTCATACTCAGATCACAGGATACCTGTAGGCCTGACTCAAGGCCAGGTAAGAGGCTTTACTTCCCCCTTTTCCCACTCTTCATGTTTATTGTGTTCGTTGGTGAATATATAATTAGGAGTTTTTGTTGAAATGGGATAAAAACAATAACACCTCCATTAACATTTATAGATTGCCTTCAGATCCAGCCTTTTATTTGTTATGCCTGTGTTATGCGGAAAAGAGGCATGCTATGAAAAAACCAATAATTTTCTGGTACAGAAATATGGTGATGTACAAACAAAATAAAGAATTTTGATGATTAATAGCACAATATGTGAGTAATGACTTTTAATATTTTCTGAGGAAGTTTATTTGGTATGATTGGACTGGAAATGTTCAGTGAGGAAAGTTAACCCATTAAGAAGCAAATGCAATGAGTATTTTGTCTGTGGCATTTCCCCGGCTGAAATCTGACCAGACATTTTCAGAAGAGAAATTAAAATGGCAGTCCCCTTGGTGAGTCATCTGTTATAATAACAGCATTATTATTTGAGATTAAATATTTTGCTTCGCTTGAATACTGTAAAGGTCTTCTTAATGAATAAATCTTATGACTGCCTTAGTGCAAATGAAGAAATGGGACCATGACAGCATGAATGATTATTAAAGATCACAAGATACTTTTCCAGTAGAACTGCAAATCAAGTTCCTACGTGCATATGCTCCAAATTTTGAGGTAAATTTCAGCTCATGTGTCCTTCGATAACTACAGTCTCAATGTCTGCACTTTGACTAGTTATTGCACCTCCTTTTCTAGTTACTGGAGGGAAGTAGGAAGGAAATTTTAGTCTGTACTTTGTATGATATAGTTTGGTTGGATGTCTCAGAAAAGGACAGGTCATTCCCCAAAGATGCTTTCTTTTCTATGAGTGCAAACAGAGCCTGGGGAGACTAACCTGGATGTATACACCTACATTTGTTGATATCTGCATTTATTCAGATGAATCCCACATTTATTTAATTGCATCTGCACATTAATTACTATCTGTGCCACCTGTAGGATGCTGTGTTAACCATGTTTCCAAGCAGAAATGTTAACTGACATACCTACTGAACATTTCCCGAAAGTCTTAATTGCCTCCTGTACTTTCATCAAAGCACATAGTGCTGAAGGGCATCACACAAAAAAGAGCCAGTAATTCTACTTCTCCTGCATAAAATCCTGCAAGAAATATTCATTAATTAATGTTGTTCAATTGAGTCTATTACTGGTACTGTTTATTTGTTAAACACATTATTCAGATGATTTATTGGGGAGCATTGTGACAGTGAATCTAGTGATTTCCTTCCATGACTTCCAAATCTCTATCAGAACCTGCATAAATATACCTTCAAACTCTATTCTCATGTAACACAAAAATGCTAACCACAGGTAAACCGAGGCAGAAAAGTACGTGACTTGCACAGAAACATAGCAAGCTAATGAAAAAGAACTCGATTCAGGCTTGATGCTGAATCTAGCAACTATGTTTCAATCTGCTAATTATAATCATTAAAATACTGGCAAGTTAAAAAAAAATCTAGTTCAGCTTTGGCAACATAAAACAAAACAAAAGATAGTCCGTTTACTCTAGTTGATTTTCTTATCATAAAGAACAGGTGTGCCTTTTCACTCACAGCCAGGCAGCCTAGTTGTAGTCATCAGAGGCATCACACAGTCTTTTGTAACTCAAAGCGTTTGTTTTGAAACAGATGTGTTTTCATTCCTAAGCTTAGAACCGTGAAAAATCCAAGGAGTGTTTTCCCCCTTGCAGTGTTGTCTGGAGAACACATGATGGAGCCAGCAAGTCCAAAAATATTATTTTCTTTCCGCAGAGGATCTGCAGTGAAAACGAGACAATACACGCTGGCTTTTCTGAAATGCATCCAGGGACAAAGGTGTCAAAGTGCTTCGTCACCAGTGGCCATTAATAAACTTCCACAAGCTCATAAAGCAAACACAAGCAAGTATCAGACAGATCATAATGTTTCAGTACATTTCTTTGGCAGAGATACCAACATTAGGGAATGTTACTGAGTTCTTAAGATATCGGGCCAGAAGATATTGTCTTGCAAGATCCCAGCCCTTCCCTGATTCCTCCATTATTCTCACCTTCTGGACAGCCAGCGTCAAAGAAGATGGATTCGAGCCTGTGTTCTCAGAGTATGAGCCTGTCTCTTAGATAAAAGTTCTGAAGCTTTGAAACGCCATTTCATGAGGTTTTCACTGGGAGAATTTGTGGAAAAGTTAATGATGTTGGATAAACTCAGAGTTGTCAAGGGAGGAGAGCCTCTGAGGGTCTGTAATAGTAAGAGTGTCCTGGAGAAGTTAAGAAACCTTTCTCTTCTCCTTTTCTGACCCTTGGGCTTGTTCAGGTGTTTGCATCAACCTGAATGGGAGATGCAGAAACAAACCACCTGTGGGCTGAAATAGGTCTTTAGCCCTTGCCTCTACTCCTCTCATGCTTATGGAAAAGCCAGTGGCTTACACAATTAGTACCAGTGGTTAAGTGCTGCTGTGTTTGCCAGAGTCAGTTCTCTCTTTTTCATGAACTCAAATGTAACCTTCTCTTTCAAGTTCCCACTGAGGTGAATCCATAATAGCGTTCTGTATTTGCTATGAAAAGAGAAAAAAAAATTGAGATATAATTACACTGCAAATGCCCTTTGTTGAGCTATGGAATAAAAATTCCACTCTTCCTTTCTCCTTCCTCTCCAGTCCCAAGGGTGGCTGAAATTCAGGCAACTGGTTTGGACAGTAGATGGGACACTGCAGCCAGTAATGTTTTGCAGAAAACATTACTGAGTTGGCAGAAATAGTAGCAAGTTGTCTTAACCTACTTTTTTTAACCTATAACTTTTGGAATAACTTGATACTTCTGAGGAGGTGTCAGTTTCTAACTTGAATCTTGATCTGACAAGTTAAATATCACTGCATCTCTAAAGTGACTCCTGAAATACCTGCCTGTGTTCAAAGTCTGTCTATATATATTCAGAGCCAGTTCTGAATTTCCACAGTAAAAAAATCTCAATTTTTTTTTTAACAGAACGTCTTTGCAGGTATAAGAAACTTTAGAGATAAAGTGAGCTAGTTCTACTTATTTCTTTTGCCCCAATAGCTAATTTTTATCACATGGGCAGATTCTACTCTAACCAGTAAGAAAAAAACAGTTTTCCCAGTTGAAAAGTCTCCCAGCTTTCTTTTCCAAGGGAATCAGAGCATGGATGTAAAAAGGATCGTGCTCAGATCCTCTGCCATCAGGACCTGGGAACTGCAAAAAGCCAGTTTGTATGCATAGTGGTTCATTAACAGAATCTGAAGCTGGGGGATAATCCTTTGGTAAAAGGAAATAAACTAGAGCAGATCTGTGCCCCTTAATGGTGCCCCATACAGAGCTGTTACTGCAAAGTTTTATTCTGAACTATGAATTGAACAAGTGCAGAACTGAACCAGAGTAAATGTTCTCTGTTTTCAGGGTCTGAGCTAATATTGCTGTAAGCGTGGCACTTGCTGTGCTCTGTTGAAAGATCAACACAGTCAGAGCCAGCTGAGGGACCAGGAGAAAGACATTGCTTTGAAGTATTTACCCTGGCTTTAATTGCTGGAGGTTAGGATGATATTGTAAGGTATTTGAGTCAATACAGGGAGATTGATGGGAGTTATTAAAGTTATCTTAAGATAAATACAGCTGTGTGATAGCTGAGGTGAAAAGTTAGCAATAAAATGAGCAGCAGCAAGAAATTAGAACAAAAGGATCAGGCCTAACAAATTATGTCAATAAATGGCGTTGGTGCAGAAGAGTTTTCAAGGGAACCATTGCTATAGCATTTAATCTCTTCCCCCAAAGAGACTCCACAGTGACCTGCTTGTCAAAGCAGGACTTTACCATCCAGGTATGTTCCTGAGATCAATGATGTAAACAGAGTAGTCCTCTTGATCACTTTATTTAAAATCAGGAAGACATCACTTCAGCAGTTGGAAGTGCAGTGATATCAAAAGGAAAAACAAACTTAAAAAAAATTGGTTATGTCTACCAATGTAAGAATTCAGCTGATCAATTAATATATTCAGGTTTTGAGAGAAAGAAATGATTGAGGTGAAACTGCAGTGATACTGCAAAGACAAATATTTAGCATTGCATTTTTGGATAATTATAATTAACAAGTTCTTTTAAGTTCCTTGCTCTTACACAATGACAGATTGAGTTTATGAAAGATTATACATTCCCATCGCATAGCAAGATTCAGAATTCAAATGTCTGCTTTTCAAGATGGAATTCACTTCGGTGATATTTAACATCCGGGTCTGCAGGTGATGATGTGTCATCTGAAATAGCTTTAATGTCTACAATAAAGAAACTAACACCTTCACCAAAAGTATCACAGCAGATAAGAATATAATATAAGCATAACAGCACTTTTGTCCTATTTGGGGCAGAAGTAGAAAGATGTCCTTTCATGTGTATTCCTGCACTTAAACTCACTCTCATACTGAGATTGAGCTGGTATTCTTTGATGAATTTTAGTCTTCAGAGCAGGATCAGGTCCAATGATACTTGCTATCAGAAGATGCCAAAGTCCAGATACTCAGATTATTTGTCCACTTACTTCTGATTAAAATTTATGAGAACCTTCCAAGTCAAAGACCTTGATCTAGCAAATCAAATGCCTATACCTTTGTAGAGCTCAGACTTATCTGCATAGAGGTTTCTGTGTATTCTGTACTTAGAGTAATTCTTCACCATGATTAAGAATTTTGTGAGAGAGATTGGAGGACAGAGCAAAAAGAACAGATAAACTACAGCTGATACAGAAAGACAGGAATATCCTGGATGATTTTGTCGAGAGAGGAAAAGACAGAAGGATATATAAAAGATGGCTATGATATGGAAGGCAATAATCTGTTCCTTGACTCATATACGCAGGACAAGTTGGTTTTCACTACAGCAAGGAAGGCAGATCAGAGAAAAAAAATTCTCATGGTTAAGAATAGGAGCAGGATGCTGAGAAGTTGAGGAGTTCATGTTCATGAATGGTTTTGAAAACAGACTGGGCAAGTTTTGTGAGGAATGACGTCGGTACACTGATCCCACCTTTGGGCAGGGCGTAAATGAAACAACCTTTGGATGTAACTTTCTAGTCTTACTCTCTATAATTGCAATGATTTATAAGGCACAGAGCAGACCAGGTCCTGCATTTGTGCCAATTTGCATAGCTGAGAAGTTGGCTTATTGTGTGCTTAAGTCTTTACTGGCCATTAATTTGTAGTTAATTATCCTACTGCTCTATCATGTTAGATTGATTTGCTATATAGTATGCTCTGCATATCCATTCTGAATAGCATTAGTGGTGTGCTTGCAATTTCCTTCCTACTTATTTTCATTATACGTCAACATGATGTAGAATTTGTCAGACTAGGCTTAACTGTACTCTTTGTGTGTTTGTGTGTCTGCTAAAAAAATTGATTTAAATAAGTTCACCAGTAATTCTTTTATAATATTTAGGGAGGTAAGAATATAATTGCTGGTTTGCATTTCTTTATCTTAATTAACTTCCCTAACAAAAGATTATATTAAAAAGAATGATTTTTTTTGCAAGCTCTTAATAACCAGATTAAACCATTTTGGTGTAATGACAAAAGTATTGTTGAAATAGCAGAATATTTGATGTCCAAAGTGTGCTTTTTTTGACACATGCTATAGCTCTGTCGTCTTCTGTAATGCTTTTGAATGTAGGAAGCATTCCAGAATTTACGCTGTTGTGGAACATCTGTCTGTAGATTTACGTAAGACATTTTTTCTTTGAGGCTGCTACCATATCACTGGTCTGCAAGGATATTAGGCAGATTACTACAATACATGATTTGTGGTATCCTTAAAACATGTCTCAGCAGGTACAGCCCTGTCAATGAGTGATAAAAACCCAGGAGAGGCTACTGGAAATGAAAGAACTGGGACAATTCAGATCGAGCCCCAGAAGAAATAAAAGTTAATAGTTCATTCCAAACAGAGGTGGGTTTGAAGGATCCCTTGTCCTTTTATTTGACTCCAGGTTTTATTCTAGTTTTGGTGCACCAATCCAACACTCCAGAGTATTCAGTATAATATTAAAGTAGTACAATTCTCCAGACCTGTATTTCAGTTATTACGGCTTTTATCAGAGAATTTTGAACAAAACATGGACAGGTTTCTTTGTCTTAAGTTTTGATGCCTAAAAGCTACAGACCAGGTTAGGTGCCAGAGATTAAATAACAGAGGAAGAGCTTCCACTAAGATAGTTTCAGAGTATCTTTTTCTTACATGCTCATCTCCTCAAAGAGTGGAAGAGGAGGAATATTTGCCATCTCCCAACATATAAGACAACACTATATATCACCAGTGGACCCTGTTCAGTATCTCCTGCGAAGCATGCCTATCCCATTCTGCAGATGATGGAAGGAAAGCCTGGAAGGTCCCACAATACACTGCAGCTCTTAAGCATGAAGAGAAGCAGAAGAAGAGGCAAAAATGTAACACACTCCTATGGTCATGTCTCATGCCCAAATCTGTCTAAATATTCTCACTCTCTTCTCTGGGGCTTAAATATAAGAACATATTTCAGGGACAAGGCATAGATGACGTTACGTACCTTGAGCATGAAGATGGCAAGAGGTTTGCCAATATCTCCAACATAAAAAGAGATGGTAATGAAGGCACATTCTTTTTTTCAACTCTCTGCTATTTTAAGAGCTAACAGAGGGTAATCCCTGGTTTTATATTTATTGTCTTCCTCTTCCAAGGAAGCCACAAGAAAGCCACAAGGAAGCCTGTATATGTATGATTTTAGAGGATTCTGGCAATGGAGGCCCATCTCATGCCTTTGACAGAGCTGTGGCTAAACTGAGTTTGACTAGTTATTACAAGATGTTCTACATGAATGTATTCTCCAGATATAGGATCCAATTAATCTCAGTAAGCATGAAGGAAGTATAGCCTTTTTCATTCTCAAGACAACAGAAATCTTGTAAGAAATAGACTGCAAATAGCCATTGAATGCCTATTCCTTTCTAAGAGCCTTTTAATGTGAAGACACCATTTCTGCTTTCTCTTGACAACAAGAAAGTGTTTCCTTAATAATGAAAACAGTAATTTGCTTTTACAGTGGATAATAATCATAGAATCATAGAATCATAGAATCACTGGGTTGGGAAAGACCCACTGGATCATCGAGTCCAACTATTCCTATCAAACACGAAACCATGCCCGTCAGCGCCTCGTCCACCCGTGCCTTAAGCACCTCCAGGGAAGTTGACTCAACCACCTCCCTGGGCAGCCTGTTCCAGTGCCCAATGACCCTTTCTGTGAAAAAGTTTTTCCTAATGTCCAGCCTGAACCTCCCCTGGTGGAGCTTGAGGCCATTTTGTCTTGTCCTGTCCCCTGTCACTTGGGAGAAGAGGCCAGCTCCCTCCTCTCTACAACCTCCTTTCAGGTAGTTATAGAGGGCAATGAGGTCTCCCCTCAGCCTCCTCTTCTCCAGGTTAAACAACCCCAGCTCTCTCAGCCGTTCCTCATAAGGCCTGTTCTCCAGCCCCTTCACCAGCTTCGTTGCTCTTCTCTGGACTCTCTCCAGAGCCTCAACATCCTTCTTGTGGTGAGGGGCCCAGAACTGAACGCAGTATTAAATCAATACCTGTGAAAACCTGTAGAAATGACATTCTCCAACAACACAATCAAATGGACCCAGCTGCACTTTCTTGTGGGAGTGGATGGTAGGGTTCATATACTGGAAGAATGTATGGAAATAATAGGAGTCGGCATGCAATGTCCTAGAGCTACATTGTGGATGCAGACCACTCCAGACTGTCTCCATCACACTGCCGTCTCTCAGAAGCACTCTAAAAGATCAGATGGAACCTGCCCATACAGGTTCTAACTTGTCAAAATGGGTGTATGTGCCTGTTTTGCCTTAGAGAAACGTGTTCAATTCTGTCTGGCTTCAAAAGAGTTAGATGGGTGCTTATATACTTAGTATAATCAGAGACTTAACCTCTTTCCTTCTACATACAATATGAGAGTTCAAAAGTGTATTTACTAAGATTACACAAAGTTTGATGTTTAATATCCTTTTCATTGCACCATTGTTGGGGTATTCTTGTAAGCATCAGTGAAGATATTTTAATTATGTCTTTCTTGTGCTTAATCACATTTTATTTAAGCCATGAGCAGCTGTTTAAAGATACTTTATTAAAAACCAAAAAAATTACTTATGCTAGTTTTGACATGCTTTTATGTGCATCATGTATGTTTACTTTATAGAGTTGATATAATTTATTTGAAATATTGCTAAAATACTGCCTTGAAAAGCTTATGTGATTTTTTCATAATGCTTTTTTTTCTACATACAGATCACTTAACATCCTGCCTACCAATACTTTCATTTTCCATATTTAATGCATCACATCTTATTTCAATACTGCTACTGACCAAAAGAAGGATGCAATATTTTTTACCTAGATGTCAAATTCTATTTGGAAAGCAGAATGTGTTGATATTTACTTGAATTATCTGTGGAAAATTGATTGTTTAACAAAGCAAGCAATTAAAATTGTTAATATTGATATCCTAATATAAGATCATCAGACTCATTCTTTGCTTGTGTGTAAGACTGATAATGTCATATGTTGCTGTCAACAAAACCAATGCAATATAAGTGAACCTGTGCTGTTAATAAAAATCATAAATTTTTATTCAATTTTTGTTTGATGATTAAATAAAGATTGACTTTATTGAAATAAATTGCTTTTTCCTCTGGAGAATATACTGGTTGTATTATATTTGCTTAATTATAAACAAAAGAAAGGAGTTAGTATTAGCATAATCTTTACCTAAACTTGATATTTTTAATTACTGTGACTGCTTTTGTGTTTGGGATGTGCAACGTGAGCTGTGATTCATCACACTGAAACATTCCAACTTATTAGGCATCTCTGAAAATGTAGTAAATAAATGCCAACAATGAGACCTTCATCAATAACATGTAATAAGCTTCATTGTAAGAAAAAAAGGAAATCCATTCGTGCTGTTGGATTTTAAGCACCAGGACTTCTAGCCCTGAAAATTATGGTAAGAAAATCAGATCCATTTCTTGGCAAACAAGCCAATGACCATACTTAAGCTTTTTAAAGGCAGCTGCACTCAGCTGTCCTTGAACTGGAAAATGATAAAGGCTACTCAAGCCTGGGTGGAATACATTCTCAGTCTAGGTACTGGTGACTAACCCCTGAAGGAACCTCTCCTGTTGTGTCCACTGATGACTCACTGCACACAAAATGTTAAGCATTTGTACATATAGGAGGATTCAGTCCTTCTCTTTGAAGTGACTGGACTCCAGTGTTGATAGACGGGCAACCCTAGTGGGTATTTTATTACATGCTGATAGGATCACAGGTGAATAATAATACTTAGTTCAGTTTTTTCTTTCCATTCCTTATAAAGAACTAAATCTGGCATACGTTTTACATAACTGGATAAGGTATTATCCATTCAAAGAATATAAGCATAGTTTTAGAGAAGTCAAAACAAAAGTCCTGCATCCTTTTCTGACTGCGATCAAAACCAGATGTTCACAGAATCATGGAATGGGTGAGATTGGGGGGGACCAATGGAGGTCTTCCGTCGCAACTCCCCTGCTCAATCATGGCCACCTAGAGCTGGTTGCTCAGGAATATGACCAGACAGCTTTTGAATGTCTCCAAGGAGGACCATAACCTCTCTGGGCAACTTATGCCAATGCTTAGTCACCCTCACAATAAAAATATGTATCCTGATGTTTGGACAGAACTTCTACTTTTCAGTTTGTACCCATTGCCTCTGGTCCTGTCACTGGGCACCACTGAGAAGAGTCTGGTTTCATCCTCTTTGCATCCGCCCTTAAGGCATTTATATACATTGATAAGAACCCCCTTGAGCCTCCTGTTTTTCAGGCTGAACAGTCTTTCCTCATATGAAATATGCTCTAGTCCCTTCATCATCTTCATGGATCTTCACTAGACTTTCCAGTAACTCCATGGACCCAACACTCCAGGTGTAGCCTCACCAGCACTGAATAGAGGAGAAGGATCATCTCCCCAACCTGCTATCAATACTTTGTCTAATGCAATCCAGGATACACTAAACAGTGTACACTAGCAACCACAAACCCCAAGATCTCTTTTTGCAGGGAGGACATTTTGCTTGCTCATTGTCAGCTTGGTATCTACCGAGATCTCCAGGTCCGTTTCTGTCTATCTGCTTTCCAGCAAGGTGATAATCTGTGTATACTGGTGCCTGGGGATGTTTGTTCCCAGGTTCAGGATTTTTTACTTATTGAACAGTGTGAAGCTCCTGTTGGCCCATTTCTTCAACATGTTGAGGTCCCTCTAGACAACAGCACAACCCTCTGGCATACCAGTCATTCCTCCCAGTCTTGCACCATCATCAAAGTTGCAGAGGGTACACTCTGGCCCACCATCCAGATCACTAATAAAGACGTTGAATGGTACTGAACCCAGTAGTGACAACCTGGGGTGTAAGGCCTCCAACTAGAGGTGAGGTTGATCAGCCCATAGTTCTCTAGGTCCTCCTTCTTGCCCTCCTTGAATATAGGAGTGACGGCACTCAGGCACATTTCCCAATCACCATAATTGGTTAAAGATTATCGAAAGTAGCATCACAGTGATATTGGCTAGCTGTTTCAACACTTATAGGTGCATCGCATCATGGCTTATGGCCTTGCGTAGCATCCAGAGTTCTTAAAAGAAACTATATTATCTACCTATCAATATGTGTTTAATTTCCATTTAGTTTTAAAATAAAATGTAAAATTATCTACCCCCTATAATTGTTTTATTTTAAACACCTATGTTATTGTCTCTGTCCTAAAACAATAAAAACTCCCTGGACATATACTGTAAGTTCACAGACACCAAAGCTCACCATGAATTGAGAAGTATAGCGAGAGCCGTGTAAAATCTAAAGTTCTAGTACTTCATTAGCACCAGAAGCTACCATCAATTTAAAATATAACTTTTTAAAAAAATATATGGTGCAGCCTGCTTTAGTTGTCATGCTTTAAAACATCCTCTTTCTCACCCTCCCAGCTTCAAAGACTTTTGTATTTCATCTTGATGCCCTTATTGCTTACCGTAAGTATGGATAACATACTTGCAGTATGGATAATGACCTTACTAGGAGATTTCATCAATGTTGAGATTCATCAGCCTGTTCCAGTGATTGAATGCATTTTTAATTGTTACTATACAAAAATCATTCATAGTAAAGGCAACTTTCCCTCTGGCTCTGAACTCTGCCTCTATTAGCACATTTCACCTGTGGGCAAAAATTATAGGTACAGTAATATAGCTGTTTTCCACTTTAGATCCACTAAAACATTATAAAATGTCTTAGTTCAGCTACAGTCTCTAAATGTTATTGAATGATTTATGGTTTTTATAGTGCTGTAGCTCAACATGCTGTTTTTATTACCTAATACAGTAAACAGTAGTCTGGCAACCACGAAATCTGAAAGATCAGAGAGAAAACTGACAATTATTAGAAAGACAGAACCTTCAGCTCTAATAGGTTAGTCCCTAGTGTAACATCAAGAGAGCAAAGCAGCTATGTGAACACACTTAGATCCTTGCCTTTGAACAGTGAGATGGATGAATATTGGCTGTGAACTCATCATCTCTCTCTGTTGCAGAGATTTGGGTCCAACGGAGACTGAACCATCAGAAACATACTCTCCATGCTAATCAATCCAGTAGCCACATCTTCCAAAGTACTCTCCACTTTTGTGCACAAATGCGTGCTCAAATTGTCTGAGGCACATGGTGTTAAAGCTACAGCTACAGACAGAAACACAGAAGGATTAAGTTTAAGGGCCTCTGGAGGTCACCCCAACCAATCCCTCAGGTCCAATAGGGTAGACCCTATGGATCCATATCTTGAATTGGCTCTGAGCACTGTACACCTGAATGGGTGGGTACTTCAGACAGAGTAAGACAGAGGCTATGCCGTGAAAACAATCCTCACAGTCAGAGGCACAGGATAATAATTAATTTGAGTTACTGTATCAGAAAAGATAGTATTCATGGGTACAAGGATATTTGCTAGACAAAATGAAGAACTAAAAGCTTATGCCAGCTTTCAGCTGTTTTGCCCTGACTGTATTTATTTGTGCTGTCACCTAAATTGCTATAGTATCCTTGATATTGTTTTATTAATAGTCATAAATTAATTGAGCTAAGAGTAAGCATGTAGTACTGATTTACTCATTATTAATAATCTACTGTCTCTGAAGAGCAATATTACTTGTCTTTTGCTTCTTTCTGTCTGTGAACTTCACAGGTGATTGTCATTCATGGCCCTAATTTAGATTGTAATTTCCCTGCAGCAAGTATCTTGCCTTTTTGTTTACCTTGAAATGTTGCAGCAATTATACTATATACGTCATAAATAATTGTGCAACACTAAGGATAAGATGATGTAGCTTCTTTCATAACAAGATAAAGGTGCTTTATTTATGATCCTGCATTGCTGTGCTCCTATTGGTATGATTTTTCTTTTCTCCTTCATCACATAGAATCCAATGTGAACTGTGGATGACCAGCTGTACCAGAGTTTTTGTGAAGGAGAGTCACAGGGATATCTTAAAGTTGCCTACAGGCTAGATTTCAGACATGAAATTGGGAATGGACCCAAGCCTAGCATTTCCCCTTTGTGTAGAATCTCAGGCATATCAGAAAATAATTTACCGCTTATTCTAAAAGCTTAACGATATGGTAATATTCTGCTCATTTTTGAAAATAAAATAATTTTTTTAAAACTAAAATTTAAAAAAAAGAAATTTCAGAGTACAGGACCCTGGTCTTCGATTCTGTGGAAGAGAAACAACTTTAGGAAGAGATCATTCTGAAGGAAACTATTCTTTCTCTTGTAGCATTAATTACTGTTGTTTTTCTAAAAGAATTTACTAAACTAATCCAGTCATAAAAAAGTGGTGAATAAGATGCTGGCAAGGATGGTCTTCACTGTTATGTGTTTGTTCCCTGCTGCAGAAAGTTCCTTAGGGAAGGAACAGGCTCCGTTACATAGAGTTTAGTGCAATGTAAGGTGTTGTGGCAAAAGTTAGTAAAATGCTATCACATAATAATTTCTCTGTTTTTGATATCACATCATATTTACCTTGTACCTCAATGTATGTCCTATAACGTGCTATATTATAATTTAAGGATCAGTCAGAAAAAAACCCTGAACCTGTATTTCTTTATTTTTTTAAAGCTCTGTTGCTATTGTCGCTGACAAGTTTCAGTCTTTCCAATCTCTTCTAGGTCAGATATAAGTTTTGTCTATACTGGCCTACGGATATACCAACAGTGTGATTATCAGTCTGAGCAGCAGTGAAGAACAACATCTACCACACCTCCTTTGTGGAGAAAGACCATTCATATATGGGAGCATGTCAGGCTCCACACCTTTTCTTTGTAGGAGAATATGCATTGATGGCACTTGAAGGGAGGTGGGAGATCCTGACACCTTCTCTAATTAGCACAGAGACAGGAAAATGTCATTCAAGCCTGGATGCTGACCAATTCTTTTTCAGCAAAGGTGTTGGGTGGCCCATGTGATTGGGAGGATGAGTGCTGTGCTAAGTGGTGCAGGCGAGGAAACCATTACACTACAATCTATTGAGTCTTTGGGGTAAATACTTGTGCACAATGTCCTTGACAGTGGGTCATGTGCCCTGACAGTTAGTGCAATAGTTACCACATAACTTGGCTACACTGTGCAAAAACGTACTGTATTCTGTGCCGCTGCCACATGGGGAATATTTACAGTGTTTAGAAGGTCATTTGGAAATATTTAAAATGCTTTTGAGTATTTTTCTTTTTAAAAAAACCAACAAAAAACCAAAAGCCCCAAACCAACTATCCAACCAACCAAAACAAACACTACTCCCCTTCCTCCCCATGTTTCTCAAATTTACTTAATGGTTTCCTGGTTCTCATAGTAATCTCTGTCAGCTGGGAATCTAGGCAGAATGAAAAAAAATGGAGAGAGGAGAACAAGAAAGGGTAAGAGTAATGTCACTTGTCGATAGTTTTCTTCAATAATTGATTATTTTCTATAATTTCTGCAGATGTGTTGGTTACTTGACCAGCATAATGTGTCTGTTGCCATAATAAACTAATTGAGCATTTGGATGGCAATGGCCCACAGCTGTGCATAGTATCTACCACCTGGTCCGCCTGTACTTTTCACGATGCTCACATGGGAATTTTGGGGCTGCTCAAACTCCTTTCATCTGTCATCCTCTTTATAGATTTTTTGACATGTGCGATACCTGCCCCAGGGGAGACAGTTTGATTCAGAAATTGTCCTGTAGGTAAAAGCAATAGGCCGTCCATTACCCTCTTCTCTCCACTCTCAAGTTAATGACTACATTAAATATTAAACAGGGGTTCCATCTCCAGAGTGCCTGTATAAGTGACTTCACATAATCTCATTTAGCTCTTCTCTGATTTCTTATGAAGTATGTTGCTTCTTTTTAGCATAAGTTGGTGAAAACCATTCACAGAATACTCAATATTAACCTTCCTCATCAGTGAGTGAAGAAGATGGTGAAAATGCAAGGAAGAAAACAGGGATGTGATGTGATGTTGATTTTCCTTGTTTAAAATGTTATTTCATATACAGCTTCTGCAAGTTATTACCTAGTAGACATGGGCTGCAGGCTCACTGGAGGGATGAGTAAGAAATAAATGGAATCTTTTTGTACCAGTTGGGATCAAATTCACAAGCAAAGGATCAAAGTTAACAAGTGACATGGTCCCCATTATCACCCATCCTGTTCCTCTAAATCACCAATGCATTTATTTGTTCTTACGTGTTTTACTATGTGATACACATCACATTTGAACTGAGACAATTCTGGGCACCCTCTGTTGTATTTGTCAAAGTGAAATACAAAATAAGATTGTAGCAAAGAGAGGCAAGTCCACTGAGACTTAAATTTATTTTGAAAATATATTGTGCAACTTAATAAAGTATTATACTCGGAAAGATATAAAATAATGTGAGGAGAAGAAGCAGTTAAATAGTGGAAGAAAGTATGTAGCTTTATTCAGTACAGATATGTTTGTGATGGTGCAAGGCACAAAGAGGAAGGAAAAATAGTCCTCTGGATTTGTGTTACATCCCTCATGTCCTGCAAACAGAACCCCATTTGGGGAGAGCAAACAAGACACACAAATGTAGGCAGAAAGAGGATTATGATGCAATAAATATACATAGCAGTATTTATACCTTTATGAATATGATTTTGATGGACCATTGAAGTCCTGTATTTAGGACTGGCTAAATGATCTTCCCTGCCCTGTTTAAAAACCAGAAGAAACAGAATGAAGAGATTCATTACCAGTATGAAGAGACATGGGAAGATTGAATATGGGAAGATAATATATACCTTGATTAGTCTAGGCTGCTCTATAAGGTATTTTGATATTCTAGGGCAGTTATATAAGTTTGGGCCACGGTCTTACCTCTCATTCCACTACGAATATTTTATAGGATAGCTGATCTGAAAATGAGGACTTCGGTAGTGTTATTCATCTATTATAATATTAGAAAAAAGCCAGTCAAGAAGGCTGCATTAGAAGTGCACTGAGAGTCGGAGCAAATGTTCTGTTTAGCAGAAGTCAGTCACAATCATACATCCAGCCATACAGCTGTTAAATGTTTGAGACCTTTTGGTCTTAGTCCCTAACAGAAACCAGAGAGGTCTATTCCTCCTCCTGTGGGTAGGAGTTTTTAATGCATTGTTTTGCTCTCTCTATTTTCTGTTCTGATTTAACCAGGTAAAGTGTGCTATTAACCAGGATTGTACAGTTGTAACCTCAACAAATGAATGGATATTTTAAAAGACTCTGACCTAACTAAAACAGCCCCCCCCCAAAACCAAAACCCCACAAACTTTAATAAGGTAGCTAAAAGGGACCCAGAGTGAAACAAGGCCTTTTGATTTCATCACTCTGCTCTGCTGCTGCCCACCAGTTCCCAGTGTTGCTCTCAGCAGCAGGTCATCGCAGAGCTGGCTGAATCTGCAACTTCTGCATTACTCCCAGCACACTCCTGCTGTAGGCTGAGCACCACAGGTCAAGAATGAAGTGCACTGATGGGACTGCCGAACACAAAAGACTCTGTGATGGAGCTTCACTGCTTTAAACCTAATAAAACAATCACTGCAGAGGAAACTTCATTTTCAGCTTCCTTCCAGCTTTCACCTGGAAGGAAGTCATAGTTATTTATTTGTAGTTAAGCCTAAACATGTCGCATACAGCATTTATTTGTAATCTAGTATCCAATCTCTGTGAATTTAATTGAATCATGGTATTTTTCCTGCTTCTTATTCCTTTCATTTCACCTCTGCTTTAGTTTACACACTGTTACGTCTATAGTCTATCATCCTTACCAAAGCAGCTTGCTAAATTATCCTTTGAAAGTCAGAAAAAACCAATCTGAAATGATGATATAAAATAATGGTCCTTATATGGATCAAGTAAAGCACATACAACCCAAGCAGGTAATTCCATACTTTCTTTAGCTCCGCTTGAATTGCATTCTTCTTTGTCACCCCCTTTGTCTCTACCATCATCCTTCACCGACAAGTCACTGTCAATTACCAGTGAAGTAAAGTGGTGAGATAACACCACATCATTTTCTTTTTTCTGTGGTTGATACACAAGAAATCATGAGCATATGACAAAATGGGCTAGAAGATTGGAAGTTAATGGCCAGAAATAAATAAATAAAGGTTAATAAAATACCAGGTATTTGTTAACATCTTGTAAATAAGGCTGTTCCATAGAAGCATCTAATAGATTTTGCCTGGTATTTATCTTAATTTGTTGCTAACTGGAACAGGCTATGAAAATCACAAAGGACACATACTGTCTATATAAATTTAAAAAGCCATTTTTCCCCTTAAAATATAAACACCAGTTAAAAAGAGTAAATTGGAACAGTTTTAATTGGTATTTACACTCACCAACATGAGCAATTAGTAAAGCACCAGCAGGGGGAGAAGAACGATTACGGCACCCAGTATAATTGGTCCTTAGGATGATTTAAAAAAAAAAAAAAGTAAAATTTAACCAGCTGTTTGCAGAAGAGTTTTTTCTTTATTTTCATAAACATGTTTATTTGAATGAAATTAGTCCCTGTTGGCAGCGGGGCAGGATTAGAGTTGTTTTCCCCCTATTAGTGTATTGTTGGGGAATATCAGATATTGTACGAGTTAACAGCTTGCCTGGTTGGCTTAATGATCATCCAAGTATCATAAAAGAAGGCACATTAACAGTGTTTTTACTCATGTAAAATAGCAGTTGTCCACTATTTTCTCAGTATGGTTTTACATCTCATTATTCAGTGAGGTTAGTTGAAAGAACTTATTTGCCTCCTGCTTCCTTTCACTTTGAGACATTATTAGAAAATGAGCAAAGGACTTCTGAATATGGAGAACTGTTTGATCCTTACTTTTAAAAGTAAAGATGATGTACAGAGTGTATCTTGCAGTCATTCAAATCCCTCCTACCTCAGAAGGTGAAAACTGGGGAATTTTGGACTAATTTTATTGCCCCTGCATCTCAGCTGCTTTGACCAGGCAGTTGTTGCATTTGTCCTTCAAAGTCTGTGACTGGAGAGAGATGCTGGGCATATTTTGTGAAAATTTGGCAAACAGATGCCCATTCCTGAGTTTACGATCTGGGTGCTGTTGTGATGGATAGTAGACCCGCTGCTGTAAGAGCCAATGCCACACAATGTGATTTGGGCTTTATTCTGAGAAGACCCTGTGAAAACAACTAACAATGACTATTGGAGATGGAGTTTTGAACAGAAAGTTCATCTTTGCCTAATTTGTTTCCTTGCATATTTTATTTGATTTTAATATGGACATTTATTTCAGAGGTTTATTTGCCTTTTTTTTTTTGCATTTAGTGAGTTTAAATAAGGCAAGCTTAAATGTGCACAAAACTAAGAAAAAACTTATTTAATTAAAAATATATTATCTTCACAGAAGAGGCAGATTCATAGCAGTGATCTAAATGTAGATGTCATAGGCAGGCAGAGATCTAAGACATCCCTGAAACTAATGTTATGGTCTGTAATTTGAAAACAAAAAGCTATCTTAGCATTATTCTTTGAGCAAAATCTGATGGCTAACACAGGATAATTTTAACATCACTGGAGACTTTGTAGACTTTTAATCTCAGGAAATTTTAGAAAAAGGATTCAAATTATATCTATGATATTTATTTTAGACAAGAAGCAATCACATGCCCAAGCCATCATGTGCCCTAAACTCTGCCAACTGAGAGAACATATGGGGCATCTGCTCAATCATACTTAAGAAGCGACAGCAGCTGCGAAGAGAGGAGGTATATGAAGAGATATGTAAAGAAGCGCATGGGAAGAAATATGAAGATATGCTTTTGGACGTGCACAGAGAGGGGGGAATGCTGAGGAAACATATGGCTAGGGGTGCACTCTTGGAAGAAGGCACTTCAGCCTGAAGGGACTGTCACCTGTGGGTGGTCTGCTGGTGGATCCAGACTGGGGCAGGTACACACCTGAAGGACTTTTTCCCATGAAGTGAGACTAAGGAGCACAGAAGAGTGGAGCAAACCCAGCGAGGAGGATGGAGGGGCAGAGGAAATCCACTAGGAAACAAAGAGCAACAGAAAACATTACATTCCACTTTGACATCCCATACTGTAATCTCGTTGAAGCAATTGGGAGGGACTGACTGTAAAGTGTGGTCAAAACAATGGCCCTCAAGACCAGGAATGTGCAAGAAGACTTGATTGGCTTAAATTAAGCCTAAAGAAGTTGTTTGCCCATGTGTTTATTTTTTTTGTTTTCTTTTTTCTTAATAGTGGGGTTGGTGACTACAAGTTTATGTTAATTGTTAAAAAATAAATAAGGTAAAAAGTATCTGAATTGTCTGAATTGAGACTGCTTTTCCTACTACTGTTTATAGGACTTACGAAGATGTGTATATGATAGTTTCGTTATTGGCTGATGACATGGGACTGAACTGAAGCTCGAAGAATATGCCAATTATAGTCATATATTCTTGCATTAGTTTTATCCATTTGTTGGCATAGTCTTGGAAAATATCTTCACATTCAGAACAGAACGTGCAGTTAGAATGTTACAAAATTTTTCCAGAAAAAATAAGAGAATACTGCAAGAAGATATAATCCTCTTTGGAAGAGTACTGAGTCATGTATGCTATAGTAATACTCCTGCTTTGCAGTTCAGGTTGATATTTTTGTTGCATTCATACTTTGGGCAAAAGACCATTGAAAGCCTCCTCAAGTAAAAGTACAAGGTGTTAACTAATTGCTAACACTTTGCAGCAAGGAGAACTGCCTCTGTACAGTACAAATCTGGAGCTGCAGCACGCACTCTAGAGCGCATCATACATGTAACAGGTGCCTTTGCTCTGATGTGTATGAGTTATAGCAGATCAAAAGTGTCTGTGTTCAGCCTGAAGGGAATGAAAAGGACTATGGTGAGAGAAGCTGAAAGAATGCTAAAAAGGTGAGTATGATTTTACTGAAAACTTTATAGAATAATTGTAAATGGAGTTAAGTAGTGAGGAATGATGAAAAAATCAAACAAAAAAATCAACAAACCTAGAGGAATGGATGTGTTGTAATGGGGAGAAACAGGGAGAACAAGCATCTTTCATAACTGTGCTAGGACCTCAAATGTTTTAAGTGGCATGATATTCAGAGATGATGAAGTGTGAGTATTTAACATCTCTGAAAAGCAAGTCAAAGACTCCTGCTCAAGGGAGTTTTCTATTGTATGTTTTTATTCTATAACAAAGCTAGCCAGAGAAATTGAAAGGAAGTGAAATACATGAAAAGTTTTCTAACATCGACACATCTAACGTGACTGATTGAAAACAGAGCAAAGTACAGCAATAAAAGTGAAGAAATTAGAATCACTGTGCAAAATAAATATAGTAGCTAGGAACAATTATTTCTTCCACATTCAAGTGAAGGAAAGATGAAAGATGCTTTGAGCTTCATGGAATGCATTTTTCTTCCAGAAACTTGTTTCTCCTTTATGGTCCTGCTAGGACAAAAAAACTGGGTCTCCTGTGCAGAATTCTGTTTGGAAAGCAGCTATTACATCTGTTTTGACTTTTCATTACTTTTACTAAAACACAGACCTTTCAACCTGGTCATTCTCAATTTGTCTCTTTCTTCTAAACATTTCTTTTCTATTCTCTTCAGCACCTGGTGCAGCCATGTCACTTGGTGATGTCTGAGGACTGCTGCCAGAATTGATTCATGGAGGCAGAAATGAGGTGATGCTGTCAGCGTGTATTCAAGGAGAACTGCAAACAGAGATGAGGGACTCCTGATGATTGATTATTAATACAATCAGTATCACTCAGTTGATGTGGGACTTAACAGTTCATTAACACAAAGTACATGACTATGAGGAGAAAAATGTTTAACTGTTTATTTTCTAGTGACCAAAGGGCAGGTTCTCAGCTGCGGTACCTGCCAGAGCTCCCAGTTTGCCTTTATTTTGTCTGAGTTGTTGATGTGAGTTTTCACATGGGGTGGTGCTGAAAGAAAAAAAACAAGACACTTGTTATAGTTGGGGCAGCGTTTCTCTCATCTCCAAGCACAAATTTGCAAATAAGCTGTGCTTTCTCTTTAGAAATCACTCTTCTGCCAGTAACAGGTAGGGAATGGTAATGAATTTGAGTTTCTGGGGTCAGGAGCTGAAAGAGTACTAAACTCACAGAAAAGAAAGATTAACCAATTTTACTGTGAAACTTAGTTAATTGACACTAAGTATTACGTAAAACTTTCTCACTCTTGTGGTGGATTGACTTTGGCTAGACACCAGGTGCCAAGTGCCCACCAAGTTGCTCTGTTACTCTTCTTCTCTAACTAGGCAGGGGAGAGAAAAGACCACAAAAGACTTGTGGGTCAAGATCAGAGCAGATACATCGCTCATCAATTACTGTCATGGGCAAAACCGACTTGATTTGGAGAGATTAATTTAATTCATGGCCAATCAAAAGCCACAGTAGGGTAATAACAAATAAAACCAAATCTTAAAACTTCTTCCCCTGGCCCCTCCCTTCTTCCCAGGCTCAACTTCACTCCTGGACTCTGTATTTTGTTATATTTATGAATTAATATCAAAGCCAAACAATCCATTGAAAGAACTGATGTATCAGATGAATAATTTAAAGCTCACTCTTCCCTCCAGTTCTTATATTCACTCGCTGTGAAGAATCTGCACTACCTCATTTAAATCATTCCTGAAGTGGGTCATGCAAGGAAGCTGATTGATACAGTGTTGGAGAGTTGAACTTCACAGCTGAGCACTAGACCTCTGTCAACTGTGGGAAGGGAGGTATGACACAGACAGAGCTGTCACTGCTACAACCCCACTATTAAATCTTTAAAACTGGCAAACTTACGGTCTGGAAGAAGGGGCATAGGCTGATCCACTCACTGAATATGGGTGGAGAATAATTAGAAACTCCAGTGAGTTGGCAGGAACTTAAACTCTAGTGAACAAACCTATCTGAGATCAGCTGGGAAAAGTGTGCAGTTGTGGTGCCTTTCATCAGTTCAGTGACAGGCTGAAAATGATGCTAAATCTTCTAGTACAGAAGCATTAAAGCCTTTTTCTTTGCAGTCATTCTGTTCCTTGGCTCCCAAGACAACTGAAACTGTGTCCTTTTTGAGCAGTGTATCCATGTCTGTATCTCACAGATTTTACCAATAAACTCCTGTAGAGTCCTTGTGTAACTTCTGTAGTCAGAGTCATAGTCTTCTTTTGTGCATTTTGTCTCAGTTAAAATTCACTGAGTGATGTCCTTAAGAAACTGAATATAACTTACACTTACCTTTTTTATGTGACATTCTTGTCAGTTGCCTCTGATTATGAAATGTACTTAGTTCCTACTGCAGGATCAAATACAAGATAAAAAATGTGTGCTTAACCTTTAAGTAAAAAAGAACATACAGACTGTTGAGTTGGCGTTTGGTGGACATCAAAGAAGAAAATGGGTAAAGAGGGAGATATAATTTATGGTAAAAACTTCATGAGAGATATTGTTAAAAAATTCTCTTCCCGATGGATGGAGACATAAACTTTACCAGGTAAAAAATAGAGAATGAAAAAAACCCTGTGCTTCATCTCAGTGTAGATACTGGTTTAAAACTGTTGCACAAGCTGAATAAGAAAAGGACACAAGTCTTTGTTTTAGCTGATTCAAAAGAGAGACTTAAACTTCATTATTTCATATGCCAGGTAAATGTCCTAGCAGCTGTTGACCTTTCTGGTTGCTAATGTCATTCTTGTCTCTAATTTTGATTAGCTATTCCATCTTTGCTGAAACTGATATGGTCATTCCTGAAAATGGTTTCAGTTTTAATGAATCAGTGCTTTCTAAAGGAAAAAAAAATCATTTCACTGGAAATTCCTGAACAGTACTACTTATTAGGAGGCATGTAATACTAACACAATTCTTTAGACTTGAGCAGCCTAGACTACTGGGAGGTGGCCCTGCCTATGGCAGAGGGGTTGGAACAATATGGTCTTTAAGGTCCCTTACAACCCAAAACGGAAAAGGCTGAGGTACTTAATGCCTTCTTTGCCTCAATCTTTAATTGTAAAGAAAGTTGTTCCCTCTGTGAACAAACCCAGGAGCTAGAGGAGCAAAATGAGGCTCCCATGATCCAAGAGGAGGTGGTCAGAGCCTTGCTAGCCCAACTAGACACCCACAAGTCTATGGGGCCGGATGGGATTCATCCAAGGCTACTGAAGGAGCTGGCGGATGTGCTGGCCAAACCCCTTTCCATCATCTTCCAACAGTCCTGGAAGACTGGGGAAGTCCCACTGGACTGGAGGCTGGCTGATGTTGTGCCCATCTACAAGAAGGGTCGCAGGGAGGATCCAGGGAACTACAGGCCTGTCAGTCTGACCTCAGTGCCAGGGAAAATCATGGAACAGGTGATCTTGAGTGCTATCATGAAGCACATGCAAGAGAACCGGGTGATGAGGCCCAGTCAACACGGGTTCACGAAAGGCAGGTCTTGCCAAACTAACCTGATCGCCTTCTGTGACAAAGTGACTCGCCTACTGGACGAGGGAAAGGCTGTGGACGTGGTCTTCCTGGACTTCAGTAAAGCCTTTGACACAGTTTCTCACAGCATTCTGCTTCGGAAACTGTCAGCCTCTGGGCTGGACAGGCGCACACTCTCCTGGGTGGAAAACTGGTTGGATGGCCGGGCCCAGAGAGTGGTGGGAAATGGTGTGAAATCCAGCTGGAGGCCAGTGACAAGTGGGGTTCCCCAGGGCTCAGTGCTGGGTCCAGCCCTGTTCAATGTCTTCATAAATGATCTGGATGAAGGCATTGAGTGCACCCTTAGCAAGTTTGCAGATGACACTAAGCTAGGTGGAAGTGTGGATCTGCTGGAGGGTAGGGAGGCTCTGCAAAGGGATCTGAACAGGCTGGACCACTGGGCAGAGTCCAATGGCATGAGGTTTAACAAGGCCGGGTCCTGCACTTGGGGCACAACAACCCTGTGCAGTGCTACAGACTAGGAGAAGTCTGTCTAGAAAGCTGCCTGGAGGAGAGGGACCTGGGGGTGTTGGTTGACAGTGACTGAACATGAGCCAGCAGTGTGCCCAGGTGGCCAAGAAGGTCAATGGCATCTTGGCTTGTATCAGAAATAGTGTGACCAGCAGGTCCAGGGAGGTTCTTCTCCCTCTGTACCCGGCACTGGTGAGACCTCTCCTCAAATACTGTGTTCATTTCTGGGCCCCTCACCACAAGAAGGATGTTGAGGCTCTGGAGCGAGTCCAGAGAAGAGCAACAAAGCTGGTGAAGGAGCTGGAGAACAGGCCTTATGAGGAATGGCTGAGAGAGCTGGGGTTGTTTAGCCTGGAGAAGAGGAGGCTGAGGGGAGACCACATTGCTCTCTACATCTACCTGAAAAGAGGTTGTAGAGAGGAGGGAGCTGGCCTATTCTCCCAAGTGGCAGACGACAGGACAAGAGGGAATGGCCTCAAGCTCCGCCAGGGGAGGTTTAGGCTGGACATTAGGAAAAAATTTTCACAGAAAGGGTCATTGGGCACTGGCAGAGGCTGCCCAGGGAGGTGGTTGAGTCACCTTCCCTGGCAGTGTTTAAGGCATGGGTGGACGAGGTGCTGAGGGGCATGGTTTCGTGTTTGATAGGAATGGTTGGACTCGATGATCCGGTGGGTCTTTTCCAACCTGGTTATTCTATGATTCTAGGATTCTCAAATTCTATCAATTAGAGCTTCTTCACAAGAAGATGCTTGTAAAAAGCTAAGAGAGTGATTGCCATATAGATTGTCAGACAATTAGGAAACAAGAAGGAGAAATGTCCAGCTGGTTATGTTGGAAAAAGAATTTGCATCTGGATAGATTACAAGTGTCCTTTGATGTTACCTTACATAATGTTTCTATTAAAAGCTTTGGCACACAGGTAGGTGTGCATTAATGGAATTTGATAATGACACATGGGTAGGTGGCTGACATTTCTTCTTTTAGTACTGAAGCTAGAATCTATGATTTTCATTTTATATATCCCTCTGGTGTACAAGAGGGAGTATATGTGGGCTCTGGGCCCTAGAAAAAGGTTTTCTTTTTTTTTTTTTTTTTTGCTTTTCTCTTTTCTATACAATTAAATTGGGAGACAGAATGACAGAGCTTCACTGTTGCTCTTGTAAACCAACACTACCTAAAGATTATATTCTTGCCATAATACAACATTTCGTAATTTGTAGTGCTAATTCAGCTTCTCTGACGGCTCATTATTTAAAGTAACACAAAGGCGTTTTTGAAGGGTTAGATTCGTATTGTGATGGTACATTTAACTAATGGTGTGTTATAAGATAACTCTTATTGGAGGCAGAAATAAATGATACTTGAATACCAAATTAATTCTTCATCCTCTGTGTTAATAAAAAACCCTAGCAAATTAATTCATAATGGGACCACTTAATGTGCAACTTTTTCCACCTTAATTGTCTTTAGAGTTGAGAGAAATGTTGCAGATCAAAGTAATATTGGAAATAGTCTGGTGTTAGTGCAGGAGAGAAGGATTTCAAGAGCACGTAACGTCGATGTATATCTTGTATCTGATGTGTACATGTATGTACAGACACATATTTATTAACCTACACAGAAAAACATGTGCCATATCGTGAAGATCTACAGAAATATATACATATATTTTAAATGTAATCATGCATATGGCTGTGGGCCTGATTCTAGACTAGTGTAACCCAGCAACAACACTATTATCTTCTGCTCTGTGCTGAGAATCTTATTTGAGGAAATTTTAGAAATCTAACAGAGCTTTATGAATAGCACACCACTCAGGCTGCACTCACACGGTCTCACACATGCTGTTCTAAGGCTATGTCAATAAAAAAGGGTAATCCTGTCTCATGTGATCCTGGCCCCATGCTTCCACCCTTGAGTTTTTTCTTCATAGTGCTTGTCATGGTGTGGTTCAGATTCCTCACTGAACTGAAAACAACCACCAAAAAATACTTTTAAATTAGACCAGAGAATTCACTAAATGCATCTCAAAGGTAGACCATAGAGAGGCAACCCAAAAGAAGGAATGGGAACCCATGTCTCAGGATGGACAAATAAGCCAGATCATTTCTTTGCTGCACAACTCACAGTTAAATCAGCTAAAGCTGTTTTCAAAAACCTTGAGGTCTAAAGCATGGGTAACATCTTTGTATAATATATACCACACCATTTAAATGTGGGATTTCTCTTTTAGGACTTTATGCTCCTATTGCCAGCTTGTTTTGTTTCTTCCCCTGTCCCTTATTGCATAATTTTCACCTCAATGAACTAAATCACAGTTACCTGCTTTCCTTAAAACTCACATTTTGTATGTTGCTTGCTCAAAATAGTAAGACTAGGAAACTGAATTACATTGACTTTTAAATTAAACCATTTGCTATGTCTCACTCAAAATGAGTCTAATCTCAAACCAATATAAGTGTAAATACACTCAAGTAACTAGACATGCTATAAGGGATGTCAGTATCTTTTCCTTCATTGGTTGATTGGTTGATTGCCTGGAGGAGAGGGACCTGGGGGTGTTGGTTGACAACCGACTGAATATGAGCCAGCAGTGTGCCCAGGTGGCCAAGAAGGCCAATGGCATCTTGGCTTGGATCAGAAACGGTGTGACCAGCAGGTCCAGGGAGGTTATCCTCCCTCTGTACTCGGCACTGGTGAGACCGCTCCTCGAATCCTGTGTTCATTTCTGGGCCCCTCACCACAAGAAGGATGTTGAGGCTCTGGAGAGAGTCCAGAGAAGAGCAACAAAGCTGGTGAAAGGGCTGGAGAACAGGCCTTATGAGGAGCGGGTGAGAGAGCTGGGGCTGTTTAGCCTGGAGAAGAGGAGGCTGAGGGGAGACCTCATTGCTCTCTACAACTACCTGAAAGGAGGTTGTAGAGAGGAGGGTGCTGGCCTCTTCTCCCAAGTGACAGGGGACAGGACAAGAGGGAATGGCCTCAAGCTCCGCCAGGGGAGGTTTAGGCTAGACGTTAGGAAAAAATTCTTTACAGAAAGGGTCATTGGGCACTGGAACAGGCTGCCCAGGGAGGTGGTTGAGTCACCTTCCCTGGAGATGTTTAAGGCACGGGTGGATGAAGTGCTGAGGGATATGGTTTAGTGTTTGATGGGAACGGTTGGACTCGATGATCCGGTGGGTCTCTTCCAACCTGGTTATTCTGTGATTCTGTGATTCTGTGATTTTCAGCTTTCATTTAGGATATAGGAGTAACGAGGGACATGAGTGAGATATTTACAACTGATTTGAATATATATAATGTATTTTTTCTTTACCATGACCCAGAAAGTAAATTTAAGATGAATATATTTATTTTCCAAAAATGAACAGGACTTGGGATTTTGGAGTATTTTTATGTTTGTATGCAAAACACTTCTCACTAAGGGAAAGAGGAAGACAATTCTTACAACATAGAATCATAGAATGAATCATAGAATCATAGACTCATAGAATGGCTCGGGTTGGAAGGGACCAAAAGGATCATCTAGTTTCAACCCCCCTGCCTTGGGCAGGGACATGTCCCTCTAAATCTCGCTGCTCAAGGGCCCATCCAGCCTGGCCATGAACACTGCCGGAGAGGAAGCATCCATAACTTCCCTGGGCAATCTGTACCAGTGTTTCATCCCCCTCATCATGAAGAATTCCTTTGTAGTGTCTACTCTAAATCTTCCCTCCTCCAATTTACACCACCCTCCTTGTCCTATCACTACATGCCTTTGTAAAGTGTACCTCCCCAGCTATCTTGCATGTCCCCTTCAGGTACAGGAAAGCCAGCACCCCATCCCCCTAATTGCAGTGCATCCTCCTGCAACTTGTCATAGGCAAGACTAATATTATCCCCTTCCCACTTCACATCTAGTTTAAAGCCCTGTCACTGAGCCCTGCAAGCTCCTGAGCAAAAACCATCCTCCCCCCTTGAGAAAGGTCTTTCCCATCTGATACCTGTAAACCTGGTGCTGTGTAGGCCATCCCTCATTATAGAAAAGTGTATTTTTCTATGATCAGCCACAGGGCTATCATGCAAATCAGCATGGATTAGAATTAAGTCTGCTTTGACCTCATACCCCAAGTGAGTCATGAGCTCAGAAGAGCACCGCTTTTGTTTACCTTCTTACCTTTACTTGATATTAAACTAACATTGGAAAGTAAATATAAATTAGATTAAATATTTGTCTATTGTTCTTATTTCAGTTTTGTAAAAAGCCCAGCTAAGTGTATGAGAGTCTAAGTACATAGCCCATCCTTCTAGATAACTATAGTTCACGTTGAGACAGATAGTAAGTGTAAACAAGCTAGTTGTCATTTGTTTTTCTAGTTCATGACTGCTAATGTGCCTGTTTCTGATAAACTCCTGTGGTGCATTACCCAAAGCCTTCTGGCAAATGTCAGTCCTCCTGATGGGCTGTTGTCACACAGACCCTTGTCAGGCAAGGACCATGGGAAAGAGCATTGTGAAATAGTTGCAACTGTAAGGCATCATTTCCCCAGGATAATTTCCAGAGCTGAATGTTGCACCCAGTAAAAAAAGTTTAAAACATTTAATTCTGCTGCCATTTTTTTAAAAGAAAATTTTCTGGGACCTAAGTTCTTGCTATCCTACTGGAGGATTCCCAGGGAAAAAGGTTAAGGGCTGATGACGCCTGTTATCCATCTTTTTGCTTATAGAATGGTCTGCTTTTCTTTCTTTCTCTGATGAAGGTGATGAAACGTGGAGCAAATTTGGACCAGCTAGGGAGGAGCAGCAGCAGAGAAGTGCTTCTCAGATCTAGGAAAGGGCTGTGTGACAGGGACAACTTTTGTGGTTAAATCCCTGACCTGCTGTTAAAACACTAGAGTCCAAAGAGACTGGGTTTGGTAGTTGCCTCAGGGAGACAGTCAGTTAACAAGGGACAAAGAACATGGCTGTTGTGAGCCTTGCCAGACCTGGCTGAGGATGAGCCAGTGTTTTGACCACTGGGTGGTCTTGGCTCTGGGGGTCTCATGGTAGGGCCAGGAATGGCTGTGGGGAGCCAGTGACCAGCCCTGCCATGGTGTCACTGGGGCCATGTGTAGACCCCAGTGTGCCCTCAGGGTCCAGACCTGTTGGGCTTTTTTTTGTCATGACTATGAATTGTATCTCGCATGGCTGTAGAAGTACAAAAATTCCAAGTAGCCTTAGGAAAATTCAGTCTTAAAAGATTCAAGAAGGGTTGAGATCCTCATTTTTCCCCCTTATACTTATGCTGTTTCTGTTCCAATGTCCAGATTTTTTTCTGGAAGAAATTGGCTCTGTGGCTCCTCACTGTGCATTTGGGTCATCCCTGGGTCATTTCCTTAGTTCTAGTAGTAGGTGGGTAGAAGTTTAGAAGGTTCCATTACTTTCTTTCTCAAATGAATGTTAAGATAGTCTTTAGTTTTGCTCTGGAAGCACAACAAGGCTTTTTTTTTTCAATTAGTTTTGTAGCCCCGAAGAGCTGTTTCTGAGGAACAGTGGAGATCTGTGATACTTGTTCTCTTTAGACTTCTTGGCTAAAGAAAGAAAAGGATATATATTAAATACAAAGTTTATGACTTCTAGAACCGATAATTAAAACTTCTAAATATTAAGTTAAGACAATCTGCATGTGAACAAGCTCTGATATCTATGGAAAATGCAAAATTTATGCTTTGAGAGGGCTTTAATTTATTAACTAATCATGCATTTTTTTAGAGTATCACTTGCCTTCCACAATATGCCTTATTTTCATTTTGTTAGTGTATCTTCAGCCAGCCACTTCTTCAGGATGCCTGTTGTCATCAGTAACGTATGAATCCTATGTCAGCTTATAACATACCCTGGACAACCCTCAGCAGATGCAGGTGGTTGCAGTGTGTCCACAAGGCGAGGTTTTCAGCAGTAAGTAAGGGTGTTGGCAGAGTTAGAGAGACCAAACCCCTGCCTCTGAAGATGATCTGAGCCTTTGCACAAGGTTTAATTTTGTGCCAGGATGCTGTTTGGAAATGTCAAACTCGGAACACTAGTCTGCTGCTGCACCAGAAAACCCTTACTGGCATTTTCAGTAGTATTTTATCCTTCCAGTTGTACCTCTGGATTTTTAAGCCATGTAATAACACTGCCAAATGATCATTAGCACTGAGTAAGCCTAATCACCATTTAAATGGAAACAAGTAGTGTGAGTAAATGAGAGATATGAAGTTCATTATTTCACTTTGCAAATCAGTAACTCTGGGGAAATTTCCATTTTAATATGTTGTTTGTTTTAACATAATGACTAAAAGGTTAAGATCACATATATCCTGCGGATAATGCAAACAAGCATTTCTTTCAGCCTTTTTTATTATCTGAACAGAAGTTCATATGCTGTAAGGTTTATATATTTATTTATTTACACACTTACTTTGCCAACACTTTGATAACTGTCCTCCTACTGTACTCACTTCTACAGTCTGTATTCTTAATTCCTAATGAAAATATTTGTTTCTTATGGTGGTGCATGTTAGTAAGTTGTTTTAATGCAGAGAATAGAGGCCGTAGAATATGACCTTACCCTTTAGTCCTATGATGTATAAAACCCTGTATTTTCTCTGGACGTATGTAATTTATTACATTATTACATTTACATCAAAAGTTTGGTGATTATGCTTAGGCATTAGGAAGTAAATCAGCTTCTGAATTTCAAAGGTGCTTTGTATGATATGCAAGAGTCTATTCACCTTAACACTTTATCCTGTCATTTTGCCAATGGATATTGCAGTGATGTTAAAATCTTTAGAGAAAGCATATACTAGATCTTTTAAAATTCCAAATGAAAATATGTTCTTTGTGTTTTCCTACCTTCCTTTCTTTGTATTTTTCTGCTCCAGGGTAGAATTACAGTGTTTTAGCAATGTTGGGAAGAATGGGGATTGTACTAGTTCAGAAAATATCTTCCATGCTTATGAATGAATGAATAAATAAAAAAAAATAAATTTAAAATATTATCTGGAGCACTGCCAGATTGATTTAGCAGAGGGGCAGGGGTCAGAGATTTTTACTTATCTTAATGGTCTTCATTAAGGAATTAGAACATCCTGAAGAGAAAGACTGGCATGCTTTCCTCTGCCACTGTCAGGTGGAACTATAAACACGCTGGTGCCTGAATTGTGAATTGCTTGCCACACAGATGAATGTTTGTCACAGTCCCTGGGAGACAGATGTCACAGCCTAGTGAAGGCCTGCTTATCATTCATATGGTCGCTTCTATTACATCTGCTTGGACTGTGCTGACCTGCTATTAGTGACTCTAATTTAATTTCCCCCACTAGTGTCATGGGTGTTTCTTTCATTAATATAGAGATTTAATTTACAGGGTAAATTCCATCACTTGAAAGAAAGAATTTTTTATGACATGAAGAACAAGTTCTTTTCAAAGATTAACTTGATGCTGCTAAGATCCTGGTCATCTCTAAGGCATAAGGCTTAAACATCAGTACAAGACAATATATTCATATTTTGGCACTATTTCCAAAAGACATGAAGTATTACATGTTTTCTCATTTCAGCTATACCACAATGTCTAATTATGATGCTGTGCCCAGTGTCATGAAAGACAAGTTACACTTCTGTTACAGCTATAAATAAGCTTATGGGGAGCTGAGGCTGGGCTTGCATTGAAAAGACTGACACATAGATATGACATTGACTGCAACAGGTAAATATTTTAGCACCTGTATCCTAGTTTTCTTGGATATAATTTGGTCCAAATATTGAAAAATTGGAGGACACAATCTTAAATATTTGAAAATTAATTTCATGTTGTTAATATAATACACATTCTCTAGACTCAAATACCTTATAGTTACTAACAGATTTCTCAGTGTGCTCAAATTCAAATGTGCATGCCTACCAGAAAAGAGCAAACCTTGACTGCTTGTTATATCTTGACTGCTGTATATATATTTTTCCTTACATAATAATAAGCGTAACTACCAAAGCTTAGTATAATTTTATGTGTTAGTGAAACAGCATTAACTGCTGCCAGAGGTTTCTTTTCCTGTCTGCCTAACAATGTTCTGCAGAAAAATATTTGCCAGCCTTTTAGTGTTGCTTTTTTAAAAAAAAATATTATCTGAATTAATTTCTGCTACCTCAGGCAATTTCTACCCCTCTAAAACCCCCAGTTTGAGGGCCTGATCCAAGCCTAACAGAAGAAAGAAAGAATGAAGGGGAGAAAGCTGCCTGCCAAATCCTTTAAGTTCTATGTGACACTGGGGTCAACAGAGGGGGCAGCAGCAAAGGGAAAGGACACCTGTGACTAGTCTGGCTTCCAAGGAGAAGGGACAGCATGGATAGGTATATGTGACAGAATGAAGTTTATCTTAGATCATTTGTAAACTAGCCATAGTTTCAGCTGAATCAGCCCAAATTTTCCTACCACAGTGGAACCATCTACAGGGAGAGAATTATACGATTTTGTACTTGAATGCCTACACTCACTCTCTGTTATTTTGTCTCACATCAGTTTACACAAAACAGAGAAGCAGAAAGTACAGTGAAGAAGTCTACATTCTCCTGTTACTAAATTGTAATTCAGTAAGACATTCATATATATTTATATACACACATATTCAAGTGTGTAAGTAGTGTGTATGTGCATGTGTTGTCTTTGTGTGCTTTAAAGAATGGTAATTATTTTTTTCAGATTCTGAGTAGTAAGAGACTTATACATAGAGTTTATGTCTTCAGTGAAGAGTTCACTGGTAGTATTTGTTATGCAGACTGTTTTGACTAGCTAAATAGGCCATGTTGCTATTTCGGTTCACAAGATTTCTGCATGTGAAGACTTGTGATTATTAATTTATCATTTACTTTCTGCAACTGCTCTGCATTATTCAGTTAAAATTAAAGTTGTCTTACGAAGATCTTACTTGGAAGCTTTTAAAAGAATTTCAGAGTTCAACTGCCTCCTACGTTTCTTCTTGTGTCAGTGCCACCACTTGGTTCTAGTTCATTCAACAGGGGTGCAAACATTGATTAGGGCAGTAGAAAATGCAACACAGAATTTTCATTGCAAAATGGTTTTTTTAGTTAATGATCCTTGCTTAGCTCTCAAAAAGACATTCTTCTGTTTGTGTTTTCATACACTCTCTGCATTTGAAGAGGAATTTTTCAGCAAGGAACATGCAACGTGATAGCATTCAACTGTAAAGACAGAAAAGTTCCAATTTTTATACAAATGAAGATGTTCAGGTAGAAGTGTAAGAAACAAGAGTAATTATCTGGAGTTGGACTATTCAGAGTCATAGATCAATAGACAGAAAATACAAGTGAAAATTACGGGCAGTTTTTTTTTATTTAAGATCAGGTTCTGCTGCTGCTTGCTTTGAGGCACATAAACCACTGGAGAGGAATAAATTCTTCATGCTTTGGGACTCCTCTCTTACCTCAACATGTGCAATGCAGCATTTGTGGAGTTAGAAATGAAGGACCTGATCTGGAAGGGACTTCTGGCTACAGAATAGTACAAAGGATACAATTCCAATTAGAGAATCTAGTCTATGAGGTGTCCTATATGTTTAACTACTTGAAAAGTACTTTTCAAACACTTCAAGAAGTTCTTGCATGTATTTCATTGCCAAAATTACCACTAGCTGTACATTCACATTAAAACAAATGCACAATCCCTCTACTAAAATGTCTAGTCAAACACTTCAGTAAACAGTTCTGTTTTGAAGTTGATCTGCAATTAATTTAGCACCATGAAACAGGTACTAATTTTTGTTTTCTGATTGCAAGAGCTCAGGGAGTGGCGTATTTCATAGTGATAGTTCTCTTCATGACAAATGCCTCCAGGAAGAGAAGTTATGGCAAAAGTTGTATCTATAAGGTAAAAGCCAGACTAACAAAACCAACATTTCCTTTTTTGAGTGCACAGCATTTGAGCATCAAGTTGGTATTTCAAGGTAGTCGGTGCCCCAGATTCACATCATAAGTGAAAGATTTTCTTCCAGTTTCTGCTGACAAAGTAATCCAAAAGAATGCTGACTGCAACAAGCCTCTGAGCCTTAGGCATGACTGAAGCTCACTTGACAAAATTCACTTACTAAATGCAATATGTGCGATGAAACCCTGTCACAGTGGAGTGTGACAATAATACAGAGTAGTGGAGAAATAGAAAAGGCAGCTGAGTCACTATATTTACAAGTCACTAATCTACTCTGGATATAATCACTTAAAAAGCCTACAGATTTGAACAAAGTAGCTGTGAGTGTATTTTTTTTTAAGAGCAGCTTTTCAAACTAATCTTCCTGATTTAATAGTGTCTGTTAAACAGAAACTGAGTTTTATAATAAAAAATACCAGAGAAGGAAGGGAAAGAGATTTATTTCATAGTGTGGAAAAAGTTTACAGAGCTAACAGGATTACGTGTTATTGACAAAAGTATCAGAGGAATTTATAGCTGCATAGATATATCCAGTAGTATTGCTTATACGTGTGTAACCTAGCATTGGCACAAAATATTTGAAAAACAACAGCAACTAAACCTGATGTTTTGTTAAAGAAATACAGACCATTTTTAAATAAATACGTTTTAAATTGCCGAGTTATATGAGTTTTTAATGTAAGGATAGATACTGTTGCATCTGGAGATCTCTAGGATTTTCCAGATATGCATGAGTTTAAAATTACTATAGGTCACATTGTGGGTTTTTTGGACACATCATGCCTTTCGGTTCCTGAAGTCCAGGCTGCATGGGTACTTCATAAGAAGTATCTACTTGATATTCCTCCCAGAAACATTTGGGTTTTGGATGAAGGGCTACAGAAGAGTGTGGGCTTGGCTTTCAGCTGCCACTAGGATCTCAGCATCAAATTCTGAGGATTGTAGTGAATAGGAGATTTGATCTAAATTGCTGGGAAGCCAAATCTGAACAAAGTAAAAGTAGGAGGAAAGGAAGTTCAACATACACATATGATATTTTGTACATAATTTCTTATTAAAATATAAAATTAATCTACCCCTTCCCCCATATTTTAATATTGTGAGGAGTCATAAGCTTTCAGGTGCTTAGCAGGTTTTAAAGTAAAGATATGAAAAAGGTTGTGTTTTTTTTTTTTTTAATATGCTGGAGACATGAGGAATCTGGGGAATTTATGTGAAATAAAAAGATATAGTTCACTGAGTGGATTAGTGGGAGTTTTATGATAGGCCAGGGATGATTGCTCTGACTAGGACAAATGGCAGATCTGAGGAAAGAGAAGTAGGAACATGGAACATTCTTTTTCAGATTGAAGATGTTGAGGACTGCTCTGCCCCTACTTGTCTTTTGTTTGCTGTTAAAGGTGTGATAGTCCAACATGGACTGAAGATTAGAGGCTCTGTAAAATTCAGTAAAGACAACAGAGGAATGGAGAAGTCAGGATCAAGAGAAGAATGCATTGCTGGTAACCCACTGGCTGTGATGGGGAAAAAAAAACTAAACAAGGAAAAATCTTACAATCATGGGATTTCCAGATTGAAAAAGACCTTCTAGATCATGGAGTCCAACTGTACCTGTCCACTACTAAATCATATACCTAAGCACTTCACCTGCCTGTCTTTTAATACCTCCTGGGATGGTGACTCAACCACTTCCCTGGGCAGCCTGTTCCAGTGCCCAATTGTGGGAGTGGGAGTCGGACCCCGAGTAACGATGAAATCTCAATGTGAGTATAGTTGTTCTCCCTTATTCATAAACACAACACTCCTTATATACTTATTCTAGCAGAGCACAAGCTAATAAAACAACTTACAATTGGTCCTACTGTACTGTCCATGCTCCTTAAGTAGTTACAAGATTGGTTAAAAGATGTTAAGCACTCAAAGGGGGCTGGTACAATGGTCTTGACGTTTTAGGGACTTTCCAGCACTGAGTTCTGTGCTTTTGTTATGCACTTTCTTCTATCAACATACCAAGGTCAGTTTTAAGGAGGAACGCCAGGCCTAGTCACAAGTGTTAACCCTGGATTGTTCATTGCTATCAAATCATGTCCTCGGTCGTCGAGCCATCCTTTCACACCTAATAACCCTTTTGATGAAGAAATCTTTCCTAATATCCGGTCTGAACCTCCCCTGTCACACCTTGAGGACATTTGCTCTTTTCCTACTGCCTGCCACTTGGGAGAAGAGAAAAACACCTACTTTGCTGCAACCTACTTTTAGGTAGTTGTAGACATGTTCCATGTTTAATACTACCCTTCTGAACTGGCATTAAATTCAGAGGACACTATTAAAGGAAGAGCAAAGAGAACATGAAATTATAGTGAGATAGAAAACCATGCTACACAATTTGGAGACAGATTATAGCAGCTAGATTTGGAAAATACTATTTTCTACGTGCAGGGCAGTTACACATTCACTTAGCCAAAGCTGGAAACACGAAGAAAAGACCAACCCTTGCTTCACAAGGTTCCCAATACAAGGGAAGACACAATGGAGTGACTGACAGGAGCATGTGGGGGGGAGTGTTTGGAAGAAGTAGCAAAGCAGTCTGCTTCTCTCAGCCAGAAGTTGGATGTAAGTAGGATAAAAGGGAATTACTGAGCATGCAAGGAAAGAGTAGAGTTTAGAAAGGGGAAAGTGCACAAATAGCCTATATTTCACTTGATTCTCTGTGGATGCTACACAATTTTGGGGAAATTGCTACAAAGCACTTTGCTCTGAAGTGGTTCTTTTTGGTCATTTTCAAGCAGCCACTATTCACAGTGGGAAGGGAGAAAAAGGGTCAGTTAGAATAAGAAGTACGGTTAGATTTATGGACACTGGAGAGCTGATACCTGAGGATCTAGTCCTTGTGCCCCTGATCTGTGACATTCAACTTTTTAAAAAGTGCTGTATATCAGGGCTCTCACCTCTTTGCACTGAAAGGGATTGAACTTCCTTCTTGTCCCATAACTCTGGGAGAATGTGTCTGGGCACACTGTCAGGTAATATCATGGGAACTGTCTGTGTGGCTTAATTGATAAAGATTTTCTCTATCCCTACTAGTAGGAAAGATGTGGGAATGCACTGGCAATAGCCCTGGGTATGTTTGTCATTTCTTCACTACAGGGAAGTAGGAATCTTATTTTTTTAAATTCCCCCTGATATCAGATTCAAATATGACATGTAGTTTGATCTCAAATATTAATAGACAGTTGTCAGGGTTTGTGCAGCCTTTATCATGTTTGAACATTGTCCTCCCATTTTTCAGACCTTCCTATGAAACTAAAACCCCATTGTTCCCATAGAAATCATTGATCTTCTCTCTGGGATGTTGATAGACTGTCTGCACATATTTATTAGGTTTGTGCAAAAATATCTTTTTTTTATCATTGTAAACTGTGATGCTTATTTTGGATTAAACTTTTATTTAACTGTGTTCACGTAATATACCATTTTAAATTCACTCTACTTATTTGTGCAAACATTTTTGTTTCCACTGTTTATATTTTTTATATTATGCTGTCAAATTAAAGATGGAAAAAAGCAAGTTCAAATAATTTTTTAGCAGGAGTTCAAAAGTGAACTTAAAACAACATAGCACAAAGCACATTAATCAGTGCAAGGACTCCAGAATTCTATGGTAATGGAATAAGCACACTTGTTTCTTGTTGGCAAAAATGCACATACTATAATGGTTCTTACTTAGATTAACAAATTTTATTCAAAGCTGAGATATGCTGCTTTAAAATGGATGTTCAAAAACGGCAATTATTTTTTCACCAAAGTAGTATTTCAGTCTATTATTAATCCTTGATTCTGACAGTTACATATAGGATTTAAATATATATCTAGTTATTTAACAAGGACATTTGAGGTCATTACTGAGTGTTCCTGTCTGTTTCCTTAAGTGTGAGAATGTGGTTTTACACTGAAGTATTTAATTTCTATGCAATACAGAGAAACTAGACTTAATCTTGCTTTGATGCCAGGGACTGAACACAACACTCAGAATTGGCACCTGTGGCTAGATGATATGATTGCCAAATGCAACACAGTGAAATAATTGGGCATTATTAGATCACAGGCTCCCTGGCACTGGAGGTAACAACTATGACCAAATCTGTCTGATAATTTGGTTAGAAGAGGTTGATGTTCCCTCACATTTGGACTCCATATTTGCTGTTAAGTTATTCTAATTTCTTCTCAAAGGGCTTCAGAACATGTCTGAAAAACCTTAGTCTTCACAACAGCTGTTTTGTGGTATTAGCACATCTGTAATTTACAGAGTATTTAGTAGTAGTGTCATGTAACCTAATCTTGTTAGACTTTTAGAAAGTACTTTTCTCTTAAAATAGAGTGTTGACTCCTTATGGATGTTGTGTTTGAGGCCGAAGAGCTGGACTGAGATTTCTGCTCTTAGTAGCACTGATTTGTTAATCTGGATAGTGGTGAAGATTATCATCATGTGACTGAGGATAAATGAGTTGTGAAACTAAATATATTGATTTTAATAACATAAAGTGCTTGTAATACAAAGAATCAATCATATTATGATTGAAACATATGCTGTTGTGCCCTGCTTAACAACTCCGTATGGTTCCAAACGGAGTATCCGTAGCTGATTTCATTGTTAAGTGAGTTGGTGTATACACTTGATCTGATATAATCTACCTTAAACTAACCTAATCTCAAGTAACCTAACCCAACATTCATAATAGATATATCACATAAATTAATAATAATTATTGAAATACAGTGATAATGTAATAATAATACTTTGATAATTATATTTATACAGTAATAATAATAATACTGTAATGTACTGTACTAACCAGCTGCATCATGGAGCTCAAGTTTTCTATCTTCTCTTTTGTTATTAAGTGAGGCAAAGGGGTTAAGACAACTCAATGCATCCATAACAGAGGATGCCTACAAAATAATTTACATACATTTGATACAGGACTGTACTGTATCACACTGCATAATTTCTTTTCTTGTTGAATGTACAAACCTAGGCCATGGCCAATTTTAATAACACTTCTCTTCCTCATGTTACTTTATCACTTTTCCTTGGTTTCCAGGTTTATTACGTTCCTTTGCTTCTTAGGAGCACTCATAGAACCTGAATGCTGTTGTTTGGGGGCCATAGTGAATGAAAATTGGATGTATATAAAAGCACTTCCAAAAGACTGCTGCTGTTTGTTTACATACTTTATGTTGTATACACCTTTATGGAACCTCTGTTGTTGAAGTGTGATGTTGTTAGTTGGGACATTGTTAAGCAAGACATGACAGCAGATGGAAAAAAATTCAGTGGAAACAATTTTTATTTCATACAGCTTGATCTCCCCTATCCATTTTGGCAGCCAGCAATGTACAACCACTGAAATAATAATGACAACCCCTATCTACATGCTTAAATTTAAATATACACATAAATATATTAGATCCTGACAAAAAATTAAATGTTATTAAATCTGCAGACTGAAAATAGTCCCATTGACTTTCAAGTAAGTGCCTCCATAGGCCAAAATATAGCATATGCTTCAATCTTTGCACCTTCTTATGCCTTTTATTGAATAATCTATACAAGATTAAGGCAAGAGACTGAGATCAGTCAGCTCTTTCAGCCTGGCAACTTTTGCACGTATAAATTTATCCTTGCATTGTAAGAAGGAAGTTTGACAAGAAATAAATAGGTTAATTAGGAAAAGAAATCTTTTAAGACTTTCTAGTAACAGTCATGTCTCAAACAAAGGATGCTATGCCAACAGCTTACATGATGCAACAATGAAATTATTTTGTCTCATATTATAGGAAAGAAAATTTTAATAAAGTAGTTATGCAAAGGAAGAGTTTCATGGAAAGGACCAATCGGATATTTTGAACATTTCGTAATTAGATATTATTACATTAAAAAGCTGTTATCACTAAGCTTGCACATAAACTCTAGGCAAAATAAAATTTTTAAACTATTAATTAATTTTTCTTGTCAAGTCATTTGGTTTGTATCATGAGCACAAGTCTCAGTTCAGCAAGTGTGGGAAAACAAGGCCAGCGGCACAATGACCTTACTGGTGAGGGAGGTAAGTACCTGAGCAGAGGGAGCAGAGCAAGTCTATAGGTGTTAACGGGGGCTGCCCGAGACACTGGATCACCAAACAAGACCATGGTGCCAAGGCAGATCTGAAGTCAAGCTGAGAAGTTGCCACACTAGGTCAGGGTAAGGGTAAAGGTCAAGGGTACAAGGCACCAGAGTGTCTACAGTGCAGCTCAGGCAAGGACCAAGTGTGAGGGCTGGGGGTGAAATGCAGCCCCTGAGTGATGGGGAACCCAGCAGCGCTCCTGGAAGATCACCCCCTTGCAGCTCCTTCTCAGCAGTCAGATCCCCCAGCCACACAGAAGCAGCAATGGGCATGCGTGGGCAGACCCCTAGGGAAGGGTAGAAACACCCTCTCAGAGTGTTTGGGGCCTATAATGTCACATAGTAAAGCAGATTTAGTCTTTACTGAAAATACTCTGCAGAGTTTGATTTATGTGTAAATTCTTGCTGTCACACAATTTTCTAGTTTTTCATTTTATGGCTATTACTTTGTCTGTCTTGTATTGAACTGCTGCAGTCATGAACTTATTTTACATGAAATAGTGTTTCTGATAAAACAAATATATTTTATATCAATAATTAATGTTGATATTTAAGCACTTCATAGGCGGATTAATGTTTGGATCAAATACTTTTGAAAACTGTCTCAGTTTCCCAATGACTCTATCTATGAATAACAGAAGCAAAGAAGAAACTTCATGTTAGTCCTTACCCAGTCAGATTCTGAGATTCTTCCAAATAAAATTTCACAGTAGTTGGTTTCTCATTGACCCACTACTTCAACCTAATATATCTCAAAAAATTTCCCTGGAAGAGAAAAAGAAATCAACAGAAGTACTTTGAACAATGTTCCATTTTCCTGTTCTTCGTCAGCTAACAGATTTACAGAGTCTGAGGAAGAGCTGGAATCTGTGTCAGGTGAGCCTGTTTGTCACAGAGCAGGTGTCCTTGTCACCTGATCCCTCCACCCTGGTAATGTTACAGACTCAGAGAAAAGATGCCCTGTTTGGCCCTCTCCCAAGGCTGTCCCAGGAAAGCCTCAGCCCTGGCATCCAGGTGCAGTTGTGATCTAGGGGTAGACAGAGTGTCTGAGCTCAGCAATTGCATGAATCACGTTGTGCATCTCTCATAGCAATATATGTATATCATACTTATCCAGATCAGCCAGAGAGGGGAATAGGATGAAGTTGTTGGTGCTGCTTGTGTTTTCATGAGTGCTGAGTCCTGACTCAGGGAATGAGAAGAAAACGACATAGGTTCCTTCTAGTGCATTGATAAACCAACGTTTTCCATTTAGTAAATCCCTTTAGTCACAAAAAGTCAATGTAGAATTTTGAATTTTTATGGAGAAGGAGTGGGTTTTGGGTCTACATTTTTTTCTCTCACCACTGAAAGCACATTCCCTCCTTGGTCTTTCTGATTTCTGTAAATCTATCAGATAGGTTGGCATTAAAATATAGGAAAATAATTCCTTGCAATGAGAGTTTAAAATTCCATGAGCATTTTTTTCTTCAGTTTAACTCATGTTTAATCACAAATTCAATACTGCAGCTGGGCATCCAGTAATGTAGCTTGCCTGCTGTGTAATGATTTTCAATTCAAGTCCCACTGACTTCGTATTCATAGTGCTATTCTTTATTTCCATATTTAAAAAAATGCCTGGATTTATTTCTATAATAGTGGAATTATGGTACATTTTAACTTGATTTTCAAAGAGCTGCTGTACAACTATATATAGCATTTGTCCTTCTGGTGACCCTTTCTTTTTGTAATTGCAATTTTGACAGGTGCTTTTGCTTCAGGCCACTCAGAGACTCTACACTATTAACTGTGGTGACATTTATCGCTCTTGAATTGTTCCAGGGAAAAAAGCTGATGAGAAAGTTCAACTTTCCTTTGTTTCTCTGTGTATCTTAAGGGCTTAATGTTAGTGCTATGGTGACAACCAAAACCATTCACCTCTCATTTCTTCAGAAGTGTATCTATCATGGCACAGATATTTCAATGGGTTTTGAAAAATTTGATGATGGATGTCAACATATATGGAAATTACCAATAATAAACAGTAATCAACAGTGGAATGGAATCAGTATTTGTATCTGAGATACTGACCTAGATCTATAGCCCAAAGAAAATCAGTTCTCTTCTTTTTACTGGTTTCAAGGGACTCTGAATCAGATTCTTGGGTTATGATTAAAGAAACCTAGAGGACTTATTTAGGTAATGGTTTCACTGCAATATTAAGATCATTTGGAAAAGAAACCTTAAGGAGCATTATCCATTTATTTAATCAGATGCAACACTTTCTTTAGTGGTTTAGGCAACATTTTATATGAGACCTTTACCACCTGTAGACTTTTACTTTTATTTTCGTTTCTGATTTATTACTCATTTTTTGTTGTTGGGTTTTTGTTTTTTTTTTTATATGTGTGTGTTTGAGCAATCTCTTTTGTTATGCTGAACAGGTTAGTAGCACTGGAAATACTGTAAATCAAAATGTTTGTCTTTACCACATTCAGTTACATCAAATATGCCATAACAATTTTTATAGTTGTTGGAAAGTGAGAAAGCAGTTGTTTGTTGAAAGCTTGATGTACTGATATACTCTAGAGTTCAGAATCCTTTTTTTTTAATGCTACTGGATTGAAAGAGATTTTGCTCACATATGTAATTCACCGTTTATTAAATAACAAACCAGAACAGACCTTGAGCATTCATATTTTCGTTCAAGTTACATGCATATTTAAATCAACGTCAAAGGACTATATTAATATTTCCCGACCTGATATTATGGGACTATATCTTATTTCACATGTACCTTTATTTGAATCAATGTCACAAAGTATTAGTTACGTCTCAATTTAACACTATTTTCTTCTTTATATTCTTCTGTATGTGTGTGTATACTCTATGTGTGTGTGTATGTATATAGTTATATTATGGATATGTATTCATTTTGGTTTATACTGTTCTTTGTATTATCATTAGACATCCTAGCAAGACTGCTGTTGTTGAATGATTTTGTATTTTTTTGCCAGAACAATTCTGATACTGAAAATAAATTGCTTCAAACTTCTCTATGGAAAATAGTTAATGTGTAGAGAGGGTGCCTAGTTCACTGTTTATCTCATTAATCTGGCTCCAAGGAGACCTGAGTATGATTCTGTTCTTCACCACAAGTATTCTGTTTGACCCCTGGTGGATTGCTATGCCTCTATATCTCCATTCTTTAAACTGCCAGATGATTGAGAATGTGTGTTTTCTTTCTTGAGAGGGGGCAGGGTAGGCAGAGAATGGGAGCAAACAGGAAGCTTTTGAGGATAAATATTTAAACATGACAACAATGGGATTATGCAAGACCCCCCCCCCCAAAAAAAAAGAAAAGAAAAAATAAAATAATCTATGTGAAATTATTTGGGTTGCTATTTGCAGGCTGATGCTCCACTGTTTTCTGCCTGACACTATTAGCAATGCTAGTGTAACTGTGAATAAAATTCCATCAATCTATTCATGTGGGAATACCACACTGGTGAGCTGAATATAAAAATCCAAATATTCATTCTTAGTCTGTTTTAGGTACTATAACTTCATGGCTTTGGGGTGAATTTCATTAAAAATTTTTGGCTTTATGTTTCTTATGCCAATAATACATTCAGTTGCCTTCCCAGTATTTGATTTGAGTGGGATGTCCTGTAGTGCTATGAATCACTCACCATTTCTATGTTAAACCGATATGTCAAAATATATTGAACAAACCTCTTCCTGGAAATCGTAGGGGCTCAATATTCTTGTTAAGCAGCCCTAAGGACAGAAAAAGTGTGCTGCATATAGGTCACTGGCAGGAACTTTGTCATCTTATTAAAGTTATTTTCTATACCTTTCATATAGACACCATTGAGAAGCAATCTTCATCTATCATAAGCTACTAAGAAAAGGGCAAATGGCAGTATTTTAAATGAGACTTCCTGTGACAATAAAGGTAGTTACTTCAAGCTCATATTATGCTGTATTGAAGCAGTATATCACTGGTCAGTGTATGTATAACATATCATATCTTTATGTATTTCCAGTAATGCTTTCCTCTGTACCAAGCAAAACTTCAACAACGTTATGAACTCGTGACCAGAAAGCCTTGATGTCTCGAAGAATGTAGCCAGTCACCTGCCGTGACAGGACACCATTTTATTTGAACCAATATTTTTGAGACTCTATACCCAAAGAAACGTTCCTGATATGTATTTAAGCATTTTAAAAAATAAGGCCTTGTTTACACAGGTGCTAATAACCTCTTCCACACAACAGAGCTCTGCTGTTCACATACATAAGTTACGTATTATTAAAGAATTAGACAAAGACAAGGCAGAGAAGAAATCTGAGAAACATTTTTCAAAATTTTCTTTTTGATGCCTTCTGCGTCTTATTTTTCTCTCTGGATGAGAGAAATATGCCTACTCTATGCCTAGTAGGTACATTTTCCTTTTCATCCTGATAATTCTCAGCAAAATAATAATTTACTTCCATCAGAATATATGAAGAAGGAAATATGTTTATTCTAGCCTAATGCTTGGAATCTTTTTTTAAAAAATCCTTTCATATAAGGCTGTTATTTAATATGAACATCCTGCATCGGAAAAGCAATAACAGAAACGGCATTTACGTCAAGAAGGAAAAAAGTATGTTACAACTTAAGCAGACCTGATATTAAAGATCAATAACTTAAGGAGGCAATAATTTAACTTATCTGTGTTACCCTTGCCTTTCTCACTGGAAGAACTGGCTTTAACTCAGTGCAATCATAACATTAAGTTAATAGAAAGAAAACAGGCAAGTTCTTATAACATAGCAAAAGGTAAAAATGATTAAGGTACTAGGCTTTTGGATATTAAAGAGATTAATAGGCTTTTTAATGACTGTATTAATTAATTTGTGTGAATGTTACCTGAAACCTGGAGAAGAAGGAAAAGCTCTTAATGCCAGCATAAATGATCTGCATTCTTTTAAGAGATCATACATAGCAAAACAAAAGGGAAAATCCTTGGATGCAAATGTCACCTTTACTGAAATTCCCAAGTTCACAGAAAGTCTCATTAAGGTGCTGGCCAAGACAGCAGTGCTAATGATTTTCTAAAAGGTCTCATCATTCTTTGAGTGATCACAGGATGATTAAGCAGGTTGTTTTAAAACAAATAGTCATTCTTCTGTTTCTATACTTGATTCTGGTGCCTCTGTGATTGCTAATTGTAAAGACTGTTGCATCTTATTTGCAAGCTTGAAAACATATAAGAATATCAACATCATTACATTTTTTTTCTAGATTATCTAGGTATCTTATTGGGCTTGTGCTCAAAGCTCCCTCTGTGTTTTTGTCGCTGTAAGGTGTGTACTTCATCAAATCAATCATAAAGAATTTTGATCGCTTTGGAGCTTCAAGGATCTCTTTGTACTTCCAGTCATCTAGTGAGAAGTTACAATAATACTGTGGTCCGTAGAAAGTCTTATTCATCATCATCTTCACTCATGAGAGGAACAGAGATAACATGAAACTTTCACCTGAATACAAGTGTCTCTATCCCTTGCTTTCTGAGAAGAAAAAAAGACCCCAAATAAATTATTTTCTTGCAGGAGCATTTTTCTTCAGGTTTACTTCTGGCAAATGGGTTTCATCTGCACAGATACACCAGAAAGATAAATTACAATGTGGCTTTACTTTTCTTTTATGCTCTCTTCATCGCAGGCCACAGGGGTGCAAGACTAATTCTCTACAGAATCAGAGCAGTGCTGGGAGGTAGAAAGGGTCAATTAGAAGATCTCTTGATATAGTATCATCTTTGCCATTGCCCTTTCCTGTAAGTTGCATAGGTGACACTAGTAGCCCTGAAGCTGGAAATTGTAAATAAGATCATGGTAGCACTAAATCCACCTGTGGATTTTCTTAAGCAGTTGAACATTTCCAAGCTTGATTAAGCTTTCCTGAGACAGGTAGAACGTCAAAGAAAGTCTTAAAATCTGCTGTAAAGTTTAAGAATATAATTCCGAAACAGGATTCTGCAAGTTTTCAAAAAATGTTATAATGCAAGTTTTCAAGAAAAAAATATAGTTGCAAGAGAAATAACTTACAACCTAGTCTGACAGAGGGACTTAGAAGTTGGAGCCCTTGAATATGGGTCTTGAGTTAGCACATAGTTTACTAGGCAGAATAAGGTGAAAAGGCTGTGGGGAGAGCACTAATGAGAGTCAGTGAAGTCAGCACTCTCAGTAGAGGAGACACATTACCTGACCTAAGAGAAAGGGGAATGGAGAGAAGAGATTAATAATTTAGAAATGGGAGTCATCTCGTCTAGTGGTAGATGTTCAGATGATAAATAACTAATCTGATTTTTAAGACTACTGTCCGTAGAAGAAGAAAACTAGTTCCAGAGGCAGGTTTTCCCAGCTTAAATTTAATGTTTAAAACAAGAGATACTTCAAAATGGCACCCAGTCCCAGAATGCCCTCTGAATCTCCAGCTTGACATGGATGTCCAGAGTGAGCAACTTTACTGATTTACTATTCCTTTAGGTTTCAGTGAGGTAAATATATTGAAAGACCTGAAAAGGACCTCACTACAGTCAATAGAAGTCATCAGCTCGTGTATTCCCATGCAGAAGGTTATGTAGGACAAAATGACAGTTCTTTGATGAAGCAAAATTATTGCTGAGGGAATAAGGCAGAGGTTAGTTTGAAGTAAGATTGACGCAAAAGTGAGTAAAGATGTCAGAAGTTAACTCCATAGCTATACTAATCAGACAGGTGCAAGGTCTACTTATACATGTTTCTGTTTACACATATTTCTCAGTTTTATAGCAGGATAAGATTTCCAGAACACATCATGTCTAAGATATAAAATCTGAAAATAAATCTTGAAAATGACGGGCTAAAATTGCGATAGGCATTGCAAAGTTTTACAACCACAAATGCAATTTGAAATATAAAATTTAATTACAGTGAATATTCTGTTCCTAAGTAAAGGGTTTTCATGAAGCAAACACTTTAATTTTTCATATTTTAGTGGTTTTGAACCAATATTAAGTCAATGGGAAAAACAGTTTTATGTTTTCTACTGCCAATCTTGCTATCATAAATGTTGTTTTTTACAAGTCCTTATTTGGCGGCTTATCTTTGGGGCCATTTCTAGTCTACTGCTAGGTATAATAACAGGATTACTTGGTTTATCTCACTTTCTGCAACAGGAGCTTGATAACATCATTCTTTTAACATCAATATTTTAATGCTATGGCTGGTTTGTAACCTTTCAACAAATGTACTTGTTTGTTTTTTTTTATTTTTGAAATTCCAGCTATCGTGAAAATGTAGTTCTGTTTTTTTTTTTTTGTTTAAAACATCAAACACATTTAAACTGAGTATTTTCATCTCTGCTGAAATTGAACAGGCAAATATGAGCTGTTGCAGTTTTGAACATATTTTTATGATACTTGATAGGAAATGCAGTTCAATGATTTGTTACCCTTCCACTGAGTAAAAACAATCTTAATCCCAGTCCCCAGAAAAACTGGCAGTAGCATTTAGAAAGAACAGTTTGAGATTTAGATTTGAATGTAGCTGTTTATTTTGCACCTAAAAGTGTTACATCTTCTGCAGAATTTTGCCCACTATTCAGTGTTATTAATATTTCTATGTTACAATATACTACCACTTTCCAGGCAGATTTCATGTGAGCTTGTTTAAGCTTTGTTGTCAGTACTTACCTACCTGTGACCTGGCAATTTATTTTTGCAATTGAAATTTTATCATTGAAACAGTTCTGAAAAACAGCGCAATTATACATCTTTTTTCCCAGTGCTTTCTTTTGCCTTGTATTATTCTATGAATACTCATAAAATACTGAGGGACGTTTTTTCCAGTACTTAGACTTTTTCCAATGTTAACTTTTTCATAAAATGTACACATTTATGAATTTTAAAATTAAATCAATGGGTTTAAGTGTATTAAGAACAAATTTTAAATACAAGGAGGATGTTTATACATGAGTGATTATACTTTTCTGCACTATCTCCTTACTTGATTCAGGCATCACTGACTGACTAGACATCGCACGCACATGCCTGAAAATTCCCTAATTTACCTATTGGCCTGCCCTTAGAATACTTTTCTAGGTCATAAGACTGAGAAAATAGCCTTTTTTTCCAGTCTCTGCCCATCTTTTATTTTATTAGACTGTGTTCTGGCAGCAGATGTATTAATGGGATTCAAATACAGTCGACACACAGATTGAGCTAACAGACTCATAAAAGGCACACTTACAATACGTTGATATCTGAACCAGTGTTACACAAAGGTCAGGCAAACTGGATAGCTTTTATGGAGCTCATTATTTAATCTTAATATTAAAGACAACCTAGCATAGAAGACCCTAATCAGGATTTGTAATTAAGTGAGAACATCATTCATAACCTGATTGTAATTGTAGGGTTTTATAGCCCTTTTCCAGAAATGAGCCTCTTGCACAGTTGATGTAATGCAAAGGCTTTTATACAAAGAATGTCTTTGACTGTTTGCAAATCAGTTATTAAACGTATTATATGAACTTTTAATCTGTAGTCATATTTATAAAATTTTGCCTCACTGACAAAATGTTAAGTATTTCCCAAACCATGGTTTAAAGCAGTAAGAAAAAGAATAAAAGTCAAAGTAGTAATTGAATTAAATTATAAATGCCTCATACTCAGATTTCATCCAGCTGTCACGTATGATTTCAACTAAAAAATACAATGTAGCTGTCCTCATCATACTTACATACCTTAAACACCTCCACAGTATTCCAAATTAACTTTATGTGAAGGGACTTTAAGTATCACATTAGCTCAAGTATAAGTCACTCTTTACAGTAGAGTGGCTTTGAATCTGATTAATATGAATTCTCTTTTCAGCAAACTAGATCATAATAGTTCCCTTGATGCTATTAATACCTAAGTTTTGAAGATCATGATATCTCAAAGATATTTTGTTCATGGATTATATATTCATCAGGCTGATACATTTCTACTAACATGGGCACTGGAACAGGCTGCCCAGGGAGGTGGTTGAGTCACCTTCCCTGGAGGTGTTTAAGGCAGGGGTGGACGAGGTGCTAAGGGGCATGGTTTAGTGTTTGGTAGGAATGGTTGGACTCAGTGATCCGGTGGGTCTCTTCCAACCTGGTTATTCTATAATTCTATGATTCTATATTGTGGTCATGCATTTAACATGAATCCACCAAGCAGAATATGGTGCAGAATTTATACTAAATCAGACTGTCTCAGTAAAGTAAAAGAAAAAAATTTCCTTACAAATCACTTGAAACTAGTTAATAATAATATAAAGAAAATTGTAATACTTCCAGATTTTTTATCAATATTTTGCATAAACTACTTGGTTATCATTGGCAGCTTTAGCTTATCTTGTTTACTTCATGCTGCAATGCACTCATCAGTATGTATGCGAAGTTTACACTGCTAAATATGAGGCCAGATCTGGTGTTTCAATGAAGGTCATAATGATACTCGGGTGAGAGAAAAATAAGTTTTAAAGTTTGTTCATCTTGATAGCTTGCAATTATTCTAACAGAATTTAAAATCAAAGGTTGTAGGGCTTTCAGGTCACTGAAAGCTTAGAGTATTCTCGGGATGTTGCTGAGATGATGCAGTTAAGCATTTTCCCTTCTTCAGTCATTTTTGTCTGATTGCTTTTTCTTTCCTGCTTTGGTGGTTCTGGAGAGACATTAGTGAAAGTTCAGTTCTCAGAAGCAATTTGTCACCTTTTCTTATTTTATTGCTCTACTTCAACCATGAGTTGTTTGCCTAAAAGGTGTACACACATACAAATCCATATCCACATAGAGAATGTGGACCATAAAAGAGGAATATATACTGACCCAAAGATTTTGAGAATAAATAATTACTTCATATAACCACAATATTATCTAGGTTGAAAGGGACTTCTTAAGATCTGTTTTAACCCCCTGCTCAAGATGGGTCAGCTAGACAAGGTTGTCTGTGACTGTGCACAATTTGGTTTTGAATATCTCCATGGAAGGAGATTCCACAACCTTTCTGGGCTGCTGATTCCAGTATGGGCTTATTGGAGGGGAAGGAGCATTTGGGGATTGCACAAAACTTATAGGATGTTTAGCAAGAAACCAAAGGCAGGGAAAGACAGGGATCAGGGTTGACTGAGGAGGAACAGGTGTGGGAAAGTGGAGAAAACAAAGGATCTATGATAACAAGAGTTTTTTGGATGAACAGCTGAAGAACCGGCATGTCAGTAGACTTCCCTGACCATGGCCTGTGCCTGCGGTTGTCTCTGGCTCCTCATTAAACTCTGCTTCTACTTGTTTTCTTGGGTGAAGGAGCCTGTGTGCCTACGTGTGTGTGCAAGGGGGTCTGAATGCAATCACTGGAGTGGGATAAGGTCAAAATGACCTGTGAGTATTAGGTGGACTCAGGTCACTGGGATCTGGGCACCTGGGGTGCAGCACTTGGTGAGACTGGGAATACATGAACATTGTAGGGGTGCCTAGTACGCTGTGTGATTGCTGACAAACATGAAACAAGATTAGTCAGGGAGCAGAGGAAGATGTTGGGGAACCAAATGTTGGAGCAGTCATACATCTGGCTCAGATGTTAGGCTAGCACTGATAAAATCATGATAATGGATAGATGGTGTTTGTTGACATAACATGGGTTTCCTCAATGAAACTATAAAACATCTTGATGACAGTTCAGAAGGATGCTTGAAACATAGTCCTACCATGTTTGAAAAGTTAAATGGAAAGATTACAAGGACTCTGTAAAAACAGACAAGATTTACAGTTCCAGATACCCACAGTACCTTTGAAGCCTTTATGGTCATGACCTGAGAACTCAAGGCAATCTACAAGCATCCTTCTCTCTCTCAACTGTTATATAATTACAGTAGTAAGAAATTATTAATAAAAATCCCCAAACAAAACAGGATAATATACAATACATGTAATATTTTTAAACTTAAAAGCCTAGCTTGAGAACTCAATAGCAGATTAAGATGGTTTTGACTTACAGTGCTAACAAAGTGGAATATAGTTTGAACTTCCTCTGCCTTTTGTGACAACAGTTTGAAGCATGTCTTCTGTTTCAGGAGAAGAAAACACTTACAAAAGTTCAACAAAAGAAGACAGAAAGGAAAGATGATAGCCAAGCCTGATTTTTTTTAAATGTGCTAATAAAAGCAGTATTGAAATGTAGTAAGTGACAGAGGAATATAACTAAGCTTAAATAAAAATCAGAATCTACATCCTTCTTCTGCTAAGTGTCATAAAATATTAACAGAATCATTTGTAAAGGGAGATGAATGAAAACTGTTGTTTTATAGTGAAGCAGTGGGCAAAAAATAAGCCTTTGTCAAATTTCTTAACACTAAAATGAAGTTCGAATAGTCTTAAAAATTGTCAATTGAAAGGGAATATAAAAGTCTGTTGTCACCTAAAGATTTTATCAAAAACCTTCTCAGAGGGTTGCCAGTGCAACATTAATGGCTCTAATAGAGTTGAATTTTGTTTCAGAATTTCTGAAAACTCTGAATCTGAAATACTAACTTTTATTAATGTATTTGTACTACACAAAGAGTGTCACCATTTGTAACTAGTTAACATTTATAATTGCTGAAGAGCTGAAATGGAACAGCACCTGCAGGCCTAGATGCCTATGCTAATCTTCTTAGATTCTTGCATAACAGCCAGCTTTTAAATCTAGCATCATTATTCAAAAATGTAAATGAAAATTAAAAAAATGGTGATTATTTTGTGTTACTTACAACAATAATGATGTTCTTAACTTTTGATCCTAGACACTTCTTCAGTGATGAACTTAAAAACCCTTCTCATGCCAGGCCCCACTGTGAGAACTTATTGCCAGATATCCATGGTGTATGCTTAGTCTTGCCATGTGGTTTCAAGCTTTCGGGTTTGTAATTGCATACAGAGCGATCATAAGGGAAAAGGTAGCAGGAAACGGGGTGAGCATGCCTAAGGGAGCATGCCACATATCTCTTGGTGCAGTAGTCTTTACTGGTCTCAAGGGTCAAATACCAAAGCTGTGAGGGGGGGGCTGTATCATGATCAGATCTGTGTACAACCTAAGAAAAAGAGACCTGAGGCAGGTAGCTTTGCTAAGTAGAGTTCTGTCCCAGAACTGAAAGTCTGACAATCTGAGGAGCTGGGGGTACTGTAACAGTACGTGCAGTATAAATGCGTTTGTTTCATTAAGGTTATCCAGTCAAGAAAAACAAATTAAGTTGAACTTAAAAGAGATAACAAATGAAGGAGGAAGTGATAAACAAAAATGTATAGTGACACAAACCTGGTAGGCAAGGGTTAACAGAGAAATGCTAAAGATCAAGTCTCTGGACACAAGCTGATGAACTATTAAGAAACTCCAGGCACAGCTTTGGAGAGGGCCACCCTGAACTTTGTAACTCCAAATTTCCCTTTCGTAAAGGGGAATGGAGAACAATATGGGATTTGGGGTATTCATGAGCGCCTGTGGGAGGAATGTGGCAGTGCTGTGCATTTGCAGTAAGCACTAAGCTGGTCTGGACAGTGAACTGGGGACTTGCAAGGCCAGTAGGAGGGGCTGGCAGCAGGGGAGTGATGTTGGGTGGACAGAGGGGTCATGCTGGTATTCAGGAGAATCTATGAATGTACTTGTGCCTGTGAACCTGGTGAGTATCTGCACTAATGACCTTTGGTCTCTGCCAGCTAAGGAAGACAAGACTTGGCCAACTGTGCTTGTGTTTTGTGTAAGCCTTGTAGCTGGGTGCTGTTGAAGGCAGAACTTTGTCCGGCAGTCTTTGTCACTGATCATGTTAGCATGCTCCACGTGTATGTCCTCGTGTCCTCTGCATGTGTGTGTGTATGTGTGTGTGGCTCTGAGACAAGTGTTCAGTTTTGCTACTGGTTGAAGATTTCACTTGAACCTTCCACTGCAGCTGCTTGATTGGGTGAGAGCATATATGTGAATTTCAAGGCTCTGATCCAAATCTAATCAAATTTGCAACATGGAAGAAACTGTCTCCTGAGGGAAATAAAGTAGATGCCAATATTTGAAGTGCCACTAGTTACCAAAACACCTTATCTGGACGCATACTTTGATGGCTAACAGCCTATATTTTTTTTCCTACAGATCATTTTTACCCTTTTCCCTTACTCCATTATCATCATCTTAAATTTTTCAAGTGACATTTACATCAGTTGATCTTCAGGCCAAAACTTATATCTACTTCACATCACAGAATGAATCACAGAATGACCTGAGTTGGAAGGGATCCACAAGGATCACAGAGTCCAACTCCTACCCCTGCATAGGACAACCCCAAAATTTACACCACGTGTCTGAGTGCATTGTCCAAGTTCTTATTCGATATTGTTAGGCTTGGCACCATGACTACTTCTCTGAGGAGCCTGTTCAGTGTACCACCACCCTCTGGGTGAAGAACCTTTTCCTAATATCCAACGTAAACCTCTCCTGGCGCATCTTCCTACCATTGCCTCAGGTTCTACCATTGGTCCCCAAAGAAAAAAGAGCAGCTCCTCCTTCCTTTGTGAGGAAGCAATAAACTGCTGTGAGGTTCCCTCCAATCTCCTCTTCTCCAGGCTGAACAGACCAAGTGACTTCAAGTGCTCCTCATACGACTTCCCCTCCAGACCCTTCACCAACTTTGTGGACCTCCCCTGGACACTATCCAATAGCTTGATGTCCTTATTTATACTGTGTCGCCCAAAACTGCACAGAATACTCAGTGTAGGGTTGCACCAGTGCGGAGTAGAGTGGGACAATCGCCTCCATTGACGGGCTGGCAATGCTGTGCTTCATGCACCCCAGGACATGGATGGCCCTCTTGGCTGCCAGGGCACACTGCTGTCTCATGTTCAACTGGACATTGAGCAGAACCCTGAGATCCCTTTCAGTAGGTTGCTCTCCAGCCTCTTTCTCCCCAGTCTGTATGCATATCCAGGTTTGCAATGTCCCAGGTGCAAAACCCAACACTTGTCCTTATGAAACTTCATGTTGTTGATGATTGCCCAGTTCTCCAATGTTTCTAGATTGCTCTGCAGGGCCTCTTTTCTCACAAGAAAGTCAACAGTTCCCACCATTTTCATATCATCAGCAAACTTGTGCAGTAAACCTTCTAGTCCTGCATCCAGGTAATTTATGAAGATATTAAAGAGTACTGGTCCTAAGATGGATCCCTGTGGAACCCTGATAGTGACTGGTCACCAGCCCAGTGTAACCCCATTCACTGTGACCCTTTAAGCCCTAACCCATCAGCCAGTTGTTCACCCACTGCATTATGTATTTATCCAGCTGTGTTTGTTTAGGAGGAATCTGTGCGTGATGGTATCAAAGGCCTTGCTGAAATTCAGAAAGATGACGTCAACTGGTTTTCCTCGGTCATCTAGATGGGTAACCTTGTCATAGAAGGAAATTAAATTTGTCATGCAGGACCTTCCATTTATACACCCATTCTGGCTGGGACCAATGACTCTTTGCCCTATTGTCTGCTAGTCCTTGGGCAGGGAGAGGGAGGAAAAATGTGAAGCATTAAGAAATAAATCTCTGTTAAAATATTCAAGTTGTTGACTGTTTCTTTTTAGCAGACCAGCGGGGAGACCACAGTGACTTATAGTTTTAGCGATTCGGATATGGAATTTATTAAAAGCTGTATTTAAAGTCCTCTGTGGGACAGTAACTCCTACTGTCTGATTTTATGATTAAGATTTTCAGTTATTACCATTTTACCATATGAAAGGGATTTCACTTGATTGAGCAGTTAATTGTTGCAGTAGCTTAAACTCACTTTTCAGCTGATAAAGGACCACCAACCAATTCTGCACCATCTACGTGCTCAATTTTCCTTTCCTGTGTTTTCATCAAATATGAATGAGCAACACCAGTGTGAAAAAAAGAACACTGCATTCTCAAAGAAAGGCTACTGTGGGGTTTTTGATTCTGGGCTACCCATATTCACGAAAGGTAAAAACTTCTTGCTATAGGTATTATTTGCTTTCTCTTTATGATACAGATCAGTATCATGTTGCAATGTTCCTTTTTCTCCTGTGGTCTCTTTTCTTTATGGAGTTTGAGATGAGAGCCCTTTGCAATGTACAAAGAACAATAGACAGTTTGGATGCAATTTTATTTCATGATTAAACTCTTACTGAGCTCTGCAAAGGAAGAGGCAGGTGTTTGCACCATAAAGGTGGAACTCAGACACAACTTTTAACTTTCTTTCTGCACCATTTCATGCAGGTTTTGACTTTCTTTTCCCACCATTCAGTTTATTCTATTCAGTGAACTTTGTTCACATAGTGGCTGTGTTTTTAAATGTAATAGTTAATTTTAAACTTGTTGTTAAATTGCTGCACAAAAAAGGCTATGTCTGCCTTAGTAAGCTGGATGTTGCAATATGAAAAGATCTGAAGGCATAATCATTGCTGTCGAAAATCTGATATCCACGTTGCTTGGGTGTTTTACTTCAGATTTTTTCTAGTCTGAGATTCTGCAGTAAATATCCATTATTAACTGAATCCCTGAGAGTCATCTCCCAGGTTAGTTTCTTCCAAAAGTAAACCAATTTGCAAACAGACAATTGAAAAAGAATGCCTCAAAAGCTCAATTTCTGATCTGCCTACTTGCTCTATAGTAAATTTCTTTATATTTATCAGGAAAATCTATACTGTTATGAAGCCTGAAATGTGTTTTGTACAAAATACTCTAAAATTTATGAGACCACATATTTGGTCCAGGTTTTCACTCTCATTGATTCACTACAGTGTCTTCAATGGTAATCTAAGAAACATTCTCACCTCTCTGTGAGGAGGAACTGGAGGTTGTGTGACTTGTAAGGAACGGTACTGGTGATTTCTTTTAATATTAGATTGACTACAGCATCGGAACTATACCATAGTAAAGTATGTCCTAGCTACATTGATGAAGATACCTGCAAAGCTCAGCTCTGACATCCACTTCACCACATCCCCCAGTAAAATGATGTAATTGGAATCCCTTCACAGAATTAATGTGGAAAGGAAGAACAATTATGTAGAGTCATTTTAAAGAAAACAAATGAGTCTGTTCTTGACCTTCATTTAGCAAGAAAGGGACTGTGTCACAGCAGCAATTTAGTACAGCAGTTTCTTGCAGAAAATAATGCATATTATGACAGACCGTAATTCCCAATGCGAAAACACATAACAGGACAATATTATTCTGTATAAGATGGCAATTGATCCATGAACTGCAAGAAGGGAGAGAGACAAGTTAACAAAGCATCCTGGAAGAATTTCACAAAGTAAAAGATCAGGACATAGTGTTCTCTTAAAAGGTTACTCCAGTATGGACTGTTTAAAAAGATGCAGTTAGGCTTTCCATACTTCCTAAGAGGAGAGTATAATTTTCTCCCTGTAGACTTTGAGATGACTAAGGCTTTACATCTGTGCTTCTCTTGGTCCTAAAAGTTACCTATAGGGCTTGCAGGAAATCCTTTCTTCCTCATTGTCTCTGGAGTGAAAAGGAATGAAGAAAAAGTTTAAATGATTTTTTTTTTCCTTTTTGTTCTGGACATTAAGCAAATATGTCATAACTTTCATTCCTTCAGCTAGTGGAAAAAAAAAAAGGAGACTAAAGTGGAGAAAGGGAGTAAAACAAGGTGCCAGAAAAATCGACTGGCTGTGTCTTCCTTCAAGGAAGCTATCAGATCCCAGAGGGAGGATGTATATAAGTCAGTCAAATACTTGCCAAGTAGGATTTAGCTGATATAAGGTTACCTTTTTTTTTTGTACTGTTCTGCAGAATTTGTAGCTTTTGGTCACCTTTCTCTAGGCTGCGTACCTGAAATGTATAATTAAGATTAAGTTGGATGGGGACCTAAAGTATGAAGTCTGGCAGAATGGTTAATAACAGAGCAGTCCCCAAAGTTACAACAGTGATGTGAAATGATTTTCTTCTTTAGTCGTGCTGTATTTGGGAAAAAAAATATTTTTCTTGTTGCTTTTCCATGTTTGGAAAATAAATAGTTGTCAGCTCTTCAGGAAAATTTCTGGCTGGTTACTGGCAGACATTTCACACTTTTCTGTTACTGTCAGACATTCTAGGCCATTGGTGTGAAAAGAAGTTTCTTAATTTCAACGGTTTTTCCATTTTCCCAAGAAAGAGGGGTAATTCTTCACCCTAGACCAACTACCTTGATATTGCAACAAAGGATATGGAAACTCCATGTAGCTTCTTAGATGGACTGAACAAGAGTAAGTTTAAAAGGATGCTTACAGAATGCTGTCACTCTTCCGCAGTTTTGGGCTAGAGCGAGGTATATGGGTGAGGGGAAGAGTGGCTGAAGTCAAAGTTGGACAGCACCTGCAGCATCCAGGTGTGGGGCAGTGGCTATTCAGCTGCTCCTGAAGGCACCTGGAGCCCAAGTACTTCTAGACAATGAAGACCCTGGAAAGGAAGTCTAGCAACTGTGCAACAAAATGCCATCTAAGGCCTCACTCAATTCACTCACCTTATTCCAGCCTAATCACACCCATTTTTCATATTTAGCATCTGCAGTAACCTCTAACTTGCTTTTGAATTTCATCTACTTCAGTATTCCTTAATTCAGAAAATATCTTTGTCAGGTTTGATCTCTCAGCTTCTGCAGCTGATTGTGGTTCAGAAAACCACCTGGTTTTGTAGACCATTTTGGAAAAGTTGTCTGAGAATGACCGGTAATAAAAGCACAGTAGATATAAGAAGGCACTATAAATCGTAAATGTGCAAATAATAAACTGTTATACTGAGCAATCAGCTCCCTAAGATAGTAATATTCCCAGTTTGCACCATGAAAGTAAAATCAATGAAACATTAAGCCCTTGAAATATGGGCTTGTGTTTTCTTCTTTCCTACAATATATTTGAGACAAATCTAACAGCAGGTGACATGGGTTAACATGACTATTTCTTAGGATAGAAGGTCAAACCACACTACCAGGAAAGAATGAAAGACACTAAAACAAAGTCAATGCAGACATTTTGATTGTTAGGGAAATAACCAATTGGTGACTGAAAGAGCTGATGGGAGAGAGAAAAGACTAAGAAAACAATTCTAAATGTGAAAGCCACACATTTATTTGTCCTCTAACCTGTCATTGCTCTAGTTTTGTGCTGCTTGTTCTACACTCCCTGTGTTACAAATGCAGTTGTGATGATGCCATCAGGCTCTCACTGGAGCCTGTCCCTGTCACCATCACCAACACTCCTTGTATTTAAAAAAAAGTAATCTGAAGCGCACAGAAAGATTACTCTGAATTTTCAGAGCTGCATGTATTAATTACTCTGTTAATCTATCAGAAATAACATGTATATTTATCATATAAATTACCCAATTCTTCTTTTACGTTATTTTGCTGCATTTCCATTTGACTACTGGTGTTACTCCTGCTTCTGATGAATTACTTTTACAATTTTTACACTTACTTGACCTTTTACACACTGCTTAAAGAATTGGGAAACCACATCACATTATCCCAAAAGAGGATTGAATTTCATATTCCTTTATGTGAATGGTTTACATTTAACATACCCGGCAATGTCTTTATCATCTTAAAATGTAAGAAAAATGAAACTGAAGAACTCAAAGGACACCTGCTGTAAAGGTTATTTCCCTTTAAAGCGATATCTTTTGTCAGTGTGGCTACTTATAGCAACAGCCTTTCTTCCAGTAAGAAGGAAGATTGTACAAGCAATTTGCTCATCAGTAAAGGTGCTCAGGAGATGGGTGTGATCTATATTCACTAAATAAAAATCATGTTTAGCATCATGATTGTAGATATTTTAAAGCAAGCATACTGAAAGCCATAAAAAGAGCCTACCTATTTCCACTGTCCATTACGTTTGTAGGATGAAGAACTTTAAATAGGTGACATTAATAACTGCAGGATGTACATTACAGCAAAGTCCAAATGTCTCTGCTCTGCCCAGGGCTGTATGTTCTAGAAATGAAGGCCTGAGAAGTGTAAAAGTACTAACCCTAGAACTGTAGAATAGTTTAGGTTGGAAGGGACCTTCAAAGGTCATCTAGTTCAAATCCCCTGCAGCCAGCACTGACGTCTTAAACTAGATCAGGTTGCTCAGAGTTTGTCTAATCTGATCTTGAGCATTTCCAGGGATAAGTCATCTACCACCTCTCTGGGAAATCTGTTCCAGTGTTTCATCACCCTCAATAGAAAAAAATATTCTTCCTTATGTCTAGTCTGAGTCTACCCTCTTTTGGTTTAAAATTATTACCTGTTGTCCTGTCACAACAGGCCATGCTAAAAAAGTTTGTCCACATCTTTCCTATAAGCCTCCACTGAGAGGCCACAATAAGGTCTTCCCAGAGTCTTCTTTTCTCTAGGTTGAACAACCCCTACTCTCTCAGCCTTTCCTCATATGAGAGATGTTCCATTCATCTGATCATTTTTGTGACCCTCCTCTGGAACCACTTTAACAGGTCCATGTATTTCCTGTGTTGAGGACCTCATAATTGAATGCATTACTCCAGTTGAGGTCTCATCAGAGCGGAGTAGGAGGGGAGAATCACCTCCCTCATCCTGCTGGCCACGCTTCTTTTGATGCAGCCCAGCATACAGTTGGCCTTCTGGGCTGCAAGTACACATTGTGGGCTCAGGTCCAGCTTTCAATAATTATGCCTGTATGTATTTAGTCCTGGTAACAACTCTACACTGGAATGATTTTTATATTTCCTTTAATTTCCCATCAGTACTTATTTCTGTGTTTCATAGGAATGAAGCCAGAAATGAGAAAGTTAATATAAGCTACTTTTTTTTTCCATTTTAGCTAAATCATTTTGCATGGTATGATCAGAAGTTACAATACACCTTAATGTGTGCAGAAAGACATAGATTAATAAACTTTGATTCTAAGCCTTGGTGCCAATTTGTGGTTGAAGAAGAGGCTTCAAATGTTTTATTTTAATTTCTTGAAGAGGATACAATGAAAACCAAGTTATGAATCCAAATAGAAGTTTATATTTTTACAGTAGGCCCCTGCAGCTCGGTAAAGTCAGCAGATACTTACAGTACAGGGCTTTTTAAAATTTTTATAGCAGTAGCAACAGCTCCATGCATAATGGTGGTTTACACTTGAATAAAGAATAATTGCAGATAACGGGTCTGTCAGCATGAGAGGATTAAGGGTCTCAGCAGTGGTTCCATCATCACAGTGAAAATACTAATTTAAAATCCCGTTTTCTTTCCTTTGACCTTATGCCTCATTACTTTAATGGCATCAAGAGTTAATTTCTGGTGTAGTTATTTATTTATATATTTATTTATTTATGTATTGTGTTACTTTGCTTGCTATATCACGTCACATTTTTCATAAAGGAGCTTTATGTCTCATGGCATTTGGAATTTTATGGCTTAGTTCTAGGAATGTTGGCTGCATTTTACTATTTGAGGGCTGGCAATGAGCAGATGGTGGAAGATTTGGGTAATCACTTGAAATGTAAGGGGAATTAAAAGACTGAGGTCAAGCCAGCCTCTATTCAGGAAGGCAATGAGGAGAGATTCCTACTTTCACCTTTTTGTAGTTTGCCTCCTTAATTTGCCGCTTTAATAGGAACATATAATGAAATGAGCTTTTCTAATGATTATTCCACCATGTATTCAAATACATTATTTTAAAACGGAGTCTGCATATTGTTTCATAGCAGTTGTGTAGAATTATATTTTTCACCTGTAGTCTCCTATTAAAAAATATGAGCTACCAATCATAGTTTTAGGTTCATGTATTATTGCCATTTGGAAACTAATTTACATAGAAATTAAGGAATTGAAGTACACTCATAGGAACAGGATTTTTCACAGCACATCCTATGAGCCTATGTTATGAAATTCAGTAGAGGAGAGACTTCAAGGGAAGTTTTGTACCCTCTTCCAAGAAAAATGCATAACATTCCCTGGTTTGCCTCAGCTGTTGCTATCTATTTGCCTTTTCCTGCAGATTTGCGTGACTGAGTACTGCTGGTGTAGGATCTCTGCCTCCAAGTAAAGGAGCTGTGGGAGGTAAGAAAGGAAGCAACTTTATCTCCTCTGAGATCCTGCAGCTTCAAGAGTTTGACCCCTCCCCAAGCTGTACTGAAGAAAAAGAAGGCAGTCTGTGCTCATCAGGTTGGAAATGGAGATTCTCATGATGGTGAAGGCTAGGGAGCTCATGTCCCCAGGAGGATGGCTTCTGCTCCACCTGCAGATTTGCAGCTGCGGAATAGAACCAGGCAGGGAGCTGGGAGCTGTGTGCACTGAAGCATCAAAGCCAGCTGAGACTAGGCGTTGCAGCAGTACCTTGACCCTGTTGTGAGATTTAATCTGAGTTAACTCAAATAGGTTGTTCATAGTAGAAATTTCTGACAGTTTTCTGAAACACATAAACTTCAGAAAAATTAATCAGAATGCAAAATACCTAAATGAATATTTGTTCAAAAAAGGAAGCTTTTAAAAAAAATTAAGTTCTCATATTTAAAATTATTTTCCTAATATTAAAATCGAAGTTAGCGAGTTATTTAGCTGAGTATAAACTAAAAGTACTGAATGAAATCAAACGTAAAAAGACTCAAAATGAATACTGATGTAACTACCTGCTAGTCATTCAAGATAGGGAACAAAACCAAGCAAAGAAATTTAAAAAATCCTTGAAAAAACCCAAGAACGCTAAGCAATGTATTGAATATTTTAATTACTGATCTGCTTTTAAGTTAGGAAGTAAGAAATTTCATTGAAAGAAATTTCTCTATGTCTTTTAATTCTTTCCTGACTCCAGAAGCTATTAGTCTCTGCCTCTTAGAGGTCCTACCCAAACAAAGAACTGCTTCCTAATTCACTACTCTTACTGTGCCAGTAGGAGAGAGAAGACAGAAAAATAGCAAAGAATAAAGGCAGTAGAAAAGCATTGAAGGAATGATATAAGCAAGCCAGAGCAGCAAAAATTGAATCAAATTTCCAGTCAATGAAATGAAATGGAAAAGAGACATAAGGAAAAGTGAATAACCACAGGGCGAAATTGTGCTGCCCCTGAAGAAGTCAAGCAAAGCTGCTTCTGAGAACATGATGAATGCTTAAGAACTGCAGGAATCAGTCAACAGATTGTCAGAAAAGTTGAAACAAAGCTTATGGAGGGAAGAGAAAAGGAAAAAAAAAACTTAAGGAGATTGAAAAAAGCCTAAGGGAAAATTGAGGAAATATATGTCTAAAGAGACAATCAGTAAAAGACAAAACCAGAAAGAGACAAGCCAGGTTCTCATCAGAAGTTGACAATTTAACCTATCTTATGGACTGCTCTTGTCAGAGCTGTATGTAGAATAGTAGTAAATAAATGAAAGAATCATGAGAAATGCTAAAATATATTATGCTTATCATCATTAGTAGGGTAAAATCTGTACAACTGATCTGGAATATTATTTCATAAGACATTTAACTTTTATTTTCTTAGTAGTAACTAACAGAATTGCTGTAAAAGTGTCAGAAAAAAGGAAGTGGATTATTGTTTTTTTAAAAAATATTTTTGATTTACATGTATGCTCTGAGTTCTCTTTACCTGGAATTTCTGCCAGTGACCTTTTCCACAACAGATCATTTGCTATGTCATAATTTGCTGATGCCACATGTACTAACGTTATTTTTGCAAACATCAATTTATTTTTCATCAGTCCTTTGTCAAGATTAGGCAGACATATAAATTACAGTTCAGTGATGTAAACTAGTGTTTTATAGTAAAATGAATGGAACCCCATAGATCCATTTTACACCTATCATTTCAAAGATGATGTGTGTTAGAGTTTATTTGATTTGTGCATTTTCTGGAGAGAAAACCATATAATAAAAGTATTCTGTAACAGTGGATGTGAAAGAAGAAACAATATTTTAGTAGATCAAATATCTGCTGCAAGCTTTAATGGGACAATGGAAAAACAATACTTAAAAACTATTCTAAATATCCTTACAGAAAGGTTTGAATAGGCATCTGGAATCTAAGTTAATTCTGGATGTGACACCAGATTTGAGGGTGATCTGAAGGACTTTGAAATCGATAATAAAACTGTCATCCAATCATTTAGATGCACTACATTAAGCATTTTTGCATAGATACTAATTACTCTTAACCTTTAGAATCCCAGAACCTCTGAAAGTCTGTTCACTTATCTAGATAAGAATAAATATAGATTATTGTGTCTAACTTCAAGCATTCAGAAATGGCAATGACATTATCACTTACCACTTCAAAAGTCCACTGCCTCCTACCTCCTATTAAACATTTCTAGCTTTTGCCAACAGTTTTAAACTGAATCCAGGAACTTAAGATACCAGAAGTAACGGCACTAATTTTTGCTTTAGGGACACAGACTTAATTTATCAGTTAGTTAGAATAAATTATCAACAAGTAGCTCGTGTTCACTAAGAAATATTACATGCTTTTTCTCTCCACGTGTGTGTGTTTGTGTGTTATTCATGGAGAGGATGTTGTATGATAAAGGTTATCTTAGAGTAGTAGCTTGGTTGTTAGGTTGACATGCATGTGACAGTACTGAGGTTTCAATTATCTGCTTGCATCAATCAATATTTTAGTTTCCAACACTATTGCCTGCAGTAATGTCACAGCTATTCTGTCAGACAGGAGAACTTTGCGGGAAATGTTATTCATTACAGCTGCAAATCTGTCACTGCGCCTGGCTTGGCTTGTTAATGGCAACATTTATTTCAAAGAGCTGTGTTTCACTTTGTTGCTGGAGAGTTGACTTTGTGATCGTAAAATATAATGAAATGCCAAGAAGATGAAGTGAATGAAGTTTGCCAAAAATGCAGCTGAAGTGATTCAGATCTATTAAATGAAAACCTGCACACACAAATACACTCTTTATAAAATTTTGTTGAAAACATTTGATCACTTACTAGAAACATGAATATGGGCAGAGGAAAAATGTTGGTTACAATACAGTACTTAGAGCAGCATGCACAAACAGCAAGTTAGAGCTTCATTTGGTTTCTCCAATCTATAATACAGGAAAAAAATTACTTTCAATCAGTCGTTAAAAACAAATGGACATAGACAGCATCTAGATCTTGTACTACTAATATTGAGTTGTCATTATTCTCCCCAACCCCCTCTTAGAGGACTAGAGCATCTTTCATATGAAGAGAGACTGAGACAGCTGGGATTGTTCAGACTGGCAAGGAGAAGGCTCGGGGGGAAACACATAAATTCATAGTGGAAGGAAATGATCAAGAGGGAACCAGACTCTTCTCAGTAGTTCCCACTGTCAGGAAAAGAGGCAATAGGAACAAATTAAAAAAACCCAACTAAACAGGGAACTTCATCTGTACAAAATAAAACATAACCTCCAGAGGTCCCTTCCAACCTCAGCTGTTCAGTGATTCATGCATATCTGGCTGATTTTGTGGGGATTTGCACAATGGGAGCAAATTCTGGGAGGGAAAGAAGTTCAGAAACATTCTTTCTCCATGGAAGCAGAAATTGTGCCTATTGAACACATCCTAAGGATCCAGCTTTCTTGGAGTGGCAAGAACATTAAGGTTATGATGGGATTTATGAGTCCACCACGTTCTTGCTGCTACTGTGAAATTGCTACCAGTATGTGAGGTACTGGATCAGTTATCTCTGCTTTTCACAACAAGGACTGTATTGAGTGTTCCATAGCTGCATGCTTTGACTGCAAGCAACACAGGTCATCTTTTGTTTGCCTTATAAAATGCTACTACCTATTGGCGTGATGCAAATCAAATACCACCAGCAATTATATTCTAATTCTTGAGAGATTTGTTGTGTGTTAGCATCAAGGCAAAGCCAACCAAGGCAGGGAACACTAGACTGAGGCACAGGGTCATCATTTTTCTTAATGGAAATACAGTCAGCCCACATTGCCAAGAAATACTCATTTTGCCCTTTAATTTACTGACATTGCTACATTGCTTTTACTTTCTTCTTCTAGCAGACGTTTTTTTCCCCTTGGACTGGCACGTCTCTATGATGGAAATTCAAACCTCCCTCATGTTCTGGAAATGTCAGTTTCTCTATTGATTCAAACTGACAGCCACCTCCTTCTTTGTCCCTGTACTGGATCCGTCTCAGATGGAGTTAACTTCATAGTAGCCTGTATGATGCTGTACTTTGCATTTGTAGCTAAAATAGTGTTGTTAACACACTAATGGTTTGGCTGTTGCTGTCATTGATTGTACAGCATCAAGTCATTCTCTCTTACCTGCTGCTTCTCAAAACAATTAGGCTGGGAGTGGTCAAAAGGCTGGGACACAGCTGTGACAAATGACCTCAACTGATCAAAAGGATATTCCACACCATCTGAGAAATAAAAGCTGTGGAGAAGGAGGAGGAAGGGAGGACATTCATAGTTATGGCATTTGTCTTCCCAAGCAACCATTATGCATGCTGAGACCACGCTTCCCACAAGGTGTTTTGATGTATGCCTGCGAATGGGAAGCAGTGAATTAATTTCTTTTTTTCCTTTGCTTGTTTCTTTTGCTTGTCTCCTTTCCTTTCTTCTTTCCTTTCCTTTATTTTCCTTATTAAACTTTCATTGTCTTAATCCACAGGTTTTCTTACCTTCTTTCTATTTTCTCTTGATCCTGTGAAAGAGGAGGAAGCGTGAGGCTGGGTAGGTGTTTCGCTGCTGCCTGGGCTGAACCTACTGCAGAAAAGTTTTCCTTAACTGGAAATTAATCCTATTGTTTTTCTTTATAACTTAAACTGGTGTCACATAATTAAATTCTGCCATTTGAAATATTGTTTGCAGTCAAAATCAAGCAAGCCACTTCCAACTTCACAACTCAGGAGAAGCTTTTCTATTCTGGACCATCTTTACTTCAATGTCACCACTGTTCCATATCCTCACCTGGTTTCTGTTTGCAACCAGCTGTTCTTTCTGAACACACACCCTGCAAATCCTAACTGAAACTGAACTGTGTTTTCCGTTTTCCAGGTCTGTGGATCCACAGTCAAAGAGTGTATGCCTCATGTAGGAAAGTAACTTTCTAAAATTAAAATGTAATTCCACTACAGGATTAAATTTCTGTCAACAGTGGGTGGGAAATCTTCAAACTAAAACCACATGCAAATGCCAGTGCATTTGCTCTCTTTGCCATACTTACAGATACACATCTAGTGTTTGGACACCATAGCTCACTGCTATTATTAATGATTGTGGATATAATAGAGGTCTAAAGTTACATACGAATTTCAAATATTTTTTTAAAATTTTCGAGTATCCCCTCTGACACCCTTTTAGGGATGTTTGGAAACACATGATGTCCTCACTAGTGAAAACTGAAGATGACATTAAAAAAAAAAGGAAAAAGAAAAGAAAAAAAAAAGAAAACAGTAAAAAAGGGAAAAAGAAAAGAAAGAAAAAATGAAAAAAGGAGAATGAAAAAAGAAGAAAATAAGAAAAGAAAAAAGTCTACCTCCAAAACCAAAACCATATAATTCTATATCAGTCAGAAGGAAAATACAATTGTTAGCTATTCTCATACTGTATTTCAGAATACAGATTAATGAAGGATGAATATCTCTCGGTTATTAAAAAATACACCAGCAGAGCGTGGAGACGGAGGGACTTACTAATTATTTGAATGATGACGATGGAACTATGAGTGAATTGATGATTATACAGGTTTTTATGCATGTCCTAATGCTACAGCAAGGGTGTATCACCTGATATTCCTCACACTGCTCTCTTTATATTATCTCTGTTGAAATAGATGGACAATTTCTCAGAACACAGAAAATTGCTCAATTGCTCTTAGTGTAAACTTCAAACTTAAACACTCAACATGTCATCCTGCTCTTTTTTTTTTAAAAAAAAAAATTATGTCTGCTCATCTATTCAGTACTCCCAAATTAGGAGAGAAAAAACCACAACAGAACACGTGAAAATCGAAAAAGAATGTCTACAGATTTTACTAAAAGAATATCAAGTATAAAGTTTTAGCTATAGATATATACAAATTTAGATTTTTTTCCTCAACATTATAATTTTCATGAAGTAAGAAGTAAATGGTCCAAGATTTACAATACAGGACAGTTAGAAAAATATTGAGGTATGAGTAACTTCTACAGTTTTCGTTTCTGATTTTTATCATGACAGTAACAGAAGCCATTTGACTTTAGAAATAAACTTTCTATTAGATTACATTAGATTGGACTAATTCTATTTCCATGTGCAGAGCTATTTTGTGGGGGACAATCAATAAAATATAACTGGAATTCATGCAAAGACTTACTCTATGCCTTTACAGAAAAGCACAAGGGCATCATAGATGATAAATTTAATAGATACATGAGTACAAGAAATATGGAAATACTTCTGTTCTCTGTGCATTGAATAGAATTCCTTAAATGTTCTGTGCATGTGATAAGAGAATCAAATGCAACCAAAACAAGAAAAATTATCTCATTGCTTGATTGCTTTTTTTCTCCAGGATACCTCAAAGCAATTTAACGTGTGGTATTATTGATCTATTTGTCATCTGAGAATTCTGCCTTGTGTGCTTTTGAGCTCTCAAAGCGTTCCTTGTTAAATAAATAAAAAATATTTATTAACTACGAACAAGACGAATAATTCTTGCTTGCTAGTTTTTCTAGGATATAAACATGAACTTTGTCTAGACATGCTGATTACGATCCATCAAAGGATGATTAAACAGTACTACTCTATTATTCAGAGAGAATATTAAGGATATCCCTGAATTACAATTAGAATTCTTGAAACACAAATCTTAGAGAAATGTAATTTTCAACAGCTTTTCACTGAAATGAATGTTTTGTGGGGGACTTCATGGAGAGATGTATTAGTGGACAGGATGTTGTATTCTGTTTCAGAATTCAGCAAACATAGCTTAAAATGAAGCAGTGCAGTCAGTATATCCCCCACTACCTAGATAAGTATATCCTACGCTTAAAGGAAAAGCAAATATAATGTTAATCAGAAAGGAAAATTTTTGTCAAAAAGGCAGAAAAAACACACCAATATTCCAGCAAAGGAAACAGAGAATGCTTCTACATGTGATATTGACTTTGAGTGATTTTACATTCACATTGGGATGTATAGTAAATTTTGTAGAGTCTATTTGAGAAGCACTTTTGCTTCTGATTCCCAATTATTTGAGCCCACTGAAGAAGAAGCCCTCTTAAATCAAGAGGATCACTAAAAGTGCGAGGCAATGGAAGATCAATATGAATGAAGCCATTTTCCTGAGATTTTTTTTCTGAGTGATATGTTTTAATGGTGAAACATTAAGTCCCTTGACCATGCTTTCATTAATATCAGCCAGACCGCTGAAGTTTTTGAATTAATCTCTCTGAAATGCTTCATATATTTTATATTAAGAAAGAGATAGTCTGAATCAAAAATAGTATTTCATGAAAGCATTCCTCTTTTCATCCCATGCTTCCAACACTCATAAATAAATCACTGTTAGAAAAAAATTGTCTCTTCTTTCCAGTCTGGATTTCTCTTCCAGTTTATCAGTGTGATATGGTAAGCAGGAGAAGTAGTAGAGAGTGATTTCCTGCCCCCTATCTGAATATATAGAGAAAGTTATAAAATCAGCTGTTAACTTAGTATCCAAAAAATGAAGTCATCATGACTAATTTCCAGTCATTCTGTGATTTTCTGTTGTTTTCCTCTGAAACTCCAGTTTATGAGCACACACCTTTAGCTGTGGACACCTGAAGATAATCAAAAACTAAGACATGGCATTGGAAATGGAAGTTGTAAAACTTAATTTTTCTGATTTATGGTTCTATTTATGTGATTGAATGTTGCATTAATCTTTCAGTTTTTACTCTTGGGGATTTTTTGTCTGTTGAGAAGGAACACTGACGTTTCCTAGTCGTTTTCAGAAACTTTTAAGTATAGTTTGCAGTCTTAGTCCTAAATATGTGACCCTGCATTTTATTGATACATATTTTTAGTAAGAAATTTTTATTGAAATTTATTTTGTTCAGTACCAGTGGCCTGGTTTTGTTATTTACCACCATAATTATTATTATTTGTTAACTTGACCACGAACAATTGTCTCAGATGGTTGCCAAAACCAATCAGAATTAAGAATTAATATTTCATTAAGAGTTTTAAACTTTCTTTCTTTTACATTTATTTTGGACCTGTGCTAGCTTATTTTTAATTCATTTATAATTTAATCCATGCCACCTTATTTTTATTTTATATTAATTTTGGATAGCATTTAATATTACATAGTTGCTGTGGCACGTTAAATTAAAGCCAGTGATTTTATTAGCCACTTTAAAAATTAAAAAAAAATCCCATATTACTTTATTTTGATAAGATATGATTGATAACAATTAAATTATTATCTTACTTTAATTTTTTAATTAATTTAGCTTCATATCAATTGTTCCATCCTTCTGCCTATAACTGATGCTATGATGACAAGATTATAATTACTTAAGTCACTATGTAGTCTTAAAATATTGGAGGAAAATTAGCTTTTTGCAACTCCTCTAGAATTTCCTCAGTATTCCACTATTTATTATGAATTAACATTAGCTTCTGAAGATCTACTTATTCAGGTTTTTACAAATCTTAGTTGTAAAATTTTAAGTTAATTATCTACTGTTTGGGGGTGAGGAAGCACATCTGCCCTAGGGAGACCTTAAACTTTACAAGAGTCCTTGCATTTCAAAAATCTGGTGCATTAGTTATATATTTTTCCACTGGGGCTTTATTTTTAGAATTATTTCCCTAATACTGGCAGTTAGCAAATGATTTCCTAATAAATTAGCCTTGCCTTTTAATTTCCGTTTTTCTGCTTAATTTAGAATTTCTACTTAATTTAGTACAGATCTTAGCCATAAATCAGGGTGCTGGTGCATAACTTAGCTCTAATGTATCACATTGTTCTCAGGACTTTGGCTGCTGTTAACACGTTCCCCTACTAAGTGAAGAGCAATAAGCTTACAAACTAAGGCCGAGAATTTTGTGAGGTGTGTTTGTCAAACTTCACTGAATGTCATAGAATCATAGAATAGTTTGCCTGGAAAGGACCTTAAAGATCTTCCAGTTCCAACCCTCCCGCCATGGGCAGTGACATCTCCCACTAGATCAGGCTGCCTGAGGCCCCATCCAGCCTGGCCTTGAACACCTCCAGGGATGGGGCAGTTACAGCTTCCCGGGGCAACCTGTGCCTGTGCCTCAGCACTCTCATAATGAAGAGATTCTTCCTTATGTCTACCCTAAATTTGCCCCTCTCCAGTTTACATCCCTTGCTTCCATTGCCTTCATTTCCCTACACAAATGAAAAATAAGTTGAACCTGTAAGGCTGTCATTGGTTTTCTTCATATGTCCGTAGAAAAGATATTTCCCAAAAGAAAAATTCCCATATTTTCATTGCCACTTTTTTTTATTCTCTTCTTAGTCCTTTTCTTAGTAGTGGACATGCATAGCAGGAACAATTCCGAAAATGTTCCCCATGTACTGGTCAAAAGCTCCCTAGGGTTTCATTTTAGGAATATGTAAAGAGTATCATATCAGAAAACAAGACCTTTCTTGCAAATGGAAAAGAAACATAACCAATATGTTGTATAAAATTACACTGAGGAACAAAACAATGTAAAAAAAAGTACTAGTATTTTTTTTGTACTTAGAATGTAGCTGCTAAGATTTTAATGTTAATTCTATGCATCTGTTATATGCTTGTTAAAAACAATAATTCATGTTTTTCCTTTTAAATTTAGACAATGTGAATTGTGTCCAGTAAATGTATAACTTAAAACAAGTTTTGTTAGCACATGGAATATTTCCTCCATTTCATGCAGAATGATTTGTATTGTTAAGATAATTACTGTAAATGTAGCCACAATAGAATGATACTATGGGCTTAATTTTAAATATTTAAAATCCCTCTATACTACCAGTTAAATAAAAGCTTTCTTGTCCACAGATGGTTTTTTTCAGAGCTATTATAGATGTAAAATAAAATATTGGAAAAATTCTAACTAGTATACATATGTCATTTTTCTTATTTCTAGTTATACATGTGAAAGTCCTGAAATTTCTCTTGTGCACGGCACATACTATTACTGATTCTACTTTCAGTGGTAATATTTTATCTTTTGAGATTTATATGTAGCAGAGAGCTCATCAGTCCGAAAAAGGAGCTAATAAGTCTGTATATGTATCTGTCATGGCTTAGATGATGCTTTCTCTGCAGCCTGTCCAATTGACACTGTATTTGATGATCGTTCAAGCTTACAGAGTCTCTGACTCTGTCTCTACAAAGAACATCTTGTCCCTAATGCAGCCCATCAAGTAGGCAGAATGGGAAAAAATGGTGCTGCAAGGCTCTGAGTGCTGCACTGTACTCTCAGCAAAGATCAACCGCTAGATCAACTGGTCTGTGATATTCCTGTCTCTGGTACAACAGAACAGACTTGACACTACCCTAGGTAATCTTGCCCACTTAAAAACTTAGGTGTAAACCTTCAATTTATATAACATCAGACTATAGAACTTGTTGCAAATTTCTCTGCCAGTTGCTTGAAGCACTGTTTGGTTTCCTTAATTGTGTTTTTATCGAGTGGATATGAAACATTTATGATTTTCTGGGGGCAGAAAATGATTCTATGACTCATTTTGTACAGATATGAACAGTCTCTCAGGTATTTTCAATGTCTGAATTGAATTTTATTTGAAAGACTGTAGATATTAAGAAGACTTCTGTTTTTTGTAACTACTGGGCAACAGTGAGAATAAATATGACAAGTCCTGATATTAAACAGCTTGGTTATGGGCAATGAGAAATGTATTCCTGTATGAGAAATGAGAAATATATTCCTGTATAATACTCTGGGATGTTAGGGCTGTATTAAAAATAGAGCAAAAACATGTTCATAAAGTTAGACTTCATTTTCCTGTTCCTATTTAAGACCACCACAGCTATCCAATTAATAAATACTGCCTTATCTTGAAAAAAACTCTTTTCTTAGAATAGGGGAATTGTGGGTTTCTCCTTTGAATGTAGGCATCTGAGATGTATCACTAAGCTTAGAACTAGGGGTTCCTGAGATATATTAAATGGCCTATGCATTTGTGCATTACCCCTCTAAGTACATAACAATTTTCACCCTCAGTCCAAAGGCAGAATGCAGCTTCCACTCCCTAATGGGGGTCTCTGGAGGTCAACCCCCTTGTACATTGTATGGACTGCCTAGTGTCACAATATTTTTGGCTGGAGGCAAACAAAAGACCTGGGGCCTGATCTAAACCAAGCACAGCACACTTGATGGAAAGACTCCTCCACGTGCTTTAAATCAAAACTTTCATCTCCAGAATGATATGAGGGCTCCAATGCAACTTGAAAAATAAAATAAATGTTTGTTTCCATCAGGTAATGACAACATTCTGGTAGTGTCTTTATCTGGACATCACAAGTGGTGTCAAATGTAGTGATTCCCCATGGCTTGATTTAGCCATGAGTGAAGCAAGTAAGGTGTGATTAGTGGCACTGCCAAAAAATCTGTTCTTGTGAAGCATTGATGGTCGTTTTAGCTTTTTTTTCTCTTTCTCTTTTTCTTTCTCTTTCCTTTTCTTTTTAATATCTAAAATGTATTTTTAATATGTAAAAGGAAAGACAGGATTTTTCCTTGGTCTATTTAGATGTGTAGAACTAAGGAAACACCATTACAACTGAAACAGCTGGAATCCTGTTATTTCTTTGAACTTGTGAGAGATGATTTTCTTCCAAGTCTTTAAATTAACCATAATTTCTCAAATTGTCAGAAGAAAAATGGAGCAGGACCTCATTCATAGTGAAGTTGCCAATGTGCTTAGTTTTCTCATTTTTATTCTCATTATAACAACTGCATTCAAAATGTATAGTATTTGCTTTCTTGCCATGTTCTGAGGAGCTATTTGACTGCCTAACAGGTTTTAAGAAAACCTAAACATTTCAGGATTTGTTTCCTATATCAGATTTTATACTTCTATTACAGTCTCCCAGTAATAATTGTTTAACATAACAACAATCCTTTCTAAAGATTATTTTTCTAAAGTGAACTGATCTGCTTAATGTAATATGCTGCTGTCACTCTAATTCTGTTTGCTTGATAAGAATTGCACTCTTTATTGTACTTTTTGTGCAAGAAAGCAGAAACTCTTTTGAAGAAATATGAACTCAAGGTTATTTTGGGAGGAATTGGTATACGTAGATTTAATGATGTACTTACTGGGCAAGAAGAAATCTAACAAGTAAGAAGTAATTACAGTGTTTCAGTGCAGCTGCATTTATGCCCATGTGAGAGAAAAAGCTGACCCAATAAATGGGTAATGAAGACAAGCAATAGACTCAGAAGCTTACATTTCAACAAAATGTTTAGGTGCTTTGGCGAATTGTGATGTAACATAAGAGGAAAAACAACCTGCTGTCCAAGCGCAAGGCTAAACTGTCCATTCCAGAGGCATCTAAATGAATGTGAGTAGGTCCTATGTAACTCCCAGTGAAGGATTAGCAGAGAAATAATGTAGTGCTTCTTAGGAGTAAGTGCATTGTGTACATGTAAGGTGTTACATCAATAAACATTTTCCTTCTCCCCATCATCTGCTGTTAGCAAAAGAGTTTTGGCAAAGGAATGTTTACTGTGATTTAGCAGCATCAGGAGGTAGGGATTGACGTGATTACAGCAGCAACTCTCAGGCCTCAGCACTTTCTTAATCATGTAAAAGCCTAAACGTGTCTTGGGAGCTAAGATTTAAGCTTTAGGTTTTGAAAGCTGTGACTGGAGAGTATCTTAGCTGCAGGACCGGGATGCAAGCATGCAAGCTGAGGAGGGACAAGCACCAAACCTACAGTTTAGAGCAAAGGAAGAATAAACAGGACTGGGGAAATGAGCTGAGGTGAGGCAGGTGTGCAGTACGTAGCTGAGATTCGTATTTGAGCATGCCACAGCCGCAGGGGAGAGTGCTGAGGCTGGGATACCTACTGCTCGTGTCAACTGCCTATCTGCCCAAGCATCTTACTTACCAAAGCAGTAGCATTGCTGTGTGAGATCCAGTGTAAGTTTGCCACTCAATTTAAATTAAGTTACTTCTAATAATTGTGTATCCATTTGTCTTTCTTTCCAGTTACAAAGACCAGAACTTGAATAATCCTATATGTTCTTCAGGCTGATATTCAAGTGTATTGGGACATGACCATATGTCCTCAAGTGTTCTTCAAACATGTAGGTAATTATTACATTCTCAGGTGTAATTGGCAGGTGTAAATAGGAGAAAATATGCTGAGAAAAGGGTCACTGAAGCAGAACTGAACTAATCACTGCTCAACATTTTTTGTGAAGTACTTGTATGATGAAGCATCGCCTTACCTTGGAGATAAAGATGTGACTATGGCATTAGTGCTGTACAATCACATTACTGTAGTAGCATTATTTTTAAAATGGCTTTCAATTTATTATTTCATTTAAGAATTTCCAAGATGCTTATTCCATGCTTTGGCTTGTTGAGATATATGTGCCTATAACCACCATATTGGGTAACACGTACTGAGAACAAGACATATTTGGAAAGAGGATTAATTTTCTCCCTATTCAGATAGGAAGAGAAATTCACTAACCACTTGAGCATTTAACCATTTATTATCATGATATCAGATGAACTTGGAATATTTGTTACTTGCTTGAAAGAGAACTAATTTATTTTTCTGCTAAAAGGAGCTTCCAGTTAATCACTTTTGCTGATCTACACCCCAATCTACCCAGACTTCTAACTTGTTTAGTCCTTTTAAACTGACAAAATATTTTACAAGAATCATGTGAATGGCATTTTTTTTTCAAAAATTTGAGCTATCATATTGAGATGAGAGTAATTTAATACAGTGTGACTGTCACTGCCGGCCTGAGCTGAGAAGTCTTTTTTTCTGAACAAGATTACCTTGTCCTACCAAACTGAATAGGGAAAGGTATGTGATATTTATCTGGCATCTGCGGCAACTGATGTTTTCAATGGGAGTATTCCATAATGCTCAGATTCATTACATCCTTTTCTTTGCTTCAGATAGCATTTTTCTGTTTCGGTGTATTCTAATATGAAGGGATAATCTTTAATTTATTATCAGTATGAGAAAACACAACTGAATTATGGAATTTTGATGTTATATTATGAACTATATAAAGTCTTACCAAAAATATCATTTGGAAAAATCATTAGTGTGTCTAGTTTTTTAAAAAAGCATAATCACTGAATAATATTATTTTCTATCCATTTGTATCTATGTATTGCAACTACGCACATTTTTAAAGGCATGGAGAGGCAATTTTTCCACAAGAATGAATACTCAGAGTTACGTGTAAATAACCTGGCAGCTTGCCATAGTTATGAAATGATTGCAGCCCTGACATTTTACTTTACCTACTTCTAGTATTCTGCTTATAGAAAACCATAAACTTGTACAGAAGAAAGGAGTAGCTGACAGAATACCCTCAGTTATAGCTCTAATGAAAAAAATACTTCAGGAACACCATTTTGGAAAACCATTTCAAAGAAACAGAGGAGGCGCAAAAAATTATAACTTTCTCCTCTGTGCTTTACAGTAAAACTACCTACTATTTCTTTCTGTCCAATTCTGTTGATTTGTTTGTGTATTTCTTAGTCTAAGCCTACTTTTGAAACATGAAACAACAAACAAGGAAAAATGGCAAAAGAACAAGCATAAATAAGTGAATACTCCACCTTTAAAGAGCTACCTTCTTCATGGGAATTTAGCTGTAGGCTTAACAAAGAACACAGCTAAAGGATGCCGCTCCATACTGCAGCTGAAATGGGAGCTGAAGTGAACCATTACCACTGAAAATTAACATCCAATAAGATATCTCTCCATATCACTCAGATTAGGTACTACAATATTCTGCATGCTAATCATGAACTTTACAAGGAGATGCACTTCTCTTATGGTAGTTGCATTATTTTTCTCTTTCTTTCTCTGTTTTTTCTCTCTCTATATATATACACACACACACATTCACAAATAGTCTTCTGAAAGTATGCTAGAGCAGTAAAGTAACACATAAACAATATTAATATTTATTACTTCTGCAATAATAGCATACAACAGCTCTACCCAAATACCTGTATGTATAGTGCCATATGCTGAAATATGAGAATAAAGTACCTTTCTGTACCTCCAAGACCTTAAAATATAAGTAAACATCTTGCGAATCAAATATATTGCTTTTTGCTAAAAACACCTGAGTGTGACAGGACACTTTACACAATGCTCTTCCACCTGAGGTTTATATTTAAGGTAGATTTTCAGACAAAAATATCCCAATTGTATAGATTGTAGAATTAAATTAATAGGAATAGACTATCTATGACCTGCTTAGGTGGAATAGATGGAAAACTTGAACAGGAATTAAATATCAGGTGAATACTAGGGCATCTTCCATATGTTTGTAAGGAAGAGGTGGCTATTGACAGCTATTGAAACCGCAGATAGGTAGGTTTGGCTAAGAATTAGAATGTGTATAAACCAGGCCAAGGAGAGATGAACACCCTGGGAAGCCTCAACTACATTTCATAGTGCTACAGCATGCACAGCAGTCACCAATGCTAATGGAGGATTAAGGACTACATAGCTGCCCTTGAAAACCAGCTCTTCCATAAAATACAGTTAAAATTGGCTGTTATTTAGGAAGTGAACTGTAATTTTTGAAAGCAGTTAATGAAAAACATGAGAGGATCTTGAATGGTTTATGGACAGCATTTAGAAATCTCATGTTAAGGTAGTACCAGAGGGCAGAACATTTCTAGTTCTTCACAATTTAGCTTCTGATGCATTTAAATAAGAATAGAAGAGGTGTAATCAGATAAAAGAAGGAAGTATTCATTAACTGCACTTCTTAGAACAATGTATTTTTTTCCCTAATGTGTTTTTACACAACATAAATTGCTTTTAAGACAAAAATGAAGCAAATGTAAAAATGATTGTAAGAAGAGCATGTGTTTTATGTGACTTTTACTGAGACGCTCAATGTATTTGTCTAGTGCCACAAATGACAATGCTGTTATGATTACACTTTCATAGATCATAAGTACTGAATGAAGCACCTCTTTTCTGCAGTTGCATGTGTAGAAATACACAGTCTGATACTGCCTAAGACTTTTTGTTTTAACAACACTTTCTTTTTCTCTTTCTGATCTGGAGACATCATGCAAGATAAAAGACAAGATGGACTACTTGCCTCTGGATGTTTGTCTCAATTCCCAGCCTGCCCACAGACTTCAATCTTCAGAGCTCAATGACTGCAGGTCTGAGTAATGCAAATATAGGGCGACTGATCCAGGAGCTAAGAAAGATGCTTATTGTGTTATCAAGTTCTCAAGAGGAGTCAGCAGAAGATTTGGCTCTAGTAAAGGTGCTTAAAGATTTCTGACTAAATCAGCCCAAGTCATGTCTTAAGAGAGAATCTGTGATTTTACATTTCTCTTATAACGTTATTTTAGCCTCTACACCAGATTAAGTAAAAGAGGCATCAGGTATCAGCCAATAATCTTTAAATAATTGCTGTAAAATACAACCTCGTTTTGAAACTTACAATTTTTTTAAATCAGTTTAAATCCTCTTTGTGTGTCTAATTAAAAATAATGTTGTCCTTTTAGCTCCTTCAAGATATTTATTCAGAAAGAGGCACACAGATAGCAAAGAGTAGGATCTTAGGAAATAAATTTCATCTTGAACACTGAGTATTTCATGCTGATTTTTCAAGTGGGAAACACTTCATGTTGTTTTCAGCAGTACACAAAAGCATTCGTGTTGCATTCAAGAATGTACATACTGCTCCAAAGCTAAATATGAATACAATTGGTACTAAGGTCAAAGCTATCACTAAAGCATGTTTTATTTCTGAATACTTTTAAAATATCAAAATATTTAAAGTAAATTTATAAATTATATAATTGATGCTTTGTATTCCAGGGAACATTCTCCACGGAAACAAAATAAGAGCTAAATTGGTTTTGTTCAGTCACAAACAGAAAACTTATCAGCTGTGTCAGCAATCTTGAAATCCTATTTCTATGCCTGCAAAGAAAATAAAGATGCAGACAACGAAATTTATTCTTTGCCTGTTTGTTTTCTCTCAACGAATTTTATTTAAAAGAATTAAATAGATAAAGCATTTTTTTTTTAAATTAGGTCCCTTATTGTCAATTTCCTACATGTTCATTAAAGTAAATTCATCAATGCAGACAATCATGCTCCACTTGTTGAATGTGGATATGTCTGAATACTGTGCGCATACTTGTTGAATACGTCATTTAAATACATTTTCTTGTGACCAAGGTAACCGTGATAGTTGTTAAGTCTTCTATGGTTATTCCCCATTTGGTGGAGTAACCCAATAATTTGAGTTATCAGACTTTTTAGATGAACAGAATGCATACTCTTTAGTCCATTGACTTCAAATAGAACCTTGCAAACTGAGCCGGGGACATAATGATGTATTCAGAAAGAATATAAATAGTAGGTTAGTCACTCCTCAGTGAATACCATGAATAATTAAGCTTGCACCTTAACTATTCACTGCAGTCAATTTGACCCATATATTATCTCTTAGGTACTAATCAGAAAGAAAAATGTTGTTTTCATTAGATTTCATCATAGGCATTGTCATTCTATTTCTTACTCCACTTTGGAGGAATAATTTGAAGCAGACTAAGAGGTTTTAATAGTTACCACTGATATGTCAACATCACATTTTCACTTATCTGTCAAGTGCAAATAGAATAGTCAGGAAAAACAGGACATACAGGAAAAAAAATCCAAATCATGTTTTGAACACATGCACACACACACGCACATATACACATATATTACAATTATCATATTTTCTTTGTTCTTAAAAATACAAGAGATTTTATAAACTGTTAGGAATGTGCCACCTACTTCACATTTAATTTTTCCTGTCTTGCTTTTAATGAGATCTCAATTGAAAACCCAATCCTAATTTTTTGCTTATCTACTACACTCTTTAATTCTGGTTATTGCAAACATACATTCATAGGATTTTACTTGAATGAATTTACTGAAAATGGAAGCAACATTCTGGAATGCAGAGATGTTTACAGGAAAAGGGGAATAATAATTTTACCTATTTATATTACAGTTGTAGCAACAGTGTTGGGGAGGGTGTTTTGAGTAGCCTTGTATATGAAGGTAGATTTGTATTGAAAAAGAATATGGCATATTAACTATTTTCCAGAACTTTAATCTTAAGAAATGTACATTGATGGAAAGACTAGAAAGATATTACTGCTTATTTTGAAGATTCAAAGCCTTATTCTGTGCTGTTATTGTGAATTAATACTTATAATACTACAGTGAAGTCAATGAATAATATAAGAGAATTTGGCCAAAATAATCTATTATTATTATTATAGCCTAGATTATTCTAGAAACAAAATTAATTCTAGTAAATCTTTATAAGGATGTTTTAGCAGTACCTTCACATATCTATTTCATTATTTATGTGTTGGGTTCCTGTTTACATAGTATTATTCTTTATTTAGAGACTCATCACGACCGAGGTCTCAAGACCTCATCTGTTCTCAGAACAGTAATATAATAACATTTTGCAGAACTAGAGCCTCTAAAATACTGTGGAAAAATAACCAAGTATATAAATCTCCCAGCAAGTCCTAAAAGGCATTTTTTTGAAAGGGTCAGGACCTAAAAAATATTAAAACTACTCATTATGTTTTGTTTTTGTCAGGGTAATTTCCCTTGCTCTTTTCTTCTTCTTGCAGGTTCTCTTTCTGAGAGCTATGTCATACTGTGAGGAGCAGTGGTTAAAACTACGAAAACACTACAGTTTTGAAAATGGGTTAGTGCCTGCTAATTGACATTAGAACGTTTCTGAAGTTGTCCATTTCAATGACCACAGAGGGTTTTTTCCCTTTTATCCACAGAACAGGGATATAGTTCATAAGAACTTCAGTAAATTGGACACAGAAGTCCCCGGTCCCAGCTTATTCTTGGACACGCATTGATAGGATTAAATGCAGTGAACATGTTTGCAACATGGACATTCTGATAAGTTATAAGGAAATGTCTTTCACTGTGAGTGTGGTTCAACCTGGAATACCTTAGAAAATTGATTAAAGAATTCCTGCAGGTTTTATAAATCTGTTAGCAATATCCAACAGGGCCATTAACTTTCCGTAAAAGGTATCAAACACGTACTAGGTCTCTTGAGATTAGCAATGAAATGTATAATATTGCCCTCTAGCTTGTGAGGTCAAATCCAACCCACACTGGAGATTTTTCTCATGCTGATGTCAAAGGTGCTGAGTCAACTGCATTTCTTTTCTAACTCATGGAACTTTTCTACACAGAATCAGGTAATTCTCTTGAAAACAGGTCATGAGAGTCTGTGCATTTGTTGTGGTTGCATTACTTAACATTGTACTGATCCAGAGAGTGGCTTTGGATCACTGTCTTCCCCAGGGCCAACTCAGTCTGTGCATGTTTATAGACTTTTGATTTGCTGTTTTCTTCTGTTGGCTTGTAACTACCACGTGAGCGTTAGTTTGCAGGCTATCATGGCCACTGTGTTACTTAGATGCTTGCTTTCACCAGCATTACCTTATTAGCCAAGATCAATATATTTTAAAAATTGAGCAATTCAATATAGGAATTAGTTACTGTGTCACTGACTATCTCACTCATAGTGTTCAACAAAATATTACAGACTTGCACCCCTAGATGACTGCATAACATGCTCTTTATTACCCATAGTATGCCTGCTTGGCTTTAGAACAATTCCCAGAGAATGAGAGATGTCTTCCTTACAAAGTGCAACACCAGGCAGCCATCCTTGCTAATAATAGCAAAGAATGCTTCAGTAACACTTCTCACTTCTAAAGTGATTACATCTCAAATCCTAGTGGAAGAATGGAGGACAGATAAACTCAGTTACCACCCTCTGTGCTGTTAGTCATCAGCGGACTTAAGTGTTCAAGGGCTATGATCCACAAACCATTACTGTGCTAATCACTTAAATAAATGTAATACACAAGAGTAAAAAACCCACATAAAAGCTGTTTTTGAACTTATAATGATAAGCACTCAAGAAGTAAATAACATCAAGATTAAAAATATCTGCACCTTATTTGCATCCAAACTCTTCTTTGTGCAAATGCATTATCGCACTGTCTTTAATTACATGGTGATATGCTGTTTCTTCTGCAAGGCTTTCATTAAGTGGAAATCTGATAAGCTGTGAAGTCTCGCTTGTTTGCTTGCTTTAAGCAGAAAATCTACACAAATGCAAGAAACCAAATTTTAAAAGTTTTCTATTGTAAGAGTAGTTTAATTCTACAAAGGTTCTAAGTACATGAAAGTTTCAAGCGAAAGAAAGAAAATAAAGAAAAACAATAAAAAAATCAACATAGTGACAGTTATCTTGATACCAGTCCAGAAGAAGAAGTGTTTTCATTGTTTCAGAATAGAAAGGCAGTTACAAACAAGCCTGGCAATCATGGCCTCTAGTTGCTGAAAGGTTATTTTTCTTGTTGAAAGATACTTCTTCACGTACTTAAATATATAAACAATATTTTAATTCAGAATCACTCTTCTGATGTTCTTGATGAAAATGTTTCATATTTAAAGTGACATTTCCACTAAAAACCTGAAAGCTCAAATCAGGAGTCACTCATTCACTTCGTAGCACTTTTTGAAAGTTTTTAAAGAACTCTATGTTAAACTAACACTGTGTTTATCAAGGACCAGTTTCTCCCACACTGTAAGTAGGATAACTTCTGTTGGTAGTATTGAAGGATGTGGTATGAATCCTAATCAGATTCTTTCTCATCTATTTATATAAGATCCCAATGAGGTATGGTCAGTTTGAGCGAGAAACTGTCTAGTTGTTCTGTATCTGAACTCAGAACTCATATTTTACACCTGTTTGATTGCCCTTTTACTGTCTTTTAAATAATTCCTCAACTACTGTCTTTCAGAACCTGCTGCAGTGAGCTAATAGAAGAAAAATATATGCAGTTACATGATCACACAGGATACAGAGATTTTCTCTCATATGTAGAATGCACATGTATATGTACACATGTATTACAAACATATCTAGGATCTCTACTGCAAAATTAAGAAGATGCATATAAACAGACATGAGCCACATGCACTTAAGCCATCCTCCTTAGACATGAAATTGGGTCTTGGAATATGTATTTATTCCTCCCCCATTGAGATACTCTAGTGTATTTCATCCTTTTAGTTCTTTGTAGGCAGCTGGAATAGTATTATACAGCTGTAGGAAAATTACCATGTTAGAGAATGTGTTCTGAAAATTCATGAGCTTTTAAATGTCTTAACAATAAGTTTCAAAATGCTATAATGCTTCATGGGATTATAAACATCTATTTTGCTTCAAAATTGTACAGATATCCCTTTGCTCAAAAAGGACTGAAATATACAGTCTCCTTAGGTGTTGCTAGGGGAAAAGGCAGCCTGGTTGGGTCTGATGTCGAAAAGTTCAGGTCTAAATCAAGTGGAATTAACTGACAGTATTCAGATCAGGAAAGCCTAATTTTGTCAGAATTATTGATATATTTCTGTAATCAATACCAATTTTAAAATGTGCTTAAATTTTCAGTTGGGGAAACAATGGATTTCTATTATTTAATCAACAGTATGAATCAATATTGCATTTAAAATACCAGTTTAAAATGAAAATTTCATTTTGACTGCTAAAATAACTTTGAACTGAAAAATGAAAATTTTACAGATTTTTTTTGTGCCGTATAAGTATTTTTATGTTGTATAAAAGTATTTCTATAGAAATATTTTACATTCCAGGATTTTGTTTCAACTCAGCCTGTTTTTTTAGACATAAAATTTTGACACAATAAGAAAATGCCGTATCTTATATGTAAGACCGGTGCAAGACTTTTCTTGGTCATTTCTCTATAAATACATAACATGTCTGTTTTTTCAGATATCTCTAAATATGAGATACCTTATAAGTAGGATTAATATGTCAGTGAATGCATGCAAAAAGAATTATTACTCTGCTGTTGTGGTTTCCCATCTTCAAATAGTGTGGCACCAGTACTCAGCTGTCAACATCAGATACTATATGAACACCTCTGAAATCAGAAAACCTGACAATTATTCTGTCAGTTTCCACATGATTGTTACTCAGGCCAACTAATTGATTAAGGAAATTTTTCTCCCTTTCTTCAGAAACCCAAACAAATAATGGTAAAAAAAGAAAGCTTTTAATGTTTGACATCATTTATTTTTCATTTAGTAGAACCATGGAATCATAGAACTGCAGAATGATAGAATATCTTGCTTGGAAAAGACCTTTGAGATCATCACGTCTAATTGAGTCTAACCAAACCTGACCACTACAAAACCGTATCCCTGAGCACTTCATCTACCCATCTTTTAAATACCTCCAGGGATGGTGACTTAATGACCTCTATGGGCAGCCTGTCCCAGTGCCAGATAACCGTTTTGGTGAAGAATTTTTTCCTGATGTCTAATTCGAACCTCCCCTGGTGCAACTTGAGGCCATTGTGACTTGCCCTATCACTAGATACTTGGGAGAAGAGACCAACTATCACCTCTTCACAACCTCCTTTCAGGTTGCTGTAGAGAGCAATAAGGTCTTCTCTCAGCCTCCTCACCTCTAGACTAAACAAACCCCATTCCCTCAGCCACTCTTCATAGGGCTTGTTCTCCAGACCTTTACCAGTCTCATTGCCATTCTCTGGAAGAGGCCTGGGATCTCAATGTCCTTCTTGTAGTGAGAGGCCCCAAACTGAACACAGTATTCAATATGTGGTCTCACCAGTACTGAATACAGGGGCAAAATCACTTCCCTAGTCCCACTGTCAAGGCTGCTTCTGATACAGGCGAAGATGCCACAGGCCTTCTTGACCACCTGGGCACACTGCTAACTCATATTCAGACAGCTGTCAACCAACAGCTTTGGGTGGTCTGCCACAAAGCTTTCCAGCCACTCTTCCCCAAGCCTGTAGAAGCTGTCCGGACTAGTTGTGTCCTGAGCATAGGATATAGCACTTGGCCTTCTTGAACCTCGTACTGTTAATCTCAGTCCATCAATCCAGCCTATCTAGACCTCTCTGTAGAGACTCTCTACACTTGAGCAGATCAGTGCTTCCTCCCAGCTTAGTGTCGTCTGCAAACTTGCTAAGGGTGCACTCAATGCCTCCGTCCAGGTCATTGATAAAGATATTGAACAGGATTGGACCCAGCATTGAGCTCTGGAAAACATTGCTTGTGACTGGCCTCCAACTGGATTTAACTCCATTTACCACCACTCCTAGGGCCTGGCCATCCAGCCAGACTGTTTACCCAGCAGAGGGTGAGCCTGTCCAGCTCAGTGGCAGACAGTTTCCTAGCAGAATCCTGTGAAAAATGGTGTCAAAGGCTTTCCTAAGGTCCAGGTACACAATGTGCACTGCCTTCCCCTCATCCACTAAGCGGGTCACCTTGTCATAGAAGGCGATCAGCTTAGTTTGGCAGGACCTGCCTTTCATGAACCTATGCTGTCTGGGCCTGATCACCAGGTCGTCTTGTGTGTGCTGTGTGATAAAACTCAAGATGACCTGCCCCATGACTTTTCCCCAGCACTGAGGTCAAACTGACAGGCCTGTAGCTCCCTGGATCCTCCCTCTGACCCTTCTTGTAAATGAGTGTAACATTTGCCAGCCTCCAGTCAAGTGGAACTTCTCCAGTCAGCCAAGACTGCTGGTAGATGATGGAAATGATTTTGACGAGCACCTCCACCAGCTCCCTCAATACCCTTGGGTGGATCCCATCCAGCCCCATAGATGTTTATATTGTAACTGTTTAATTGCCTGAGCAGGTCTCTAACCATTTCCTCTTGGATCACTGGGGCTTTGTTCTGCCCATAAGCTGTTCATAAACTGTTTCCAGAGAAGCCCTAACTTATTTCTTGTATTTTATTGCTACTGATGCATAGGATTTTTTCCACCATGGAACAGGCTGGTAACGCTAGGAAAAGGAAACTTCACCATAGGTTTTCAGTGACATCAGGTCAAAAGATTACTCAGTTACTTACACTCAACAAAGAAGAATAAGTGCAGTTTAGTGAAATCATCTGCTAGAAACTCAGTCTGAGCAGAAGCTGTGATTTCTGAGTCTCCTGTCTATTAGTCTTTGTGTGAGCCTGTCATCAACCAGTAATTAAAAAGAAAGAAAATTCTCCACTAATTTTGTAATGCAAGGCCAACAATGCTCATGCAAGTTGTTAAATTCACCTTGAAAACCCTTTAAAGATGTTATAGATGCATAACTAGCTCTAAAGACAATCAACAACTTCCAAGTGAAATTGTCCATGGAATCTGCATCTGGCAGCCTTCCGAGTACTGGTGGTGCTGTGCCAACTCTGCAAGACTCCTTAGGCTAACAAATTTCAGGTTGTCTATGGTAGTTTCAGGGGGGAAAAAAAAGAAAAAGGGGACTTTTTGTTTGCTTTTCTTTTTTTTTTTAAGTGTATATGTGTTGTGGGTTTATTTTGGCAGAGGGGCTTAACAGGTAAACTAAGTCTTAATGTAATAAGGGTGTAATATTACTTGCTCATAACTTAAAGTTTAAAAAGTTTGTTGAAGATTTGAGAATGGGAGCCTAGTTCTTAGGTATGCAACCGGAATGTTTTCCCATTTTCCTGTTTTCTAGGTACAAAACTGTCAAACTATTAAACAACTGCAACAAAAAAGATATTACTTGGCATTACAGTGAAAAGATTTGAGAGAATGCAAAATGAAAATCTGGACTGTGCAGCTATCATGGATGGAGCTGCTGCTTCTGTTTCAGAGGTGTGCAATCTCTAGGAAGTTTCTTCGTACCTTATCACCGAGGGAAGGAAGGCATTCTAAATGACCTACAAATGAAATGGAAATAATGTTTTCAGTATAGTCTGGAAAAGACTTTGATATGAGTTTATTTACAACCTGTAGACTCAGTATATAATTTATTTCCTTTCTTGTTTATTTTTGGTCAGTCTTTAACATAATAGACATTTCCACTCACTTTGTGTTGTTTCTTCTTCCCAGAACACAGTGATACTTTTTGTTTGTGCTTTGAGAAAAGTCCAATAAATTTCTTGATTATTTCCCCTCTTATTCTGTCCTCTGAATAAAATACCAATAGCTCCATTTATCTTTATGCAGGCTATTTTGTTTGATATCTGGAGAAGTCTTTGTTGTGTATCTCTGTCTAGATATAAATAATTGCAATGTTTGTTAAGTCTTTAAAGTTAAACCCTCAAAAGTTAGAACATGGTAAATTTACACTCATCTCTTGAAATAGTAATTTGCTGTCTTATGCATACATGTTGCAAAAGAAATTTACACTGATGCAGCTTTTCTAATAAGACTGAATCAATTAACAAGTGAAATCAATACTTCTGTCTTTATGTAGCATGAAACTAATGTTGATTCAAATCAATCCAATATAGAATTACTTATTTATCCCTGAGTGAATTGTGTTTTCATCAGAATGCAGGAGATCTTAATCTTTCTTAGACATTAAAGATTGATTCTACACAGAGGCCAAGGCAGATGTGGCACAATACATGTTATCCACTTATTTTGTATGCCATTCTTGAAGTATTTGAAACATAACTTTCCAGAATACTTAGTAATTACATCTTGCTGAGGAGATTTTGTGACTATTATCTCCTGATGACCACAACAAAATGTGAAAGATAGAACTCATAGTAAGCAAATGTATTGTGAAATATTGTGAAAGGCATAATCTGGTTTAAAATATCAGAGTTTGGAGGGAGCTGTTTCATAGCAGAGGCTAAAGGCTCTGACCAAATCCAAGACAGTACAAAAATGTACAACCATGCCAAAGCTCATTTGAAAATAAAAGCAAGCAAACAAACAATAATAATAATAAAAATATAAAAGCCAAATAGGTTTATGTTTCTTGATTTTTTTAAATAGCAAAACCATTTAAATTTTAAACTTTATCCAAAGCCAGCTTGCACATTTTGGTGGCAACATCACAACACTGGGTCTTTCAGAAAGAGAAATAAAACTGAAAGCAGCACAAAAGCGACACCGGAAGATGTATGGCTTGGAAAATTATATCTAACCAATTGAAGTTTGGCAAACTCATGAATAGGTAATATCAGGATGCTGTAAGTGGGACGACTAGTTTAACTTTATTACTGCTTGGTATGAAAATAATCACTAGGAAAGAATATTTTGCTTTGTGTTACCATACATAAGGATGTTATGGTTTCCAAATCAACTGATCTAGTTGCAATAAAGTGCTGATGTCTCTGTACTATATGCAGTTTGAGGAGAGGATAAAGAACTTTTAATTCCTTCTGAGGATTAATCACACGTACCAGCCTGGAAAAACACAGCTGTGTGGCATTCTTTCTTGATGCACTGCATACCTGAGAAAAGGGACAACACATAATACATAGAATATTGTCATTCCAACTAAAATATCACTTAATGTCTGTAAAACTTTCTTTGTTATACTTCTGGTAATTGTGCTTTGCAGAGGATGAATTCATAGTTTTCACTTGGGGGCAGGGCAGGTATAACAAATACTGGATAGTTGAAACTGATTTAAATTGTCTTAGGTTTTGTTTTCTGTCACTTTCCAGCTGACTTGCCGTTGCACAATGGCTTAAAAATAATTTTTAGATTAATTCATTATTGACATTTGAATAGTTGAAAAACTAGTAAGGCTGTTAACCTACAGAGATTTGCCCATCAGTTTGGATCTCACATGAACATCTTGCTCTGACTCTAGTAATTACACTTCAGTGTAATTCTTCTTCCCTTTTTTTTGTTTGTTTCTAAAGCAGAACAGTTTTGTGAAACGCTTTCCACAGGCTTACTTCTTGAGGAAAGGTTGTTCCTACATGAAGCATCAAAGAATTAGATTTAATGAAGACTCTACCAGCAATGATATTGTGCCAAGACTTAATGCAGACACTGTGGCTATATTGTTGTATGTTACCTATTTTTCACTTTTTAAAATTTTTTTATTTTATGCATAAGAGGTTTGGAAAGCTTTAGACAAGCTCCTTCAGAGTAAAGGACATTGTTGTTGAACCAAGGCTAATATAAAATAATCTGAGATCCTGTATAATGTAATGGACGGGAGAACCACAGAAATAATTTCTTCAGTAAGTTGGTCCATGTTACTTTTTACATCTTTTTTTTATAATTTGGGGGTTCAGATGGAGAGCAATACATCTGGGCTTTGTTTGCTTTTAATTCTCATCACATTTAATAAGCTCAGAAAAATAAGGTAAATATCCAGCTGGTGAGGAAGAGAGCGGAGATATGGTAAGGTGGATCTCTGCTTGCTATAGAGGTATTAAAGGCAGTAAAATAATTTTAGTACTAAATTTTAATGTTCAAATTTGGAATCACCCTGAATGTGTTTTCTTTTTTGCAGTACAAGCCTGTTCTGTGGAGAATGAAGAAAATACAGTCGGTATGGAAGTAAACATACTGTGACATTCCCATGAAATGTGAAGTATAAACATATTACTGTTAATAGCCATTTCTCTATAACATCTGGTTCCTTATCTTGACTTGAATTCATGTAATTTAAGGTCTTGACATCATGTCCAGAAACAAATGTCTTCCTTTAGATTTTAATTAATAATTAATTTTTATGGTAGGCTTATGTCTGTGCATCACTGAATAATTTACAGTGTGGATAAAAACAAGTATGGTCAAGTATGACTATTTATCTCCCAATAAGTTCATATGTGTGTGTGTGTATGTGTCTCTCCTAAAATTTGCAGCTTCTATTTCCTTTGCAGGAAAAGAGAAGAAAATCTAAACAAAGGCTTGGTCTGTGATAGTTGAAACTATGGAGAAGAGCTAACATGGAGGAGAAAACACTTATAATTGGAAGAAAGGGAGGGATGCTAGGCTACAATTTGAGATACAATTTGCTGATTTTACAAGAAAAATAGAAACAACAAAACGTTAACTTTGCAAGGAGGCCCTAGATCTGTATTTGCCAGGGCCCAAATGTAAGGCAAACAGAACAGGTCAAGGAGTCACAGAGTGACAAGTCCTTTGGCATGCACATGCCTCTGAAGTATGTTTGCCATCTAAGTATGTGTAGCAAAGGGGTTTGGAGTTCGTTATGAGAGTCAGATGTTAATCTTACTCTCAGCCATATAACAGCATGGTCTGTAGGTAAACTGCATTTTTTATATAGGCTGTGTCTGTACTAGCAAAAACCACAGTACCAGTGAATGTCCTTGGTCACTGGAAATGATCTTCTATACAGTTAAATTATTAGGGTGATCTATGGCACATTTTTGGCTTTGGCAGCTAGCACATTCACAGCTGTGTCTGGACAATATCAGGGAATTGGTAGAGGCCAGAGACCATTATTGATAACCAGTTTGTGTGTGGTTACCATCTATTGCAGAGTTAGAAAGCTTGATATCATGAACACAGATGATTCTGTGCCAGCTCACCTCTGTGCTGGAGAAAAGCCCCAGATGTACTGACAAATTTAATAGATTGAGTGAACAAAGTTGTTGAGATTCTGTTCAGATTCGCAAGACAAAAGGTGACTTGCACTTTTCCATAACTTTGTTAAGGTCCAAGAAACTGCCTTTATTGTTCGCCTGGTAGTGTGACTTTCTCTGAAATGGTATCTTTGAGTTTAAATGCGAGGAAAAAACATCAAGAAGACACATTCCTTACCTGTTCTCACATCAGGATTTCAGCATGTCAGTATTGTCATCTTCTAACCAGAAGATCTTAAATTGTCAGATTTAGAATGACTTTGTGGAGAACAGCTGGCAGACACCAATCATAGTTCACAACTGTACTGTAGTTCATTAGTGAGTGTATTTTTACTCTATTTACTTAAAGCTGACAAAAAAGCTGATACTGACTCTGCTATAGCATCCAAACACATTCCTCATATGGAATCTAACTTCTGTATTTGAACTTCAAAGAAAGATCTAATCTAGATTTTAGAATTTTTAATATATATTTTAATATGAAAGATATGCTTGTTCATTATCTGTTTAACAACACAACAGGCCTGGTCAATCCTCTCCAATCATAAGTGGGAATATTCTTTTTTACAAGTGTAATAAATGTGTCAGGAAGACTTTCCTATTGTAAAGTAGATGTTTCTTTGTTTCTTCATATAAAAAACTCTACAGGCTTTGAGACAGGAACAGTCCAATGAGTTACCAGGGCTATCGTACTCCTGAGGCATCCTACAGTTTGTCTTGTTAAGAGGAATCCTGGCCATGTACACACAAAAGCTTGTAGAAAAAGAAGTCCAGAAAAGACAATTCTGTCCCATTCTGAGTAATGAGTCAACCCTTCTTACTCTCACAGGTAATCAGGATCACATTTATGTCACATTTAGCTATACAAAAAACAACTGAAATACAAAATAAGTACCTCAGCAAGATACTTCACTTAAATCACAGGGCTTTTACTGCAGCTTAACAAAAAGTTTGGAAAGTTTAAAAAGAGATGTATCATGGGAAAAGATAATAATTTGGGTTGAGCAGAAGTAAAGACTAAATACAACCACTTTTTTAGCTAGCACACCTTGCTCATCACCATAGTTTTTAAGCATAGTTAGAGACATAAGTATTGCTCCCTTCTCTGTTCATAGTAATTATTATTTTTTGAGAATTAAATAATTTTCACAGAAGCTTGAGTCAAACCAATGATCAAAACACAGATCAGTAAAAATACTTTGTAATGCATGAGGTGTTCCTAGATGTTGCTGCAGTAACTTTAAGACACTAATGTCTCAATGTCTTTGCAATACATGCAACATAATAGTTGATTGATTGACTTTCCAAATGGGACACCGAAAAGATATGACATAGACTCCTTTATCAGTTAGCTGATTCAGATTTCATGTCTAAAAATCAAACCTGGTTTCATTAAACTGTTATTGGGGTTGGAAAAGTGACACTAGAAAGAGTGCCATTGGGATCCACGTTCACAGTCTCTCAGTTATTTCACAGGAGGTCTGTTCCCTTTTTCCTAATTGCTAGTTCTACTGAACATTCCACTGAGATCAGAAATTCAAGCTCTTTCTATTCACCATCATGCGAAATACAGAAATCATGCACACAGAAAGTACTTAAACAAGCATGCACAAGAAAGAAGCCTGTACATTTTACCAGTGTGGATTCTTATTAACAAAAAATGGCAGCTCTGTAGACTTATTTAGCCATAAAGAAAAGCAGTAATGAGTATCTTAGTATCTAGATATACTTGTCTTTGCTAAAACTCTGTCAATTGCAAAATTATCACAGATACAGAATCTAGTTTTCAGTGTAGTTTACAGAGCAGTTAGGTATTCATTTAGTAATTACTTACATAGGCCTTTTAGTAAGCTCAACAGAATTCCTGGGAGTGGTCTTGGAGCCGAGTATAGAAATGTCTACCACACACAATGAAGCATGGGAAAGATGTCCTCAGGTTACCACTAACTAACTAAGCTGATAAATTCATACAGTGTATTACAGCATTCTGCAGATATCCCTGTCACTTTAACATAGTCTGCTGTCTTCTTTTCCCTCTCTGGTTGCTTCTTCCTCTTCCCCAGCCTCATAAAATAATTACCATTGAAATAGCAGCCAGAAAAGCAGGGAGCATATATTTTCTTGACTCTGGAAAAGTGGGACCATTGAATCTTTCTTGTTCTTACAGTTAGTTGCTCTAAACAATTGTCTATTTTGCCTATGGCTTTATCTACTTGTTAATAAGTTCTGCTGAGGTGGCACCAGAGAAGCCTTTAGAGAACCAGCTTTGAAGTTCTTCCGTTGTCCTCTGTGACACTTGTGGTTGTTTAAGCACATAATCTTTACAAATGCTCAAGCAGAATGCACTTGTGCTATGACAGAGAAAAAGACTTCAAAATAATTTATTCCCGCTCCTATATTTTCTTGAGAAATTAATGGGACGAAGCTGTGAAAAAAGTACAACGGTGGGATTTAGTTCCTTTCTTCTCCTACCCTGTCATCCTATTCCCACTTTTATGATAAAATTTCATACACTCATAGGTAAGAAGCATACTCGTCAGGAGAAGAGGAGAGTGTGTTTATTCTTTTGAGCTTGAAACTATCCTAGTCCTAAGAATATGTTAATGTTGTAAAGTGGCATATGTTTGCCACCGCCTTAAAAAACTGCTATTCTTCTCTCCCCAGGAAGAAGAAAGAAATGTTTCTTTAGAATCAATTTTTTTTGAACTCCCAAACTCCAGAAGTATTCTGATACTAGCTCAGCCTGTAGGAAACTGGTTGTGTGAGGAAGACTCACTGTCTGTTTTGCCGAGCTGGGGATTTTTGTGGGTGATTGAAAAAATTTAGCAGACCTGCCAATGGTGATTTTGCTCTGAAATCTCTGAAAGGAAATACTTGTCTCGCATTTTTTTTTCATTACCTTTCTCTATATTCTTGTTCTGAGTACTGGGTAGATTGTCTTAGTGTTGACTGAATCTCTTTTGAGTCATGACTTACTCTGACATGGTCTCTAGTTTAAGACAAAAGTACCTTTTGGGAATTTTAATGAAATAGTCATTTATTCTCCATTTATGATCTTCTTCTTTATTTTGCTCATAATTTCCATTACAACATATGCAGTTTCTGCTTGGTACTTGTGTATTAAAGTAGCCCTTATGTTATGATGTTTTCATCCACTGAGATTTTATAGGAGCAAGAGGAATAGGGAACTAGAGGCTGATCCATAATTCTATGTTGCTTGAAAGCCAGTTCTTTCCTGCTTAATAGCAAGCAGATGGTTAACTTCCCTTTTAATGTTTTATTTTCTTGTGCATGTTTATGTGCTAATACACATTATAAGGCAATATCCAGGTGCTTACTCTCTGCAGAACAGAATGACAGAGCGCATATTTGTATGTACTATCTTCCTTTTTTCTAATATCATCTGACTTCTTTCTAATTTGATTATTTTTAATTAGTTTTTCTGAATTTAATTGCTAGTTCTGCTATGTTTGACTGCTCTGTGAACACAGACCTAATCTTATGGATCCAGTGGTGAAATGATGCTTAATTTTAATAACGCAAGGTCAAAACATTGTTAGTTTCTGTTATTAGAATATTGAATGTACAACAAAATTCAACAAAATCCATACAGATTTTGTCACTTCTACCTTCTTACTAGGTTTTCCTGCTTTTTAGGCAGCAAAATTAGCAAGCTAATTTTTGGAAAATGGTGATCCTATGTGGATTGGCCAGTTTGTGAAATACAACAAAAAAATCTTTCTACAAATACATTAACAAAAAAAAAATAAAAATGAGGGACAAGGAGAATCTCCATCCTCAAATGAATCCATGGGGGAAAATGGTGTCAAAGAATAAGGCTGAGGTACTTAATGACTTCTTTTCCTCAGCCCTCAATAGTAAGGTCAGATGTTCTCTGGGTACTCAGCCACCTGAGGCAGAAGCCAGGGAAGATGAGCAGAACAAAGCCCCAGTGATCCAAGAGGAAATGGTTAGAGACCTGCTCAGACAATTAAACAGTTACAATATAAACATCTATGGGGCTGGATGGGATCCACCCAAGGGTATTGAGGGAGCTGGTGGAGGTGCTCATCAAAATAATTTCCACCATCTACCAGCAGTCCTGGCTGACTGGGGAAGTTCCACTTGACTGGAGGCTGGCAAATGTTACACTCATTTACAAGAAGGGTCAGAGGGAGGGTCTGGGGAACTACAAGCCTGTCAGTCTGACCTCAGTGCTGGGGAAAAGTTTTCAGGCACTAGAACAGTCTGCCCAGGGAAGTGTCACCATCCCTGGAGATATTTAAAAGAAAGTCACACGAGGTGCTTGGAGGTATGGTTTAGTTGTGGACAGGTATGGTGGGACTCAATGATCTCAAAGGTCTTTTCCAATCAAACAATTCTATTACTGTATGATTCTATGATTTATTACTATTGTTATTTTTATACAATAAAGCTCTGGAAAACAGCATCTGAGCTGCAGCTAGACCTCTTACCTCTCAGTATCTCTTCAACTTCACTTTATGATCCTGTCTCTGAGTTTTCTTAATGTTTCAGGGAGGAAATTTTCTTATCCATTTCTTCACTTAAGAACACGCGAACCATCATTTGCAATATCTGTGATAACTTATGATTCTAATCACTAATGAAGAGGTGCATTACATAGAAGAAAAGATTCAGAAAAGAAAATTGATACAAACATAAATGGACATTTCATAGTCTTGCTACTGGTCCCCTTTCCCTCTCCACATACTGATAACTATTTTGACTTAACACAATCTTCTTTCGTTGTCCTGACAATACCATGGAATCTCTTTCCCCTTAATGTGAATTGCTGCTGTTATTACCTTCTGTCTGCTTGCTGTCTGAACCTAGTATCTGTTTTACAGTGTCTGAAATGAGCTGTCGTTTTTACTGTTCTAACATCTTGTTATTTTCTGGGTTCACCAAAAGCATATTAAGATCTACTTAGAACATTAAAGTTACTGTAACTGTGTTTGCTATCTCACTGCAAGACAGCTGGTAGACAGTATATAATTTTCAAATACTCATATCTTTAATACAACAAAATCTCTTATATTTTCCTTATTTCTATGCCTCGTCTTGACCCTAGCATTTCTGAACCTGGCAAAGATGAAAATTCTTGATGTTCACCGTGTTTTCCTCTGGGAAGCATTCACAGTTTACTTAGAGCAAAAATATTTTTTTTTTTGAATATAGATCAATAAGGATAACTTAGCCAGTGTGATTACTAGATCTATGCTCAGCACAGATATTGCCAAGTAATAGTATTTTGTTGGAGAATGTATTTAAACTGAACATACATTGTGTTATACTGAAGACTGATTAAAACTAATAATAGATTTAAAGGGATCACCCTCCCAGCAACATTAATCATAGTTATTAGCTTTTCATGAAAGTAAACGAGTTTAGTTTAATTTCATTTAAGAATGTGTCTATGATGGTGTTTTAAAAGAATTGTTTCCTGAATATTATCATGCAAAAATTATGGGTCATTTGAAGATACCGATATGCAAAGCTGTCAAATTTCATGGTCCAAATATGCAACGTTAAGTTTTACATTATCAGGAGGAATATTCCTACCAAAGTTCAACCAAATCTGGATGACAATTTTTCTTTTGTTTTACCTTTAAAAAAGAGTATCTTTTTTCAGAACCTCTGCTATTATACATTCTGTTTAAACCAGCATGTGACAAATAAGTGTTTTTATAACAGTACACTTCTGTAGGAAATAATAGCTCTACTTAAACTGAGATTTTTCATGATGAGAGAAGACTGATGTATTAATTACAAACAATAAAAATATGAATTATTGGGGTGTAATAAAAAAGTATATAATACAATAATTATCTAAATGGTTAACACCCTTACCAAACATCCATTCGACAGTTATTTCTTACAAAGAAAATTGAAGGAAAAGATGGTATTTAACAGTCCATGACTAACAAATGTTGAATCTTAGTTGCAGCCATATGTAGATTGTTATGTACATCATTTATCCACTCTTGATGCTATAAAGCAGATTCTATCAACATCTTACATAAACCAGGAAATATTTCAATAATCAGGGTGGGGTGAAAATTCTAGTATGTTCTGCATCATCCAGCACACAAGGCTTTTGCATATGGGCAATTGAAATCCACTCAAAACAAGGAGATCATAAGGCTCTCAATATTCGAAATGCAAACTATTATTCTAAATTCATTCCCACCTTGTACCTCACATGAAAAATATAAATTGCTACTATTTAAATGTCTTCACACTGACTTTGCAAGGTGGAGTTAACAAGGACACACAGTTCATGTTTCCCAAGTGAAGATGTCTACAAATGGGGTCTTTCTATGCAGCATCTCGTGGAGTCTTGAGCACTTGTGCTCTCAACTGCTAAAAGCTGTAGAGCCAAGCTTACATGCTCCAAGACCCTTGTATGTCCTGATCACTGCAGAGTTCTGTAACAGAGGACTAGTGTTGTGCTAACACCAGATATTCCATAGAAACTGGGTCTGCACCCAGACTTGCCTGCTGAATGACAGTGCCTGTGGTAAGATGAATTTTGCAAGGGCATGTATATTCCTACAGAAAGTCAAATATATATTTTTTTTATTAGATTTATGTTAATAGATTTAGTTATAAAGGCAGCAAGGATTAGTGAGGAATCCCACACATGTAACATAGAACACTCCTGGTGCTGAGACAATTTTGAATTACATATTTCTAAGATAGCTAGTATAATGAAAGCCAGCTTGGATCAGACCCATAAGGAATATCAGATTATTAATGAAACTAAATTTTATAGTAATTTTAATGTTGCATTTAGGAGTAATAGCCATTTCCCTCGAAGAAGAATATGACTTTTCTTTCTGTTGCTGAAAAGAATGATGTAAAGATAAAATTTATCTATATGTTTTAAACATAATCTTGGTGCAAGACTCTGTATATTTGGGCTTTGTCTAGTCTGGTAGCAGCAGAAGTGACAGGAGGAGGAGGTGTGGGAGCAGGCACTATATATCCATTGGCCTGTAAATTCCAAATATGTATCTGACGTCTACCTTGAGACTGTAGCATCTCACAGTCAAATTAAATAGAAATGAAACTTGCTCCCAGCAAACAGTGAAAAAAAATTGAATATAGGAATGCGTGATAATTTTGGCAGATTTTAGAAGCACATGCCTGAAATTGTTGACAGGCTACATGGGAAAAGATGCATAGGGCAACAAAGGTATATTGGTGAGTCGCTGTGTTATTTAGCATCTGTAGATAGAAAATGTAGAAACAGGAAACAGATAAACTAAATGCTTTAATGGGAGTGGTGGCACATATATCTGTATCAATACAAATTATGTAGAGGAGGCAAGGCAGCCTGTAAGTAGTGAGATTAGTTCCTCTTGCCTCCCCTGCTTGTGCTTTCCTTCACTTTTTGTTGATCACATTAATTTCATATTGTCTGCAATACAAACTGTAAATACTTCAGTGCCACTTTTATCTTCATATGGCATCTATGTCTATGGTATCTCAGTCCTCCCTACGACTGCAAATGCCACAGGATACAAAACAAGGTGAATTTTGCAACACTGACCATATTTATTTATTTTCAGCCTTTCAGGTATAGGACAAATCAATTCATTCAGCTGCTTATTGTTTTGTGTTGGCTTTTTTGTGTGCAGATATGGTCTACCTTATTCCAGGCATAACCTGAAAGATGATTCTTTCATGGAATGTCATTAAAATTGACATATTATTTTCCATATGATCCTGTGTGAAAATTTGCTCCAATAAAAGGACTTTACTTGCCTCTATTATCTTTTTTGTAAGCTGGGATGTGCACTTTTCAAAAACAGAGTTTAAGATGTTAAAGTTTAAACCTGTAAGAATGAGAATTGACTGAGAACAACTGTCTCCTCTCTTATTCCATAAATGTGAATGATAATTGATGTTTTTGGGGATAAGGGACTTAACTTAGTGTATTAATGCTCATTTTCCACTATCTCTTTTTATAGGCCAGAAATAATTTGTTTCAACAGATGTTTTGAACTTTTCACATGTAAAATGAACAAATTCAGTGTCAATCCACTAACTTTCTGAGATATAGATTCATGGCAAAAGGGACCTGGAAGCACTACAAATTATATAATAAGACTTTTGTTCTAGAAGATGATATAGAAGCGTACACAGGCCTTCAATCCTGCCCGTTCATCTTATCTTGTTGTTTTTTTTTTTTTCCACAATTCTGGCACTTAAGAAATATCCCTTTCATATTCAGAATTCTTTCCTGCATTGAGAGGGCATCAAGTTTTATGAAAGGCTTCAGTGACTTTCTCAACACAGTAAGGTTTTCTAGAAAACCACTCTATTACAGTGGCCATAAAATTCATCTGTAATCATTGACCACAAGGGAAAAGAAAAACTATTAATCCAGGCTACTGATGCTATCAAATGAGTTATCTGAAGTTCTCAGTGTAACTGAATGCTTAGAGGAGACAGAAAGAGGGAAAAGATACAACTCTTATTTGTGCCTCAAAATTTCTTGTTCAAAGAATCTATCATTCAAGTTTCTGTTTAGCATTCAGTGAAAAACATTGCCCAGATTTTTTTTAAGTAGCTTGAGGGGTTTGAAAAAAATAATTTCATTGTGGTTCACTGCATAAAACAAACCAACACAAGCTCAAGATGAAAGATGTATTACTATAACTTAATAAAACTTACATTAAAAATTATCTAGGTTTTCTAGTGCAATACTTTTACCAAGTGTAAATTCAGATACACCAGATGTTTGCACTTAATATATCATGTTACAGGATTTGCTGCAGCAGAGTACAATTCACTGATTTTTGTGAGAAATTTGTTAGTAACAAAGCTGTAGACTTTAAACTATTTTTGAATAAACTTCCCCAGTAAGATATAAACTCTAATGATCCACAATTTAAATTACTCGTGATGAGTCATGTTTAAATAGGTCCTTATATTGAATCCTTACCTGTTAGCAGAATGGTGACTTTGTCTCGTTGTTTCTGTATTACATTGATAGTGCCTTCCTTGTTAGGGAAGCCATTTAGAGCTTTCTGAAAGGGACCTGGTGATATTCCGTGCAAGTATTGTGTTGAATATGAATATGAACATATGGATGACGCCTGTTAAATTTCACTACAAGTCATCTGGAAGAGAAGACAACGTATGTTTGAATAAACCCGGAATTTGGTTGGCAGCCTACTGTCATTCTAAATCCTAGTCCGTCTGTTGTCTGGGAAGCAGAGAAAGAGGCACATCCCCTGTGCTCAGGAGAACATCTTCACCAAATAGTGCAGAATTATGCTCGGTATGTATCTCCAGATTGCTGAAAGACAGCTTGTTTGACATTCAGGGGGATGAAATAGCACCAAGAAGAGCTTTCTTGAGCTACTTTCATCTTTACCAGCTTGCAATGTCATCATGTATCTCTGGCAAATAGTTTGCATCGGTTCAGTTGACAGGTCTTCATGAATTTTAATATTTAAGCTCCATATTCATGTTAGTAGCATTAATGTTCCCTGAAGCTTTTTCATTCTCAGGAAGAACATGAATATTTCAGAAATTACTTTCCCTGTTTGTTCATGCATATTTCTATGTGCATGTGTTGGTGCACAGGTATAACATTGCTGATACTTAACATTTTTACTAAAATTTAAAATTATTTTTGTCCTGACAAAAGTAAAGCAGAGGCGCTAATTTAGGTCTCCTGTACTCCAAATAGATGGTGTGTATATATATATGTATTTTTTTCCTTTAAAGGACTTGTTTTTTTCCTAGTGTGGAAAAGCTTGTGGATACACATACTGTGTCATATCCAATTCAAATTACAAATCTGAGGGGTGTTCCCCAAAGCTTCAGTGAAATGGCAAAACTTCAGTGGAGCAGAGAGAATGATCTTGGCCCAACATGTAGAGAGAATGCATCCTTGTCAAGAAGAAATGTTTTATACAGAGATATCAAAATGCACAGGCACATGAAAGTAGAAGTTGTTTTCAATGAGCTTTGAGGACAGAAAGATTGGACAAAACAACCATGTTCAAAAATAGGTAATGCATTAAGAAGTACTCACGCTTTTCCTATATTTTGTGTTGAAGAAATCTGGTACATGTTAAGATGACTAGAATTAAAACCATGCTTAATGATGCTTTGCAGCATCAATCATTATGTATAGTCATTGGGGGATCGATTTTAAAGATTTGTGTATATTTTATTATTTTCTTTTCAATACTATTTTCCTTCTTCTTATTATTATTTCATTAAAACAGGTTTAGTTTCAAGCCCACAAGCTTCTCTCTTATTTTGCTTCCCCCTTGCCCTAGGTAGGGAGAAGAGCAGGGTCACCACTGCCTGCATTTAGCTGGTGATTTGATGTGGCCAAACTGTGACAAGTGGTCTGCAATGCATGGTCTCAATCATCAGTTGAAATTGTGATTCATCAATCACATTTTCAGATTCTTGTTTTGGTGAAAACAGTAATAAATACCGTTCAGAATGTTGATTTGAGGCAATCACTTATATTTATTTATACCATTTTTGCTGTTGTCCTAAGAATGTGGACCCCTCACTACAAGAAGGATGTTGAGGCTCTGGAGCTTGTCCAGAGAAGAGCTGGTGAAGGGGCTGGAGAACAGGCCTTATGAGGAGTGTCTGAGGGAGCTGGTGTTGTTTAGCTCAGAGAAGAGAAGGCTGTGGGGAGACCTCATTGCTCTCTACAACTACCTGGAAGGAGGTTGTAGAGAGGAGGGAGGAGGCCTCTTCTCCCAAGTGACAGGGGACAGGACAAGGGGGAATGGCCTCAAGCCGTGCCAGGGCAGGTTCAGACTAGATATCAGAAAGAGTCATTGAGCACTGGAACAGGCTGCCCAGGGAGGTGGTTGAGTCACCATCCCTGGAGGTATTTAAAAGATGGGTAGATGAGGTGCTCAGGGACATGGTTTAGCAGCAGATAGGAATGATTAGACCCGATGATCCAAGAGGTCTTTTCTAACTTGGTGATTCTATGATTCTATGAATTTTTATATGTAAGAGATGAACATAGCTAGAACAGTAGATCAAAGAAAAATATTGTCAGTGACAAAACAGTGAAAAAACTCGAGATAGTGGGGTTTTTAGATGGATGAATTATAAAATCAGGGGCAGCATGTTGTCATATAATGAATAAAATACCTTAACGACTTAAATGGTACCTAAAAATCTGTTACAAAGAATGAATTTGTGTTTAGCTTTTATGCAGTGCCCTGAAGGGCTAAGACTGTTTTCTAATTAAATCCATAGGTAAAGATTTTAAATAGTTTGCTTCTGCTACATCCTTCAAGGAAGGGAGTAGAACTCAATGCTTCTTCACTCAGTTCCTCTTTTGAAGGAAAAGCAGTTATTCTTTTATTTAACAGTTCATTAGGCAAGATGTACTGGGTGGCTGGAGAATGAGAAGAGTTTAGTAAAAATGGATAAAAGATGAATGCTTCCCACCTCTCTAAGTCCTGACCACTATAGCAGTCAGGCTTTCCCTTCCAGCCCTACAGGTATCATTGGAAAGAGCCCTTTAAAAGAGTGAGAGATGAGCCACCTGGACCTTTAAATTCACCATGACCTGGACCCCTACCCTCAGACATGACCCTCCTGAGTAAAAACTATGGAAATCTAGACGAGTTGGAAAGGGGTTATTATATTTAATAGTTTGTTTTATGGCAGAAATGTCTTTAGAACATATTAAACTGCAAAATGAATGAAAGATGAAATTCTATGGTACATGTCATGCAATGTAATTGACCTGGTTTCAGCTATCATTTTGTAGTATTCCAGAAAAAGAAGTAAAGACTTCAAAACTGAGTTCCTTACAATCATACTTTGATATTCAAACAAAAAAAGTTAGCTCAAATACATTTATGAGCAACTTGTTATTATGTCATATATTCAATGAAAGCATTTTGAACTCTAAAAATGCAAGTCTTTAGGGGGAATAAAACCCAAAACCTGTAGATACACCTGTATGCTACTAACCTGCATGCTACTAACCTGCCTGCTCCCCTTCCCTTCCCTCCCCACTCCCCTCCCATGCTCTTTACTTCTCTTATATTATTTACATTGAACACAACTTTATATATATGTTTTAAATAAGAAACCAGTCAGAAAACAGACCATTTAAGGAGCCAACCTTCTGTTTCCCTCTATTTTCCTCAGTGGAATACCAAGGACCCAACAGACTTTATAGATTATAGTAGGTAGGACACGTAGCTGAATCTTTTACTCATGTAGATCTCTAAACATGGAATAATCATTTTAGTCCATTAAGCACTTAAAATTTAATAGAAATTAATTCTCAGGTCCTGACTGCTTAAAACTGCTGATGTTTGTGCAATAGGAAATATACCTACAGTTACCAAGGTCTTGAAAGGAAAGCAATTATTATAGAGAGCCATGGTATTCTAATAAGAGTCTTCTTGTTTGAGAATATTTTAATAATGCAAAGAATGAAAATGATAATTAATGACAGAGGTTCTAATAGAAATTTTAAATGTCTTACTTTTCAGTAAAGTCTTAGAAAATATCAAAAGACATTGTAGTATTCTTTTCCATCTAGTGTACCAAGATTATCTTTGGTTATCTTGCCACTTAAGACGTTTCCCCCTGCCTTCCATCCTTCTACATTTACGAAGAATGTTAGTTATCAATTCATTTATCAATCTGTTTGTTTTCTTCAGAAGATGAATGGTAAAACTGAGTACATGTAATTTTAATACACAGCATACGCTTAACGTGAACTTATTTTGTGTAAGTTGAGACTTAAATTTCTTCAAAGTAGTTAATGTCTTTATAGTTACTAAAGATTAAGTTATTAAGATACTGCTGAAAGCTTTGCAATTACTTACAATAAACTGCTATCTCAGAAATTACTTTTTATGTGAAACTTGGGGTCCAAAACACAGACTAAAGAACCACAAACTTCCCTGTTCTTCTATTTTATTAGCTTATTTTAGACTTGAATTTTATCAAAATTTTATTCTCTTCCATATCTACTTTTGTTATCCATTTATTTAAATATTTTTGTTGATATTTTCTGTTTTGTTGTTTTCTTCTCTAAATGAATGCATAATAATGGAATTATATATGCAAATATAATAATATCTACATTTAAAATCTTGTAGTGTTCTTTTTTTGCTGTGAATTAAGACCACGGAAAACAAGTGAGTCTAAGATACGTCACTAGGATTTTCCAGGAAGTAGAAAAAAATCTTAATCTTTGAAAAAAATAAATTCCTCAGTCTTAGAATCTTTTCATACTTGTTCTTGAGAATTGCTTTGCATTTTATTTGTTCTATTAGTTTGTGAACTATGTTCTAGCAGAGGTATCCTGCTTGTGAACACAATCCTAGAAGGGAATAATAGGAGTTCAAAAATTATGGATATGATAAAGTGTGGTTACCTATAGCAATAAAAATATCATTTATACAAGCTAATAATTGTATTTCGTCTCCTAATACAAACATTGTTCTGTGAAAGAAACTATATATGCAACAATTTTCTTGTGCAATTTATCTTTGAAAATTTGGAAAAATGACTCATTCTACACTTTTTTCTCTTCCTCATGAATCTAGCTTTGCATTACCCTATGCATTAGGCACTGTGAGAATTATCTGACTCAGAACTAGTGGCTGCTAATTAAATTGCAGCCATTTCTGATTTCCTAGGAGGAGAAAACTCACCTGAAGTGAAGAAAGACTTCTGCTCCTATCTTTCTGAGTAAACAGGCAGTTGAGTACATTATCATTCCTTAATGGAACAGGACAAAAGCAGTACTGAGGAACAGGTAGTTAAATAAGCCTCAGATGAGTAAAAGCTCCAACAGTGATGAATTATATAATAATTTCTGTCTACAGTAAATATGTTTGTTACAAATCTAAAGTTTATGAATAATGGCTTAATTTTGAAGTAATTAGAATTCTATGTCATTAACAGCAGGAAGTCTAGATAATATTATTTTAGAATGAAATATCTAGGAAAAGGCATTTCTGTTTCTATGACAATTATGTTTATGATTAATGATAGAAATGACAACTTGCAATATAAATACAATGCAGCAAAAATTAACTGTATCGATCATGAATGACAGTATGAAAACTACAGCAAGCCAGTAAGCATTGGTAAAGAAGAGCTCAATAATCTTTTTTTTGTTTCATACTGAAATACCCTCATCTCTTTCCATTATTTTTGAGATGTAAGATTTCAGGTTGCTTTATACCAGACTCTTGGCATGAAATACTGGAGATGATTAGGTGCAAAACAAAGTTATATAGTGTAGGCCAGTCAAACATTGGTTTGTGGAATGCTAGAGCATTACCTTGACAGGGTCAGTTGTGTCATTGTAATACATCTGTAGAACACAGCAATTGAGTTTTATTAACACAACAGTTATTAAAGTCAATTCTCTTTTCTGTGGGCTAATAAGTGTTGGAATATCTTAGGTAATACAGAAGTCTTTACAAAAAAGGTATAACTGCTTTTGGGGTTGACCTGAATTTGCTTCTAGATACCCCTACACTCCTGATTCCATGAAGAATTATTTGCTCATGTGTTGCTTCATGTGAACTGCTTCTGTGCCCAAGAAGCACCATGCTTCTGTGTTTGAACTAAAACAATTTCTATCAACTGGTGATTTTTGATTATGGCAGTGGAAAGTCTCTAGAGATACACAACAAGGAGTCTGTTGGCAGGCCTAGCAGGACATGCCATAACTGATAAGCCACATCAGATCAAGCATGAGACTGTAAAATTCTATCTTTGATTAAAAAAATCCCATAGCAAACTGTAGACCATGTCACAGAAGCTGAAGAGCAGTCATGTTCCAGATGGACTATACCTTGTGCACTGCTCTCTCCTCTTCCTGCTACACCTATAGATAATTAAGGTAGAGGCAGACACCTTCCCCTTCCTTCAGTTTATACCTTCATTAACAATGTAGGGCATTTGCATACAACAGTGAGTAGGTATGGGACTGTTCAGCCAAACTCATCTGCATAATTAGAGCTAAACTGACTAACATACTTTAGGAATTGTAGATGGGGGAAACAGATATTTGTCAAATCATAGAATCATAGAACAGTTTGGGTTGGAAGGGACCTTAAAGATCATCTAATTCCAACCGCCCTGTCATGGGCAGGGACACCTCCTACTAGATCAGGCTGCCCAAGGCCCCATCCAACCTGGCCTTGAACACCTCCAGGGATGGGGCAGCCACAACTTCCCTGGGCGACCTATGCCAGTGCCTCACCACTTTAACTGTGAAGAATGTCTAGTCTAAACCTGCTCCTCTCTGATTTATAGCCATTCCTCCTAGTCCTATCACTACATGCCTTTGTAAATAAGTCCCTCCCCAGCTTTCTTTTATGCCCCCTTTTTTATGCCTCCTGAAAGGTCACTACGAGGTGTCCTTGGAGACTTTTCTTCTCCAGGCTGAACAACCCCAGCTCTCTCAGCCTGTCCTTGTATGGGAGGTGCTCCAAACTTCAGATCATCTTTGAAGCAGTCCCCTGGACCCCTTCCAACAGTTCCATATCTCTCTTACACTGGGGATTCCAGAACTGGACATAGTAGTCCAGGTGGGGTCTCATGAGAGTGGAGCAGAGGGGTAGAATCACCTCCCTCTAACTGCTGGCCACGCTTCTTTTGATGCAGCCCTGCACACAGCTGGCCTTCTGGGCTGCGATCGCACACTGCTGGCTCATGTCAAGCTTCTCATCGACCAGCACCTCCAAGTCCTTCTCTGCAGGGCTGCTCTCATTGCTCAGAGCTCATTGCTCTCTACAAGACCTCATTGCTCTTTACAACTACCTGAAAGGAGGCTGTAGAGAGGAGGGTGATGGCCTCTTCTCCCAAGTGACAGGGGACAGGACAAGAGGGAATGGCCTCAAGCTCCGCCAGGGGAGGTTTAGGCTGGACATTAGGAAAAAATTCTTCACAGAAAGGGTCATTGGGCACTGGAACAGGCTGCCCAGGGAGGTGGTTGATTCACCTTCCCCAGAGGTGTTTAAGGCACGGGTGGATGAGGTGCTAAGGGGCATGGTTTAGTGTTTGATGGGAATGGTTGGACTCGATGATCCGGTGGGTCTCTTCCAACCTGGTTATTCTATGATTCTATGATTCTCCATCACATAATCCCCCATCTTGTACTGAATAAAGGGGATTGCCCCGACACAGTTGGAGGACCTTGCACTTGGCCCTGTTGAAACTCATGAGTTTCACATAGGCCCACTTCTCCAGCGTGTCCAGGTCCCTCTGGATGACATTCCATCATTCTGGTGTGACTACTACACTGCTCAGCTCAGTGTCATCTGAAAACTTGCTGAAGGGTCAGTCTATCTTGCTGTCTATACCACATTGATGAAAATATTAAGTAGCACTTGACGTTCCTGAGGTCCACGACCACTAGTCTTGGATCTTCATCTGGATGTTGAGCTGTTGATCACTACTCTTTGAATGTGACTATCCAACCAATTCCTTATCCATAGAACAGTGCACCTATCTAATCCATATCTCTCTAATTTAGAGAGAAGGATGTTGGAGGGGACTGTGTCAAAGGCTTTACAGAAGTCCAGATAGATTACATCCGCTGCTTTTCCCATGTCCACTGCTGTGGTTACTCCATTATAGAAAGCCACTAGGTTGATCAGGCAGGACTTGCTTTTGGTGAAGCCATGCTGGCCACCTCTAATCACCTCCCTGTCCTCCGTGTGCTTTAGTATGGCTTCTAGATGGATCTATCCCACGATCTTTCCAGGCACAGAGATGTGGCTGACAGGTCCTTAGTTCCTAGGGTCATCTTTTCTACCCTTTTTAAAAATGAGCACAATGTTGCCCTTCTTCCAGTCACCAGAGACTTCTCCTGACTGCCAGGACTTTTCAAATATCACAGAGAGTGTCTTGGCAACCACACCAGCCAATTCCCTCAGGACTCTGGGATGCATCTCTTTAGGTAGTATGTGTTCAGGTTCCTCAGGTGGCCTGGAACTCTATCTTCCCCTACAGTGTCAGGGCTTATACTCTTCTGGTCTCCATCTTGCTTTTCTTGACACAAGAGGAGTGAGGAGAGAGGTTGCCAAAGGAAGACTGAGGCAAAAATGTTGTTGAATACCTCAGCCTTCTCCTCATCTATTGATACAAGGTCACCATTTTCATTCATCAGTTGGGGTACACTTTCCTTAACCTTCCTTTTCTGGCTAACATACCTTTAGAAGACCTTTTTGTTAGTCTCACTTCCCTTGCCAAGTTCAGTTCAAGCTGCACCATGGCTTTTCTGACCCCATCCCTACATAACCAGGCAGTGACCCTATACTCTTCCCAAGTTACCTGTCGCTGCTTACACTGCCCGTGCAGTTCTTTCTTAGTTTTCAGTTTGACCAGCAGGTCTCGACTCAGCCACACTGGTTTCTTTCCTTCCCTGCCTGATTTCTTACATGAGGGGATTGAGAGCTCTTGTGCCTTATGGAAAGCATCCTTAAATATTTGCCAGCTTTGTCCTGCTCCCTTGTACCTGAGGACCATGTCCTGGGGGTCCTACTGACTGACTCCTTGAACAGCTGGAAGTCTGCTTTTCTGAAATTTCCTGGCTATACTCCTTGCCTATCCCATATCCCTCAGGACCTTGAACCCCACCAATGTATGATCACCACAGCCTCTGATCCTGATATCACTAATGAGCTCACTTCACAGAATCACAGAATCACTAGGTTGGATAAGACCCACTGTATCATCGAGTCCAACCTATCTGCCACGAAACCATGCCCCTTAGCACCTCATCCACCCGTGCCTTAAACACTTCCAGGGAAGGTGACTCAACCACCTCCCTGGGCAGCCTCTGCCAGTGCCCAATGATTCTTTCTGTGAGAATTTTTTTCCTGATGTCAAGCCAGAACCTCTCCTGCCGGAGCTTGAGGCCATTCCCCCTTGTCCTATTCCCTGTCACTTGGGAGAAGAGGCCAGCTCCCTCCTCTCCACAATCTCCTTTCAGGTAGTTGTAGAGAGCAATAAAGTCTCCCCTCAGCCTCCTCCAGGCTAAACAACCCCAGCTCTTTCAGCTGCTCCTTGTAAGACTTATTCTCCAGCCCCTCCACCAGCTTCATTGCTCTTCTCTGGAAAAGCTCCGGAGCCTCAACATCCTTCTTCTGGTGAGGGGCCTAGATCTGAACACAGTACTGGTTACTATCACATCTGGTTTTGCATCCCCTCAGGCAGGGGTGTCCATTACCTGGGTTAAGAAATCATCTTCAATGCACTTTAGGAGTCTCCTGCATTCCTATCAATCAGAACTTTTACGTTTTAGAACTGAAGTTTTAAAATGTCTGAAGATGTTTTTTTAATCTTACACCACAACAGACCTTTTCATAATAGAGGTTCTTGACAGAATGTCTTTATTGAATTGCTTTTCACAGTACGGTTTCCTATCAGTATTCATCATCTTAACGGAATGCATTGATCTTACTTTTCTTTGTTAAAATGCTTGGTGCCTTCCATTTGTGATTTTACAGGCAGACTTTATAGGTAAGTAAGTACTGAGTACTCTGTGTCATGAAACAGATATAGAACTCTGATATACCTGGTTCCTCTTGCTGCAATAGGTTTGTTTGTTTCTTTGCTGAAGACTTTGTTGAGCATTATTGTCTGCCTCTCCTTGTGTTTTGTTCCTGTTCTTAATGTCTTCATAAATCCATCTATTATCACTTAGACATTTCCCTGCTAGATCTGTGTTAATAAGTTTATCAACCTAAACCTTCAAGTAAGAGAAAAAAACACAAGAACTCTGAAAAAAGCAAAAGTTTTATGGAAAGCTGAATACTATCCCACAGGTTTTTCTTGATAGTTTCCAAATATTATAAATGTATACTTATGAAAACATGAACAGTTCATTGAACAGTGCATAAAATTAGAAAATAAGATTGATTTTCTTAAGTTTCTTTCCTCATTTGCAGAATTTATTTACAACATTTTCTTCAGAATTTTTGAGAAAATATTTTGCATTCAGCTTCAACCAAGAAGCCTGGGTTGCACAGGTTCCTCTGAGTTCCCTCGGGTATCCTTCTCAAGATAGGTCTAGTCCTTTACTTTACTTTTTATAACTTGCCCTTTCCCTGAGATTCCTTCAAACCAGCATATTCTTATTTTTACCACCCTCTTGCAGAAACCTCAAATGTCATCCCGCTACCATCCAAGCAAGAGGAATCATGGCAAAACACATGCTGGTTAATTAGCAGGCCACTCAGACAACATTGATGGCTGTTACATTTATACTGCAATTTTGAAATCATACTGTAAACTAATACAGGGCTCATTCATTTTGTATTCTTGAGGAGTCCCAGATTTTTATTAAAATTGTGGAAATACAATATTTCTGATAGTTAAATGTGGCTTTGGTCAGTTAGCTTCTGAAGTGGGCAACAAGCAAACAACAGAAGGGTTCACTAACTATGAAAATAAATTAAAAGTATTATGTACATGGGATTAAGACTCCTTCTACACTTAAACTTTCTGACACTGTTGGAAGTGGCTCCAATTCCACCTGAGATTTTGTTTTTGAAAAAACAGCTAAGGAGATTGATTGCAGTAATGAAAAGGGTAAGCCCTCATAGGCATTCAGAAAAAGCCTGCTGTTCAATGAAGGCTTCTGCATTCTGAAGATGTTCAATAAACAACGAATACTCTTAAGTGCCTACGCTGCAATCGGACACTCTAATAGGAAATAACTATTCATGAACATTTTGTAATTATTTTCTCTATGAGAGTCCTGGCTTATTTAATTTGTCAGTCATAAGACCATTTATAGCACCTATCACACTAAGATTTCTGTGCCCAGCTAGCTAGGAATATATTATTCGACTTTGGGGTTCCTCTTCAATCATATGTTGAATAGTCTGTACCTTCCATAAATACTCACATGGTGCAAGAATGAATACAGGTTTATGCTATTTGCCATTTGCCTTGAGATTATTCTCCTTTGTTTGTGCCACAGAGATGAAGAAAAGATCTTGTCTTTACTTTGCACACAGTACTGTCCCACTGTTTTTCAATTACGCTTATCATAAATAAAATAAAGAAACAGCAAGATGCTTAAGAACCTAAACAACTAACTTGCTTAAAGAAAATCTTTAAAGGCAAATAGTACTCTTTTAATAAAAGAAATATCAAACCAAAAAAAACCTCAAAAACTTTTTTTTTTTTTGAAAAGCAGCTTTTCTGTAAACCAGGGGGTCTGGCTGTCATAAAAGGTGGTGATGAGAAAGGGAGGCATGTCAAGTTTCAGATCAGGAGATGTGAGAGGTGGTCAAAAGATCACCTCAAAGCCAAATTATGTACTCTTGCTGTCAGAGAAAATGTAAATATATATGGACACAGGCATCACCTGCGGGAAACCTATGTGAGACCTTAATGAATTCTGCACATAGTATCTTTACTAGCAGGAATTTCTGTTAACAGTTTCTGCTTGTATTTTGCACACACTAAATGATACAACAGGTTTATATAATATCCTACTGAATGCATTTTTTTTCCATTTAAATGTTTTAGTGATTACTAAACTTGTTTAAAATATGTATTACAATTAAAAAATCATCTCTTGAGCAGTACCTTTAAAATAAATGGTAATTACTGCGTTGATGGCACAGTTTTAGACCTACATAAAGACTGTTCACTATACATGCAGTTAAGTATATAGGAATATAGATAGGACTAACAAATGCAGAGTTCATCATCATCACAGAAAGGATGAATGAGTTTAAACCTGTGTTTACACAATATCCATCAATCACTGTTCTTTCTTAATAGTTAACTTCAATGGAATTATAGATGCTAAGTAAAGAAATAATCACCAGAACACAATTTTTAGTGTAAAGATCTTGCAATGCAAGATATGATCACTTCCTGCTCAATTCTGTGAAAGTTTTTTAGTTTTCAGGTTTCTAGCACAGTCACTGTGTTTGAATTTTTATTTCTGTTTTCTGGTGATCATCTGCATGCGACTGACAGCTCACCTGAAAAAGTATCCTCTAGAACAAATGGGAAGAAAATTGTAAAACAAATAGGACAAAAACCTACAAAAAGGCAAAGGTAAATTTGCAGTCTCAGCAGATCAATATTTCTGTATGGAGTTCTATTAACAAGAAAACCTTTGCAATTATAAAAATGTTAGAGCAAACACTATCTTAATAAACTTATCATCTCTTGAACTAAAGGTTATAGTAAAAGCAAAGGGAAAACATCAAGTTCAAAATTCACAGCATCAAGAGAAGAAAGTAATCTTGCAGCCTACAAGAGAGTTTAAATTTCCACAGCTCAGTTTTGGTCCAATGCCTACGTGCAATTCTGCTTCACGTCTGATTTTCACTTTAAAATTTGCAGCCTGCTGTCATATAAAAATTCCTTGCTACAGTCTCATATGCATACTGTTTTCAATTCTTACTTTGGAGATACTTCTTCCTTGGGTTACATCATCAGAAGACTTTCAAGCTAATGTTCAATACAGAGTGACTAATATGGGGGGGAAAAAAAAAAAAAGAGTGACCTAATCAAAATGACTGGGTACACAGTCCTAGAAAAGCATATTTGCTGTAGAGAAGAATATGTTATCCTTTATACTCACAACTTTTGGACTTAGGGTTGTGGTCTTCCAAGCAATTTCCCTGGACTCCACTCTCTTTCCATTCCCTAACCAAAAAAGTCTCATAAAGACAGCTCAAGCTGTCACATGTAAATTATTTTTTTTTCATGAACATATAATGAAACTCATAACTTTTCAAATCCAAAAATTCGGAGGAAGTTTAGAGGACCACTGAGAAAACTATTAATTTGAAGGAAAATGAGAAAATAATGATGTTAATTCTGGAATGACTGTAAATTGAACATTTAGTTCAGAATCTGCAATTTAACATTGGTTCATAAACTATCCTTGCAACAACAGGTCATTCTCAAATCTGATGAACCTCCTTGCAGTAACAGAAGAGGGAGGTACTGGAGGAAGTGGGAATGGAGGATGCTGAACCACACAGAATCCATCATAGAAAGAATGATAAGCATGACTTAGGGAAAAGGAGAAAGGTACAAATAGCAAGAGTGAATGGAAACTGTAAATGGAAAGTGAGCATTACAATCTTAGATTATGTCATTAATGTCTGACTTACAGGAAAATGATTGTAGCTTATCTAAGCTGACTGCCAAGTCCTTCTCAAATGGTATTTTGCAGCCAAATATTTGATTATTCTATGTAGGAATATAGAACAATATTTTTATGTATATGTTATGGATATATACTTTCACAGGTGCTGCTTTCTGCCAGACAGACCCTTAGTACCATATTTCAGTGTCGTAGGCTTTTGAGAGAACACAACAGTGATATGGGTAAAAAAATTCAATCAAATTTCAATGGAACGTAGCACTGTATTACACTCTAACCGCTAGCTCAGACAGACTAAATTGCATGACAAAAGCCTGAACTAGATTCTGAGTAGCTGAGAATTAATCCAGTCAAAAAGCCACTTCTCCACTCAAAAAGCCACATGACATCTCATGGCAAAACTCTCCTTTGCCTGCAGTCTTACTATAATCTGGTTTGGAAGTCCTGAGGAGTGGTCTTCCAGGAAGCAAGATACCTAATATCCCTAATATGTCTTGACTTTGTCCTGAGTGACCTTAGGAAGAGGAAACCCATAGAGAAAGCTCTTCAGGACCACCAAGAGGTGCAACATACTAGCATCATGCTTGAGTGCAACTGGAGAGTGCTGTCTGTGGCAAATAGTCTGCTGCTGTGCCTGAGACACTGCTTGCAGATCTGTTGCCTTAATGGAGAAAAAGACTAGCCTTGAAGCAGCTTTAGGATAACCTCTGAAAGACCGTAAAGAGATATTTGAGAGCCACTATGAATCTCCTGTTGTAAACCTACCTCTGCTCACATACTATTTTGTTTTTACAAAGAGTCATAAAAGCAGTTTCAAAGATGGTGAATTTGTCTTCTCCAAAAAAATACCACAAGGATTGATAGTTATTCTCACAAAGGACAAAGACAGTCAGATGAGAAAAGTAAAAAATATTGTAAGTTTTGCTTTAATTCTTTGTTAAAGCCCTTTGGGTTTCAGCTGTGTGTTTTTTAATGTATATCTTGTTTCCCAATTCTTTCTTGACTTCAGCTGCTCTGAGCAATGTTCCCTGTATCCAAAACAATTCAATGAGATTCCTCACCTTCCTCAAGATTATATTGAGTTTCTCCCAGCCCCTTTTCTTAATTTCTTTTTGTTTTCTGCCCCTCACCATCCTTCCTTTCTGACTTTCATCTGGCATTTCTTCAAGGTCTTTCCTCACAACCGTCCACAATTAAACACAATCAGTCTATATTAGTCTCCTTCAAAACCTCTCACTATACCAACTTTTTCTGTAGCCTCATTCCATTTTCATTTATTTCTTGGCTATTCCTCCAGGTTCCCCTCTTCCACCAACACAATCAGTTCCACGACTTCCCCTTCCTTTCCAAGTTCTGTAATTAAAACCAGTGTACTATTATACAGAAAGAAAAATAGAAACACATTCATACGCACAAATTCAGTCACAACAGAAGACATAGACAAGCTAAAAAAAAAAATAATGGAAGCACTCCTGTTGGTCAAAATATTTCTTGGTCGAAGCTATTTTAGTTAATATAATTTTTAAAACAAATTAAGAAAATAATACTTAAAATAGTCATTGCATATCTCCATAATCTGTAACCAGAGAGCCAAAGTGAAATATGTAAAAGTCTTTCAGTGTTCTCAGTACCCAAAATGCTTATTGGCTTTAATGAAAGTTCTTTTTCCTCAGCTCTGAAATCAAAGGGATATAATATTGTACTGCATATTGCCCTACTTTTCATACTGGTATTCATGTTTCCCAGTTTAGCAAAGTGCTTGCTCTTGTCAACTTCCTGGGACTTGGGTAGATACTGCAGCTGCTCAGTCACTTGTAAAATGGTATTTCAAATTGGCAGAGGAATTAATGAATATTTATAACATTCACCTGTGTTTAAATTTGGATATCATGTTACTTGCTGTGTATTCTTGCACAATAGATTGTCATCAGTTACTCGGAACTCTGGCAAACACAAAGGGCATTTGTTGTAAATGAATTTAAATGTAAATTGTTACAGAGAAAATTATTTCTCTTCCTGTTAATTTTTCAACTCAGAACTGGAATGTTCAGAAGTTGTAATAAAAATTTTTTCCCCAAGTACTCTTGGAAACATGTTATTAAAATGAAGCATACGTGAATATTCATGAAGAAAATGAGAAAAAGTTCTTCTTATTCAGAAAAAAAAGATCTGAGGTGATTTTCTGCCATTTCAAAGGACTCTTTCCAAAGTACCTATTCACAGTCATGTACCTCAACCACTCATCTTCTTAACTTATACTTACTGTACCTCAGTGTCTATTGGCTGAGCACAAATGCTTTTCTATCCTTATAGATATTAAGCAACTTTTAAGCTCAGAAAGTGCCACACCAAGTCTTAAATACAGTGGTTTTGAAACTACCATCAATTCAATAATTTCATATACTATACACACACACACACACACACACACAACCTTAAGGAAGCCACTTTCTACAGAAAGGTGTCATCACAGATATTCACCCCCTCCTTATGTGCTGCTGTGTAATATCTGTGCTAACACAGAGAATTCCAGTCTTTTCTGTAGGAAGCTGCATTGTAGTGATGGATGAAAACACTGTGCTTTATTTACAAGAACAGTCTTTCTTCTTTCATGTAAGTAAGTACCTTTCCTAAAGTTCTGAAACATGCAGTACAGTACAAACTGATGCTCTTCTTTGTCAACACATTAGTAAACATAACACTAAAGTGACTGAAGATTTGCTTCAAGCTGGGTTTTTCTATCCCAAGACTATCTCTTCCTTTCCCTATCCTGAATCAAGGTCATGCTTGGCTCACTCTTTTTAGTGAGTTCCCAAACCTGCATAGATGAACCACCTGTTTTGTCATCAATGCTTATTAAGGCTGGAGGAAAAGCCTGCTGAAATGTACTGTCTGATGATAAATACATATCACAACTTTACACTTCTTAGTCTTCCTTCAGTGCTAACGATGTCAAGCCTTGCTGGTTGCTTCTAGTGTTTGCATGCAGCATATCAATGCCAAAATCTAAACAGACTGCATTAGCAGTAATGTTAGTTAAAGTCTGTACATCATTTCATTTTGTGAAACATTTCTTTTTCATGAGGGCAGAAAACTTCAGAAGTCAACACGTAACTGGGCATACTCCTTCCCACAATGAAGGGTAAATTTAATTGCAGACATTATGAAGATTTCCATACTTTTCTCATGGTCTTATTAATTATGTCTTTTACATGTATTGATTTGTGAGATCATAAGGGAATATTCAGTTTGATTTCAGTAGATAAATGTTAGGAAATATGGGGCCATAGCATATTATACCATGGCTTTATGAGAAGCAGGACAATTTTACAATACTACATTTGTCAATAGCATCCTGGCTTGTATCAGAAACACTTGTTGCTTGAGGACAGCAGGAGTAGGGCAGTAATTATGCCCCTGTACTTGGTGCTAGTGAGGCTGCACCTCAAATATTGTGTCCAGTTTTGGACATTAATGTGCTGGAGTGTGCCTAAAGAACGGCAAAATAGCTGGCGAAGGGTCTTGAGTGTAAGTCTTATGAGCAGTGTCCGAGGGAACTGGGATTGTTTAGTCTGGAGAAGAGGAGGTTGAGAGGAGACATAATTGCTCTTTACAGCTACCTGAAAGGAGGTTGTAGAAAGGTGGGTGTTGGTCTCTTCAACTAAGCAATAAGATGAAAGGAAGTGGCCTCAAATTGCCCCAGGGGAGGTTTAGATCAGATATTATAAAACCTGTTTTTAACTGAAAGAGTGGTGAATTACTGGAAGAGGCTGCCCAGGGAAGTGATGGAATCACCTTCCCTGGAGGTGTTAAAAAAAAAAAAATTAGATGTGCCATTTCTGGACATGGTTTAGTGGTCATGGTAATGTTGAGCTGATGATTTGACTGGGTGATCTTAGAAATCTTTTCCAACTTTAATGATTCTATCATTCTGTGATCTCACCAGCAGAAACATAGATACTTTTAGGGTTCAGATAGAATATCAGAACAAGAAGAAAATGTTTGAACTAAGAATTTTAAGAAATAGCATTTTAGCAGAAATCAGTTGCCCAGGCATAAGCAGACATCTATTACCATCTGCAAGGAAGTCCTGACTGCCTTTCTGTTGTTTATGAAGGATGTGAGAACATACATACATGTCATTAGGTGAGTCAGTTTCTTCATGTGTCTTGCATACCCTATGGTGTTTCAGTATGCCTTCATATGTCCATAGTTAGACAAGCAAGTCATGCTTTTCTAAACTAGAGCTGATTACTCCAGTAAAGTTTTGCCAGGTATTCTGGAGAATATTCTCTCTTGATGTATATGTTTAAATATGCAACCTGGCATATAAAATAGCTCCAAACCACTTTTATAATTTTGAAATATCAGATATTGAAATAATTTGGAAATGGAAATTTTTTTCATCTCATTTTCTACTGGAAAGTGAGAAGTGAAAAAAAGAAGTTAAGAGGTGTGAGAAAATAGCACATTAATTTGTAAGTGTTCATGTTGGAAGAGTAACACTTAAAAGGAACACTAGTGCTTTTTCTCATTTGCGGCTGCCCTTTTTAGTAAGAAATCAATATGAACTATCGCTCTGAGGAGGGTGTCCATGCAAACCTTAAACTTATGCAGAAAGTATGAGCTAATTTAGCATTTAGTGATCTCACCCCCTCTGAGTCTGTTCTGAATTGTTTTGGCAGCAGGAGACGTGCCAGTGTAACTCCCAGACAAAGTCAGACACTGATCTAAAACATCAAATGACAAGAAACATTAAGAACAACTTCTGAAAAACACCAGCTTTCCTTATAAAAGGCTTAAAAGGTGCTCTGCAAGGGCAGTTTTACACATTTTTCCTATAGATATGTGATTTTTAGGGCTACTTTAATGGTGTTTTCACATTAATTATGAGACTATGATTTCTATTTTTTACTTAAGAACAAAACACCACCACCTCCTCCTCAATAATCTTGAAAATATCCCCTGAAATGAAAGCTATTCAGAATAAAAATGGGACTGTCTTTTACTGAAGCAATTTTCAGTATAGTTCTGATTTTCTCTATTCTCTGAAATAAGGAGGTCTTTCTACCAGTGACATGGTGAGGAGATGGTTACCATTTTCTGACAAGAAATCCAGAGTGTTTTTCTTTCTTCTTCATCCTGATTTGGGACAAAAAGTAGTACTTCTGTAAAGGCGAACTAATATGGCAACAACAACAAAACCAGGATTCTCATTGTAACATTGCAAATTTTGACAGATTTTGCTTTGAGAGCAGTGCAATATTGATATTGTCCAGGCTGTTGAAACACTGGAAGTATTTCAGAGTTTCCAAAATACATATGCTCCCAGACCTTAGGCAGCACAGACTCCAGTGAGAGAGCTTAATTTCTCTGACACCAGGTAAGCCCCATCCCAGCTGGACAGCTTGTGGAGCAACCAGTTGGAGAGCCTGGGAGGCCCGCATCTCACCAGGTGAGCAGCTGGGAAATCAGATGTCCTGGAAAGATTGGCAGTCCTCTCATAAGGCAGCTAGCTGTCAGGAAAGCTGCCCAGAAGGCAGAGTAGTCAGTCTCACCAACCTACTTCCCTAGATGGTTTTCATCAGCCTTAACAAAAATAATTGTGGGGCTGACACTATTCCATCAGAATGTATATCTATCTTAAGTGATCTCTAATTTGAAGGTTTCTACCTTGCCCCTTCATCCCATCTGTCCCTGGATCTTAATGCTTAACAAGCCCACTATTTGAATATATGAGATTTTGTCAACATTATTACACCTAAGGGGATGAATAACCCTCTCTCATGGTTGTCATATCTCATTATTTCTTCCCCTTTTTGTTCTTCTTCTTCTTTCCTTTCTCTTTCTTTGCATTTTATTTGATTCTTCCCAATACGTTCTTTTCTTCTTGAGTAGCAATCTGTTCCCATCTTATTTCTGTTTCTGACCTTTATCCAACGTTTTAAAACCACTAAATGTTTTTAGGAGGCAAGCAGGTGAGGTCTGAATGTTTCTCCCTACATCCCCATTAACCATCAGCATAAGCAAAATAAAGCCAGCTGACAATTCATGCTATTCCTCCCAAGCTTTTCCAGAATATTTCATAGCCTTTCCTCACAGTTTTCACATTTGTTTCCCATTTAAAACCTTGCTTTTAGTGTTCCATTTTTCATGTTGAAATCTAAAATAAATTTAATAAGGGTCTTCAGAATTTGACTTGATGTCACAGGCAGTAGCAACATGGGGAGATGAAAGGGTCTGCTATCTGTTCTTACTTTTTAGCAGCAAAAATTAGGTAGGACACACTGTTGTGGAATGTGTGTGTGAGCATGAAACACGGTATCCATGTCAAGGTTAATAAAAAAATTTGAACTTTAGTCCTCCAGCTGTAAAATGTACCATCCTTAGATACAATGAGAAAAAAAGATTTTCCACAAAGTCTGAGACTTATTTTAATATCAGATGTAGGAAATATAATGTCCATTTTTTTTACTGTTACCTCAAATACCAGAGAAGATGCACTTACACTACTATTTCCAGTTTTTGAGATTTTTCATGGCTGAAGAATACAAAATACTCTTTGTCTACCTAATGCACACTTTAATATGTCAAACATTTTTTGATTTCTCCATGTAAAAATAAAAGATGTGTAACTACATTGTAAAAGAAAAAAATAATAAATAACTCAAAAAAGTATTGGAAAGTTGTTTCATTCGGACAATCAGAAATTTTGTCAGGAAAGGAAGAAACCTGAGGCAATAATAAACTCAGCTATTCAGCCTTCCTTTGACCACCATACCCCTATTTGATTTTTTACCAGTTTCTGGGTAACATATAAGCAATTCCACAGAAAGTTTCTCCACGCTGCCTGCCATCTGTCAACAAACTCAATTCTGACAGGAGTAGCCAGCACCTCAAGGGTGCAAATCAATTCCATGTCAGTGCTGGATGTGTTCCAGTGCGTTTCCTCAGCACAGATGAAAAAAACTGTGTCAAATGAGCAGTGTTGCATATGTTTTTGTCTGCTGTTGGCTGGGAATTGAGCTAAAACTATTAAATTCATTTCACTTAGAATCTTGAATTTTATCTGGTACTCTATGTTTAGGATGCAGCATATAAGGGAGAGAAATCAATAGTATCAGTAGGCAACTATGAAACAGAGACCCAGGCATATATGGTAAGAATTGATGTAGAATAAAACTGTGGGTGGGCTGTGATAGGGAAGAAAAGCACCATGTAAAGAAAGGCAGGCAAATAGAAAGTTCATAACACCCACAGTTTTTCTGAGCTATAAATTGCTTTGCAAACCAAGACTGCCTCAAGAAAAACAAAGCATCCCTTGCTCTAAAGAACTACGAACTCTTTTTATAAAGCAAGTAGCTCATATCCATGACGTTTCATGTCATAAACCACAGGGTATATCAAATGCCCTGTGTCTAGAAGCCCGTCTTATTTACACCAGATGCACAGAAACATTCATGCCAACAGTTCAGAGCCTATGAATTTTACCTGTTTTACCTGAACAATTAGAGATAATAAGGGCGCGCAGAAACTTTCCAAACATAAATTCTTGATGCCTCCTTTGATAAGGGCAAATTAATGATCTGAGAAAAGTTTTGAAGACCTGAGCATGTTAATATCTGTTAATCATACCACCATGGTTTCAGAAATCTGTGAATCCTGAAAGTTATCCACATTTGAAAAGTCAAGTTACCACCAGCCCTAAAATGCTGAAGTGAGATGGATGAATGGGGCCATATTTGTCACTTTTAAATATTGACCTTTCTGTATACAATCTAATAAATTTTTTCACAATTTGAAATGTACACTGAACTCATCTGTATTCTACTGCTGCTATGATTTGCTCCAGGGTTATCCCAATTTTTCCATTCACATATTCATAGATCAATACAAAAAAATTACAGGACCAGCTTATAAGAAGCCTATCTTCACATTTAGCATTCTTACTGCTAGCCACAAAAGATGCTTTCCATGCTTTCATGTAAGTTCCTCAAGAATATTTAGGAAAAAAATAGAGAAAATAATTATAAATTTGATTTGTCAGTTGCCAAATTCCTATGTGTTTTTAAATTGAGCTGTTGACCAAAACACGATACAGAGAGAGTTCTTTGTGCGTCACTGAAACGGCACACAAACACAAAACACACCACACATTGTGGAAGAGTCCAAAGTAAGCAAGGAATCCTATAATACTAGAATTATAGAGCAGTTTGAATTGGAAAAGATACTTAAGGATCATCTAGTCCTACCCCTCTGCCATGAGCCAGGACATCTTTTACTAGATCAGATTGCTCAAAAGCTTGTCCAACCTAATTTTGAACACTTTTAATGACAGGCCATCCACAACTTCTCTGTGCGACGCACTCCAGAGTCTCACCGTTCTCATTATAAAAAAAATTTCTTCCTCGAGTCCAATCTAAACCTACCCTCTTTCAGTTTAAAAATGTCTTCCCTTGTTCTGTCACAATATGTCTTGGTAAAAAGCAATACTCTGCGTAGGATCTTACAAGAGTGGAGGGTCAGAATCACTTCCCCCTGTGCTGACCATGTTTCTGTTCATGCAGCTTAGGATATAACTGGCCTTCCAAAAAGATCCTCTAAAATAGTTCACATGGATCCATGAAAACTGTTAGGAGTTACTATGTTTACATACCCATAAATCTTTGCCTTCATAATTCCACAAGAAACGCTCCTTTTCTTGCTTATGTCTCCATCATGTTCACCTCTGTACTATCTGGACATTTCTCAGTAGTTCCTTTAATGACACATCTAATGCTTGCCACAAGTTTCTGTCTTATTCTCTCTGCAAGGGTGGAAAAATTTTGTGGAATGCTTTGTTTTCTAATAATTTTACTGAGTTTTTACTGTTTATGTAAATGTCTGCATTTTTTTTCAAGAAAGTGGCAATGGCAAGCTCTGGTTTAGGAGTACAGACTACTGTGGTTTGCAGTGCCTGTTCCAGCAGTCATTGCAGAAACAGCTGATTGGTCCATATTGTGCAGAACGGGACTAACTCAGGGTAGCATATATGTTATATTTTAACTCTAATCAAAACAAGTTAAAGGACAAATGCAGTGATGCTGGCTGGAGGTGTGCGATCATGCTCTAATCTCCTGGTCATTAATATCCGTAGTGGAATTTTTTTAAGATCTCAGCCTCGGCTGGAGAACTCAATGTTGTAAAAGATAAGAAACAGTCTGGACCACTTTCTGACTCACTCACAAAGTTTTCACATTTTATTCACTTTTACTCTGTGAAGTTTTCAAGAACATATAAGAGAGTCCAGCTGATTCATCTTCAAGAGGTGAGGAAAGGAAGGGAGGGAGCTTTTTATTTCCATTTTTTAATACTTGGCTCTTATGTTTAATAGTTGCCTAGGAAAATAAATAAATAAATAAAAGATTAGATAAAAATAAATGAAAGAAACACTTCACATAGCACACTGCCAGCTTATGAAATTACATACCTCAGGGTATAATGTACTCAAATATTGTGTAGAGAAATAAAAGCGAACCAGATAATAATGACCCAGAACATATCTGTTAAGATAATCAAATCCCGTATTTTGGGATACATTCTGATCACTTCACTGCATATATTAATTTCTTTCTCTAACACATAATATATTATAGAATATTCTATATGAATCTGGGGTATTCTTCATGTAAATATTTTTTAAATATTATGTGTGGAGGAGAATTCAATATATTAATGTAAAATCCATAATAATATAACCAAAAATGAAGATGATATTTGAAACAATGTTTGCCAGAATTCAACAGAATATGAAAAGATATTCCAGGGAACTGAGGCATGTATTCTTTATCACTAGTTTTGTGTTCACATAATGTGAGGTACTAGACAAATTCTAAGAGAATAATTTGGAATAAAAATGAATGTAAGCAAAATAATGATCATGATTTGTGTCTGGCTTCTGAATACTATCTTCTCAGCAAAAGGAAAGGTGAATTTAATCTCCAAGGTTCATCACTGTGGATAAAATAGTATTAAAGCAAGCTTTATTTATGTGCTCTAGAAAAACAACAACAAAAAATAATTTAGGACTACCACTATCTGCTAAGGAACAAGCATAATCAAATGGGTAAGCAGCTGACTTTTGCAGTCAAGTATTTTAGGTAAAAAGAAATCTCGTCATGTAAAACTACATTTTTGGTTGTGCCAGTGTCTAGTTATGGAATAGGGACAGGTGTGAGTCCATCGCCTCCATTTAAGGATTAAGGGTTTTGGTCATATATAAAAAGACAGACAGTTGGAGCACATCAATGGACTTCCCTGCTCCATGAGACCATTATTACAAAAAAAATTATAAACATTTAAAATTCCATCTTTAAATAGTGAAGATATGTTTCTCCACTATTCATACTGGAAGATAATTGTAGACAACCACTTTTCTGTGTGAAAGAAACTCTAATTTCTAGTTCATAAATGTATATTTTTCTCTTTAATATCATGCCATACATATATATACATACACATATATAAAAAATATATATTTAACTTAAATATAACTTAATATATATTTAACTTAAAATACACTTTGATGTCTCTGGAAGTTACTTCTCAAGATACTTTATAGAGAGCAATAATAACTTCAAATTTACTTTCCTCTAATTTTAACCACTATTTTAAAGTCTAGAACACTCATTGCTGTAAAAGTCAATCGATTCCATTTACATTCCACCATATTTTACAAGTAGAACCATTTGCTGCTGCCACTAATATAGAAGTATATGTAGAACTGCAGTCTAAACATCCAGTTTCCTCCACTGCACAGTTCTGAAGTTCTCATGCTTCCCTGACTCATTGGACAAGTTGCCATTCTCCAGAACCTGAAACAAAAATTACTGACAGCCCCCAAGTTTTTCCTGAGCCGTTTAAAGCCTTTCTTCTTATCACCACTGCTCAGCTGTGAAGCTGGTAGGAACTTGTAGAAGCTACAATAATGCAAGCTAAGCAAGGTTAATTTTAGCTTTGTTATCTTCAAGCCTTCCTAAAAAGGGGGTAGGCAAAGTTATTCAATGTCCAAAGCATTGTATTGTTATGGTCTATAAATGTGTTTGCTGGCTGCATACTGTACTTTCTTTATCTGACCTTGCTCATTCAAAGATGCACTTGTTATAGTATGTCAGTCACTAATGAGACCTAAAGTAATTGAGCCTGATTGAACTGGCAAGATGCTGCCTAATTATAATGATAAATGGAATTGGCTGATCAGCTATGGAGGGTGAATGGCATGGAGAACATTAAAACAAGGTCACTCTGTGAAGGAGAACCACTTTTTTTTTTTTTTTAAATAATTTCCTTCTTTTCCCACAATCCTTCAGATTTAGACTCTTTATCCCACTACATCGTAAGAGACTCAGTGTTTAACTGTAATGGGACTATTTAGTGTCCTAGCAGTGATCACCTACTTCCCCTAACAGAGAATGCATTTGGAAAATACTAAAAGACGGGTGGAGGGGTTAACAGATTTGATAGGTTCATAGTTACTGAACAATATCATCCACGCTCATTGTTACAGGGAGAAGAGCTTACAATTTTGAGACCCCATAAATCAGTTTTAATTTATTTTCTGAGAAATTTTTCATTAATCCCATCAACTCTATATGTTCTTTGATTCTTTTCAAATCTGTGACTAGGACTAGAATGAAACTCTCAAGGACCTTTTAGGAAAAGTCCCCTTTTGTGGAGTATTGCCATTTCACCTCTGAAAGAATCTGAAATGTTTTCACAAGGAGGAGCCACGCTCTCAAGCTGGTGTTGAAAGCAAATACTGCAGTTTATGTTCCATCAACTGGTAGAGATTGGGGTGACCTATTTGTGAATGCAAGGAGGACAAGGCGATAGCTGGAAAGAGATGGCATGTATTTGGTGGATGGAATGATTGTACATTCCTTTCCACCTCAGCTATTTCAATGTAATTGTAAAAGATCAAGGAAATTGTTCAAGTGTGTTTCTTACAGAAGCTGAGAAAGGCGAGGGAGGAGAACCAGAATTAAGACATAATTCAATCACCATATTGAATTATTCCCATCAGTTTCATCTGCTAAAAAAACTCAAGAAACATGGCAGAAAATTATGTCGGTGGTGGTAGGGGGCCACTTAAATGAAGATCATTGAAGCTGAAGTTCAAAAATTCTAAGGTTTATTGAAACTCCATTGGTAGGTTTATCTTATAATTGCAGATCATATTTAGAAGAACAGGATTAATTAAAAGTGATTTATAAATTGTTCAGGCTTAATTGAAAGTAAGATATTTCTGTGTTATGCTCAAGACGAATGCGTGTTAATATATAGAAGTTCATTTTAAGCAGCTGTTGTATAGAACTAAAACCTGATATGTATGTGTCATTTCTACATGTTAGCCTCCATGCTGTTTTGTTTCCTATTAAATTTTTAAATTGATTCCAAGATTCAAATTACTCTCAAGATTTAGGCATTTGATTTTCACAAATAACCCCAAAACACTAACCTTAAAAATTAATTTGTAAAAATTTTATGTCAAAACTCTTATTAGTACAAATTATAAAGAAAAGAAATAAAATAGCAAAAATCCTCAGAGACCATGTAGCTTTTTGAATGGCTGTATTTGTTAGCTGAGTGTTTGTCATCTACTGCAACTACAATATATGTAAGCTTTAAAGCTTTTAAATTATTACAGCTATGAATATGAATAATATTAATAGATACGTTATATTATGCGTTAAAATTCTAATTATTATTCATGAGTTCTGAGATTCTTCATTAGTATTATGGACTTGATTTACATAGTAATGTTCTTATGTCTCATAATTAGACAGCACATAAACACTGTTCACGACTGATGATAAGAATGGTTCACTACCTCCTCATTGCTGAAGTTCAGGGTGATGAATAATGTGCAGCTTTTTTAATATGGGAGTATTGCACACAGCCAATAACTCTATGGGTGCAACTGAGCTCTTCTCGCTAAGTTTCAAAGGATTTAAAGAACACTAAATACTATTTCAGTGCTCCTTGTTTACTGGAAAGCAAAATTTCTTCTTCTTGAGCTGTATCTTCTTTGTATTTGTTGATTAGTGAAAATGGGGAAAAGAAAAAATACTATGGGGTATATTCAGACGATAAACTACTTTTCTCCAATTGATGTGCAAGGATATGAATACCATTCTTCACCAATGAAAGATAAAAGACAACAGGTCAGTGATGAATGCTGAATAGTCATTTAACATTTAGGATGTAACTATGTGAGAATTAAAAAATCCATAGCCATTTAGAAGTAAACCAGTCTGTCACTGAAGTTTTCAAGAATAAATCAGCAGAACATAGCCGATTTATAAATTCACTTTCTAAGTGTATAAACCTCTCATCTTATCTATTTGAGGAGCCAACCATCTTACCACAGCTGTCCATGAAAAGCAGTGTACCTGCGTACTATATTATTCATAAGATGTCAAAGAAAATGTCTGGGTCAGCTGGAGTACATTGTCTATGTATAACTTGATAGAATGTTACACAGACTTGGATATGAAGGAGAGGACTTAAACTCTTCAGGAGTCAGACACGTAAATTGAAATGTCAACGCGGGAGTAGCTATACATAGAGTAGACATCTAAGATTGCATTATAATCACCAGAGGATTTGTCAATGCATTCAAAGATCGTTTATTCTGATAAGTAACTACTAATCCTCTATTCATACTAATAAATTAAACATGCCAAGACAGATTCTGGGCACTTAGGTCATCTGGCAGAGACAGGCATGTGTTTATGCCAGTTAAATTTCCTGTGTTTTAACCTACAAATCGTATCTTGTAATGGTCTCTCTACCATTTTAATAACTAGACCATGTCATGAATTGTGCAAGAATAATGATGGTTGGAATGAGTTGAATTAATGGCAGGAAATGTTCTAAGAGTTTGCTGTTAGAGACTCTTGCTTCCCACTGCCAGGAGCATATTCATACCTGGCTGAATTTATGGTCATAGAGACAAAATAACTGCGTACTGTCACTTGAGATAAGGAGGGAGTCCCACCTGCCCTTCAGCTGCTACTGTAGAAGGAGAATGCTCTACCATGACTCCTGTATCATATATCTCAACCTTGTGTGGACATCTTGTGTATTAAAAAAAATCTCAGATAACACTAGACAGCTACATACGAACAAGGGAATAGAACTTTAGGTGAACTGATCTCTACAAAAGAGTCCTTCAGACTACACGTTAGGGCTCCATTGCCTTTAATAGGAGTATAGGAACCAAGGTGACATGCAGATATCTGATATGGTTTTGAAACTTTCCCTACATACTGGGAATTTTCTGTTTGTTTGTGGGAATAAAATGGTCCTTTAAAATTTAATTAAAGTTGTTTATTAATGCTCTTCATTAAGACTGTATTATATCATGAATTCTTGATTGTTATACAGTTCTGCTAGTTCTGCTTTTATTTGTTACAGTAATTTGATTGTTGATATATTTGCATGATTTAGAAATTGGGACTATGCCAAAGAGCAATAAATTTGGGCAGCTCATTAGACAAAATATTGAAGTGAGTTGATGAAAAGAGATATAAGGCTATTGGGATGAAACAATACACATGTATCCATAGACAGAATATACAGAAGTTTTGGGGTAAGAATTTAACTTTCCAATAGGAATTGTTTTACCTGAGGACAAAACCAGAAAACAAAGAGAACTTCTTACTCATGGTTTTTATCGAAAGGGCATTGGAGTAATCATTAGTTAGAAATCTCAGTCCACGGACTGGCTGAACAATACTAGAGCATTGTTTGATTGTTAGTTCTCTGTAGAGAACTCTACCAGAGTTGATAGAGCTCCATGTAGCCAAAATAATTTAGTTTCTAGGTTGTGGTTAGAAAGCAGACTATTCTATATTCTTTCAAGAGATAGTAATGAGTATGTGGTGAAGGAGAAAAAAATACTAATTTAAGAAAACTTTCTGAAAAAATACAGAAAACATTAACCTACCAGAACCAATAGATATTAATCAATAATAAGCATTCAGACAATTAAAAATCATGCAGATGAGAAGATAGGGACATCATCTGTAGAAATGAAAAAATAGTACAGGGTGAAAAAAAATCTAATATTTTGTTAAAATAGCTTTTAACTGTTAGTGATTTGAATTAATCCTATGGCATGTTTTCCATCACTTTGGTAAAAACAGTGAGAAAATTTTTTGACTTGTTATCCATTTTTTCTTTCAACACTACCAGCAGCTTCCAATAAACTTTGAAGAAATGTGCTTGTAATGAAGTTAATAATACATGTATTTTATAAGGAAAGACATCTGTCTAGCATTTTAATTTGACCCTGTCTTATTAATGTGATGATTAGAATTATGATAAAAGTCATTAGATCATGTAGAATGACTCATCCATTACAGTCTGAAGAAAAGTCAATATTGACACTTCCAATGATGCCATATGTAACTTTCATGTATAACAGGTTGATGCTATTATGTGTCTGTGAACATTCTTTCCAGGGAGGAAGTTCCTGTTGGGTTAAGTTCAATAATCCTCACAAGAAATGACAATTAGAGGACCTGAATATTCTTGATAAATTTTAGATTAACAGACAAGATGAGATATAAGCACAAGATGTGACCAATGATTAAAAGAATATTATGAAGAAGGGATCACACAGTGGCTTCATTAATGTGTCATCTTTTCAAGAGTTTAGGTTTCAATAATGGTCCTTGGATGCTTGCTTCAGCTGCGCTGGAAAAAAAGCCCCCGTGTCAAAGCTTTCCTCATAACAAAGTTAATGGTTTCAATTCTTCGTTTACTTCTTTACAGGACTACGTCAACATTTTTGCAGAACAAGTATAAAGCAGAGTGACGTGCAGCCAGCTCCACATGCATTGCTTTGCTCTAACCTTATCCTCTCTTTGGTTTTAGTAATATAATGTATATGGCATAAGAAAGTTCAAAATCCTGAGGGAAGTGAGGAAGGCAAATAATAGAGTACAGACTCCGGCCTTCGCTAGAATAGGCTTTTGCTTGTTCAGAAGTGGTAGATAGAATCCCATGGGATGCAGCTGTGAAGGGCAGAACAGCTTAAGACAACTGGCAGATCTTTGAGAGCAATCTCTTCCAAACACAGGGATGCTCCATCCTCATAGACAGCAAGTCAAAACAGGTCATGGTATAGCAGAGGAATACAGAAAGATAACCTGAGCATACAAGAATGTAGATGGAAAAGTCAGTGCTTAGCTACAGATGAAATTGGCAAGGGATATCAGGGATTATGAGAAGAGCTTCTGTAACTACACTGACAATAAAAGAACCAGCAAGGAAAATGTGGGCCCCTAGCTGAAGGAGGTGAGCAATCTAGTGACAGAGGATACAAGATGAGGATGAAGTACTCAGTGCCTTCATTGCTTTGGTTTTCACCAGTAAGGTCTCACAGGCCTCTGTGTTTAAAGGTGAAGGTGAAGAAGGTGAGAAACTACCAGCAGCTCATGGAGTCAGGGATTTTTAAAGGAAGTTTGACTCATGCAATGTCATGGAAATAGATGGGCTGCAGACAATGGTACTGGGAGAATAATGGTGGGAGACAAGTACTTTACCCATCTTATAAAAAGGTATAGATAATTGAAAGAACTGTGGACTTTTTGGTCCCACTTTAGTTGCTGGGAAAAATTGTGGAGCAATTCTTTTTGGAAATTACTTTTGTGGGATGAAGAAGTTACTTCATGGGCCAACTTCAGCAAATTGTGTCTTGTAACAATTTTCCATGATACAATTAACAGATCCGTGGAGGAAGGGAAAGGGGTTATTTTCTCTTACTCAGAGATAGGGAAGTACTTTGGTTTTAGGGAAGTTTTCAGCATAGTCTTCCCTAACATTCTTGTATCCAAGTTACTTTATGATACAAGACGGATGTATTACAAGATGTGTGAAAAAACTGTCTGCTTGACTGAAAGGATAATGGTTAATAGTTTGTAACCTTCCTGTCAGCTGCTTAAAAAGGCAGTTCCTCAAAAGTCTTTCCTGGGACCTGCTAGTCTTACTTAAAGACTACATCAATGACCTGGAGGAGGTAAGGAGGTGACTCCATTGTCAGGTTAGCAGATGACAACATGCTGAATGACCCCTCTATATTTCTGAAGGTATGGCTGCCATTCTGAGATTTGGACAAGCTGGAAGAATGGGCTAAGAGGAACCTTGTGAAATTCATCAAGGTATTGCACCTGGGATGGACCAACTGCCACAAAGGTACAGGGCAGTAAGTAAACTTGACTGACTGCCTGAGTAAACACCTTTGAGGAAAGGACCTGGGAGTCCTGCTGGAGACCTGTTGATTACCTAGAGTCTCATGAGAGCCACAGGAGAAGGGATGCGAAAAGGTGCTAAGGCTGTGACTCCTGGCAGTGGGAAACTAGCATTGATTTTCCCACAGTTCATTTATAAAACTTTCTTATTATTATATGGCTGTAATGTATGTAATTAGCAGTACTCAGACAAAGAAGATTAAAGAAATGCTGTGTTCTAGAAATGATTGCCATGAAGACCCGAAATAAAACAAATGCCATGTTCCATCTTATTTCAATACAGAATATGCAGGAAGACATGTATCTTGTTCATCATTGCATGAAATGCTCATATCTGCTTCCTTCATGCTCACTGGAGATGTGCAGAGTATTTTTGTTCAGATATTGTGCAGGCACCTGTCTTCTAATTGTTCTTTCCCTAAGTTATATCATACTTGCAATAATTACAGATTTCCTGCTTAGAGAGATTTATAGACTGAAGATAGTGGTTTGGTTCTCTGATTCATCCTACTTTGCTGGCCTCCTCGTCTTATCCTTACCTCATCCTCAATATTTACAACTATTTTTACTGAATATTTTAACATCCCGGAATCTCAGGTCAATGATTTCATTTTTACTGAGTGTTTGCATACATTGCAAAAAACCCCTCCACAAGTCTGTAATATAATGTGCTAGACAGCACACCATGGTCTAAGTCAGCATGGTCTATATCTGTGTAAGGGTATGGATGCCTTAAATTCATTGTGGTGGCTGCAGCTCATCAAGGGACACTGAGGCTGGCTTGGCTCTTCTTGCAGAACAACTGCAGTAGCTAAGAGCTCAGCATGTGCAGCTAGCTAAAACATAGGATCTCATCAAATCCTGCCAGAGCCAAGTTCCTAAGAGCATCTTGGCAACAGGTAACAAATTGACAGTTATTCATACAACCTGTAGTTTCTGCTAGGATAGTTCTGTAGATGTACTAACAATCTTACTGTTTAGATGGAGGATTTCTTTTTCCCATCACTTAACCATGGTCATTTAAAATAAAAAAAACCTTGACATTAAAAGAATAATTAGTGATTTTGCACAATATAAAAAAATCATAAACAGAAGCTATGTAGATGAAACCAGTTTTCTAGTGACAAGTTTCCTACTGAAAGATTTTTTTTCTTCCTGACTCTTCTTTTATATTTGTACTTGAAGAAAAAAGATATTGATAGATTAAAAAAACCCTATGAGCAATATTACATCATAGCTTTGAAACTGTGCAGCTGGTCAGTACACAGTGATAATTCTACTGGTTAGCTCAGACATTTGTGGATTACTGGAAGTTGACTTAAAGTCTACTAAATGTTAAAGGAGATTTAAGAGACTGAAACTGCTGTTCTTTTTACTTGCTTGGAGTCACTGAAATATTGCATGGTGTAGCAATGTCCTTGCTAGTCCTACTTCCCATCAGTACATTCCTGACCTGGAGGCAGAAGACAGAAAGCAGGTAGTACAAAACTAAACAATAGTTTACTGCCATCATACCTTGGAATGCATCTCAGATAAATGAGATTTCTTTTTTCTTTATGTCAAAAGAACCACCTAGTAAAAACAATGAGGAAGCTGTCTCTGTTAAGAAACAGAGAAGGCTTTATAGAATCATAGAATCATAGAACAGTTAGGGTTTATTGGACCTTAAAGATCATCTAGTTCCAACCCCCCTTGCCATGGGCTGGGATATCCCACAATATCAGGTTACCCAAGGCTCCATTCAACCTGGCCTTAAACACCTCCACAACTTTCCTTGGCAATCTGTTCCAGTGTCTCACCACTCTCATGGTGAAGAAATTATTCCTGATGTCTAGTCTAAATCTGCCCTTCTCCAGCTTATGTCCATTTCTGCTTGACCTATCGCCACCAGCTTTTATGGATTTTACCACTCCAGCTTTCTTGTAGGCTCCTTGCAGGTAGCCTTCTCTTCTCCAGGCAGAACAAGCCCAACTCTCTCGGCCTGTCCTTGTATGGGAGGTGCTCTGGCCCTCAGATCATCTTTGTAGCCCTCCTCTGGACTCGTTCCAACTGCTCCATAACCTTAATATGTTGAGCACTCCAGAACCAGACACAGTACTCCAGAGGAGGTCTCATAAGAAAGGAATAGAGGGGCAGAATCACTTCCCTCGACCTGCTGGCCACACTACTTTTGATGCAGCCCAGGATACGGTTGGCCTTCTGAGTTGTGAGAGCACACTGCTGGCTCATGTTGAGTTTCACATCAACCAGCACCCCCAAGTCCTCCTCTGCAGGGCTGCTCTCCATCACGTCATCCCCCATCGTGTACTCAAAACAGGGATTGCCCCATCCCAGGTGTAGTACCTTGCACTTGGCCTTGTTGAACCTCATGAGGTTCTCACAGGCCCACTTCTCCAGGTCGTTCTAAATGACATCCCATCCTTCCAATGTGGCAACTACACTGCTCAGGTTAGTGTCATCTACAGACTTGCTGAAGGTGTGCTCAATCGCGGCTGTCAATATAATTGATGAAGATTTTAAACAGTGCTGGTCCCAGTACAGACCCCTGAGGGACACCACTTGTCATGGATCTCAATCTGGACTTTAAGCCACTGACCACTACTTTTTGAATATAGCCATCCAACCAGTTTCTTATCCACTGTACCATCCACCCATCAAATCCATATCTCCCCAGTTTAGAGAGGAGGATGTTGTGGGGGACCATGTCAAAGGCTGTACAGAAGTCCAGATAGATCACATCCATTGGTTTTCCAATGTCCACTGCTGCAGTCATCCCATCATAGAAAGCCACTAGGTTGGTCATACAGGATGTGCCCCTGGTGAAGCCATGCTGGCTGCTATTAATCACCTCCATGTCTTCCATGTGCTTTAGCACAGCTTCTAGGAAGATCTGTTCCATGATTTTCCCCTGCACACAGGTGAGGCTGACAGGTTGGTAGTTTACAGGATCATCTTTTGTACCCTTTTTCAAAATGGGCACAATGTTACCCTTCTTCCAGTCACTAGGGACTTCTCCTGATTGCCATGACTTTTCAAATATCATGGAGAGTGGCTTGGCAACCACATCTGCCAATTCCCTCAGGACTCTGAGATGCATCTCATCAGGTCCCATAGACTTATGTATGTTCAGATTCCTCAGGTGGTCATGAACCTGATCCTCCTCTATAGTGGGAGGGGGTTTATTTCCCTGGTTACCATCTTGCCATCCCATAACCCAGGAGGGGTGAGAAGAGCAGTTATCAGTGAATTTATGTCTCAGGTCTTCAGATAATTAGGTGTCAAAGATTCTTGTCAGCCTGAACTTCTGAATCCTACTATCAGAGAGGGAGAGGAGTTGCAGATTTCATGTTCACATGTCGAATATATTTAAAACCAAACTTGCAGCAAGTAATCTCTGAATTTTACTTCTCTAATCTTTCAGAATAGAGGGTATAACCTGGAAGGCTGGCTGTTGTTTTTCATCTCTGAAGAAGGGCTTTTCTAATTCACTGACTCCCACAAGTCTTGCAGTGGAGAGAACTTGCATTTTTACGGCTGTAAGAAATATATAGGTCATTTGCTCAGTGCATGAGGGATATCAGATACTCTGCTTCCTTGCAATTACCTTGCAGCAGAGACCAGTTTTGATATAGATTATTTCCCTTGGAAGATTTAATATAGAATTTGTTCATATACAAGATAAAAGAGTGGTGAGAAGGAAGGAAAGACAAGGAAAGCAAAGGGAAATCAATATCATCAATGTCCCCAACAAGTGAACAGACGATTCTGGCCAGATTTCCAGGAGGGATACTTCTGCCTATTAAATGCAATCATACTGAAATGGATTTGTTGTGACTGATCTCATGATACTCCAATCCACTCTATTATAAGTGAGAATTGCAGGAATACTTTACAGAAAGTGAAGGAGTCTGGGGAAGGGTGTGTCATCACATAAAACATGCTATTAGGCCCCAAACATGCATGCTTATTGCAGAAACAGAACATTTACTTCGGCATTTTTCATGACTATCTGCTTATAACTATACCTTATAGTTAAGGACTAATTTCTATTGCATTAGACACTACCAGTTTTTTTACAGTTGCGTACAATTTCCTACACAAATTTACTGTCATATAAAAGCTGAAAAAGAATGTTGATATCTTCACTAAGGAATAAATAAGGAAATAGTAAGGCGTAAGAATGAAAGATTTCTATTGCCTGGTATGAAGAACTACAGAAATATTTTTCTTAAAGAGAAAGCTTTTCTAGGCACAACTTTTACAGGTTTTAGTATGTATAAATTGGTGTTTATGAGTCTTCTCAGAACATGGCTCAGTAATAAAGTAAATGATAATTATTAACATAGGTGTCATGGTGTGGGGTCAGAAATGCTGCAAAAACGTCCTGCTGCAAAGCAAGACAAGCTTGCATTTCTTTTTCAGCTTTGCTCAAGAAAATGTTGGTAAGCCAATTTACTCTTGCAGTTTTCTGGCTGAGGCAATATTTGTCACTGCACACTGTTCTAACTTTGCACTGAATCAAATGTTTTCTGACACATGCTAGTGGTTAAAGTCTATGCAAAATTTGGGAGCATGAATATTCTGAGGTGTGGTCTGCATCATGTGTTCTGTCTATATAAATGTGATTGTGCGCCTATGTCTAATCTAAATAAGTTTATAATGCCTGCTAATGTGACAGTGTTGAGATCTGTTATCAGCAACTGGAATCACAGCACCTGTGCTGAACATTTGGTACGTGACTTCTCACATTCATGTCTGAATTTGCCCATGAAAAGCATTTGCAACAGGGATGAATCTGCTTCCCCATGCAAAGTCCACAGCTGAGTTAATTCAGAAATTTCATAATGCAAATTATGCACAATGAGTACAGTAAAGAAGAGCAGTTGCAAGACTCTGGAACTTGGTCTAACATGACACACTAAAAGAAATTTTGAACATACTAAGAAATTGAATACCCTGGGTTTTTAAAAGATTGGAGGGACTAGGCAGTTTGCCTTACACTAATTTGCCAGGTTTTTTTCCTAGCACAAGTGATTCAAGGTACAAATATTGCCCTGTGGACACTTAGTTTTGGCACAGTAAGGCTGTGAATGTCTTGCTAAGACTTTATAATGAATAGTCATGAGTGGTGCTCAACATTTGGCCTCTAACAGAATGGGCATGTTAGGCACAAGGAATGAGTAGTAAGAACCCTTGAAAGTGGAGACTGCTATGATTTACAGTGGAAGCAAGTATAAATATGACCTACAGAATGATGTGCAGCTTTACTTACCCAGGCTAATGCTAAAGGAAGAATAAAAGCACATCTCCTCTGTGTGAAGTTGTTGGAGCACACGCTGCCTGTTCAGTTTTGCTTATTTTCTACATAAATGCTTACAGGTTCAACATTTCCACAGTTTGTATGGATGCAGTTTGCTTGTAAATGTCAAAGGGAGTAGTATCTGTGTAAATGTTGGTATATACATGTTTCCATGCCGTCACTGAATACTCTTACTAGAGATAATTAATTTGTTCAGATGATGTATGAGAGGGAGATTTAAAGGCTTCTATATAGTACTGCACCAAGCAGTATTTTCATAACAATTAACACCAAATCCTTATGTAAAGGAAGATTTTCCTTTTAGTGCAAAATGAAAAAGTAGCAAGTAAGTCACCTGAGTAAAGTGGGAATTCTGAAAATCAGAGCAAGTCTTGACTTATCTCTCATCTTTTTGCTTTTGACATTTCTTTCCTGACATCTGAAAAGGCAGACAGAGGGAAAAAAAGAAAGAAAAAAAAGCGAACCTCCAAAGCTTTATTAAAGTGCTACATATGACAGAACAGACAGACAACAAGTGAAAAGAGGAGGCATCTTTGGCAAACTGACATTGAGAGCTTTCAGACATGCTTGCTATGTTCATGCTGGAGAAATCTTTTATGTATGCAATAATCTGCAGCCATATAATTGAAGGTTTCTTTCTCTCCCTATCACCTTTCCCCTTTCTGCCACTTTAGTTCTCAACATTAAGTAGAAAACTCTCAGCTGCTTTTCATACTGTCAAGTGATTAGATAGACAAATAAAGAAAGGTATGCTTGAGAATTTTTGTTATTCTTGTTCTGTATTTTCCTCCTTTATGTGGCTTTTATTACTTGGTTTGTTGAATTTTGCTTGTTTCAAAGCATAAGCTGTTTTACACCTTCAGAGTGCTGTTACCTACCACTACTGAGCATCAACAGTAATGGACTTCATGTATAATTCATGCAATCAAAACTTTGCAACTGTGCAAAATTGTGTACCCCACATCCTGTGCCTCCAAATCGACTTTCATAAACTGTCAGAAGTTTCAGCAGTGTGGCTCATTGAGCGGCCATAAACTGAAACACTAATGAAGCTGCCTGAACAGCACAGTAGAGAGTCATTTAATCAGTCTGTTTTTAATTTTGATCTGCTGACAGGTGGCCAAAAGTACTGAAACTCTAAAGGGAAAAAAGAAAACCTGATCCAGTTATTGCTAAACAGAATAGGAAACACATAAAGATTTTAATCAAGGCTTTTCTTTTGATGCCTACGAATTAAAGAATACTTTGAAAACACCACAGCATTTGTAGTATTAAAAATTAAAAATATACTATTCAGCTTAACAATTATGGAATTAGATACGAATTACTGAAGTAAATACCTCTGAAGCATTGTTAACAGGGAGGTGCATTATCTCGAATTTACATATGCCTTAGAGATTTTTAATAAGATTTAAAAATAGCATCAACTTCCCAGCTCTTCAGATTATACTTGTGCTCCTTTTCTTTTTTCCTCTCCCCATTTGCACTGATTTGAGCTAATCAATGGTCTCTGGATCTAGGCAGTACTAACTGTGCTGCCTTTAGAGATGAGAGTAGAAAGGGAGATTAGTGAAATCTAAATCCATTCAATTTTATTGAATGCACCAAGTGAAAATTCAGCTGCTGAAGTCAATGAACGCTTATTTTTGCTTTGAGCTTAGTGATTGTAGGACCTCACTCACAACCTGAGCTCATGCACTGTGAAAAACTGAAGAGAATTATTTTATTGTTCTGTCCACAGCTGGTAATGGGTAGTTTACCTTCAAACAATCTGAACATCCCTTCAGTTTTAGTACATTCTCTAGAACCTGATGACAAGTAGGTATGTTATCCCCATGCAACCATTATCTATGCTTCTTCCTTTCTAAATTCCTGGTACCAGTATTACCAAAGAGTGTCTGAGGTTAATTATGTTTCTGTAAAAACATTCCTGACTTTATCATTTTGAGGTTGCTGCATGGCAACTGGTGTTAGAACTTAGACAAAAGATAAATTACAGTCTTTGAATCACTTTGGATCACTATCCTGTCCTCCCTTATTTCCAAACCTGTAAGATCTCCATCTTTTTCAGTCTCACAGCTTACATAGTTCCCTTTGTGCCTGCACCATCTATGATACTAAACACAGAACTTCCAATTTTTTTTTTCAGGAATTATGGTTGCTCTGAAGCTACTTTGCATGGGAAATTAATATAAACTAAAAAGCTACCAATACGGTGCATTTGCACCGTATTTGCATTTGCATTGTATTCTGGAGTATGTTATAACACATTAGCTATCTTGAAAACACCTGAGCTTGTAATCTGCTAAGCCAAGAGTGAACAGTGTCCACAAAAGAATTTAGTAGTTTAAATTATCTTCTTCAAAAATTCATAGGAATGGTTTCTTTGGTATCCCTGCACATATTCACGTACCTTATTTGTGTCTCCTGTCTTCAACAACATTCACATCTTAACAAATGCATAGATAAATTTCCTCTCAGCGTAAGCTTCTGAGTAAAACCAGCATACAGCCACTTTGGAGTAGAGATAGAAAAGCCAGAGTAGTAACAGCATACAGGATAGAAATATTTGGGATGAGTAAAGATATAGATGAACTTCTACTCAGAAGTACAAGAAAAGGCAAACTTCTGCCCACAGATACTGTTTGGTCTTTTCAAAACATGCTTGGATATAAAAAAATCCCATTGAAATTCTAAGGTAGAAATAGCAGCTTGTAATTCTGAGTCTGAATTTCATTATTATGGGTGCCAACTTTTAATTACTCTTTCCGTATTGTCATGAATGAAGTCAATGAGACTTTGTCTAGTCTGTGATTTCATGTAAGCACAGGGTTATTCATTCTTCTAAAATTGCTGCATCTAATTCAAGGGGTCTATAAAACAGAGTTAACTTTATTTCAACCATATTTATCTTATGAACATTCCTAACAACGTTCCACATAAAATGAACAATTATGAATCCAGGTAATATTATTGTGCACAAATCAGCTGAGTAGCAGCACACTGAACCAAAATACCATTTGGAAGAGTGTGAACAGAATAACTTGGGAATAGCTCTTTGGCTCTTTTCTGCTAGTAACAGTTGCCACAATGAGGAAACAAATGGTACATAAAACAAGCCCCTCAATGTTTACACATATTGCTCACCTGTTCTTAAAAAGGTCATTATGACTCCTGTACAGACCATGCTTTCCCTTAAGTTGCTCTTCTGCTTTTTAATGGACTGCCTCATTAATTACAAAAGACAGTAAACGACAGTTTTTTGTTAACCGGTATGCAGATAGTGTTCATCTCGATGTATATATTACATGGAGGAATTTCTGTCAGACACTGGCCTCTTTTCTCCTTTCTCCCAGCTTATTAGGCCAAGACTTTACTGAAATGAAAAAGGTTCAAGAAAAATCTGACACTTATAAGTACGGACAAAACACAGCAAATGTACAAGAATTCCATTGCAGAAATATCTTTGAATTTTCACTCACATTCTTTGACAGTTTCATCTTCAGCTTTTTCTTGTCAATCAAAATTATTGTTAGGCAAAGACTGTGTCAACAGAGATAGAACTAGGAGATTTTCCAGGGTATATCAGCACTAGAACCAGAAGGATGCTGACTGCCCTGCACCTTGGCTCTTTATGAAGAGCAGAAAGGAACAGCAAAGTACCCTGGGTTTCTTCCTGCTACACTTTTATTTCAGGCTGTCACTTGACTGCGATGTTATTGGAGACAAGCTGAAACATCCTGAAGACATCTAGAACAGGAAAAGAAACATAACATCGTGTTAGAGAATGTCCTATAAGAAAAATCTCTTATTTTGAATCCATAGAACCATTTTATTTGTAGAAACAGCAGAAAATGACTGCATGAAAGCTATCAAACTGAAGAAAACAGATTCTGTCAACCATTGAGAACCTATATCTTCTCTACAAAGGAAACTAAAAAGATACTGCCTGTAGAATTAGAAATAAAATCTCACCCTTTATATTATGAACTATCCTGTAGATCTTGTGTTCCTAGCGTTTCTATAGGTCCAAGATTTGGCAGCAAGAGCCATATGTACCATCTGTGTCTTTGGTAAGTTGGCCAAATGGATTGAAGCACCACAGAGACTTCATGAGAGACTATAAGGCCATAAAGAACTGTTAATGGTGGAGGCTGGACCCGGTCTTTTTAAGCCTTGAATGAGATATGGAGGGCAGCTTGAGCTGGAGAACTTCGTAAACGTTGCAATCAGACTAATAACATGCCTTATTACAAAGTACTATCAGCCGTAAGAAAAACTGTGCTTGTCAAATGATGTTACTGAATAGGAGTATATGGTCCATATTCTTTAGGACCTAGTATTTGTGCACTGTGTATCTTTGTAATTTTTCCCACATAAATTTATAAAATAGATGTGTCAAGAAATTATAATAAAAAGACACCTCCTTCTGGTCATTCATTTTATGATACATGGATAGTTTGGGAATTCATCTTGATATATTTCACTATTGTGTTTAGACAAATAATGATAGAATTACAATGTTTCAAAAAAAAATTTGCTTTCACTCATCAATTCTATCTTGGCAGTGTAAGAGTTGGACACACTAGGATCGTCTTGGATGAGTCCTCCTGACATCTGAACAATGAGTGTTTTTCTTCATCACCAAAAAGTAGCCTTCCCTGCACTTCTGCACATAAATGGAAAGAGACTTTTCATGTTTGTGAAGCTAAATATTCTTGCTTTTCTTTGTTTTACAAGACAGTTGATTTTTGTATCGCATATTGCATTCTAAATGTAAATTTTCTCTGTAACTGCATTCAGATCCCATGCCTGACCTCAGACAATATGAGCTTATGTGTTTTACAGGCCTTTACAATTTGCATTTCAATTTTCAACCCTCTGTGGTTGGACACAGCTATGTTAACATTGCAGCGATAATGTTCTCATTCACTGATTTCTCTTTTACCACATTACTCTGTGGTAGGCCAATTAAAAATATTAGATTTTTTTTTTAATGTGGGAGTGAATTTGGGATTCAAATCCAACTGTAACTGTTATAACACTTTAAGGTTAAGATGTAGAATGTTTCAAATTATGCTCATATACCTAGGACTTCCTGCATCACTAATATTTAATTTCTTGCTCTGTAAATTGCTTTTTGCTACTCTCTGTATTAAAAGCTAACAAATGAAAACAAATCTTGACCAAAAAACCTATGTGGTACTTGCATATGCATGCACAGTCACTGATTTCACAAGGCACATGTAGTGCTTGCGTATCTGAAAGCAGACCTGGATTCTGTAGTGTTTAGAAATAAGAAAATCATCTGCCATTTCCAAGACTGTGCCTACTCTTGCCTCTTATGTGTGAACTGGTAAAGTATTTTATATCCCACCATAAGAAATAAGGTTCCAAAAGTACATGACTGAAACCCCACCAGAATAAGTCTCTTTCATGTCACTTTCTGTCTTAGGCAAAATAGGTTTTCACTTGATTTTCTATTTTTGGAATACATTAAGCTTTAATAGAGCCAGAAAATAATTGGACTGCAAAAAATTAGAGCTACTGTCATCATGTTCATGGACAAATGAAGAAAAGTACATGAGATGTGATTCTGCTCCTCTATTCCTCTCTTGTGAGACCTCCTCTGGAAAATTGTGTCCAGTTCTGGAATCCTCAACATCAGAAGGATATGGAGCTGCTGGAAAAGGTCCAGAGGAGGGCTACAAAGATGATCAGAGGTCTGGAGCACCTCCCATATAAGGACAGGCTGAGAGAGTTGGGGTTATTCAGCCTGAACAAGAGAACACACCAAGGAGATCTTGTAGCAACCTTCCAGAGGGGCTACAAGAAAGCTGAGGAGGATCTGGTGTAAACTGGAGAGGGGCAGATTTAGACTAGACATAAGGAAGAATTTCTTCGCTATGTGAGCGGAGAGGCACTGGCACAGGTTGCCCAGGGAAGTTGTAGCTGCCTCATCCCTTGAGGTGTTTAAGGCCAGGCTGGATTAGGCCTTGGGTAACCTGATCTAGTGGGAGGTGTCCCTGCCCATTGCAGGGGGACTGGAACTGGATGATTTCTAAGATTGCTTCCAACCCAAACTATTCTATGATTCTATGAAGGGCAGCCAGATTAGAGGAGAAGAACTATTATAAAATGCTTTATACAAAATGTTCTGAAAGTTGTGATTATAGATATAAAATGAGATCGCAAATTATGCCCAGTGGGATGAACGTTTTCAGCATGAATACAGCATGAATTCCCACATAAGTGTTACTATCACAGCTGAGGAAAATTCTATAAGAATTTTCACTTCATCTTGGTTAGACTATCATATTCTGGATGTCCACATTTAATGCCAATTTACTCAAACATACAAATTCATAAAGAGGTATCTGTCCGCAACAAAACAAATCACTTAAGTATTTAGTTGGAAATGTTAAGGAAGAAAATTAATTACAAAGGTATGTAAAGATGTATGTACCTGTGAAAAGTCTCAATGCAGACCTTATTCTTATCTCAGTTACTTGAATTTTGTAAATTAGCACATATAATTTCCTCCATTGCCTGTCATTCTTAGGAATGGACTCTGAGGAAAAAAACCCTGTTTGTTGTGTTTTGGTTTTTTGGTTGGTTTTTTTTTTTCTGTAAACTCTCCAATAGGTAGAAAATAGACCATTTACCTCAATAAAAATACCACAAAACAGAGCAAATCAACAGTGGAAACCTTGGTGAACATTTGAATATTTTATCCATTTGTCTTGAAATAAATGACCTTTTTCTAATCATAAAACATATCTGTTTCTATCATCTCCTTAGAAATTCTTGTTGAACAGCTTTATAATGTAATTAAAACTCCAAAACAAGCAAACAAAAGTATGAATTCTTATTTCCTTAAGAAATATGGAAAACTGAGGTGTTTTTGTCATCTTGTGAATAATTTCCTCCTGTGGCAACTGCAGATGTTACAAAAAATTCTGAAAAATTAATATTCACTGACATGCACATGACATGATGACTCCAACAACTGGAGTGTTGCAATGGATGGCTATGAACTCTGGAGAACAGGCAAGCAAGGAAGGAGAGGAGATGATGTAAGGAGTGCTTAGATTGTGTAGAGCTTAATGATGGTCACAATAGGGTTGAGTGTTTATGGGTAAGAATCAGGGAGAAGGCCAACAAGACACATATCATGATAAGAGTCTGTTACAGGCCACATAATCAGGATGAAAAGGCAGAGGAACTATTCTATAAGCAAATGGGAGAAACCTCATGATTGCTAGTCCTTTTCCTCAAGGAGGACTTCAGTCTACTAGATGTCTGTTGGAAATATAATACTGTGGAGAGGAAACAGTTTAGGAGGTTTCTGGAGCGTATGGAAGACAACTTCCTGACATAGCTGGTGAGTGAGCCAATCAGGAAAGGCACCCTGCTGGGCCTGTTGTTCACAAACAGAGAAGGACTTGTGGCTGATATGATGGCTGGAGATCAACTTCTGCATAGCAGTCATGAAATGATAGAGTATTTGATTCTTAGAGAAGTGAGGAGAGGGTCAGCAGAAACGTCCCCTTTGATTTGTGGAGGGCGGACCTTGGCCTGTTGAGGAGACTGATCAACAAAGTCTCCTAGGAGACAGTCCTGAAAGGCAAAGGAATCCAGGAAGGCTGGACATCCTTCAAGGAAGAAATCCTTGAAAAGACACAAGAGCAGGCGGTCTCCATGTGTTAGGAGGCAAATTGGTGGGGAAGAAGACCAGCCTGGCTAAACAGTGAGCTTTGGCTGAACTCTGGTCAAAAAAGGAGATGTGAGAAGAAGGTGCAGGCAACTTTGGAGAACTACAAGGATATCGTGAGGTTATGCAGGTAAAAAGTTAGGGGAGGCAAAACCCAACTAGAACTTGAGCTGGTTACTGCAGCAAAGGACAATAAAAAATGTTTCTATAAATATACCAGCAGGAAAAAGAGGGCTAAGGAGAATCTCTATCCTTTGTTGGATGTAGAGAGAACAACAGTGACAAAAGATGAGGAAAAAGTTGAGGTACTTCATGTCTTCTTTGTCTCAGTCTTTAATATTAAGACCAGCTGTTTTCTGGGAACCCAGACCCCGGTGCTGGAAGACAGAGACGAGGGAACGGAATGAAACCTCCATAATCCAAGGTGAAATGATTAACAACCTGCTAAAACATTTAGACACACAAATATCTATGGGTCAGATAGGATCCATCTGAGAATACTGAAGGAAGTGTTGGAAGTACTCACCCAGCCACTTTCCATTGTTTATGTCCTGAACAGTTGGTTTGTTTGATTTTTTTAGAATGCTTCCAAAGTGGACTTCCTCATCAGTTCTGCTTTTACTGGGCAGTAGTAACTGTCAATGGAGTCAAACAACTTGGACTCAGAAATAGTTCAGCTGTGCAGAATCAACTGTCAAAACAACTGGAACCGTGGAAGTTAAATGCAACTGTTATATGATTTGGTATGTAGTTCTTGCATGAAAATCAAGTGGCTTATCACATGAGGACTTGGAGGAAAGTTATCCAAGGTAAATAAGAGGTTTGTGAAACATAGTTTTGTTATCAGATTCTGTTTTTTCCCTAGTGGCTGCTCTGAGAGTTATCCCATCACAATTTTGCCTTTTTAAGAAGCATCTGTTGAAATACAACATCCCTGGAATAACCTGAACCAGACCCATTACTGCAGAAGAGCCCATGTTAATACATGCAGATTCCTTTGAATTTCTCTGAAGCTCTTTCAGCTTTGCACTACAATAGAAACTACAATATTTTTGCTGTAAAAGACAGTATTTCAATTTTGTGTTTTGATTTACAATTTAATTTTTAGTCACTGAATCACCTCACTGTCTAAGGGTTATTTTAAATGTAATTTCTTTAAATGAAAAGGAAAAGCAAGCTCCTGGCTACCTGTGAATCACTGCATTTTAAAATTATCCTATGCAACATTATCATAATGGACTGTTATTTATCCAGTGTCACAGTGCCCTCCAATTTCACTTAGTTGTGATGTTATTCTGTGTTCACAGATCCAGACATCTTACAGTGTTGCTCTTTTAAATTTTTTGTTTTGTTACAGTCAGAATTGTTCTGCTTAAGGCATATCATTTTAGTATTGTATTTGGGTGCCTCAGGCTGAAAAGAGTATAAATGTGTTTGAAGGATTTTAATTCCTTCTACATAATCTTCATCAGTATTCAGAGATATCCTGAGGTATCCTTAATCTATAAATCTTTGCCCTATATTACTTCTATAACAAGGGGCAGCAGTGATTAGCAAAATCATTTTTCATCTGTTAGATTACTTGAACACAGAATACATATGCTATCAAATATGCACCTTTGAAAAATTATCTTCTGTGAAAAAAATAAATGTTTGACATATTTTATGTAGGAAAATGTGGATTATTGTCATCACATTTGCATTTGAAACAACTACTAAATTGTTTCTTTCATGAGGTAGCATTTTCATGCCAAAAAGGTATCTTGGATTGAATATATTTATTATCTGTGTCATACTATAATACAATAAACATCAATAATTTTGATGACTAATGGGAAATAATACTATAAGCCTCCTCCATCATTTCTGGATGAGCTTGTTGCATCTTGAGAAATCAGCAAGCTTATCAATGATATCTTAGTGCATTGGGAACACAAGCAATTTCATAATAAACTGCTTAACTTGGGTAAGAGTGTATAACAGATACCAATTAGCCGTATATCTGCATTTGTTTCTAAGGAACAAGAACAATGTATGTTCATACAACAATTCAAATGTATAAAGAAAAAAGCATATTACAAAGACATAAGTATAAAAGCTTAGAAGGACTCAGTAATGTTTATAAATAGCTCTTACAATGCTCTTTGTATGACTTTCATCTAAAAAATGAAATACAGGTCCTACGATCACTAATATTGATCTTAATACTAAGGAGTAAAAATGTATTTTTAAAAAAAATGAGCTACAGAGAAAAGTAGGGTAATTCACATTCAACTTAATAACAGGGAGTGAATGTTCATTTAATAATGCTTCCAGAGAAAATATTGGTCTTGATTACATCATTTTATGAATGTAACACATTGAAAATTCTATCTTCTGTATTCCTTATTTAGATGCTAATATCATAAATTCATGCACCTGTTAGTACACACACACACATACACATAAAGGTACAGACTGATACATATTTTCATCATTTTTGTATGTCTTAGCAAAATACTCTTGATTGTAGTAAACAAAGATACATTGCGAATGACAATACCTGTGCATTTTGATTTTTGTTTGATATTTACATTACATTTTGCTCACTGTCAGAATGATATAAAAAGAAAAGCATGATAACAATGCATAAAGATAACTTTTAAAGTAATGCCAGATCAGTGACTTTTCACTTTTTATTTTGTAGAGATCAAATTTCAAAAGTCACTCTGGTTTTTACTATATTATTCCTCATCATCTGTTTATGTAGATGAGTACAAAGATTATATTCATCTCCCACTGAAGTCAGTAAAAATTCCTAAGTCATACATTAACTATGTAGTTCCAGTAGAATATGATATAAAGGAAAAGAAATGAAAGATTATACTGTTTAAAACTTCATCAATCATCACCTAGGTGGTGGGAGAGTAATATAGAGACTCGATGATCCGGTGGGTCTCTTCCAACCTGGTTATTCTATGATTCTATGATTCTATGAAAGACGGAACTTTAATTTCCAGAAGGCCAGTTTAGTTGTATAAAATACAGTATGATTCTAGCAAATGCTCCTGAGCCTACAAAACAAGGTAAAGGTGCTCTACTAGTATTTTCATACTTACAGGGATAGGTTGAGTGTTATAGAGTGTAAAACAAAGATGATGAAACAAGGCACAAAAAACTACTGAACATTGCTGCTGCAGTGTGGTGTGCTTCCCATAGGATACAAACTGCTCAAACTGCTCCAGCATGAGTCCTGCCCTTAGGCTGAAGTTCTGCAAGAGCTGCTCCAGCATGGGTCTTTCCCACGGTCTGCAGACCTTCAGGAACAAACTGCTTCAGTGTGGTTTCCCCATTGCGTCACAGTTCCTGCACCTGATCTGGCACGGGGTCCTCTGCAGGCTGCAGTGTGAATATCTCTTCCAGCATGATTGGGAAAAAGTTCTTCCTAATGTCTAGTCTAAATCATCCTCTCCAATATGAAGCCATTCCTCCTTGTCCTATCACTACATGCCCTTGTAAAAAGCCCCTCTCCAGCTTTACTGGAGAGGCCCTTCAGAGACTGGAAGGTCACTATAAGGTCGCCTCAGAGCCTTCTCTATTCCAGGCTGAACAACCACAACTCTCTCAGCCTGACCTCATTTGGGAGGTGCTGCAGCCCTGTGATCATCTTTGTATCCCTCCTCTGGACACATTCCAACAGTTTCCTATCCTTCTTATTTTGGGGATTCCAGAACTGGATACAATTTTCCAGAGGAGATCTCACAAGAGAGGAATAGAGGTATAGAATCACCTCCCTCAACCTGCTGGCAAAGCTTCTTTTGATGCAGTTCAGGATATGATTGGCCCTCTGGGCTGTAAGTGCACATTACTGGCTCATGTCTAGCTTCTCATCAATCAGCACCTCCAAGTCCTTCTCTGCACGGCTGCTTTCAATCACATCATCCCCCATCCTGCACTGAAACTGTGGATCGCCCCGACCCAGGTGTAGGACCTGGGTTCATGAGATTCTCACAGGCCCAGTTCTCCAGCTTGTCTAGGTCCTTCTAGGTGACATCCTGTCCTTCTGTTGTGACGATTGCACCACTCAGATCAGTGTTATCTACAAACGTGACAAGGGTTCACTCAATCTCGCAATGTTATTGATGAAAATATTAAACAAAACCGGTTCCAATACATATCTGTATATACACCACTTGTCATGGAATTTGCCACCACTTCTCACAGATTTATCTTTGTTTCCAGGCCAAAATGTCCTTCCAGGTTTAATACTTTCTTGCTTAGAAGCCACACTCTATTCCCGATCATCTTATCAGATTTCTAGTTTGTTTTATAGCACTGCTACATTCAAATTGGAATGAAAAAACCAAGAAGGACTGAAACGTGTGTACAGTTTTCATATATGTTGTCGCACAAGCAATTATTTTTTTTTAAAAAAAGTTATGGGCTATGGAGTAGACTGTTAGCAGTAGAATGCTTCAAATGAAAACTCAAGCTACGAGGCCAGTATTGCAACAGTTGTTTACCTGTCTCTGGTAGCTTTAGCTTGCAAAGCTGAATTCTGTGTAGTAGAACTTGGACTAATATCAAAGTGTGTGACCTAGATTTTTCAATGCTACTCTCATGCAAGCCTAGAATCTCCAGTTGCAAAGCTCTGCTGACCCAGCAATTATTGTCAAACAATACCGAATGATTATAACCAACCTATATGTCTTTTTGATGGACAGGTTCCATATGACAAATATTCATCTGGAAGTGGAAATACAACTCAAATGATTCAGCTCCATCTTGTTTTATCCTGTTATGAACACATTCAGATTTGTTATTTTCCCTACAAGAGTTCTTGTATGTCAACAGAGGTTCGTTAGAGCTAATTCAATTTCTGTTTGATCATTATCATATTTCAGTTATTTTAAAATTTCAGCTGCAATCACAGAACTGCCATGCCCCACTTTTTTCCCATTTATTCCTAAGCAATTGAGCACAAAATTGCTAGGCACCCTGCTTCCTAAAGCAGTGACAGTACTCAAATGAGTTCAAAACCTGCCATCTTCTGTCCTTCATATCTTTACAGTTTAAACTGATTTTCAGAAGGAAAGAAATTGCTGTTGTCTTCAGAGTGAAAGAGCATCTCATTGATTGTTTACCTTCCACATAAAGCCTTTCCAAAGCAATTAGCAAAATATAAAATATAGTATCTGAAATAATTCAATGGCTCTGTGGAAATGTTACACGTAAGCTGGCTCATTTCTAAACTTTGCCTTTGTTCGATTCTAGTAAGTGAAATGTGAGGAAAAATAAAATCATTAAACTTTTAAGGATTTGACTTCACTTAAAATATGTGATTTTTAATTAGCAAATTATTTTGGTTTTTTTTAAGTGCGGTATCTACAGGGAGGAGTATCTAGGTAATTAAAAAAAATATTAGTATGATTTAAATTGTACTTCACTAATTTTTCATGCTAATTAATGTCTTCGTGTAGCAAGTCACTTCACCTAGATGATGTGTTTTGTGCCATAAGTAGCTACTTTCTTCACACTGTGGTGCTTAATGAACATTCTGAAGTTGAAAGATGGATTCAAGTAGAGATAAAAAAAATAATTAAAAAATATCTGCACATTAAAAAAAACTATTAAAGTGTCAAGAATGTGGGCTCTGGATTAAGACGTGTACGTGCATGCATATAAATATAGGTTTCTATAGATCTGCTGGTGATATAGAACAAGAGAGATCATAGACTCAACTGGGTTCCTTCACAGAGCTGAGCATTGTCCTTAGAGATATTCTCAGGTATTGGAGATGAGCAGGACCTATGGGATTTCTGCAGCTTTCTTGGGACTCAATGACATTTCAAACAGCACTAAACATGTGATAACCTTGACTTAATGTCATAGTCAATGCAGTCAGGGGAATTAAAATGACTAGCTATGAAAGGGTCAATACTGTTGTCTAAGTTTTTCCACACCTTAGATGCCTATGGACTGTTCTGGTTTCCATCTCTCCCCCAAAATGTGTAGATTTTACACAGATCCTGTGCTATGTCTGCCAGCCCTGAATGGCAGTAATAGATACATTAAGCAACTGAATAAGTATTAAATACCAGTGCTTGTGCTATTGAATCCTGCGCAAGGTGTATATATGTGTGAGCTGAATCACAGGCTCTATCGACAGCTCTGACTAGGTCTCTGTAGATCATACTAGGAGCTTACACACATAATACTCATGTAGACACTTTAATTTTGATGCTTACACGATAATCCAGGCACTTCAGTAAGATTAACACCATTTTACATTTCTTTCCCAAACTGAAGACAAAAATATATCATCAACCATTCTGCTTCCCTGCTTTCATTCAATGTGCTTTTAAGGCTCTATTAAGGATCTTAATAAAGACTTCTATAGCTTCCTATTTGGACTTATTTGTATTTTGAAGATACTTTAATAGTTTTCACACTTCTTTGTTTTATGTCTTCTCAAGTTTTAAACAGTTGAAAAATAAAGACCTCAGACAGATTTAGGAAAATCTTCACTAGAATTTGCCATATGAAATTCCCAAGTAAAATGCCCTCTGCAGAATTTCTTCACAAAATCTGATAGGCATCTTCTCTAATTTCCATGATCATTTTAAGCACAATGAGCACAAATTTGGAACAAAGACAGTTGCAGTTCCCCTTTTCTACTTCTCTCTAGTGAAGTCTTCAACAAGTTGAGATAAATTAATGATTTATTATCCACGTATGAAAAAGGCAAGTTTCATTCCTAAGCACTTATGATCCAGTTCTAGCTGACAAGTGTAGTCATCTAACTTATCTGTCGCATAACCAATAATACTTAAGATCAAGTCTCAACAGCATAAAACTACCATGGAGAAAATGATTTTGATATCTAAAATCTGTTCAGCTCAGCTGTTCTTCTCAGTTTAGATGTTACAACTTTTCTCACTTCTGACAGTGTAACAAGTCAATTTCTGGCAGACACAGACCATAGAAAAATGTTCCACTCACAGTAGTTACTGGGGCTAGATTAGGCATGAGTAAAAGCTCTTCAAATAGAGTTTCAGTGAAATGTAGAAAAGAAATTTAGAAAACTGACAGTAGTTTCTTATACCAATAAGATATTCAGTGATCTTTAAAAAACCTCCAACAAACTAACAAACACCAGCACAAAATAGAATACTGAAATTCACAGAAGAAGAAAGACTTTAGCATTCAAAACCTTGACACTTGACCTCCAAGAATATGAAGTATTTTTTCTAGTAGAGGCTGAGGGATAGATAAGATTGATTATCGGTTGCGCTGAAAAGGACTGAGTGTTATGGGGGGCAGTTTAGAGGAATACGAGCCACTCCTGGAGCTCATTCCTAGGACTCTGTTGCTGGTAAGGTGTACTGGGCTACATCAGAATGCTGAGCTGCATAAGGAATACTGAGTCCAGTATTGGACTCAGTTGGAGTTCTGAGTTCAAGAAGGGTGAAGAGAAACTAAAGAGATTTCAAACAAGGGCTCTCAGGTCAAAGTCTGAGGCCTCAAACACAGCCAATAAGGAAAGTTTGAGAATACTAGGTTTAATTGGGTGAAGAGGAACCTAAATGCAAGCAGCCTTCAATACTTGGAAGGGGACATACAAAGAGAGTACTAAACCATTCTAGGCATTGCTGGAAGCTGTTAGAGGGGATGGAGGCTACAAGCCATGATTAGAGAGGTTTAGGTCTATCATTGGGAAAAATTTGCTCTGGGAGGTTAATGCAACAGTGGAACTGATTGCTCGTAAGAATTGAGATCTCTTTTCTTGGAGTTTTGCTGATCTAGGCCAAAGAAAACAAATGGGAAAGTTGGTGATTGTCCTACTGTGTGCGGGAGAACAAACCAACCCCAGCAAGCCCCTTCATAATTGTACAAAAACATCAGATTTTTTTTTCCTGTTCCATTTCCTGATATTAAAATGTTTTATATTTTATATTTTAGTATTTTTTCAATTACTTTATTTGAAGAAAATAAAAATTGTTGAATAATTATTGTTTTATTTATCTGTTGTCCATAAATGTGGAATCTATTTTCATAGAACAAAAGATTCATAAGATTATTATTGACATTTGCCAAACATATGTCAACATTTCTGAATGAAAATTTTGTAGCTTGTAAATCTAAAGCAATGGATGTTTTTCCTTTTGCTTGCCATGAAGGTAAGTCTAGAATATTTACATAAACAAGGAAATCTGCCTTTTTTAAAAAAACCACTGAAATGAATGGCATGAATTCCGACTCCAAGCACAGCTATTCTGGAAGGGAGGATTACTCTTCAGCTGACACGAATCTGAATGTTTGATTCAGTCTAGCAGTTGGAAGGATTTTGATTCACGACAAGCCAATGCAAGTGGAAATACTTCATTTTTAAGACATAAAGCACTAAAAATTTCATCTGGAGAAGTCACTATTTTAGAATCATAGAATCATAGAATAACCAGGTTGGAAGAGATCCACCGGATCATCGAGTCCAACCATTCCTATCAAACACAAAACCATGCCCCTTAGCACCTCGTCCACCCGTGCCTTAAACACCTCCAGGGAAGGTGACTCAACCACCTCCTTGGGCAGCCTGTTCCATTGCCCAGTGACCCTTTCTGTGAAGAATTTTTTCCTAATGTCCAGCCTGAACCTCCCCTGGCGGAGCCTGAGGCCATTCCCTCTTGTCCTGTGCTATGCAGTACTGCACCTTTTCTTTAAAAAAAAAAGGATAACAAATTCTTGACAGTCTCTGTGAATTATGTCAAATCTTCTGTATCAGAACAAAGGTCTATGTTAGGTGTGCACATGCACTGGGTGCTCTCCACGCCGCAGCATCTTTCTAATTGTTTACCTTGTAGATCAGAATAGTCAGTGGGAAACTGCACTGAGAACACGTGAAGCACCAATAACAGAGATAGCCTCTTCACTCCTTAAAAAAAGCATAGTTTTGATGATCTGGCAGATCGTCAAACATAAAAATGTAAATATTAATGATTTACATTGCCTTAAGAGCAATTGTGTCTGAGGACCTTAACTTGTTTTATTTTTGGTTTTGAAGTATATGTTAAGAGAATAAGAAACGGTTGAATTACCTAAAATTAGGAATGTACAGTTATTTGCTGTGCCTTGCAACTGAGGAGCATAAAATTCTGAATTGTTGCAAGAGCAGACTAAGAAAAATATGAGCTCAAAATACTGCTGTGCAAAATTGTCAAATGTTTTTAGTACATGCCAACAACTAGAAATTTTACATGTAAAAAATCTATTTCATAAGATAGAAAATAAAATCTATGTCATAAAGATTTAACCTTCAGGGAAAGCAAATATTATTTCCTCTGTCCAGCAATAGCTGTTTCTTTAGAAAGATGGGCAGACAAATCCTCATGATGAGTTATTTTGTAGTATTGGTGGACAAGGGAGGGGATTTTGTAGTTTTCGATACATGGTAACTCATTAAGCCATGTAAAATTGATTGCTTCTAATCATCTGCTTACATTTTAATAATATGCAGTTGTTCATCAAAAGAATTTTATGCTCAGCTTATAAAAGCTGACTTAAAAAAAAAAGTTGACTTAAACCTACATCATCAGAAGCACGTTCATACACATTTCACTCATTTCCAAATACAAACACCCACAAATAGGACAAGAGGAAATGGCCTCAAGCTCTAGCAGGGGAGGTTTAGGCTGGACATTAGGAAAAAATTTTCACAGAAAGAATCATTGAGCACTGGCAGAGGCTGCCCAGGGAGGTGGTTGAGTCACCTTCCCTGGAGGTGTTTAAGGCACGGGTGGACAAGATGCTAAGGGGCATGGTTTAGTGTTTGATAGGAATGGTTGGACTCGATGATCTGGTGGGTCTCTTCCAACCTGGTTAGTCTATGATTCTATGATTCCATGAAATACTCATGTACATATACTAATATGCATATAGTTGTACACACAGTAAAATAAAGATATTGGTATACTGGAGCAAGTCCAGTGAATGACCAAAAAGTTGTTTTGTCATCTAAGCGGCTCTACTTTGAGCAGCATTTTGTACCAGAGACCTCCACACGTTCTATGTAACAAACATGATACTGTGTTCCAATTATTCTGCATATATATAAATGCTCATTTCTGAGCAACTCTTCTTTCTTTACATCTTTCCCTCTCTTTTATCTTTTCTATATTTTTAGTTTTGATATTAATTTGTGAAGAGGTTTCTGAACTTCATTATATTTACTAAGTTTGTAACAGCTAATGAAAAGCTGGATGTTTCACAGAAGAATTCATTTTAACAGTATCCTCCCTCTGTAAGATGTCAAAATAACTAAATGCTCATGGTTAGGTCCCAACTAGAGCTGACTGACTGGTTGTAGCCTGTTTAGATCTATAGAAGTTAAGATAACAAAATTAGGGTTGGATGCAGTGATGTTCACAATTTCCCACTTATTGCTGACTTCCAAAAATCAAAGTTTCTCCACTGTACTAAGTTGATATATGCTTCCAAGCCTGTACGAGTATTTGTAACTGTTTGACTATATTGCATCTGGTCTGTTGATTCCCATCAAGGTATTATTTCTTGCTTGCCTCTGCTTGCTTTTTCATTTTCCACCATAAATGCGAGGCTCAGTTTTTATTAGCCATTTTACTACCACTGGTGGAAAAGACCGTAATTTAAGCTGTTAATGACACTGTGTCTCCTGCATTTCTATCATTTCAGATCTCTAAGATTTGCCACTGTGTCACAACTAGAAATGACTAATTTTCAGTTCGTCATGAAATGAAGCAATGAATAAAAGAAAAAAAATATGCAGACATTCCTGCAATTAATTTGTGTTTCAATAAATTACTATGTTACATAACTAAGAGACTACTGGTGGATATTGCATTGATTCAGAGTGTAGGGGATCAGCTAGAGGATTTGCAATTAAAGGTGTAGCAGCAACATTTATTATCATTTAAAGTTGTCCTGAAGTTTATGACTCTAAGTATTCTACAAATGTTGCAAAATTAAGTATATTTCTTTTCTTTTCTTTTCTTTTCTTTTCTTTTCTTTTCTTTTCTTTTCTTTTCTTTTCTTTTCTTTTCTTTTCTTTTCTTTTCTTTTCTTTTCTTTTCTTTTCTTTTCTTTTCTTTTCTTTTCTTTTCTTTTCTTTTCTTTTCTTTTCTTTTCTTTTCTTTTCTTTTCTTTTCTTTTTTCTTTTCTTTTCTTTTCTTTTCTTTTCCTTTCCTTTCCTTTCCAACTTTATTTCAAAGTCATTAGGAAAATACAAATCAATGTCTTATTTTAAATAAGAATGTTCAAATCAGTTTCTGAATAGTAATTATGCACTTAACACTTGGAAGAAATCCTTGTCATTCTGGAAACTGCAGTGACATGAACTTATCAGTAAAATCAGGTTTAATAATCCGCTGCCACTTGCAGACCACCTCCCTTTTTTAACCTTGTCTGTAGTGCAACTGTGCCTGGCAGTCTGAGTGATGGGTATCATGTGGTGACCTGGCTTTTTGTGTAATGGAATCGAGGGTTATTGCTGCTGCAAAGCCCTGGGAGGGAATTCAGCTGGGGATAAGCTGTATCTTTGCGTGTAACAGCTCCATGCTGTTCAATCTCACCACTTCTTCAGTCAAAGAATGATTTTGTTAGGCTTTTGTCAGTAGCAATGAGGCAGCTGGCAAACTTCTGTTACCCCTGAGTACTTCCAAATATTGTATCTTCCAGCCCATGGGATACAGCAAATTGTGTGATTTCATATCATGTCTCAAAATACAGACTCTGAAAGATGCAAGCGCTGAGACCATATCAGAATGTCAAACAATTAGATTTTTCTGTTATGTGTGCAGAATAAGTCTCTTAAGTACCAAAAAGATGAAAAGCAAGGCCAGCACCCATGCGGCTGTGGCTTAGAAATTACTTCCCCTTCCTCGCTATGTTATTGTGGTAACTCAATCAAATAAAATTCATCAAGCTGGTCAAAACTGAAACACGTATGAAGAAGGAGATATATATTGTTGTGCTGTGGCTTTCTGCACACATTACTAAGCCCTTTAGTCTCATTAATAGTTTTAATCTGGTTCTTGAATAACTGGCCATTGACTCTGCCTCTTTGAATTTACAGATTTAATCTCCTAAGGAAAATGACTCCTTCAGGAACTTTAAACTTGAAAAACAGCACCTATATTCTTTACTACAATGACCTCAATGACTTATACATTTGTGTATAAGTCTTATTTCCTTTGTGCATCTCCTCTATACCACTAGAAGGAGTCTTAAAATAGTTTGAAGTTTGCTTAGTCGGTGCTAAAGTCTTTAAAACATCAGTATTGCTGAATCTGCCTGACATAATACTTCATACATCTAGAATGTGACTCCATTGGATAACTACTCAGGCTGTCGGGAAAACAGATGTTTGGCCTTTTTTATCCCCTCAACTCTGCAATGACTGCACATGGCTTTCTTTTGGCAATTCAAATGCAAATGAGATGGATCTGTGCATATAATTGTTTTGCAAAGGCAAACCTTTACTCTTCTATTTGATGAGAGGCTTGCTAAGGCTATTAGGCTCTGCAGTCAAGTACCTGACCTCTGAATGTGTCATGTAAAACCTTATTCTTCATTCTTCAAAGCAATCGTGTAATACTCCAGCATAAGAGGCATATGTCTTTTATCACTGAGCCTTTACCTTGCCTCCTGACACGTCTGAATGAAATGACTTTTACAATAAATCTACTTTTTTATATTACATAATTATTTGTGACAGTATCAAAAACATTCCAGTTTTGCTACTCAGATTGTCTCAGTCTTGACCAATGGCTTTCACCGCCATAAGCCATTTGCACAATATGCTGAGTATTGTGTCTTTTTGACAGTTAGTAACACGCTACTATTCAATTCTGAGGGTCTCCTTAACCCTATAATAGAGCTTGCCGTAAACACAAGAGCTTTATTTTGCAACATAAAGATGTTGGTTGGTACTAACACAGCTTCACCACAGAGCAAAGTGTAGGCCACGCATTTTCTGAAGGAGACTATGCATCTTGGCACTTGTGGTAGGCAGAAGTGGAGAGAAGAACATGGGGTTTTCAAAAGGAGGTATGGGTGAGACAAGTAAAGAACTGCAAAAAGCCACAAGTCAGGTTGTAACATAAAGTAACAAAACAACTAAACGCCAGGCTGTGTGTTAATTACTCTGCTATATATTTATGCAAAGTTCATTAGAATCAGGCATATCCTGTCTGAAGAGATATTGCGATTTATTGCAGTGAGCTATAGCAGGTTACTGAACATTGTAGCTCAGGCTGGAATGTAGGAAAAGATCAGATGACTTTTGCTTTTATGCCAAGCAAAAAAAACAAGGAAGTGTGACTGGCTGCTGAACAGCAGACTGTAACCAAAGTAAAGATGGCATTGTTGAAATGAGTGTCCACATTTGATTTCATGCACCTGATATTAGCTTGCAAAGATTAAACTGTAAAGGATAAAGATTGTGATTAAAGAATCTGGATGCAAAATAATTTTCCAGAGACTTCAGTTTCAGTTATGTGATTTACTATGTTTTCATTATGAACTAATGAAAAGACTAGTGTGGACTAAACATAACAAACAAAGCAACAAAATGCGATCTTTCTGTATTGGACTGGTCACGTAGTTTGTTTACATCAGAGCCATTTAGATGGTGATTCTTGATACCCATATTTCTATGCCTTATAAAGAAATGGAAGAATCACAGAATCATACAATCATAGAGTGGCTTTGGTTGGAAGGCACCATAAAAATCGTGTCGTTTCAACCCCAGTGCCTTGGGCAGAGACATCTATTTCCAGACAAGAGCAGTGAAACTGGTGAAGGGGCTGGAAAACCTGTCTTATGAGGAGCAGCTGAGGGAACTGGGGTTGTTTAGCATGGAGAAGAGAAGGCTGAGGGGAGACCTTATTGCTCTCTACAGCTACCTGAAAGGAGGTTGTAGAGAGGAGGGTGCTGGCCTCTTCTCCCAAGTGACAGGTGATAGGACAAGAGGGAATGGCCTCAAGCTGCATCAGGGGTAGTTTAGATTGGACATTAGGAAAAATTTCTTCACAGAAAGGGTTATCAAGCATTGGAGCAGGCTGCCCAGGGAGGTGATTGAGTCACAATCCCTGGAGGTGTTTAAAAGGCAGGTAGATGAGGTACTTGGGGACATGATTTAGTAGTAGACAGGTATGGTTGGAGCTGCTGATCTCTAAGGTCTTTTCCAACCTAATAATTCTATGATTCTATGATATTAAGTGGAATCATCTATTGTAATTATAAATGATGGATAGACAACAATCCCCAAACTGCCATATCCTGAACAGCTTAATCCAATTGGAGGGATCAATTAGAAAACCGACAAGACAGTGATAATAAGAGGAATCTCTTCTAATGGCAGAGAAATTATAAGTGAAAAGTTTGGAATTTCTACCTCACTACAAACTGCAATAAACATGTAATATGAGAGTGTAATATGAAATAATAGGCCCATTCTTAGCTGTCCTTGTCAATGTGTGATAAGTTTAAAGTGCTTGAGTGACACTACAAAATACCAATGGAGGAAATATAACAAGAAGCAATAGGTGAGTTTAATAAAGAATCAAATTTGATTAAGATCTCCAGAGTGCAACAATATTCTTATCAACAACCTTCATTTCTCTGCTACTCCTGGCAAATTTCTAGTTTTTTCTTCCAAACTTAAAAACATTCAGCATAGATCAAAGGTAGGCACTGCATACTGAAATATACCTTTTTTGAGATTTTCACATCTTAGAGTAATTTTCCTATGGCCTTTATCATACCATGGGGTTAAACCATTCCAAACACATTAAAAGAGAGAACCTCCTACCAAACTAGGCTGGGAAGAAGCTAGAGTATGTCAGAATAATAATAAAAAAGATGTTGTCTACAAAGGTTTTGTGCTATTTCATTTGCAAATAATGATATTTTTATCAGATGTCTACAACATGGTTTTGCACCTCTGCACATATGAGGAAAATAGCACTTCTTTTTCCTCAATTGCCCTCAAAAGCTCCTCTATATGTATGTTGAACAGTTAATTATTCTGAATTCATGTCTAGCATCAGAGTTGACTCTAAAAGATACAGCTCATACAGTAGCAAGTAAATGTGTTTTCTGTTTAAAAGAGAAGCTACATAGAATCATAGAATAGTTTGGGTAGGAAGAGAACTTAAAGATCGTCTAGTTCCAACCCAGAGATTGGTTACAAATATGTTCAGAGGACTGGAGCACCTCTGCTATGAGGACAGGCTGAGAGAGTTGGGCTTGTTCAGCCTGGAGAAGAGAAGGCTCCAAGGAGACCTTATAGTGACCTTCCAGTACCTGAATGGGGTGTACAGCAAAGCTGGGGAGGGACTCTTCACAAACACATGTAGTGACACGCCTTAGGGGAATAGCTATAAATGGGAGGGGGGAAGATTTAGACTAGACATTAGGAAGAAATTCTTCACAATGATGGCTGTGAGGCTCTGGAAAAGGGTGCCCAGGGAAGTTGTGGCAACCTGATCTAGTGGGAGGTGTCCCTGCCCATGGCAGGATGGGTGGAATTGCATGTCCCTCCCCACTCAAACCTTTCTCTGATTCTGTGACTTTTGTTGTAGCTTCTTCTTAAAGGACAGTGAGCCGAGTATTTCAGTTTAGAAACTGCAGTAAGCATCACTAATGTCTGGTCACGTTTAAACTAATGATAGTTATTGTCTTGTAATTAATGGGAAGTGCACTCTTTTGCTGTACTTATAAAGCTAATGGAAGGATGTCTTCTTCAGAAAGGAAGCTTCTTTCTTGCTTTCCCTTTCCTCCCACTGCATGCCACAGGGTTGAGAAATATTTAACTGTTGTTCTTTTAGTGTGTTACCATGATAACTTCACACAAAGCTAAGTAATAGTAGCAAAGAAATTAGTCTATCCTGCTATCACTGCCACACAGTGAAATATAAAGAGTAAAAAATCCCTGTGTGGAGTCAGTGGTTACTTAGAGTTTCAGCCCAGAGAGAGGCCTCTTATTATTTGACCTTGCCAGAAAGGGCTGTTGCTAAGTGGATCCTAGAGATCATTCTACTCAGAGCAGCAGTAGCTTCATAACTAACAAGGTTTACCATAGACTCTATAATGAATGCATTTGAAAAAGGTCAAGAAAACAATGACAGTTTTATTGTTTTGTCTTATTGCTTTTTATTTCATCTACTTTCTTATCTCCATACGGTGACCTTTCACAGAAGTCTAAAACATATTACAAATTAAAAAAAAAAAATAAAAAAAAAGAAAAAAAGAGAGGACAAAGCTTGTATTGAATTTAAACCTAAAACTCCTGTGGAAATTGTTCATTTTTCTTGGAACTGAGAAAAGTTATGAAAATGAGAGTTTCAATATATTTATGCTCCATTTTTTATATGAAAATTAGACACTGAGATTTTCTTTACAGGAAAAAGTATGTCCATGCAGATAAACCCAAATCCTAAAAAGGAAATCTAATTTGTATTGCCTGCCTTGAAAATCTTTTTGTCATAATTTAAGCATGTCCCCCTCATGAGAAGAATCATCATTCAAAGGTGGGTTTAAGTATCCCCAGAGCACAAGAGATTTTGCTTCTTGGATCAGCTTGCTTTCTTTGTGTCTGGGGAAGAGACTACGCCTTCCTTCCAGGCATGGCTGTTTCAATAAGACCATTGATGTGATTTATCTCTGGCCTCATAACTCCAGTCATTTTATTCCTGCACAGTGAAATATCACTCCTAGAAACTCTTCTAACTGCACTCTTCAGCTCTATGGAATTTTAAGAGCTGATGAAGGATAATATTATTTGGCCTCTACACTGCCTGTTTGCCAGATGTGTTTCCTCGTTAGAGTTCCCTTGGTATTCCTCTGGTCAAAGAAGCCTGTTAATCCGTTTAACTTGGTCAAATTCCAGTTCAGGCATCTCCATGCTGTCTATATCAGCTCCCTTCTCCCACTTAAATAAAAATATCTGAAGGTTTTCTTAGTTTATTTTTCTGTTCCTCATATAAACAGTCATATAGTATTCTTTCTTATTGTGACATCTTGTAATTCATCTGAAAATGTACCATTATAAATAATAAATCAATAATAAATAAAAATTCTCTTGCAAGTGATTTCAAATTCAAGACTGATGTCTTGAAATTATCAGTCTGAAAATATGCAGGGATTAAAAGCACTACGTAAACATGGGGTCATTATCACACTTTTTTCAGAAGGAAGACAGGAGTGTGAATTGCTTCTCTTAGGCCCATTCACATGAGCTGTTAATGGAAATACAGAGCAATTTCAAACATATGCAAGATGAAAATTGAGTAATATACTCAGATGAATGACCCCATGCTATTGTGTGAAGAAGATGCATAGATAATACAATATATGCAGCAACAGCAGCCTGATGTGTAGTAAATGTTGAAAAATCATAAACAAATGAGTGTGGATATAAGACAGCAAATTGTGTTCAGAAATTTCTTCTGAAACTTTGCAATTTGCTATTAAACAAAATCAATTTCACTTTCCGATGTATATTATCAGAAACCAATCCATTCTCAATCTATTCCACCTCTTCTCTTGGTCTTTTGTGCAAAGGTTTTGGTTCAGTTTGCATGAACTCTACCTACTCTTCTTCTTCCCCTTCTTTCTTTTCCTAGGGAATTTACAGAGTAATCTCACAGAAGCTGACTTATGGCTTTGTAATTCTATAATTACATGTTGTCAAGTATACAAAGATGTTTATCTATTCCAACCTTGCATTTATTGATTTTTAAATTTAGTATTGTTATGTTTGCTAAAGTTAAACCATGTCTGTCTGTATCAACTGGGTAAATTGTATAATGAGTTTTCTTATCAAGGAAACAGAGTTCAGGGTGTGTTTGGGGTTTTTAGGGGTTTGGGGAAGTCATGGGAAAGATGAGTTGCTATTGGCAACCTAATAATGGTTCTGTGTTTAGAGTATAAATTTCACAATGTCATGACTTCTTTACCTCCATTTTCTAAACAAAACCATCCTAGAAGTTCTAGAGAAAATACCTAAACTCACTGATATTCAGTTTTAGCTGATGTACTTCAAGTTTTCAAATTAAGCCCTTCCAGGATAGGACAATTACATCTTGTGACTGCTTTATTGAAAAAAACCACAGAAGCAGAGCATGTAGAATAGTGTTCTCTACACGTCTTAATACAAGCACTGAATATTCTTGGAAGGGTTGTCTGGGAATGGAAGTAATTAATGCACCCTGAAACAGAAGAAGGTGAAAGCATCACTTATGTAAGAAGAAAGTGCAGCTAGGTGACAACCTTGGCCACTATAGGATTCAGGAGGAGCCAAAACCCTTCTACAGTTTTCCATGAAAATATCTGAAACCATGCAAGTAAACCTTTGCTTACTTTGCAACAGTAAGCAAATGAGTCTCTATCAGTTTTCCTCAAAGGCTCATCTGCAATAGGCTGAGCACAGACATGATGAAAACAACAGCATCAGATTTGTTTCCAGACATTTTGCACAAGCTTCTTTTTAAATTCAAATTAACATATCTATTTTTTCATTTGGTAAAGAGTTTTCGCTTTCCTAGATGTCTTGGCTGTGAAACCTAGCTGGCTAAAACAAGATCCAGGAAAGCTAACACTAGCTGGAAGAAAAAGGTTCTCCAAATTCTCTAAAGATTTTTTCAAGCACCCTTGTCAAACCTTATTTATATCACTCTTTCTTGAAAACAGAACAGCTTTGCTGTTCATCCTCCTTTTCTATACTTGCTAATATATGAAAAAAAGATCATGGAATCCCTAGGTTGGAAAAGACCTTTAAGATCATCAAGCTTAACTGTACCTGTCAACTACTAAATCATATCCCTAAGCACTTCATCTACCCATCTTTTAAATACCTCCACAGATGGTGATTCAATCACTTTCTTGGGCAGTCTGTTCCAGTGCCCCATGACCCTTTTAGTGAAGAAGTTTTTACTAATGCCCAATCTGAACCTTCACTGACTGGCACAGCTTGAGGCCATTCCCTCTCATCCTATCACGTATAACTTGGGCAAAGAGACCAACACCCACCTCTCTACAACCTCCTTTCAGGTAGTTGTAGGCAGTAGTGCATTCAATCCCCTCATCCAGGTCACTGATAAAGACATTGAATTGAACTGGACCCAGCACTGAGCCCTGGGGGCCACCACTTGTGACCGGTTTCCAACTGAATGTAGCTCCATTTACCACCATTCTTTGGGCTTGGCCATCCTGCCAGTTTATTACTGAGGATAGGGTATGCCTATGTTAGAGAAAGTCATAAAATTGTAGTCCTTCATTTAACTGAAGTACATATGACTGTCTTAAAGACTGAAATATCCTCCCTTGAGTATTTAAAATGTGGATACATATTTGACAACAGTGCAATATATTATGGTCACTATTTTTTATATGAATGCCCTAAAAGAATGAAAAAATCTTTTGAGGAGTATTGAATTTGTGGGATAGGAAGAGAAGATGGGAAAGAAAGGGATTAAAAGTAGCAATAAACCTAAAACAATTTTGGTAACACTGGCTTTTTTCTGATCTCCCATTTCATTATACAGACCTTGAAAAATATATTCCTACATATATTTAACAGATAACTACAAGCAAGGGACTTTTTTTTTTTAATTAGAATGAGTGTAGGTCTAAGATTCCATCTCATAACTCAAATTTATATGTAACTGCACCTGTTTACCAGGTAAAAGAAAAAAATGTCTGATCACCTTCATTACACTTTCACATGGAATCCTCATCCTATAGGAGTATACAATGAGCAAGCAGAAAAACACATAATTGGCTCTGCAGCTTGTGAATGCAGGATTTCATCCCTTTTTTGCTACATTCAAAGGCTAAATAATGAAGCAGTCTTGACACCAATCTGACTATAGAAAAATTGATAATGATTCAAGATTTTAGTTACTCATTTTTTTTTTTATAAAATTCCTGTTCTTCTTTCAATTTGACTGACTTATTTGACTGACTTTCATTTGACTGGTTTATGCTGCTCTTCTCTAGTCCAGCAGTTTAGACAATTAGATGTATATTTTGAACAACCTTTATATAAAGAAACAGTACTTGAATTTCTTACAAGCTTCTTAAATTTCTTAACATCAATACATGACTTAGTATTTAGGGACAGCCGAGAGTGTTAGCAGACTGAGTCCTTTTACTTTATCTCACTGTTGGGAATAAAAGAATGCAGTCTGCACAGCTAAGTATCTTCTAAAATCCTCAGTCTTTCACAAAGAGGAAAAAAACACAAAGATTTTAATGGAAAAGATTGAAGCCTCTTACACACTGCAGACTCAGTAGTCTCTCTGCAAGAAAATAAGGGTTTACTATTTCCTGGTTTGCTAGGATGCACTTTTGCAAGTCTTATGTGTATGTCTTTCTCATTATACATGTAAACTCACTTGACTTCATTAGGAATCAAGGGGATCAGTAAAGAACTACCAGGAGCAAGTCCACTTTTATACATAAAAAGTAACAAGTCCAAATGGAAAAATATTTTTATTAAAAGAAAAAAATGTCCAGTCTTTAAAATGCGCAGTTTTAAAAAAATATTTATATGAGCTTCTAGATACATATTTTTGTTTTTAACAGGTAATATTTAAAACATGGAATCAAAAAGTGAAGGAACAAAGGGTTGTTATTATTACTTGGTTTATAAGAACTCATAAACTCTCTCTCCAAACACTTCCTTTTACTTGATTCTGTTTCCCACGATTTGCTGAGACTTCTGTGTATGAAAATTAAAATGTAATATATTTTCAATGATAAATGTAAGACATTTCACTAACATAGCGAAATGGCTGAGATATGAAGTAGAACAATGACCAGTGAGGTTTTATTTTACATGAGCAGGTTCTCCACATAATATGCAATGAGATACCCAGATCAAATAAGCAGTACAGTGGATCAGCCTGAACTTTCAGCATGTTTGCAAAGTATTGTCCTGAAACCTGATGAAGTATCTTGCACAAAATGGACCATATTAGTTGAGAAGTTGAGCCAGTTTTAGGCAGAAATTAGGACGTGGAACACTTCTTAACAACAGTAAATAAACAAGGAGGACAGTCTAAGGGACTAACATGATGGTTTAGTATTGTGGAAAATTACACACAGTGAAGTAGACATGCTGGGAAAGTGAAGAGGCATAGAAAACATTCTGCTCTGAAGTTGAAGGCAGTCAGGCATAAAGATTTTTCTGTCACACAGTAGATTTTTTTTGTTGTCAGGCAGCAGATTTTTTCAATAAAAAGCATAATATTTCATATATAAACTTTGATTTGTTATGGGTGGTAGTGATCTGAACCGGACATACCCTCCCCTATCTTGGCTGAGCAAGTTAGTTTCTGAAGATGAAGCCTCAGAAGCGTTACTACAGTTCTATTACATCTTGGTGTAATGCCTTTTAAGCTCAATTGTAACTAGTCTGGCCTGTGATACAGATTGTTTATTCAAAAGATAAAGTTACAATCTTTGACTTTATTTAAAGGAAAGAGATTTCTTTCTCGTATACTATTCTCTGCTGGCTCACTTGATTTTGGTGTGATGACCGATGTGCATACTGAAAGCAATTAAGTTTTCGCAAAATCACAGAAGGATCCATTAACTTTCTGGTGGAGGTAATCAGCATTAATATTTAGTCATTTGAAGTGAAGTTCTGAGCTCTTTGAAATATCTGGTAACTTCCATTGATATTGGCTGAGTCAGGTCTTCAAGCTCCTTAGAACGAATACCTTGGCCAAGCTTTCACTTTGCGTATGATCTTTCATTGTACTTCATCTTCTTCTAAATAAGACTTGGTGCCCAAATTCTTCATATTGACATATGAAACATAGACACACTGTGGAAGAACAGAGCTTAAATTCCTCCTTACTCTTATCAAAATATACTAGCATTCTATTTGTATCTATTCTATTTGTATCTGGAACAGAACAACTAGAAGCAATTGTGACTGGATGTATCTAGCAAGTAATCAGAGGCTTTGGTATTTTTTACATTTCCAACATTTTACTTGACTTCTTTCTGGAAGCCTGTACAATCTTACTAGCATGCACATTAACTGATAACTGAGTCCCCTTTCCAAATTCCTGAGATTTAAACTTTCTGTCCTCATTCTCTAGACTTAGAAGTATGTTATCCATTACCCTCTCTCTCTCTCTCCATATAACCAGCTACTGTGGTAGAGGAGGTTGACTTGCTATGATGAATAATTTATATTATATTGTACTTGGATAATAGATTAAAAGAATTTTCCTGGGAAAAAATCAGTATATTTCACTACATTCCCTAACTAGTCTAATTTAATCTCTGGGCAGCTTGGATTGTTCAGTCTTCACATCAGTTTTTAATTTCAGGAAGGCCCTGTAATATTCACAGAAGCATGTAAGTGTCTGACTTATGATATATACGTATGATATAAACTTCTAAATTCTGTGTCAGCTCCAAAACAGATGGCTCACTCTTTTCATTCTTACTCCTTCCAACATTCATGCAGAACATTCATTTACTTGAATGATGAGCTCTCTATATCTCCTCTTAAGTCTTAATTCTCCCCAGCTGAAGATTTTTGAGTTTAATGAAGAGATGGATCATAGTCAAGATAGATCAAGTTAGGAGGTTGCTAACTTTTTTCATCTGATGCAATAAGGTGAAAATCCTGTGATTTATCAAGGGCAATTTTAAAGAGAGAAAAGAAATACTCTAGGTGGAGAAAACCATTTTAAATAAACAGGCAAATTATTCTTGTCATGGTTCAGTTGCTTTTTATATCTCTTACCTTCTTTTTCAACATCCTTCGAGTTTAATATTTATTCATACTATAATAATAACTTATTTTTGTATTTATTGAAATAAAAATCTTTGTTCAATGTCAATAGTTTGGTCAACAACCAACATTCTTGAAAAATATATCTATTTGCCATATGAAATATTTGCAGTAAGAATAATAAAGGTTCTGTAAATTGGTTTAAGATTCAATCTTGAAAAATTACTCAGGTTTATAAATCAAAAATTCTGTTCCTGGACATATTTATATTATAGATACATATGGGAAAAATGACATGCCAATTTGCTGCTGATTATTCTTAAGGACTGAGAGCTGTTTTACAGAAATTCATCTACTCGGCTACATTCTGTCTTCAGGCATAACTACATAATCTGACTAGCCAGTGACTGAAGTAAAAGGAGATACATAAATGAGAGCAAAGAAAGCACCTAGACCTCAGCAAACAGAAAGGAAAATAGGTTATGGAAAGACATATCATGAATTATCTGCATTCTGGCTCTCGGACCACTGAGAATACAAGGATTAATATTCTGAAATGCAGAGCTTTTCAGTGGCATTTACATTAACTTCAGTGACAACAAGTGATCCACTGAGTTATTCACTTAGTGTTGCCTAATGTCACATTGTATCATACACAAATGTAACTGTAATCAGAACAGAAAAGGATGTTAGGTCTCTTACAAAAGAACTCCTAGAAATACACTGAGAAAATGGAGCTAGTATAAAAATAGAGCAGAAGCTTCGTTAGGCATGGAGAAACAATACAAACTATTTCCATTAGTATTAGTCCTCATTTTAAATGGTTCCATTTTATCCATACTTGCAGCTTTACTTTTACTTACTGGTTACAAACATGTGAAGACTTGCAATTAGGGCTTACAAAAAAAAAAGCTTCCAGAAAATAAGCATGAATTACACTGTTTCCATTGGGACTGAGAATGACAGGGTTATGACCATTCAGTATTTAGAAAACCTTCACAACACTGAGATTTCAAAAATCAACACCAAATATTCTTGTGCAATCTTCTAACCGAGAAACAGAAAAATTTATTGAACCAAGAGTTATCATCTTTACACTTATCTGTATCCATTCCCTCCTGTAGAACACAAAATGCAAATGGAATCATCTTGCACCCATTCAATTAACAGTTTTAGAAACCAGCAATCTACTTATGTGTATCATGTTAGACTAAAATTGGGTTACACATGTCAAATGAGATTTTCATTGTAAATTACTCACTTCTGCAGTTAGCAAAACCAACATCCAACTCAAGAGAACATATTTTTCCAAATGCATCAGCAGTTCACAGACACAAAAGCTAGAGTCTATGCTCATGTCTAATCAGGAATCAATAATTCTAGGTAAAAACTGGTAAAGGAAATTGTCAAAATTATAAATTTAGTAATAAGTATGATATTATTATGGGTGATTTTTATCTTCATTGTTTTGAAAATTATTTGGATGGTAAAAAATTTGGCAAAAAGCATTTAATTTAAATCAGAATATTAAAAGCCTCAGAAAACTTGAGGCTGATAATTTAACCAATGTTTAAAAGATTAAATTTTAGTTTTAGAACTTGGATAATTTTGTAGTACGTAGTTGAATCGTTATCTTCAGCTAGCAGCAAAGTTAATGCACATTATCAATAGACGATCTCATGTTCATCCTCATTGCCAAATTTCCTATTTTAAATTTCATTTTTTCTAAGTTTAGTGCACTATTTCACTTTATAGCTATTATTTAAAAAAAATAGCATTCAATATTTTGTCCATGACATAGTATTATTTTCACATAAAACCTTATAAAACACTTAATAACCAGCAGTTGTTTCCTGAACTTGACATTTTTGGGGGAAGATTTTTTAGACTATCAATGAAGGAGTGATTTCCTTTATTTTGAAAGCTATTGAATTTATAACAGGCCTTGTATTATTTTTTAAAAAGAACTAGCTTATTTTCTGCTTCATGCAGCTGCAGAGACGTACATTAGCTAAATGCAATTGTTGTTACTGCTGTTTTAACTCTGAAGTCATTGTATTCAGTTGTCATTTTGTGGTAACAGTAGAGTAGCTGCAGCAAAGACCATATGGAGCCTCAGAACGGTAACACTGAATAGCCTGCAATCAAGTAGTGTTCAAATCTAAGTAAGCAGAATGTTCTCAGAACATGGGCAAAATAGTATGCACTACTTTTTGTCCCCCAGCCTAGCTATACTCACAGACTTCCTGAAAAGAAAATATTGTCCTGCAGTCATATGCATTGGAATCATGGTAAACCCAAAAATGTATACATATTGACTGAGTTAGAATAGATGAAATGTAGAAAGGTGTAAGCACTACAACAAATCAGACTGCTATGCTTTTTTGCATTATATCAAAAGCTTTCTAGGTAGCAACTCGGACAGCTCTTAAAGAAAGCATGTTCAATGGATCCACTTTCACAGACCTAGAGAATCAATATGAACTAGTGCAGGTATTTCTCTTTCAAAGGCTTTTCAGGATTTGGTCTCATGACCACATGGACAATCAAGAGCACTAGGCTGGTATAAAGTGCAGCCATGGCTATTTTTTCTCAAAAGTTCTGTAAGAAGAAGCAATGCCAAACTTTTGTGTGGATGCCGCTAACATACCCATAAAAGAGGATGGGATGTTCCCTAGGCTCTTCTTAGTCTCAAGAAATTTGAATCCATGACTCGCACATCAAGAATATTGCTCTATTTATTGTGTTATAGAGATTCTTGAGTAGACCTCTTATCCATCCCAGTTAACCAAGGCCATGGTGTAGCCAATGAGGCAAGAATTAATGGAATTCTAAGGCAGCAAAAAAGGAAGCCAAAACATGGTTGCAAAGCTCTGGTCTAGTTACTTCTCCACGCCCCCCACTCCCAAATCTCTTGCAAATTAGACATGTACTTCATATCATGCTGGAACTATATAAGCCTTGAAAATACAGGCACAAGATAACACCAGGGTTATAAACACAAATCAGAAAAGGCTTATTATGGGTCACTGAAAGAATGCAATTTGGTATACAGGGTAGAATTGGTTTTAGGGCTTGAGAAAGACTAAAAATAAAATGTATTCAGCATGTATAAATCATCTTACATGTGGTGAAAACACCAAGGAGTAAACAAGAAATGTAGAAGACAGATACAGCCCTACAAGAATGGTAACAATGGGGAAACATACAGAGACAAACTACTCTGCCTTTTCTTTCCTGGTTAAGTATGCCACCCCTGACTAATGCGATTATTTATCTGCTGGGTTCACCCTTAGATCTTATATAGTTCAGCTTTTCGATTTGCCATTCACTACATTTTGCTGCTGCAAAGTCAGCTTCCATATGTAAAGGATTATCTCTTACTGTATCATTTGGTTATGCAAATTTGAATTTTAAAGAGAAGTATGTCTTTGTATTTCCGGTGGTCTCCTCACGTTGCAAGGTAATTGATAACGTCACAATGGGGCAAAGCAAACAACACAGAAACTCATAACTGCTGCATAATGACAAACACTCCTGATGAATAGAACATACATTTTTCCAAATGACTTTTTCAGTCTTTTGTAGGTGTTGTCCTGGATTCCCATGAGGCTACCATGAAGGGTAACTCAGAGAAATATGTACAATATCTGTAAACTCATGTTTGTACTAATGGGCAAGCATCATCAAAATATTTAGAAATCCAAATATGAATAGTGTGAGACCACTGAACTTGGATAGACAGAAATCTGCACTACTCAGTGGACATCCCAGTGGACTACCCTACAAACAAGGGGAAAAAACCCAATCCAATAAACCACAAAAAAATCCACCAGATGCAAAGTCATCACTTTCCATCAGTGAGTCATCGTTCTTCAAGACAAAATTGCTATGCCTCAAAATTATTTGGTTGTTTGCTTTAATGCTTGAGAAATACATTTCATAACTGAATAAATGGATTTTAGTTTGTTTTCAGTTGTAGGGTTTATTCTAATTTATTTAAAGTTGTTAAAATCAGGTTGCATAATTATAACTGCATAATTTCTGACCAAATTTTAAAATCTACAATCTTGCCTCTCAACAAAACAGTCTTTCTTCTAAAGACGCAGTTTGCATAGTTTATTCATATGGAACATATGAAAACAAAATCTTTTCTTATCCTTACTTATGAAAGAAGAAAAGGAAATCCAAATCACAAAGAAAGAACGAAGATAAAAATACATGTTAAAAATGAAGATTTTACATTTCAGTAAGGTTTCTAAGCTTTCATTTTACAGTAGGTCTGTGATATATCAGAATGTCTGAGCTTTTTTGAATTCACTATGAGTGTTTGTTTTCAAGCCTCCACAGTCTTCCAATGAAATCAATCACAAGATTTTTTAAGTCTAAGGAAACCTGAAATCCTTCTGAGATTCCCTGAGAAGCCCAAAAATGTTATGGAAAGATATTGGTGTAGTATAAAGAAGAGTCTGAAGAATTGTGCTTTAAGGATTTTGTTGCAGGTGGTGCTTTATTTGTTTCTTTGGGTATTGCTGTTTGTTGGGGTTTGTGTTTTCTTTTTTTTTCTCTTTTTTGTTTTTCCCCACTTTCCTCCCAGAGATTTCAGCTTCATTCTTTTTCTGTCTTTCATTATACAATAACATCTGGGCTTGTCTGGGCAATTCCTGAGAATATTTGAGTTCGTCTTGCTGCAAAATATCCTTCAAAAAGGTGCTTTACCTCTCCTACATTCTTCCTGAGCAACATCTGAACTTTGTCATTCATGAAGAGTGACTGAGGTTATAGAAGAGGAAAAAAAAAATATCTATAATGGAGGTACTATTGCTTACATGCCCAAAAGGAAATAGAAAAAAATATCTCAATAAAGAAAAAAATGTCACCTGATTCATTTGCTGCCTTTCTGCTTAGTGACTGCCATTAAATTCTTTGATCTGCTTATTTTATTTTGCCCAATGGCAAGTTGCAGTTTTGATTTTGGTTTTGACTTTTACAAATGGCTTCATAGAGAGGTGTCTGCAACTACTTTAAATCAGACACCTCTCCCTTCCCCGGCAATTAGCTAGTTTATTTACTGTCCTGTGATTTCATGAGCAGGAGAACCAACAAAGTTTCCTAACACTGCAGTATTTCTCTCAGTAGATGGTAAAGTTCCCCTTCTCTACCCAGACACCAGTTCTCAAGTAATCTGAAGAAAATAATGGTTTTTGTAACTTCTCTGTCAAATCTGCCAAAAGAAATCTTAGAACTTAATTTAGAAAAAAGAAAATGTTACGTCTGGTAATGGTATTTGTCCCATGTGTGTATGCAGGTATGCATGGTTTATAGGCAAAACCTGAAAGGAAACAACTGTGGGGAATTGCCATGAATAACTGTGTGTTTTTAAGCATCCTTAAAAACCTAAATGGTTGAAGTTGGTATCAGAGGAGATGTAAACTTATCAGGCTTTGCCAGAATTAGGTCTGTTGCACAAGCTGTCCAAACTGTACTAAATTATCATATCATATAAATTTTGCTTAGACTTGAGTCTAATGATACTCTCAGGATTAGCATCAACTCAGAAGTTTCTCTGAGCTGGAGAGGAAGCCAGGGGGGAATCAAAGATGGAAAGCTTATATCTAAACCAGAGAGTTAGGTCTAGATACCTCTTCTGTCTCTAAAAGGAAGATTCATACCCATTTGATGGTTGCTTCAAATAACTTCTACCGTGAAGTTTTTAATGCCTCTTGAAACTGGAGATGACAGCCCTTCTGCTCCCACTCAGTTACCAGAAGGTTTGGTTGGCTGTATCATGGTCTGTTGGGGGAGTTGACTCTGGGTGGAAAATAGTCCAGAAGGAAGGTGACTTGGACACCAGGTCAGTAGTACAAATTACTTTTATTGTAGTTACCAATATGTTTAAGTAATAAATCTGAACAGAAATTCACCTTCAATAACTCAACAAATTTTCTTTCTCCAATGACAAAACTTGTCTTCTTAAATGCCTCTTCATACAAAAAGATGTAAAGAAGGGTTCTTTTTTGAATGACCTTGAGATTCCTGGAAGAGTTCTCAAAATCAATTACTCTGCTTTTTATGTTTAAACAAACAATAAGTTAACCTATATGTTTTGGTTTTCTGAAACCAGTTTAGGGACAACAACTCTCTGGGGATTAATACTATAACCATTCAAATAAAATACTTTGTAGTCTCTGCACTGAAAGCTACATCTCAGCTTGTAAGCAACATATATTTTGGGACCAATTTCTGTGACCAAAAGTATTTAAAAAAAGAAATTATGGTGGATAACTTAATGTTTAGCTAATATTAAATAAGGTTTTGGAATTCTTTCAGAAGTGGAGAATTGTTTCTTTCACAGATATTGTCAGATATTGTTTCTGTTGACTAAGCTATAGAACAGTAACTGTATAATTAAGAAGTTCTAAAAGTATTTACGGGAAAAACATTTCAAATACTTATTTAGACATAACTTTTCTTACGTAGCGGTTTTATTGCCTTTTTGATTGCACATTTGTGTTTTCCATAAATGCCAGCAAATCAGGTTGTACAGACACGGATTCTTATTCAAAAGCTTCGATATGCTACCAAATTGCTGAAGCCAGAATAATTTTCTAATATAAAAATTCCTGAGAATTTTTCCTAGAACAACAAATTAAACAAATAACTCTTAAAGTCTTAATTTCTAAATTTAACTGCCGCTAAATAACCTGGCAGTTGTTTTGGCAATTTGAATGAAAAGAAGACTGTACACTGGCATATTTCTGAAAAGCACATCAAAATAAATCCCTATGAATGCATTTTTGTTTTAATGGTTAGTTCATGCAAATTTAACTGTCCTAGATGACATGTTTTTATTTCTGCTTCTGCCTCTGGACTAACACAGATGCTAATGCAATTTTACTGACAGCATCTCAAGCACTATATGCAATGAGTTTTTAGCAAACCTCAGCATTTTTGTGAAGAATGAAAGTATACCCTATTGCAGACATTTTCTTAGCCATGTTTTTTGATCATTTTCACTTTTCCAATAACATGAAGTGCAATCTTAGAAACGAATGAGGACATTATTTTTTTGTTTCTTATCCATTGACTGTCAATGAGTAATGGATGAGGTTTGTGGAAATAAAACAAAGATGCTACAATAGGGAAAAATTTCTAAGGATTTTCTTCCTCAAACACTGTATGAAGCATACTTCTCTCAGATCTCTCAGATACATTAAAATTTTTAGGTCACAGACAGGTTGACCTAATCTTTTCTTTTCCTCCTATATGAGTGTTATTATTCATATACTTACATTTGAGCACTTCTTTGGCATTTTGATTGTTTAGAGTGATTTTCACCTTGCAGAACTGCATCCAAAAATGAAGGAGCTGGCTGAGTATGGCATTTCCAGGCAAAGCTGTGCCTTTGCAGTGTTTTGGGGATCAGATCCTTCCTGCATTCATAAGATTTGTACAAAGAAGAATTCTGTATTCCTAAACATTCTCACTCATACCTTATGAACTCAAATGAGTGAATGAGAAAGACGTTGTTTTAGAATGGAAATTATTCTGTATGATGGTGATATAAAAAATACACATGAATCTCCCTAGCTGGTGTAATAGTCCAATAGGGAGCTGTCTGCTTACACACAGGTCTACACATATTTCAAATAAGTTATGGATTCAAAAGCAAAATAAAGAATATTAAGGGCATCATGTGCATTTGATACTACCCCTGGGAGAACTGGGATCCATATTCTAATGAATGGATTACACCTATCTTCCAAAGATTCATCCCATAAATGTGCAAAGAGTTTAGACTCCAAAACATTTTTTGACATAAGAGTGCAGAGGCACAGATGACAGCTAGACAATTCTCCTGAAGATTTCTAAGGCTTCCTGATGATTGTGTTACACACACAGCACTGAATATAAGTCATACTCAGGTACGTATTTTTCTATTTTCTCTCTGATCATTAGAATGCCTTAAATTATTTAATTAAGAACTGCTATTGCACTTAAACTTTGTCATCAATTTAAGCAACTATGCCCTAACAACGTCTCTGAGTGCAAAATTCCTTCTAAAATGTGAAAGACCAGAGAACAACTTCCTGAGCAAAATGCCTTTTAAAGCTACTCTGTGCTGCTCACATTGGAGCTATTTCAAGCTACCTAAACTGCCTTTAAGCAAGTTCAGTTGTGTACTGGGTGTGATCTAGTCAATGGGCCGTGTGTCTGTGCCAAAGCTGACTTAATAGCCTCAAACACTATTTTTACTGGAATGGAGATGTACTGCCCTGTATCCTACTGCAGTAGCACATTAGCAAGCAGTGTGATATCATTTGTTTATGATTGCACATTGACCTATGCACTATTTTCCACTAAAATATCACAAAGCTTCATTTTTCTTTTCCTGTGAGAAATCTTTTTATTAAATTCATTGAACAATGAAAAGTCATCAATTTTTATAGTGCTTGAGGACTTACTGAATTCTTGGAAAGTAATTTTTGTTTATTACAGTGAACTGAAACAGATATTTAGCTTTCAGTACTCTTTTTAACACTGTGCTAAGTGAGGATTAATTTTCCATCCTCTTTTAGGCATTAGCTAAGTGCATTTTCAAGACTTGCCTTTGTATGCTGAAATAGGTCAAACCTAACAATTATTGAACAGCCCTCTTCTGAATAGCAATTTTTGCTATATTCAGAAATTTGATTCTTTAGTTTTTGTGGAATATATAAAAAATAATTCTCGTCAATGTTTTTGATCCTAAGCATTTCAGGATTTATCTATCAGTTGCTTATGAACAAGAACTTCTACCAAAGAATTTTAATGGAAATTATTGAGCAAATACATTTATCTCATCAGTGAAAGACAGTTGCAGTTCAACAAAAAAAAAAGTTGGTTATTCTTGTGATATTTTTGGTCTCGAGTTCCCTTATGATTTTTCTCTCTGGTATTTAATGTTCAGCTAAAGCCGTGATCTAGTAACATAAATCTACTAAAAAGTATACATATTTCAGGAACTTGCATTTCCAATCACTGGAAGAAAGAAAGATAGAGGGCCAATATATAGATTTATGTACTACACTTTTGAGTACAAAATCATATTCTGCACTATGTTACAAAATATTTAATTACATATCAAAAAGTTTGCCCTCAATCTGCTAATCCTTTTTAGCTTCCTTATAGTCAATAAGGAGGAATAAGTATAGAGGTATGGACATATTCTTTTCATATAAAATAAGTGTCTGCAGTAGGATAGGCATTTCTTGGGGGCAATTACCTTACACTGAAGCAACTACCTCCTAGACAAGTTAAGTCAAGCAGCATAAATGATTATAGAAAAGGTAAAGGAGAATCCTTAGCATGCAAACATGGACTAATTGCTCATTAGAAAGAAGGCATCTAAACCACAAGAGATATTGCAACTAAAATAACACGATATAAGCAAATATGTTCTATTGAACTGTGAAGAAGGTATAACTGCTGTTAATTAACATCACTTTAGCTGATACACCTTTTTTTGCTCTAGGGCATGCATCCAGTGCTGCTATGACTAAGACAAACCTCTGCAGCCTGCTTTGCACTTATCCTTTCTCTTGCAGGAATGGTGTCTATGGTCATATTGTTAGACACTGCCGAAAACAGGCACATGACAAAGGTACATCCTCATCTGGCCCCTGCTCCTTCGTATGTGGGCAGATGAACTTATCATCACATTTTATAGATGTTCCTTGTTGCCCTTTTTTTCTGGTGTGATGACAAGAGAGAGGAAAGCTCATAATATGACATATAAGTACATATCATATAACTTAGGTTAAATAGGCATCATATAACTTAGTGCAAATTCTCAATCCTCAGTAAAGGAAAACTTCCTGACTCTAGACTGAATATACTGTGTTTTCTTTTTAGATTATGACACTTAGGTCCAGTATAAATTAGGTGGCTAAACAAAGATAGAATGTTTATCAAGGGGGTTGGACTAGATGATATCCAGACTACCCTTCCAACTCCTACCATCTTATGATTCTTCAACTTTCCTGAAGTCACAGTGTTCAGGCAACTAAATGCAGAATTCTGTTGGCCAAAAACATATTTTCTAGAGCCATTTTAGATCCCCAGCAGCACCCAGAACATGCACAGTGGTCTTAGGTAGATATAACTCAGTCACTAGCCAATAAGGAAACTCTCCTAGAGTGACATTTGATCACGAGGGGTGGGATATGTTAAGAATAAGTGTTAGAAACCTCCTAGTTAGCTATTGAACTCTGCCCCTAAAAGTCTCTTTTTCTAGGGATTTCCTAATGATCAGAGAAATAGTTGAAAAAACAGACATGGAAAGCACAGAAGCAAGTATGTCTTCCTTTGCAATGCCTGTCATCAGCCTGTAATAGTCATGGCTGCAGTAAAATGGGATAGGCAGATGTTGAGATGAATTTTTCAGAAGGGCTGGATAATTTTATAGCCAATAATAACATTTGTAGTTATCCATATAAAGATGAGGACAATCAAGTGTTATGCTTCAGGGAATAAGACAATCACTACAGACTAAAACAGGAATTTATCCACTTCATTGTCTTTCCCCGTGAATGGTATTATGTTTGGTGAAATATATCATATTGTTTTGTCTTTTTCTGAAGCAACTATACAGTTCAGTAATTTGCTTCCATACTTTACCTGCCATTTGTAGGTTAAGGACATTAGAAATGTCTTTTTTAATTTTGAAGAATGTTTTTTAGCAAAATAACCAAGTTTTATACAAAAATAGTATTATTAATACTACTGCAGACATCACTGCACATTTTTCTTGGAAAAAATGTGCTGAACAAACATGTGATTGTTCTCAGCTTAAAAGAACAGACTTTTCTCTCTGTCATCTCATTTATATTTGTATGGAAAAAAAGGCTGTAAACGATAAATGTTTAATCAAATATGGGTCTGTTCAGAGCTAAACTTGTATTCCACTAACAGAAGGTTGATAATAACTTTGAAGTGCAACAACGCTTTCTGCCCACACACAGTAATGACCTGTAGGGGATAAATGAGCCAAAAGGGAAATCCATGTATTGTTTGATTTACAGCCTCTTTTTTAATGATGGAAAAAAGAAATAGCAACAGAATGCACTTATAAATCCTTCTGTTTTTCAGACTCAGCTTTCAAAAGGAGAACATATTCAGATAATATAAAGCTAGTTCTTTCAAATTCAGAGTAGCTGTATAGACTGTGATTTTACAAATGAACAAGGCCTTATTTAATGCACTACTTGCAAGTTCTGCTTTAAGAGTGTGAATAAAAGTTTCTACTTCAAAAGTGAAAGTCAGAACTTGTTTGGATCAGGCTATTTACCTCTTCCTGTTATCAGTGTTAGAGAGTGAAAACTAGCACTTTCGGAGACTTCTGTTGAGTTTTGTGTTATCTATGGGTTGGGTCACAGATCAACATACTTCTGTACTGTCACGACAAGGAATGGGTAGCTGGCATCAAAGATTAAAGACTGAGAAATTCTTTAGCTGGCTTCTGCTGAAACTAGTATCCCATTGGCCTCTTTGTGACTCAGTGTTTTTTTTCTGGTTCTGATTAATATTATGGGACTATCATCTTTGCTTTTCAAGACAAGTATGTTCTTAGTGGTAATACTTCACCTAGGAGTAAGGCACAGAAGATTTTTTGCCAATTTGATGCCTGTAGCCTCTTTCGAAAGACAAGAAATTAAAATCAAGTAAAACCAGCTTATGTAAACTTTCATACTGGGTTGAAAGCAAACATCTAATCCACAATAACTCCATGTGCACCAGCTCTAAATTATGCAGGAACCCACAGGGATCCCATTTCTGAAAGAAAGCAGTGCAGAACATCGACTTAGCAGGGAGGACGATCTGTCGTGGGAGCTGCATAATATGGACAATAACCATCACTTTCTGTTCAGGATCTTTGATTCAACACAACATCCCCAGTGAATAATACCTGAAGACATTGTCCCAAGGGTATGCTGCCACTGTTATCCTTAGTACTTCACTTGAAGTTACCATAGGTACTTCTCAATGTGCTGCAATCATGTCTTTACTGGCCCTACAGAGGTAAAAGTAAGTATGGATGCACCGCATCAAAGAAAGACCCAGGTAATATTCTCTTTCCAGCAGGTGATGGCAGTTGTCTGTCTTGAAGGAATTAAAAAAAAAAAAAGATGACATGTATGGCAAGCAGGAAAGTTATCTTAGAGCTGCTATATGAACAGTTCCTAGGATCAGTTTGGGTTTATCCATGGTGTTATGAAACAATTCTACAGAAAAAATGCATTTATAGTGTAACACATTTCTACCACTTGTATAAAAATTTCTCTCATTGTGATATGTAGCATAAATCAATCACAGATCTTTTCCATTATCCCCACGCTCTAGAAATGCTTGTATGTTATGAGTTTCAGACAGAAAAAGATATGTATCAACAATGAATTATATTGTTCAATATCCAGCATTCACTAGACCTTTTGGACCGCCATTTAGCATGAGCGAGAGCTATTGTGGAAATTGTACTGTTCATTTTGTCTGTTATCGCCACATGGGACCATGAAACAAATAAACAGAAATTGTCTTTGTCTGCAGGAGCTCACAAACTGCAGGTAAACCAAAGACTAAGTGGACAGAGGATAATAATTCAGTAGCATGCAGCTGTTAACTATAAGTGATAATAACAGTTAATCATGCAGAATTTAAAAATATCCATTCCAATGTCCAGTGCACGGATAGCAGTATATCTTTGTGGAAGATATATGTGGAAATCTGATTGAAAATAAAAAGAGTGTGGTTTCCAAAGTCTAATAGAGAGAAGTCTTGGAAAAGTCTGAGAAGCCAAAATACGAGGTGATATCAGTTTACAGTAAACTCTAACAGCACTAACCAGAGACATAGTTTTGCTGAACTTATAGTTAAAACACGCTTCATTTAAATTTAACCAGGCATTGAATAGTATTGAAAACATGGATTACTACCTCTGATAAGTCTACTTAGGCAAATACAGAGAACATCAGGGAACAAAAAGCAGGTTCTGATCCAAAGAAGTCATTGTCAATGGCTGATAATGCTAACTGAAATGCTGCTATGTGCCTAGAGAAGCCTAAACAAGCTTGAATCCTAATACTGCTTGTGCACATTTTTAAGTAAGTAATAACTCATAATAGTCTACTTTGTTACCAGCTGTGCACAATTATGTAAGAGATAATGTAAGTAATAAGGAATACTTGAATTCTTACTCACTATATCAAGGGCCACCAGCTCAAAACCTTTTTATTAGAGCAATAAATACAGCAGCAGTAACAAAACCATTCCATCACTCACATCAAGAATAACGATGAAGGCTAGGGTCTAAACCTGCACTCTGCAAACTGATTATCATGTATCATATATTGATTTGTAGAAGATAATCTCATTATTTTACGTCACTGGAGAATATGTAATAAAGCATCTAATTGCCAGACTTTTTGATAGAAGTTCCACAAGCACATTTGTACACCTATTCTTGAGAACAAATTCTGTGCCTTAGCAGTGAGTTTACAGTAGAAGGGAATATCTGTTGTTCTGAAAAGAGAAAATTCAAATCTCACGTATTTTCCATCTGGGAGATTTCTAATACATCTTTTAGTCCTGTATAAAAGTAGCTTCACTATCAACATATTCAGGAAAGCTATTTAAATTGGCTTAATAGATACTTCCACTTTAAGCATTGCAGCAAGCAGTTTCGCTATTTCACATTAGCAAAATGCTGTTTGTTACTTAAAAGGAAAGCCAATCCTTGTGCTATCCTAGTATTCACAAAAGCCATAACTTTTTCTTTCTTTCAATATTGCCTGAGCTAGATCCAAGCAGATATATAAAATTATAGAAGTGCTTTGTGTCTTCTTGTTCCTTCAACAGTAAGTGTACATCACATATTAAGTTTTCAAGTAAGATAGACTAACCAGATTAAATTGAAAAGTGTGATAAGGTGCCCACATATGAAAGACAGAGCTTTGTATAACTTATTTTAATCTGCTTCCAGTCCAGCCTGGTTCATGTATTTATACATTATAATTTGAAACAGAAAGAGCAAAAATATATTTAAATTCCTCTGAACTCATTATATTGACAGGTGTTGAACATTATTGTAACAGTGTATGAAAAATAATGGTGTTTCTACTTCTCAGTTTTCTTGCTTTTGAATTGCTAAACACTGTCACCGTTTTTAAGTTGTTAATAACTTAAAATAGTACATAAGGTAAAGCCCATCTGCACAAGTATCCAGAAGTTGTCAAGCTGACTAGTGAGTATTAAGTAAATGAAAATTATGCTAAATCATTGATCCAGTGCAGAGAGTCTAGAACTTTGTAGTCCAGAATATATTGATACGCTTCAACTAAGGAATCTGCTTTCCCCTCTAAGCAAGCTGAGATAGTCCTGTCTCTGTGTGTCTTCTGAAAGCAGACATTGTCCTCACACTTAAATGTGATAAGAAACATTACAGGGAGACGGAGGAGGTTTTGAATGATCTATACCTAATGTAGTCACTCGGCTTCCTCATCTGCAATTCTGAACTTCAACACACAAAAAGATGGCATACACCCCACCCCCCCAAAACCCTGGCCCCAAAGTATGTAGACGTCGAAATCAGTTGCATGTCCCATTTTTGATTACGTAGTTTAGGTTCATTTTTCATGGGCAGAAGGTATCATATTTCTAAGTGGTGTTCTTCACTGATAATCTTATCTCCAAGAGGTGCTGCCACGAGATGAGAAATGGCGGGAGCACTGCTAAAGCTCACATTCTGCAATGAACAATTATTTTTTAGATTTTCAGTGAAGAATATTCAGGCACAGACCTTTTGGTGAAGTTCTGGTACTTTTTTGCCTTGCCCTATATATTCCTTTGGTAGCCTTTCTTCTCTTCTCCCTGCACTCCCTCTGTACTCCTGGAAGACATAGCCCTAGTGCCCATGCTGTAACAGAAAAAAAGCAAGTGTGGAAGATGGAAGAAGTCAAGCTTTTGCCCTGTAATTTTTGCCTGAGTTTTGTGCCTGGAATAGTCATTCGTGCCTTGGCAAGGGCAACCAACAGTACTCAGGCTTGCCAAACAGAGCCTGAGCTTGCGGGAGATTGGGACCCACCAGGATACTGCTGTGCTCCTTGCTCTAGGAGACATGACATGATACAGTTTGATTCATATATCTAATTCCAGGCTTTATCTGCTCCTCTTGACCAGAGCAGCAAATGTGCTGCTGAGTGGGGGGTAAAAGCCAAAAATAATCAATTCAGTTTAGAAATAGAGAAAGAGAGAAAGAGAGAGACGAAGGAAGGAAGGAAGGAAGGAAGGAAGGAAGGAAGGAAGGAAGGAAGGAAGGAAGGAAGGCTGACTTTGAAGTTCAGAAGTTCTGGAGAAGGCTGATCTTCCAATCATACCAGCATACAACTTTGTAATTTGCTGTCTCCCATGGCCAGAGCCACAAGAAGTAGAGGTCTAAGAGTATAACAAATATTTTGCAGACATTCAGGTGAATGCCTTTGGCTACTGCTATTTGGCCTACTATAATAGTTATCTGGTGCTCATCCATATGAGAAATGAGTAGAGATAGACTGTGACCCTCTTCTAATCTCCAGGTCTGCTGAGCCAGAGCTTGTGAAAAAGCCTTTCAAAGATTCAGTTCCTGCATCTCAAAGATTTGGTGACTTTTTTCTAGTTCATGTTACCAGACATTAACCTATCATAAAAGGACCCTAAGAGGAGTAGGAATCTCTTTCCAAGGCTTTAATTTTTCTCTCCTATGTAACACTTACATGAAGGAACATTATCATTTAATCTGGCATTGCATCATGCAAACCACCAGAAGCTACATTTTGCCTTGGGAAAGATGAACCTTAAAGGCCTCAAAATTCTTTTCACTCAGACAATGCCTAAATAGAAGCATTGTTATTTAAGTATCTTCAGTCCATACATTTGTAATGGAAATTTCTCTACTCTACTCTATGCACTCTTATAGATTTCCAGGTAAAATGGAAAAGGTTTAGGTGCATTTTTAAGCTTAAATTTTCACATCAATGTGCTTATTTTATTTTTAACCCTTATTTAACATCTGTATTTTTTTAGCCTGGAAATGAAATTCTGTAAATTCAAAATTCAACAGAAACCCAAAACCATGGGTCAATTAAAAACTGAATAGTGGAGAGCTTAATCAGTAGAAAACATCTTTTAAAAGCCACTTTTCTGTTGTTTGCACTAGTTTTCTATGTAGCTGAATGATGGCTTGAATTAAAATGTGGTTTTGCATAAAATTCTTTTAAGTTTTCAAATGAAGCTATTGCTCTGAGTAAACACAAAAATTACACGACAGCTCTGAGGACTGAGTAAAATTAGGCTAAAGCTTCACATATGAAAGAATGAAATGACTTCAAGTGTTCTTTGGATTAAATATTTATCATGCAACAATCTTCAAGAGCCTAAACATTAGCAGTCTTCATAAGGTGTTTTGCATTAGACCCCTACATGTCTGTGCTGACTTTCTCAGTGTCTTCCATACATACAACTGTCTGTTTGTCTCAACATGTCTATAGCTGTGAATGACATTTTCTGGCACAAAGCTGTTCCTCTGCATGCTAAAGGGAACTTGAATGTCCAGATGTGTTTGTGCATTTCTGTCTAAACATTGCGTGACTTTAAATTCATGCTCAAGTCTGTGGTACATTGTCTTACTAAGCCCCTGGGTCTTAAAGAAAAAAACCCCAGTATCTAAGATGTCACCAGATTTTAGGAGAGAGATACTTTTTATATTTTGGAATAATGTCTAGCCAGCAGATATTTCACTTGAAGCATTTTACAGGTTTTTCTACACATTGATGCGTCATAGCCCCATATTGACCAAGAGTTAATAAACAATGCAGACAAGAACTGAGTGTAAGGATCCCTAGTATGGACTATGGGCTATGGTTAGCAAGAGACGGAACCTGAAACTGCTAGAAATATGTCCTGTAATGTCATTGTGGACTGATGTCATTGACAGTCATACTAGCATCTGACTATAAGAAAACCTTTCTGTGAAAACTGGGAGGAACACCACTACATCACTGCCTGACACAACGTAGAGGCACAGGGCCTGAGGAGTCAACCTTGTCCTTCAGGGCCAAGCTGTCACCCAGAACCTGAAAGTATTCAGAGAGTTGTTGCATCTCCCCTGTTTTGATAGGACCTTCTCCCTGGAGGGATACACATGGCAGGTCTCAGCTGATGTGTGTGCACAAGTGAATGAAATCTTTCACTGACAGTCTCTCATTCATTTGGTTTGCTTAGATTAAATCTGATTGTTTAGATCATTTTTCCCCTGTGATATCTCTTGAGTAACAGCTAATAATCTAGGGACAGAAAAATTCAGGATCTGAATATGTTGAAGACTGCACAGGCATCTTGTGATTTTACATCCTAGCTTTTTCAAAGTAACCAAGTGAGCTTCCACAGCTACTGAGATTTTCCTAAACAGACTTTTTCTTGACATGTATGATCAACAGCTACACTTTGCAAATATTTAAATTTTACTTATACTTTTCCTGTACAGACTTTACTAAGCATCTTTTATCAGCCATTAAATGTATGTCTCTTTTTTTTTCTCTCCTTCCTTTTGACTTTTTCTCAAGAAGAAATGCTTATTTCTTTGAACTGATGGCACAATTTCTTGAGTAAAAAACTAGCAAGAATTTTAAATTGAACTATAAAATTTCCAAGTATCCTGAGAAAGTTTCTGTACTTGGCCCAAATACTGTTAACTGCTGCAACCAAAATTTAGGCAGAATCTTTTTACTGATGCTTCAAAGTAAAGACCCAGAGCCAAATGTTTTATCTCACAGACCTTTGCTTACAACATTGAAGCTGAATTGTACATGGTACTATATGTACAGTTAATCACACAGCTCTCAAATCAAAACCGTATTTTCTGCATATTGGCCAGCTATCTAGTAGACAGATTTTCATCTCACTTCCTCCCCAACCTGTCACTAAGTGGAGCTTTGTGACTAAAAGTTTTTTGATGTAGGTTCTTATTTCTGGTTCTCACTGAAGTCTTTCTCTATACAGGCATAAGGCAGTGTTCTGCTATGCATCACAACCTAAAACTAATGAAAAGAAAGAAATCAGAAATGAACCTCTGCCACTCCTATTGATCCTTGAGTCTCAGTGACAGCAGCTCCACCACAGAGGGCACAGAATTACTATTTTTTTCTGGTGTTATTATAGCAATGACAGACTACTGGGGCTTGAAACAATGGGGCTGTACCCTGTGTCCGAGTCTTGATGTAATCTGGATGTAAATCAGAATCCAGATTTCAAAATAGTAATGGCAGTGATGGACGATTTCTTGATGGTGTGGAGTGGAGAGCAGATATCACTTCTCATCTTTGTTGATCTCCATGCAATGTTTGATACAGACCGTGATCGTGAGAGATTACTGAAGAAACTGGCAAGGATGCATAATGAATATATCAAAATGGTCTGGCTGTATATAGTTCTAATAAGGTGACAGTAAATGTAATATTTGATGCCTGACCTTGCAACTATCATTTCTCTCTTTGAACATATTTGACCTCTGCATACAGATCCTAGAAATGGTGGACTCATCATGAACTTAGTGCAGAAACTACACAGCTCTCATCATGCTTATCTTCACCAGAGAGAGCAAGAGAGGGTGAAATGTTGGCCAAGAACAGCTAATGGATGAAGACTAGTTGTGGCTGAATGAAGAACAGCAAACCCACAGAAGGAAGGGATTATGCTAAGTGGAATTAAAACAAACTAACAATTAAAATAACTTTGGGGAGTTTGCAGCCTCGTATCGGAAAGTATCTTTCACTGAATGCAATTCAGTATAGCAAAGTAATATCAAACTGATATCAAAAGATTGAATAGCCACTGTGTCTCTGTTTTTCCACAAGATCCTCATTCACAGTGAAGAAGTGAGGAGTAATTAATAAACTTTCTTCTGCTTTTGAGTTCTTAGTTTTTAGTATCCTCATTTACTGTGACTTGGAAATAGTATAACAGAGGAAGAAGGAGAAGTTAGGGAACAGGAGAGAAATAGAGATGGATTTTTTAAGTTTTTAAAAAAGGTGAAGAAATAAAACTTACAAATTTGCTAACATTATCATAAGTATTCAGAGCTTCTGCCACCAACTAATTAATTAGAGGATTGTAAAATCAGGTTCCAAATTTACACAAGGGCCAGAAAATGATACATTTAACCTATGAATTTTACAGACCATTACCAGCACTAATAGAATAATGATTCCAGCTTCAGCTTTTGCATGTTCTCACAAACATTATTTCCACCCCAGATTCTCCAACTTTCCTGCTGTAGTCTTCTCTTATGCACTTAATTCACCATTAAGGATTTCTTCACTTCCAGTGTTTCTTGTCCTATCTTCTAACTTATTGGAGTCCCTCCAGGTTCCAATGCACTGTTTCAGTTCATAATATCCTCAGCTGAGTCTTTCATACTATTCTCCCAAATAAAAATGTTCCCCTGAAAGCTTTGTGATTTAGCCAGTCTAGATTTCTCTCTCAGCTTTCTCACCAGTAACTCTTTGGTGATTTCAGTTACCCAGTTTTCCTTAGCCAAACTTCTACAACTTTGTGGTGCACACACAAGGATCTGACTGCCTCCTTAGGCATCCGACTCTTAGTTACTTCTTTTGTTATCTTTGTTCAACCTTTACATCCTCTTCTTTGAAGTGAGGATTATGATTGTCATATTGCTTTTACCCAGTCTGGTGCTGAGAACAAAGGAAAAAAAAAATGTCTCTGTATGATTAACTCACTGTTGTATTGAGCTCTGGCTCCTACCTTACCTGGATCCATACAAAAATGATCTGACTGTGCTGGGACTGAAGTTCAGTGCGCGTGAGAAGTGAGTGAGAAAGTAGGTCAGAGCTCTGGTTCTGTAGCTCATAACTAAGCACGTAACTCAGTGCCTGGCAACAGGTAATTCAACCTTCAGCAGTTTGAAATCGCTTGGCAGCTGAGTCAGGACATACCTGTGAGCACTTCTACTTTAGAAGAAGGCAAAATCAAACAAAGTGGAAATTTTCAAAGTCAGAGATTTTGTTTAAGGGCTTAAAATGAATTAAAAAAAACATTTTCTTTGAAATGACCTTCCCTCTTTTCTCTGTTCTTTCTATGCTCATCAAAAGCAACAAGAGATGCAGATGCATCCAAACAACAGAGGGTAAGCCTTTGATCCAAAGCACAGTTGCCCCAAACTATGGTGAAGAAATTGTTGTAAGAATTTTTTTAAACACACTAAAACCAGCCCTCCTCCTTTTTAATTTCTTTTTTCTTTTTTTTTTTTTTCCAAACCCAGAGTTTTTGTGTTTGTATGAAAACAAAAATATCAGCCTAAGATAGTCAGGGAAAGGTAGGGCGTACAAAAGTGGTTGGTGACTGAAAATGATTAACTGTTTGACAGTCTTCTACATCGGTGGTGCTATCAAAAGATTAATAAAATAACTGTACAAGATGAAAGAAGTACAAAAGGAAATGTATTGTAAAGAGGCATCAGATTTTAACAACTTTCATTATAGCTGTCATAGTAGTGAAATAAATAAAATGATGTAATGCTTATGCCTTGAATTACCTATTCCTGGATTTTATGTTTGCTCGGAATATATTGTTCCACAAGTAAAGGTAAACATCAGATTTTTATCACAAGTAAACAAATTAGTCTAAAACCTTATGTCACAAAGTGAAATAATGTTTGTAAGTAATCCACAGTTGTTTTTTTTCTCTTGTGAACAGAAAATTTGATAAGATCAGGAAAATTAAATCAGGTTGCAGAGAAACAAATTTTTTAGTTATATTGCAATTTTATAAAATATCATTGCTTAGTAATGTAATCCATTAGCAGCAATGAAAGGTCTTTATGCTAGTATCACTTAGTAAGTATAGCTGTATTACTTAGTAAGCATGAGCACAACTTTTCATCATAGAATACTCTTAATGAATATTTTATCATGTGGATTTCCTTTTATTTTGATGGATTTGTTTTTTAAGTGACATTCTGTCTTCACTGTAAATGCTAAATATGTCACTTGACTTTAATTCCAAATCAATATAGTTAGCAGAACAAAGTGCCCCAAATAAAATGGGAAGGCATAACAGAAGCGAGAAGATATCTTTGTTAAAATTGGCACATGATAGCAAGTAAGTAATACAAAAACAAGTGGTAACAGCAGAACAAGATGGTATAGGATACATATCAATGCTTGTGGCAGTCTCACATAAGACTTACACAAAAGTATCTAAGAAAGAAGCCTGTGGGAAAGAGAACCTTGGTAAATGCTAAAGTTTATTCTAAAGAAAAAGTAGAATTTGTATTGACATTGCAACTAATGATGATATGTTATAATGTTCTACCTACATTTAAAATAACTCTTAAAACCAGTGAAGAGGGCCAAAACTCTTTATATGGAGGAACAATGGTCTGCATTTTTTGGGACAGGAAAGAATTTGTCTTTCTTTGACGTTAAAATGAGGAAAAAGATTAAGGTGAAAAAGGAATTATTGATGGTCAGGACAGACAATGATGGACCATAGTATGCATATGAATATACACAGAAAAAACGTGCTTTTTAATGTACAGGATCATTCATATCTTATCTTTGCTTCCTCTCTAAAGAGGGGACAACAAGGGGTGGAGGAGCGGGCAGAGAATGAAACCCAAAACAATAGAGGCCAGTGTAAAGAAAAAAATTCATTCTCAATATGCAAAAATTGAAGAAGTAAAGAATGAATAGAAGATTTTTGTTCTTTTTTTATTCATTTTTATATTGCACATGTTGGGCCACTAAATGAAAACTGGAGGGAATAAAGTAAAGCCATTACATCCCAGTATATATTATGCCATAGATGTGTATCTCCCTCAGGCCCTACTCCTTGTGAGTCACCTTCCTCCCCACCTGAAAAATACTCTTGTAATCAATTCATATCCCACTAAAATAGCTGCAGTCTACCACAGAAGTCCTGTTTGCAGGAGAGCACACTGGCAGCAATGTGCATTGCGCAGTGAGTAGTTCATGCCTTGAGAATAGCAGACCTAATTTGTCCTGAATGTACTGTTAATGAAAACTGCAACCCTTTCTCTACAGAAATAAAGACAGGAAAGGTTGCTTATCTTCTGTACTCCAGTTTCAGGCCAAATCAAAGAGCCCTCCTTTTACTTGATGTCTCTTATGGTCATGCAACCAGGCAGTTGTCCTTAGGAACTGCCAACTGTGGAGATTGAGTCAAATGTAAACAGCAGCTCCTTTATATTCAAGAGATGAATTTACTCCTTTTATTCAAGTCTCCACTTTTAATATTTTTTTCAGCTGAAAATTCTTTCATTATTTTCAGAGACAAATGAATTGGGGAAATGACAAGACAGAACAAACATCTTAGGAATAATTTTGGTTTATAAACCAGAAAAGTCTCTGTAATATTTCAACCAGAACATTTCAGCTTTGTGACCACCTCCCCATGGATACCAGGTGCTGCTGCCAGCCTCCTGGAGCTGTATCTGCCCATGGTGAGCCAGCCCTATCCCTCAGCCTCTCCTTGTAGGGCAACTGTTCCAACACCAGCCAGTCTGGGACCTCCTTGATGAACTTACTCCAGTTTGTCAGTATCTCTAAAACCACTGTGTACTCTTCTCAGTGAGAGTTCCTGTCATCAGCACCAGCAATCCATATTCTGACCATTTAAATTTCAAACAATTGCTATGCCACAAGAATATTTTAACAACACAAGTCTCCTGTGAAAGAGACAGAATCTTGCTGCTTCCATGCTTGAACAAAAGCAGAAAAATTCTAATCTTAACTATATTCATTATTCCAATGAATTTTGAAAGAACCTTAAAATATTTGCAAATAATAACAAATTTAATATTTATTCTGATATTTAAGATGATGCCTTTGCAACTTAAATGTGCTCTGATCCAGAAGTTGTTCCTTCCCTCTATTACACATAATTGCGTATTACTTTGCATTCATGGCAGATTTGAATAAGTATATTTTACCAAGCTAAAGTGCAGATTAAGACATGTAAATAGTATTCTCCCAGATACAAAACACCAAACAAATCAGTGCAGTTAGATAGAAATAAATACCACCCAGCCAGTGAACTGTTAGAAAAATTCACTTAAGTTTGGCAAAAGGCAGTGAGATCCTGGAAAATAAAATGTTATTTCTACTTAGTTTTATTTCTGTGATTTTATTAATAAATCTACCATCACTGGATGTGACAGAAGAAAACTGTAAAAGCAGTAAATAACTGTTCTAGACTTTTCATGATTGGGAATTTTGTTCAGCAATGTCTATGCTGGAAATTTTACTTTGCTGTGTACAGGATCCCAGGCTGTAAAGTCTGAAAAATTAGACAAGACACAAACCTCCAGCTAGGAAAAAGATCTTGTGATTTTTCCAGGAATAAAGTAGAAAAGGAAGTGGTAGAGATGGGTGAAGTACAGCAAGTGAGCTGAGCATCTCTGCAGTCCTGCTTGCTGGTTAGAGGAAGCAAAGGGCTGGTGATAGCAGCTGACGTTGTCTCATGAAGGAGGCTGCAGAGAGGCCAAGCCAACCTTCTTTAACTGAGACCTGTAGGGCTGAAAAGAATCTGGGTTTCCTGCCTGTGTACTTCCTGCTTTGTCAACTCAAGGTAAAAAAGCACTTCCCATTCTGTACAAAGTTAAAATAAAATTGGAGGTCTTGCACGGATGAGACCCCCTGTGACCAAAATGCAGCTGCTTCTCCTGCTCTGTGGCAACTCATCGGGTGCATTGACACAGCAGAAGGAAAAATTGCAGGACTTCTGCAAGCATTATGCAGGACTCCCCACAGGCACTTGCTTGTGGCTGAACTACAGCTGTAGTAAGACAATGATGTATTGCCAATTTGGTGAAATTTTTAGTGGTTTGGGAGGACTTCATACAGATAATCAATAAATCAAGCAGGGACATAAAAAAGGCCAGTTATCCATTATCATACCATATTTTCTGTACAAACACAAAAAAAAAAATCTTTCTCCTAACCACAGATTTTATGTTTACAAGGTATCAGGCAATAGAGAAAATCAATATGTAAAAGTCAAATATGTTCTTTGTTTTTTGAATTATAACTTTATATAACACACATATGGTAGGCTGTGATAATCATTCTCTGGTGCTTTTAAGTTGAATTGCACTCTTCCATTTTTGATTAATGTGCAATATAAAAATTTATAATAAACAACTTATTACATTATAAATCTACTCCAGATGTATTTTTCCACCTTAAAAATGGCAGTTTAGACTGTCTTGTGTTAGCATTGCAACAAAGTGATTTCAATGACAGTTCTGCTATCTAATCTATTCTATCCTTTTTACCAAATATTCCACCAGATAGTACATGTATTGTGAATATTGGGAAAGTAAGACTGAGATAATAATTCAGTAACTGTGTTACTGAAAGTGAAGTTCTTATTGGGAAATGCATATTACTACTGTACTTGGGTTAAATGATACAGATGGACTTAAGTCATTTATCACTGGAACACTGTAAAATTACATGCTCTTAAGAGTCTGGAAATTGCCAAAGTGGGATGGGGGGAAATGTAAGTCTGATAAAATCGTAAGTATTTTCTCCACCATTGCTGAAACTCTAATTTTCTTGCTTATTGCTTGAGTTGATAAAACAAATAAAAGAAGGAATCTCAGAGAGTTTTCTTTAATATGCAAAATGAATTTCAATGTTCTATCCCGCTGCTATTTTTATGGAAAACCTGACTAGATGCTACACGTGGAACAGAAAAATCTGCATTTAGATGGAAATATTATGAAATGCATGATATGGTACAAAGTAAGTCTTTTAATAGAGATAGCAAAGTGTTGCATTATATGGTTGAGTGGAAAAACAGCATGCATATAGGCTTTTATGTCCAGCTGCCCTGATTTGCCCAAGAAAGCTCACTTCATTTGAATTTTCATCTAATATAGAAAAAAAAAGTCACCAAATATTCAGCAGAGAAATTATTAGCTCTTTTACCAAGTAAAATATTAAAGCCTATGTGAGTCACCACTATAAACAATTATGTTTTGGACTTGCACAGCATTTTTTCAAAGGCTCCTTCAGTGTTTTACAATAAAGAATTAATTAAGCCTTTCAGTACTGTCTCTGCTATATAGATAAAGTGGTGTAACCATGATTAAATTTATACCCATAGGTTTTAACAATGAATTTAAAGTCACTACAGTAGCTGATTTAGTTTGAACATAACCCTAGAGACATACTTTTCTGTAATTTCCTTTTTTATTTGGTTTTGTTAAAATAAATACAGCAAAGAACATAAAATCATTTGGCAAACTGGTGATTTATCACTTTGATCCATTAAAAGTAAATTAAATAATAAACACTCCCATGGTACACAGTATAAGAAGTCAAATTTCTTTTTTGTGAATAGCAGATAAAATGTTTCTCTTACATGAAAATTAGGAATTGTACCCTGATTAGTCACTATTTTTTTATTGAAACTAAGGGAAATTGGTTCTTACCAGAGATAACTTCATATCTGAGGAACCAGTACTTTTAAGCTCTCAAGTTACATCACTGTTGTGATAATATGGAACCAAAATTATAACTTATGTAAATGGATCGGGATCATTGATTTAATAATGAAATTTGCCTACAATTATATTTACTCTAAGAAAATGTTAGAAGGACAGACAACAATAAAGCACCAATAAATAAAGCAAATAAAGTAACAGCGTAGGACAAAATTGAAAACAAGGATGTTGTCTTTGAAAAATTATTTCAAGTAGCACTTTTGCAGACGTATTTGCTCAAATTATTTGGATATTTAAAAAAACAGCAAGATGAGGTTCTTGTACTACGAGAACATTGTAACCTGGGTTGTGATGCTAAAATAGGTTCTACACCAAGACTCTGTCCCTGACTGTACTCTAGGGTCTGTAGCATAATGTTGCTGGTGGAAGTGATGATGATGGAAGGCATTCTTACGAGCTAAGTAATGCTTTCCTTAAAACATTTTTTCTGCTGGGTGGAGAAAGTATAAAAGCTAGAAAGATTGTTATGAAATATAGGGAGGTTTTTAATAAGAATTTAAAAGCTTTTAAAGTAAACTTTGTATGTATTTTTGAGTCCCTGCTTTTTCTACATTTTACATGTGATTTTTTTTATTACAAAATCTTCAAAACAAAGGAAATTTCCAAATTTATGCTTCTTAATCACAAGAACAGCACCCAGCCTTCACTGGAAATTCTGAGTTATAAGACAATGAAAACCTTAATTGGTAGGAGTAATAATAATAAACAACTCTGGAAACACATAATTCTGTTTTTCATCTCCTTGAGGTGTATAGGTTGTGGTAGTGAAATCCCCTGATACTTCCACAAAAGTGGAAACACTAGCTCTGTTCTGACAAACACAATGGTATCTGTTTTTCTGCATAGCCTTACTTCTAGCATTATTGATGCTTAACCCATGAATGCCCTTGAATATATATCCCAGTTTACTCCTGCACCTTACTGCACTACTGACTGCAATAATATTGCAAAGGGGATACATTTTCCCCAATAATTTTTTAAAAATGACAAAGAGTGACCTTAGAATGCTTCTGTATGCCCTAGTATTCTTTCTGTAACATTTAAAATAATGGGGACACACTAAGTGGCATGGCCGCAGGCATGCTAAGGGGGCTTTAACTCTCTGGGGGTTAATGGATGACTGTTTTATGACTGTTTTTAGTTGAATAATCAAATATAATACTGTACTGCAGAAGTCCTGTAAAGGCACATATATGCAGACTAATGGATATTACTCTAATATGCTTTCAACCTTGAAGACACTTTAAAGGCATTGCTTGTCATTTCAACATTATAGTGTAGCAGCGTAAGAAATACATTTTGCTTTTCTTTTACACCATTTGGTCAAACAGAACAATTGTGACTTTTTTTTTGATTCAAACAAAGAACTGCTCTAATCAAATCTTAAAATGCAGTCCTGCTGTCAAAAAGGGCAGAGCATTAATAACAGAAGTATAACCTCAAATATCGCACTGACGCTAATGTGAAAACCAGTACAAATAAAACCACTTCTAAAACATATTTACTCTGTTTACTGTGAAATAAATTAACTGTGTGTTTTCAATTGGATTCTGTTGAAAAAGATTACCTAGGTTCCAAGTGGGAATTTCTTGGAGATAAAGCTAGGAGGAAAGGGGTGAAAGAAAATCACCAGTATTTTTAAATCTATTTTGAATCTCCAGCTAAAGAAGAGAATCAGATAGGGAATTTAGATTCTGAATGTAGATTCTGAATTTAGACTCCTTTTACCACGGAGATACTGGAACACAGATCTTCTACCATTTTTAATTTAAATAATTTTGTGGCTTTAATTTCTTTTCCTCTTTTTTTCCCAAAGTTAAGTACTTTTGGTCTTTTTGTGAAATCTTAACTACTTCCTGATTTCCCAGTTGCTTCTCCATAGTGAGTCACTGAATTCCTTGAATCCAGCAAGCTATTCTTGGCTGGCAAGATTTCTCTTTGTTCTCACAGCCTGAAGTTATTAAAGTGCATCAGTGCAGCAATAACTAAGCATCTAAATGCATCAGCTCCTGTGAGAATGCATAGAGCACTGCTAGCACAGCTGGGACCCACAGCACAGCACTCTGAGACCCTACCTCATTCACTAGTAAACCAGCCACATTTCATATATGACAGCATTATATGACACACAAATAACTTATCACAGAATCACACAGAATCATTTAAGTTGGAAAAGACCTTTAAGATAACCAAGTTCAACCACATATCTAACACTTCCAAGTTCACCCCTAAGCCATGTCCCTGAACACCACAATGTTTTAGTTCAGCAGTAAGACCGTTTATGGTGATTTTATGTTAATTTATCATGAGCTGGATTGTGTCTCTTCTTAAGCTGTCCTGATTTGGCAACATCTTCATCAATACAAAATAGATGGGAAAGAGATTTGTGCATTGTTCCAGTGTGATGCCACACTACAATGCACCACATGAACTATTGGTATTGAAAAGGAGTCATGGACCGGGCTAAAGCTAGGCAGCCCTTCTCCCAGTAAAACTGTGACGATGTGACAACCAAGAGGACTCTTCCTGTGCTCGGCATTATACATCTATGCACATTTATTTTGGTAAATCAAGGTTGGAAATACTTTTCTGAAGCTACCATCAATGATATAGAGAGATATATATGCACATATATATATATTTCCAGGACAGCTATACTTCAAATTGTAGTAGACAGCAGTTAATGAAGTTAGAAAAGAATTGCCTGACTTTTAGCAATTCAGTGCCAGAAATAACTTTTCACTCTCATCAAAGAATAAAATGCCATACAGACACACAGCAATTATACACACATACACGCGCGCGCACACACACATGTTGACTCTAGAAAAGAAATATGAATGTTGAGGAATAGAACAGATGGACCAGCTTTAATAATACAGGCATTTTCAGCAGAGCAGTCTGTTTCCCTACTAGCACCATTGAAGCTTTACTCATATTGCAGATTATACCATTCAGATCATTAATCTCAAACTGCTGTTTCTCCATTAAACCTATCACTCTGTCAAGAGAAGGCATGATTCAAAACCCATTTTAGTTAAAGGGGACTGAAGGAGGACTTCCAGTGGATTTGGAGCAAGAATCCAAAAAGTATAGTGGTTTTGGCTGTGTTGTTTGCTATACATGGTACGTGATGCTTCTCCTTAATGATCAGGAGTTCGTTAACTATGAAACTTAAGATGCTCAAAGCTGAAGAAAATCTTCTCAGAAATCACACAAGATTTATTTGCTTTCAGGACAAATAAGAATCATGATTAAATTCCTATAACTGGATTCCTAAGGGTCTATTACATTGACCTTCTGGTACCTTTCATTATCTTTGTGACCTAGTATGAAATATGCTTTTTTAAATCATCAGGTTTGTTGATGATGAAGAAAGCTTTCTGGTATAACAATCCAGTAAGATGCTCTATAAAACTCAACCACTAAACAATGGCATTATATTTCTTATTCCTCTAAACAGAGAAATTCAATAATAATTGGGACTCAGAAACTCAGCATTCTTTGATGGTTTAATGATTGATAATTTTTTCTGTTAATATTGGCAGTCTAAGACTACAGGAATACATTACTATTATTCATTTTCACAGTCTGTCATAATAAACCTAAGCAAACTTGCTTTCCTTTCTTCTGTTTAATATGATGCAAGATATTGACCAGGACTGATGTATTTCTTTTAAATAGCATACATTTATCCAGCAGTCAGTGTTGCAGTTCTGAATGCTTTGGAAGGAAACTTGACATTTCATAAATCCATCATCTGAATTCCTGAATTGAATGAATATGTCAGAAACCACAGGAATGATATGGGGAAATAAAATTTGCTTAGAGAACAAAATTTAGGGGTTTTTTTATGACAGGAAGTGAAATTAAAGCTTTCTTTTAAAGTTTTTATTATGTGATGAAATATTACTGATATCCAAAACTATGAAACAAATTTGTTTACTGTAAGGGAATGCATGTTAAAGTATAGTAGATTTAAACAAAATTGTAGTCACATTTTACTCTTTTTTTAATATCTGGCAATACATTTAATTACTACTGCAAAGTAGGAATCCTGTGAATTCAGAGGTTGACATGTATTTCTATAAGTACTTGTGGATATTTAATTTTTTTTTACTATAAGACAGTCCACTATATTCTGCCAAAGTGTTCAAAGTCACTGCTGCAGATAAAGACATGTCATTGCACTTGGTCAGTGCATTGGTTAGTGAATGATAGTTCATATAGTTTGATTAGTTTGTTTGTCAAAAGAAATATAATTTAATTCAATCTCTTTTTCCAAGTGAAAATGGTTCTGAGTGTAAAATAAGTTTATCTGACTTCACTAGAATAATTGGACTCTTCCATGAATTCTTCTAGACCTGAAAAATTTAAAGATCTCAGTATGCATTTTTAGTATGTAGGATAATGCAGTAAAACTTGGCTTTCAGCTTATTAACCAACAGGCCAAACTCTGTTCAAAATCCCGAGGCACTATATTTATGCATATGTCTATGTGCATGTGCAAGTGTGTGTGTTAAGTTCTACTAAAATATCAATAATTTTAAAACTCCCGTGAGGGAGAAGGCTGTTCTTTTTTTTTAAAAAAAAATGTATGCCACTTGTTTAAACTGGAAAAACAACATATTTGGATGAACAGATATTTTAAATCTCTATGCTAACTGCTATTTAACTTTGACTATTGACTCGAATTAATAAAAAAGCTTATCATTGAAAAATAGTTTTGAAAAGTGAGTATATGTAGAAGTGATCATGGCTTTTTAAAGTTCAGCTATTGTTCACTAATTTCTTGTTCAATCAACCTGGTTATTCTACGATTCTATGAATCATTTTAACTGATCAGAGTTTAACGATTTAAAATAAAGTAAGTAAAACAATACTGAATATATTCTACTGCTCCAGAACTAGTATTTGCATTTTATATCTGGGTACTTTTACATATGATACTTATTCACTTTCTTTCACTAGCCTTCAATGCCAATCACAGTGATGCAGTGGTGTCCTATCTGTTCAAAGATATTTTGTGTGCTTTTGTTCCTTGAAATATTGTATGTTATTAGCATCCTACAGTCTGTTTGCAAGGTGTAGAAAAGATTTCACAGAAAATGTGCCTAAGCCTATTAACACTAATGAAATCTCATATACCTAAGATGCACGAATTAGAAGAGCCACAGAAAAATGATTTCTTAGTATAGAGTAGATCAGTATGTGAGGATACCATTGCATATGCCAGAATATAGCAGGTAATCATAGATCTATAATACGCCGTCACTACAGTGCATAACACAGGTTTATGACTATTTTCATAGTTCACCTGAAGTTTTGGAAATTTCTAAAATAAGATTTCTACTTAGGAGTTAAAGTTCTGGGTTTTCTTTGCAATGAAACTCTGTGCATTATTAATTACAAAATAAAATATGAATAGTTTTAAAATATGTAATGCAGTTCTGTTTGTTGGAAGAGTGAAGCTCAACAGTACCATATTAGCTAAGCACTGCAAAGAATTGCTTTCTATATTCCCATTTCTCACCCTCTTTCACAGAAGATTTCAGTTATTAAAACTGTGAAAAATGCATACATGTTTTAGTCATTTTTAATTATCATCCTGCACTATTTGTAGGTAATTTAAATGCATATTCATCATCTCTGGCCCTCTCAAAAGGAAGTAAAAATCCACAACATTTCTTCACTTTAAATGAACACATTTAAATACATGAAAAGAGTTTGAGTTTCACTCCTTTAGCAAGATAAAGATAAAACCAATATAATCTGACATGTAATTAAGTACTTCGCTAATTCATTACCTCAACTGTAAAAAATGGTCTATCAATGTGAACTTCAAAACTGCGCATACATCAGTTCCCAGTATAAGCTTTGTTTTGCAGCACAAATCAAATTTAAACCCAATTTGTATCCAGATGTAATCAAACAGAAAACTAATTTCTCCAGCTTAATTTCTATTGGAATCTTTCTCAATCCGAAAATTAAGATTTAGAGTTGTACTTGGGATTTTTTGCCTTTAACTTTGATTGTCTATTTATTTTTAAATGAAGTTCTTTACAAAATGTACTACGTGTACTTCAAATCTACCTGCTTTCATCTGTCCTGGACTTCATCCACTAAGTAAATATCAAACAAAGGTTAAAAAAAAAAATGTGGTGTGTTTTTTTTTTTCCCATCTGATCTTCCCACTGCCGTTCTTGCTTAGAAACAGATTTTCCTTACCCAAGATATTTTCTATGCTATCAACAGAATGACCCATATGAATACATATACATTATAGATCCATCAACATCTGCCAACACTTTTCAATCTATTCTACCCAAGTCTTGAATCAAGTCTGCCATATACTACTGGATCAATGGTGGGAGATAAAAAACCAAAGTATAATATGCTACCAACAGTTTGCTGAAACATTGCTAATACTACTCAACTCCATATAATGCCATGTGTTTCACTGCACTTAAACTAGAATACCAGGCTTTCCCCTCATAAATGAATACACAGCTTTGCTCTCTCATTCTGTTTCCTGACCTATGGAAGGAAGTTAGTTACTATGACTAGAATATGTAGTGTCACATTCGTAAAGTTTGGTTTAACTTTGGCTTAATCCATTCCCAAGAGAACATTTTCTACTAGTGAAGAAAGCTACCCACCTCACCCCCAGCCAATCAATATTGATATTTTACTCTTGTGTAGAGACTGGATAAGGATGTTTGAGACTATGGAGAAACCTTTGCGTGAAGAAAGATGGTACCGAGTGGAATTCTTAAGACTGGGAAAGATAGAGGAGAACATGGACTCATAAAATGAGAAAATCTGTTGAGGAAGTGAACAAGAACGAAGGCAATGCTGAATCGTTTATGTGTCAGGTAACTGGTTCAAATTGCCCCTGAAATACCGACGCATTTTCACACATGTAGAGAAACTGTAAAAGTCTTCACTATAGGCAATTCTAGATGCTTAAATTTTACCTCCCTTCAGAAAAGAGTTGACATAAAGGTATTTGCTTTACATCAAGGAGTCACTAAAATGTAAATCACTGTTCACTTCCTGAGACTCAAGCTCTTCATGAAGCACTTGTTATTGGTCATAACTAAAGACTAGGCCATTTGGCCTAGTCGAAAAAACAGTCTGATACTATTTTGATGTCACTATAAGTGTTTTCAGCTACAGAAAATCCAACCCCAAATATTACTGGGCAGGAAAAAGACTGTAATAATAAGATTATAATTTTGAACGTGTAATCTTTAATATTCTTCTAGGTTAGAAATTTTTAGGATGAGTTTTCAATTTTTATAGGTCTCTCATTCTTCTAAGGTAAATATCCAGACTATTTAAAGAAATTTAATGAATTTTGATGCAAGTGCAAGGAAAAGAATAAGTTTTTGAAAATATGTTGATTATCTCCCTCTTTTCATAAAATAATACATCAATTCCTCTCACTGTGGGTCTCATATCTTCTTGTTCAGATAGATTTCGGATGTACCTCTGGACTCAAGGTTTTCTGTTCAAGAATATCTGTGAACAATAATATAGATGGATTTCAAGTAAAAGGTCACTAATGACAATATTTTGCACTATTGTGTAAAGCCTAACAAATTTCTTGCTATTAAAGCATAAGATTGATACTTAGATCCATTTAATTGGACCACAAACAATTTTTGAAGAAAAGTGAAAGGAAAACTGGCAAGACGAAGATCAAGGCAGTTCGGATTGAAAATTTGCTCATCTTGTATTGCTTGGATCAACACAAACACTGGAGACACATTCTGCTTAGTTTCTGTAAGATCATCTACACAAAGACATGAAGGATTAATGTCTTAGCCTCCTCAATCTTCTGTTGATTGTGTTAAGATGTTTCTTTTGTTATAAACTTCATGCATTTCTTTGTTCCTTGTAATTCAAGATTCCCAAGAGACAAGAGACAGCTTGTCTTGAATTTTATGGGGTTTTTGGATGTTGGAATGTATCACCCATGTTGTGAAGGTTTCTAGGTATGAATACACACCCCTCTTCCTTCTGTTCTTTTGTCATTTCTCCACTTGGATAGCAAAATTCAGCTCTATAGAAAAACTCATGTTGAAAATTGTTTATTCATCACTTCATATTTAGACAATACGCTACAGTGCTGTTTTACAAAAGAGGAAAATAAAAACAAAGCCTGATTAAAAAACTTGGTAAGTGGAATTGCCAAACAGTCACAGCTATTTATTTTTCTAAATGAACACGAGATAGAAAACTTTCCTGGAAAAAGTCTAAGAACTTCAGAAACTAGGTGAATGCTCTGTATTGCCTAAAAACCCTTGACGTCTTAGACTAAAAGTTCTCTTTTCAGGTTTTCCCCACTTCACGACCAGAAGTAATTATTACTATTATGATTGTTTCTGGTGTTAGCCTTCTAATTTCAGTTGATTACTTGCTATATTCATTTGATGATTTGATAATTTCACATATTGATTTATTGACTCACACTTAATTATGACCTTGATTGGATCATTGTATCATTCTACCTTTAATTAGCTTTGTAAAGCTGTCATAAATTAGTCCGGTGAAATGCTTACTTAAGTATCTAGTTGCTTACTCATCTTTTAAAAAGCCAAATCCATAAAAATACAGCCATTGTATTTATTCAGTCCTATTACACTTTGTGTCATGAACTGCGAGGATAAAGTTGGTGTTAATTAAGAAATTAGCAAACCCACTTTCCTGTGCTTGAAAATAAGTACCTAAGAAATTCTTAGTTTTATTATCTTTACAGTTTCTTGTACCATGGATTCTGTTGCAGATAGGCTAATAACTTCAAGAAAATCTTGGAAATTACAATAATGTCAGTGCTATTCTAACCAGACTAGTATTAAACTGTTATGGCATAGAATGAATGAAAGTGCTTCTTCCCAAGTAATAAATACAAGTCCAAGAAAGGGGATATAATGCCCTTCATTTTTTGTTCATGTAGAAGTAACAAGATCGTCAACCTATCTACCATTTATTACTTCTTTAAAGAAATTATGGAAATCTGAATAATACAAATTCTTTCCCAAAGCTACTGTCCAAATGGTGCTGCAGTACAGCTGCTATTTCTTCTCCAACAGGTATTAGACACACATCTTTTACGTAGAACCATTCAGACATTTTCTAAAGAATCAGTTGTAGATTGTTAATCAAATGGGGAATGTTCACAGAATGCAGCAACTGTAATGACATTTCAAAATAAAGATACATTTCTAAGAAAGCTTTTGAATAAAAGAAAATGCTTCTTTTCTGTCTATTTGGAAAAAATGCTTTTTATATCTTGGTTTATGTACTATACAATTCTTGAGTTAAAATATACATAAAACATAGATATAATTTGATTTTAAGACATTCTAGTCTCTGCTTTTATGCTTAATTTACAAAGCAGTTTGGATATTTGCAGATTAGAACTACCTTGTAAATACAGAGTACTAATATCCATTTCTTTCCCATTATTCAATTTGTGTCTAATATTGAATGAATATGATTTCTTGCAAGCAAAAACTGATCACCTTTTGCAAAGTCTAATCACAGGAGGGGAAACATTTCAGTACACTGTAAGAGAATTAGAAAGACAAAATCATAGTTAATCTATTTTTTTTTCCTGTGGCATTATCTTCAGAATTATTTTTCCTGCATATCTGTACTGTGAAAAAATATAATCCTCAATTCTTTGAATTCATTAATTGCTTTGCAATAAAGTAAATTCTTACTAAAGTTGATCCTCGATAAGTTCAGGAAAAAAATAATCAGGAAAATCAGGGAAAAAAAAATAGCAGAAGCAGAAGTTTACACCCTGGCATGACTAGAAAGTTTATTGTGAGAACAGACATCACACACTTCCAGTGCAGAAAAAGCCTACAAAATGAGTGCCAGTGAAAAAATCTAAATTAAATTTGGGGTGAGTTTTACAATATAGACAAGATGAATAAATGAAAATATACTTTGTTCAAATCCAGCTACTTTTTCTTTATTTTAAGAAATTACTTTTTCTGCATTTCTTAGCCTGTAAATATTTCCCAGTGCGTTAAAAAATGGCTAGACTATTAATTTTAACATTACTGTTGTGAGATCCAAGAGCTTAGATCTTCAGCAGTTTAACAGTGCTCTTTTCATTTCATTTTCTTAACAGCTAGTGATTTTGCAATGTACTTTTCTGTCCTCACTTAAGCTTCTCAGATATTACTTTTGATATGGATTGCTTTGAATTACATGTAATATTAGCCATTTAACCTTCAAAGAATCAGCCTGGTTTAAGTATTAAATTAGAGGACTTGTCTGCAAGAAGCTATTCCCGCCAAAAGCCTAATTTAACTTTTCTCTTAAAAAAGAAGAGCATTTTCACAAACTGTAGATTAGTACATATTCCAAAGTTTCAGAATTCTCCCCTCAAGTTTCTCTGCCTGTTTCTTGCTATGGAATTTCTTTCCATGTAAGGGTATTACACTTGCTTTTCATTCTGACTTTTTTCATCCCCTTCACATATCCTTCCCTTTTCATTCCCTTTATATATCCTTCATTAATCTCATGGAAAAAAAAAAATACATTCAAATATTTGCAATCTATTGTATTTGAAACATTTCAGGGTAAAGCTAACACTTCCAATAGTTTTTCAAAGTACCTTTAAAACTATTTTAATGTACTTTAAAACTGTTTAAATGTACTATATCACAATTCTGTCTTGAACTTGGAGAAATGAAAATCATATCACAATTGACAGAATCTTAAAAAATAGAATAGGAATATTTTGATGAAGAAAATAGATTAAATTATAATGGTAATTAAAAAAGAAGCATACTTCCTTTTGCAACACAAGCATAGCTTTTAATAGTGAAATTGTGTCAAGGATTTTGGACTGCCTCTTGTTATGCATTTTGTTGCAATTTCCCAAAATTAATATTTGAAAGTTATCACTCGTAAGCTATTGTGCACTGAAAAATGTTTTAGATTTCTAAAATTAAAAAGTTCATAGCATTGATAATTGCATAGCATTTTTATAAGCACTATAGCCCTATTGTGCAAGCCACTGCTCAAATACATGTAGACAACCTCCAATACTAGTAGCCTGAGTTCTAAATAAACCATGAGAGTAAATATTTTTCTTTCCAATTATCCTTTACAAGTAGTATTGACAATTTAGGGAATTAAGAAGACATTTATGGTATTTGGGAATATAATTGCACTATTTAACATTCACCAGAAAGCAGCTGTCATTATTCCTCAGGGAAAGCTAATCATGGGTATGATTACAAAGGAGCTGCGAGAACTGACTTAATTGAAAAAACATGAGGGCTTCTAGGTAAAAGCAGGGGGGGAAAGTGATAAATTAGGTTTATTGAGACTTCGCAAAGAATGAAACCGGGAAAGTCAGTCTATACTCTCAGTTACTCATTTCCAATATTGAATTTACCAAAGATTATCCCTTTGTACTTTCCAAAGAAATGACAAGGGTTATTTAGATTTGATAGCTTATTAAAAAAAAAAATCAACTGCACTCAAAACCACACAAGACATTGAACTAATGAATGTACCAAAAGTTCCTCTTACTAGCAACTCCCAGCACAATAAAGAATCCCCTGAACAAATTTACTGTTTCTTTAAAGAATATTCCAAACTTCCTGATTTGGTGGGAAAAAACCCAAAAATTTTGCTGGGGATTTTTTTTGGTAGGGAAAACCATAAAAATTCTTCAAATTCACTCTTTGATTGATATGAAAATGTTGAAATATTTACATTTTATTTGATTTTAATATTTTCTTTTTAGTTAGGTATTATTAAAATTACTATTTTATCCTTCCATCATTATTCTTATGTATTTAACACATTGATTAGAAGAAATATAACTTCCAAAAATTAGAGTGTTTTGCTTTAAAATAACACAAATTCAATCTTTGTACCTTTGAAATCTTTAACAAACATTTACTGACTTTTACACTCAAATTTTGTATCCAGAAAAATGGAAAATTGATTACTCTTCAGCTGAACATTGGATCTCATTTTCAGTTGCCCCATTTTGATGTTGTGATGTTGTCTCAATGTATCAAATAGACGTACTTCCAGAAAATACTGTTCAACAAGAGTGGCAGGAAATAGCTAATCTATAGCTGCTTTTCTATGACAAATTTCAGTTTGGCGATGTTGCTGAATCTAATTTATTTTAATCATGAGACAGTTATGCTTTTGGGAAGATCATCGTTCTTCTTAGACATTGATTTCAAGACTTTTCTCAATAATCAAAGAGCTATAAGATGAAAATGCTGAACAATGTCATCATGAACTGCCAAATACTCATACATCTATTGAGTATATCTCTTGCTCTTGAGCTGACAGAAACCCCCCATAACTTACAGTATCTTTCAAAACCTGGAATTGTAGGCCACATAACTTTATATATTTGTAGAAAATAATTAAACATTCGGTGGTTCTTTTTTAAAAATTTCAGTTTAAAAGTTATTTTCTTTCTTTTCTTCCCATAGTTTTAGCTTCTGTTTTATCTCAAATGAAGACTTTATCAGTTAAATTTTTTCATAATGGTTTACTATTCAGGATAAACTACCCTATACAAGTCACCCAGAAAATCACAACATATTCAGGTAGATATTCTCATGTTCATTGTAAAAGTAAATTCAACTAGCTAGGAAAGGACTACTACACTTGTAGGTACAATTCTGAATAAGTAGAAATAGGACAAGAATGTTTGCATCTTTATGCTTCCTGAAATCAATGTAATGACAGAAATATTGCTAGTGGAAGAGGAGAAATGAGGTTAATATCCATGTTTTATGCCAATACTTTTCTTTTATGTGTCAGCCTTGAGATACTCCAAGTGGTGTGGCCACTTACTAGCTCCTTAGCACCTAAGCTGTTATTCTGGAAGCCTACATAGTAAGAGTCTCATTATACTGCTTGGGATTGAAAAAATTGCAGTTCTAGAAAAGTGCTCCACTGATGTTTGTTGAAAATCATTAGTTTTCTTTATTGAAAATCATGATCCTGCCCAGTATACCGACACTTTACTTTCAGCAGTCCAGGAGCACATACATGTTGGAGTCTGAGTGTGAGTTGACATTATTGCTAAGTGGAAGTCTAATCAATCAAATTTCACCAATTCTACATTGCTACTCACTTCCACCTGAAGCAGGACACAGTCTCTGGTCAAACAAACATCTCTGTAGATTCCATACACCACAGTGTGATTCCAGATAAATGCACACCTTAATTTAGGCATCTTAATCAATTATTGAATGCGAGCTCTTATATTAAATTCAATTCTCCACAGGCAGACACCTAGAGGTATTTGAAATTACACACAATATCTGAAACATCTATACAAGGCTGACAGATCTAGCACTGTCTTTAGAAGACTTGTATCCTTCTGCTTTGGCATCTACAGGGAAAGTTCTGTAAACTAAAGAATCTTAGTGACTTTGGATGACTAACTCTGAGCATATCTTTGCAATAATTTATTGAAAACTCTTATTTATTGAAAAATCCTTCTTTATTGAAGTGAGTTATAGGATAAAGCTTTATGATGTGGAAGTAAAAATAAACTAGCTTTTAGCACAGCCCCATTGAAATCTTTCATTACCCTGTGAGTTTACATAAATATTTGGATTCAGAAGAATTAAAGTACTTAACAGAACTGTGATCTTCTCCTATGGGAAATACAGAATTAAATTCAGAAGTTATGCACAGAGTAAATTATATTTTTATCCTCACTAGACATAAAACGAAAGAAAATAAATTGAAGAATACTTATGCTCCTTCTATTTTCATGTTCATATCCTAGAAATGTTAATTTGATGCTTCAAGTGTTGCAGCAAGTGTACAGCTGATAATTCTGATGCCTGAGTCTACAGTCAAATTCAAATCACAGAATCACAGAATCACAGAATAACCAGGTTGGAAGAGACCCACCGGATCATCGAGTCCAACCGTTCCCATCAAACGCTAAACCATATCCCTCAGCACCTCATCCACCCGTGCCTTAAACACCTCCAGGGAAGGTGACTCAACCACCTCCCTGGGCAGCCTGTTCCAGTGCCCAATGACCCTTTCTGTGAAGAATTTTTTATTGTATCAAATTGTCTTTTAATTAAGCCTTAGTCTCTTGTTGCAGCAAAGCATAAAGTTAAAATGTAAAGATGGACCTCATCCAACCTGGCCTTAAACACCGCCGGGGATGGGACTTCCATGACTTCTCTGGACATGTTCCAGTGCCTCACAACACTAACAGTGAAAATTTTCTTCCTAATATCTAAATATCCCCTCTTTCAGCTTAAAACTGTTACCCCTCATCCTACTACTAGGTTCCCCAATAAAGAGCCCCTTCCCATCTTTTCTGTAGGCTGCTTTAAGGTCATCTCAGAGCCTTCTCTTCTCTACACTGAACAAGCCTAAATCTCTCAGCCAGTCCTCCATATCAGAGGTGCTCTAGCACTCTGATCATCTTCGTGGCAGCTTTCTGGACCCTGCTCTCTGTTCATAAATTTGAGGAAAATCCAGCAATGTGTCTTTGCCACCAAGAAGACCATTACCACCCTAGATTGCATTGTGAAGAACATAATTAACAAGTCAGAAGTGGTGATCCCCTCTGGTGAGACTCACCTGGACAACTGTACCCAGTCTTGGGCTTCCTGTTGCCAGAAAGTCATGGGCATACTGGAATGAGCCCAGCAAAAGGCCATGAAGATGATTAAGGCATTGGAGCATCTCTTGCGTGAGGAAAGGCTGTGAGAGTTGGGACTGTTGAGTACAAAGAAGATGAAGCTCAGGACACATCTGATCAATGTTTATAAATACCTCATGGGAGGAAGTAAAAAGAGTGGAGCCAGACTTTTCTTGGTGGTATCCAGTGAAACAGAAGGAGGTAATGGGGACAAAAGGAAATACGAGAAATTTTGTTTAAACAAATGACAATTTTTTTTTTTTTGTGAGGATGGTCAAACTCTGGAACAGATTGCCCAGAGAAATCACAGAGTATCCATCATTGGAGATGTTCAAAACCCACTGGACATGGCTCTGAGCAGCCTGCTGTAGCTGATCCTGCTTTGAACAGGGAGCTTGAGCAGCAAACAGATGATACTCAGAGGGCTTTCCAACTGTAGCCATCCTGTGATTCTGTGATTGTATTACTTCCGCCCTTCCACTATTATAGCTAAAGAAAATACCACTACCTATTGTGACATACTATTGATTGAAGAGAAGAAGATACTGAGTAATATTTCTTCTGCTGAGAAGTGTGAAACAATTGTTCTTTTAAAAATATTTCATTCTAAGATATGTCTCTTAATTGAAAGTTGAGCTGAGCTAATTTGTTGCTAGGTATATATCACAGAATCACAGAATAACCAGGTTGGAAGAGACCCACCGGATCATCGAGTCCAACCGTTCCCATCAAACACTAAACCATATCCCTCAGCACCTCATCCACCTGTGCCTTAAACACCTCCAGGGAAGGCGACTCAACCACCTCCCTGGGCAGCCTCTGACAGTGCCTAATGACCCTTTCTGTAAAGAATTTTTTCCTAACGTCTAGCCTAAACCTCCCCTGTCGGAGCTTGAGGCCATTCCCTCTTGTCCTGTCCCCTGTCACTTGGGAGAAGAGGCCAGCACCCTCCTCTCTACAACCTCCTTTCAGGTAGTTGTAGAGAGCAATGAGGTCTCCCCTCAGCCTCCTCTTCTCCAGGCTAAACAACCCCAAGACCATCGAGTCCAACCGTTCCCATCAAACACTAAACCATATCCCTCAGCACCTCATCCACCCGTGCCTTAAACACCTCCAGGGAAGGCGACTCAACCACCATCCAAGAAAGTAAGCTTGACTCAATCTAAACTCCATCTAGTTTATTTGGCTCTATGACCAACACCTTGGCTTTTGTGAATTCTTTTCTTAGGACACTAATTAGGTTAGGTGAGAAACCAAGGGCTGTGAATTGTGAATTATCAATAAGAATTTGAGATTATGGTGAGATAGCACTAAATGAACTAGTGATAAAGCTTACAAAGAATGAAAAAAGGTGAGAATCTCTTTTTAAGATGTGCTAATTAATGTATTTCACTGATAGACATATTTGTTAATTTAAGATGTTATTTGGGAGACTGGAGTATGCAATATATTTGGAAAAATAAAGTATTTCTTTCCAGTTGTTTTGCTGTAGGTTTACCTTCGTAGATTACCATATTGTAGAGATAGGAGATGATCTCAGGTCAACTGGGAGGTGGTTGAGTCACAATTGCTGGAGGTATTTAAAAGATGGGTAGACAAGGTGCTCAGGAACATGGTTTAGTTGCCCATAGGAATGGTCGGACGATGATCCAAGGGTTTTTTTCCAACCTGGTGATTCTATGATTCTATGATTTTTGCATTGATATTGTTTATTGTTACTATTACACTCCTTTATGCCCAAATTTATCTTGTTGTTACGAAGAGCATTGCACTGAGAAGTAGATTTAATTATTGTACATGTACTGTCCTATTTCATGGTTGTATTCAAGAATTCACTGTTCCTTGTGAGAAATAGCCATTATTATTGACTTCCCCAGTGCATAAAATAGAGATGTTGTATCTATTCCAGGCTTGTAGTCTTCAGCAGCACAGATGCAGTATCATGACAAATATTTTTCATTTAATTGTCTTCTGTGAGCCAGCATGTACAACATTTAGGCTGCTATCTATCCAGCTATTATCTACCCAGGTATCATTCGTGCCTTGTCATCTTAACATGGCTTTTGATTGTAAGCTGAACTCCTCTTTTATTCTGAGTCAGTTCATGGTCTTTCTGGTTCATTCTGTTCATGAAGTCAATCATATTATTTATAGATTCATAGAATCATGGAATCAAAAAATGATTTGGGCTGAAAAGGACCTTTAAAGGTCATCTAGTTGCCCCCATTGCTGCTGTGAGCAGGGACATATTAGACAGGTTGCTCAAATTCCTGTCTAACCTGACCTGGGGCATCCAAAACTTCTCTGGACAACTTTTTCCTGTGCCTCACCATCCTAATCATAAAAATATTATTTGCTATACCAGATCTAAATCTACCCTCTTTAACCTTAAAAACATTACCCTTTGTGCTCTCACTACAGTGCTTTTTTAAAAGTCTTCCTCCACTTTTCTTATAAACCCCATTTATATACATAAATCCCACAGTAGGATCTCGCTGGAGACTTTTGCAAGATTTTGCAAGACAAATGGCTGAATACCATCAGATCAAAGAGGGGTTTTAAGAGCTTTCAGAGCACATGTGAAAAGAATTATGACAAGTACTTTTTTCAAAAATAGTATTTACAGGCTTTTCTGTGCTGCTCAGCAGTACAGCATGAGTTCCAGAAACACTGATTAATCTATTCTCATGGCAAACACATAAATGAACCAAATGTCAGACTCTCCATCCACACGTGGCCATTTGAGTCCAAGATGAACACACTGAAGTCATGAGGCTGCTACCTTTGATTGGTCGACTTGAAATGTGTTGAATTTCAGAACAGCAGAATGTGAAGCATCCAGCTGTAAGTCTATGGCAGCTGTGAGTTGTCCACAGCTGAGCATCTCAACAAATAAAAGTCTTAAGTACTTTGAATCCACAAGTGGATGACACATCCAGAATGACCACTCAGGTTTTCATTTTGGCCACTGTGATTTTGCCTCAGCTACCAGAGAAAGTTACAATGTCAGAAGAAGTCAGACCAGTGCCTTACCCCACACATGCTATAATTGATTTTGTGATTCTAGCAGACGAGGTTGTGTTTGCAGCCTAGAGAACAAACACCCAAACACGGTAATATGCAGCCTTCTCTATCCATAGTTGCCCTTTTATTTGAAGTCAAAGATTTTATTATAGAACAGAAATCGCCCTCAGCACAGATTAGCATTTGCCTAGGTTTAAATTGAATGATCTGATTGAAATCAGAGGGAATATTCATTTGTTTTATGTGTTTAATCAGGTAGCTGAAGTGAAGCCTTAATTAATGAATGTGACCTGTGATTCAACAAGCATTTGGATGCCGAAAATGTAATGCCAAGAACAGATTTGCAGGGCAGACCATGAGGGTTTTTTCTTTCATGCCAGTCCCATCTCCCACTGCTGTGGTGCTGACATCACTAAATCGACTCAGCATATCCCTGTAACTTCTGGCTCCACGGAGTATTTCTTCTGCTGTACTGGGAGTCAAAATGGTGCCAGCCCTGTGGCATAAGAGAGGGACAGAGAAGCCTAAAAGCCAGAAGGGATGTGGGTACTATGTTTCTGCCAGCTGCATGCCAATCCCCATGGAGCAGGCAGCCTACTGTGGCTGAGGATACAGGACACAACTTGGGCTCTGGAGAAGGATGAGAAAGCACGGTGCAGTACCTGCAGTGGGTCTTCCAGTCACTATTTACATCATAGCTACATCCATCCTTCATGCCGCAAAATACACCTCTACAGAACTGAATTTAATACTGAAGAACTGATTTTCACATTAGCATTCAAAGTGATCAATAGCTTGAGTACTATTGTATGTACTGTGTGTCCTGCAGTGCAGCACAAATCAGCTGGATGCAGGATGCTCAGAAGCATCAAATAGCAACCATAAAAGAAATTAAAACACTCTAGTGACACTCAGGAGTTCTCACTTTGCTTTATTTCAGATTTGACCTGCAGCTCTACTATATTCCTAGCTTGTTAGTCACTCTTCCACAGTTCCTTAGAGCTCAGAGAAGGACTCAGATATTTGGCATCAGTCAAACAACGAAATTGGAAAAAAAAAGGTAAAGTCATCTTATTCTCAGCACAATATGCTATGTGCCGAGAGGAAGAAAAACATTCTGTTGGGAAGTTACTAGAAACCACATTTTCAAATACAATGATCTAAAGAGGCGGGTGTGCATTTAGTCAAAGCTAGGCATGTACCACTTCTGAAATGCCTTTCCTTGAAAAATTCTGGCTATGTCCTTTGAGAATTACTGCCATGTTTCTTGTCCCATAACATAAAGATATGAAAGTAAGGATGCTTAAGCCACTTTTGCTGGTAGTAGAAGCCTAAGTTTAAGGCTTCTGAAAACGATGCTGTTGCTGGCAGTTTCTGACCATTTAATTGAGTAGGAAAAGCAATATAGCATATAAATTACTGTCAGCAGAACTGGTATGTTTTTTATCTTGTAATGTACTTTTACTATTGAACAAGACAGGTCTTTAAAGATTGTTTGAATGCTCAGATGCTACACTTTACAAAACATATCAGTTTTTAGAGCATTTTATGATTGTTTTTTCCCAAACTTCCAGCTACCTTATCATTACAAGGATTCCTAGTATTATATACTATTATGCATTTTTTTCCACAGCACAACCTTGTACTTAAAAATCCATGGATTTTACTTTTTTTATGGTTTAGGGATTTTTTGGGGTTTTTTTGTTTGTTTTTAATCACTGAAGGAATTTGGAAAATAAATCCAAGTTCTCAGTGCAATCTTTTCTGAAGCAATTCTACTAATACTTTCTATTTTTTCCATACCTGTGTTCCTGAGGTATAGACTATTTTTGTTCAGTTTTGTTGTTGACTTGTCACTACATTAACTGTATTGTTTCCTTTCTTCAGTTTCTGTTTTCCCGTTGTAGAGGAAGAATATAAGCAACCTTTCCTAAAGGTAGATGCTTAATAAATAACCTGTCCTTTCCCAGCTTGTTGAAGCTTGTAGTCTCTGTAAAACCATTTCTTTTGTTTCTTTGGACTCAATGAGTACTAACAGCACTCCTGGACTAGGACTACTGGTCACATATAGAGGTCAACTAACTCCAGGAAGCTCTTTCCTAATGCAGAGTACAGGGAGGCTAAAGACACTGTAAATAGTTGTGCTGTGCCCTCCAAGAGTTCACAATGGAATATAATCCTTTTATGGCTATAATGCATCCTGAAGAAAATCCTTTATGAGCTATAGAAACTAATATAATATGTGTGTTCTATGAGAAATTAGGGGAGGGGGAACACTGAAAAAATGGCTAAAAAGGGGCTTGAAAACAGTGCTTGTTGTAAAAAGGTGTACATCATGTAGATGTACATGAAGTTGTTATGTTAAAAGCAAATTACCCTGTAACTTTTCCACCTTTTTTCTTTACAGCTTCCTGGATGACAGAAGTTTTGGCTTGGCTGGGAAATCTTATAGACTAGAAGTATTGTTGTCTAGGATTTTTTAGACATGGACTTTTAGTCTGGCAGAATAAATATTTCTTTTAATCTTTAAATATCTCTTAATAAATAAAAGAAAATAAAATCTCAAGGTTGGAGTGAGGGAGAAGCAACAAAGAGCAACGAGAAAGGGTTTCCTGGATGGGAAAAATAAACCAAAACAACTTATGTCCAAAGAAAGACCTTCTTGGTTGTCACTTATTCTTTCCTTTCCTGTTTAACAAAAGAATACATTTAGCTGGAGGTGTTTTCACAGTCAAAAGACAATTTTAACAATTTAAAACATTTGCTGACCTAGCTTCTGAACTTTACAAATTATTATACAAGTATTTAAAATAGACAATAAAAAAAATCTGTAGTTAGTTGGACAGCTCCAAGAAGAAATACAGTTGCATTGAACAGTTGGATGTACTACAAATCAAAAGTTATTTTTTATGTTTCCTCTCTAGGAGATTCTTGTGAATAGTAGAGTAGACCATGGGAGATGGATGATATTGGTGAACAAAGAAGCTGGCTTAAGAAACCAAGAGACTTTACTCCAAAGACAGCCATTGGTAACCAAAGATGCCAATAAGGCAGCCAGAAACAAGATGATGTAGCACTTAATAGAGCCTGGAAGTAGGAGTTGTCCGCCCATTTTTGTGACATCTGCCACATTTTCTAAGCTGCTAAACATGAGAGTAATACCTGTGAAATGGCTTATAGCCATTGCCCCTTACTGGGGACTGGCAGAGTCATACTGGCAGAGCCACATCCTTGACACACAGGCAGAGTTATAGGGATATAGCTACATAGATTAAAGGAAGTGAGTTGGGGCGTTGACAATGTCTCTTTGTTCAGCTTGAGACAGATGTTATTTAGCATGGTTATTTTGGGGATTTTTGATTAGTTTTTAGCTCTCCAAGTGATGTATAGCTGCTCAAACACAAGAGCAGGTAGTGTACTGCAGCTTGTTTATGCAGTTTGGCCAGCTGGGTCAGAAAAGGCAGAGGAACCTCAACAAAACGCTTTAGAAAACACAGTAGATGATAGATACTCTAAGAAAAGAGGACAGTGGTGACAGAACTTGCCTTTCCTAACCAGACTGAAGTCCAACTGTTGTTCCTGGCAGCAACAACGCAGATTCAATCAAATCCAGGTGCATAATCAGCCAGTTTGGATGAGAAGTGTGTTTACATCTGCCCTTTTCTGATTCTAGGGCTCTGCTCAGAGGAAGGAACATGCTGCTGGGAGATAAATTTCCCTCCTTCTAATTATAAGCATTGACATCTTCTGCCCACTTCAAGTGTAAATCGCCTAATCATAAACAATTCCTCTTCAAAGCTCAACACAGATTGGATGTAATACCCTGACAACACCAATCTGTTCACAGTACTGCCTGTAAAGGCCAGAATAACATTAAAGATCTTCCAGCCTGCTGAAGGAGAAAGGACTGAAGAAAGAAAATTAAAAATACAAAAGTAAAACCGAAAAGGCATTGCTCTAGACATCTTCTAGGAAGGAAGAGAATAACACTGGACTAGTAAATCTCAACAACAGGGCAAAGCAGAAGACAGAAAAACCTTCCTTTACCATTGCTAAAAAAAAGCCAACCTTGGCACACACATTTTCCTTTCTAGTAATTAGTAATGTGAGTAGAAAGCAGATGGAGACTGCTGATAATGATTTATTTGCATCAGAAAGCTTCAATTATTCAGAATGACCAAGTCATTCTCACTACTAAACTGTACAAAGAGAAGGTCACATTATTGCCATATTTGCCTGTTTTTTCCCTCCTCACTCTTTATGTTCTCATGTGGTATCTGATCATAAATTACATTCTTGATCTTGTTAGAGTTGTGTATCCAAGTAACGTACTGTGCTTCAGCCGTCACCCAGAACTTGAATTGCAGACTGGTGAGAACGATAACCCAAGCCTTACTGATATCAGACAGTATGTTTTCCAAAATTATATGCTACCAGTACATGGTTTGCACAATATGTCGACACTGTCATTATTTTTTTGAGAAAGATCAAAATATCAATATGAAGTACAATAATAATAAGACCATACTATTGGTAGTGGTTTTTAACTGACAGCTGGTATCAGGACCAATATCTTATTTTACATTGATGTATGTCCACTGAATGAAAGAGCATTCTTCCTGATTTATGCCAATATAGGGAAGAATAAAATTAGGCCTTAAATTTCATACTTGCCTTGAACTCCTGGCAAGACGACTGGAAATGATCATCATATTTTAGCACTGCCAAATTGCTAAGTCTAAAAGTAATAATACACTAAAATCATCAAACTATATCTTGTAACTCAAATCTACAAAATTTTCTGTTACTTGACAGTAAATTATCTTAAGGAATTATTTATTTATGTATTTAGTGGACTGATCTGTCAAGAAGAATTTGGGAAAAATTTCCCTCCCTTTGTTTTTAGATTACCGAGAAGACATTGACTGTATATGTAGTTATCATATAAACAGGCTAAATGTATCTGATATTAAATTATTATCACTTTACTATATTTATGAGAAATTGTCAGACAATGAAGGAAGGGAGAACAGCAAAACCCAAAATTTAAGAAGTACAAAAAATAGAGGAGAAAAATGATAGCCCAGTAAATCCCAGCTATGTAGCACAGGTGGTTCTATAGTTGCTGTACACTTGAGGAAATTCGACGGCATTGCTAATTTGCATTGGGAGGTCAATTAAACCCTCTATACAAAGAATCTGCAATATTATATCTTGGAATGTAAACATCTTAGCAGTTTGTATATACACAAAGTAAAAAATTCTCAGTTGTGCATGTATGTACATGCAGAGTCCACTTCTACATGGGTGACTAATTTAAAATTTCTTGCCTAATATTGACATTGTTATCTTATACTGAAAATATTGCCTCATGAAAAAGTGATTTAATAAAGACAGTCTGAACAAACAATATTTAATTTTCAGAAAAGGTAAAGCAAGCTATTCCCTCACTTGGTAGTGGGAGAGTTTGCTCCTAATATTACAAAAGCTTTGTATACAATATTTTCTGTCATCAATATGAGTCGTTATTCATAAACCATTAGAGAAAAAGATATTTGTTTTTCACAGCGCCATCTGGTTTAAGTCTGATTATTTAGCTGATCTGTTGAAGTGTTTTCCAAATGATCATTGTTTTAGCTTGCACTGTCGGATGTCATCCAAAGTTCCAGCATAGGCAGATGGGGTTGTAATATAAAACAGGGCTGCTGCAATAGAACTCATCTTCTCTCCCTGCCTCCAAACATCCTTCCCCGCTTACATTAGATGATCCATTACCGGAGATGCTGGATTTGATTTCTTTGTTTACACAGTGTACAAACATTACAGGGGAATCAAAAAGGACAGTAGTGATATAAGACATATTGGAGAACCATGTAACATTCATTAATTAACAGCATATAAGGGAGAGGAAAGAGAACTGTTTTGTTTTTTTTTTTTCCTCTGGGGCTATATGGTTCAGAAGGAATACATTAACCACACAAGTATTTCAGGAAGATATGCCTTCTGTCTCAAGTAAAGGTGTGAAAGGGATGTGAAAACATGTTCTCTTTGGAAGAGGGAGGATGAAGAGCAACCGACTTCTAGAAGCTTTGGCTACAAAGAAAAGAGAGATCTCTGAGTAAAGTACAAAATAGATGCCAACTTCTGATCAAAGGAACTCGATCTTTTCTCTCTGAATTCCAATACTTGGAATGGGATGAAATGCCCTTCTAAAGTGCTTTTCTCCCCCCTCTGCTGACTGCAAAGGGAATTTGGATAAACACATTACATTACAATCCTGTCAGCACATAGAAGTAACAGGAGATGGGGACAGAGGGATTGACTGATAACACAGCATATAAGAAAATACTTGTTCACAGACTAGTGCAATACAGGTGTTTAAAGTGAAAAAATAAGTAACTCGATTGCTTGAAGACACAAGGCACCTACTCAATGCATGGTGATTTTGCACTTAGACTATATAGCAAATAGCACTAGAGAACCTTCTTCCAGCCTCCATGCAAGTATTTATTTAAAACTGAAGACTTCTATATCAGAGCTATGGTTTTAAATTTCTTCCATTTTTAGATAAATTTCATGGACTATAATTTCCCAAAATGCATGCTTAGATTTGGATCATGTATTAGAATTCACTCGTAGAGCTCTGAAAAGCTAGTTAAAGCAATAATGAAAAAAGTGAAGTAGTGTTTACTTATGTGAAAGAATAATGCCAGAGAAAGAGTATAAACAGGAGCAGTCTAAACATGCGTTGGGTATATCTATACTCTACTGGACTGCAAAGAACCCAGTGCTTGCACACACCATAATGACATACAGAGTTTAACCTGCCTCTGGATTTGAGATGAGATAACTGTATTTGTTGATTTAAGAAGCTGTGCATGTCTCCATGGAACTTATTGCTCCAGGGTGATCCTTGCTGGTGTGACTTAATTTACATTAGCTTGGTGGTACCTTCATTTTGCAGGTGTACTAATTTCCCTATCAGTTTTTATTGCTACATTAAACAGGTATTGCCCCCCAGCCACTGTGTTTCCTCCATCTGGCATGCATCTCAAAGTCTACTTAGTAGTTTTTATCCAATTTCAAGATACGTATTCTCATCTGAGACCCTGAACCTATTCCAGACGCACTCAGACATTGCTCCAAATTACAGGAGAGAGAATCTTCATCTAGGAGAACGTGGGGTCTCACACAGAAGAATTCTATTCATAGTTTAGAACTGCAAGTTGTGCACATGGTTAGCTTTTGGACAGAAATACTTATGAACACTTACATATTAATAAAAGTTTCACAAAAATATATCAAAAGGGCAAAAGCACTAAGCTAAGAATAACAAAGAGTAGAAGGAACAGTGGAAGATTGACTCTGTAGCATGAAAGGATAAAGATGAGAATAAAGAATCAGTTGCTGTTAGGAAGGGATCACAGATTTACAGAATCGCAGAATCACTTGTAACTGGCCTGCAGCTGGATTTAGCGCCATTTAGCACCACTCTCTGGGCCCGGTTATCCAACCGGTTTTCCACCCAGGAAAGTGTGCACCTGTCCAGGCCAGAGGCTGACAGTTTCCGAAGCAGAATGCTGTGAGAACTGTGTCAAAGGCTTTACTGAAGTCCAAGAAGATACATCCACAGCCTTTCCCTCATTCAGTAAAGCAGGTCACCTTTTCATAGAAGGCGATCAGGTTAGTTTGGCAAGACCTGCCTTTCATGAACCCATGTTGACTGGACCTGATCACCCGGTTCTCTTGGATGTGCTTCATGATAGCACTCAAGATCACCTGCTCCATGACTTTTCCTGGCACTGAGGTCAGACTGACAGGCCTGTAGTTCCCTGGATCCTCGCTGTGACCCTTCTTGTAGATGGGCACAACATCAGCCAGCCTCCAGTCCAGTGGGACTTCCCCAGTCTTCCAGGACTGCTAATGGATGATGGGAAGGGGTTTGGCAAGCACATCTTCCAGCTCCTTCAATATTCTTGGATGGATCTCATCCAGCCTCATAGACTTGTGGGCGTCTAGCTGGGCAAGCAAGTCTCTAACCACCTCCTCTTGGATCATGGGAGCCTCATTCTGCTCCTCTAACTCCTGGTTATGTACACACAGGGAATAACATTCTTTACTATTGAAGGCTGAGGCAAAGAAGGCATTAAGTACCTCAGCCTTGTCCTCATCCTTTGTCACAGTTGTTCCATTTGCATTCAATAGGGACTGAATATTCCCCCTAGTCCTCCTTTTATTGTTAATGTATTTATAGAAAGATTTTTTTTTGTTATCTTTCACAGACTTGACCAACCTGAGCTCTAGTTGGGCTTTAGCCCTCCTGATTTTTTCTCTGCACAATCCCACTTCCTCCCTGTAGTCCACACAAAATGCCTGTCTCTTCTTCCAAGGTTCGTAGACATTCCTCTGTTTTTTGATGTCCACCCAGGTCTCTCTGATCAAGCAAGCTTTTTTTTTCCCTGATGGCTCATTTTTCAGAACACAGGGATAGCTTGCTCTTGCACTGCCAGGATTTCCTTCTTGAAGAGCACCCAGCCCTCTTGGGCTCCCTTGCCCTTAAGGACTATCTCCCATGGAACTTCATCAATCAGCCTTATGAACAGTCCAAAGGCTGCCTTCTGGAAGTTTAATGTAGCTGTGAACAAAAGCAGATATTGAACCTGATTTTCATACTGTAAGTCAGGACTTCCTATTATTTCTAATAGTTACATTGTACCAACAAATGAGAGGCTCGCAATGAGCATATCTTTAAGAAGAAACATGTTGTCTTACTAGGTAGACAGATAATGGGTTGCAGCCATTTTACTACTGTGCAGCTTGAACAATGCCCATTTTTTATCCAGATACACATCCCTAGAACTGGCCATCAAAGTCTTGATGCCTCTATGGCAAGCCACTGAAGAAAAGAATTCTCCAAAAGGAGGGAAATCCTGCAGAATAATATTAATATTTATAAATCATAATAAATGATCAGTACTTTTTGTTGTATTGTACCAAGTTTTGAAATGGAATAATGAGGTAGACAAGGGACATTAAGTCTTTCTAATCAGCAAGAGTTAAAAGAAAGAAATTTCAAACATGTGTAATCATGTACTGTGGCATTTATAAAAGTTAAAAAGTCTCTCTCATGTTAACTGAACTCAACCTCTAAAGAGGACCTGAAAGCATAAGTCATTTTAATTCAATTTCTAGTTTTATATCATAGTTTTATCCCAACAAAATGGATTTTTATGTGTATATATAAGCCCTGTCTTGAATTTGATTTTTAAGAGAGTCTGTTACTGCACCTTATATTTTATATAGTTATGTAATATATTACAGCCTATGAGAAGTGGTGAGCACGCTGCAGCTGGAGGATATGCCAATGATTTATGGAGCTGAAAGTCCATATACTCTAAATTAGGTTTTAGAACTGCAGTGTAATTTTTATCATGTAACAAGGAAATTCATTTACGAAGTCTACCCTGCAGCTTTGAAAGTCACTGTAAAGATTAAGTTCTGTTTGACAGAAGGTGGGAGATTTAATTTTTTGGGGAGTGGGGGAGGAAATCAGATTATCAGTCATCTCAAGGAATGCTAAACATGTTGTTGAAAATGCTGCTTTTGTTTTTATGGCTTTCACAGAATATTTATCAGACATTAATCTGTCAGAGTTTCTTATACCACTGTAATTGTCTCAGTGATAAAAACACAGTGATCTTCTAGATGGTCAGTTTTATATCAGTGAGGAAACAAACAAGAAAGTCCTGCCATAAGCAAAGGTGTTTGAGGGATTGGATTGACGCAAAACGTTTAAAGATTTACTTTCACTAGGCTAAAATACCTTCTCAGGCAGAAGATCTTTCAAGACTAAGACCACTATGTACTGTAAGTTTCTGATTCTATGTTCCTCTTCTAACCTTTAAAAGGCTCACCAATGCTGGCAATGGAGTCTAAACAACAGTTCAGCTGACCAGATAGGTGTCTGTCTTAGGTTGACTTTAATCAGTTGCTACACTTCATTGTCTGTGTTAACTAAAGGACTTAGTTAAGTTGGCCTACTATTTGAGATACCCTAGAATAATCAGTTGTCCACATCTAACACCAGCCCTTAATACAGAACAAGTGGCTGCTTCTACATTTGATTTACCATGGGAAAAGCAAAAAAGAAATCTTTGTCACATATAAAACTCAGATATGAATACTAGTAGAAAGAAATCTGAAACTCTATATTGAACTAGACTACACTGGAAAAGATGACATAAACAGAGAGAATATTTACTTTGAAGCATCTTAAAAGGAATAGATTATAGAGTGTAGACTTTTTAGGATATAGATGCCTCGGGGAAGATGTGACAAAATGTGAGGTGATCCAGAGTCTACTATACGTTACATCACTTTTGAAGAAAAATAGTCTGCAGAACCAGGATATAACTACAAAATTGAAAGAACTTCATTCAAAGAGTCACTGAAGTACAGGTTCAGATGAAGACCTGAAAATGAAGTACAACAAATTTCTATGCAAAACATACTTTACAATAATTCTGCTTTCGACATACTTGCAATGCTTGTTTGTTTGCATCCTGCAAGCATTTCGGCAATGGAATTGCACTAGCTCAGTTGTTTATAGAGATCAAATTTAAAAGGTCCATTAGTATTCAGAAGAAACAAATGATATGTTCAAACACGCAATTATAAACTACTAGTCTTCTCATTTACAGTGCTTAATTATAAACCCATCTTATCTCCCATCTTTTATTCACCACTGAATTATCAAGTTGAATGTGCCAGGAAATGCCAGCCTGCATCACCCATCAAGCCAATTTTCCTTCAAACATCTATACGCTTTCCTCTATGATAAAAGTGATACACTGCAGCAACTCCTTCACTCCTTCTAAGACTCTGCAGTGTCACTGTGTTAGTCACCTGTAGATCTCACCCTAAAAAACCTTCTCTCCTATAAGTTCTATAAACAGGGTAAGTAACCGGTATGCTGTGACTATAGTTGTGTGAATCAATTAAATTTGATATTTTTACCTCATATATCTTTTATTTCCTCAGCTCTTAAGCTCATATTGTAAACTCTTGATGGCTAGGTGCCTTTTGAATTAATTTCAGGATAATGGATAAAGAATCAAATATGTCACAGGATGCCATTGTTGTCCAACAACAAACTCTTAAATCAGTTCTGAGGTCTTGAACAGAGAAATTTTCATTGGTTTAACTATGTGGAAAGTGAATGCTATTAAAATTCATAATAAAGAAACTGAAACACAGAGGAAGTAATTAGAACATTATTAAAATTTTTGTTAAACAAGATTCTCCTTCTCCTCCAGCATTTAGCTATGGGATTTGCAAAGAGAAGTCCACTCCATTTTTATGACAAGTTAAAACAATATTAATTTTTATTTTCATCAAAAAAGAATGCAGTTTTCAGGAAGACATGCTGCCATTCAATTTTAGATTTTTACTAAAGTGAAACAGACAAAATTCATACCAAAATGTCTGGGAGAAATGCTGGGTACATTGGTTCATAAAGTGGATACATGTCAATAAAGAGATTCTATTCTCAATGGAAGATAGATTTGCAAAGTCTGACATTTGCATACAGTCTGACCTTACAGTCAACAGCCAATACAGTCTGTGCTGGAAAAGCCTCATTATTGTGGTCCAGTTTTGTTCACCAAATTGCAATAAATCTGAGAAACAAGGTGAACAGTGTTTAACTGAAAAAGTACAAGAAGAAACACTTTCATGTCATGGGTTTCCTTCTCTTATCCTCACTAGCGGGTAGAAGGATGTCTTTGATTATAGCTACTTTTTTAAACCTCTCAGAAACTCTTATCAAGCCCTCTGGATATTCAGAAAGTGTAATCAATCAGAATTAAATTTCTGTTTTCCTTTTTTTTTTTTTTTGCATAGCATTCCTTGTACTTTATATTCACATAATGTAGGGTAGTCAGAGAATGGAAAATACAGTTCAAATCACAGAATGCCACATTGTTGATTTATGGAGCACAAAGGACATAAACTCTGAGTTTCAAAGCACAGCAGAAGGTTTTTTTCTCCCATTTCAACAGTAGAACCAGAATTTTCATTTACTTTAGGTCTATCCTGTGCCTTTAGAAGTCACTACAAAGTAAAGTTCTGTTCAATAGAAGGGAGGGAGGGAATGTAATTTAAATTCGGGAGAAAAATGAGATTATTAATCATCTTGAAAAAATAAATAGGAGTTGAACACATGAAGACAAAACATACAAGAGTCTCCAGTAAAGTTAGTTCTTTAATGTATCTTTTTACAGCATATTAAGTTTTTCTCTGTAGTCTTATGAGATTTTTTATTCTTTACTTTCAATTGCTTCTTTATTTGAGATGTTGATGATATAATTTTTAAAAGAACATTAACTGAGTGTTTGATAAGAGCTGCTATAGCAGCTTTTGATACAATAAATTTGAATATTCACCACAGAACCACATGTAATTTTAATGGGAGGGATGGGAATCTCCTGCTTAGGAAAATAACATAACTCAGTTTTAGGAATGAGTTATTTATGGAGAATCAGCTATGTATAATAGTATGAAAAATAACCTGCATGATAAAAAGACAATTATCAGAGATTCTATACTTGCTATTTATATGTTCAGGATTAGATTAGTACAAGAATACTGCTAAGTGTAATTTGACAAAACCTGTAATTTATTAATTCTAAAGGAGATACTATACCATCTGTCTGAGCTAAAAGTAATCCTCCACTACATCTACTTTCTCTGGGGATTAAATCAACTTCTTAGGACAGACTGGTTTCTGTAATTAGTCCATATATGTGTCTATGAGCATTTCATCCACCTGTATCCTGACTCTAGAAAATTTTTTAGTCCATTATCTAAGATGAATTGCGTTTAAAATAAAATACACATTTCAGAGAAACTTTGATCTTGTAACCATCCAGCTGGGTAGAGAAGAGAGAAACCAGTTGTACACCCACAGGGGAAAAGATGTTGCGTGGGGAAAAGATGTTGCATGGGTTCCATTTAGTTGACACCACACAATTCATACCAGAGCAATGTATCATAAAAGTCCTAATTAAATGATAGACCTCAGTTGTACTTGACTTTTATTAGATGCCAGAGAGTCCAAGGTAAAACTTTACAAATTACAAAGTGCAACTTTGCAAGAGTCAAGCCTTTGCTGGTTCCACAGTTCAGAGATTTCATTTTTGGAGTGGCTCATCTGCCCTTTCTTTTCATCTTTTGGTTAATAACCCCTTTTCCTTTCTTATCTATTTGATCCATTCAGTTGTGACGTATTCCATCCATTCAGTTGTGAAAAGCAGCCCAGGATTTTTGCTTCTGAAGAGATCATTTTACTTACAATACACATTGTCAGACTGCCTGCACTTCTGCTTTCAAAGCTATTCTTGTTAGAGGAAAGATTTGTGAATCCCCATGTAATTTGTATTATACATTTACAGTATGTCCAGTGTTAGGTTATGAGGAGAATTCCTGGAGCTTGGCTGAACTCAGACAGGGAATGAAAAAAATCTTGAACATAAGAAAAATAGTAGCAGAGGGGTTACCTATTATGTGTATTACTTTAGTGATAGAGGGCTCTCATTATGAGCCAGGGATGCTCTAGACAGATCAAGCTCCTGAAAAGACAATTGCTGGTTTCAAAAGGCTCTCAATGAGGCAACGGTAATCAAGTAGGTGTTGAAATCTTGACTAGATAAAAGTGTATTTCAGTCCATATCACAATTAGGATTGAAAAACCTGAAGACATCCTAAGGCAATCAACAAGCATACGTGATTTTAATGGTTCTTAAATGTCCTCAACACTATAATACGATACTAACCAAATTGGCATATCAAAAGTTAATTTGTAATGTGTTACATATGTTGTACTTCTTTCCTCTGAAATAAAGTTTTACACTATTCTTCCTTTGATTGACTAATCCTTACTTGCCATACCTAGCAACACCCATACAAAATAGAAATGCAAATGAAGGCAAAGTCAGGATTTTTCATGTTGGTGCCTGGGTTGTTTCACAAGTATGATTCGTATTCAAGAACATTGTTAAACATGCCATTTTTCACCTAAATGAACTTAGAATTATAGAATGGTTTGATTAAGAAGAGCATGTGAGTTAACGGCATGATTTTTGGCAAATAATTTAATACATTTAATATGTATACTCTTCAGCACAGAAATGATATTTATTTGCTAAACAGGTCTTGATCAGTTGTGCTCCAAGCCCTTAGAAAAAAGTTTGGATTTGATACCATGCCGTTACAGTTCTCCCTGTAATGGAGATTTTGGATGAAGTTCATAGGAGCTACTGTAATATTCATACTAATAATTATTATTATGAATTATGAATTGTCAGAACTATTTAAAAGGATAGCAAAGTATGTTAAGCTGTCAGCTGAAACCTCGGGCTTGGCTCTTTACTTAGGAAGTGCCTGAAATAGTGAGTTTAGCGATTGAGTTCAAATGACAAAAATCAAAAAGTTAACTAAAAATGGAAATCTGAACTGCATGTCATTATTCTCATTTAAAAAATTAGAAGCTCATAATTTTTTCTCTTTATTTTTCTTTGGTTACTTCCAGTTTATAAAGATTGGTGTGTTTCTATTTCATGGCAAGTTAACCTTTCTTGTGTTTTCACTGATTTTTATACAACATGCTATACCATGCCATGGGGTGCCTGACATTTCTTCCAACATGTACATACAAGCTGTAGGCAGCATAGCACCAGCTTCCAGAAACTGAAATAAAAGAGTCTTATATCTTCATTTTTTGGTTCACATTAGTCAGTGAAGTGTGCTGTGTGCAGGCTGTAAATAACGGCAGAATTAGAAGACCTTAGTCTCTAATTACATTACGTGAAGTATATGAATAAAACATAACAGAATGTTGACATAATTTGTTGTAGACATTAATTGCTCTCTCAACTGGATGTTCAATGCTGCAATTTTTGAGAGGTTAATTAATTAAAGCAAGCTAGATCATATTGCTCAGACACTACTGAATTTAGATTACTCAATGTGCGATTTGATCTTATCTAGCAATGTTATTGCAAGTCCTCATCTGGAACTGGGAAATAATCTTCAGTTAAAGTAATTAATTTCTCACTACTGATAAAGTATAAACCATTTCCAAACTGGATGCGATAGTCAAGGTTGGATACAAACTTTTGCCAGAAGCTCCAGGAAGACTGGCAGTCAGAGTTGTAAGACTGCAAAGTGCTTGCTATTTTTTGGCATCTGTTCCCTTTAAAGATCTGCAATCAACCTGAAGTGCAGAGGCTTGCTGCAAAGACTTGTAATGGTTCTGTTTAGTCTGATTGGGGTTTTTGCTCTTTTGGATTTTTTTGGGTTTTTTTTTGTTTGTTGGTTTGTTGGTTTTTTTTCCTTTTGTGACAGTCAAATTCTAGTTCTGTTGTTGAATTTAACACGAATATATTCCTCTTTCTTGCATTAATGGGAGTGTTCAGCAATGGCTTCTCTTTCTATGTCACAGTTTGCAACATACAACATTTTCTGTCTCATTTCTCATTTTCCATCACTAAGACTACTTCTCTGAACAACATATTTCAATGTGGATTGATAATGTTTTTGTAGGACGTAATTTCTAAAGGCTAAGGAGCTAGAACTGTAGTCTGGAAAACTGAAATATGAATTAAAAATAATGACTTTAGGCTGAATAATTTTAAATCTGACTTGGCAAAATTAAATTCCTAAAGCTATATTTTGACAAATACACAGAAATACCTTGATTTTTTCAGAAACTGAGTGACTATAAATCCTTTCAAAAGTCAATCTACAAAAATATTGGAGGATTTTTTGCTTTAAATAATGCTCCTGAATACTTAGAGATCATATAGCCTTAACTGTAAAAGCAGTGCTCTCGTTTTGATTAGCATTTCTTTTTAGCCGTACTTTTTCCTATTGTCAGTCTTTAAAATAAAGGGTCTTCAAACAGAGGTTTTAGTTTCAGCTACAGAGAAATATTTTAAAAAATAAAAGTGTGACATGTTTTCTTGCATTTGTTATGTTTCTGAATTAATAACTAAAATTATTAAACCAAAATACACTCAGAATTTATTTATTTTTCAGTAAGCTTAATGCTGTTTGAAGATTTTGAAGATAAATTGACATAATGTACTCATAATTTAAAATTCTGCTAACATTTCAAGAATGGAATAAAGTAGCAGTTTCAAATACTAAAGTCTGAGGAAAACACAAATTTACACAAGTTGTCTAGACAATTATGTTGCAACCCTGAACCCATCGCCTTTTCCTTAAGACATGTTGAGATTGCAATTAAGATGTCAAACACACTTACTTTTTTTTTTATATAAAACTTCCAGGCATGTGTGTCTGAGGTAAATTGTGTTTAGTGAATTCAAAGGTGTAAAAATATGTGATTTAATATGAAAATTACAGCTGGTTGAATATTACACCTGATTATGATTTTACTTGAGAAAGTCTTACAGAAATTGCAGAAAAATTGCCTGACCAGTAGGGTATTCCGAGGGAATGACTGATTCCTAGCTTTATATTTTACACAGAGGACCAGATTTTTTCAGATAATTAGAGCAGTAGTGGAAGCTCCACAGAATTTCCATGACCACCCTAGACAGCTATTTAAGGCATCATAGGTGGATATTAAAGGCTTTGCTGCCCATCACCAAATATTAATACAAATGGGAAAGAAATATCAGAGGCAATATGCTTTTAGTCTTCCAAAGAGAAGACTATCTATGTCACCAGTGAGAATGGGTGAAATATAGAATTCTGTAGACTTGATTTTAACTGAAGATAATTTCTTAGTTAATTACTCCTGGTTTTTGGACAGCTGAGACATCTTTCCAAAGAACTCTATGATGAACTATGGTTCAGATTCATAAAAATCAAACTTCCTTTTTCAACATCTGTGTCTGTCTTTTTTTTCTTTTAAAATACATTCTTTGTCAGAAATTTTAGTATTTCAGAGGGTAGAAACGGTCCTTTATCTACTTTTAAAAAGCTTAAAGAATATTTTGACATTTATTTTATTTTTTATATGTATGGTCTGGATAGGTAAAGAGAAGACAATACACCCTTAATAGCCAGCAAAGTGGCTGAAAATTCTCTAATTCTATTTGAAAGTCTTAAAAGTCAGATGCATGTTCAGTCTCCTTGAAGTGACATTGATGGGCTTGGATTATTGAAGACACATATATCCCTTTAGAGTTAAACTTCCCTACAAAATAAAAAATCCCCTCTGCAGCACATATCCTTCATTTTAACTAGTTGAGCAGTACTGAATAAAAATTAATTATCTTTGAAATACGTATGCTTTACATCTTGAAGGCTAATCATTATCACTGAAGAAAAGTCTGCTATATAATGAATAAATTGAAGATAGAATGAAAAGAGTCTTTCTTTTTTATATTCTCTGATCATAACTTCGTAGTGTAATATTAATCTATGAAACGACAGAATTGCTAGCCAAATAACCAAGAACTAGGTTTGACTCAATTACTAACTTGCTACTTTACCTTGATAAAATTATATACCTACTCTGTAGAAAAAACACAGCATGTTACTTGCCAACTCTAGGTTTTGTTTCAATCTTTCCTTCTAAGATAACAAAAATGTCTTTATGATTTAGGGCATTCTCAAGAAAACTTTGAAACATTGCAGATAGCTGCTCTCTAGCTAGTTCATGTCCATGAACTTCTGCAGTGGTGGAGATGCATTTGTCTGAGTTAACTTGCTAATCGCCCAGCTGTTACACAAAAGATTGGCACCACCACTTACATGCAACAACGTGAACTGGAATGCAAAACTGAGACAGGCCTCTATTTCCAACCCCAAGTTTTAGTAGTAGAGTTTGTCATCTAACTATAATAGAAATGCCTTCCTTCTGAACTTACATTTCTTGTATGAACAACGTGGGACTCATACTATTAAATACTAATCTGCGGGTCTCAGATTCATTGGCAATACATATTATTAAACTTTGACACTTTTTAAACACGCTAACACTATCGCCTATTTCCAAGTTTTATCTAGATGCCACAAGAGAGGAAGAAGCAAAGAACAGCTTGTGAGGTCATGATCCAAAACCTCCTGTCCCTGGTAGAAATCTTAATAGTAGGTCAAAAAATCTGTATCCAAGCAGAAACAATCCTGGAACTGCCAAGACCTGGCTCCAAGAAAAACCCTGCAACATGGCCAGTCTAATCTCAGCACATTGCTGGCTTGACAGCATAAAGAAGAAAGCTCAAAATCACATAGAATGAGGACTTAAAACACTCCCTTGTGATTCATAGCTGAAACATGATATCATTAAAAAAAATAGTACTCTTTTCTACTTTCAATCTATGATGTACTGCAGGGAAAGACTACTGTGGGTGCGGCAGAGGAACTAAGTGTAACATATTTGGTAACTCAGGAGGAGACAGATTGTAGGAAGATGATACTACACAAGTAACTGATGTTTTTTTCTACTATGATCATGCAGCAACTGCAGCAGGAGAATAATTACAAACAGATAAGCACAAGGAACCTGTACAGCAAATAAATTAATGTTTTAAACAAGTATTTCATATGCATGTCAGATATTCATTCAGCAGCCAATAGACAAAGAAATAAGCAGTTCCTTAAAATGTAGCATTTTAGGGGCCAGTGAATATTGATACTGTATAACAAAACCTGTAAATAAAGTCTGATTTTTTTTATAATGGGGAATTTCCCTACTATATTCAATTACTCAATTATTTCTTTTATATTGATTCCTTTATGAACCTATTATACTTTAAAAATTCAATAGATGAATTCTTATCTGTGAGTTTTCTGGCTTTTACTGAGTTTTGGTTGGTTTGTTTATTTGTTTCAATAATGTATATATCAGTCAATATATAGCTTGTATGCTTATTTTATTGAAATACTAGAAATGTAGTTTCTTTTTCTGTAAGATTCAGGCACTAAACTGAAAAAAACTGTAAGCGTAATTATGTTTCTTCTATATGGTCAGAGTAGGTGGATATCACAACAGCATGAACTTGATGATCTATTTTCAAAAGTGGATGCCCCAAAGAACACTTTAAATAGAAGAGACTTTTCCCAAAAGGATTGGATTCTGCTTTGTTACTTTATTGAACAGGACTTAACTCTGTGAGTCATTCTAGTTAATCAATGCCATTATGCTCACAGAACAGTATAAATCAGCGTGACTAACTGGATCACAACATGGGCTGAACTTGGCAGCATTTGCAGTGGGACACAAAGATAACTAAATAGTTATTCTTATAAATGCCAGATTATGCTAACTGGTCTCATGTCATGATGGCTTATAATTGCATTACTCTGTGAATTTATTTTTATTAGCAAGTTAAACCAGTAGCAATTATTATTTTTCTTTGTGTGTTATGTTATCTGCTACAGAAAAAAAAAAACGCAGACTATTTTATGGTGAATTTGACTTGGCAATTGTTTTCTGAAACAATTAATCATGTTAAAATTACTAGTAGTCATGTCTTCCCTTTTCATTCCACAATATTGTTCTGCTTAGAGGGATTGAGATTTCTAGAGATGCTAGAGATCCTAGTAGACCCTTCAGAATCCTTCCTTCCATTTCAGATACAGCTTCAATTAAAGAAGAAGTTGTCCATTTAAATGTGTCAACTCACTCAGAAAATCTAAAAAAGCATTGGAAAGAGATATTTATGTATACCAAATAAACAGTGCACCAAATTGATATATCGATGTATTTAAATCATGGCCTTGTGGATTTTTGCTCTCAGGGAGCTGGAGCTATGGTCAGATACACTGCTTCATTGCCGTTCAGGCAATCTGAGAGACTAGCATTCCCTTTCCACAGCGGTTTAACATTGACTCACTGCTAGAGGTTACCTTTCCCTCAGCTATTCTGGAGTAACTGTCCATGTAATGACGCCATAAATCCCGTCCCTTCGAAATAATATGGGTTAGGACGCCCTATTATTGTAAGGGTGTAAGGCAGCTGTGATTACTCTGACAGAACTAGGTAAGGCGCTATTTGTGCTGTTTTGTTGGCAGACCTAAGACCTATCTTGTTGTGGAGAGACAACAGGCAATCATTTGCTCTAGCCCAAATATAACCAGAGCAAAATTTATGATGTTAGATTTAATTTTCATTTAGTGTACTCATTTTAAAACTGTGAGTACAATACTTACTTCAGAAAGATGTTGTTAAGTCTTAACTAGTGTCAACAAAGTGATTTGAGAATTTCAAATGAAGTAATAAAAAGTTACAGGAAAAATATAAATGTCAAATAACTATGAGTCAGAGCAGTGAGAGCCTGCTCATGCAGAAGCATGAACATCAGCCCTCTGGCTTCAGGAGAAACATTGACATAAGGTTTGAAAGAACAGTGTTAAAGTGTCAGGGCTTTGTACAGCCCATCTGAGACATTGCAAGTCAGAAGTCGAAGACATTTTAGTCACCATAACTGTTATCAAATGCAATAATAATTCATAAACTCAGAAATCTTGCCATCATATGCCTTTTAGCTTGTCTCCTCAGGAAATCCATGCTCACATATTCACAGCTTTAGTAAATATCCATATTTATACAGATCTTTCTTTCCTCCCTTAAGTCTGAGATATCTTGGCCAATATGAGCCAGGAGTAGGAGTAGAAATCTCTGAGGAAAAGAAATGTTTCATTAAAAGAGCTAAGCAGGTGAAGGAGAGAGAAACCCTGTATATACATGACTGGAGTTTCTCAGTTCACCAAATCTAAGAAATTATTGTGGTCCTACCACATTTATAGATCTAATCAGAGTAGTGGGAGCTTTCAATTAATCCTCAAGAGGTGAACTCGAGACATGATGAGAGTCAGAAAAGTATGTGTTATTTGGCAACAGGCATTTTGCTCTGCAGCAATGCATTACAAATGCTCCAGCTGCAGGAAAAGATTCAGTTGGGTACATAGGAAAGCATACCCTACTTCATGGTTTCTCATTTTCATACTGGAAAAAAAATCACCCTTTTGGGAGTGAAATCTGGAAGTGCTTCCATAGTGCCACCTGCAGATTAAGACTCTTTCTGCCTAGACTGTCTTTTTTTGTGTTCTGCTCAGTCAGGTAGCATATCACCCTTTTTATAGATGTGTGGTATGCCACTCTTCTGCTCTTACAAACTCACTGAAGTGTTTATTGAAGAAGAGCCATTGGGGATAGTACCTTATCTCCACCTCTGAGGAGGGTGACTGACATAGTGAAGTGGCATGGCCTGATCAACATGACTAAACCAAACTAGATGACCCATGTGTCCTGTTTAATCTGTAACTTCTCACATTGCTATTATCAGTGGAATTGTGCTGTGCTGTTTTTAATATATAAGGTGTGAGAAAATGCATCATAATTGTGTTATCAGTAGAACTGGGCTGTGCTTCTACAGCGTATACAAGAGGTGAAAAAGATCAAAAGATCAAATTGTCTCACTTGAGCATGAAAACTTGAGCATGAATACTGTGAAAGGAAAAGAACTATGTCGGAACGTTGCACCTCAATAGCCCCTTAGTTCAGAGATAAGAGATCTGTGGCTGTCTCCTTATCTCCTTTCCTGAGCTCTGGCCAAAGCTCCAAGAGATTCTGCGTTTATAGATTGATGTACGATTTTTATTTAACAATATAAAAGCTGGACCCTCTTGCAACAACTTTGGAGACCTCACCTATGAGCAGGCACACTGTGTATGTCTTCCCAATTGTCCAAGGCAGGTTCTTCAAATCCTTGTTTCAAAAAGGAGCTCTTCAGGGACTACGGATCTGGATAATGATCATAGGGCAATTGGTGATGTGTCTTTCTTAATTAATATACTTATTCTCTTGTAGCAATGATTAGACACATTGCCTTTGAAGCTGTTAATATTAACTTGTTTTTAATCACTACTAATCATTTGTTACCATTCTTGCTTTAATAAGTCAAGTAAAATTTGTTCTCACATAGTATTCGAGAGCTTGGGCTTTTTATGCGGATCACACTGTGGTTTTGCACTCTGTGGTAAAACACAGACATATTGGTATGTCTGTAGCAGCCTTCTTACTCAGGCCTCTTCATTTCACCTGGCTCGAGTGACCTTATGTAATTTTTGTGACATTCTTCTTTATCAATGAAATATTAAAAGATATCTGTGCAGCAGCACAGATATATTTAGGTGAGTCTCAAAGTATCTGTTTAGGAGACTGGGGGGGGGGCGGAAATGAATATTCTTTCTTTAAAGCTTTTGTCTAATTTAACTACTTTGCAGAATTTATTAATGAAAAAATAGTTACATGCATTTGCTTCCCTAGCAAACAATTTCCTTCCCTGTTTCATCAAAATATGATTTTTGTCTCAGGAAACAACTGTAATAGGTTTCCAAACAATTAAGAAATATGCTATTAGGTGGACGTCTGAAAAAGAAATTCATCTGTAAATTTGCTTACCTCTCTTTTCCTTTCAAACACAACACTGAATCATGCTTATACACTTTGCTAACACAGAGTATTAACACAAGCTATTTTTATTAAGAAATTGTGAAAAAATGTGTGGGATTTCTTTGGCAACATTACTTAGTCCAAATGTTGATACTCTAATGGAAAGAGTGGCAACTGTGGAAAACTGCAGTAACACTGACAAATGAAACTTGTCACAATGCCCAAGAATTAACACTTGTTAACAGTGAAAGTACATGATGTCTATCACTACATTTAACAACAGGGCTTACAAAGGAATAGATTAATCACTGCTCATTTTAAAGGAATATTAAGGTTTTAATGAAATTGTTGGAACAGTGGGATATCCAGGCTAGCAGAGGCAATGATAGTTCACACTCTGTATTGGAAGGACTATTATGAATGGTATTTAAGAGATTATTTTGGCTATAGAGAATTATTGGCACAGTTGTTTTGGCTTTTCTAATTGAAGAATGCATCACAGCTTCTGGCTTTTCATTACTTTATCTCAGGGTTATAGCTAGAAAGTTGGATGCCTTACGCTTCAGCACACAGACTTCTGAACATTAAATACTCAAAGCTTTCTCAGTCAGGAACAAATGGAAAAAAATGCCTCAGTGATCTGAGGTGAAATAAAGGCTCACACATTTTCAGCAGGATGTTGCAGCTGCCTGTATGGCACCTGAGAGACAGCTAGAACACCCCCTGCTCAGGACCTCACCTCACCCTGGGCCAAAGGGAGAGCCTAGCACCACCATTTGCTTCCCCAACAGTTAAAGTATTAAAGTGCAAGTTACCTTAAGTTGATTTTAGATTTACCATAGTTTGCAGCTTTAAAGAGGGATCCAACAAGGAAGACAGGAGTGTTGCAAATCATGTGCTCTTCTAAGATCCTGGAGCTCTAAATAAAGCTATGAAAAGGCATCTTATCTCTTGGCATTTCGTGTTCAAAATCCACACAGCAAGACAGATACAGTTTCTCTGCTAAAACAAAGCAGACCTGAATCCTGTTTTAAAATTCCAATGTATAAGAAGCTATGTTCCCTTTTATATAGCAGACACCTATGAGCTGAAAGTACCCAAAGAGATTTATTTCATATCTCTCACCCATTAAAACACAGTCTTAGTGCTATTCTTCATTGAGTGAGATGCCCTCCCTTTCTGTTGAATTCAGGTATAAAGACTTACAAAGAAGAGACAGGGAAAGAGAGAGTGTGAGCATCACTCTCACGTATTAGAATGTTCACTAAGCATCTGAGAGTGGTGAAAGAAGGAAAGGAGATGGTTCTGCTGCCACATTTTCCACTGTTTTAAACAGTGTCTTTCTATTATAATATAAAGACAAGACAGTGGCCTGAGATAGTCTGGGAGTAAGCCCTTTTTTTTCAACAATTTTTTGGTTTTCTGAATATGAATCAATATTGGATGTACCCATGGATGAATATCTTTTCTTTTCCAGTCGCCATCTTGTTATCCCTGGAGGGCATTTTTCAGCACCTTCAGGAGGAATTTCTGGACTGCTTCATGATATCTTCATCACTGCATAAACTAATGTGTGTTCTTTCACTGCATTGAATAGTTTTATTTATCTGGAAAGCATCCATCTGTTTGTGTAAAATAACTCTTTTATATGTTACATTGAATATCTTCCCCTGTTCCACTGGTGGAGGAACTTCAAAGGATCACTGAAGGGAAGACAATTCATTTTGAAACTTCAAAACTACCTAAATTCAAGTCAGCTGTGTGTCTGACATTGTACTGAAGATAGTTTATTTTCCATTAAGTTTCTTGTTTTGTCTGACATATAAGCAGCCTGGTATATGTAAATGTTAACATGATCAAATGATTAGTAAAATCTCAGTTTCATAAAATATACAGCAGAATCATAGAATCATAGAATCACCAGGTTGGAAGGGACCCACTGGATTATCGAGTCCAACTATTCCCACCAATCTCTAAACCATGCCCCTCAGTACCTCATCCACCCGCACCTTAAACACCTCCAGGGAAGGCGAGTCAACCACCTCCCTGGGCAGACCGTTCTGGCGGAACTTGAGGCCATTCCCTCTTGTCCTGTCCCCTGTCACTTGGGAGAAGAGGCCAGCACCCTCCTCTCCACAACCTCCCTTCAGGTAGTTGTAGAGAGCAATAAGGTCTCCCCTCAGCCTCCTCTTCTCCAGGTTAAACAACCCCAGCTCTCTCAGTTGCTCCTCATAAGACTTGTTCTCCAGCCCCTTCACCAGCTTTGTCGCTCTTCTCTGGACTCACTCCAGAGCCTCAACATCCTCAACATCAAGAAGACAAAGAAGAATTCAGTAACATGATGTGTTTATGGCAGCAGCTGACTACTTGGGATGTTCTTGCACAAAATGACAAGACATAACAGCAGTTCTGCAAAAGATGGATAAATATGTTTAATGGTCTTCATTATGAAGTGCCAGTTTTCCATTTTTCTATTCCAAAATTTCTCAGGAGCAGGAACATGTGGAGATAATTCTCCTTATACACACACTTCCACACTCACACTAGGCTAATAATGTCTTAGAGTACCATAATAAGGTGTTTCTTTAAACCTGAGGTAAAAGAAAAGGAAAAGAGAATAACATGAATATATCAGTGCATAAACAAGGATAATACGACTTGTCAGGTTAAGTTTGAGGAAGATGACTATTAAATAACCAATGTAGGAGGCGTTTAGGAGCTAATTGTAGAGGAGCTCTATGTTAAATTGCATCTGCTTATTTACTACAGTCTTTTATTTCTTATAAGAATTATTCCCTATACAGGGATGCTTGCAACACACTCACGGTGTGGACTTTATATTTAAAGATGAATGTATGCAGCTGTATGAATATTTGTGCACACAGACAGAGATTTGTAAAGAAAACTAAATGCAAATAGATTTACTGGGCATTCATGACTGAAAAGAATGGAGAATCTATATCTAATGGATATGAAAATTAAAATTAACATTAACACTACAAATGTAGCAACAAATCTTCTTTAGAATTTTATCCCCATCTTTGTTTAGAATTCAGAATAAGTACTGTAAGCCAGAAGAATGGTCTCGTAAACTAGATAAAATTACATGGAAGTGAACACATTTTCTTGCTCAAGAGATGCCTTTTGTGGACAGAATAGTTATATTTCATTCACCCGTGTGGTGTTTGGCCGTGTATATGCACCTTATTGCAAAAGACAAGTGTGGTAGCAGTTCATGTTTATCAATATAGAATTTCATACAAAATAGTACAAAATGTATTGCTTCATATTCATATACAAATTGTATTAACACTTTCCCAAATGGCTCATTATAATTTAGAATTTGTTGTATTGAGACATAATAACTGTAGGGAGGAGACAGAATGACTGGCAGGTACATGAAGAAACACATTTTTGGCAGACTTTATGAAATCTGTGTTACATCTTCACAGCAGCAGATGAGATCACAATGTGCTAATGTCTGTACAAACTGATGATTTCCCATCTTACTTCCCTCCTCCTAGGACCTGACCTACTTTACATCACTTTACCCTGATGGGCAGTATATAAAGCACCTGAAATCTTTCAAATCATGAAGATCTATCTGGTAATGCTCCAGATACAAATCCTCAGTTATTACTGACCATCACTTATATGTTAGATGTATCCCAGTGGCCATTCATGAGCATAAATTACCATTCTGCGTCAAGCAACAGTTTCAGTCCCAGAAGCACTGTACTGTTTAGGGAGTTCCTTATGTCCTATACTATTAACTGCAGATAAGAGTTTGAGTAAAGACTCTAGGAAACTATATCCTCCTCTCCAGCTAGAATTCTCTGGACTACATCTGTCCTCTAACAGAACATAAGAGATATTATTATTGTACAGAGCAGAGCTATAGAATTCCTGACATAAACTACCCATATAAAAAGACTTTAAAAAAAGAAATGTAGAAATAAACTGTATTTTAAAATGTTAAAGATTTAGTCTGGTTAAAGGAATAAATGTATATAATCTCTGCTTTTCATAAGTACAGAATAAGTACCTAAAAATAGAAAATGTAAATTGATAGAAGAAAAATGAGAAAAAGTTTGGGAAATTATGACCACTTTTTGGAAAGCTGAATGCAGCAGATGATATAAAGGTGTAATTATAAACAAATATATTCACAAAAATGTTATGAAACAGTTAAAATATTACACAGAGTGCACATTCGGAAAAAAACAAATTAAAAAGCAATCAAATGAATAGTTATTAGATGCATTATGTTCTCTCCACTCCTTTACCCACAGGCATTATACCATTATTGCAGTTATTGTATATCACAAATTACAGAACTGCTCCGATATTTGCTACCACAGAATTACAGCCTAGGGGAGTGCCAAGTTTTCTGCCATCAGCATTCAGGACTCTACCTTTATGAGGATAACAAGAGAAACCAAAGCAGGCAGTCAACAATGTCGAAAAAACTGCAGACAGTTAGAGCAAAAGAAATATGCTCCTTACAGCCTATTGTAAAACCCAAGTCTGTACTTATATATTATATAGTTTCATGTTTCCAAGTCTGGGGAACCTGCAGCACTGAGGCACTGTAAGGGTAGTGCACATGGCAGGAACGCTTGAATTCCCTTTACACTCCAAAGCTGCATGATCAAAGTGGTAAATCATCAAGTCCAAGCTGATAGACTGCTGGAAATCTTTACTTCAGAGCCCTACCAACCCAGTTATACTCCTTTTTCCTTTGTTGGTGAGGAAGCCATGAAGTGCTACCAGCAGTTCTCTCTGCCTTGGGGTCGTGATGAAGCAGCAGTGAGGTTTCGAGAGACTGAAATGAGACCCTTAATCTTTCAACTAAGGGACCTTGGAAACCCAGGATAGTAGTTGCCCCAGGGTAAGACTGGCTTTTCAATGCTGTTCTTAGGGCAAATACATCTGACTTTTCTTTGCATGCACTAAATCATGTGGAAGAGAGGAAAGACTTCCTAGAAGACAAAATCCACCATCCTAGTACTCTCCAGACACGTACACATTTCCCAGCAGCAGGGAAGAGAAGGGAGAGGAAGGGGAGGAAGTTTTGGTTATTAAACAGAAAACTATTTGGGAGGGCTTACCAGTAAAAAACTTCAAAAGTTTGGAAAAAAAAGGGCCATGTCCCTCAAAGCCTTTATATAGCAAAAGGTATGATTTCATCCAGTAGAGGATATTTGAAAATACATCTATGAAGTGACACAGACCATCACACAGAGTTTACGTTCCTACCAAATAGAAGTCCAGGACTTCTTTCACAAGCCATACTCATCTTGTACACAGAGAGGGAGAGGGCAGGGAGTGAGACACCACACAGAGGTTCATAGGTCATAGTAGAAATCTATTCCAGAAGTAGGTTTAACATGGGGTTTTTTGCCCTTTACCACTTCATATTTGACAGATTTAACAAGAAATGTATGTAGTATGTTTCTGTACTTCAAATCAATAAACAACTCTATATTTTTGTGTGCATTCAGTCTATTAGAAGTTGTTGAAAGAGAGAGAGAGAGAGCAGGGTTTGCCTTCCCAGAAATGAGGAGAACAAACTTCATTCTCATTTTTGCTGCCCCTGTCACTATTTACATTGTTAAAAAAAATTTATTCTGCATATTGGAACAAAACCAAGAAATATTTTCTCCCCAATGGTAATGGTTGCTATTAAACCCAAACCCTCAGAACAATGTGAAGGTGTAGGATGATCATGGAATATCATGACTACATAACTCCTAAAGTCTAAGGACTGATTTTCATGTGTTTGAACAAGCCCTGGGTTTTTTTGCCTTTCTCTTTTTTTTTTTATTTCAGTATCGGCTACATTACAGTGCTTTGGACAACTGCATACCTTAATGATCAAGCCTCTAACATCTCCTACCTACTCGTGAGTGGGATTCAACTACCTCAAGTTATGTGCAGATGTCTTCTTGTAAGTGACTAAATGTTTTCCTCGTCCATTCTCAAAGCTCACTTAATGTTTAAAACCATCTGCAGAATCTAGATGCAAAGTTCTATGCATTGTTTACAGTAAGGACTTAGCTTCTGAACTGTGTTGTGCTGGACATGCAGGCCTACTGGTCATCTAGTTATTGATGAAATCTCTTCAAAAGGGATATGGTGATTTGAATTTCTGCCACTACGTTTTCCACTTGGCAGAAACAGTTTTAAAATTCACAGACAGCCACAACTTTATGACACTTGTGCTGTCCAGCAGTGGTTTGTTAATTTCTGAGGGTCTGTAAGGGATGCTGCTTTTCCTGGAGTTTGACTTTTGTACTTTTGTTTCCTAAAATTTCACCAAAAAAAAAAAAGACTGACTTATGTCTAATTAGGGCATAAATACAAGTGCAAAACTAAAATAGCTGTTTCATTCCCAACATGTCCACTTATTTGGAACCAGTAGGCTTGGATCCTTCTTTCACATGACACACAAATAACATTTACTGACAAAACACTAGAAATGCAGAACACAGGAGTGTGTCTTCTGAAGATAATGGCAGTTTTGGCATTAATTCCTAAGAGGTAAAACTTTTGTTGCTGCCCTAGTGAACGCTGACTGCCTTCCTGAATATAGTGGCACAACTGCACACCACACTACCGTGTGGGGCACTGGGCAGAGGCTCGCTTGTATAGCCCATTTGTTCCTACAAGTATGAAGAAATTAACAGGAGGAAAGACTGAACTTTTCTTCCCTGGCAAAGCCTACAGATTATTACCCTCTGTTAGTGTTCCCAGTAGGCAATAATGATATCCAGAGGAAGAAACTGAGTGCAATTAAGAGGGACTTCAGGACCCTGGGGAGATGGTATAGGGCTCTGGGGCACAAGTAGTGTTCACCTCCACCATTCAAACAAGGAATGAAGAAAGAGAGAGAGAAAGAAAAATCAGTCAGTTAATACCTGGCTCCAAACCTGGTGTGAGGAGCAAAACTTTGGGTTCTTTGATCATGGGCTAGCCTACACACCTCCAGGTTTCCTTACCAGGAATGGGGCATGCTTCTCCCATAAGGGTACAAAAATTCTGACCCAAAATCTAGCAGGGCTCTTTACTACAGCTTTAAACTAGATGTGAAGGAGGAGGAGGTGATGTCTTCTTGCTGCACATCAATTTGGTGAACTCTTCATCTGATGCTACTTTTGACATCTTAATACAGAAAATACAGTTGGTCCAAAAAGTTTATTCTCTTTACTTAATAAAAAACAAGAAAATCCCTTGATCTCTGCTTTTGTTTTAAACATCTTTTAAACCTCTTCATCTCAAGCTTTTGCCATTTGAAACTTGGCAGGTAACAAAGCAAGGATACTGTGAATGCCCAATTAATTTTGTGTATAGAAAATCAGCAATCGTCATGTCTGAAATAGGCTAGTGTGCAAGTAGAGACTATTTTTGGTGTTCTGTTGGTCCTAGATAACAATTTGGTAATAAACAAACATAGCAGCCATATTTACTTAAGTCAGCTGTTTTATTGACCATCTTTTCACAGAGAAAAAAACCCACAGCAAATCCAAACCTTTATATAGAAGAAATACTTTATTAGAATCAGAAAACACATTTACAAATAGGGTATCTAAAAGAAAATTAGGTATTTCCTTCTATAGCGATGTAGCACTCAGGTGTAATAAAATTGATGAGACCATATAATAAAATTTATGGAGCTATGGTGAATTCAATTTATTTGAATATGCTCAGTTACGTTTTTGTGTATTCCCATAGCAGATGTTTAATTTACAAACCAGGCAATTACTACAGCTCTTCCAAACAAATAAGAACAGATTAGTCAAACGTTCACATCAGTTTTTATGTTTATCATTAGTTTTATGATGCATCATGAATATTCAGTGTTAAGAAAAAACTATCATTATGATACCTGGAAAACCTTAAAATGATGTTTTGCATCTCCAAATGGTGTTTCATCCAGTCTGAAAACGATGCTAATTTGTGTTACTACAAGCTTAGCTTATTTGTTAACAGGGGTTGCTCAAACATCTTCCTGATGTTTCACACAGATTAACTTTGCATTCACAATACTTCAATATGGATGTGTTCAATCTTGCTATATTTTCCTTACATAAACAAGGGAATTTTAATTTTCCTTCCAGAGAGAATTCTTCAGATTGATGTGTTTTTTTAAGAAGACAAAGCAAATTTACAAAAAAGATATGTCGTCTTCTCCTGAAACAGATAACTACTGAGATATTTGTCCTGAAGTTTCAAGTAAAATCAGTGTCATCCAGTTAGCCTCTGGCTTGCTTCATGCTTCCTGGAATATATCCAACAGCAGAAAGAAATTATTCTATCAACAGAGATGCCATGTTGCATGCTGAATACTCATTATAAGTGCATACTGACTAATAGATAGGAATCTATTAGTCAGCAGTTTGGTGAGGTTTTTTTTTCTTGTTGCTAAACTGACAAGTATTTCATAAAAGAAAATATAGTGTTAACCTATCATGGAGGCACAGACATGCCCTAGGAAGAAAAGGTATCCTGTTTCATTTTCTTTAAATGAATTACAGTCTCCTGAGTTTTATATCAGAAGAACAAAAATTAAGTCTGAGTTTCTTCTTCAAATACCTATAATACAAAATTTGCTTCAACTACTTTGATGGTGTGTTGTTTTCGTTAATTGCAAGCTAAGAGAAGGTTTTAGGGTTAGGTCAATTTACTGAGATGATTCTTATGTGAATACTAAGTAGGAGTATGCATTGCAGTGCCTGATGTATGAAATAGTGTATAAGATTTCAGTGGAAAAGCAGCATCTACTGTTAAAGGTGATTACTACTGTAAAAAATCAGTCCTTATCTACTTTATTGACAACATTCATTGTTGAAAACCAAAAGTCTCTTGACAACAACAAAATAACATCTGCTTCCCCTTCATTAGTTACAGTACAAACTCAATTAGAGACTTCAGCTTTAACAATAGTTTCAGAATACACTTCTGTGGCTTTGTTATATAACCTTTGGATCTATAACATTAAAGGATTTTATGGATTTGAAAAGTTTAATTTTTGGTCTTCTCTTCTGAGGCTCTAAGTAGAATTTCTAAGGTGTTTGCTACTACAAAATAGTAGCAAATATGCACCACATAGCATTTGCACATTCTTCTTGGAGAAACTATAGTTGGTTGAAGTGAACTAAAACCTGAGGATTTCCAGGATAGCAAACTCTGTCTAATTATACTGAAACCCTTGTCCTTCCTCATAAGAAATGATTTCTCAGTTTCACAGAGACTATCACAGCCGAATATCTTAATAACATATCATGGTGTTCAGCTGCAGATCTGGAACATGAAGACCACATTATGCAAGTAGCCATAATTTAAAAAAAAAAAATAAAAATCATAGAATGGTTTGGGTTGGAAAGGATCTTAAAGATCATCTAGTTCCAACCACCCTGCCATGGGCAGGGAAACTTCCCACTAGATCAGGCTGCCCAGGACCCCATCCAACCTAGCCTTGAACACCTCCTGGGGTGGCATCCACCACTTTCCTGGGTAACCTGTTCCAATGTTTCACCATCCTCATCATGAAGAATTTCTTCCTAGTGTCTTGTCTAACTGTTCCCCACTCTGATTTGTAGCTATTCCCCCCCCATCCTGTCACTACATGCTTTTGTAAAAGTCCCTCCCCAGCTTTCATGTACGTTCCCTTCAGGTACTGGAAGGCCATTAAAAAGTCTCTCCAGAAGCTCCTCTTCTCCAGCCTGAACTACCCTTCGTCTAGATCCATTCCTACAGATCCGTATCCTTCTTGTGCTGAGGATTCCAGAACTGGACACAATACTCCATGTGGGAGGAATTGGAGTAATTGTGCTGATAAACAAGTGTACATAACTTTTCAATTTCCTTTGGAACAAAGTGAACAGTTAATTGGTAATTTAATTTTCGGTAAGTAGCAGTGTGTGACTACATTTGCATCACAGACCATAGTTCCTGAAAGTAAGTACGTAATATACTACATGGAAAAAAAACGTGTATACATACTGGCAGATGGGGACATGTACAGGTTTACATAAGAACACAGATTTAATTCGCACTACAAATAATGCCAAGTCACAGTGTGAGACTGAACTGGGAGGGATAAACATTGGTCAGCAACTTGGTTCCACAACTCATTGCTAATTATTCTAATAGTACAACCACTCCCAAATTTTTAGCCTGTTTCCATGGTATCTGAGCCTCTGAACACTGTAAAAATGATCAATTGCTTTGAATGTCTTAATGAAGAAAATGCAAAGGTTGCGAAGCTAAGCACTCCAGCCAAGAAATTAACAGTCAAGGCTGCTTGCACAATCTGAACTCTTGTCCTTTATGAATATATATTATAGTTTTTACCTGCAGATTGTTTGTTAATGTATTTCACATTTTTCTCCAGGTTGTATAATTTAGTCTTCTGCAGTGATAACATGCTATCCATCGAACAAACCATTTTTGTTTTGCTATTTATGCAGCCTAACTGTGACAAGGAGTCATTATTTTAGCATTTCAATGGTTCTTTCTGGAACAAATACCATTAGCAACAAAACTGTTGCCACTTTTCTTTCAATGTAGTTAGTCTGGGTTTTTTTTCCTTGTGATTTGCTCTCAGTTTTATTCCTTTTAAGACTTGATATATTTCTATTAAAGTTCTGGGCTGGGTTATATTCACAAATCTTTTTATAAATAATTTATCTGAAAAGTCATTCTTTAAAATGCGAACAGCAAACTTAGCTGTGGAATTCCATCATTGTAATGGTCAGAGGTAGTGCCACTTCTTTTGCTTCTTTTTTTTTTTTCCTTCATAATATTCATCTGTTTATAAACCCATGCAATGTGCTGGTCGCTGGAGCATATCTTTGCAAGGGAGCAAAGAAGTTACTCCCCTGCAGCAAATATACTCTATAGAGAGTGATGTAGCAGCAATGAAAAGAGGAAGAAAAATAAGAACACAAACTCATATTCTGATCACTATATAGTTTTTTCTGTTCTCTCCAAAGGATGAACTCTGATTCAATTTTATGTATATTGAGTTTTATCCCAAATGACTCAAATTCATGAAAGATATTTAATTGAATGGGTCAGCTGTATAGTTAACGCCTTGGGGAAAGACTACGGTCGGTAAAATGCATAGAAAAAATATAATTTTCATTAAAAGAACTTAATGAGCTCTTCAGCCTCAAATCTTAAAATCTCTTCAATTTACACACTGGTTCCAGCTAGTCTGCTTCACAACAGGGGGTTGGATACTGCAGCAATAGTACTTGTTTTCCTCTGGTTGCCATGCTTTGCAGGGCTCATCAGGGACAGGATGAACATACAAAGCCAGTTTTGAGATAGTGCCAGTCTGTGTAGTGTCTTAAAATGTGTAGAGCTGTAATGAATCCCATCAGCTGTTCCATAATCTCTGTTTTTTCCTCTGGAGATTAGAAGAATTATCTCATTGCTGTAGTGCTCACTGGAGGATGTTTGCAATATTATTACTGCTGCGGCTATTTTAACACTGGGTAATGTATTAGCTTTCATTGCCCAGAGATCTAAATACAGACCACAATTCTTAAAACCAGAATCATTTAATGACTGACCAATGTGAGTAAGGAAATTTCATTCCAGTATTGTTCAAAAAATAATGAAATCGAGACAGCTCTTTAACACTGATGACTACCATGTACACTTTCTTTTAAAGATCTTGTTGAAAATGACCATGGGAAAATTTATTAGATGCAGTTGAAGGTTTCTTTTTCTCCAGCAAAGGCACTTTGAAGAAGTTGAGTTTCATCTTTCCTATTAAACTATATAAACACTCGTAAGGCAACAGAGAAAATGCAAACAGCCCTTTTCATGGCTCTATGTCGAGCTCTCTCGACAAGCTGACCCCAGAGCAGCTGCCAGGTATTCAGCCTGGCTGCTGTCCCATCCACCTGCTTTTCGCTCTGTACCAGGCTCCTGCTGACTGGTTCACAAAGAAATGGCCAGGTGTTTGCTGCCTGCTGGCTTGGCCACATGTTGGCTGCCTGTTACCAGGTTCCTGCTACCCTGTTCACCTGCTGGCATTGTGCTGCTTTCCTGACACCTTGAATCCCCTGCCAAGAGGCAGGTGGTACCTTCTCACCCTGTTTACCTTTCTCTACATTTCTTTTCTAAATGCATAACTCCATTTTTTTTTGCTTTTTTGAATAAAAATACACATATGCATGTGCATAAACACACATAGTCTCATCTTCCCTGCTCCTCTGCCTGCTTTTTTTTTCTGCCCATGAATCTGCTTGAACAAGCTGGTGTGGAACAGCAGGTTCCATTTAAGGTCTCAGCTGCACACTGACATTATTACTGGTGTCAATTTGTAAGCACATCTATGGTAATTGTTGCTGAGACAGCAGGTTTTGCCATGCAATTCAGCAAGCCCAACAATTCTTTTCACATGAGAGCTTCAGAAATGATGATTTAAGTAGTTGCAATATTTTTATTCCCTCCAGAATTAAAAAGTACCTCTGAATTTTTTCCACTCTGTGTACTTCAGGGTGGAGATTTCACTTATCAACACAGCTATTTAGAAAGGAAATTAAACCAAACTAGAATATATCTCACTGAACAAAATATCATTGCAATTTTTTTTATTGCTGACAAAATGAAAAACCCAAACCCACACACATAATCCACTGCATTCCAATGCAGGTTAAATGGCCTTTATCCAGAGAAGTGAAATCCAACTGTGAAAACAGGAGTGGATTTAAACTTCTCCAGCCGTGGACACAGTTGCATGTGAAGCAATAAAGTGAAAAGGGGCAAGATAGTGTTAATGCAATTTGTGCGGCTTGAGCATGAGTATTAGCGTTAGATCGACTGTCCTTGCTTTGCATGAAATGTAAATTAATGTCATCTTTGCTGGAGCAATAATATGTTGCAGAGTCTTCTGCAGATGCAATGAACAGCCCATATGGTTAGCAATCTAAAAATACTCTACTGCTTGTGTTATGAGAGGTATTGCAAGGCCCAAAGACAGACTTGCTTCAAGTGACATGTGCATAACTACACTGTATATTCTGTGGAAATCTATGAGGCTCTTTGCAGAGTGAAATACTGCCAAATGAGACAGAATGAGTCCTGGGAACTAAATGTAAAAGCTTGAAGTGGCAGGATATTTTGTGCTAGGTTGCTTGCAAATATAATTGATTTCAGATACAAAGCTTAAGCTGCACATTTGGAGTATTTTGGCTAGCTGGCCATTACTGTAATTTCTGCTAAGAAGCAGCTTAATTAACCTATGAGATTTCTGGTGCATCTAAAGCCACAGGAATGGCTAGAGAAGTTTTAAAAGGCACAGCACATAAAACATTATAAATATTAGACCAGATTTAAAGTATGAAGAATCTTTGATTTTATTTTTATTTTTTTTGGGGGGATGGGAGTGGGTGGTGTTTATCTCAGTGAAATTTTTACCTTATCATCAGTTGAGTGAAGTGCTTTCATAGGTACTACATTTATTGCTCATAAGCACTGTTCGTATACTGCGAGATCCTGCCAAGCCTGGAGAAAAATGCATCCACCCTCTCTTGTGGTATGAACACAGATAATGATCACTGCTTTGATTTGGTGGTTAGTCTGTAAGGATCAAATTTATAATGATTTTGGAGCAAATATCAAGTAGTTTTGAACAAAGATATCAATGTGTGCAAATAACCCTTTGAAGAGGGTCTTCCATGCTGGATCAGAAAAAGGAAAAGCAAAGTGCAAGGTTGCAAGGAATGTCACAGCCACGTGCTGAGTCTTGCCATCAAAGTTTTTCTACATCTGGACTGCTCTCCATCTCTTGCAAGTGCAACGACTTTAGGGCTGTGGCCTTAAGATGCCTTATTTTGGATGCAGATGAGACCATTAAAGCCCCTGTTAGGTAAAAAATGGGAAGTTCTGTAACCTCTCTGAACTGATTTCTATGTCTGACAGATATGTTCACAGGTGTTTTACAAGCCAAAAGCCACCTAGAGTGCAGAAGCAGCTGCTTTAATCAGGTAGAGAGAGATGACTGCTTCAATGATTATGGCAACAGAAGCTGTTAGAAGCTTGTAGGACCTTTTCTTTAATTGTTCAGTTTTATTCTACATCCAGAGTTTTTTAACAGTATCAGTTAGAGAATGAAACTACTTTATACTGGACACTATGGTTGGAATTAGTGTTTCCTTAAAATTGATCTCTGAATATTGCTTTCTACAAGACATTTCTGACTAAGCATTTTTTGACAGTTCATTTAATCTTTACAAGTAAATATTAAATAGAATTTCAGCAAACTGTAACATCACCTCTAACTAAAACTGATATTTGTCTCATTTAAAACAGCAGGAGATAAGAATCTTGCCTGAATAATTTATAAATAATTAAACAGCAATTATCATGTAATATGCAAACAGTGTTGCTGTCTATAAAAAAATGCCAAATCCCCACAAAATTGTGTGTTGTTTTTCTTCCCAAAGTGATGAATCTTATAAATTTATAATTTTCCCTTACAGCAGATTTGGGGTTTTAAATTACTTAGCTCCTTTTATAAATCTGTGCTAGGAGCATGTTCTTTCAGCCCCTTGAGGAATAAATAAATCTAGAACAAGTAAATGACTATACACCTGTGTCCTACCACCTGTATCAAATGTGTATGGTTTATTAAGTTTGGGTGAAAACTGAAGCTTCCAAGCAGTAATTTTAAAAGGAAAAATAACCTGCAAACCTCTATTAACAATATAATATATAGAAAACACTTCTTTTCAGAGGTTTTTAGTTCAGAATTCAGCCTTCTGTCATTTGAATCTCCAATGTGCAGATGCAATGGCTACTTCTGTATATTGTCTCACTCATACTGACTGATAGCAAGGAAAAATTGTTGGATTTTAAGAATGAAATTAGTGACCACATCCTAATTTATGAATGCAAAATTGAAGGGAAAACCCTGAAACCAACTCTAACCCCACCCTTTAAATACTCATATGGCATGCACATAGATTAATACAGTTGCCTGATCTTGCTTTTATTAAAACCCACCGCTGGACACATGATGTCTGACACACAAAAAATATGAAAAATAAAGACTATCCCTATCACTCGGGAACTAAGAGTGGGAGGTTAGAGAAAAAGAGATGGTTGTAGAACATGTTCTCACTTGTCATAGGGAGACAAACCTCAGCTTGATTTCTTTACTCAGTACGAGTGGACACATGTTCAAATACAGACATTTTCTTGCCCTTGGCCAGAAAATGTTGATGTGCACCAGCCTACAATGTTTGTGAAGCAGTTTTTAGCTAATAACTACATCACTGTTCTTAAGCATTCACGTTATTTGCCAGACCTGGCTCCCTCTTCCCAAAGATGGAGCTGGTGCTCAAAGGAGCCTTTTAAGTCAGCAGAAGATGTGAAGGAAAATATACTCAACAACCTTTCAGGAAATGACCTGTGGAATTGCTTTGAACATTGGCAGCATTGTATGCAGCTGTGTGACACCTTATAAGGGAACTATTTTAAAGGTGATTGGTGATTGTAGTTGATTTTCTTAATTTGTTAACTAGAAAGAGTTACAGGCACAGTCCTTTTTTTTTTTTTTTTGTGTAGGACCCCATATGTTGGTAATTATGTACACAACAGAAATTATGCAGTGGATCCTTAAATATTAATTAGAACTAGCTATGGAGGAATCTTGCTGCAGTACCTCCCACTTGCTCCACAGACAGACAGAGGTATTAGATTTTAAAGGAAAAATGAGCTGACAAAAACCAAACTAATGTCCCCAAGCTGCCCCCACTTCTAACTACTAAAATATATACTTGTAACATGTCATTCTAAAATTTTAATTTTCCTAAGCTACGTATGCAATTTTACTTGTTACTCATTGACAGTGTCATTTGGCATTTTTCTTCCTAAGTGCAAAATAATAAAAATATATTCAAAACCAAATGGGGTTCCGCAGCAGCTCAGAATTCACATTTCTGTTCATGCTCATGCTCCCTGCTCATCTCTGACTCTTACAATAGACATAATAACCTTACTCACACTTCTACTAGTTTTCCACCTGCAAAGGCTTTAAAAGTTGACTGATGCTCTGTCATTCCTAATCCCCTAGATTTACCTGTGTACCATTTCTCTCTCAATGGATTTTTCTCTCTAACATATTGAAGTAAGTTATTTCAGCAGAGCTTCTTATGACAGATTTATTTTTTCTACATGAAAAAGAGTTTATTTTTTACCATGGGATACCTGAGAGACAGAAGTGTCTTCAGGAAACAAGACTGAGGAAAAGATCAGCATTTAATATGTTAGCAGCAGCACTGCAGGAGCAAACTTACGCTTATAAGTTTATACTTAATTCTCAGTGGATCTTAATCAAATTTTGTAGATGTGTTGTACTTGGCTTCTGTGCTTGTAGTGAAAAGAGCTTTGTGCAGCCAGAAATCAGAATAAAATCACCTTCTTTTTTTCCCTGATAATATTTAGAGTTGTCATTTCAGCAGAAAGTGAACCTAAACTCATGTTTGTTATACAAGCATAAAAACATTGTATGAGATAATGAGGACTGTGATGCTATCGTAACTTCTGTAAAAGGGAGCAATTTCTTTCCCCTTCACACACAATGAAAGATGTGCTTTCCCTCAGATACTCCCTTTCCTATTTGTCTCTTATTAGTTTAAAAATATTATGCTGTTATGCTGGCTGAGGAACAGGGCAAGACAGTTCTGGAGGAAAGAATTGTTGGCTGTTCCCTTACTTCCTTCTCTCTTGCAACTCCATAGCACGTCCTGAGCTTTACCATTTCACTCCCCAGATGTCTCTATGAAGTGCTGGTCCTCAGGACGTTTACAGATTGACCTGTGCTGGTCACGCATCATTCAGCCTCCATCCAGAAAGTGAACAGTCATGGACTGATGCTGAGTATGGAAATGCACCCTGTCACTGCATGAACAGCCTAAACTGGCATTTTGCTCCTCTGCACTGCCTGATAATGACTTTCAGGGAGTAAAAATAACACACCCTAGGAAAAAAAAACCACCAAAAAACAAAACACAACAAAAAATGTTGCTGCCTGGAAATTGGCTTAAGGAATTAACAGTTATAAGCATGGGAAAGAGTAATTTTATCCTGGAATTTTGGGGTTTTGTCTTATTTACTTGCATAGTTTGAGGATCAAGTTATAACACATTATAACTTGACCTCTAATAACAGATGTTCTTACTCTACCCTCGATTGTTTCTGTGTTGTTACTGTTCACCTGTAAATGTACCTACTCTTCTAGTGGTTACTGGAACATGAAGAACACCATACATTTACAGTTAAAAACTCTCTTAAAGCATTTAGTTTAAATGTATCCAGCACAGTCTATACTCATTTGCATTTGTTTAAATATCACTCCTCAGGTATTTACTCTCTGTTTTGTTTAAAAAGAGTAATTATATCTCGTTTAAGCCCCTGTCTAAGCTGGATAAAACAAACTATTTTAATCACCTCACAAGGCAGATTATCCCTCTTCTCAGGTCTTGGCTACTATTTTCCTACTATTCTTCCTGTCAAAATTCATTTTTCTCTATTCAAATGCTTTCTGATCATGTCAGTTCACAGAAACATGTAATAATAGAACAGCCCATGTTGGACAGGACCTCAAAAGATCATCTGGTACAATCTTTTGTAGGGAAAGGAGCCCAGATGAGTTATCTAGCACCCTATCCAGTTGTGGACCTCCAGTGATGAAGACTCTACCACATCCTTAGGCAGGTTGTTCCAGAGAACGATTGTTCTTACTGTAAAAAATATCTTTCTTATATTGAGATGAAACCTTTCCTGTTGCAACTTGTACATACTGTTCCTTGTTTTCTCCATGTTGCTCTTTGTGAAGAGAAAGCCTCCATCCTCTTTGTAGCTGCCCTTTAAGTACTGCAAAATTGTGATGAGGTCCCTCCCACAAGCCTTCAATTCTCCAAAAAGAAAAGATCTACTTCCGTTCATAGATTTCATTTATGAAAGGATGATGAGAATGTGTTCAGCCGCATATATTTCTTCCTCTGTGGCTAGTAAAATCCATTCATTCTTCAGAGAAGACTTCATATCACATTCACTGACTACTAGGAGAGACCATAACGAATGTAAAAAAATAATGTTTAAAGAAAATCTATACTTCTTATTCTCCATACTGAAAAGCTGAAAAGTCATGAAAGAGTCCTAAAATAGTCCTTGAGCCTAAACTATAAAAGTTTATGGATATTCAAAAGATGTTCTAAGTTTCCCCCAAAAAGTTGCAAGAAATCAGTTTTTGAGTCAAAGAAACATGAATCTTCCATACGTATGGGCAGAAATTAAAAGTGTTCAGATTGAGCTGTTTCTTAATGCTAATTCTCCTTGAGCATATTAAAAATGGTTTTTTCCCATCTAAGCTTTCTGCATCTAACATTTAATTCAAAGACGTTATTGGATCATGCAGAGATGTACCTGCTGCTCTGATAGTTATTTTCAACATAGGGAATTGAACCAGTACATATCTCCAATAAGTCTATTTATAGTTGCATTAATATACGGAACGATGTTTACCAGCTTTACTTTGGCTATAAAGATACCATTACAAGATTTGGAGGACATACTCTTTAAAATTAGATAGAAATAAAGAAACATTAGTGTAACATTTAATCTGAGTAACTAAGTATACACAAGTCACGAAACTCAAAATGTAAATAAAGGCAGTGCTAACTCAATTTAAATTGCTCATCCTGTAATTTTATGTCATGCATTATTCAGATTCATACATATCAGTGGAAACAAAAATGTAAAACACGATTGTTCGAATAGGTTATGTAGATAATGTTACTTCACTATCTAGATGAGAACTAAAAAGACAGTGTTCAAATCCACAAGGTTAAATTCAGATTAGGGGATGGAGTTTAGAATTGTGGTAGGAATAAGAATTCATGACATCGAGATGTCTGGATCATTCCAAGGAGATTTCTGCCCAAGTTGTCAGGTAGTTTATATTTATAAAGCTCTTATGCAAAATGTGAAAACAAAGGAAGTCTGCTTTTTTAGATAATCTGAGTGCTCTCAAATATCATTGAATCTAATATGCAAGTTGAATGTAGTTTTTAAGCACTTAGAAAACAGTGTAATATCACATTATTTTATGCTTGAGAATTAATTAGCCAAGAATACTATCTTATCATAAGTTGATTTCTGTAAAGACAAATGTTCTTTGAACAATACAAAGTCAAAAATCGAGTCAAAATTTCCCCTGCTTAAAAATACCAAATATCTAAAACTCACTTAACAGAGGTAGGGTTTCAACTGCCAATATATAGGAAATTAATAGTAAGGGCATATTTTCCTTCCTTCTAAGCTGATTCTCTAAAGCAGCATGAGTCTTCCATAGGTCCTAAGTCATGTCCTTCAGCACGTCTCTGATACCCTAGAGCATATGAAAAGATTTCTTTGCACTACCATTGAATGAATCCTTCTCTGGATGTTAAACAGAACAAATTCCTACAACCAGCCTTTGTTCTTTCAGAAATTCATAACATAATTTACATCTTCAAATAAAATTCATATCACCTGGTTCAGAAGTTCTGTAATATGTATCTTGTATCCTCAATTTCCCAGCCTTGAAAGAAGACAAGAAGATTAACAAGAATACAGGATGCCTGAACAATTCCATACCACATTTTTCTCACATAGTAGCATGCGTACAAAAAACATTGATAGTTTCCTAAATACTTTTGAGTCTGAATGCTTGATAAAACCAATGTAACCTTAGCCACTCTTACAGCTTATTTAAGGTTTAATACTCGGTTTGTACCTTCCTTTTATGTCCTCTTTCCTGGTATATAACCATTAACAGAACTCTGGAGCTGAAAGGACCCTGATAAAGGCTGTAGTGGCGCTAAGTTCTCTGCCCTCACAAACGGATTAAACCTAGTTGATTCAAGGGAATTGCTTCACTGATTTGAACTGTTATTCTGGAATTATATCAGTAGATATGAGACCAGGATATAAAACAGTACTTATTTTTTGTGCATATACTGCAGCAAACAGCATGGTGATATTATGGCTCTATATGAAGCTACCATATAATATTAAGTCACCTAATAGTCCTGTTGTGTCTGATCTGCAGCATATTGCGATAACAGCAAACAGGTGGTTTTTTTAAATCAAAGTGTTAGTGCCTGTCATCTACCCTTCTTATTCAAGGAAACATAATTTTCTCCCATAAGGCAGCAGACTTCCTGTCTCAAACAGAGTGTGAGTTAACAACAAATGTTATAGAATATACTATAATTTTATAAATAATCATATTGTGGAAACTTGAGTTTAAGATATAATCTGTGATGAAGTTACTATTCCTCAAAGGAAAGACTCAGTAACTGGCAACTTCAGGAGCATTTGGCTGATTCTGGTATACCTGGACATTTGAAGAAATAGAGGAGACCAAGACACCTCTGCTTCAGAATGAACCAAATAAATATAATTTTTTCCCACAAAAAATGTTTAGTTATATAGGCATAGAAAAGCCTGAATGACACTTGCTATTCTAACTCATGAGAGTCTGCTTTAAACATAACCCTAAAACAATTTAATAAAAAAGATAGCTACACTAGGAATATAGTAATGTACTTTACGGAGTTGTTAATTCATTGTAGTTTACAACAATATTTTAGCACAAGAGGAATCTTTAGACACATCTGTGTCATTAGCAGTTTGGTAAGAGAAAAGAAAATTTATTTCATAATAATTCCTCTAGCCTAAAGACTGGAATATCAGAACTTCATTAAGATAAGATTTATATGTATATATCAAAGACTGTATCTATATTATAAGGATCTACCGATTGCCATTTTCTCACTGTCAGCCTTGGTACACCCTGGCATTATGATCTTGATTTTATAATCTCTTTCATGAAAATCAAATGCAAATATTGCATAGTAAATGCATTTAACTGAAACACCTTAGCAATTTTAACAATTTTGATTGAAATAAATCAGTTGATTGAAATAATAAGTGTTGAAACAATTCGCAGCTGAAAAACTGTTTCACTAAAACACCATTAATAAGTAGTTAAAGATAGAACAGTTCACAGAAGCTCTTCAGTCCCAATAGAAGGTTTTGAACCTGAACTCTTTTCTTACATGCTCCATACCTGATGATATGAGTACTGCCCTGAGTTAGATCTATATTTAAAGCTCTTAACTGTTGAATTAGGGGAATGTCACTCCAAAATGCCTTGAAGCATATGATTTTTAGATCAATGGACATTTCTTGCTCTCTGAACCAGCTCTGTAGGATCTTTCTTTAACTCTGTTGTGGATCTGTGAAGCCAGTGGCTGATGTTGCTGCTACTGTTCACTGTATTTTTGGTGACTTGTATTACCTGAATTCTGTGAAGCAGCAATGTCAAAAGAATGCTAGACATTCTCAGAAAAATGATCTGCTTCACAGCTCTTTAGAAATTATTTCTGTATCTCTGATGTGTTGCCCCACACCCCAAGATATGTGTTAAGTATCACTCCAGCTTGAAAGTTTTAGGTTTCAGAGATAGAGTGATACATCCAGCAGTTGCTGCCATAGTAAGGTAGTCTTTCCATCTGCTCCAAGACCTCAGAACAAGTCAAGTAATATCAATATGGCCAAAACCCAGTCTGATGTAACTCAGCGTCTTTCCATTGCCTTCAGTGGAATTGTATGAATTTGTAAATCACTTCTTCAGTAGTTTTAGTATTTGAAGTGTTAAAATCTATGTTAGTTGAACACTATTTTATATCTTTATAGACTCTACCTCACATCCTATTAGTATATATAAAAGTAATATGTTCAATCCTATGAAAATTTAGTACATATCTGCTAAAGTTAATGTTGGAATAATTACTAAAAATCCATTATCTTATTAAGTGCAGAAAGGACGACCTTTCTGACATAAGACTTGTTAATAGGATGTTCAAAATGGATTAATTTATTTGCTTCTGGAAGGTTTTTGTATACTCTTTCCAATTCAGAGTCAGTGGACAGCATATATAAGTAAAAGGCATTGGATACTAAGCCCAGAAGCAAAGGCTGTGTGTTCTGAGGGTAAATTACATGGACTTAATACTCTAAATGCCAAATGGACCACTATCCTTTAGCTAGGCACAAATCTATTTAGGAATACTCTTATACCCACTGTTTTCAGAGAGTTAGTTTCATTCACTGGCCACTGGTTAGAGAACTACTTTAAAGGTTTGACTATGTAGATAACAAGGAGTGATTTCTTTAAACAATTTACCTATGGATTTCCAAAGATATGTTATCTCTTAAGACAAATCTGTATGAATAATGGTATCACGCCAAACAACTATCCAAAAGAGCAGTTCCTAGAAAAAGAAGCTGCAATGTAAGTGTCACCTACAAGGAACTGAACCTGTACTAAGATGGAAGGATGAATGAAAATACTGGTGCAGTTCTGCGCCTCTGCCAGTCTTCACTGTACGTTTTGCATTTGGTAAACAGATCATGAGAGTGTAAGCTCCATGTGAGATTTGAGTTTAGTTTAAAGTAATTACTTGAAGCACCCTGTTTATTCTCAGTTCCTTTTATAGTCTGTGATTAAGAGAGAGAGATTAGCTCAGTTGATTTACTGTGGTGAATGGTGGGGCTCAGAACATCCGGATTCAAATAAGTCACATATTAGGTATAAAAAATGCTTTCCATTGAGCTTGTAGTGGGATGAACTGCCTCTGTGGGGCTCTTCCATTTGTCAACAGGTGGAGCCTAAGCCACTCAGTGAAATGTTGATTTCGGGTCAGATGAATTATGACTTCATATGTAAATATTTTACACATTAATATCAGTTGAAACTCTCTGAAAATTTAACCATGTTTTTAAAATTTTAGGGTGAAAAAATCTGAGCTAATGTTTATGTAGTAAATGCATGTTATTGAAAGAAGAAACATTCTCCATATCACCAATGACAGAGAAAATAAAAAATTATTCTGAGCACTTATTTAAAATTAAAAATGTTTTGCTTAACTTCATCATTTAACATTAACAGTCTGAAAGTTAGCTGCCTGGTCTGTGCTGTCACCTCTCCTCTAGCATCTAATGAGAAGAGGCAAGGATCTCCAGGGAGTGATTCATCCCACCTATCCAGGTTTCTGTACTAGTGAGAATGATTCATTACTATTGTTTCTCCAGCTTGCATCCTCATTATGGCAAATGCACGACAAAAACCCACTACAAACACAGGCACTGTCCTAATGAACTTGCCCTTCAATACTTTCAATACTTATAACTATTCATATACTAAAAATCAAAAACTCTTTAAAATAGAATGTAACTGTGAGTAAGGAATCTACGAATCTATACAAGGAAAACTGAAATGCATTTCCAGAAAGCAAATAACCAGAAAAGGAGGAGCCATTATAAAAGACATTAACCTACAAGTACTTTCTGCAGCATTCCTTGGGGTCTTTTGAGCATCTCTGCTAATTTCTTCTGAAGGAAGGGCTTTTGCTAGTGTTCAGGTCCTAATAGACACAAGTAAAAGTTTAAACATATAGTCCTGTGAAAAAATTACTAGTTCTTCTGCACATATTCTTGCAGGAAAGACACAAATCTATCAAATGTTTAACAAAAGCAATTTCATCTTTTGTATATAGAGTTATGCAGGACTGCAATGAAATTTGTGTGTTTTAAATTTTCCTTTTTTTTATATAGACCTTGATCATAAACAGTACAGCTACTGAACTTTTAGAAATGCTTGTAGAGTTTTTTCATACATAAGCTGAAATTTCTAGGAAAAGATCATTGTAAAACATTTTGGATAAATCCTAATTGAGTAATTGTGTTCTTAAATTCCACAGCATACCCTAAATTCTGCATTATAAAGCATGCATCAAGGCAATTGAACAGTAGACTTATGGTTTGTTTTTATTATACATAAATAACACAACTTCCTGATGTATTTCTCCTTAGCTGAACAGCTGTTCAATAAAATCTAGTTTATGAAATAGTAAAAATCATGTAGCATGATCATTTAAAATACTGTGTATTATATCCCTTGAAATATTGTGTGAAGCCTCTTCAAATGAGAAAAACTATGAAATCTTTTTAGAAATGACAAGGAAAATATGATGAAATCTAAATATCCCTTTTGGTCACAACAGCTACACATCACACACAGCTGAGCTCTTGCTGCAGAACTACCTTAAAAGAACCTGATATATTCACATTCGGTAAGAAAGAGTTCAGAGATCCATTGGCCAAAAGTCCTCGAGGGAAGGAAATGTTTCCCTATATTTGATTTCACATTTTTCAGCTGCCTTTACCATTTTCTTTAGATCTTAAATATTAATCAGATGATACAGTATTCAAAAGCTGGCCTGCATGTCTTGGGGCATTTCCATCATATAAGTAGAGCAACTCTCAATACATATTCTAGAATATATTGAAGGATCTTTAAAAATTAGCTGAGCCTCCTTTTCTGGCAATGTAACTGTGAGTAATATGAATACATTTTAAGAAGGCATATTTAATATGTTTTATATTCCCTGAAGGAAAACTATGCATTCATTGTTTTGGAACAGCCATGTATTTCACAAATAAACATTCTTGCTACATCAAGGGAGGCCATCTGCGTGCCCTTGTAACTGGCACTGAGCAAGTAATTCACTGAGGAAATAATATACTCAGATAATTTTGGTTCTTTTTCAAAATCGCAGACTGTCCATTATTAACCTGAATATTTATTCAGGTTTATTATTTAGCAGATTTTGTATTCAGACTTGACTCATCTGCTATTCGAATCATGTTCATTGTTCAGATACTGACAACTGTGGGATACTGTTTCAGCATATTACTTGGTTCATGTAAACAAAAAATAAGAGGAAACTTGAGAGGGTAGCTGCATCTTTAAGTATTTTGGAGACGTATGGTGAAAGTAAGTAAATAGACTGAAGGAAGTGAAATAGCAAGCCGAAGGAACTGACGGGCGATAAATGATTTCTTTCTATCCTGCAGAGCACTTGCATAAAAATCCTTCTCATATAACCCAAACAAAAGCTGGAAAGTTAATTCACTTTATATACACTACAATATACTTTTTTTTTCCAAAGTCTCTGAAAGAAATATCATATGCTTACTCATTTTTGCAGTGCTTGAAAACAGAGACTACACATTAAATTTTTGCCTGCTTTAATAGCCTTTTTTATTAGAACGGAAACACAGATAGGGGGGATGTCTGTTGCTTGGATTGTTCAGCCAGTGTCCTGTCTTATAATAAATAGATACTTTAAAAGTCCATTATTGAAATTGTTACAATGGGCTACAGGAAGTACACAACAAAGGCAAAAAAGAATGACTTGATCAATACTTGCAGGATGTTTGAATATTGTCTTGGAGCTCAGTGAATGTCAATTGTGACAGAATAGCATACACGTATATGATAGGCTCACACCCTCAGTCTGTATAAACTTAGTAAAACCCCATTGATGTCAGGGGATTTTATTCAATTTATACTAGATACTAATCTTCACTGGAATACTTTGTAAGTAAAGTTCATTAGGAAAACTAGAAGCAAAGAGAGTCAGAATATTTCTTACAGAGATTTTTGTAGGGGAATGCAGTGTGGCTGGAGAATACTCAACCCAGGTAGTGCAAATAAACACTTGTAGACTGCAGTCAATAGTTTATCAGTGGTTTACACTAAGCAACAACGTAAACTAGTGGGTTTAATTCCTGTTGAACATCATTGTCTCTATATGTACTAAAACAAAGACTGTGTTTCCTAAACCATTTGCCTTGATGAAATTTAAGGGCAAAGTTGTGAATACTTAACAGTTATCAAATGCATTAAAAGAAATTTTGTTAGATGTTTTTCATGATTGCATTATGTGTTTCAACTACTGCTCCTTGAACAAGATTTATTTCTAAGGGTCTGTATTGTACAATATCAATTTGAACTGAACCATTAAATATGTAGTCTCCCTTAAGCTTCTGGAACTGTCTCCTTAAGACCTGAATGAAATGCAACAGTAGAAATTTATTTTCTCAGGAAAGATATTTCTTGAATTACTAAATATCTGCTTCCTAAAATCACATTAAAAAATAGGTTTTACCATTTTCTTATGAACTATCAAGTGAATTTCTTTTTGAAAACATGTCACTATTTCACATTTTGCTTTTGTATTACTATGGGAAGGATCACTTTAATGTAATGGAGTAGCCATCAAACAAACAGCCTACTATTTCATTTTCAAATACTATTGCTCCTTCCAAAAAGGGAAGAATCAAATTTCATTTCAAATTACATTACTAGCTTTATTAAGGCAGAGATGATTAGTCGCCTGTGCAAAGCTGCAGGTTTACAGCAGATGAAACAGCACTAGACACAGGATTTTGAAGATTTATAGATGTAGTCATGGGGCCTGGGAGCTGTTTTCCTTCGAGATTAAGGGGTGAGAAAATCAGATCAGAGGACCTGAATGATGAAACTCAAAATGAAAGCTGTTTCAAATTAAATCTGAAAGCCTTCTGTTGGTTTCTTTGACTTTAGTAAAGTCAAGAGCAGACAGCTTTACAATGAAAGGGGAAAAGAAATAGATGAAAAAGACCAGACACATAGCAACAACAAAGCTGAAAGTAATACTGCATTTTCAAAGAAGTATGGTAGTTCTGTGTGTAGATGAGTTTAGTGGGAATTTCAGCTTCATTTACTTGCAGAAAAGATACAGATTTGTGACTGATGTTATCGACACTAACCCAGAAATAGTTTTCAGCTTCCATTTCCTGCATTCCAAATTCATTCTTTTATTGCAGCCATATTCCTTATCAGGTAAAGACAGTATCATTCCTTTCCTACCAGTTCCTTTCCCACTACTTTCTTTTCCTTGGAGAGCAAAATGGAGTAAGCGCAGAGAGAAAAGTGGAGTAACGTTGATTCCCAGAAATCCTCTAGGAATCCCAAAAGGTTTGAGGGGAACCAGACATGCAGGCAAAAAAAATGGTGAGATCAAGAAATGTCTTCTATGAATTCTAGCTTGTGTTACCCAAATATCTGAGAGCTTCCCTCCACAGAGGTAGCATTTTTACTGCCAAACTACTCTGCTTGGCCAACTCCTTCCTTTACAACACCACATAAAGCAAAACTAGCTCCTTTACATGTACAAGAGATACTTTACTGACAGTATGTTTTTACCAGTCTTAATCAGTGTGTAAATGATGTGTTAAAACACAAGGGTTCCATCATATGGAAGAGTACATTCCCAACTTCTTCCATACTGCACATTACACTAACTCCATTTAACTGTTTTACCCGAGTGAAACACAAGTGGTTGATAGGAATGGTTGGGCTTGATGATCCTGTGGGTCTTTTCCAACCTAATGGTTCTGTGATTTTTCTGTGAAACTCCCATGTCACCAGAAATGAAACTAAGAAATGAGATGTTACCACTTAGCTCTGTGAGTAGATATTCCTGTCATGTTTCTAACTATTTGATGCAAACATTCATGCTCTTTTATGTTTAGTCTCAGTTATTCTTCAGCAAATACCATTTTCTTCAGTTGTATTGCATTCAGTTATTGGCAGATGTTATCAGATGAAGGAATACTTCAATAGACAATAAACAGGATATACCATGTAGTATGATGCCAACTGCGTAAACAAATAATTTAAGTAGTGAGTTATCTTATGGTGCCAAATTGAAGCCAGATTCAAGAGTAATTACACACGCCTCAGTGAATGCAAGTTAGAGGTATCAAAGAACATATATATCTAAATAGTTCTTCCTAACAAATTGAATACTTTCCTTTTGTTTATGCTCTCTGAACAGTTAATGACCAGTATCTCTCTTAAATATTGCACAATATGTATTACTTACACAAATTCCTGCCATTAAGCATAACAAATATAAAAAAATATACCTTAGCCCTAATTATATTTTCTGCCTTTTAAAAGATTAAAGCACACAGACAAGGAAAAGGGACACATTGATTTGGAGGACAATTCACAATACTTGGAAAAAAATCTCAAAATTCTTCATATTGAAGTAAGGAATATACCTTTAAAACAGGAAATTCAGAGTCAGTACACAGAAGATGGATTATATATGAATATGAAAAAGAGATGAAGGTGGTAGCTTACACTGGATTTCGATAACTGATTTTTTCCACTAAATTCAACTAAAATTATTGCTCGTTTCTTAAGGAATCGATTTAAAATTATATGATATATTGTAGAATAAATATCTTAGAATCAAGAATTGTAAGCCTTTACCTGAGATGGTCACCAAATATTTTAAGAGGCAAAAGCAAATTTTGTAACAAAAACTGTGATTTTGCAACAGAAACTGACACCACAGAAAAAAAATCTGTATATAAATGTAATGTGGAATAATGTTGTATTAGCAAGAGCAAAACCACAGACATGCACAAACTCTATCAGAGCCATGTTGCTTAAAAAGTTGATTTAATTTTCTCTAGTTTGTAATATATAATGTTGAACTGAACAGTAGCTGAATTACCGTACATCTGTATGTCTGCACTATGTAGATTATCTAATTTATCAGTTATTTTTGTGCCTAGCCCTGGGACAACTATGTGTAATACACAATTAGTTCACCAGTTTTAATTTTTTTCACTATTAATAATTTGTCAGTATGATGATCAAGATTTTGCACGTAGCTCAGAAAGATGAATACAAATGTTTCAGGCTGGAAGTACTTGAGATTTTTTTTTTCTTTTATATACCTATATTCTTTGAATGTGTAAGTCTTAAAGAATATACTTATATTTGCCGATAAAATTTATCTATTAAAAATGCCTGACAAGAATAAAGAAAAGAAAGGAAGAAGGGGCAGGGAGAAGTGCAGGAAAAAAGTGAGAAACAAGATCATGCTTATTGCCCCAAAATAAAATTTTAACACATTTTTGATAAATGTCACCTTTAAAGTGTTTTCTAAAATCATAAAGTGAAAATCGTTTGAAACTTTGCATGTTGTCTTTGGATCCCTATTTCTTTTTCAACAATTTTTACTGTAAAGTCTACATGTATTTATGTTTCTTAATGTCTTATGATGGACAAATACAAGACCTCACATTCATTCCTTCCCCCAGGTATAATATTATTGACTAAAAAGCTGCTGACACAGCTTCAGACCATGGCAAAAATAGATGAAAATATTTTGCTTACCAGAATTTTATGACCAGAGAAGTGTTGTGGATTAATGTCTGTTGGTCTTGAAAATTTCATCCCAGTTCACTATGCATACAGAACACTCTTCAGAGAACAAAGAAAGAAGTCCATTTTGTGAAACACCTTCCATTCATTTATTACACCAAGTTCTATATTTCATCAAATGTGTTTCATCAAATCTAACTAGTGCAACTGAACGGTTCATCCAGAGTTTTCTGCAAGCAGAATTTGACAGAGGGGAGATTGTCTGTGCCTAAATTTAGGTAAGAAAATTTCAGATGGAATATGGAAAGAAAACAGAAAAAAATGGGCAGCTATACAAGTTATTCATCAGCACTATTTAGTGTCATCCATAGGACAAAACATGCTTGGTTTATAATTTATATCAGTAGGAAAATAAGAAAGATTCTATAAGAACAAAAGTTCACAAAACTGTAGTAGAGAGGTGATCTAGAATTGTCTATTAAAGAGAATCATTAATTTACAGTTGTGGTAAATATTTTATTTGAAACTTATGTTTGTGTAAAAGAACATACATTTGATTTTTGGTTTGAAAAACTGTATACTGACATGCACAAAAGCATACACCTGTGTGGTGAGTCATACAAACCTGTGATTTGGAAGTCATTAATTCAAATATCTGATATTAAATCCTTCAGTAGGTTGAGAATTTCATTATGATATTATGATATTCACTCATCAGTGGTGAGTATGGACAGAAAATAAAAGTATTAGCAATCCCGAAACCTAACACTCAGATCATGACATATGCATTATCTGAAGATGTTAAGTATGTAAAAATGATAATTAATCAATACAGTGTCCTGAACAGTTTCCATTCTTCTGTAGCTTTACATCACAAGATAATAACAATGGTATGTCACAGGGCTAGGTATTGACTTCAAGATATGGCCAAGCCTATGCTGTGTTCTCCAAGTAGATGCAGGTGAGCTTTACTTGAGCTGAGAACTTGTAACGTGTGGGCAAGTTACAAACTGGAATCCATGTGGCTTCACTAAGCCAACATCTGTGCCTGAGACTTGCTGAAAGCCAGGCTGGTCAATCCTGAACTTCAAAGAACATGTTAATACACACTGCATTCCCATTTGAAAGCCTCTAGCTCACTGATAAATGGAGATCGGCATAGACTTAGAGCTAACATAAATTTTAGTCCCAAGAAACAGCATTTAATTGTCTTGAGTTCATAACAAATCTGCCAGTCCCAGATGTTACAAGTAATATAAATTAAAGTATTTATATCAGATTTAGCTCTGCAACTGAGCAAACTAAAAGAAAAAACTCAACAAGGATCATGAAATACTTCAGTATTTAACTCTCAGTCAAAATACCCACCTCATGACTCATTAAAGAGTACATTGGAGAAACAGCACCACAAATGTACCTTGTTCTTAAACTCTTTCCTCTGTCTTTATCTGTTACTACCCACTTAGGAAGGTGAGAGTGTGTGCTGGACAATCCCGACTGAATCAGTGAAGTCATTATTATTTTCTTGAGGCTGTAAACTAGTACAATGTCTATCACTTCAACAGCACTTATCAATTCCGCTATCAGAAGAGTAACCTTATTCAGTTGCTTTTGTAGTACCAATTTGGTTTTAGCACAGTGCCACGGAAAGGTATTTTGGATGTAAAAATAAAATACCAATGAAATGAAAACAAAATTGGAATGCTATTGGAAGACTAAATATCAGATACAGAAAACAGAGAAAAACATAAGCACTGTCTGAGGAAAACATCCAAAAAAATCTTTCAAAAAAGAAGAAACCAGTAGGAAACAAAAGTATCACTAACAAACTGACTGACCATTGGTGAGGCTTGCCCATCATAGATAAATGTTGTAAGCAACAGTGACTGTAGCCATATTCTGTAGAAGTTCACTATTTGATTCCTTTCTTGTTTAACTTAACAGTGTACTATTCCTAATAATCACATCTTTTTCCATGTCTCACCTACTCAGTTTTAAACTATATCAGCATTTACCTTTCATCCCAAGACCAACAAGTTTTCTTCACAGTCTGCTGTGAGGCCTTTATCAAAGCTGTTCAGGTGAATTAAATTCTCAGTGGAAATGCACAGTTCAAAGGGCACCTAAGTATAGCTTCCATATTTTCATCTGATATTCAAAATGTCTCTAGCAGTCCTTTAAACAATTTATTTTGCTTTTTTGTTTGCAAAATATGCATAATTGGCATTAAAAGGAGAAGGATTATCTCATTTATCCTGAGGCTCCAGAAAACTGTATAGAACTTTGTCCTAATCTACTGTGTGTTCATTTTCTCTTCTATGTATGATTTCTTCAAGTCTTTGGGAATATTCTTTTTCTTTGTCTGTTTGCTGCTGGATAGGAATCACACTTCTTCACGCAGTCACCTGCATGCCTATAGTTAGTGTCCTCTCCTTTTAAAGCTGTTCTCTTCATTATGACCTCGCCTTTTTTTCTGAAATCCAGGTGCCCAGATATGTCCAAACTCAGCAATATAATGCTGAAGAAATGGTGACTCTAGGCAAAATGGAATCAGTGCACCAAGAGACTGTGGTTTGGTTTTTCACAATTACTACAGTCTATCATATTTTATTCAGTGAAATATATTTTTCTGGATTTTTTCCCCACTCGGAGTGCCAGGACAGATCATAGATCAATAGAAATATACATCGAAGCTGGCATGGTAAATGTCTGAAAGTATACTCTGTACACATCAAGTCATTTTTATTCTGTAGTATGAGGTTAATCACAAAATATGTTGATTGATGCCTTATGGCAACTAATCTTCTCCAGGAAGCTTTTCAGAGTATAATGTGGAGTTTCAGAGAAGCATGAAATGGTAGGATAATGAGGCAGAAGGAGCTAATTTTTAGCTGGAAATGCCTCCAGCTAAACATGCATTCTTCATATATATAAGCTTAAAAAAAGTAATTTTAAAAAAAAGAAAAAAGACAGAGAAAAATATAATGTTAAAGTATCATGAAAATACCAATGCATTCAAAAAGCCCCATTACTGTTCTAATGTCTTGTCCACAGGCAATATAAAAAGAAGAAAAACTCCAAGGAAATTGAATAGGCTGAACCTGCTCCTTGGACTGTAGTCCTGAGAAACACAGACTGTAAAGTTACACAAAGCAGCACTGTTTTCTGATGTTCTCCCAGAAAACCACCAGTACTGTTTTTAGATATTTCTTTCCACTGTCCTGCATGCAGGGATGCTTATTAAAGCCTTCTTTTCTGAATCTGATGCTGAGTTACTTCATGTGGTATTTCCCATCAGACTCAGGCAGTCTCTGAATATGATGCGTCCTCTTTATATCTGTGAAAAGAAGTTTCCTACCCATAGACTTTGTTAACAGTAAGGGTCTGAAACATCAGTGCTTTATAGTTTTTCTAAGATTCATCTCTAAATACATGTAAGTTACCTGATGTCCTCTCTCTTATAGGTTTGAGTAACAATAACACAGACAGACAAGCAAAAGCAGGATGAAAAGCGCTAAGTTTAGCTATTAACATGCACTAGTTTTAAAATATAAACCAGGAGTGAAAATTAGGGGTAGAACTTAAATTGGGTTAGTAGTGCAAAAAAACGTAATGGCAGCTAAAAGGAAATTGAGGCTTATGAAGACAGTCTTAGATGAGGTACCTTCATTGCCATGTATGGGAAAAATATTAAATTTTACCGCTGAAAAAATTGCATAAGTTCCATTTCCTCCCCAGCAGCTTTTCTATCTATTGATCTAGGGTTAACTGCTGGAAATATTGTTCTAGTCTGGTTTTGCTTCACTGTTCTGTACTTGATACTACATACAGGATTATGATCTTTTTGGAAACGGAGATCACAAAATGTACATAAAGCTTTCTAAATATACCTGTCAGGTGCAGAGTACATAGATTTTCAAAACTCTTAAGACATTGAATTTCATTCCTAAAGGAAGTTCAAACATTTCTTCATGTTCCCTGTTTAACAATTACTTTATTTATAGTCCTAAACTGGAGCCTATACATAATTTCTGTTTTATAAATTTGCAGACATGTTGCATAGTGGTTTTGTATGCTGTACTTCAGAAGTTGTTCCTTTACTGTTTATTGATTTTAGACTCCTTCTCATGACCAGAATTCTCTAATGTACCATTTAACTGTGTCAGGGCAAATGTACAACAAATAAAGTATTATATCTTTTCAAGATTCTTTCTAATAATGTAACCACAATGATTCCTGTCCATAATGGGCACCCTCAATGGATGACAGGTATCATGGTCCTATTTTTCTTTATTTACTCTTTCTATGGCCTATGAGTCTGCATTCCTTTAGTACAATGAAATAGCTTTAAGATGAAGGACAGAGTGGCCCATTTCAACACTCTTCCTGTCCCTTTGTGCACTTTCCTCCAACTTTGCTTTTAAAGGAAACTATTGACAACTAGGAACTACAGGACCACAAACTTGGAGAGTAGTTGAGGTGGGAAGGTGCTTCTGGGGATTGTCTAGTTTAAATGCCCTGATAAAACAGGGTTAGCTGCAGCAGACTGCTCGGGGACTTGTCCATCAAGGTTTTTAATATCTCAAAGAATAAAGACTCCACAATTGCTCTGGGCAACCTGTTCCCAGGGAAGGATCACCTTCCTCAACTTGCTGGCAATGGTTCTCCATAGTGCAGCCCAGAAGACTGTTAACTTTCTTTGCCAGCTGGGCACATTGCTGGGCTATTTTCAACTTGACATTTACTGGAATCCTCAGGACCTTTTCTGCAAAGCTGCTTTCCAGGCAGTCTGCCCCTAGGTCATATTATACGGCATTATTCTTTCCTGTGTGCAGAAGCTTACACTTCCATTTGTTGAACTTGATGAGGTTCCTGTCATCCCATTTGCCCAACCTATTAGGAACCTGTGAAGAGCAGCACAACCGAAACCGTACTGGCTTTGGGCTACAGTAGCAACTGTTTTTTTACTGCAAAGGTGATCAGACACTGGAATGCATTACACTGAGAGGTTGTGGAGACTCCATCCCTGGAGATATTAAAAGCCACCTGGATATCTGATCTACCAATTGCTCCTCTTAAATTTATATCATCTTCACTAGAATTAACTTACAGTAATCTGAAAGAATCAATTAGGATTTTGCATGCTTTTGTAAGTTTATTATTTCCTATATTCTCTTTTTCATCTTCCTGTAAAATGTCATTTCTTGAGGAAAGTATCACAATGTTTTCTGTTCTTGCTTTGCATTTCTATTTGCTAAGCTAATAAGCTTATCACAGACACCAAAATCTTTCAATTCTCTTGCATTTTTAAATTAAAAAAAAAGCGCAACTGGGACTTCAGAGTCCTACAGCTTTTGAACAGACCAAACCTGTTATCAGAAAACTGTTGCTCCTAAGTTACAGAACTTCTTAATGTGAACTCAACTACTTTCTTGTAATCAGTAAATCAGTACAATGAAGGACTTTATAACAACATTTTTTTTCTTGCATGCATTCCAATTATTTGATCCAGTTAATCTTCAGCACTGTTTTTGTCCTCATGCCAAATATTTGCCTTACTCTATTAGGCTGAGGAGAATGCTTGTTCCCGTCTATTTTGTCAGCATATCAAAAATGCATATTTCAGTTGCAAAGAGAAAAAAATAATCCTCTAAAGGACTTTGAATTAAAATCCCCCAATAAGGTCGTTAGCATTGAGATACTTAGAACAGAATCTGCAATGCTGATATATCTAAGCATATTTCCTTTGTTATTTAATGTTAATATAATATTTAAATATTTTCTTACAACATTTTTAAAAGATTTGACCAGTAGTACTGAAATCATCTTTTTCTAAAACAAAACAAAATTAGAATTACTTTAGAAACTAGAATGAATCTCAAATGAACACTAATAGTTATGAGCAAACAAACATTTATGTGGAAGAAACAAGGGATTAAAAAAGTAGTCCAATTGCCTTTGTTTTGGAATACCTGCTTCTGAGGGAGTGAGACTATAACATACTGTGGTTAGACTTCATCAAAGTAAGTAATCCGGAATTGAATTTTCCCTTCCTGATGCTTCATTTGCCTTCTCTCTGCCTTCTCTGACACAGGAGTTCTAGGTCAGAAAAAGGCACTATTTGTCCTTGTTGCATCTTGATTTGAAGACGGTTCTTTTCTCCATTCCCACAAAGATGCTTCAAAGAGACTAGACCTATCTAGAGACACTGAATAGCCTTTTATGAGACTCATTGACATGCTGCTCTAACACTACTTTTTTCTGAACAATGCTGTGTTGGAAAATCAACTAAATAGAATCATAGAATAATAGACTGATTTGGGTTGGAAGGGACCTTAAAGATTATCTAGTGCAAACCAAATAGGAAAACCTATGTAAAACAGATGTAGTTTGAAGAACTTGATCTTTGTCCAGCTTCTCCTCCTGTTTGACCTCCACTCCCTCCTGACGACTTTACCTTCCCACAAGGATTCAAACTGAAACTTGTGGCTTTATCATGAAATTTTTCCTTCTCTGACACAGTGGTACAATAAATGGCAACTGAGTGACTGGTTGTCATGACTAGGTGCACAGAGTGTATTAAAACCAACAAAGAGTATGATTTCTGTCCCTTCTGCATTGAATATAAGAAAAAAAAATTAGAAAGAACTGAGCAATCAAATAAATGAAAAAAAAAAGAGTGGAAGAATTAAATTAAGTAGTCATTCTTAAAATTATAATAATTCCATAATAAACAAGCATGCAAATACACCATTACACTTTGATATTTCCTTGGGGTTTTTTTCCCTTATTTAAATATACTACATGCACATATATATCAACTGTTTTTAGAACATATTCAGCAATTCAGATTAAAATAGATTCCAGTTTATTGGAGGGTGGAGAGAAGAGAGTATATTGGAGGAGAGGAGGCTGCAAAGGGAAGATAATGAGCTTATTCTGAATGCTTTTCTTCTTCTTTTGTAGATCTTTTCATTTCTCCATAGAGTAATCAGTGAGTTAAAAAGTTAAAATGGTGGCTCATACATCTGTGTGCCATTTTCATTCTTCTCTGCCTTCAATTCATCCATTCTGCTCATTGAGGATTGCAATATTTACAGTTAAAAATGATCTTTTTTTTCTCTTTTTTCAATGATCCTCATCCTGTGCTTTTAGTTTGTTGAGCATTAGTAATCCCTGAAAATAAGAAATTGTAGAGAAAATATTAGTAAACATATACTTGTGATTTAAACAGTCAAATTGGCACTTATATGTTGACATGTCAAGATCTGTATACACAGGTAGGAACTTAACGTCCTAAATAGTCTTATGGAAAACCATGGGAAAAACAATAAAGCTGCAAACCAAGCTAAATACGTAAGATCAGATAAAACTTAGGCACTTGATGTTTATCTCCTATTAATTTCTTTATAAAACTCATGACAATATCTAGGATATTTCTGAAAATGACATTTGGCCTTGAAGACACTTCCAATTTAATTTAAATGTTTTTAAAAATTTTTGTTTGCATCTCAAGCCTCATAATGACAACAGATCATTACAATCTAGGTTAATCAGCTAGCTTTTCCTATTTTTCTTTAGATAAAACCATGAATGTCATTGGAAAGAATTATTTTTATCAGTAAGATACAATGAGTATGTTAAATAAAAAGTGTTGACTGGTATTATGCATCTCTTTCATGTGTTGCCAACATTAAAATCATTGCCATAATTCCAAATGAGATAAATCTGCCGAAATCCTATTAGAACCTGGTGCCAAAAATGGAAATTTAATTCTATTTGAAGATAAAAATTTGTTCACATCACCTATGTTTCTGATCCACAAATGCACTTTGATTTTCCTGTCAGACATCTGCTATTTTATTTTTAAATCTGAAAATTAAATTTCTATAACTCTTAATGTGTAAGCGTGTTAAAAAAGAAAAAATGTAGAAAGAAGAGGAAAGATATATTTTTTTCCCTCACTTGGTTTATTACAAACATTTTTATGGCCCTCCACTTCATCTGGTCCTTCTCTACAATTATTAGATTTTCCGTTAAGTTCCTTTCTGTACAGATTTGTAGATGTGATGTCAACATAATGTTAGTGAAGTCAAATATTTTTGTAGTCACTGATACTTGACTTCACATAAAGATCCACAGTGTAAGGTTCTTTCCCTCACCTATGCAGCAACCTGGATAAACTCAGAGAGCCTTATGCTTAGTGAAGTCTATGTTTACCTCGTACACGAACCTATATTTTGAGGTTGCTGCTGAGAAGTTATTACCTACTACTAAATATTAAGTTTTACAGTGGTATACTATTTTCCTTCCATGTACACAGGCAAAAGAGGTTAAAATTCCTTCCTGAGAAATGGCATTTGTGCTACTTTGAGTCTCTGCTAGGGCCAAGTAATTGTTTCATAGAATCGTTCCACCTAGTTTACACTGTTGGTTTATAGGGTTTGTTACTATTTTCCCTAGGCTTCACAACTTATCTAGGTTGATCAGCTAAGTTATTTTTTGGCCCATGCAGTAAAAGCAGGGATTTTGTTGATACTGTTTATCAAATATTCAGTTTGGGACAGCTGATTTTAACTGAGGTTACAGAATTGTCATCAATTGTAGCTAGCAAATAGCTCATCAAAAATTTTTGTCCTTCCTGGAGCAGATAGCAGCCTCTAGGTATTGCTGCTGTAATTGTTAAGGAAGGCATTTATCAGTGTGTTCATTCCTTGGAAAATGAATGTAATTGTTTCACCTGTTGATCTGTGGAAGCTGCGGATGACTTCCAATGCAGGCCTTCCAATGCAGGCTTGCTAGACCAGAACCAGTCTAGGTAGAACTTTCACTGTATGAAAGACAGCAGCTATCAGACTCTGGCCCTTTATCAGTGACATGTCACAGAACAACCTGCCTCATGTGCTGTTAAATATCCTGCAGGAGGTAACTGGATGTACTGCACTATAACACGAGACTACACAGTCAGGTAAGGTTTATCTCTGTCTAGCCGATTGCACGTGAGGTCCACAAAGGGTAACCAAAAAAATGTGCATCGTGGATCTTAAATGAACCGTGGTTCCTGAAGGCTATTCTGGCCTGTGTGATATGAGGAAGCTGTATCAGTTCAGGATGGATTGCACAAATTTCAGCCTACACAGATGATGAAAGGCATTTGTCCGCCTTCTCATCTGAGATGCAAAGGCTGATGAGCCTGGAAAGATAAACTAATTTCTTCCCTGCAGAGCAAATCCTGGAGCAGCACTGAGGACAACAGAAATCATAGAAAGAGAGCAGTACTGAGCTTTAGCATGTGGCAAAGTAATGACTATCCAAGATTTCAGAAAATACCTCTATCAGAAAGAGAAAAGTTAACTAACTGCTAAGGAAAAACAATATATGCTTTAGTAGAAAACAAAATTAATAAGAATAACAAGGGCTTGTAGTAAGATATTACATAGCTAATAAGAAAGACCTGTTGCACAAAATGACTAATGTGACAGCTGTAGGTTTTATATATTCCTACAAGCAAAAAAAATTATAAATTCCTTTGCCATCAAGATTTAGTAAAATTTCTGGAGTGCAATTGAAATGGGATTTTATAATAATAGCATTGTTTCATTAGTATTAAGTGATCTTACTTTGTACATGTGATCACGAAAAGCATAAAAATTTCCAGACTCTGTGGATATTTTATTTGAATAAATTTCTTCCAGATGCAAATGGAATTTATAACAGAGGAGGAAAAGGAGCAGTAGCTTCCTATTGTAAATTCATTATTTTTTTGTGATATAAAATAGTGTAGTTATTAGAAACTAAATGTTAGAAAATATCATCTCCATCCAAGTAGCACTTAATCTCTATTACCTGGAGGTTAAAAGTCAAAGAACAATGATCCATGTCAGTGATTCCTGCAGCAGATTTTTACTGAACCATGTAAGGTCGTTTAGCAGGGAGAATTAGCTAGAAGCAGCTTCGCATGTCAGAGGTACTACAGTACTATTCTACCTCAGTTCTTTTCCCTGAAAAATGATTGTTCTATGGGCTTTTTCAGGAAAAGTGTCCTGTAGAAAGAAGGCTTATCTTTAACAGACATTTCTGTAAAGGGTGATCATGAAAAGAAAAATTTTGCTGACTTAAGGAAAACAGTTGTAGATGGAAGGTATGCAAGCACAGTCAATTGCCCTCAGCATACAAAATACATTGGTAAGACATATACTGGTTTTTGTAGGTAATACAGATAATACATCTTTTAAATCATTGCCAGTCTGTTCATAAAGAATGAAACCTTTCTCAGGTGAACATCTGAGAAACCAGAAAACCTGGGAAAGTCTCATAAATTGGCCATTGACCAAAGACAGACTGGAAAATTCTGTGCTAGTTTAATTGGAAAGTTGTCAATAGTCATCTGGGCACATGGAATCAGTGTTCTTCTGGAAATAGTGTAATCCATCAAGGAAGTGATGGTTCTGGCTGTGTTGTTCAGAACAAGTCAGCAGAAAAATGTCAAAGTGAAAAAGAACAAGATGTCCAAGACTATGGAGATCCTGTGGCCATGAAATGGATATATGAGCTTGAAGACCTGTAGAGAAACTGTCTAGAAGGAGCCAGAAGGGCCAAAGAATGAAATGTTTGACAGGAATGTGAGGAAAGTGGGGAAAACCTGGTGTGCATGCAAAACTTTTTACTATGGTCCTTACTCTGTCATAAAAGACAGCAGAATGGATCTTATTCACCAGCTTGAATATCCTCCCAGATCACATCTGTATCAAATCAGAAGAGATAACATGAGAACGTATTTTTTTCCCTGTAGCTTCATTTTTGATGTGAGGCTGTTTTCATTTATTTTTTTAATTGTAATGCTCTACAAAGGGAATCTGGCTGCTTACATTTTTTAAAAAAATAATATTGAAGAAATCATAGTGGGATTTTAAAAATATTGAGGTACTTGGCTTGCTTTTTGTGTTTCTCAGATCCATGTCCATAGAAACAGAAACCAAAGCAGCAGAAGGGAGCTCACACTCTCATTTTTCCGATTTGGTTGCTTACTTCAAGCTGGGAGCATAAAAGATAGTTTGGCCAACAGAGCCACAGGACAGAAAAGCAGTGGAACTATTTCTGGGTTTTGATCTGCCTATGGTTCTGGTGCAGAGCAAAGGGTGAAAAGGTATTCTTACATGCACAGGTAGGAAAGACATGTAATAAAAACATTTGAAGTGTAATATTTATCTTAAATGAAGGAATTATGCCCTGAATCATATCTTTCTCTACCACTTAAAAATGCATGAATCTTCTGTACATAGATGTTCCATTTTTCAATAGCACATTTTTTTACACAATATAGTCAGAAGTTTCATTATTCTTAAATATAATGAAAAAACTTGAATATTTAAAAAAATAATTAGTAGAAAAGGCAAACTTCAAATTATTTTTATGGTTATGAACAGACACTTCTTTAGTGGACTGCAATCAGCTTTCCTTATGATGTGCAATTCTTCAAGTAACTCAAAAGCTTAATTGTCCAAAATAGATCAGTAATTATTTGTCAGACAAAGTCACTACCTACACTGAATATCTAGAATTATTTCACCATCATCATAGCAACAATAGGGATAGGCAGACAAACTGTATCCGAAGTAGTATCCTCTCCCAGACATTTTTCAAGTGCAAGTACATGTCAAAATTATTTAATGCAGTATTATGGAAGACTCAACTTTTGAAGGCAGGAGAGCAACATGAGAACATTCATCTTGCTTTAAGTTTTAACTCTGAATTTTGACCACACGTATTTACATTGAACAGAATTTACCAATGCCAAAGTACAACTTCCAGAAAGTTTGTGTTGATATTCTGTAAAATATTTTAATACTTCAAAGACTTCTGTTTGAATAGGCAGATTGCTTCAATAGTCAACTACCATTGTAGTCAGAAAGCTGTGTTGGGTAGCAGTTTTTAGCACAAATAGATTCAAAACTCTAGGTTGTATTACTACAAATCAGACTTTGAAAATGAACTGAAAAGTTCTTTTGTGTGCTTTACATCATTTTACTTTTTATCCTTATTTTTTCACTCGACAGGTATCTTTCAGTCATTTACATGAGATGTAGCCTCATGTAACATTACAGGAATGTCAGTACCACCAATTTATGCAAATAGTTGTATGTACTGTGTAGTAAAACAATACACAATGTGTTATATCATGTAATATAGCAACCTGCACTTAAGCACTACTCAAGAAATGAAGATGACTTTTTTTTTTCTCTTTTATTACTCTGATCCTCTAGGTACTGAGGAGTGCATAGAGACAGATCACAATGTTGGGGGTGTTTATTATACATGAGTTATACAATATATTAATTCCAACAAGCATCCATCTTTTACTGAACCACTGTTTCGCAGGGAGATTCATAGCCTTAATCAACTTTTTATCTGTGCCTTAGAATTGTGAATTATTTCATCCACAAATTTACACACAGAATTAAGAGGTTTTAGAGAAGATATGTTTGAACTGGGTTGAACTATTTCCCGTACTCCCTTTTTTTTAGTTTTTTTACCACTAACTTCCAACAAATTGAGAAAATAATTAGAAAGCAAGATGCCTGATGTAGTCTTTGTTAAAAAGAATGATCTTCAACACACTTGACAGTTCTTCAAGGTGCAGCTAGTACAAAGCGTTCTTCCTGTCAGAGAATCAGAGCAGATTTCAACCACTGATCATTACATCATCTCAAAGATATACTGTATGACAAACAGTAGAAGACATCACTTGCATTTTGTCTTGGCTTCCCACACCCTTTCACCACACTTGTCAAAATACTTTATTTCAAACACTGTTACTTTCTGAAGAAGATGTGGGAACATCTTAATTTTCTTCCATCCCATTCCTGATAAACATTTTATCTCCTCTTTTCCCACCCTTCAACCTTACACCTCCGTCTGTAATTCAAAAAGCAGGGCAAAACAGATCTAACCTCAGTTTCCTGTGTTGAATGAGCAGCTGCTTGATTGATGGCCTTATGAATTATTAATAAAAAGACCTCACGTGCATATTCATGAACGTGTCTCTTTATTAATTCATAATGCAGCTGCTGCAAAGGCAGAGTGTGGAGGGCTCAGTCTCCTCCCATGCAGAGACATAAGCAGTGTCTCTTCCTCGGCTTCTCTCCGATACTTGCCCCTTTACCACCTTGCCTTCAGTCATACCACACTAATGATTTCCCTTTCTGTTTTGTTTTTTTCTGATGCCTTGCGTCCGAGTCTCATGCCAGTCTGCAACAAAAGAAACCAAGAGGGTTTGCATCAAATTTCCCATGAATATTTCTTATGAAATATAAGCATCTATGAGAGTAATGAGAGTTTACAGTTCATTTCAATTATTTTCAGTTGCTCTCTGGTGCTGCAACACATGCTTCATTTAATTCTACAATGAATACTACACTCAGTGTAGTAGTGTTAGTCACTGGAGACTGAAAAGATGCAGAAATAACCCAGAGGAATTGATGAAAAATAATAAGGTAGTTAGTTACTTGTACAGCTATATTTTCCAGGAATACAAAACAGTAGACACTAGATACTTGAAGTAAACAACATGTTCTTGGTGAAAAAAAATTCTCTGAAAACTAGAAAAAGGTAAAAGCTCTGTGAACTTCTTGAGCATTACTGGTTTAGGTGAACACAGAGGGTATGATTCTGTGCAAGTCGTTCAATCCTTCTCTCCAAAATGGAGCTGAATTTTTCATAGTCTGATCTGCCCTTCAGTAGAATTTACTTTGACATAATTCACAGCTGGAGTGATCAAACCCCCAGAAAACACCTTGCATTAAATCAATCTATGTCTCTGAATTCAGTATTCTGAATGCTGGTAGGTGATAAAGTAGTAGTGTACAATTAGCTGAAAAAAGAATAAAGATTTTCAAAGTTCCGTGTGGGTCCTGTCATCGTGGAATCAGGAAGCCCTGAGCACAGCGGTCCTCAAACAAACAACTCTGACAATGGGGGCCTTTTCACAGCTGAAGATGGATTATGACTGAATAACGAGAAAACATTTGCATGGTATGGGGAGGGGGAGAAAGGAAGGTATAAAAACTCAGCAAGAGCACAATTGGGAATGGCTTCTCAGGGGGGTTAAGGGGTGCTGTTGGTGTGAAGAAAGAAATTAGTGTTTTTGAAGCTCTGTAGGGTAAGTACCTGTTAACTTTTCACATATTAAGTTTATATGCACTCATACACAGATAAGTAGTTCCATTGTAGTCTCATTTACATTTTGATTCCAAGATTTTAAAGCTGCAAGGAGTTATTAGGTAATTTCTTCTGACGTTCTGTATAACATAGTTCATGATATATTGTGCAGAGACTGTTGTACTGAGCCCAATAACCAGTGTGTAGTCGTAAGTCATAGGAGTTTCACTGTCAAGTCTTCTCTTCAATATTTGATCTTAAAAGCAAGGTGATTTGGCTTTAGGTAAACAGAAAACCTTCCCTCATTCTTTATATCACTATCCCTGCTTGCTCCAGCAAAGGTTAAGGACATAATGTGATTCAGTGGAGGGCTGCGTGTTAAATTATCTAGTGAAGTTTCTGTTTGCTGATGCTAACACAACAATTGAGGTACAGCAGTATGTTAAACAAGCAATACCCAAGATACAGCTTGAAGCAGTAATGGAGTCCTGACCAAATACTCAAGCAGATCTAAGAGATATCACAGATTCTTCAGCACTGAATGCATCTGTCAGTCCCAATTTCTCACTAGGACATCCCAGCATTGACACTTAGATACCACAGAGGCATCCATAATGGCAGCTGGGCTTTTTTAGTGTCGTTTACTTTTGTTTGCTTTATCTGAAATTATCTTATGACCTGCATACTACTACACAAGTTCATTTGCAAGTTTTATCCACCTCAGTGCTCATTATTAAGACAGGCAGCAGCATAGCCATATGACTGCAGCACCGCAGGTTCAGTGTTGGTGTATTTGTTTAAACCATAGAGAGCTCTTTCCTCATAGAAATTTGTTTCTTCTTGGGCCCAGCAGAAATCTGCTAAAGCTAGGAACTAGTAGTGTGATTTATTTTCTTGCCTCTCCCATGGGGCATGCAAACATTTCTTTGGATTTGGAAGGAACTATTCTGAATGGGAAATCTTTGCAAATTCAAAGTGAATGTGCGTATATGTTCTTATCGCCTGCATATGCTTATGACAGAGGAAGAGAAATATAGGTCAGTGATAATTCATTCTATGAAATAAAGAAGGGAGAATTCTGCTGTGTGGTGAAAATTAGAAAACAGATCTTAATTTTAATCTGGACTTCAGGTGACTATATTTGCTTTTCCCTGAAGTAGCCATGTAAAGTAATGTATTTAATAAAATTTCTATCCTCACAACACATTACAAAATACTTTCATGCAGTGCTGTTGTTACCTGATAGCCTCCAGGATGTTAACAGCAGCTAAAAGAGTCAAGTGTCCTGCTGTTTATAGAAAAGGCAAACATCCTTTCGGTGAAACATAATGGGGGTTTTGGCAGATTAAGTACCCTAAATGGATCACATATCAAGGAGAGTCAGATCCATACTTTCACATGTTCACATAACATCTTTGAAATATAATGATGATCTATATACATTAGAGTAGCTGTGATGTGCACATTAGATTCTTAAACAGTGTAAGGTTATATACCGTGTAAAACCAAATTTATGTTTTCACCATACTAACAGGAAAGTACCTATAGATGATTAAACTCATAAAAGAAGGAACAATTCAATCCTTAATTGAAATTTGATTGGAATCCAAATACATATTTGGAAAACCTGAAAGTGATCAGAAGTGTACATTTCCTGTTTATAGATACTTTTCAGGTGTGAAGTTGTCAATTCACCACAGAAAACTGTTAGAAGAACTGAATCTGCATAGGGACTTCTGGGTTACAAAAGCCTCAGGCTGCCAGGACAGACCTAGGCACATAGGCATTTACCATGTCCTGTCCCCCAAGGTGCAGAAGTTCACCTTTGTTTGTCTGCCTCATTACATAAATATTTATGAAATACAAACTCCTTTTTTTTGTTGTTTAGAATGGTATTTTATTGTGTGATGTTTGATCTTGCTCAGATATAACCTCTAATTTTATTCTCAAAAAAAACCCCAAAACTATTTGCTGATGTGACTGACTTATTTTTTCATTTTCAGCACTTTGTTACACATTTTTATACATTTGATTCCATCCAGCTCCCAAACGGCAAGACTGCAATACTTGTCTTCTAGACAGTTCCAGACCAGTGGTTCTGCAGAAACCATCTTGAGTCTCTGTGTTTTCATCTTTTCTTTGTCCATGAAAATAATAAATAAGCTGTATATGTTCACAATATAATTTTTTCAATTATTTAGGTATTATAGAAGGTGAACTTGCTATATTCTGGCTGATGATGGCTAAATAATGTACCCTAAATAAAGGTAATAGATTTAAAAAGTTACACTAACAAGCAACAGTGAGGGACAGAAATGACACCTTTAAAATTTCTACAGAATACCCAAGTTATTTTTATACAGACATTGGAAGACAGTTTAAAAGAAATACATTCTTCTTTTGCATGCATTTTCACACATTGTGAGCGATTTGAATCAAATCAATAGAAACCTGAATTGTGATGCTGTAAGCAAGAGGATTTTATAATTTTAGGCACCCTGTCATGAAGTGAATTGTAGCTCAGGCACTACTCATAGTAACATTTTCAGAAAGAAAAAATAATAGTTTGAAAGTAATATTTCACATTTTTCCTTTAAATTAGTGAGTAAGAGGGATAACTACTGTTTCAGTTTTGAAATTAACATTGTTATTTGGTATCAAGCAGAAACCCCAGGAATAATAAAGATACAATTATCTTAATTTAAATAATAAATATTCATACTGGAAAAAAGTGGCCTTCTTTTCTGGTAAATATAGGCATAATGATAGAATGAGTGCTACTTATGGGTAATTGTGAGTGAGTTCACTTCTAAGTAAAACTGAGAAAATGGCATTTACAGCATCCCACAGGGGAACAGAAGTAAAAGAATTGTATCTATAGAATTTTCTTTGGTTTTGCCTTATTTATAGTGCATAGTTTTGGGATACTGCAGAGCAGTTGATATTTCATCCTGATACAGCAGAAAGTATTCATATGGTTAGAAAATGAGCAAGCTTATGGTTTGCTAATTTGACTTTTTTTTTTTTCTGCCTGCCATATTTATTTGTGGCCTTTGGGAAGAGAAAACGGCACAGAATCACCAGGTTGGAAAAGACCTCCAGGATCACAGAGTCTAACAATTCCTATCAACCACTAAACCATGTCCCTGAACATCTCATCCACCTGTCTTTTAAATGCCTCCAGGGATGGTGACTCAAACACCTTCCTGGGCAGCCTGTTCCAGTATCCAATGACCCTTTCTGTGAAAATTTTTCTGATGTCCAGCCTGAACCTCCCCTGGTGCAGCTTGAGGCAATTCCCCCTTATTTTCAATATAAACAAAGTGCTCCTGAACCAGTGAATTCATTGACAATGTAGCAGGGTCACTAGAGAGACCTAAAGCCCCATGGTCTATAACTAGCATTTTTTGTGGATTGGGCAACAAGACTCAGTGAATGAAAGTGGGAATAGCAAGGAGGAGCCACACACAAAGGACTGCAAGAGTTCCTACCTGAAAACTCAAGCTCCCTCTTATTAATAAGAACTGTAAATAGATAACAAGTAAATCAAACCTAAATGTTAAGAACTGGTGCCAATTTAAAGAGTAATCATTAGAAAAGTTTACAAGTTCAATGCTTTGAAAAATGTGAAGGACTAGAGCATAGTTAAAGTCAAGTTGTCTTTCAATATCTACTGCATTTCAACTTCCTTCCCTTTGTGCCATCATCTGCACCACCTTTCTAAGCTTTCTCCTGCTCCAGCAGGGCAGCTGGTGGATGCTGATGCCCTCTCCTGGCTAGAAACTGTGCAGTGCAGCTAAGCAATAAATTAATGTGCTTGAATCTCTGTTCAAGGTGAAAGTGTCTGCTGTAGTTGAACCCTGGGGTTGCAAGAAGCCTCAGTATGGTGCAAAATGCCAGCTGAAAGCTGAACAAGTATTGATTCAGAGAGAAAAACCAATAAAATTAAATACTACTGAAAGCGAGGTTAAAAATATCATTTCTCTGGGGAGGAATGGATCACAAAATTTAATTTAAAGAAATATTTCTTGGACCTCCTGGCACTGGGCAAGTCGATGTGGGAGAGAGTTTTGGCCAGGTGTGGTTCATCTGAGCAGCCATTCTTCTGAACATCCTTCTTTAGTCACCTCTACTTAAAGCAGACCAAGACATACCCAACAGGAATATTGTATTAGCAGCAAGTCCAAATTTCTTCTTTACTCTGATTTCTGCAGTGGGCCCCTCCTGATCTCTCTGCTACGACAGCAGCTTTAAGGGTTTAACAACACAGCTCCTTTTGATCTCATTTCAGCAGCTGTGATTAAATAGACACACATCACTTGCTGTGCCACTGTGTGAGCAACCCATGGTTCACCTTTACTGAATTAGTGCCCGCTGAGCACTGCAAATATTTGAAATGTCAATCCTTTTGATAATGTCAGAGAGGGCTGCAAATACCACAGAATGGCACCAAGGAAACATTCAACAGATGCAGTGGCATATATATCTCTTTTCTTCAAGACAAAAATCATAGTTAAACAGAAACAGGAAACCATCATAAGAAGATGTTAAGGTCAACAGATCTAATAACCTGTGATGGGATGTGCTTCTGCAATTTATTGCCTTAGAATTTTAAGCCAACCCAGTTATTCTCAAAGAACTTAATTCTTCCACATTCACCCATTCTAGCAAAATATTTTCTATTACCAACAACTGGAATGTTCACAGTATAATTACGCATGTGTTTTACATGCAGATTCTGTAGCTTCAAATCTGGATGGAAAATAGAGCCTTGTTATGACATTTTTACTCTATTTTCTCACTCAAGAATCCTAAACCAGAGGGAAATATTTTATCTGAATAGAATACAATAATGAGGCCATATTTTCAGCCATAGAAGCTCAGATCAGCAAAGAAGCAGCTGAAAGCAGAAGAGATTAAGCTGACTAGTAGGCTGCACTTTGCCCTGTTGAAAGGTTTACCTTTTCAAAAGACAGTGGGAAGTAAGATGTTAACTTGTTTCTGGGTGTTGAATGAGAAAGTTGCCAACCTAAAGCATGTGCTACAAAGAACTGAAATCTGGAAACTGTGCAGAGGAGGGAACAATCTTCTAAAGACTTACAGCCTGTTTTTCAATTTTTGCCTTTTGTGTGTTAAACTTTCCTTGTTAAATTGCAGATTTTTAAACATTTGTCAATAATTGTACCAGCTAATATATAAGAAGTTATGTATTAGTGTTGCAAGGCAAGTTTCCCTTTCCCTTGAAGAGTCATTCAATTACCTAAAGCTTCTTGTTTTTCAAGAGTTAAATTCGTGTACTGACTAGCACAGCAGGTAAGTACCATGTCCCTTATTTGTGTCAGGTGAGAGTCAAGAGATGCTTTTTCCCTTTGTATGCTGATGAAGATTTGTGATTCACTCAGGACAAATATATCTGTATGTAATTAAGAGTGGTACCTTAGCAACAGGAAGTTATAGTGAGACTTACTGTTTGTTTAATACCGCTGCCCTATTATCCTGACATTTCAAAAGGCAGCTACTTTTTAGTAGATCAAAAACAGGTTTCCAGTTAATTGAAAGAGCTGCTTTTAAATAAGAGGAGAAAAATTGCAAACTACAGTATCCTCAGCAAGAACAATGTTCATTAGCAGAGGATACCCCACTAAAGCCCCTTCTGAAGGCTTGGCTATAGGTTCCTCTTGAGTTTATCAGTTAGTTCAACAGTTTCATTTTCAGATTTTTTTTTTCCTTAATATTGAGGAAGTTTTCCATGATTGCACTGTCCATCTGTGACCTTAATTTACCCCATCAACTTTAAAGTCCACTATTATTCCTCACTGTCAAATTTGGGTGAGGCTCCACCTACGATTCTTCAATTCCAAGCCCCATCTCTATGCATGAGACATAGCTTTACGTTACCAGCATATCTGTATTTTTTCCTACTAACATATTTATAAAAAGATTTGAGGAAAAAAAAGAAAAGTTGTAGTGGATCTTCGTCCATTAAGTTAATATGGTTAAAGTAGAGGCAGTAAGATTTATTAGTGGTAGATATGACGGGCCAGTCTAAAACTCAGTCTGAATGAAGAGAAGTAAACTCCAGTAAATCTCTCTGAGATACTAACTTCTAAAAAAACTTCTGGAATTTTACTTGCTGCTGTGCCTGTGGTCTTATTAATCAACAGCATGTCACTGCAAACATCTCACACACCAGAAGTTACTACTGATTCTCCTATCTCCTGTTCTAAGGAATTTTGAGACAAAGTTCCTCTTATTTTCTTAGAAATTAAAAAACTTCTACTGTAGTTTTACTTCCATTACTTTCTTGGATTTATCTTTTTATCAAAAGATGCATATACACTTATAGAAACCATATTACGCTGACTTTGGTGGCATTTGATTAAAAATAAAACAAACATAACTTCAAGTCCTTTCACTGCTCCCTCTTCTGTACATATGCTTAATTAAATGTGAACTGTTGATCCCTGCTAAAGAAGTGCTTAAAACACAAGTTTATCGGTTATTGCTCTTCCACCTATTTTTCATCTGAAAGCAGAGGGGCAGGAGACTAAAGTCAAAAGCAGGCAGACTTGACAAAGCCTTTGAGTTTTGCTCACCTCTGCTAATTTTTCATTTGATCATGTTATTAGAAAACATTTTTGTGTTTATGTGTAGTTTATCTCAAACCTGTGAATTCTTATCTCGTAATCAGGAATGGACTAAAATTCTGATTAACGTTTCTGTTACACAGGCATTCATTAATGTAATTCTTTCTTTACCCATATCCCTCAATCACCTTTGAAGTGATTCAGTTGCACAACTAAACCACAGAATATATTACAACAATAGGATGCCTTCAGAAGAACATCTCTCTCACCTGACTTCAGGACATGCTTCATCCTGAGGCAGAGTTAAAGTATCCTCAGGTACACTTTCCAAGTGGCATGAAGAAAAGGTCCCTTCAGACATTTCTCATATGAAGTCAAGGCAAAGTCTTTACAGTACCTTATTATCTCATTCCATTTTCTTGCTTTTTTCTCCCCTCTCACCGCCCCTCACTCCCTCCAAAAGTGCATCAGCTTTTCTCTGCCATCGACAAAGCTGATGTATAAACTGAAAAAGGAAGAAAGACTAATTTGAGGAACAGGCCCCTGAACGATAATTAAAATATGTAACTTGATCCATTAGACTGAGTTCTGACTTTGAACAGTCACCATTTATTTATTCTCATGGAATACATCATGCCAGAGTTCCCTTAGCATGGTGAGAAATTCCAGTGAACTTGTGTTTATCTAGTGTATTTATTTTATTCACATCAGTGCTCTTTTTGCAGATATTTGAGTTGAATATCTTCTATCTAAATATACCTACCTATTACTTATCACTCTTGTAAATAAAAGCTACATACCTTTCTTTTGTTTTTCCTCAGGATTCATGTGGCCAGGAAGGAAGGCTTATGTGCGCATACCTAAATACTGGTACGTTTTTGATCATGCAATTTTACCCAAATCAGTGATGTTAAAACATTTAAACATTGTCTTAATACAAAAGGTAGTCAGTTCTCATACGGAGCCAGCAAAATTTCAAAAAGCAAAAATATTATGCTTATTCAGAAACCAGAACTATGAAATAAGAGCTAAATTAGCATTAATGATAACTCCCACACTGCTCTCCATCCATGACAGAATAGTTATTGCTTCATTCCTCCTGATTTAAAAGGAAGGCTTGAACAAGGACTCAGATGACCTTTATTTTTAATCAGGAGAAACAAACAAACAACTTAGAGAGCAGCTGCAGCATATAATGGCAGTACATGGCTCCCAGCCATGTAGTTGGCTGTGCAAACTCAGGTAAAAATGTTCAGCAGAGCTCTGTAACAACTAACCTGAGCAAAAGTATCTATCTAGTACAACCCAGTGAAAGCTGACTAGTCCTGATTCAAAAGCTATCCGTAAAATGCAACTGAATCTCTGGGACACAGTTGGAGAGAGAATGAAATGTTACAAGAATGAAGAAAACACTTAAATGTCTGTACGTGGTATGTAGCAAGAAATAATGCAAGGTTATAAACTGTCACTACCTAGTGACAGAAAAACACTTCAGTGAGAGGACAAGCACATTTTGATTTATCAGTAAAGTCTATTAGATCTGCTCTGGAAAACCTGATCTTGAAAGTACTTCTGATCAATTTGAGGACAAAATCTAACAGATCAACATAAAGACCTTTAGATATATTTGCTACACTGTGTCCTGAATTAGCCAGTCACAGTGACATACTGAATTTTATCTGAGGGACAGCAAACAGTCAGTGAGCACTGGTCTGCGCAGCTGCAATTTCAAATGTAAGTTCAGTTTTCTGCAAGAGCTCTCTTCCTCTTCCATACTGCAGTGCTTCATGTTTTGTTAAGCCTCAGAGCACACCAGAGTTCATATATAAATGCAACAGCACACTAAATATTTGTATGGACTAACTCTTGGAGTAAGGAAAAAGGCTCAGACACTAATAAAGCAGAGACTGTCAACAAACAGAGCAGGTGAGTGTAACAATCAAAAACACTACAGACACATCTGAAGAAGTTTTGTACCTGAGCTGAAAACCCTTCTGAAGCTGAGCTATCACAGTCCAAGGCACTGGGAGTTCTTGCAGTATTTGAGTTCAAAATAGCATGGTACTACTGCTTCTTTTGGATCATCATTAATGGGCAAAGACTCCAGCAGCTTCCGTAGGTGAGGAATATTCTGGTCAGATAGAAGTTTCATCCTGAATACCTCCATATGCTCTGGCAAGACTGGAAGCTGCTGTCTTAAAAGAAATTACTTTCAGTGAGACAATGTTTGATACTATAGGCCTGCACAGGCAATCATTTACCCTGGGCTGCCAGGAGTTCTGCAAAGACTGGTCATCTCTGCATTAGAAGATGCAGCCGAATTCCTGGGGGCAAGAGAGACATCATCTATTTCCCACTTATTTTCACAAACGCTGGAGATGCTGTAACACTATATCAGCCTGAACAAGCATCAGCTGTACCTGTGCTGGACTGTGACTCACTAAGCAACAAATATGTCTAAACCCGGCTATATGTTTCTTCTGTGCTGGCTGAAACAGACATAGCTGCATGGACCAAAATAACACCCAGTAGCAGATCTAATCCCCCAGAGACAACTAATCCTAAATGCTGCTTTTTCTGCAGGCTTCCTACACCGTATTCTTCTACCATGACTTTTATGGGATGTAGCTGATAGTAGTAATTCAACTCTATGTTTTACTGTTTCAATGACCAATCGCAGGAACTAGGTAAATATTTAAACGGCTACATAAATTGAGGTAAAGAATGAAACTAAATAAATTGTGTTGTTATAATTAGCTTTTAAGAAGTTTAGGTCAAAATAATCAATTTTTGTTACCACCTGTAAAATCACTTCATAATACCATATAGCAATGTAGTCACTATCTATTACACAGTGTTTTCTTCTCCAAGTCTAGCTGTAAGCTTGTTTAAACTTTATAGTATAGTGTGCAAATTATAATGAGGATTTGTGTCTCTTATTTAGATTTTTAAAAGCTTTCATGTATAGTCAAAAGGCAGCTACAGAACAAAAAATCTTTCAGGACTGCCCTGTTTATTAAACCCATATGTATTTTTTTCCATCTAAGGGGGAAAAAAAAAAGAAAAATCTATGTACTTTCCTAATAGCTATACAAGGAAAAAATTCATCTACTCTTCAGTTCAGTCCATTCTTTGAAGTTGCTCCATACTGCTCCAAAATGTTGAGCCTATGATACATTCTAAGAAAGGAAGTGAAGAAAAAGAAAGATCTTAACTATATACTTGAATATAATCATATAAAGAAAAGTGGGAACAATAACCTTAAGTTACATGAATTACACCTGTGGCCAACAGTGAGAAGCAGGAAAGAACAAATACGATTAGAGCTGTGTAAATCTGTGGGGTTGGCAGTTTTAGTGCTTCAGCTAAATGCCTTTAGCTGGAAAGTTATCAACCACAAAAAATCTGCTGTTTATTTTATTTATAAAGAAAGAGTTACAAATGGCACATATATAGGCAGCTAAATACCAAATATATAACACTCTCATTAGTTATGACCATCTAATCCCATCCACTTTAATAAAAGGTTCTGTGCACAAATATGTAGGTCCTCACTGCATATTTTGAAAAAAAATCATTGAAGATTTGTAACAAAATTCATTTTTGTGCAAAATACAAGGAAGCATATAAAGAACACTTTGATCTGCTAAGGCAGTATGTCAGAATGCTGAGACCAGGAATTTTGATCAGCCTGTGGCAGACCTCCATCTCATGTCTTGATTTGCTCTCCATCAGACCTTTAAAGCACAGAATAATCAAAAAGGTGAAATGAGCATAAAATCTCAAGGGGAAAAGGCAAACTGATAATGGATGAACAATGTGTCTCAGAATTTCTTACACCATTTGCTGCAGTGTTAGTCCTAAATTTCCAGTGCAGACCCAAAGCTTTTAATGGATGCAAATCAAGACATCTACTGCAGAAAACTGATCACCTTTTTTGTTTAACTCTTCTGTATATAAACACTTCTGTGCAGCTTTATCAATTGTATGAGTGAGGCTATTCCTGATTCCACTATGTTTAGGAGGGCAGTCATTATTACAATAGGGTAGTTTAAGTCAACAGTTTTAATAAAATATAATTTTTTCCCTGGGGTAGGAAAGTAGTCTTAGTCTGTTCAATGCCTTCTGCAGCTCATTTATCAAGAATGATAACAAAAAATGTGACCCATATGAGGGGTTAAACAATTATTGCCCCTCTATTCCAACAAATTTGTAAAGTAGATGTTTGCCAATATCACTTTTACAGCATGAGGAACTAGGAAGTCTGCAGAGTAGACTAGAAATTATTGTTCAAAATATTAGAAGAAGCTAATTGATAAGGACACCACAACATACTTCCAAACTGGATGAACTACCATAAAAAAAGCTAGACAAACTACCACTGACTGCATAAGGCCTACAAGGACTGGAAAACAGCCAGAATAAAGCTATTATTTAATAAAGGAACTAGCACTTTCTTCTTTTTTTTTTTTTTCCAAGTTGCAATTTACTGAAGGTTGTATGAAGATTTCTAAAGGTTTTAAAAGGATTAATTAATGAATATATCCATCTGGTCAGTGTTCTTGATGAAGAAAATGAATTACTTTATTAAATCTGTGAACTCAGTTTCAAAGTCATTGTAAAACTTTGAGTTTCCAATCATCTATATGAGGCTGCTAATCTTCTATCTCGGCATAAAAAAGGCTTGGAGACAGATAAAATAAGAACTGTTTTATTGTCAGTGAATTACATAGAAGAGTTTTCCCAACAATTGTTTTGAAAAATAAGTTGGTAATGGGTTGACATAAAGGTTGAAGTCTGACACTAGATTATTCAAATCGGCAATACTGTGAAGTATTTGTACTGTATAACCAAAGACTCAAACAAATTACTAAGGGAGGTGATAACATCTCAGTCTTGTGGGACCAATCTGTCCCACCTGTCTTAAATATTTATTTCAGAATGGGATTAATTGCCTTATAGAGAAGTCTGTAATACCACTGAATTTAAATCAGGGATTGCCCCAATCCAGGTGTAGGACCTCACACCTGGCCTGATTGAACCTCATGATGTTCTCACAGGCCCACATCTCCAGCCTGTCCAAGTCCCTTTGGATGACATCCCATCCTTCTGGTGCAGCAACTGCACCACTCAGCTTGGTGTCATCTGCAAACTTGCTGAGGGTGCACTCGATCTTGCTCTCTATATCACTGATGATATTAAACAGCACTGGTGCCAGTACTGACCCCTGGGGCACAACACTTGTCACGGATCTCCATCTGGACTTTGAGCCATTGACCACTACTCTTCGAATACGATCCTCCAACCAGTTTCTTATCCACTGAACCGTCCACCCATCAAATCCACATCTGTCAAATTTAGAGAGAAGGATGTTGTGGGGGACCATGTTGAAGGCTTTACAGAAGTCCAGATAGATCAAAAATATGACAATATAAAAGATTTTATCTTCAGTTTTAATAGGGATAATTTAAAATTGAAAACAGTTGCTCTTACCAGGCAAAATTTGTAAGTAGATAGTATATTACATGGAGCAAACCAAGCATTTGGGCTTGTAGGCTTTTCAGTTCTGAAGGAGAAAAAGTGAAATTTAAACGTAAATACAATTTGAGAACAAACTGGTTTAGATTTAATTAGGTATTGTATCAGCAAGACCAGCTGATAGAAAAAAGAAAGAAGGGGATCTTAACAAGGAAACGGGGGAGATAAGTTAGTTATCTACCAGAGAAGGGTAGAGTCAGCTAAAATATGTGTTATCTGTTCATTTTGCTTCTGTGCGAGTGTGTATGTATGTGTGTTGTGCAGCTTACTTATTCCTGGAACCAGTATTCCCACTGAATGATTACTTCAGGCACAACCTGGTTTCATTAAGTGCATGACAGACTCTGGAGAACTTGTTTTGGAAGATGAACTTAGTGACGAGGCTGTTGGAAGAGCGTTTTCCAGGGCAGGTTCTGATGTGTGTCTGAGGGAGTGGTGGTGTGAGGACATGGGCTTCTTCTTGTTTTGAATTAAATTCTAATGTGTGCAAAACAGTAAAACACCTTTAAAATATTAAACTATTTCTCTGGTGGAATGCTCCTACGGGGTGTGAGCTCTTTTAGACTGTAGAGGTGTGTACTTCATGTGTTTCCCTGGGAGGAAATGTAATGTGATTTGAGTGGCTGATTGTGCATTATAGCTTCTTTTGACTTGATGAAGATGATTGCTGCATCGAAATGAGATGTAGGTGGTCTTTGAGTTTTCCTCACATTGTAGTTTGAAAATTGCTACTTATTTATTATGAACATGGTCTAGTACAGTAACTTTGATATTGTGGTATTATGAAAATTGTTTGATAAAGTGTCGTGTTTTGGAACTCGGTAGGACAAGCCAGGTTTCTGATTCAGATGAGGGTAAATCAAATAGGTATCTTAGGTATCATACAGACTTGGTCACTGAACTATTTAAAATATCTCCAAGGTGACACATTAAAAAATTGGCCTACTTTTATGCATGTTACCTAAATGTCATGTTCATTATGGAAAGTAAAATCTAAGAGTATGAAAATAGTGTTTCAGAGAAGTTCAGCTGAATATTTTCAGCTTGTCAAAGATCTTTTAGTGATCATATTAAAAACTCCTACAGGGGACCCAGCTTTGTGATTCTTCTCAAACCTTGATGTAATTACTGGTGGTCCTGAGTCATGATACCTGTTTAACATTAGTTTATATGTTTATCTATGAATCAATATATTTGTGCCCAGCCACAAAGTCTAACCATCACTGAGCTTCATAATATCATTATTTTCTTACATCTCTGTCTACAAATAAATTGGTTCTTATTTAACTACCAAATTTTATTTACAGAAACAACTTATGTATTCATAAAATGAATGTGTTGCTCAGAAAAATCAAAATAATTTGTGTGTTGTTTTGTATATAGCCCCGATCAGGCTGTCATTGACTTCAATGGGCCTTGAACTAGGAAAGAGCTTTGTTGAATGTCGGTTTTCTGTGTAACTCATTTGAAAAGTACTTACAACTAAGCACTTTCATTTTGTATTACCTTGCATGAACAACTCAATTCAAACTATCTCAATGCAGTACATGGATGCCCTAGGAATGGTCAAGGTTATGATACCTATTTGCTTTCATTTGTGAGTCTGAGATGGGGGGTCCTAGTTACATTGTGTGACTAGGCCATCAGAGCTGCTTCTGCTCCCATAAATTTGGATGCTTTCGTAATGCTGCCGTCAGCATTGCTGGAAGACAGCACAATTTAGCTCTAGGATGTAAAAGATAAAAATTGAGCTAAGTGTCTGGAACTGTTTCTTGATAAAGTTGAAGCAAATGTTTGGTGTACTTTTGTGTCTGTTATTTATTTATCTTTTTGTTTCAAGATTTCCTCTGCCACAACTGAGCTTGCTTAATTGCTGTGGTTTCTTCCAACGGATGTATTATCAGCCAGCCTTTCTGAGTAAATGAACTCTTATTGTAATAGCAGACACATCAAACTTTTCTATTTTTCTTGGGGTTGTTTCTGATTTTTTTTAAAGCTTTATTCAGATTTGCTCTCATTTTTTTCTCTGCCCCTACCTCTAATATTTTTTGTCCAGCCTGTCCTATTACTGTATCTCTGTTCTGTCGTGTCTCTACCCTGCTGGACCAATTCAACACAGGCTGTCTGTTGCATCAGAAGACGATCTTATTCAGAGATTTGCTGTTTTCTCCTGACAAGCTGGCAGTCAAACCTTCCTCTTTGTGAATAACCCTACGCATTAGTATAAATCTGATAGATTCTTTCTGCCAGAAAGCCTTCATCAGCATAATGTGTCTCTTTTCTCTCATCTCTGTCATGTGTTTCCTCTGCATGTCCAATTGCATTCACAAGCCTCAGCGTGCTGTACTGAAGTATCTTGACTATGGACCTCATCTCCCGCAGGGAGAGGAATCACTGTATCCTAAATTGCTGCTTTTCTTAGTGTGGGCTTGAGTTTCAGTAACCATCATAAAGCTCATGCAAAATAACTTGTATTTCAGTTTTCTTCTAGATATCACCCATTAGAGAAAAAAAAATAGAGTAAAATAATAATAGAACAATAAAATAGAAGCAGAATACAAACCCTAAACCTTCTTAGGAGGTTAAAGTCATAGTACAGTCATATCATAGAATCATAGAATAACCAGGTTGGAAGAGACCCACCGGATCATCGAGTCCAACCATTCCTATCAAACACTAAACCATGCCCCTTAGCACCTTGTCCACTCATGGACCACTCTGTGTAACTATGTCGCTTCTTAGTTCCTAAATATTTTGCTTCATGTCTTTAAAAGTCTTCTCAACCTCCTTAAGTTTCTGCTGTACTCCCTGTCTATTTGGACCAGAGTCTGTGGAGGAGTTATGCCATTCTTTTTAAAGGTACAAACTGAACAAAGTAACATATAATATAATGTAACATAATGAAAACTCAAAGTAGCTGTCTCCCTAGTGATGAATTATCACTCAGATTTTGTCTCTATGTAAAGAACTAGCATGAAAGTAGTAGTTTGTAATACTTTAAATGTGAAAATATTCTAAAAGTCTAATGGACCAGGAGAATGAAAGTAAAAGACTATATTTTTAATATGGAAAGCTGTTCTTTCTTTTTGAGTTCTACCTTTCCATGTTGCAGAACAGCTCAAATATTTTCACCAACAAGACTCACATGTGATAGCTCTTGTATGTCATACTCTACAGTCATCATAATTTTTTTTGGCTCCTACATTTTTTATTTACACTATATCTGCTCAGTTTTATTGCAATTTAAATCAATTAAATGACACCCTGTTATGTTCCCCCACCCATGAATGTCTTCTCTGCTCTTACCAGCTGCATGATCATTTTAATATTAACTTCCCATTCTCTTCTTCCTCCACACCTCTTCTCTGATCTACTCCTTGTGTACCTTATGTATAACAGGAATATCTCCAAGGTAAGTCCTAAAATATTTATAAAGTTAATGTACTTTAAGTACTGAACTTGGAGATTTTGCTTTAGTTACATTTAATAAACAAGCTGTAACCATCTGCCACTGCTCACTACCTTTGTTGAAATTGTCTAAGGATCTCACTGATAAGTAGTCTGCAATTGTGTCCACTGCTCTTTCCTCTGATGTTGTCTATCAATATCGCCATAAAGTTTGCTGCTTTTTCAGGGCTAATTTATATTCAGATTAACATCCATCATTTTTATTTCCAATTTGCCTTACACTTGTTTATGTCCAGCCACTGCACTCTTTTCAAGTTGGGTTCTACAATGTCAACTTCTAATCTAGTGCTTTACTAAAAGACTTGTTAAAACTGAATGATGTAGAATCTCTTCAAGAAAATGTGAATGATGAAGCAGCTATTAAATCCAGGCTTCAAAAATAAAGAGATTAATTTTTCCTCCCTGAAAGACCTCAATTTTTTTCTCCCCCTGGTAAACATTGAATAAGTGTCCAAAGAAGGAGCAACAGGAAACCCTGAAGGGTACCTGGAGTTGGTTATTTACCTAGAGTTGGTTATTTACACATCACTGCCTAAGAGTGTCTACTTTAAGGTAAAAACATCCCATGCAGTGTACCTAGCAATTGACTGACTAGGGTAGTCACTGAGGAATCTACCCAGTCTTGTGTGTGTGAGCACAGATGAGGTTTCATTTGAGATATTGACTGGAAATCATGTTTGACACACTGCTATTCATGCCATACACAGAGTTCCACCCTCAACTTGGATCTAAAAATAGCTTTCAAAAATTTTCTAATGATTACCTGCAGAATATGTGCAAAGCATTTGGGAAAGCAGCAGAACTTCACTGTGTTTTCTTTCACCTCTATCAGCACATGAGCTAAAGGGGTCCATAGATATAGAGGCACAGCTTGTACTTGCCCCCAGCAGCCTTTACAGTTCAAGTTTCCACTCTGATCTCTCACTGTATGCTGAAGAGTCTTCCTAGGTGCTATTTTTCACAAGAAGACACCTTCTTGAAGACTGTAGTATTAGTTCCTCCTCTGGCCTCAGTACCCAACAATGGCCACACTGCAGACTTTAAATGAATGAAGGAATGTACTAGAAAGCCGTGTTTTTATGATGTTTTATGCTCAGTTTACAGATTTACCACTGCATTTGGTAAGGCAGACTTTATTATCAATTTAAGTAATACTCTTATTAGGTTAAAGTACAATACAAATATATCTTACGTGTTACAGTGTCACAGCGTGCTGCTTTTGTCTGAGTATGTGTTTTGGATTTGTACTGGAAACAATGTTGATAATACAGGGATGTTTTCACTGTTGCTAAGCGGTGCTTACACATTGTCAATGCCTTTTCTGCTTCTCACAGCCCCACCCCAGTGAGAAGGCCGATGGGTGCACAAGAAGCTTGGATGGGACACAGCTGGGACAACTCACCCCAGCTGACCAAAGGGCTATTCCATACCATATGACACCATGCTCAGCAATATAAAGCTGGGGGAAGAAGAAGGAAGGGGGACCATTCAGAGTTATGATGTTTGTCTTCCCAAGCCCATGGGACAGAGCCCTGCTTTCCTGGAGATGGCCGAACACATACTTGCCAATGGGAAGTAGTGAAAGTATTCCTTGCTTTGTTTTGTTTGTGAGTGTGGCTTTTGTTTTACCCATTCAAGTGTCTTTATCTCAACTCATGAGGTTTCTCACTTTTACCCTTCTGATTCTCTCCCCCATGCCACTGGAGGGTGGGGAGTGAGTGAGTGGCTGCGTGGTGTGTAGTTACTGGCTAAGGTTAAACCACAACACAGAGTTACCAATTGCGTAAGTTACTGACATTTTTGTAAAATAAGTGAGAGAGTGAAAGAGAAAATTTGCTTCATATGCTTCCTGTTTGATCAGAAGATATCTCATTCATATCCAGACACCCTGACAAGCTGATCTCTTAGTTCCTTCCTGCCAGAGTCTTCATTAGTGGAATATTTTATCTTAGTGAAAAATGTTGATTTTTAAGCCAACTTCCACTTTGAAATGTCAAAAAATTCAGATATATTTTAATTTTTCTGAGACTAAACCTGTTCTCTCCTTGCTGAAATCATAGACTAGCCATTTATCTTCATTACAATAAAAATTATTTTATTTTCTTGAAGGCACAAGTCTTTCTTTTTGGGTGAATATGTTGTCTCCCAGTAATTGACTAAGGAGCAATAACTGATCTGGAATTCTGATGATTCACTAGCATGTTTTAGCATAAGATGTCTTACACCAGATATTATGTTCTGTTGCTTAAACATCTGGATGAGACACATATATATGTATCTTGCACCTTGATTGACAGCAGATGAAATAGTTTTAACCAGTTTTGAGATTGCAATTCACCCACCAATCACAAGCATTTTGTTTTTAGAAACGATGTAGCTATGCTGTTTGCCTTTCCATATAGTATAAAAGCAGAGTATTCCAAAAGGAAAGAGCTAACTGCCTTCAAACGAACAGAAGATAATAGTATTTCAAACAGATTAATGTGAAGCTCTGTTTTAGGACTTTATCACCTCAAATATTGATATTTTTCACTTGCTTTGAATACATATTTTTAGAAAATGGAGGAGTATAATTTTCATTTACCATTGAAGTTCTGACGATTTTATAAAACTTAAGTTTCTCTTTCTACCTAGGAAGGCTATATTTTGACAATGATGATGTTCAGATGATATATAACTACCATCCCAAATCCATAACAAAAAATAAGAAATGAGTATAAAAAATTGCAGTAGCACTTCAATTTCTAATATAAATAGTCCAAGCAACAAAATTTAGCATTTAGCCTGTCTTGAAAAAGTGTTGTCAGCATGAAGTCTTAGATTTCTTCTCTTGTATGATCCATATAAAGTGCAGCACAATTATGCTGCCTTACTCTGTAGAAAATCTTCATTAACATTTTCTAAAAGCCTTTGGGACAATTTGCCCCATTTGTAGCATGCATCCATTTGCTTCAATTTTATTTACTTACATTGGTTGCTCCCTGTTTCTTGTCAGAATTAATAGTCACTGGAATTCTATGGGTGTGTGCTCTAAACTATCACAGTGTTCAGGTTACTGTTGTTTAGGGGTTTTTTTTGTTTCTTTTCTTCTTTTTTCATTTTTTAGAAACTTTTCTGGATTCTTGAAATCCTTTCTTTTCATCCGTCTGCCTGCTGTCAAAGTAGTGAGCCCAGCATTGCAACTCCTGCTTGCGCTATTTCTGCTTCCTCTTTCATTCTTAATAACAGAATATGTCTTTCTTGGATCTAAGCTTCATTACTACACAGCTTCATTGAGATGAGATTAGTATACAGATCCCATTTGTCTCATCTGTACAGGAAACAATACAGCTGGCTTGTTTAACAAAGGCAGTTTGCTTCTCTGTCCCATGTGATCTATGTTCCCAAGTGGGTAAATGCTGACTACCAATATCACACAATTCTTCTTTTTAGTTCTTCTAATGAAACACAGTTCTAAAAGGGACTGGTCTTCAGTCACAGGGCTAGACTCACACAGCCTAGAGAGTCAGATTTGGGAGGGTAATCACTGGTAGAAAGACAAAAAAACAGACTTTGCAGAACTTTTCACTAACACTGTGAGTAAGGATATGCTTGAGCTGAAGATGTGGGAATTTGCCCAGCACAAGTTATTGAGGTTCGTCATTTCACAAAGGACGATCTCTTTGAAAAACTGTGGATTGTATCTTTACATTGTGCATGCCACAGAGATACCTTAGCTATCCTTAAGGGAAGCCAAAAGCTTGGTATTTCTGCCTTTTTCTAAGAAGAGACAGACCATGACAGACCATGGCTAGATTTTATTAAGTTACTTTTGACCATCAGGCCATCAGTTTTCTAATGTTTTTGTTTGTTTAAGTACTAGCACCTTCCTATTCCTGGAAATGGAGTAGGTATACATGTTAGAAGAAACAATCCCTGTGCAAGTATATAGCCAGAAACCAGTGTGAATTTGCTAGGAACTACTTGTTGGGTGGGTTTTGGATCCTCCATAAAGCAAATGGTTCTCTTATGCTATCCTACATTACCTTTCAGGATGAAGACATGTACCAATCTCTCTCAAAAATGACTGAAGTAGTTTTAATGTCAAGAAAAAAAATTACTCCATTACTAGTTTCTAATATTAATTAAATGAAGTTCTCATTTTGCTGGGGCTTTTTTGTTTGGTTGGTTCTGTTTCTTTTGGGTTTGCTTTGGGGTTGTTTTTTGATCTTCATTATAGCCATTCCTGGCTGTAGCAGCTGCCAAATAGGTCATGTGTAAGTTAAATTCTCCCCCAACCTGCCTTTAAAAGTACAGACTACCTTAATGCATGATTGGTAGCAGTGAAGATAACAATTTGAGCCTTCAAGAACAATCCTGACTGACTTCAGATGATAAGAAGTGATGCACTTGGTAACTCCAAAGTCAGGAGGCTGTTACTTTTTCCTTCCTAATCAGCTTCCTATGACAGGTACCATAGAAGGTTCATTGGTTAAAACTAGAAATGGCTAAAGCCAGTGAATTATAAATACTAAACTGAGCTTTTCATGTTAGCACTAATGCTGAGGTACCAACACTGGTATCTTGGCATGTAAACTTAATTTTACTGGGAAAGCAGGAGAAACTGGAGACTCACGAAGAATTTAGAGTTCTATAAAAGCTAAGAACAAAAAAACGCAAACATTTGTCCTCACATTCAAAAGAGGAAAGTGGAAAAGAGGTATAGAAGGTCTAGAGAAAGAGAAGAATATGCGGAGGGATCTGTAGGGGGAAAACATAAGTCAGAGAGACAAAGAGAAAATGAGAGACACTGAGAAGGGAAAAAGAAAAGAAAAAAGAAACAGAATAGCTTTCTGATAATTCTCATGCACCCTCATACTCCCACCACTGATTCTTTTGAACTTATATTTTCTATGTTTGACACATAAGAAGGCTGACATAGCAGTTTTTTGTTGTTTTGTAGGTTTTTTGCAATTATCACAATGACATGATAAAATTGGTGTCACTGCCATGGAAAGCTATCCCCTTTACTTTTATGTCTCTACTTCGTTGTTAGAACTGTTTGCAAAAAGACAAGTAGAAATTCAATTTTGAGAACTTTATATATATGTGTGTGTCTGTGTATACAAGATGTACTTATGAATAAATACATTAAAATAACATATGTGTAATATTTATGTATGAAAATATATAAACATTAACCCTAAAGGGAATGAAATAACTGTTCAAAGGCACCTAAATGAGAAATTACTACAAGTTGAAGGGATCTAGGGAGTTATTTTCTTCAATGCATTGCCATATAAATTACTGGACTATTTTTCGTAATAAAGATTTGAGAGCTTTTGGTGAGGAATTCAATTAGTGCTATAGTTTGATATTTGAATATTTCCCCAGACTGAATGGTTCAGTAAACTGCGCGAGGAGCAAAGCAATAGTGGGTATAGGTGGTATGGCAATCTTTATGCTTCTGACACTTATGATGTGATTTGAAAAATCTCAACTACCACTGCAGTGCTAGCTATACTAATATTTCATGTTTATGTAGCATCAACATATCCCAAAGCACCCAGTAAATGTTCAAAGGATATACCACTTTTTTGCAGATGGAGAAGTTGGTGTGCAGAAAGGCTATGATTATGAAGCAGTTTGATCATACTCTCAGGAACATAAGTGATTTCTGGTCACTTGTGTCAGACAGGTCTGCGCTATTTTATTTTCCTGCTAGCATCTTTAGGCTATTCATCTTTGGCCTGATTTCATTACAAATTTCCTCTTTATTTTTCAACATGCAGCTCGCTTAAAGCAGTTGAGCTCACTCGCGATAAACACATGTCCATTAATCACGATTTAACTTTTCCTGTTCCATGGAAGCAATCATTTCTCATTTTTGTATACCAAAGTTTGTCTTTTCCTAGCCATTTTTATATAGCCTCTGTGAAAAGTCAGATGTAGTCATAAAATTAGGTGCAAAGTATAAATCTCTTCAAAATTATGCTTACTGACATGACTAGCTGGGTATTTATTGATGGCAAGAATAAGAAAAAAACCCAAAATTAATACACTAAAAACGTCACCTCTTAATAACAGATTTTGATGTAATTATTATATTTCAAATCTGTAGTTAATGACTTGATTTTCTTCTGATGTTTAGTTATATTAATATGTTATTAGAAAGTTTGTAACTGAAGTGATCAGGAATCTATTTTCCAGCAAATACTGTGATGGGTTATTTTGATATACTAAAGGATAATACAGGTTTTCAAAATTCTAGTGTAACTTAAAGTTTGAAAAACTTGGAAATATTTACATTGAAACCTAAATATTTTTTGCTTCTAAATAAGACATAGAGATTTAAATCTGAACATAAATGGATTATTAATTAGAAATCATATTCTGTTCTTTAATATCTTATTTTTAAAGGAGGAAGGAGGGGACTTTTATATGTAGTCTATAATCTTGCAAAGAAATCTTACAAAATAACATCCAGACCATAACTTAGAAATGCCATTTATGCTATAAAGCCAGAGTTCTCATTCATGTCTTTATCTCCTAAAGTCTGAATTATTGCCAAAGGCTGTGAAGAAAACTTCCTATGAAATTAGGTGTCATTCAGATAGGACAAATGTCTATACAACTATCCTAACAGTGTATATGAAGGGCAAATATAAGTGCCTTGAAATACACCTTTTTAAATATTGTGTCTTAAAATATATTATGTTTCTAAAAAGGTTCAGAATGACAATATTTCAACACAAGAGTGTCCTGAGCTGCCGTAGGAGAAGTGCTGCCAGCAGGTTGAAGGAGATGATCCTTGCCCTTTTCTCAGTACCAGTAAAAGACATTTGGACTGTTGGGTCCAGTTCCAGGATCCTCATTTCAAGCAAGAAATGGTCATACTGAAGTGAATCTGGTGAAGGGCCATGAATATGATCAAGGGTATAAGACATCTGACATATAAAGAGAGACTTTGACAACACAGAATGTTTGGTCTTAAAGTGAAAAGGCTCAGAGTGGTGATGGTATCTTATCTATGTGCCTAAATACCTAACAAAAGGAAGTAAAAAAGAAAAAGCCTCTTTTCAGTGCAGTGGGCACAAAGTGAAAAACAGGCGATTCCATTTCAGAGAATCATAGAATGGATAGAGATGGAAGGGACCTTAAAGATCATCTAGTTCAAACCCCCTGGCATTGGACACGTCCCACTAGATCAGGCTTCTCAAGGCCCCATCACACCTGACCTTCAACAATTCCAGGGAGGGGGCATCCACAACTTCCCTGGGTAACCTATGCCAGTGCCTCACCACCTTCATCATCAAGAATTTCCTCCTTATGTCTGGGCTAAATCTGCCCCTCTCCAACTTATAGCCATTCCCACTTGTCCTGTCACCGCACGCCTTTGTAGTAAGTCCCTCCCCAGCTTTCTTTTACACCCCCTTCAGGTACCAAAAGGTCACTATAAGTCCTCCTCAGAGTCTTTTCTACTCCAGGCTGAACAACTCCAACTCTCTCAGCCTGTCCTTGCATGGGAGGTGCTCCAACCTTCTGATCATCTTTGAAGCACTCCTCTGGACCCATTCCAACAGTTCCATATCCTTCTGGTGCTGAGGATTCCAGAACTGGACACAGTACTCCAGGTAGAGTCTCAGAAGAGCAGAATAGAGACGTAGAATCACTTCCCTCAACCTGCTGGCCATGCTTCTTTTGATGCAGCCCAGGATACGGTTGGCCTTCTGGGCTGTGACTGTGTCTTGAAGGCTCATGTTGAGTTTCTCATCAATAAGCATCCCCAACTCCTTCTCCGCAGAGGTGGAGTGTAGCTTGGCAACCACATCAGCCAATTCCCTCGGGACTCTGGGATGCATCTTATCAAGTCCCATAGACTTATATATGCTCAGGTTCCACAGGTGGTCACAAACCTGATCCTTCCCTATAGAGGGAGAGGCCTTACCCCCCTAGTCCCCATCTTCTTGTCCATTGAGCTGGGAGGGGTGAGGAGAGTGGTTGTCAGTGAAAAGTGAGGCAAAAATATTGTTAAGTACCTCAGTCTTCCCCTCATCTGTTGATACGAGGTCACCATTTTCATCCATCAGTGGGGGTATGCTTTCTTTAACCTTGTTAAAAAAAGACAACATAAACATAAGAAAAGACTTTTTTTATTTTCAAGGTAGTCAACCATAAGAATTGTTTGCCCAGAGAGGAAGTCAAGTTTTCATCCTTAGAGATGCTCAAAGCCCGGCGGCGCACAATCCAGTGTAGTGTGCTCTAGTTGATCCTGGTCTGATAATCTCCAGAGATGTCTTCTAGCCTCAGCTATTCTGTGACTCTGTGGTTTAGTTTTTGGGGTTTTTTTACTGCAAATGGTATATCAAGCGTTCTCATGTGTTATAAGCATTTATTAGTTCATCTCTTTAAATGTGTCCAGTGCAGTTGTTTTTATTTTTTTAAGCACATAATTTTGATGCGCATGCTGCAACTGAAAACAATGCAGTGGTTATGCAGAGGGAAGAGCAAGAGAATGAAGGAGAAAGAATCGCAGCTAGACTCATAAAACATGTATCGTATTGATGCTGGGGAAACACATGAGGAAGAATTCCCTTCCCCAGTTCACCATCCACACCCTATTCATGGAAGTATACTCATATACCAAGATACTAGAATTAACAAGTTGGCAAAAAAAAAATCAAACTGCTGTATGTGCTATTAAAAGAACATATGGATGCACAATGTCACAATTTCATAATCCTTTAATTTTTCAATATTTTTAGAAAGACCATGCAGAAGCTGCAGTCAGCTTAAAGTAGATTGATCCTTTTGATGGAATGTGTCCTTCAGGGCACATTCAAGGCTACAGGCTTTTTCAAAATGTATTTTCATACAAGCTGGTAAAAGGCATTGTTATGACCAAATTATTTTCATGTCCTAATTTAAAATACTTAAGTCTGTCTAGCTGTAATCCTTGGACAGCAGTATTAAGAAGTCACTCATGATTCCCTCTTGAGTTACACAAAAGAGCTTGCTAGCAAGATCTGCTATCCCAAATACTACAGCTCTAATTGGAAGTAATGCTTGATGAGCATTCATATTCACAAACACCAAACAGCACAGTTTCTTATCTGGACACATTCTGGAAAAGTCTAGAAACCTATTTGCTGAAATATATTCTCAGAGTGTACATGGTCAAGAAATTCTACAGAAAGGGGCAGAGTTCACTATCCATAAAATTTATTCAGAAAAGATTAGGGGAAAAAGAATGTGGAATGCTTTTGGCCAGGAATATTGACACTTCTGAAAATACGTTGCAACCCAGAAATTAATTTTCAGCCTTATAACTGCAGCTGTGTCTAAACTGGAATTAAGAATCTCCTTCTGATGTCCATTCTTGGCTTTCAGGTGTGTACTGGGGGAATAGAGTTGAAGAGAAAAGAAGTGACAGATGCTTTAGTAGGAATAGTCCAATTTCAACCCTTGGCAATTCTTGGAACTTGCTGTGTGGAATGAAGTAGAGGTTTCATTCACCAGTATCTACTATAATTCAGCACTTAGAGAAATGTTCATTGCTAATAAGCATGCAGTTTAGAATATCAAATGAAAATCTGTAACTGGCAATGGTGGTAATGAAGAGGAGTGGGAACTTGGAGGCATGCTTATGCTGTAGAAAACAAAAACATCCCTAGAGCCACTGAGATAAGTAAGAGCAGCACTAAGACCAACCTGCACCGTCTGACAAGAAGGTACCAGCCAAGGACACCTTTGTCTTTCTTTGTCAGTCAGAAGCCCATTGAGCATTCATTTGATATTGAACAACTCATGATTATCTAGTTTACTGCCGTGAGATACCTTTCTTGGATCTCACTACTACATGGTTTAAAGATCTTACAACCTTAATTGATTTTATGGAAATGTTCTGACAGAGAGGAATAATTCCTTCTGCCGCTTGTGCAGGAAATCTGCGGTGTCATGGATGTCCACACTCTAAGTATTGTGTTAAGAATGTAAGAATAACTTTTGGAAATTAATCTTTATGACAACTACGAGAATACTGGTCAATTGCCCCATGTCTAGTCACAGTCCAGCTGAATCAACAGATTGTGCAAGAATTGTCAAACTTGGAATATAGGTATTAAATTTTTATGACCAGAGGAGGAACCTGACCTGTTGAAATGTCACTTTCTGAGGGAGAACTGAAACAAGACAGCAGGGATGAATTATCAAGGTGGACTTCTGTGGACTTCTGAGTTAATGAAGAAAAATTAACTAGGAGCACATGGAAAAACACCAAGAACTTTTCAAAGAAAATACCTAATGTATAATGCTATATAAATATCTGATGATTTTGTGTGGCCCTTTGCCACTCACTGAGGTGATGGCCCAACTCTGAGTTGTAAATAAAGCAAGCCTAGAGTTAGCTACTGGCTAGTGAAAATTCTTCAACAACTGGGGAATAACAGATTCATGTATACCAAATGCAGCAGAAATAGACAATGAATTTTCATTGCATGTGCCTGAAAGACTGATAAATTATTTTGATTTTTGGAAAATACTGAAAAAATTATTAAATTTTTTTTCATTATCCATATTCCTTCTCAACTGTAACCTCTGGTAATACATCCATATCTAGTTGATGAACTGGAGAGCTAGCACACAGCCATCAAAAAAGCACTAAAAATATTGTGTAAAGCCAATGATTCATTGAAAATTCTTGTTACTTGTTTTAAAGAAGTGGGGCAGTTTTCACAAATAATGTTTCAAAGGAAAAAGATCTAAAAATTAGTAATATTTCTCACCAGACGAAAAGCCAAATGTTTATTGCTTTCTTTTTTAATTCTGTAATATAGAGAAAAAAGAAGGGATAATTCTTACTTATGTTATGAGGTTTTGGCTTTTATTTTATTATCTTGTCCTCAGAGCCTAAATCTATTAGTTAAGATAGATTTTGCTGCATCTAAGAGTCATTTGGGATTTACTTTAGGTAACTGACACTTTTCTATCTGTAATCTAGGTCTTTCAGTGGGGGGATTGTCTGTATCTTTCCTGGATATTATTCACTTCTTATGATCTCAAGTACATTTTAATACTGATATTTCCTCTGGGGTTTTGGCTGTACTTGCCAGGAAGCATGTGGAATTCTGGCTCCATGAGCATCAGAAGTTTTCCTTGCTGTCCAGATGTGAACATGGCTAAGCATTAATGCATGGCTAAGCATTAGTATTTTACAAGTGTGTGCATATACATAAACAGGCTTTCAGTAAAGCACCATATAGTTTGAGATAATTTCAATTAAAGATAGTTTGCAGCTCATTGTTACATGTGATTTCACAAAGTGATAAATTTAACGCACTAAATTACCACTCTGTTGCTCATAGAAAGTGACACTCATGACCACATAATAAAATACTTTATGGCCTGTTGTTCAGAATCATAATTCCACTTTGCAGTAGTAGTAGGAAGCCACAAGTCATTCTACTCTAGCTGCCATTAGGGGATGTATTGCCTTCCCAGCCTATGTGCTGGGATTAAAAAACCTGACAGCTTCTCATCCACAGATGGCAGAAGCCTCTAAAGCTGTTGAACTGGCACTCAGTCAGTTGGCTTTTGATCTGGTTGTTCAGATATAAGAGTCTGTTTCAGCAGAAAAGAAAATAAGCTGTTCATGTTCAGTTAGTATAAAAGTCTCTTCCGATGGGGCTTTGTGTCTTTATCTGTTCCTTCAGCTGCTTTTAATTAATGCTTTGAAGACACTGTGTATTTTGGATTTAAGGGTGAGAATAACTCTTTCTAACTCAACTCCATATTAAACATCTTGATTGTGAGTAGCAGCCCTGTTTTTCCCCAATGGACTCTGTACACAATAACTGCTTAATAAATTTCTTCAAATAGGTACAGATTTTCTCATTTAGCAAGGAATACAATCCAAATCTACTTATGATTGTTTGGAGAATCATATCTTAGTGTAGACTAAACGTATAGATAAATAAAAAACTCTTGTGCAGCTTTGTAGAGAGCAGCCATTAAACTTCAAGGGTTATGGGAAAGCCCAGCAGCACAAGGTCTATAATTTGCAGGGAACTTTTGTGATCTTGTAGAATGAATCCCTAGGTAATAAATATTCACATTCCTATTTTTTCATCGGTTGTGCAGTAGGTGTTGTGCAAAGCAGCAGTCAGCACAGTGTTCTTCTGCGACAGGGAAAACTAACTCCCTGAGTGGCCATAGGAAATGCAAGCAGGGCAAGACTCCTAGATGGCACGGAGAGGTACAGAGGCACTCTGCACCCCTAAGTGAGAATGCGTTAAAGGAAATGGGGCAAGTATCCAGCAACAAAACATGCAAGTATAAATTGTGAAGGGTTGTGGTAGGCAGGTGAAGGTGGCAGTGCTGGGACGTAGAGGTGTGCAGCCATTTGTGATGCTGCCTTATTTCCTGCTCCGTGCATTGCTGTTTAAATAAGGCAAAGAAAGAAGTGTGAATTAATTCAAAATACAGAAAAGAAGAAATTATAAGAGGAAGCAGCTGTTGTCAGGGCACAGCAGGGCTGAGGCTCCCCAGTGCCTGGAGCAGTGGGGACCCCAGCCAGGAACAGGGCAACTGGGGGGCATCTGGCACCTCCCTGGGGGTGGGGACTGGCCAAGGAAAAGCTGTGGGCCCATGGGTGCACTCATCAAGACAAGGCTGTGGGGAGCTGGAGACTGATGGCCCAGGGGGAGCTGACATGGGATCCTGGCCGTGGGTGCAGGGGGCAGCCTCTGGGGACAGGCAGGGACAGTCAGGGACAGCAGGACCCAGAGGTGTCCCCAGGGCTTTGGAACAGGGTTTTGATTCTGTGTTTACAGCCTAGGAGGAACACCAGTCAGGAGCAAATTTTCTCAAACAAGCAAGGACTTTACCACATTTCTACTGACTGCAGAAATAACAGAAAGAGCTCTGCCACCTCTGTGATGAAAAGGTTGTGCACTCCTTTGGGAAGAGAATCATTATGGGAAGACTCCTTAAGACATGCACCAGTCAGTCTTCAGGATAGTAAATAGCAGGTGCATTCGGGAGAAAGATTTGAGATTTTGCACCTTGAAAATTCCCTCCCTAAGGAATTTAATGTGAAAATAGCTTTTCACTGAATAAGTTGAAATGAATAACAAAAGACATATATTATCTTAGAGGAAACTGTTAAAGCTTGAAAGTTATATTTCTTCACATTGCTTCTGCAAGATTAGCACTTAATGAACAAATAATGAAATAAGCATTGCTGAGTAGTTCACTAGAATTAAGCAGTTGGCTATGAACAAGGTGTGTAGCCAGTAGAGAGTGAAATATGGGCAAAAATATTAAAGGCTGATTAAATAATTGCCTTCTTTTTTTCAAGAAAGTTTGTTCAGAGTTTATCTCAGTCATCTCTGAGTTGTTTAAAAATCTGATAAAGTATTTATAGAGAACAATTAGAAGAACTTAAAATGTTAACAGTTAACCAAGACTGGCAGTAGTATAAATATTTGGAAGTATTTTAAATGTAAACATCCCAGAATATATTTACCTTTCATATGCAATCTTATCTTAAACTGCTTGTCAAACATGAAGACATCCTCCAGAAGGTAGCTGACATGTTTTAGTATTTCAGTCATAAAACAACGTTATAGTCATGCAGGAGCTGACAACTCTATGTTGCACTTCATTGTGCTGCAATAGAGTTGAACTGATTCACAAAGAACTGAATTGATTGATCTATGCACAGAGCTTTACACTTAGCTGGCTCATGCTGGGGTATGGATGAGGATGGAAGCAGAGAAGAACCATGCTATCTGGCGGACTCAGTAAGAATTATATATGTTTCACCCTCGTTTTTATCTCCAGATCATTTAAGTTGTTTCAATAAGGATACCTGCAGATTGGGAAAACAAGAATTCACTCATCAAGGTTGCTAATATGGAACCTAAAGATTCCTGGGTATTTGCAGAATATGTTCATAATTTTTTTTTCCCACTATTTGCTGCACAGCTGTTTCTGGCAAGGATACCCTCAGAGAGAGTTTACCTCATCATGGCAACTTCTAGAACACACAGTGACTGAGTGTATCTTCTGGGACCCAAAATCTTAGTTTTCCATTCACCAAGCTCAGACATGTGGACAGAATGTACTAAGTCTTGCTTTTGTTGCAATTGTCTAGGCTTCCTTCTTTCACAATAAAGTATAAAAAGGAGGTAAGTGAATCTGATATGTATAGAGACATGAGTCTGATATAAGATCAGAGTGCTGTGGTATCCAAATTCAGACTTACAAGCATTACTTGACTTAATCAATTTACATATAGCCCTTTGTAATGGCAGTAACAATGAGAAGACCAAATTATTAAAGAAAAAAGAGATTTAAAAATAGTAATAGATTGGGATGCTCTATTTATCCTTACCTGTACAAACTCAGAAGTCCAACGTTAGCCTTTCATGTCTGTTAATGGCTCTCTGTAGCTTTTGGGTTTTTCTGTGGCCTGATTTTCATTCATTGGAAACATTTCATGGCCCCTTCATAGTACACAATGGAGTAGCATGTTGGCAAGTATTGTTCTGATATTATTTTCAGCACGTACCTAAATTCTGTTGCTTTTTAGAAATGTAAATATATGAAGTATATAAAACATATCTTGTGATTTCTTTACCTTCTTCTTCTACCTGGATAGAACTACTCAAATGTTTCCTTTCTCCCTCCAGACAAAGATGAACATCCTTTGAGCCTAAAATATGAGATTGCATTGTTAAGATTCTGATTTTGGTTGGCATCTTCCTCTCAAGAAGAGAACATGCCTTTCCACATTCTCTTCAGACATGGAACTGACTCTGAGCATTTTTGAGAAAATGGCTTTTCTGTCCCATCTTTGGCCTAGTCTTGTTTTTTTAGACATGAATAACTTGGAGCCTGTTCTTTGCCACTCTCTTTCATCCCCATCAAGTATATTAGCGTCTACCTTCCATTTAAAACTCTATTACCTTTGAGTATACTGATTGTTGCTGCTAAGCTCACAGAAATGTTTTAGAAGCTGTGCTCCTTTTTTTTTTTTTCCTTGATACTCACATAAGGACTGTATTTAGCAATTATACCGCTATGAAAGCAAGATAGCTAATCAAGTTTATGACTTCAACAGGTCCAATTTTGCAAATTTATTTTTTAAAGCATTGACAAAAACCTATTCTCTTAGACACTTTTTCCATTTTTTCCCCTGAAAATTGAGTGCATCCAATATTATTAAAGCAAAGGCATTCCTCTGGAGTGATTCCTGTAGAACTGGTTTTTGAGTCTGGCTTCAAATGCTCTGTCTTCCATATGTCTCTCTTGTATCGTGGTGTCCTGTCAGATTTCTTCCATGTTTAAATCCCTCCCTTCTGAAATAACACCTTCTGAAATAACAAATCTGTCAGTTAAAAATGTTCAAAAAAGAAACGTCATAGTAATCACTTACAGTTCAGTAAGCATAGTCATGTTAACAACAGTAAAGGTGATCAGATTCTACATTACATGTTATCCTAAATTTCGACTTTTATTCTATCCACGACATCATCTCCAAAAGAACATTGATTCATAGAGAGACAAGGAGTGGAAAAAAACTCAAATCAAACAGATAAGAAAGCTCTCCTAAAAAGTATTTATTTGTTTCTTCAAAGTACAACTGTCTTTCCAAAGTTACTCAGACTGCTATACAAGCTGTGTATACTTCCTTAGAAGCAGTGACCCAATACAGTCTGGTAACATAGTCTTCAATGTGAAATTATTATAAGAGTAAAACCTACTTTTACTTACAGTCTAACTATCCCATAAATACTGCCTAAAAAACTGTGGAAGATGTTGGGGTTTTTTTGTGGGAAGGACTGCAACAGAAAAATCATGTTGGCAATTTTCAGATATTTTCTCCTTTTTAATGTATAATTTTTCTCCTCCTACTCTGCTTGTAAGTATTTCTTTGAGAAATGAACACAGCCAGAGGGATATGAAAAATAGCTATAACGAAACCCCAAACCATTTCTGAAGTACACTTCTGTTCAGTGTGTTCCTTGAGCAGAATATACATTGGGGTAGCGCCAAAGGTTTATTAGCTTTTGGAATGAGTTACATAATTCACTCACTGCTTCATCAGTTCGAAGGAAAAAACAACTGAGCAACCAAAAACAGCTGTCCAAAGCTCATAAGGACAAATATGTTACCCTATCCTACCAAACTCTGTATTTTTAAATAAGTACATTTATGCACGCTTAAAAAAAATTAACAACATTTTTAAATACCTGTAATTGATTCAGTTATTCAGGAAGTACAGGTGTTAAGGAATAACTGTCTTTTCAATAATACATCATTTTTTTCTTAGGTTTAGTCATGCTTATCAAAGCTAGAGCATCAACATTAGCCAAAATATTTGCATGTTCTTTCAGAGCTATTTTGCATTTTGCATCAATAGGTCTACACAAAGTAAACTTTTGAATTTACTTTAGGAACAAAACATCTTTGTAAGTAAGTAGATTTTCCATTGCTGTTTTTAAACATATTAGGATGCCTTACATGTTACACTGAGAATTTTAAGAACATTATATTGTGTTAAATGTTGAAATGCTAATTTTCAACAAACCCTGTAACAATTCTGCCGTAATATATTAACTTCTCTAATTCAGATTCCTGAGCAAAATGGAAGGATACTGACATCCAATAGTAATGCCGTGGTAACACAGAAAACAGTATGTAGACATATAACTCTACTGCATCTCCTTTACCGGCTTCTTTAGTGACAGGTCAAGCTGGAGAACAGACTCCGTATATTCTTTATTATATCTTCAATATCACCAGTTTTTCATACACAAAATCAATCAGGAATAATTGCTTCTTGAAATACTAACAACTTTCTGCCTACTGATTTGATAAATGTCACAAACTTTCGGTGGTCATCAGAACAACAATGAATAATTGCTTGCTTCCATGAATGTGTATCTGGAAAAGTTTCCAGCTCATGTAAATAATGGATTTCAAGCCCCACAATCTTGTCTACACCTCTCCAGAGTTCCCCAAGGACCACTCCCCGGCAGGGGCTAGGAAAAAATAAATTTGTTTAGCAACAAGGAATAACGGGAATTGCTCAGGAGTGCTGCAAAATTAGCTTTGTTCATTTCAGGGAGCTTTTCCCTGTCACAGGGGATCTTCTCACATGAGTGAAACCTACCCTGAATGTCTTTATATAGGCCATCAAGTGCTTCATAAAGCATTAGTCAAACACACAAAAGTAATCAAGTAGAAGTCTAATCAAACAAGCTGATCTTAAGTAAATACTTCAAATGGCCTTGGGACTGAGTTCTCAAGCAATGTCTGAGAGGTGGGGGTGGCAATGGGAATTAATAAGTGTGATGTGTAAACACTCTCCTTTCTAAAATGTAATTAGACTTGGAGCAGATGGATCAAATAATATGTGCCAAATCACCCCAGAGGCCCCTCAATAAGACTTGGACTAACAACAAAATAAACCCCAACCCAACCAAAAAACCAACTGAAGAAAAAAACAAACCCCAGAAGACAGAAAGAAACATCTTTGGACATGTACGGGGCATAGAACAACTCAGTACTCTTAATAGCCTTACCTGCATAGTGGTAGATGGTTAATATTACAACACATAACACAGGATATTAAACTTCCCTCCTCTGTTCAAAGAAAATGTGGGCACGTGCTCCTCTATTTCATGAAATGAGTAGCAAATGTAAGCCTCCTTTGGGAGGTTTATTACTATTAGTGTATTACACATGGCACTGGAACATGTCTTCTGATCTTTTGAGATTAATGTCGAAAATAGCAGAAGCAAAACTAGTTGAACACTCATTTGTTTATATCTTTTATTTTTTAGATTCTGTATGTATCCAATTCCCAGTGGATATCAGAGTAATATTAGTTTGGGGCACAGAATGTGAAATTTTGATTTAATAATGTTCTCTTAATTAGTTCAAAGATTTGAGGGGAAAAAAAGTCCCTAGACTTTCCCCTTGAGGGAAAGAGCACATTATTTATTTGTATTCATGCAAGCTTTTGGGAACTGGAAAACTCTGAAATAAACTGAGAAAAAAATGGCAACTTTTTGTGTTATGGAAGATACATTGACTAGAACTGCAGTCATTATTGTGTTACTTGATGCCGGTAAGGATTTCTACTACTGGTATGCCAGACTATCCAGCTGAAATACCAATAGCATCACAGGCTATTGAATCCATAGAAAACTGCATGGGTCTGATAGGCTTTTTCAAACTATGCTGTGAGAAAATGTGAGACAGGAAAGAAGTTAGGCTCATTCTCAACAGGTGACCAAAAAAATGCTTATACCAGCTTTGCCTAGCAGCTCTGGGAATTCTACGTATCTCACAGGAAAATCTATGCACTCTGTGTATATGAACTAGATTCCAAATTCTCCTCTGTTTAAATAGAAGTCTTCATTGTGTCTCTGCCACTGTTGAAAAATCAAATGAAGATGAAAATTCGACAAACTGAGAGAGGTGGGATTTTAAGGGAGGTTATAGTATTGGAAACAGTGGAGTGGTAACTTTTTTATTCTTGTCTTTTTGACCTTGGAACAGTCACGTTTCTCATCTGTATTTCAGGTCTTCATCTAAAAAACAGAGAAAACCTCAAGGTGACAAATTCCTTAAAACACCATTCAGGCGTTATAAACCTCTACACCTTATTATCCTATCATCCAGCCTGGATACCCTACTGCAAAACAAATAAAGAAATTGAAGGCAACCACACATTTTCAGGCAAAAGAAGTTTGCTCTTTTGCCTCAAACCTGTCTTGTTTAATTTGTCACATCTAAAAAAAAATACTAATAATCTAATTATACTGTCTCAAAAATATTTTCATAGAAAAACAACTGTATAATACAGATACAGGATCAATACTGGTCATAGACATAATTTAAATCTATAGACTGATTTGCTCTGTGTTCATTTTCAAGGTATACTCTGGGAAATGATCTTATGGCATCAAATCTTGAGGAAATATTTATGGAAAGTAATGCTAAAGATGGATTGGCTCTAAAAACCTGTTTTAACAATTACATTCATCCAATTAATGTATGATCTGTACCTGTTAAAAAAAAACCCCTTGAATATTTAATAACAATAACCTATGTTCAACTGAAGAATTACAGATAGCTTCATAGAGCAATAATTCATTGTCTTCTTTGTGAATATCAGGGGGTTTTAAGCCTTTTATTTACTTTTAAGTTCTTAGCTATAAAGGTAGTCTGTACAGACACTGTATTAGCTATTATAAGCTTGAGCGGAGTGTGTGTTTCTAGGTATATGTAACTCACAAGCAGAACAAGTAAAACCCTCGTACTACCATGCAGGTTTGAGGAGCACTGACTGTAACAGAACAGGATGCCACCAGAAGCTAGGCCAGCACAACACCGATCTGCCACAACAGTGGCACCTGGGCTTGGACTTTCACCTCCCACCTGCAGAACATCACGTAATTTAACTGTGTTTCTCAGCTAAAAGATGTTTAGGTGTCTTTTTTTTTTTTAACATCACTTATAAGAGCACAGATCTGTCTTTTTCTCTGTTTTATTACTATCTAAACTGTTCCTAGATGCAAAAAAATGCTGATTTCTTTTTACATAAATTCCAGTGACAACTCCTCTATCAAGAATATTTAGCAGTATATTGCAAATACAGTATGAAAAGATTAAATTAATAACTGAAGTTCATGGTAATCATAGAATCACAGAATCATGCTCCCCTGCCAGGGGCAGGGACACCCCTTATTGGATGAGGCTGCCCAAGGCCCTGTCCAATCTGGCCTTGAACAATTGCAGGGAGGGGGCATCCACAACTTCCCTGGGTAACCTGTACCAGTGCCTCACCACCTTCACCTTCATCATCAAGAATTTCCTCCTTATGTCTGGGCTAAATCTGCCCCTCTCCAACTTATAGCCATTCCCACTTGTCCTGTCACCGCATGCCTTTGTAGTAAGTCCCTCCCCAGCTTTCTTTTATGCCCCTTTCAGGTACTGAAAGGTCACTATAAGTCCTCCTCAGAGTCTTTTCTTCTCCAGGCTGAACAACTCCAACTCTCTCAGCCTGTCCTTGTATGGGAGTTGCTCTAGCCCTCTGGTCATCTGTGCAGTCTTCCACTGGACTCATTCCAACAGCTCCATATCCTTCTGGTGCTGAGGATTCAAGAACTGGCCACAATATTCCAGATGGGGTCTCACAAGAGTAGAATAGAGGGGCAGAATCATCCCACTTGACCTGTTGTCCACACTTCTTTTAATTCAGCCCAGGATACAATTGGCCTTCTGGGCTGTGAGCTTCTGAGTGCTTATTGCAGGCTCATGTTAATTTTCTCATCAATCACCACCCCAAGTTCTTCTCCGAAGGGCTGCTCTCAATCATATCATTCCTCATCCTGTATTGAAACTGCGATTTGCCATGACCCAACTTGGCCCTGTTGAACCTCATAAGGTTCTCACAGACCCACTTCTCCAGCTTCTCCAGGTCCCTCTAGATGACATCATGTCCTTCTAGTGTACCTCAGCTGGGTGTTATCTGCAAACTTGCTGAGGGTGCGCTTGATCTTTCTGTTTTTACCATTGATGAAGTTATTAAACATCACTGATCCCAGTATGGATCCCTGAGGGACACCATTTGTCATGGATCTCCTTCTGGAAGTCAAAATGTTGACCACTACTCTCTGAATGTGACCATCCAACCAATTTCTTAAACACCAACCAGTCCACACATCAAATCCATATCTCTCCAGTTTAGAGAAAAGGATGTTGTTTTACTGAGGTCCAGATAGATTATATCCATTGTTCTTCCATGTCCACTGCTATGGTCAACCCACCATAGAAAGCCACTAGATTAGTGAGGCAGGACCTGCCCTTGATGAAGCAGTGCTGGGTGTCTCAAATCACTTCCCTGCCCTTCATGTGCTTTAGTGTAGCTTCTAGGAGGATGTGTTCCACAATCTTCCCAGGCACAGGTGAGGCTGGCAGGTTGCTATCTCCCAGGATTGTCTTTTCTACCCTTTTTTAAAATGTGCACAGTATTACCATTCTTCCAGTCACCAGGGACTTCTCCTGACTGCCATGATTTTTCAGATATCACAGAGAGTGTCTTGGCAACCACATCAGCCAATTCCCTCAGGACTGTGGGATGCATGTCATCAGATCCCATAGGCTTATTTTTGTCCAGGTTCCTCAGGTGGTCACAAAACTGATCCTCACCTCTGATCCCTATCTTCTTGTCCATTGACACAGGAGGGGTGAGGAGAGCACTTGTCAGTGAAGATAAAGGCAAAAACTTGTTGAGTACTTCAGCCTTTTCCTCATCTGTTGATAAAGGTCACCATTTCCAACCATCAATGCTAGTACATTCTCTTTGACCTTCCTCTTTTGATCGACATACCTGTAGAAGCCCTGTGGCTCCTGGGAGGCAGCAGACTTCCCTGTGAGCAGGGTCTCCTGGACATATTAGGCCCTCAGTTCCCCTCAGCAGGGAGTCATCTCCAGCTATGACTCACCTTTTCCTCCTTGTGGAGGAGATCTGGATGGCTGCGTGATTTCCTGGGAGCTCAGTTTGGGCTGACACATCCCTTCTGGCAGGTGAAAATGATGTAGCCTCCCACTGGCTGGACATCATGGCTGGGGCCCCTCTCATCAACTGAACTCACCTCCTGGGCATGGAGTTTTTGCCCTCCCTTCTTCCCCTGCCTTCACAAACTGCTCTCGCAAACTGCTGAGCCCACCCTTCTGATGAGGCCCACCCTTATTTGCATGCTCCTGTTTGCACTGCTCCAGTCACTGCGCTCCTCAGAGTGTTTTAAATCCTTAACATTTTAATAAGCCAAAACACACTTAGAAATAATTATCATGCATCTACAGCAGTAAGATTCTTGGTTTTCTGCAAAACTGAATGATTATAGTATGTCAGACAAGGTATAAGGATTCAAATAGTTAAACAGGGAAAGGATGATGTCATAAAACTGTGTAAAGGGATGCTACGACCAATTTTTAGGCTCTGAATTTGTATCCACTTAAAACATTCATTCTTCATAGTTTTTGCATCACTCAGCAAAGTTCTAAAATTCCTTGGGAAATCCTTCATAAACCTAAATGGCTATGAAATGAATGCATTAACAACATAACAAGCACAGACATATTTTCATATTATAAACACACACAATTTCCCAGACTCCAATCATTTTAGTCCCATGATGTATAAACTCTGCTTAAGGCACTTTGAGTTAAACCAGCAGAAAAATAATGAAGTTCATAATGTGTAGCAATAGATTACTGCTCTCCAGGAAAAAAAAGTCGTTTTCCATGGGCAATCATAAACATGTTCTTTTTTACTGGGTAATGAAGAAACAAAAGTTGGGGTAGTTGGAGTGAGTAGAGTGTGTGAAGTGAGGAATTCTGAAAAAAGATTCATTAAATAAGAGCATTAAAGAAAATCAAAATGTCCTAAAGTTGCCCTGGACCATTTTCTTCTTATTAAGTAGATGTTTATAAAAGGAAAACAATACCTGCATTGTATTTCTGGTATGTACTCATACAGCAACTGCCAGTGAATTAATTTTGAAAAGAAAGATATCATAAAAGACTCTCGATGACCTATAGAAGAAGGTCATGTTTCACAAGGCATGATAGCTGAAGCTATTTCAGTAACATTTCCAGAAATGACTGTGTGTGACTACGGTTATTCCAAGAAGACTAAGTTTATTTCAGTACCCACTCAAATTCTGAAGTAACTTTATGTCAGTTTTACTTACTTTAGATAGACAGAGGTTTGTCCTCTTCCACCGACATAACATTAGCTCAGGTTATGGATTAGAAATCCTCTTGCAAAAATTGGGTGATATTTTCAGAATTTGTTTTAGACATGGTACTGGTGACATGCCATAAAGTCTTTCTCCTTATTTTTCCATCTTGTTTATATTCACTTAATGTTTAATTATATTCACTTAATTTTAAAGTTTATATTCAATTAATACATACGCTATATGTAATATAGTTATACATCTGATAGGACATATTTGTTAACATGTTTTAGTATAATATCTAATTATTTTGGTATTTTGTCAGGACCCAATCTCAAGATATATTTTGCCAAAAGCTGCCAACAACTGGGTTCCCTCTATCTGGGTGCAGGGTGCAATGGGATGTGAGAGAAGCTGGAAGCTCAGTGCTGTTTACCAGGCAACTGTCACAAAGAGCAACTACAGCAAAGAGGACTAATAAGACATAATGGCAATGGTAATGGTTGAGGCAAACATCCTAAAAATGAGAAGAAATGAGATCTAAAGGGCTTACCAACCGCCAATCATCTTAAGGTTGGCACATTACAAATATCTCAACCTTTGAAGGTCAATTCTGAAACTGTGCTTTGCAGATCCACTGTGTTGAGACTCCAGGCTACCAAAAGATGATCTTCAGCAAGATCACACAGTTGCATGGGTGATGTTAAGTTCTTAAAAGAGCTGGGCACATTGTGGCCTTTGTTGTGATGCAGTTTGAAACAATTGGTTTATTTTATGGGTTTCAGACTAAATATTAGCATTACGTCTCCTTTCTTAAGAGAACAAACAGCAAACAATACCAATGCAACTCTTACGTTACCAGGCTGGGGGGGAAAAGAGAAGAAGCAAAAAGTCAGCTAAGAAACGAGTATTTCCAAATACCCAGCAGGAGAAAGAGAGAGTTGAAAACATAGCTTTTTCTCAGTATTCACTTACTAAGATATAGAATTAAGGGTATAATCTTCTCCAAAGTCATTTCCTTGAACATTAAGGAGCCTGGAAGTTGTGATTGATTTGTCTGGTGGTTAGTTTTGTTCCTTTTTTTTCATCAAGCAGAGAGTGAGTGTGAAACAGTTTCTGTGCAGAATTAGTAACTTAAATTCTAAATAAAGCATTCAAATCAGATTGTTAGGATTTAGGCAAGAAATCAATGTTGAGACAATTACTTTCTTACACAGCAGCTACTGAAAAATCACATAACATATCTGTTGCCATGCCAAACACCTGAGTTAATAATTCCTAGTAGCCAACTATGCAGTTGTTATGAAAGAATAATAGGAATTATACAAGTTAGCCTGTATCTATTGAATGTGCAGAAGTGGTGTAAAAATGGCAGAGGAAGTAGGATACTTTCGCTCAGCAGCTGCATTGCAACACTGCAGCGTGAAGGTGAGAGGCAGTTTCTCGTACATACACAACTATGAAGACTTGGTTTAGTGACGCTTGTCATCATATTAATTTATTTATTTAATACAATATAAAAAAATCTATCATTCATATGTCAGTGGCTGGGCTATAACAGTTAAACATCGCAACTTTTCTTTTACTTAATACATGAAGAGACGTGTCTATGCTATCAATTGTGTAGCCATTGACAATTTTTAATGTTTTTTTTAAACAGTAATGAGATATGCTGAATAGATGTGAAATTTTGTTTTGCTGCATACTTTTCTTTAATCCTCTGCTGCAACAAACTCTTCTTATTCACCTCACTACAAAAGAAATCTTCTTTAATCCAGTACAGCACATTATAAATTAAAAGAAACTATTAGAATCCTTATTTACTTGTTGGCATAGGCAAACTCAATTGAAAACTTGCATAAATAGAGACTAAAGTAGTACTAAGACAGAAATTAATTCTACCCTCAATCTATAGTGTCTTTACAGGGGTTGAGTGGAAAGGTTGATAATTATGAATGTTGTAAATTTATATGCCAAAGAAGGCTAATATTTAGATAAGTCAAATAACCCAAAGGGAATTAACTGATTATGTATTTAGAACTGATTGTGATGTACGTATTGCAGAGCACAAACACAAAATTTCCTATGTGGTTTAAGCTAAAATAAAAATGTTTCCCATTTGATCTTGGCATTATTGAAACACTGTGACTCTTCCTCAGTTCTAGCCTTATTCAGTGGAAAGCTATCATGTCATTTCCCCTCTGTTGCCCCACAGTAGTAACATCATTACAGTTTGTTTTTAGGGTAAGCAGCTGATTTAGGGAAACTCATGCGAAAAGAGCTGTCTTGCGACTTGCAAATCAGGTTTGTCAGCTAGTAGCAGGCACGTAACTATTATTAGCTGTTACAGCAGGCAAGATATAAATGTCATTTTTTCTGAAAGGTGAAGTTAAACTTTTCAGTTTCACTAAAGAATATTTCTGTCATAGTTTGAAATAGTGCTATATGTAGAAGCTACCAGTGTACCATCTGTCATAGCAAGTGATATTTTGGGGCCACATTGTAACCTAGCTGATGACTAGCTCACTACCTTGATTAAAATACTTTCTGTGAATTAAATTTATGCATGCACTTAGGGCCTAAATTGACCTTACTCACTGGAAGGTCAGCACCTCTGGAGAAAATTCAGGAACATACCAAATCACATAGAAAAATTTTGTCATGGCTATTAATGGGGAACCTAAATCTAGACATGCTTCTAACCCTTAAATTCTACTGGTACATAAGATCATTCAGCTACTGTTCTTTCAAATAAAGGAAATCAAATGGGCACTATATTTAGTCCAGTATTTTTAGACTACCTTGTACAGAGAGATGATGCAATTTTTCTCAACTGGTATAAACTGTTGAATTTATTCATCTTTTCAGTGCTGATAATCCCAACTTTTGACACTAATTTAGTCTTTAAAAGATATTTTTTATGCTTTTGACGTGTGAGACTTTGTAAATATGAAGACATTGAAGACTATTGTTCTGAATCATAGTTAGAGACATTATATGTATGATATTGCCAACATATGTCACTGCTACAAACATGATATATAGCTTTGATATCCTGATTTACTGTGGGAAAATGAAGGACACAAAGCCTATCCTTCCTACAGCCTGGGGAAACCATTTGCTGCAGTTTAAAAAGCATCACACAGGAGCTGGTGAAAGGATTAAAAAATGGTCAACCCATATCTGAGGCAAAGGGGAGAAAGATGGCAACATGCCCTAGAGAAACAAAAGATTTCCTTTTGCCTGTGCCATGTGCAGCTGATATGTGATAATTGCAGAGAGATTACTTTGTGATACACTTTTCTATGGTGTCTTTTTTCACCCTCAAATAAATCCCACTGAGATTTCAGGAAGCTAGCTGATCTCAGGTAAATGCTGTCATCGTTCTTATGAGAGCCATAAGGCAACTGCCAACCTTGTATTAAGTATCATGAGATCCAGTGGTAGGATGAGGGGACCATGACTGTAAATTCAAGCCTGGAGGCAGAGGACTGTACTTCCTCACCTGAAAGATATTCAGATTTGCACATCTGACTCCTTAGCAGAATACATATGGGGATCTTGTGAGTGTCAAAGCTGTAGTAAATGAACATCACAGGAACTAGGAAGGCGGCTAAAGTAATTAAAAATCTATTCAATTTATAAAATAGTCTACTGGCTATTAAATCTTGAAACAAGACTTTCAGGTTTCAAAGTAGGAGTACCATAGTCGTTTTGCAAATTCCTTATGATACTGGTTTAGGAACACACAGTGGCAAACAAAATTTTTTAATATGAAGTCATATTCTTCAGTGCTTACATATCAAATTGTATTTTCACCTTCCTTAAGCTTATTTCATGCTTATTTCAACAGCACAGCTGAAAATAACCCTGAATCTTGAAGCTATAATATCACCTTAAAAAAATACAGTATTTCACCTGTGTAAAGTGAGGGAAGAAAATTCAAAAACCTATCCACAGTTTGAAGATCAGCTGTTTCCTAGCAACTCTGCTGAGGATGATGGGATTTCACTCAGACATAGGCCAGTAGGCAGCTGGCTGGTGATGGGCACAAGGGACATCTTCCCATGATCCACAACACCCTTATAAAAAAAAACCTGACTCCAAAAGCACCTTTCACAGGTCCAATAAAACAATTTAATTTTATTTTTCATAAGTTACGCTTGGTACTTGCCCAGACACTGAAGGATTTGCCTTTCCATGCCATCCTGGCAGTTACACAACATGCCTACAAACTCATTTAAATGGTATTTGTTCCATTTAAGTTTCCTCTTTTGGCTTCCACTATGGTGTTGTACTGCAGTTGTTATTGGGCACATAACCGAACTCCTCCCAAAAGTACAGCTGAGCTAAAATGAATAAACATTTTAGGCTATAGTCAAACAAGTTCAAATATTAGGCAGTCCTGTTCCTAACATTGGCCCAAACCCATGCCTCAAAAATCATCATACTACAGCAGCTGTCTGCTCACAATTCCACCTCTTAGTATCTCCTTCTTCAGAATCCTAAACAGACTTTCTCTGTAAGTGCAGAATATGAAATTCCACCACTGGTTTGAAAATCACAGCAGGCTATATATGATGTCCTTTCTTCGCAACATTTTACCAACAGGTTGACTGCCCAGTAATGTCCCACTTCTCAATGGAAGTTTGTCACTTTCTTCAGGAAAAGCATGGGCAAGAGTGACATCTTGCTGGCTTATTTATAATTTGACAAGATGCTTAAATTAATCTAGATTTTTTTTTAATGGGAGTGGGAGGGAGAGGGAGGATTTTGACAAGTCTTGAAATTCTTCATCCTCCCTCTTTTTTCCAAGCTACTGTAGAAATAAAGGAGAAAAATTTAGCTTAAGCTTTTGTGAGAGAAAGAAAAAAAAAAACCAAACCAATAGAGGAGTCTTTCCTCCTCCCATCCAGTTCCAGGTAAGTTTTTGACCCCATAGTACAATATATAACTGGATTTTTACTTTATATACTCTGAAACCAGAGTTTCAGCTTGAACCTTTCATAAGCTTACCCCAAACCTTTCTTTTTGAAAATCTTGGCAAATTTGGGCCAAGATTCAGCTCCCCTTAAGAAAGTTTCTAACACATTTCCCTGTGTCCCTGTAGAAAGCATAACGTATAAACAGTACTTTATGTAACAGAGATATGATGAAGCTAGGTGTCACACCTAACTGAGGTCCTTCAATACTTTTTTCACATATGTAGGGCATTAGAAGCATGGCTAGGTCTGCTTTCAGTTTTTTTTTCTTTTTTCCTCTTCTGGTCTTCACGGCTCTATGATTAATTGAGAAGCTGGGAAGATGGGTTGTAAACTGACAGGGAAGGGTATCCATACAGAGGAAAAAAAAATATCAATATACATCCATCTAGAAATTCCTGGTTTTGTAAAAAAATGCTGTTTATTGATGGTTAAGTCAGAAATTGTATCAATATAAAACCAGGAGGGGAAAGCAATTTATATTCCTTTTTATAAAATGTTTTATGCAAATGTGTAAAGGAATTCATGATAAATTAATTCTTTTTTAAGGGAAATTAGCAAAGTATTTCAGATCCAGTCAAAATGCTCATTAACACAGTAGAAAAAGGGGACAGAATATTGTTTACCCTAATCTATTTTACCTTACATAAGTTCCAGTTGTATTAACTGAAGATAGAGACAGGCAGCAGATTTGCAGCAGATTCAAGAAAAGTTTAATTTAAAAAAAAATTATTTTTGTGTTATGGCACTTGCTTCAGACTTGCAAGCTCGAGATTGAGTTCTTACATAATTGCTTCTGCTACAGTTCTGAGCCCAGGTCTTCAAAAATATTTAGTCAGAAATCAACAGGGCTGATCACAGAATGGCTGAGTTTGGCAAGGATCTCTGGAAGTCATCTGGTCCAACCCTCCTGCTCAAGCAAACTAGAGCTAATTTCAACTAAAGCCAGTTGCCCAGGACTGTTCCAGCTGGCTTTTAAATCTCTCCAGGGAAAGAGACTCCACAACCTCACTGGCCAACCTGTGCCAGTGCTCAGTCTGTGCTGTCTCTGGGCACCATTGGAAAGATCCTGTCTCTTTGCACCCCCCTCTCAGGTATTTATACACATTGTTGAGAACCCCCTAAGCTGCTTCTCCATCTCAATCAAGTCTTTCCTCATATATGAGATGCTCTAGTGTCTTCACCACCTTCAGTGCCATTTGCTGGACTTTCTCCAGCATGCCTATATCTTTCTTGTATCAGGGAGCCCAGAACTGGACCCAGTACTCTAAGCGTGGCTACAACAGTGCTGGGTAGAGGGGGAAGATAACCTCCCTTGACCTGTGGGCAACATTCCCATTCCTTCTGGCACAGCCCAGGATACTGTTAGCCACCTTTGCCACGAAAGCATATTACTGGCTCTTGGCCTGATGGATAATACTGTAGGTATTTAAATACTGTAGATATTTATTGTAGGGCCAATACTGTAGGTATTTAAAACTTAGTAGCCTGAATGTTTCAGTGGCTTACCTGTAAATGGAATACATTAAGGATACTTCTGGGTCAGTTTTGCAGCTTCCTTGAATTTTCCACCATGCTATATTTTAAATAGGTATATGGAGCACCTTACAGAAGACAGCTTTACTTTTTTTCCAGATTTCTGAGTCAGCTTCAATTGAAATAATTCTCAAGCTTTTGGTTCAATGTAGGTACTTAACAATATTTAACAAAATAGGTGTCAGACTTCCATTCAAACCAATCTAGGTACACTTTTATTTCAACAGTGTAATCAAAATTTCATTACCAGTTTATGACAGTCAAATTATCTGCAGTTTGAAGAAAAGCCAGTTTTCACAATATAACTGATAGGAACAAGATCAAAGAACAATCAAAAGTCTTTTCCTCACTAAGCTGAAATATTAAGCATTCTTATGTGCTGTTCTAACAGCAATGCAACTGCTCCTCAGATAGGCTGATGTTTACATTACTATTAGCTGTGCTACAGTTCTAATTACACACCGAGTATATTTGTAATAAAGTATTTTCCTTCTACTAAGCTGCAGTTATTGCTCACTAGGTGGTAAACAGAATTGTGCTCACATCTGGAACTGAAGATATTAGAGCCTTTTATTTTTTTTGTCTCTCTTCTCACCAGGTTTAGTCCCTCTCCTGTGGAGATGTTTTTTCTTCTCTCAGATTAAATTTGGGCCATACTTACTCCTTGCCATTTCTAGCTCATTGAACTTAAGTCCTTAGTCTGTTTCCAGATTAGTCACTTTGCCAAGGGTTTGTGTAGCCCTTTCATATAAGTTTGGACTCAATTTTACCTACTACTACTTTTTAGTCTGTCTCTCACCTCATTTAATTTCATTCCATTTTGTTACTTTTCCATTTCCAAGTTTTGCTTGGGTACTTGTATATTGATTCCAGCGAATACAATTAATTTCTCTTCTTTTCTTGCTCAGTCACAACTACTTGAGAGTAAACTAAAACTTGTAAGATTTGAAATTGCAGTAGGATGCATTATTCATTATCAATGAACTAGAATGGGGAAAAGAAATGAGTACTGTGGGCTGAATTATTAAAAAGGAATAGTTCTAATGAGATGAATGGGTAGTAAAAGGGAAGAAATGCATGGACTGGGAATAGGAGAAAGTTTGAACTGCATTGCAAATACAGAATAAAAAGAGTAAATAAGAGAAAGGGAATGTTTTGGGGGAGCAAAGAGTAATAAGGTGGTAAGAAAAAAACCCCAAAAGATAAAGTAGGACATAAAAAGAGAGAACAAGGTAGGCTTCAGGGGAAGCATTTGGGAAAGAAAAAAAAAAAAAGAGAATACTAAATAGATTCAGCTGAAAGAAAAGTGTAATTAACACAAGATTAATGGAAAGTTATTAACATGAAAACAATTATGGGATTAGATTCTTCTTGTGTGGTTATGATGCAAATAGTCAAAAAGAGACATAACAGATTAATTTGTACAGTCATGTTGATTTGAGTGCTGATATGATGTCTGGTACTTTTTCAGTCAACATTATGAAGTACAGAGCTGAGGAGGCAGTACTCGATTGCCTGGTCATGATGGTTTCTGCAACAGTGGCTTTCAAATGAGCTTACCTCAATATTTGTCAAGGAGACAGTCCTTATTTTGTCTACATCTTTGTTACGTCAGGTGGAGATTGCAACGCTTTTGCTTGGGGCACACCTTCAAACTACTTATAGTTTGTAGATGGAGTAGAACATCCCAGCCCTCTTCTTTAGTAGCATTTCATGCAGGTAGTAGTTTGTTTTGACCTTTTAAATGATTTTTTAAATGGCTTGTGATTCATCTGGGACTGTCACCTGAGGTACTTCAGCTAAAAGGCCATGATATAAATGAACAGGAGGCTGATGGCAAAGTGTTCTCAATGTCAAGTGTGATTTTGAGCCAAGCTTTGCTTTTTTCCTGGGATCTCTCAGCAACTGGATCTGATCATATCAGGAAATATTAAGAGTCCAGTGAATCAATGGGGACAGGAGAGATCAGCTAAGCAGTAAGGATGAACTGTTGGGACACTGGTAGTCAGAGGGGAAAGAAAGGAGAAGAAAAGGGCAAAGGTAGAGGAGGTAGAACATGAGGGAGAGTCAGCTGATATTAGAATTTGAGAGGTGTGTTCACACGTGTGTTCGGTAGTGTGTCCTGTTCCATGCTAACTGGTAATATGCTATGAGTGTAATGTGGAGGAGTGGAACCATTTTAGATATGATGAATTTGACCTTGACAGATCATCTTTCAGTTTTGGGACAGTTTTGTACAATGTATCGTATGAACTCTATGCAAACTATAACAACATTATCTCTATCCTGGAAATAATATATTTTAATTAAGACATGGTGGGTCATATAGAAAAAAATAGCATAGTATGTTGCTATTTCTTCTAGGTTACCTTTCTAAACTTTGCATTTCCTTCTTGTCAAGAACTAGAAAATATTTCAGAGTTTGATTCTGAGACATTGGCTATTACTCAGTTATTTATTTTTTCAGGGTGCTTAGGAGGTGGAAGGACTGACTGAAGGTTTTTATTGTTTGGTTAGACCTTTGCACATGAGAAGAGTGGGATTCTACATGCATGATAATAACATGTCAAGCAGTGGCTGTCAATGGAAGGAAGAAGTAAAGCCAGTCCAAGCTTAGGTGATCACCCCTATGACAGAGGAGCACTCAGAGAGGGATCTGACATGTTGTTGATGCCCCTGTGGAATGAAGGCAGAGAAATGTTCTTTGACAGTGGCAACCATGGGATTTCTCTGTTTGTCAGTGAATGGAAGGCACGGCTGACAGTCTCAGCCTGGAGTATAGCAGCAAGAATGGAAATAGCACTGCAGGGTAAATGAGCTATGGGAAAAAAGTGCAGTCCACAGAGTGGAAAGGTAATTTTTAGAGACTGAACTTAAAATAAAATATTACTAGTAAGTGCCCTTTAAAATAAATAAATAAATAAATAAATAAATAAATAAATAAATAAATAAATAAAATGTGTGCCATATGCCCATTCTATTTTCAGAAAATCCAAATGAAATACAAACTTTCTCAGCTTTATTTGATTTACTCAAATATGATTGTTTAAGTAAATCTTCCATGTTTTGCAAACCTGCTAGAGAAGTCAATGTGAAATATCCTCTATTTCTTATTCGTCCATTTCTTTACAACTGTTTTGTTCCAGCATCAATACTTGTCAGAAGATAAATATTAGCTGCTGTGACTGTTACACCACCAGCAGGACTCAAATTGTTTGGTTTCTTCAACCAAAGAAACACATCCATTTAGACAAAGTAGGATTTTGTTAAAAGGCATTAAACATTTCAAATGTGCTAGATCAAGTATCAGAAATGTTTCAGGTAAAGAATTACTTAGGACAGATTAACATGATACCATAAATGTCATCTCACCTGGTGAGTGAAAATTTTAGGTAGATACTGAGATAATTCCAAAATGTTTAGAAATTCTTTGCTAGATTTAAATAACTTTGATCCTCAGGGATGATGAGTTTAAGATGCTTATTTGGATGAGGCAGAGCTGATGTTGCATTCCAAGTTATGTTATTTGTCTGATTCATCTCAGTCCTTGGTCATCTATTTGACAAACAGTAAGAATACAAGAGTTATATCCTCAACTCGGAAAGCTCTTCCAAACGGTACTTAATCAGAGAGCAAGAGGCAGTCCCCTTCTATGGCTGCTGGAGCCACATAAAGCACCTAGAAAGTTAATACAATCAAATACAATCAAAATCCATTATGTTTTTATTAACTTTCCACCATTTTATTTAAATTTATGAGCTGTCATTAGCAATTCAATACATTAAGATACATAACAGAAAACCTGTTGCCAGAAACAGGTTCTGCTTACAGCTCATGATATTTGCCAAAGTTCATAATTGTACTTTTCAGCTAGATTATATGTGATTTTAGCTATTTTTATAATACTGACTTATTAGAGAAGCCTGAAAGAGGAGAAACAGTAGAGTTGACTTGTCCTGCATGGACAGCACCATGCCAACTTAAAATGGTGTTATTACCAATATTACACAAACACATTTTTTCTCTTTCTATGAAGGTGTATTCCCTAGAGAAAGGAAGTTTAAAAGGACATTCATGTACTGAAAAGGTAAAAAATAACATTTTAAGGAAATCTGATTTTCCTCAGTGCTTATTTCTTTTTTTTTTCTGTAAGGAAAGAGTGTCAGAATTGACTATTTTACAGTCATGGATACAAGCTCCCTTGCTGCTGCAGGAAGCTATGCCATGAAGGCTAAATGCTGAAGTCTAAAAAATATTATTTTGTACTTATGCTAAGGAAGATTTTCAGCTCATGTTTGGTCCATCAGGCTGTTAAATTTCTCTACACGTTGTTGCTGGCAGTTCCTACAGTAAGGAAATACTAATTCTGGCTTTGAAATCATGAGTACATGTATTATCATGACAGGATGTGGAAATGAGAAACTGCATGCTCATCTCCAAGATTTATTATCTCATTTGTGTCTCCAGTCTCCCAAACTAGTCATTAGTTTGTGCAAATTAACTTAAATCACAATCCACATTTCTCTCTTTTAGCCTTCTAATTTATAATTACTTTAAGTGCTAGTAGTAAAATCTGGAAGCTTCAGAATACTAACCTGAAGAAATGATTAGCATGAGGGAGCATTATCTATACTTGATATGCACCAGTAATTGAGGAGTTTAAGTCCAAAACACAGAAATATAATCAAATCTTTAGAGATATCTGTCAACTGGTGAAAATTCCTCTGACTCTAGAACAACATGATCCACATAATCACCTTTCAGAAAAGTTTCTCAGAACAGCTAGAAATCCATCTCCAAGTAAATCCAAACTTTCATCTTTCATTGAGAGACACCACAAAATTATGCATCAGGTAGTACAAAATTCATTGTGGTCTTTTGTTAATTACTATATTTGTTAAGAGCATCACTGTGGATACCAGTTTTCTCTGCATGTCAGGTTGTTTTGTTCCAAACTAACTCCCATATAAGTATGTAACTACTGACCATTTGCATGAAATCTGAGTTAAGTGACCTGCTCAGTACCATCAGAATATTAGCTTGTATTTGTGTTGCTGTATTAAATCATGATAGCACTTTGCCTTTCACCAAATATTTTCCTTACAACTAAAGGCCTAAAGAAGTCAAGAAAAAGATGTATATTTGCATTTATTACACTTCATATTGCTCAAAATAATATATCTAAAGTAACCACTCAATATGAATTTAAACTTTCATTTAGATGCATAAAAACTGAACTAGCTCTTTTGTTAATACTAAGAAAGGAATGCAAAATAAGACAATGTACTTACATATGTGTGTAGTTTATTATTTTATTATAGTATTTTCCTTGTTATTATTGTTGTTTCATTAAAGCTGGTTTATTGTTAGTTTCCAGTGCACAAATCTCTTTCTCTCATTTCCTCCTCCCCTTTCTCTGGCAGAGTCGGGGAAAGGGGAATTGGGCTCACAACAGCCTTGACAAACAGCCCACAAAGAAACATTGTTTTCAGACTATGGACTCAATTTTTGGAACTCATTCCCAGGTGGGATCAGTTTACATCAACTATAACTTAACTCATATGTATTTTTCAAGTTTATTGTTAATATTCCCACATCTCCTAATAAAGTCCATTCAATTATTAGTATGTCCAAGAAAATTACCCTTGACATTTGAAAAACTTCACTGTTGAAAAAAAAAAATCTCCAGACCACTGAAGTAAAGCTCTTTGCTAGTGACTGTCACCTTAGCCAATCAGATTCTATGAATTAGTACAGTGACTGAAAAATAAGATTGACAAAGCAAGCTGGTTTTTGTTGTTGTTATTTTCCACTTTATACGGAAATCTACTGTCTGCAGGTGGACCTTCCTTTTCAGTATTCTTTCCTGTCAGATGAATTGAGTTGCCTGAACAAAGGTTGAACTCTAGCCTCTGAAATTTGCTACTAAGACCACATTAGATTCAAAGGAGAAAAGATGAAATACTTGTTGTAACTGCATAGCGTTAAACAGTACACAGAGAAAGCAAGAAGAGATGTAAGAAACATCAATGGCTGGGGGGAGTGGGGCTGGGAGGGGAGGACTTCCACTTACAAGCATCCTCATACACTTTATCAAGTGCACGTTCAAGTAACCTTGCCTTGCATTGATGAAACACCATTCCCATATCTGTCAGTGATGTGGAAAGTGGTCTATGGCAGAGGAGAAAATATTCCAAAGCAATGACAAAGTGCTTCAGACTAGTGGGGAAAAAGTGGTTCCAGCAAATATGTTAACAGATCGATACATTTCCCCACAATGCCCTGCACGGCCACCTGGCCCTGAAGTTAAAGAATGCCAATTGAAATGCTTAACAGCTTCTCTGCCTCCAAAAATTCAATGGCTGCTCCATATCCCAAATGTTTTCTATAAGAGATTATTTTAGCATTTCAGTTACAAAAGGAAAGAAGGAAAACATGGAAACCATACTGTCTTTGTAAGAAAGTACAGCAAAGCTATCCAAAGACCAATGTATTTCACCATATAGCAAGTTGATGTTCTGTGAAAAAGGAACATTTATTTCATAAGAATTATTTGTTTTTTTCCTTTTTCTTTTTTTTCAGATGACTGTAGATTCTTGTGTTTCTGGAGTACTGCAAATACAGTGAAGCTAAGGAGTCAAGGTTTCTACAGTGCCCCTGTACTCAATGAGATTCCCTTACTCTACGCAGAGTCATGTCTGAAGATGTGCTCCATTCTTTTCATCATTCTCTGTATAAAAGGAGGGAAAAGCATTTCAGTTTAAGATTGCTTGGCAAAGTACAAAAATCTGATTTTTAGAGACAAACAGGTGAAAAGATGATTCCCCAACAAAAAAAAGCTTTTTTTTTTTCCTGTGAGGGTTACATTTAAATGCCCAGGTGTTAAGAACACACAGTGCTTTTGTAGTTTTTTGCAGGGTACAGCAGATGTGTTTTGCTGACTGATTCCATATTCTGTTTAATGCTTCCTTTGCCCGTGACTACTTATTCTGAATTCCAAGAACCTTTCCTCCACAGCAGAAAGAATGGCATGGCTCCCTTCCCTTCCCTTCCCTTCCCTTCCCTTCCCTTCCCTTCCCTTCCCTTCCCTTCCCTTCCCTTCCCTTCCCTTCCCTTCCCTTCCCTTCCCTTCCCTTCCCTTCCCTTCCCTTCCCTTCCCTTCCCTTCCCTTCCCTTCCCTTCCCTTCCCTTCCCTTCCCTTCCCTTCCCTTCCCTTCCCTTCCCTTCCCTTCCCTTCCCTTCCCTTCCCTTCCCTTCCCTTCCCTTCCCTTCCCTTCCCTTCCCTTCCCTTCCCTTCCCTTCCCTTCCCTTCCCTTCCCTTCCCTTCCCTTCCTTCCCTTCCCTTCCCTTCCCTTCCCTTCCCTTCCCTTCCCTTCCCTTCCCTTCCCTTCCCTTCCCTTCCCTTCCCTTCCCTTCCCTTCCCTTCCCTCCCCTCCCCTCCCCTCCCCTCCCCTCCCCTCCCCTCCCCTCCCCTCCCCTCCCCTCCCTCCCCTCCCCTCCCCTCCCCTCCCCTCCCCTCCCCTCCCCTCCCCTCCCCTCCCCTCCCCTCCCCTCCCCTCCCCTCCCCTCCCCTCCCCTCCCCTCCCCTCCCCTCCCCTCCCCTCCCCTCCCCTCCCCTCCCCTCCCCTCCCCTCCCCTCCCCTCCCCTCCCCTCCCCTCCCCTCCCCTCCCCTCCCCTCCCCTCCCCTCCCCTCCCCTCCCCTCCCCTCCCCTCCCCTCCCCTCCCCTCCCCTCCCCTCCCCTCCCCTCCCCTCCCCTCCCCTCCCCTCCCCTCCCCTCCCCTCCCCTCCCCTCCCCTCCCCTCAACTTTGCCAAAGGATGAAGGCACTAGAAAGAAAAAAAGAAAAGTTAACTGCAGTTGCTGTGACAGCAAGTACAGGTTTCAGTCAAAGAGGATAAGTGGATTCAATAATTTTGAAAGTGTTCCATGAGTGCTCTTGTGTCTAGTATATCAGGGAAGTGGACAAATCCCTAAACTCTGTACTCTGTGGTTCCACAATTAGGCACTGAAAACTCAGCTAGCGTTTAAGGCAAGTGGTTATTTTAGCACAGCAGGCAGTTGCTATTGTGTACAGCAACATAAGTGGCTAACAGAAATGAAAAGAGTGGAGGCAAGCAGGAGAAGATAGTCAGTTGGGAAAAAAAAACAACTTGCATTTTACTCTTTTTAAGGAAGGAAAAATCAAAGATCATTGCAATTGAAATTATAACTTATTTTCATGTCTTTAATCTCAGTTAACAAGGAGACACTTCTTTGCATGCAACATCAGAATTTTTTCTGCTTTCTGCAAGCTGCTTAACCCTCTAAATATTGCATCTTTCCAGCCTAGATGAGCACAAGCTAACTTAATTCAGCTTTCTAAGGACTTTGAAAGCAGCATTACTTTCACTTGCCTTTCTTTTGACTGAAAGCTTTGCCCTTCCCCCTATCTTGATAAAGAATTCCATGTGGCACCCATTCCATCTAATAGCAATTTGGTCAATATGTATCTGCTCTGTTTCCTACCTGCTAGTCTGAATCCAAGACCAGATTCCAAGCAAAGCTGAGTGACCTTCAAAGATGCTTTGATATTAAGAAACTACATTATTCTGTGGTACGCTGAGAGCTTTTGAAAAGAGTTAGTCTTACCAACATCCCGGTAAGTCCAGGGAGGCTTGTGAATGCTTTGCACTAGCACCCATCAAACCATTGTTTCTCCATTGTTTCAGCCCATGTTCACAGTAGCAATTAGAAACAATTAGGGTTCATGGAACACAGTTTTACTGGTGACTATCAGCCTCACGCTACTGACATTATCACATTAGCGTAATCTGATAATTAATCTTGACGTAAGATTTTCCTTTCTTTTTGAACAGTGCTGAGTAAGGTCCTGTTAATATTGGCAGCCAGGAGAACTTGCCCCAGTGAAATAATTACATTTTGCAAAAGCTTTGATTTTGCACATTAATTACACACATGAAAGGCATATTTTTCCATTTAGATAGGCTTTTATTAGTGACAGTCTAAACTGTATTGAAACAGGTAAGTATGGCCTAAGGAAAACCAAAAATCTTGAGATTCTCTTTGAAAATTGTCAGTTCTGCTGAGACATCAGAAAATACAGGTAAAGAAGCTGAAGGACTATTTGAAATATTTTTGCCAGGGAATTTAAAGAGATGCCTTGAGGATTCAGATCCTTAAATCTCATTGGGCAGTCAATATCCAAGGTGCTTCTGGTAAGTCTTGAGCTTTGGTCTCAGCTCAGTTATCTGCTTAGGTGACAAAACAAATAAGTTTAAAGAAAGCCCATGCCGTTCAGGTAATGGATCTGATGAACTTGTACAGTGTGGAAAAAAATATCTTTGTAAATGTGGAACACAGAATGCATTTAATTCATGTTTTAGAGATGACTTTTTGCTAATATCTTCATGCAGGACTTTCAAAGAATAAACTCTTTGTCTCATAAAGAAAACTGTATTTTGTCCTGATACAGATAAAAGGTGGCATGAGGGGCACTGCAGAGTGCTGTCTCTAAGATGTGGTTAGCCACTGCAGTAGCAGTAGTAGTAGTAGTGGTAGTAGTAGCAATACAAATTATTTTGGGATATCTCTTTCTGGAAAGGAAGTTGTAGAATCACAGAATCATTCAGGTTGGAAAAGACCTTTAATATCATCTACTCCAGCCAGAAACCTAACTCTGCCAAGACTACCATTAAATCATGTCCTTAAACACCATGCCTGCACATCTTTTATATACACCCAGGGTCAACCACTTCCCTGGGCAGTCTGCTACAAAGCCTGATAAACCTTCCAGCAAGAAATTCTTCCTAATATGCAATCTAAACCTCCCCTGGCACAACTTGAGGCTGCTTCCTCTTGTTCTATTGCTTGTTACTTGGGAGAAGAGACAGATACTCACCTCACTACAACCTTTCAGGTAGTTGTAAAAAACATTAAGGTTTCCTCTCAGCCTCCTTTTCTTCAGATTACACAACCCCACTTCCCTCAGCCACTCATCACAGGACTTGCGCTCCAGACCCTTCACCAGCTTCATTGTTCTTCTTTGGACACCCTCCAGAACCTCAGTGTCATGGAGACAAGAATGTAGTTGGGGGCTCAGAACTGAACACAGGATTTGAGGTGCAGCCCCACCAGTGCCAAGGAATTATAACAACTGTGTGAAATTATGATGGATTCAGTGAGTGACTTAAAATACCGCTGTATACCACGTATTGTGTTAGCTAATGGCTACTGAAGTAATGAAAGTGCTGTACAAGAATTCCCATATGGAGTTATAAAATACAGTCTATAATGACAAAATATCTTTTTCTAATTATCAAAGAGAGGTTTAAAGAAGTTACAGGGTAAGTTCGGCTTGCTCATATTAACAGTTATCTCATAGAAAAATCAGATAAATGTCAAATATCGAATCAAATTCAGATATTTGCATTGTTCCATTTAAAGTATCCTCAAACACAGCTAGAGCAAAATCTTTATTTCCAGTTTAGCTAAAATGTTATAAAAAAATTATTTAATTATGGGAGCAAATTTTGACTCAAATCTTTTCATAAAGGAAACAGATGCTGGGGTTTTCATCAGTCCAGGGATGATAATCTCCAAATGTGGACATGAGAATTTGAAGCTAGTTTTGTTGAAAAAGTTAAGAAAGAACTAATGGGATAAACTGCACCTGTTAATTTGGTGAGTTCCTTCTGAAAGACCTCTCTTGTGGTTCTTAAAGAATCTGGTCTCCTGCTTGCTGCCTCTAGGAGTAGAGGCATTATCTTAAGCAGTCTCCTATCATCTGTCCTCAAGCAAGAGAAAAAATTTTTTTCTGGAAAAAAACAGTAACATAAGATTAAGATTTTCTTCCTCCCTTTCACAAAATGGAGAACAGACTAGAGAGAATCTAAATAATAGTAATAAGCCCCAAACCCCAACATTTGCTGCTTTCTTTAGTTTCACAAAAAATATCCACAACTTCTCCTACACCCACTTCCCCTAACCAATAATTGAGTTCATATCCTATGTACTTCTTGCAAAAAAGCCACTTTGCTTGGGAAGTCCATAACCTCTTTTTGTCTCTTTTTTCCACTTTCTATTGCCTGTCATAAATTACTTCAGAAAACAAGCCTGACAAAATTTTTTCTTTCTCTGAATGCCTCAGCAAAGTTATCTGCTTTTCTTTCTTTTTTTTCCTGCTCTTTAACTTTGTAAATGAGAGTATGTGGTCCCAGACCATCACTGGAAAACAAAGGCACAGGGTTTACAGATACAGTGATGTACTACCTTAATTCTACCCATCAGAGTATAACCTGATGCTAAAACAAATGGATACAAAAAAACCCATCCAAAACAAAATAATGAACATTCTTGTAAGTAGCATGAGAACCAACATAAATCTACATTTTCTGTCTAAAATAATCCACCTCTACTTATCTTTCAACCCAGTTTTCTCTGACTAAGTTTCAATTTCCGAACCCAGCAAAGCACAATTTTCTTTGATGCTACTAGACCTTGTTCAGTCCATCACAGACTCAAGGTATTTTATTTACTCCTAATATATATATATATAAAAACTACATTCAGTCTTGATAGTAGACAAACTGAGATAATTTTGCTGTGTATTGTATGTAGATCAGACTTGGAGATAGCACACAAAATTAAACACAAGTCATACTCATAATACAAGATCCAAAACCTTGAATATTCAGCTCCTGTATCTATGAATTTAATCCAGAGTTTGATTGCTCCTTACAAGTACAAGGTTTTAAGCAAAATTTGTTCTCACTTTCTAATGCTATAAGTAACTCGGCTATCAGCAAAGATCTCTTATGAACAAGGGGAAAGCATTTGATAGAGTAGGAATTCATACAATCTTAAAGATAATAGGTTAGCTAGTAGTAGCTCCCTGGCACTGGGTCATGTACCCAAGCTGAGCCGTGGTTTGCTCAATGCAAACAGAGGAAATGGAACAGCTGCAACACAGCACAGCAGCCAGCAGTGTCCATTAATCTTGCTGGTAAACAGAAAGAGAGGAGAACACTAACAGTTACAAGAAGAGCTCAGACCACATCTAGATAGGAAAAAAAACAGAACAAAAAGAACAAAAACCAATTATTAGAATAAGACTTAAAATGTAGGTGTTTGGAATTGAGTTAAACAGACACTAGAAATAGATTGGAAATAGTATCGTTGATGATTTCACTCTGAAGCTGACTTTGGTGGTGGTTTCATAAATGAGGTTGGCACTGAAAAATTGTTATTGACACACCGCTGAGAAGTAATGTTAGAACTCAGTATATCGGAAGAAGAAGATAACTGCAAGGACTAGAATGATAGGAAATGGTGTAGTTAAGTGGGAAATTAATCAGTTAAGAATGATGGTGAAAAAGAAGGGTTTGCAAATTATTTTTCAGAAACCCACAAGCCACCAATGACATGGTTATGAAAAAAAATATTAAAAACCTAGAGATTTTTCATGAATTACTGCACAAAATTCTGATTAAGTGTGCTTGAAAAGATATTTTTCATCTGTAATAAGGTGCGATAAAAGAGTGTTGAGTGTAATAAAAGGAAATCATAGTAAGGAACCTGCAAGTCCAGCACATCTTCATTAGCTCAGAAAAATACAAGCTGTCAGGAAAAAACTATTCACTTCATAAGTATTAAATGTAAGAACACAAGAAAACTTCTGCTAAAAAGGAATGTTCACAGGAATGAGCTGTCTATATTTTTAAGTAGACTTACACAGAAAGATTTATAATCATTAGACAAATGAAACCCTAAGGCCATGCTTTCAGTAGCATAGGAGAGGTGGGAAATTCCGACATGCTAAAAATGTGAATGTTGAATTTGAGAATACATTACTGGATACAGTGGTCATGAGGACAGTTTCCAGACCTGTGTCAGGACAGTTAATTCTGTACAGTCATTTTAAAAGTTCCAGAATTTCAGATCTATATTACTGGTAAAATCAGAGTTTTTACGGATGAACATTTCTGGAGGAAGTTTGAATATTAGAGTGGTTTCTTTTTAAAGTTATATTTTTGGGACAGAATATAAATGATAACAACATTTTTTTATACCAACTTGTAATTTAAAAAATTGGAATAATTTTGCTCTAGTCCAAAGTAAGAAAAATGGAAACAAAAATTCAGACTGAGAGACCTTAATTCGAGAGGACCAAAGGCCTTTCCCTTGAAACCAATCTGCTTTATTCAGACCAGAGAAAGCATTTAGCTTTGTGAAGTATGCTCACAAACAATGAAGATGGTACCTGGCTAATTATTCTTGCAGCTACAAATTTGCAAGAGAATACAGAAACCAAAGAAAGAGAAAGACCGAGAAACGTCCATCTATAAATGTGTATTTTCTGGAAACTCCCCCCTCCCACCATGCCCCCATGCCTGGTGTTGACATGGCCTTGGGGAGAAGAATAACTCTCCTATTTGCTTTGCAAACAAAGCAGAAAATCAAAGAATCATAGAATGGTTTGAGTTGGAAGGGACTTTAAAGATCATCTAGATCTTGTATTCCAGGCTTCTCAGATCAGCACTTTTATAAACTTTCAGCTCAGAAGAGCAATAGATTAAAAATAAACAGGAGGCAGGGAGTAGGGGGTGAAAGAAAAAAATATTAAAATAAAAAGAAAAAATTTTTGGATCTTTGTTAGATAAAACAAGGATCTTGTCAAAACTCAGAGTAAACAACCAGTTTTGACATAATTAAATGATTTGGCATAATGTAAATACAGGGAGCACTGAACCTCATTAGAAGCCTACGACCACTGATCAGTTTTTAACACAGTTATGTTTTTCTACCCTTCTGCAAACATTTAAATACATCCATAACAAGCCTCAGGAGAGTGATATAATTAAACATAAATTGAATTTTGTGCACAGAGCCCAAAAAAGACATATGAGTCATATCAGTTACCCTTAAACCTGAGTTTGTTTGCAGTGAAAAGTGAGGAAATGCAAGTTTATTGCTGCAATGAGCTTTGGACAACATATTTGATACTCCAAGTCCTTGGTTTTATTTAACTCTGGTGATGCTGCAACATATATGCAGTGATTAACATCTTGAGAAGTCTTCCCAATGTAATTTTTTTTTCAGTTTTCAGAATTTCCATGATCCAAATTCTGACAGAAAAAAAATCTAAACATGTTTTTAATGCTAGCTACAAACAACTATAAACCAAATGAATGGAAGGCTGTTTCTAAGCCCCAGAAGTGAATAAGGGTCTTCTCTCATTCAGAGAACAGAGGAAATATCAAAACATTTTGTAGGCCAGTGATGGTAAGCTTCCTAGCTGGCTAGGTTATTAACCTTACTTAAGTGTAAATGAGAGTTTTACATGCTGTTATCCTTTTCTTATCACATAAAAGGCCTGTCTCACCACAGCAATGATCATGCTACACTGCCTGTGTATTTCTATATTCACCTTAGAAAAGAAGTGTTTAGAAATGATCTTTAGGACCAATTAATTGCTCTACCAGCTCTGCTCATCATCTCCATAGGGTATGGAGTAGCTTGCACAACATTTATTAGCTCAGCTGTTTGCATGCTTAGATGTGGAGTTTCAATTCTTTTCCTAGGCCTATTTAAAACCACATTTGCCATTTAAATGCCGCTTTAGAGAGCAAATCTTGACAGCATAAATATTCTATGATGCAGCATATGAAAGTCATCATTATTTCAGTAAAACAATCGAATACAACAGTAATTGACTAAATCAAGTGTCATGATAGAAAACAGAACAGAATATTATCCAGTTAGGTCTTGCCACAGCCTGCTTATTTTAAAACCCTCTTAATTTCACTAACAAATCTTCAGCTGAGTGGGCCTTAACCTCTTGAACTTGACAGACACACAATGAATTTTCATACTTGGAACGTACAGCCTGCCTTCTCCTAGGAAGCATGCATGCCTATGCTTTGCTGAATGGCAGGACCTGGGTAAGCAAGAAAGGGTATCTCATTTGCCCATGCTGCTGTCAGCTCCTCTCCCCAACACTGAAAGCCTTACTGGCTCTCAGACATCACACAGATGTTCAGAGAAAGGATTGTTTCTGTCCAACCCTTAAGATAAAAGGGCAGTTAACACTGCAATTGTAGATGTGACATTTGAGTGGGAACTCAAGTGTGTTGAGGAAATTATGAGAGGAAGGCAAAAGGTGATTTTTAGCAAAGATGAGTTCAGAGCCCTGAAGTCTGGGGAAAAATATATTTCAATTACAATACAGGAGATTTGAAGCCTTTGGTTACCCAAACTGCACAAGCCTGAAGAGCAGTTACATAAGATCACCAAAAGTCTGAGGTACAATAATTGCAAAAATGGTCTATTATATAACAACTGCTGACAAAAATTATTTGAATGATGGCAGAAACTTTGCTGGCTACAGGCTTATTTTAGTGAGTGTAAAAACATAGATATACATACTTCAATAAACCATCTCTCCTGAAAAAAATCATCTTTGAAAAGTCTGCAGAACAGCTTTTCTACTGAAAAATGTGAAGAGCAGAAAATGTCTGGAATAAAAATATTACAGTGAATTACAAATTGTTTCTAAAAAAGAAAGCTTTTTTAGCTTTTGTACGACATATTAAGCATAAGTCTTTGAATGTCATCCTTTTGATGAGATCAATTCGCTAGATCATCTTTGTGTAATAATACATTCAGTGTATTTCTGAAATAGAAATCAATTATTTTCAACCTAATACTAGGCAGAAGCTGTACTTCAAAGTAACAAATGATCTAGACGGTTCCTCTGTTACTGCTCATTAAAAAGTTCATTGCAAATATTAAAAGCTGAAAGAAGCCATGACTGTGGTGTTGCTATGAAAATAAGGCAACAGATTTCCATATGGCTGTGATTATTCAAACTTGCATGTGTTGGAGACTCTTACTGCCTCTAGCCCTCCTTGTCTCATGAAGTCTATTAATATTTCAATAGACTGATATAAAATTTCAGCTGTAATGACATCATGAGCTAATACATTAGTACGTTTCCCATGATTATTTTTCTGTAATAATATAAACAATTAGTGGAATTGGTACTATGGTGGACAGAATTTCAACCAGTTACAGAAGGGAAGATAAACAAGATAAATCAATGAAAGTAATTTGAGTATGACAACAGAGAATGTATCATGAACAGAAAATAAAGGAGTTGTGTCAATTAGGAATGATGCGAATCTGTTTTTCCACCACTGAAAACTCTACATAAAATATGACCTCCCTTTTTTCATAAGGAAACCAAAAATCTGAAGGAGTAGGAAGAAATGGAAATGGAAAATACTCAGCTATTTCAGAGGAAGCACAAACAATGAAGGAACAGAGTTTCAGTAGAACAAATATAGAGGTCAAAAACTTTCAAAGACTCGTAGAATGCCAGGTTGGAAAGGACCTCATGGATCACCTGGTCCAACATTTTAGGTGATACACTGTTTAAATGAGATGGCCCAGAACCCTGTCAAGCTGAGTCTTTGAAGTGTCCGGTATGGAGGAATCTACCACTTCCCATTAGAATCTCCCACGGACAAGTTATACCCATTACCCCTTGTCTTTTCCATGTGACTCCTCATAAAAAGGGAGTTTCATAAGAATAAAAAGTATCTTTCCAAGACTGATTCTAGCATCAATAACATAAATTGCATTGTATTTAAAATCTGACAGTAAAATCACATTCTAAAGATAAAACTGCCCTTTATGATGATACTTCATAAACAGGAGAACTGTGAATGAGTTATGTTTTTCACACTTCTTAAGTGAAACAAAAACATTATGACAGCTAAATAACAATATTTAATACATGATGGCCAAGCTGCTAGAACAGAAAATCTTCTGATAATATAATGCACAGTTTTCTGCAATAAACAATAAATAAGACTACTCCAAAAATTATTTAAACATATTAACGACTGCATAAAATTCTAGACACTGCTTGTAAAATGTTTTAAACAAACATTATTGCATTTTTAAACCCAATGGACAGTAGATGTCTGATAACATGACAGGGATATTACAGTCTTTGGGAGTCAAGAAATTAACAAGCTTCAAGCTGTCAAGAAAGAGAAGTGAAGACACAAGATTACTTTAGCCCATAAAGGGTAAATTTCAAGTTCCTATTTTTTGCTTGTTATAAAAATAGAATTATTTACCTCTCATTTCCAGCTTCTGTGAGGAAAATGAAGGTTTTGTCTTATGCTTGCCAAGGCAGAATCTCCACATTTTCTACTTTTGTATATGAGTACATTTTCGCAGCATACAATCAGGGGAAACAATTTGAGACTGAGCATCTGTCTGCTTCTTTGCTGTGAATCTGGGACACTTCTTTTTGAATGTGCATAAAATGGTCAAAAGCACAGTTGGCTTCCTTCCACACTGGTTAAACATTATCATTTGGGAAACCATGTAGCTGGGCAACATAAAGCTGTGTCCAAGTTAATGTGTTCTTACTCTCAATGCCACTCATATTATTTCAATTACAGAATCCTCCCAATCAAGATGTGTGATGAATATACAGAGGTCCCTGTCCCATCCCTGCCCTAGTACCCTATTTAGCCTATGGAGAGAATCTGTAATACGGGCTGCTCACAGGACTTCCCTAGAATTTAGGCCTAGGCTATGCCAACTTTGTGCTATGTCAAAGCTACAGCACCCAATTTGGACTTGTACCTGCAACTAAGCTTGTTTAAAAGTATACTTTTCTGCTAAGATGAAGCAGTCAATCCAACCTGGTGATTCTATGATTCTATGATATCAGCATTAAAACTCCTCGCAAACAGGTTACAAAGGAGATCAAGCAATTCTGTCAGCTGAGGAAAAGGGGCCCAATCTCATAGAACAGGTGTTACCATGTATTACATAACTGGAAAAGCTCTTAACTTTTGGAGAAATAAAATGCTCTGGGGAAGAAGAGATACTTGCAGTACATGTCATTAGGCAGGTCATGTCATAGAATCACACACTCATAAAATCATAGAATCATAGAATAGTTTGGGTTGGAAGGGACCTTAAAGGTCATCTAGTTCCAACCCTCAAATGTCACTAGCTTCTTGAAGGCTAGCTAGCCTAAAGTACAGTCTACTTCATGCTAACTTTAACATTAAAATGTTTAAGTAGTCCTATGACAAAGAGTTAGATCATGGCTCTGTTAAGGTTATTCCCAGGAGTATAAATATCCCTTTAATTATTCTTTAAAATATTTATAAAGTAATGTGCTGAACATTCACAGATGGAAGAACAGCCAAAACTTCTATGTGTCCAGAATGAGTAGGTATTTAGCACACTATTTTTCAGTAACCTTATGGGGAAACAAGACTTGTAAGGTACTTCAGCCTTGCCAGGTACAGTGTGATGGCACCTTCTAGAGACATGGGGCCATGAAGGAAAGATAATTAACATTTCCACAGGGCCTTCTACTTGTTAAAGCTATTTGTGAAACAGTTTATTTTGACTGCATGATAAAGATATCTTGTCCTGAGACATTCAAAAACTTCTTGAAATAAACAAAGAATTCATGGCACTGTTAGCATAAATGCTTTTACTGTTTCAATCAACTGTGGCTTTCTTTCAGAAAATGAAAAAGAGTCACCTTAGAACATAAATTATTTGTACTTGATATAGTTAGAAATGTTATAAGAAATTATCTTGTGATTTTTGAAGTCTCGGTAGTCAAGTTTAGACAACCTAAAAATTTTATATTACTTTCTGCCAAAGCCTTTTGGGACCACAAATTTACTATCGTTTTTTGGGACTCAGTCTAGAAATCTTTTACAGGAGATATATGTTCATGTTTTTCCTGTATACCCACCGAATTTTGTTGTCTTTCACACCAGATCTTACTCTGATACACTTGTAGGGCTAAAGCAGACCTTTGAGCTTTAGACAGATTAGCCATAAAAACAAGACCATTATCTCAGCTTAAAATAGGGTTCAGATTAGGTTCTCTATAGAAAATCATTGTCTCTGACAGCTTTTCTTGTGCCAATTATACCAAAATGTTGTACTCAACATGTCACATAAATGCTGTTAATACAGGATAATTTTAATCTTGCACATTACATTTAGTCCTCTTCAGTTATTTCAGGGAAATCCATAGTGATTATGAATTTTCAGATATTTAGTACAATCCAGAATGTATTCCTAATCACAGCTACCATTGGGGAACTCCTATATAATTCCAATAAAACACAATTTAAATCAAGAGAGTAAGAGCAGCATAGACATGGAGGAGGTGATTCAGGCCCTTCTTCAGTAAACTCAGTTGTAAGTGGCTCTCAAAAGGTTATCAATGTCTTAAATTCTTTGCCTACTGAAGAAAGAAAATCTTTTTTTTATCCTTAACAAATTAGAGATAAAATGGCATTTAGGTATCATGCAAAATATGACTTCATCAAAGCCTCATATGAACAGTTTTATGCTGAATTTTTAGGATCCCACTGGAATGTATTGAGCCCAATCTTGCTAACCCCTCTAACTACAAAATGCTTGAATTGCTAGTTACAAAATAAACAGTGATATAGTAAAAGCAATCACTGGAGAAAACATTGACTATTAAGTAAAAATAATTCTGAAAGCATGTGAAAATAAGTCCACTGAAGAGAATAAATTAACTTATTCTGTCATGATACTGTTTTGAAAGCACAGGGCCATCACACTGTATCTATCATACACTAGTCTTCAATCTGATGCAGAACCTAGCCCAGAAATTACATCACTATACTTTTCAGAGATATCAACATAAGCGATATTGTTCTAGAGAAAGAAAACACTTAACTTTATACTGTTGAGCCCTTGTAGAAAAGAAGTGCAAACAGCTCATTTCTCTGTCTTTTTTATAGTCCAATACTGTCTTTTTAAAAGAATTTTATACAGGCTAGGGGCAAAGGCATTTACACAGTTGTTTCAATTTTACTTTGCTAGATAATGTTACAACACTCAGCACAACACAGAAGATAATGAATTTCTAGTGTTCACCAGTATCTCATAAGCTTAAAACCAGCTTTTGCTTCTCTAGCTATCTTAACTTCCCACTACAAGCAAAGAAAATTACTTGAAGACAGATAGTCAATAAGCATTAAAAAATGTTTAGAATATAAACATATCACAAGTTTATATTCAAGCCACAAGTCTTTTCAAGCCTCTAAGAATGTTTATCCTTGGCTATGGTAAGTGGCTATCAGAGGAAAAGCAAAATAATTTGTTGTTCTTCAGAACTGATGAACTTTATGTGGGAAAATATTATTAATCTATTAGAGTGTATTTACTTTTATATTTTGCATGTAAGCTCCTTATGGTTATTAGAAACAAAATGGTGAGAAAGACTTACTTGAAAACACAGCCTAATTTCCTTTTCCCCTTCAACACCTGAAAATATATCTTCTGCTCCTTCAGTTTTGCTGAAGGCTTTTGTCTGTTCTTAGGTTCCTGTCATTTGTGATGAACCTGAGAATTGTGCTGTAATCCTTACAGACAGTAACTGTGCCCATGTGAAGACCAGTCAAAATCACTGAGGAGAGTATGGGGGGATGTCTATGTAGTTGTACAGCTCTTTTCTTAGAGGTTTGATAGGAAAGAAATCAAAACATGCTCAAGTATCTTCATCTTCTCACAAATAGTTCAAGTTATTATTCTGTGACTAATGGATGAATCAGTACTTGTTTTCCAACTAACATCTTCACTTTTCTGTAAAGGAGGATAGTTAAATATTAAAAGGTACAGTCATTTAGCACAGAGGTTCAGTCCCCTTCCTTACCACAACATTTGTGATCTTGAACAAACTACCAACGGTCAAGTTTTCAAAAGCATCCTATCAGAATATTTAAGACCTAGATGTAATAGTGCTTCTATTTTCCCTTTCCTTTTAATATCAGGATACTTAGGAGCTTAGCTGCTAAAAGATGGTCTTTGACTAGTCTAGTGCAGGGATTTTCCATGTAACAACCTAATCCTATGCAAGCTACCACTCTGTCCAAGTGACAAAGGTAAATGCACTCCTGCAGCTCAGCATTGCCATTCATAGTTCAGCATCTTTATTTCAGCTGCAGGTGAATGTTGACTCGAGCCAGTTAGACCACCATGGTTCAACGACTGCACCTCACAGCTCTTGTACAAATTCTGCCATGTCTGCAACAATACTAACAGAGAGAATTATGGTGTCATTAATGTCATAGAATTATAGAATCTTTAAGGTTGGAAAAAATACCTCTAAGATCATCCAATCCAATCATCAGCCCAACACCACCATGCCTACTAAACCATGTCCCCGAGTTCCAAGTGAAATATGTCAAATGAAAATATCTGTATGCATCAGAGCACAGATATCTTATGGACTGTCTGACTAAAAAAATTTATCTGACCATAAGACCAAGCCTCTATGTTAACAAAAGTATTGAAGAAAACATGCCAAAGGGCTGCTAAAGAATGGATGCCTACAAAATGTAAATACGGCTGACAACTTTAACTTGTTGTTGTTTGTTGCGTCAGATATACAGGAAGTCGATCTGTTGATGGATTCATGCCACTTGATAGAGACATGAAAATAGACAGAAGACTAAACAGAAGGCAGAAAAAAAAGTATCACCCATATCCTTAGGAGAAAAAATGGCAGATGAGAAGCTCGACATGAGACAGCAACGTGAGCTTGAAAAAAAGCTTGAAAGCTGACTGTGTCCTGGGCTTCATCAAAAGAAGTGTGACCAACAGGTCAAGGAAGGTGATTCTCCCCCTTTACTCTGCTCTCATGAGACCCCACCTGGAGTGTAGCCTTCAGTTCTGGAGTCCTCACCACAGGAAGGGAATAGATCTATTAGAATGACTGCAAAGGATGGCCATGAGTTCCCTTCCAACCAAAACCACTCTGTGATTATATGATTCTATGATTCTACGATTCTATGAGATAGCAGCGCAACCTTTAATTAAAAGATTTCTCTAAGCTTGGTTTTGGGCTCACTCATTAGTGTAATGTGTTATATGTTGTATAATCTTGGCCACATAAAGAGATCAAAAAGTAAAAATCTGTGTTGTATGTATTCCTGATATGAGCTCTGCAACCGATGGCTAAGAGGTGAAAGGCTTCAAATAACATCAGTTGGAAAAAAGACTCTAGGGTAAGTATAATGTTGATTTACTAGCAGTACAACATCTCAGCAGTGTGGTACTTCCCTCATGAGTTCACAGGGATATATATGATCTGAGCATTTTCCTTGGTAGCTAATTTTATGTTTGAAGATACCATTAAGTGGGAAATGACAAATTAAGGAATTTTTGCACTTTCATAAACAGGGTGGTGGAAGCCTGTAACAAGAGTGAACAAGAGAACAACCATGCTGGCCACTGTTTTTGTGAAGTCTGTGGAAGCAGGTCTTGGGGAAACAGGGCACCCAGCATTTATAGTGTATAATCACTCCAGCACAATCACACTGGTAATGTGCTTTGACTAACTCTGCAAGTACTGGCAGAAATAGACAGGAAGAAGCGAAAATGGTGAAAAGAAGGTAAGCTTGCTCCTGTACAGTGCCTAAACTCTAGCACACCACTAGCATCTGCAAAGTCCCTCTGATGAGGCTTCATGTTGTTCAGCCAGAACCAAGCTCCGTTCACTGCTTATTGTGTATCAGGTGGATCTGTCAATTTTGTACAGACAGGGTTATATAAATTCTGCTGAGTGTGTGTACAGCATTTGCAGACTTATCTAGGCCTCAGCTATGTTACTACTACTGTGTTTTAGGAACAGAGTTTTTTGGAGGAAAGGGTATCAGTGGGGGCTTAAATAAAATGCTAGCAAAGATAAAATATTATCAAGTTTAGAATAGTGTCATTTAGAAATATCTCTTCTATGCAAGTGTAATTAGGCATTACTGGTAAATTTAAAAAGAATAATAATGATACATAGCAGAAGATGACCTGGTAACTCCTTCACTAGGTATTGAGAGAAGCATGTTAATGAGCCAGTGGATGTCAGTGTTTCAGAACAAGAGAGAATTTAGAAAAATCTCCTGGTAAGCCAGAAAGCTTTTAATAGTGCAAGGCTGAAGAAACAGAATTACAGGCAGCTACTCTTCCTTTCCTCTAGTGCTGAAAACCCAAAAGCGTTCAGGAGGTCTCCCCTGCTGCCTGTATCTGATCTTCCTTTCTGCTGCCATTGCCCCCAGTATTAACCATGTGCTGATTATTATATCACAGAAAATAGCTTTCAGGAAGTGCATGGTATTTTATGAGAGCTTTTAAAGACAGGTGTGCTCACTGACAATGCATGTTTTCATGCCTCTTTAACATAACTGAGGTCTGGCTTAAATTCTTTACAACAAACCTCAGTTTCTGCACATACTTCCCAAAATAAAGAGCTAACTTGTGTAGTGTTACTTTGACTTGCACTAGGAAAGTTCGTAGATATTTTTTTTGCCTGGAGTACAACCTCAGTGAAAGAATAGAGACTAAATCTGTATAATGGTTATGTAAGACAAATGATAAGCAAAATTAATATTTTGTGACAGTAGCTGCATCTGCAAGAAGAACTTGTGAGGTTCTTGCTCCACTTCTACTTTAAAAGCTATACCTACATGCTGGATATTTGGTATCATGAACTTATTTTAACTTGAAACAAAATACAAGACTAACAGAGAGAAGTCTTGAAGCTAATATACCTAGATTTGTGTGACAACAATGAGCAAACTTGTATCTCATTATCCACCTAGCCATGAAATAGAAGAGATTCAGCAAACATATTCACCACAGATTTCACAAATTCTGTAAGATTTTGCTTTGGAGTATGTTTTGATTGTCATCTAATTAATACTTAGTTTATAGTTAATATAGACGGAAATTTTAGTAACTGCATGTAAAGGATGCTTCTATGCCAACTTCTTGATCAGTATTTCCACATTTTCACTGGTAATAAATGACTGCATTAGAAGAACTATTAAGTAACTATCAACAATTAGAATTATCTCTGCAAATAGCAACTAGAGTTGCCTGGATTGACTTCTAAAACCTACTTATGAAGCACAGAAGGTAACACACCTACTAGCAAGAAATTATTTTCAATAGAAGGTCTTTTGAATAGTGCAATTAGCCCATTAACATTCATGTTTAGAACCGAAATACAAGATGTGATTGACATGGAACTCAAGAATTATAAAATTCAGAAAGTCTTTTGTTACAAAAATAGCAACAGGGAGACAGATCCTGGAATTGGCTCTGAAGGCAGCAGAAAAGAAAAGGCTTTTAATGGTGAAATCATTATCAACTTATACGTGATACAGTTAAGGGGTTTGTTGTTGCTGTTGTTTTCTTCTTCCTTTTTAATATTATCTTTTAGAGTACTACACATAATCACCAATGTAGCTTCTTACTACCCATTCACAAACAGAGAATTTAGGGACAACAGTAGCATTTTCAGAAGTATATTTCTAAAGCTTAAAGCATTTCATAAGCTTAAGTTCCTACTTATGACCATACAGAAGACATGTGATGCACTTGACACAGAATCAATAGATAAAGATTGGTGTCACCTAACACTGCAGGGACAGGCAGAATCTCTGGGGAATTCTGGGCAGAATGATGATGACACTAAGTTATGTCTATCATTAAAGTGGTTTTTTTTAACTGAATTTTATGATTAGCATTATATATAATCTTATTTACAGGGTAGCATAGAATTTTCATAAGCAGAGTCAGTGCAGCACAGGTTTGTAACTAGCATGGCACAGAATTTATAGTACGGCTTAGCTTATGGTTCCTAATCACCTGGGCCCTCCGTTGATTGGATCAACTGTTAATACTTTGCTTGTTATATCGATACAACAATCATAGTCTGCAATCAGAAAAATGACAATGAGGCACTTATACAGTCCTTGAAGGAAGCAGATGACAGCGGAGGCTTCTACAACCACTGAGGGATCATGGGTTTCAACACTCAGCAGCAGTTCTGATCCAGCTCCCACGCAGGAGTTGCAAGTGCTAAATTTTATGTACAGTGCTGTGTGTGCTGTTGTGCTTCTCTGTTCTGTGACGAGGTCATCATCACCACACGTTTGGACAGGTAGCTGGGACATTCAAGGCTGGTAAGGAAGGAAGAAGTCAATCCATCACCCAGGAACCTTGAGGCTGACAGGAAGGATAGAAGAAATCTGCCTAGTGAGCCATATAATCAGGGACTGCTGAAGAGGGGAAAGGGACATATACATGACCATCTCAGTTGCAGAAAATAGCCTTTTCCCTTATTAAATTATGTTGGTAATGCTAACCATATTGCTAGAGATTAGGAATAGTGATAGTTGGATGTCCAAGTGTTATAATCAATGGAAAAAAACACTGTGTCTTGAAACAAAATTAAGACATCGTCTCCCAAGGAAAATCCCTCACAGCCAGTTTAGAGTCACGCATATCACTCTCACAGTGGCACAATGAATTTTGAACAAAAGTACCACCCAGGCTGTCACTCACTACCCACCAGTGAGATAGGAGAGAGAATTGTAAGAGTAACAGTGAGAAAATTCATGGGCTGAGATAAAGACAGTACAATAGCTAAAACAAAAGCCATGGCTGCAGGTAAAGCAAAACAAAGAGTATATTCAGTACTTCCCATAGGCAGGCAGGTGTTCAGCCATCTCCAAGAAAGCAGGGCTCCATCATGCATAATGTTTTCTTGGGAAGACAAAAAATCCCTCCCTTCCTTCTTCTTCCTCCAACTTCATATTGCTGAGCATGGTGTTTTATTACGTGGAATATCCCTTTGGTCAGTTGGGATCAGCTGTCCCACCTATGTCGCCTCCCATCTTCTTGTGCACCCCCAGCCCACTCATTGGCAGGGTGGTGTGAGAAGCAGAGAAGACCTTGACTCTGTCTAAGCACTGCTCAGCAATAATAATAACATCCCTGTACTATCAAAATTACTTCCTGTATAAATAAAAAATGAAGCTGCATACTAGCTACTGTAAAGAAAACTAATTTTATCCCAGCCCAAACCTGCACAGTAGATGATAACTCGTGTTTCAGGCTGTCCCAATTTTGTCTTATTCTCTGGCTGCAGGGAAATGTCTTTCAGATCTTCTGTTGCCACCAGCAGCCAGCCTAGTACACCCCACTTTCAGGTGTCCTAAAAACCTTCAGAAACCAATCTAGTAGAGGCTGGACTTGGAAGAATTTTATTAGTCCGCACCTGAATTATGGATTTTTCACTACAGTGCTCAGTATAAAAAAGACTGAACTAGTTTAATAAAAGAGAGATTTAGAAAATAAAACAGTGCATGAACTGAAAAACAGATTTATGTTAATGGGTCAAAATTACTAATAGACATAAAATGAATTACATCTACAGAAAAATAGCAAAATGCAGTATTAAAATTATCAATAATAATAATAACAAGGATCCTTATGGGTTGCTCCAGTGCTTGGGCTATTTTGAGGTTAGATAATTGGCCTAGTTAAAATTCAATTAAAATAGAAGAGGAGAAGCAGCACTGCCTTCTTCTGTCCTGCTAGCATAATTTCTAATTAAATATGGCCAAGACTGATGTGGCTTATGTAAAATTTGTAGCTATCTGTATGTATTAGACATGCAAGCAAAAATAGCAGATTGGGCCCTTCTCGGGGGACCTAAATTGGGGAGCATCTAGCTTGGGGGTGATAAGCAACAAAAGATGGGAACCCAGATGCTCAGCCTTTCAAAGACAGCAGATGGCCTTTTATGAAAGAACAACTTTATGTACTTAGAGACCATTTTTGGTAAGAGTGCAGTCACTATACAGGTTAGGGAATTATGTGGAGTTTTCTCTTGGGCTTTAAAAATCTAACTGATTTTATATGCAAGCATTTGTTATTATATGACTGTGTTAGCTTTCAAAAAAAACATTTCTTTCTGCTGTGTTAAGCAAAAATAATTTTTGAGAACAGGTTATATTTTTGGAGTAGTTTTCCCACTTCATAGGTTATGTATGAAGCCTATTGGATGGACAGTTCTTTACTCTTATTTTTAAACATTGCTCACTTACATGCTTGGGTAACGTAAACAGTTTGAAAGAATATAAATTCTATGTGAGTGCCGGTTTGGCTATATAGATCTCTCTGGCACTTTTCATCTACCAGGAATTCTCTTACTCAGGATTCTTGAAGTGTAACATAAGACAAAGCATAGAAGAAAAAAGAAACTGTAGGAGGATCCCTCTTCTTTGCTTCACAGTGATCACCCCACTTCTTTTTCCTTTTTAAGTAAATTCCTTTTATCAACATGAATGAATCCACTCAAGCATGGAAGAAATATATTTTTATTGTATTCATTATGGATATACAAGATTACTGGCATGGTATGACCTTTGAGAGACATGCAACTAATACAAAAAACATGACTACTTAAGCTGAAAAGACATTTGCAGATGCTGAACCCTAATCATTTTCAGAATTGTAACACTTAATCCATAGAAGAAGATCTGAAACCCTTCTGGGCACAGGCAAGACTGGAACTTCTATGTCATAAAATTCAAATTTTATTTAGCATAAACACAGCCTTATTTTTTAGAGAAGTCCCTGCATATGCCCAGATGCACTGTCAAGAAGAGAAGTCCAGTTGCCACTTCCACTTGCCACTGCTTTAGCAGCATTGACATTGACTAAAATATAAAACTGGGGAAAGAGATTTAGTCTCAGCTCTCATGGTACAAGTTCCTTGTAGCAACTCAACTAATATACATAATAAGTTAAAAGAAGTCTGTGACACATGCGATTACAGCAGATAAGATGAGGGACTTCAGCAGAGCACCAGAGTGCCCCAGGATATTGAGTATAAAGAAGCCTGTCTATTAAATGGTTCATGCTTTGCTGTGAAGAAGTATAATTGTCCAGACATTTTAATTTGGCTGTCTTATGTTAAAACCTTGACTTTCTTTGGAGGAGCATGTGGTTTTCTTTAAGGCAGTAAGTGGTGAGACTGTGTGCTGAAGCAATGCTATGGAATATATTTCCAGCTGATAGAGACCCCCACCTGAGGAGATGCAATACTGGACCTTATGGTCACCAATACAAGTGAACTCATCAGTGATATTAGGATTGGAGGCAGTCTGGGCTGCAGTGATCATGCACTGGTGGAGTTCAGGGTCCAGAGAGATATGGGACAGGTGAGGGGTATAGTCAGGACACTAAATTTCAGGAAAGCAGACTTCCAGCTCTCTAAGGAATTACTCAGTAGGATCCCCACATGGTCCTCTGAGACAAGGGAGCAGAACAGAGCTAGCAAATATTTAAGGTTGCTTTACATAAAGCGCAAGAGTGTTCAGTCCCCATATGTAGCAAATCAGGCAGAGAAGGGGAGAAACTGTCATGGATGAGTCAACACCTGCTGGTTAAACTAAAGAAGAAAAGGGAACTTCACAGGCAGAGCAAACAGTTACAGGTAGCCTGGAACGTGTATAGGGATGCTGCCCGGTTGTGTAGGGATGAAGTAAGGAAGGCCACGGCACAGTTGGAGCTGAACTTGGCCAAGGAATTAAAGACTAACAAGAAGGGCTTCTACAGGTACATCGATCAAAAGAGGAAGCTCAAAGAGAATGGACCCCCACTGATGGTTAGAAATGGTGAACTTGCATGAACAGACAAGGAGAAGGCTGAGGTACTCAATAACAATTTTGCCTCAGTCTTCATTGATAACTTCTCTCCACACCCCTCCTGGGTTATGGGAGTGCAAGATGATGACCGGGGGGGAGACCCCCTCCCACTGTAGAGGAGGATGAGGTTTGTGACCACCTGAGGAACCTGAACATTTATAAGTCTATGGGACCTGATGAGATGCATCTGAGTCCTGAGGGAATAGGCTGATGTTGTTGCCAAGCCACTCTCTGTGATATTTGAAAAGTCATGACGACAGGGAGAAGTCCCTGGTGACTGGAAGAAGGGTAATGTTTTGCCCATTTTTAAAAAGCACAGAGAAGCTGACCGGGAGAACTACCAACCTGTCAGCCTCACCTCTGTGCCTGGGAAGATCATGGAACACATCCTCCTAGAAGCTGTGCTAAAGCACATGTAGGACATGGAGGTGATTAATGGCAGCCAGCACGGCTTCACCAGGGGCAAATCCTGTGTGACCAACTTAGTGGCTTTCTATGATGGGATAATCGTAGCAGTCAACAAGGGTAAACCAATGGATGTGATCTATCTAGACTTCTGTAAAGCCTTTGACATTGTCCCCCACAACATCCTTCTCCCTAAATTGGAGAGAGATGGATTTGATGGGTGGATGGTGCAGTGGATAAGAAACTGGTTGGATGGTCATCTTCAAAGAGTAGTGGTCAATGGCTCAAAGTCCAGATGGAGATCCGTGACAAGTGGTGTCCCTCAGGGCTCCATACTGGGACTGGTGCTGTTTAATATCTTTATCAATGATATTGACAGTGAGTTTGAGTGCACCCTCAACAAGTTTGCAGATGACACCAAGCTTAGTGGTGTAGCTGACACACCAGAAGGACAGGATGTCATCCAGAGGGACCTGGACAGGCTGAAGGCATGGGCCAGAGAGAACCTCATGAGGTTCAACAAGGCCAAGTGCAAGGTCCTACACTTCGGTCGGGGCAATCCCTGATTTCAATGCAGGATGGGGGATGATGTTATTGAGAGCTGCCCTGCAGAGAAGGACTTGGTGGTGGTGGTCGATGAGAAGCTCAGCACGAGCTGGCAATGTGCACTCGCAATCCAGAAGGCCAACCGTATCCTGGGCTGCATCAAAAGAAGTGTGGACAGAATTTAAAGAAAATTTTAAAAGAATTATCACAGCAGTGTTTCCCACTGCAGAGGTACTCATAGTCTCAGCACACATTATTTGTGATTTCACTTAAGAAAAATGCCTGCATTTACTTCTCTATGGGTTCATAGGATAGCTGTATTTACTGTAGCAAAACTGTAGTTAGATTAGTTAGATTTAGTCATAACATAAAGAAAATATTCCTAGGAGAGGCTGCAACATAATCCATTCCTCAGAGGATTTAGAGTAATCCTATTTGTAACAGAAGTCTAAAACTGATGTAGATGAACATGAAAAGAACCTTAAGGTCAAAGGCTCTGCCACTACCAAAGTGTATATTTCAATATTCCCAGGGCAGGGTGGAATGACAAGGTGCTTGAGGTGTATTTGATGAGTGTGCACAAAGGCAAGCTGATAATTTTTACTTCCACAAAATGGTCAGAGGTTAATTTAGGGCTCTCCCACAGGACATGAGTTTAGTATTTTTATGTCCTACTGATTTAATAAACTTCTGAAAAAAATATTAAGTCTGGATATAAAATCTATGTGAGATTGGGGCTTGTATTATCATGTTTAGAGCTGATCCTAAGAAGAGATTAGAATAGCATATGAAATGCATCCTGCAGAATTTTGGGACAGTCCATTTCAATCCCAGAAAAAATGTACTAGAATTAAACAAATATCTTAGACATTTCCATAATGCCTAGTTCACTTCTATTCAGAGAAATATATAAATTATTTGAAGTGTTCCTGCAATGCTTATGTCACACCTATTACATGACAGAGACAACAATGACCAGATTTCCATTAGATCAGGAGAACTATGTCTTAATTAAATGCTAATTATTATTTCCTGAATTTAAAATATTTGTATTATAAAATTGCATGCAACTTCTCTCTGACATTTTCCCATTAATCTAAGTGGGATCTGCAAGTGATATTCCCTTGAGATTCCCTTGAGCATATATGGACTTGAAGCTGTCTGAAGTAAATCTGTAGAGGGGCAAAAACTCTTAGAGCATCTGTTAACCAAATCAGAGGACTGGAATTTCAGGGTATAGGAAGAAAACACAGAAAGTCTCTGTCATTCTGAAAAAAAGCAGTGAATGGCTCCAAAAAGTGCAGAACTGTTACCTGGAGACAGCAAAATGTACTAGGTAGGTAGAATTATATTGGTCTTTTTTATATAAACTCACTAAGAGATTCACAGTAAGGGGGAGAGAGGTGGAAAATAGTGGAGGAAAATGTGCATTTCTTTGAGTAGTATAATTAAATCTGTAGAAATGTAAATCCAATTCAGAGTAGTGAACCAGCTAGCAAGCTGAAGCTGGTGGGAGTTGGGGAAGTGTTTTGTTCGGATTGTTTTCCAGCTGTTGTGTGCTGGCTGAGCAACAGTGAACACCTGGAAGGGACTTCAGCACTTCTGTTCTTATGTTTTCGATTTAAATTTATCATTTGCTGAACATTTGTTACACTAGTCTACAGCAAATAGGCATTTCAACTAGCTTTCTTATTTCATAATTTGTTTTGCTGCTTATCACTGCGCTTTGATGATAGTCATCCTACTGTGCCCAAAACAGCTTCAAATTATTCAAATTATCTCAGAATCTGCTGTGTCTTTACAAGGTTACAACAGAGTCTCAAGTCACTTTTGCTCTGCAGAAGTGTCTCTTTTCTGTCCTCCTGAGCTTAATTAATTCAGAATGAAAAAACTTACAATTGAAAAAAAAAGCTAAGAACCTAGAGGACTAACAGAACAATCCTCCAGAAACAGGGAAAACAAGAAGTTTGAAGGATCTATGAAGGTTAATGGTATGCTGCAAGAGTACAGCTACAGATTGTGGTAATATATATTTAGTTTTTCCTTAAGAAAAAGAAAGGTGAGTCTGTATGAAACCATTCCTGTATTTACTAATTATGTATCTGTGCAACTAAAGCAATATGCATGGTTTAAAAGCATTTAATATACAACTTTTATTCTGAGTAGGCTGGAAGCTTAGCTGTTAATTTCTTACTTTCATGCACTGGATTCTCTGAAATCTTTCAAGATGTTTTCTCAGTGTGATAGACTCTTAACTGTGGCTTCATATGGGCTGAAGGCAAACTATGTATTCACTTAAAAGGCTCTGAGCATAGTTACATTTAAATCTCATTGCACAAGAGTCACACAAGAGTCTCTAACACATGTAAACTGGAAAAGCGCATTTCCCCAATTGGGAATATGAACCAGTATCATATATAGGAATGTATCAAACCATGGAAGACTGAGCAGAAGAACATCACAGAAAAGTTCTCTTACTTGGCAAGCTGAAACTAGTTTATTTAAGTCTGCTGACCTGAGCAACCAGTAGGAAGAGCAAGTAACTACAGAATATAAATTTGTGGCTATCTGTGCACGGATTTTGCCTAAGAACAGTAGTGGTATTTAAGTAAAATAAAGAACCTCAGAGCTAGCACCGTTAGCAAAAATATTTGCTGTCATTGCCAAAATTGCTTAAAGTTTTAAGCTTTTTAAATATAAAGCGGCTTATAGTAACCAAGACTTAAGGTTCTTAAGGGGTTTAAAACAACAGATATGTATGAGGATATGTATGTTGTAAACCTATTAGGTTAAATGTTATTATTGATGTTATTTGTTATTATTCCTATTACAGCAGTTCCTGTCAAAAGTGAGGTGACACTTTGCCAGGCATTGTTTGAATGTATAGGATTATATGACCTTGCCCTGAGACCTTTCGTAATCTAATTTATGTCAAGGCCCAACATATGGATGAAATCACTAAGGAAGGAAGGTGAAAGCAACAATAGTATTGAACTGCCACCATACAATATCAGGATTATCTTTTTTCCTGTAGGCAAGGTCCTGTATTTGTAGGACACTAATTTCTGTGGTTTTATGATGATATTCAATTATCTGTCACTTGCTTGCATTGCATGCACTGGCAATAGCATGCATTTTCTTTATCTTTGTGGAAACTTCTGGTTTTATTTTACCTATGACAACCTTTGAGAACCTGGCACACAAGAAGAAAAAGAGTGGTATCTAATTTCATAAACCTAACATAGTTTTAGGGAAAAGGATTTACCTGAGAAAAGTGGAGTTTTGTTTGTTTGTTTACACAGTAGTAATTCATAAGAAATATTGATTGATATGAAGAGAGTCTGAAAAGAAATGTGCATATGTAAGCATGAGATGGAAAGCAGACCAAAGACTTAATGGACTGATAATAGAGGATACTGTTCCCTCAACACTGTTTTCACTGGCAAAAATAATGTGCAAAGCAGAAAGCCTGCAGTCGCAAGAGCAGATGATTCAGCAGTGCCCTGGCAAGACAGCAGCAAGGCTGCAGAGCATCACGTACACCACTCCTTCCCCTGTCTGCCTGCCAGAAGAACAGACAGGAGACGTGTTTCACACATGTGCCAAAAGAGGAAAACCAGACAGAGGACAGTAATGTGGCTTAAGATTTGTGGCAGGTGAAGTAAGCAAGATCTGAGGCAAAGATCTACCCCAAAATAGCTGACAGCTAGTCTCCTGAAGGAGAAGGATGTGTCTCAAGACTCATTTGTCATTGCCAGTCAAGAGGAGCTTCAAAGATGCAGAGGACTTAACAGATGGTGCATATTGTCTTCTGTATTGTGTACAAGTGATCTTAGTCAGACCACTTGGACACACACACGCTGCTTCTTGTGAGTCTGAGTGAGAGAGTAAGGAAGCATAGAATCCACTTGCTTTAAAGCCTTAAAAAATAAATACATCTTTCCAATCCATAAGATCTTGCATTGAGCTTTACTATGCTATTATTGCTACAAAGTTGTTATCAATACAGTAACTAAAATCAACACAAAAAAACCCAGTCAAGATGCTTTATGTGTGCTTTGGCAGATGAAAAAATTTTAAGAATAATACCAGTAGTAGCCCTCAAAAAAAAGGCTGGTTACCAAGTGGGTTTCAATGGGATCTTCTTCTAGTGAAGACAACTGAAGGAAATTTTAATATTGAGCTTTTCATAACTTTAAGCAGCCTTGGTATTATTGAACATTACTGAATTATTTTCAGTAATATTTTAGGGGAAATCAGAGTATTTTATAACACCTACTGTGACCTGCACAAACATATGAAATTGTATAGCACATGGACTGTGACTAGCGGTTTGTTCAAAAGAGCTTGGAAAATAAAATATGTTGTTTGGTTGTTTCTGAGAAAAAAAAATAGAGAACAGCCAAGTAGTGCTAATGCAGCTGGACGTGTTAAAGCTGCAGAACTGCTGCACTTTCCCTACATCCTGTAGACCTGTAGCCCAGTACATGAAGTATTGCTATATATTTTAAAAGACAATTTTGTGCTAGCATTACACTGCCTCAGGACTGAGGGCTGTCAAGCTTGCTTGGTCTGGTCTTTATTTTAGCTTGTTTGGCTGCATTTTTTTTTTCTAATGATCAGGTGTATATGCCTAGTTTGTTTTACTTTTTCTTATCTTTGTAGAGCACAACTCTATGTTCTCTGTTGAAAGTAGTAATGAGTACTTATCAACACATAATGAAATTTTTATGTCCCTAGCTCAGTGATGTGTGGTAGAGGAATACAGGCTTGTTATGACAGCAGAAACCTTGAAAGTGAGGAGACAAGACGCAGTGTAGAAGAGTATAGACATGAGATGATCAGGGAAAGGACACAAGATGACAGTGAAGGCCCCAGGGTTATAAACAATTTGCTGGTAGTCAGGTAAAAAACTATAAATCTTAGCGTAGTAAAAGGGGCAGATATGCAGAAATATAAGTACACCAGTTTAAACTGCATTGTCACTCCAATATTTTCCACCATTAATAAAGTTCTTTCTTGTATTTTCTTCTCTTGTAATTAGATTTAGAATAATAATAAATTTTCACTATAGTGTTCTAATTACACTAATGGTAATTTCTTGGCTTTACCTGTAAAACGTTTACTTTTTGCTGATGACAAGACTTTGAGCATAACTATATCTTCAGGGGAAAAAAAAAGTTTGCTATTCATGTATTCCCATTTTGCACAACACATGGACTTATATCAGTGAAAACACCATTCCTCTAAAACCTAGGATATAAAAGAATGCTTACTCTGTAGTGACCATTTACCTGTAAATAAAATACCTTAATTTGACTTCTACTCTGGATTGTAGAAATTAATTTCTTGGCTATCTACATATTAAAAAAACCTTAAATACACTGGCCAAGGTTAAGTCAATGATGATTCCTTTAAGTTATCTACTTCATTCAACGCAACACTGGATTTAGATCGACGCAGAAAGATCAGTGTCTGTCTCAATAACTTAGCATTCCCAGTTGAATAATTGTATCAGTGATGGCAAAAGGGCAAAGGGCCTAGGTTACATGAAGTATATTTCAGATCTGTTGGTATGGCTTAGAAAGGGTGGGATTGTGACTGGAGGGCTTCATACTTTCTGATTACAGCATGGTACTTTCGGCTAGTCCTCCACTGGCATCCTTTAAATATAGGGAGTGAAAGAGCATAGCTTAAAGTAAAACCTGTTCAAATACTAGTAATTTTCTTATCTGATGTTGAAATAAGTATTGGTTTAGTCCAACTGCATGCCTAGGTTTTGCCAGTCTGCTGATCCATAGAGTTTTGGAACAAGAGGAAGGTATCTCAATAATTCCTCTGAAATAGTGGTCCACATTTTCTTTCATTAAAAAAAGACTTTTCCCATGTATGTTCTTTGGTATACCCAAGGTGTCCAGATTCTGACCATGCCTGCAGCCACAAATAGTTAAATAAAGCATTTTACTAAAAATTAAATACTTACTTTAATTCAAATAGAAGATAAATTTATTAAAAGTAACTGTTGTCTATTTTAGTGGCATACATTATAGTATTAAAAATACCATAACAGCAGCTTTATTCTAATCTGTCCACAATCAGTGTTTCTGACAGTAAGAGCTGTATGTGTCACTCTACACTCAACCAAAGTCACTAGTCTGGCCTCTGAATAGCAGTTTCCACTAGCAGAATGGTTCTGGCTCTCTATTTTGAGTGCTAACTAGACAGAACCATAGATAAGGGGAAGTAAGTTACAAAGACATAAGTGCAAATATGCTTGTGCATGATATGCTTGGGTATACGCTCCATGGACTTGGGTATACGCTCCATGGACTATAGGTTTGTCTTTGTGGGGTTTTTCCCATGTCTGCAGCAATTGCAGACATTCTCAAACCTTCCAGAGGTCTGTGAAAACTAGAACAAGAATTCTACATCTTCAATGATATCTACAAGTGGTGTATCCTCCACCCCACGCCCCCCACCCCTCCACAACTTCACAGACTTAAGGTTTCTGGTTTGGGATTTTTGGCAAAAAGGAAATTATGTAACATATTATGCTTCAGTTTGCATGTTAAATCTAAGTAGTTTCTTATCTACATGAGATAGCTGTTAGCAGTCACATAGACACCATTACTACCTCTGACAGATCAGATCTCAGACATACATATGGTAATACAAGTTATTTAGATCCTTAAAATATTTTTACTCCATGTAATTTGCTATGACAGTGATCAATTCCTTTCACACCTGTGCATGTTCACCAAGTTACTCGAAAACGTATTTTGAAAACCTTTTTTGAAAACCTTCCTTTCTTAGATATGATATTTATTAAGGAAACCTTACATTTATTAATCATTTATTCAAGTGTAATGTATTAATGTGACAAACAAAAGTGTCAAAAATATCAGCTGCAGTATATGAACATACTAGAGAATTTGGTCCGAAAGTATTGGGTATGAATGAGTACTAACCAGGCTCAATTTCATCCCTTTTAGTTCACACTGAGGAAGTGATTCTGGAAATAAGATAAAATGTAAATGAGGTGATTGAAATCTATCTCAATCAAAAGCAATAAAAACATAAGACAGGCTAAGACAAGTAAAACATAAAATATTTTATATACCATGTAGAAATTTAAATATTGTATAAATAACGTGCGTCCTCGTTTCGTTGCTCATTTCGCACCATCACATAATAATACGCACTACAGAAACAATATAATGTAAAACAAAACTGTAAGAGCACAATGCTGGGTTCTAAGTCTGAGCAACTTTCAATGTAATATTTTTACTACAGAAGAGCTCTCTCTGAGTATTTCTCTATTTTCCAGCTACACACAGAGTGTTTCATTCCAGATATAAGAAAAAATGTCTTGCAGAAATAAATCTATAACATATTTTCCATTCCCACTTTCAAAGACTTTACACCTACTGGTATGCTTGCCACATCTGGAACTCAAAATGCGATATATCCTCAAATCTGTAAACAATACTTTCAGATGGCATTTACTTCAAAAAAAAAAAAAAACCTGCTGCAGGGAATAAGGAAATCCAAAGAGAAGAGAGTGAACTAAGTCAAGGAGTAAAAAATCAAAATGAACAGAAAACCAGATAATGTACCGTGTTCACACAAATTAAAGATTTAACTTCCTTAGTAGGTGATAACAGTGGGTATATGGGAGTAAACTGTACTCTGAAGACTTCCACAGAATTATTTATTTCACAAGGTGGAGTCCACTTGCAGCTTGGTGGTCACTAGATCTGTCCCAGGCTCACAAACGTGGAGCACTGACAGCCTGATTACTTCCTTCCAGCTCGCAGCAGCACTCACTCTATTTCTGCACTCTGTTTACTATTACACCCCAAAACTGGCAGTAAAACATCTGACCCTTCTTGTGGATATCTCTGGTGAATGGTATGGTTAACATGACTTCCTAAGGTCAAATACTTTCTTGGTCGAACAAGAAATGGCAAGGTTGAATAGATCAATGTAGCCAAGAGTGGCTCTGGGACAACAAAGGACTGAAGAGGAGTTTGGGACTATGAGGACTCCAGAAAATCATCTCTCAGACAGCTGAGTAGTGTCAATGCAATTTAAAAAAAACACGTATGAGCCCAGTCCCAAGTTTTTTCTCTCCTTCTATAGCTGCTGTAAGATTACCAGTGAGAACTGGCTGAGAAAGCACAGGCTCAGAAACCAAAAGGAGACCAAGATTTCAGTTCGTCAGGGTAAGAGGACTGCATCTGGAATGCATACATGCAAGAGGAAACAGGCTATGTATCATTCAAAAGAAGGAATAGGGGATCTGCAAGTTCTCCAATTTTCTTTCACAGGAAATTACTGTTGAAACATTTAGATATGGAAAACAAGGTGAGGAAAACCTCTTACATGTACTGAAGTCCTAATCTGAACTGCCAGCCAGCTGTTGGGTGTACTGCCCACAGCGACATTTAGTCCGAGGCTTTGTTGTACCAAGTCTTCCTGAGCCAATTAAACTTGACATTTTGCACAATCTCTAATTAAAATGCAAATGAAGAGATGAGTTATGTAAAAAAACAGATTATGCAGGTTAATTAAGAGGAAAACATACCTAGACCCCGATTTTACTAATAAGTGGATTTTAAACATAACCTGCTGACACAACTGCGTATGGAATTTGGACACAGTAGAGTGCGTTGGTAGAAAGGTCCTTTATCTACAGCAAATGTTGAGAGGCCCCTGAGGGAATACTTCTATAATTGTTCCTCTGCATTTAGAAGTTTGAGATAAGTTAGTGACGAAGTGTGTTTTATTCCTTCCTTTAAAATTCTGCCTCATTCTTCTAACACACACACACACACACACACACAATACTATGCTTCAGACTGGCTGTCTAAAATTTGCCCTAGAATACATTTATAGTAATTGTACTGTTTGTAGCTTTAATGCATCTTTCCCAGCTGTAATTTTCAGTACTAGTTATCAGACTTGAGTTACTGGACACACCAGAGACTGGTCTGACCCTTAGAGCACTTACCTGATCTCTCCTCCACAACAGAACATGAGAAACAGCCAAAAACAAAGCAGGTACAATGGAATGACCTTACTTTCATATATACACCAGTGGGAAAGAAGAGATGGTGTGAAGGTGCGTATGAAACTTTGAAAGGAACGGAACTAAAATGCATGTGAAAGAGCTTTGTTACTTCTTTTCCAAGAAAGCATTTCCCTGTCTTCGAAGTAATCCACTCATAAGCACGGTGTCCCATGTAATTTTTAAATGTACATTTGGAACTACAATTATGTTCCTGCTGTGCTTTTCATAAGCAAATGCAATTAGGTTTTATAAAAGTGAGTTGCAACAAAACCAGCCCTCCAGAATTCATACAAATGTACTTCCACTTTCCATTGTCTTGGTAGAAGAGAAAGACAAGATTCAAAGGGATTAGTCAAGGCAAGGAAAAAGAGTTCAGCCTGAAGGGAACTTTGAGAAAGGAGTTCAGGAAGAAAGATCTGAGAAAATGTTGGAGCACTCAAGCCTGTGCAAATGTTAGCTTTAACTGCAGAAATTCTGTTCGTAGACTGTGTCGGCTGAAGAGTCATTTCAGGTGATATTCTGCATTATATAAAAAGAAGAGATAAGATCGTTGTTAAAATACCTGATTTAGAACTTGATTCCTAGTTTTTACTACAGATTACCCGCATAAACTGGACAACAAATTCCAACACAGATTTTTAAAGCCAGTTGACACATAGATGTAGTAATCCACAGGCAGGTTCTTTTGAAAATGCAAAGGCACCATCTGCATTTTTCAGTTGGTAAATGCTTGAAACTCTGGCTCACTCTTGCACTGAGCTGCATAACCATCTGTAAAATGGGGAATTTTCATTTAGACCTGCCTTCTCAGTATACACGTCTTTAGTATGAGATGGTTGGTTTTTTTTATTGGGGCATCTACTCACTCCAGAGAAAAAAATATATTCACAGAACAAAAATCACAGTTTCCTCACTCCATCATACTAATATCTTTTATAAAAATTTCAGAAACACTACCAAGTAAAGATTCTTTTAATAGAAACAGAAAAAAAAGCAAAACAAACAAACAAACAAAAGACAGAGAGTAATATGAATGTAATACTTGTTATTGGAATTCCTGCTTCAGCCCAAACTCAGAAAATAAGAAGAAAGTGAGTATGGCGTGGGAGGATAGGGCCATAATGATAGCAATTAGTTTTATCTTCTACACTACTTAGACAAGTATTTCAGTTCTTATTGAGTAAATAACTCCTATAGCAAGAGATCAGGGGGAGTTCTTAAAAATGAGAAAATTTATTTTCTAGCTTCCCAGCTGCTTAATTTAGTGAGCAGGATTTAACTCTTTTTCAATGGCTTTTAATACTTTTCTTTTCCCCAATAGAGAAAACCTAGACCATCAAGCTGACATCTTTCCTTGCATTTGAAAATTACACTCTCAACTACCATACACTTTCTAAATCTTCATTTATGTGTTCAAGTTAAAAATTTCAGAAGCAATATCAGGGAATCTCCATGAGCATTAGTTTTCTGGAATAATGAACAACACAAAATAGACAGGAAAACCCATCTGAACAGTGAAGGAAGCAAAAGCCTATATTCCCTGAAAAAAATCTATTGATAAAATTCAGGTGCTGTTGTATCTTGTTTCTGGAATTGTTTTGTGTATTTGTCATCTTATGGTTGTTGTTGATCCATTTTTACCCATGTCTTGTTATTATGGGGGGTGAAAGTGTGGAAAAGAATGTTGAGGTCTACTAGTAACATAATAGACAATATAATAAGATTGGCAAGAGAATAGTTTTTCCCATATCTTTAGAGATGAGAAAAGTACAAGCTCAGAAGGACAATAAATAGGACTGATCTATTAACACAACCTTTTATAGTAGAACCTATAGCATAATGCAATTTGAATGGAGACATATTACCTGTCTATTTCTTATTATGGTCAATGTAGATATTAGGTGAGAAAAGAACTACTTAAGTTAATAAACACATCGGATGCAAAAATAAATGTCTAAAGTGCTCCTCAATTTAGCACATTTATCGTTGTGAGGAGTCATGTTCCAGAATGTCATGTTAGTAGATTTCAGGGTATCCTTTGAGTGATTTTAAACTGGGGTGCCACTTGCATCCATTAGAAAAACTGGATTCAGCTACTGACAAAGCTGCTCCTGTCCTAAGCTCTGTTTGCTGTGGTGTCTTGGAATCCATACCACATTCTGACTAAATCCTAAAGAAAACTCAATAAGGGTCAGAAAATTTGAGTTAGGAAATAACTTGAAATTTTCTATTTTTGCTTAGATCTGTATTTTTTCTTACACTGTGGAAAAACAGTTGGCTTTGGAAATTATTTTGCGAAGTCTGTTCCTGTTTGTTTCAGCTATCACATGTAACTAAATGATAAACTAAGAGCTTCTGGAGGCTTGAAGCATAAGGAGCATAGCAGAGGTTTTAGCTGAACTTCAGCTGGCAGAATTCATCCAAAGCTTGGTTTTATCAAATGTATGAAGTAAGTCCCTGGTCACATGCATAAATTTGAGTAGCGTGCTTAAACTCACAGGTAAGTCACTGGGCAACTCAGTGATACAAGCCACGAAGCCTCGATTTGTAGCAACCAGCTTTCTAAATAGACTGGGATTTTTGAATATCTATGAGTAGCTGCATGATTAGTACAAGAGCAAAAGCATATAAGGAAGTTTTCTAGCAATGTAATAACATCGACTCCCAAGTATAGTACAATTCTTATATTTTTGTGTTGCCAGAGAAGCGGTGGCATGAATTCTGTTGGTGAAAACCCAGCAATTAAGCTGAAAGGCACTACCCCAGCAGGCTTGTGCAGTGTGAGGTGCTCTTCAAACAACAGCACATTCTGTTGGAAAAACATTTCACCTTCTCAGATTTCAAACATTTTCTGTTGCTAGAGGGTATAATTTTGCTATTATATCCAAATATGAATTATGGAAACAGGAATTTGATTTTCTTGCTTGTTTGCTTATTTATTTATTTTAAAGAAAAAATGTGGATATTTTCTCAGGAAAAAGAAAGGACTTCACTAAGTTTCTTCACTAGAGGCTTTCCAATAGATATGGATTTCATTAATTTGAGTAACAAATTATGTCTATTTTGGTGTTGGGGGAATAATCCCCTGCATCGGCATCGCAACTGAGGTTCACACAAACGCTCCAGTAACACTAGGATTTCTTATAGGAGTCCTACTTTCCAGCACCAAATTTCAATTTCCAATTAACTCATCTCTTACCTTCTCAGAAAGTGCACTGCTAGCAAGTATCATCCATTGATGTAGTAGTTCTCTCTGTTTAATGTGCTAGAATTTGACAAACTCAGCAGTGCTGAGAAGACAATGAAACTAAATACAGATTTCTTGCATCTTATTTCCACCAGCGTGAAAAAACCCTCACTACAGTGCAGGAATAACATAAAGACGGCTTTTGAGATTTCACTGCTTATTAGGAGTGAAGTTCAAACAGATTCGGAACTCAGAAACATTCAGCGACTGGAAATGAGATATTTTACTGAAAGCTAGACACTAAATTTCTGGAAAAAACATGAGAGAACGAGATCTGGTGCACAAGTTCTTCTTAAAATGACATTAAATGAATAGTCAATATAATTTGCTTTAAGTAGTCAATCCCTTTACACCAGTGATACCTATATATTAATTTCCAGGTACATATATACACACGTATATCTAAAAGAAAATAAACTTAAAATCTCATATTTGTGAAGATTAATATTTGGCATCTCATGAGAGTTCAATGCATTAAAATTTTACTCCAATCATTACCAATAACGTGTCAGACATTGTAGAATACTATCTTTCCTCTGAAAAAATACCTGTGGCTTTATTATTACTCTAGTTACCACTGAAGAAATATGGCTTCTGTCTACAAAAAATGATAACTGCATTAGTAAATCCATTCAGAGCCAACCCAAGAATTGATATTGTGCTGAGATTACACATAAATGTTCTCATCACTCTTCAGAAGTTTCTCTTGTTGCTAGCATTCTTCCCCAGAATAACCAAATATTAAGTTTTCTTTGTCAAAAACATGAGAAAGAAGATTTAATAGAAGATAGCAAGTTTCAATGTGATTAAATTTGGTACAAGGAAGAAAATGGCTTTCATTCCAATAACAATCCTCTTTGCAGCAGGGGTTGTTAGTTCCGTGGAAATCTTTTGGCCTGATATTTTAACACTAAACGACTAATGTCCTCAGTGTCCACAGATATTCACTGGCTCTTAGCACTTTAATAAAATTGCTAGCTTCAAAGGCCTAGTTTATTTCTTAGCTTCCTGCAGTCTGACACCAGTGATGGTGTACTGCTTGCAGTTAATTCCAAGACCAAATATACAGTGTGCACAGGAATACTATACTAAAAGAAAACCACAAAAGATAAGAAATACAAGAATTAAGGTTACATGTTGAAGATTTTTCTCAGACTTTCCCTATTCCCTGTCACAAGGGTTATTGATGCAGTTAAGGCTCCATCAGTATGTGATGAACTCTGAGCTAATGAATAATGGGTTCCATTTTGCTTTTGTCATAGGACTCTACCTTGCCCAGGGCACAATGGGCTTCTGTGATTAATTGAGTGTGCTCAGTGAAGAAGATTATTTTCTGTAAGTTCCTGGCATATGCAGCTCTTTACATCTTTCTTTCAAGTACTTAAATCTGAGAACCTACAGTTCTTTGCTATAGTTTTGCTTTTCGTGTGGGCAAATACGAAAAACTTTGATATCAAAATATTTTTGTATCGTATCTCCCATAGACAGATAGTAATGTCTACAGCTCTATGAGCTGTAAAGCCTAGAAAGAGCACCTATACCTTTTAAAATATGGAAATAAAGTAAAATAAAAACTAAAAATTGTAGTTGAAAGTAAATGTAGGAAAAACAAACGAACACCTTCAAAACTGGACAGCTCCCATATGTTTGCAGATTGTGAAAAAAAACAGAAACTTCACACATTCACCTGTTTTTATTTTACTAGAAATACAGTTTGTACAAAATGTTATCCTCTTTACTGCTGATTAAATGCATTTATTGAATACAAAGTCACCCACACCTAACTAAGGTAACAAAAATAACCAGGAAGCAAACTAATTTAATGTCAGAAGGTCTCCAACATTTTCTAATTGAATTTGGAAATCTCTTTTGTGTGGAATATTTCTTTTCCACAGAACAATATAGCTGGGGAAGCGCTGCTTAGTCCAAGAAATACAACTGCAGGACCTACTGTATGCGAGTATATCAAGCAACTTGGGAAAATCAGTTGTAACATTCTTAGATGCTGAAAACCAGAAAGAAATCCCATTTAGGATGAACTGTAGGTAAATATTTCAATGTATCTGAGTCAGCTCTGGATTTACAAAGTGATGTGACACAAGGGAGGATGTGAACATGAACGAAAGAACGTGCTCCAAAAACCTTTCTCCACACCTTGCCATTTTTTTTAATTAGCTGTACACTCTTAAAGCCTGGCTTTCCTAATCAAAATGTAAGATTTAATAAAAGCTGCAGCTGAACAGAACAAAATTACAGCATACTCTAATATCACAAACATAATTAACTTTGAATTATGTGAATTAACCATGCCTGACAAATTATCATTCAGCTCTGAAATTAAATTCTTTCATACCATTAGATTTGTTTGTTAAGCTCAAGTAGGCAAAAGTAGTATTTAATAAAGTAATAATGCTGCTTTGCTGAGAGTGCTTTGAGATACGTATGGATTTATCCAAAATAAATCATGGAAGTGCTATTATTAGCTCATTTACAAATACTATATAATTCTGGATCTACATAATAGCATTACAGAAAAGTTTTATGTCACTGCAGATTACTCTATGTTTATTAAAACTTTCTTTTCTGATCATCTCTTTATGTTGATCTGGTAATATCACTATTTAGCTATGCAACACAACACAGCTATCCACTCCTGAAGTGCTTATAATCTGAAATAGTTGGGCAACTTTTATTTCTTCATTTTTTTCTAACAGTATACTGTATCAAATTGTAGTCCTGTAGTGGTTGGCTACATTAGTTTTCACCCTCCTCCTTTAAACTGACAGTTTGACTGATGTTTATCATGCTCCTTCTTCTTTCTCACTAAACTAATATTCATGAGAGAGAAACTTTGCATGTGTTGGAAATTTAGATTTCAGAAGGATAAAATCAGGACAAACAACAAGGTAAGAATTCTAATATATCTTCTGAAGGCTTCTGGTAAGCCTTCTATGTTTACTTCCAAAGCCTAACACCAATTCAATGCACCAAGAAAAGTGTTTCTCTCTTCTACTGAAAGGACGTAAAAGATAGCAAGTATTTCAGCATAAGTTTTTCATATGCATTTAGTAGTAATTTTGTAGAAAAGACAGAGGTAGATGAGCAGATAAATTTACTTGGTGGTGTTACAAATTTAATATCTCTTTAATCTGGAAGAGTTTATGATACCGAACTCCAATAGTAGGTTTCCTGTTCTGACAGACTGGTCATATCCACACAGAAATCTGGCAGCAATGCTTGCAAAACAATTTCTGACAGCTTCATATTTTAAAAGTTCTCCATGTTCTTGGAGTTGTTGCATCCTCCCTGGAGAGTTAAATAACTCTTTCCTCATGCTACTGATCAGTAGTGATGTGCAAGGAGTGCCTTTCCATTCCGTCCTGAAGCATATCACAGATGTAGAAAATACAACCAGTGCTTGTTCTTGACACTTCACTTTAGTGCCAGTTAGTGCCAAAAAGATCCAGGAAAGAGGAGTCTGGAAGCAATATTTGTATCAGAAATCCTTACCACAAATATTGTTAAGATCCTTTTTGGATCTTTTTGGCACTAACTGGCACTAAAGTGTAAGTGTAAGAACAAGCACTGGCTGTATTTTCTACATCTGTGATATGTTCAGGAAGGAATGGAAAGGCACTCCTTGCACATCACTACTGCTCAGTAGCATGGGAAAGAGTTACTTAAACTCTCAGGAGGCTGCAGACCCTACAGATTATCCCAGAAGAAGCTGTCATGAGAACATTCATAATTTATGTCTGTCCAGTTGGCAACATACAGGTAAAGTGACCCCTAATATGGAATTTTGTAGAGAATTGTAAATGTTATAGCTTTGACATAATCTGACCTACTTTCCCAAGCATTATGTAGAAGGGCTATTTTGATGGAGCAATCATACAAAAAAAAAAACAACCGAAAAAAGCCTTTGCTTTTACTTTAAGTCTTTTGACTCAATGATTTTTTCAGGGTGCAGTAGTGAGGAAGAAAGCTGATGTGCAGCTTAACAGAAAAATAATTACAGTTTTACTAAATGTTTTTCCCTTCACCTGACATTGGAAGGCTTTTTTAGACTTTCCTTTTTATTCTTGCCTAGTACATGATTACTTAAGATGATCAACCTCAGGAAGCTGCCTTGATCCAGCAGGAGTCTAGAGGAAGAAACAGGGGGGAGTTTTTGCTAATGACTGTCCAAAACAATTCAACAAGTATACTTTTGAAAAAAGTCAATGAACTAACTAGTCCTTAAGAGATTGGGGCTTTTCCCCTATCATGCTGCTTGAAAACATTATGTAAGTTATTTAAATTACCAATGTATATCCTGAAAAAGTCCCAGAGGCAAAGGAAATAGGTATATTCTATTTCACACTTGTTTATAATCAATCTGGAAATAGTAACAGTGAAGTCTGAGATACGTGGCAGAAGGATGACCTATTGCCACCCATTAGGATTTCCATTTAAAGAATGGAATGGGTTGACTCAAGCAAGAAATATTCAACAATATTCTAAATGATAGAATATATTTTCCATGAAAAACTGGAGTGTAATATCAAATACTTACCTATTTCAGTGGGTTTCAAAGGCAAAATTTTATGTAGGAAAAGAGGTGTATATACGGTTTACTGGCAGGTGGTTGGAAACAGATGATCTTTAAGTTCCCTTCAAACCCAAACTATTCTATGACTCTATGATTCTACTTAGCAGATGATGATACTGTGTTTTTTAAACCAACGCTTGTTCTTTCTTCCTGAGGTTAAGGACTGTTTGTTTTCACATTTAGAAAATAACATATGTAACTCATTGCTACTGTTGCTTCACTTCAAGGAAAACCCACCTACACTAACACTCCCACTCACATCTGAGTTAAAAGAATAATTTAAGCTTTCAGTTGGAGGGGAAGGTAGGGAACTCTAATCTGGAGTAATCATCAGATAACACAGAAGGAGACCAGTATCAATGGATCCCCAAGTGACAGAATTACCAAAGAGGAGAGGAGTTATTCTGGATCTTGTTCTCACCAACAAGGAGGGGCTGGTGGGGAATGTGAAGCTCAAAGGAAGCCTTGGCTGCACTGACAAAAAAATCATGGAGTTCAAGATCTTTAGGGCAGTAAGGAGGGTGTGTAGCAATCTCACTACCCTACACTTGAGGAGAGCAGACTTTGCCTTCTTCAGATATCCGCTTGATAGAGTACCATAGGTTAAGGCATGGCAGGGTAGATAGACCCAGGAAGGCTAGTCAATATTCAAGGATCACATCCTTCAAGCTCAGGAATGAAGCATCCCAACAAAGAGGAAGTCAGGCAAAAACACTAGAAAGACTGCATGGATAAACAAGAAACATGTGGACCAACCAAAATACAAAAGAAGCCTACAGGGGATAGAATGAAGCATGAATAGCCTTGGAGGAATACAGAGTAATTGCCTGAGCAGCCAGGGATCAGATTAAGAAAGCTAAAGACTTGATAGAATTAAATCTGGACAAGGACATCAAGGGCAAAATGCAAAGCTTCTATAGACACATCAATAATAAAAGGAAGACCACAGAGAAAGTGGGTTGTCTATGGGAGGAAATGGGAGAATTGGTTACGCATGATATGGTGAAGGCTGAGGTATTTGATAACTTTTTTGCCTCACTCTTCACTGGAAAGAGATCAAGGTACACCTCCCAAGTCACAGAAGGCAAAGGAAGGGACTTGGAGAATGAAAAACCACCCTCTGTAGGAGTAGATCAGGTATGAGACCATCTAAAGAACCTGAAGGTGCACAAGTCCGTGCACCTGAGGAGATGCATCCATGGGTCCTGAGGGAACTGGCTGATGAAGTTGCTAAGCTACTACCCACCACATTTGAGGCACTACGTCAGCCTGGTAAAGTTCCCACTGACTGGAAAAGGGTAAATATAACCCCCATTTTTAAGAAAAGAGAAAAGGAAGACCTGGGGAAGTCCAGACTGCTCAGTATCACCTCTGTGCCTACCAAGATCATGGAGTAGATCCTCCTGGAAACTCTACTGAGGCACTTGGAAAATAAGGAGGTTATTGATGATGGCGAACATGGTTTCATTAAGGGAAAATTATGCCTGATAAATTTGATGGTCTTCTATGGGAGGGTTACAGTGTTGGTGGAGAATGGAAGAGCAACTGATGTCATCTAGCTGAAATTATGTAAAGCATGCAACACTCCCACATGATTCTTTTGTCTTGAAATTGAAGAGACATGGATTTCACAGGTGGAACACTCAGTGGATAAAGATTTGGCTGAATGGTCATAGTCAAAGAGTTGTGGTCAACATCTCAATGTCATTGTAATGAACAGTGACAAATAGTGTTCCTCAGGGTTCAGTATTGGGACCAGTGTTGTTTAACGTCTCTGTTGCAAGCATGGACGGTGTGATTGAGGGAACCTCCAGCAAGCTTGCTGACAACACTAAGCTATGCGGTGCTGTCGACATGCTGGAGAGAAATGATTACATCCAGAGGGACCTTGACAGGCTTGAGAAGTGGGACTGTGTGAATCTCATGAAGCTCAACAAGGCCAAGTGCCAGGTCCTGCACGTGGGTTGGGCCAATCCCAAGCACAAATACAGGCTGAGTGGAGAATTCATTGAGAGTATCCCTGAAGAGAAGGACTTGGGGGTGCTGGTGGATGAGGAATCACAGAATCACAGAATAACCAGGTTGGAAGAGACCCACCGGATCACCGAGTCCAACCGTTCCTACCAAACACTAAACCATATCCCTCAGCACCTCGTCCACCCGTGCCTTAAACACCTCCAGGGAAGGTGACCCAACCACCTCCCTGGGCAGCCTGTTCCAGTGCCCAATGACCCTTTCTGTAAAGAATTTTTTCCTAACGTCTAGCCTAAACCTCCCCTGGCGGAGCTTGAGGCCATTCCCTCTTGTCCTGTCCCCTGTCACTTGGGAGAAGAGGCCAGCACCCTCCTCTCTACAACGTCCTTTCAGGTAGTTGTAGAGAGCAATGAGGTCACCCCTCAGCCTCCTCTTCTCCAGGCTAAACAACCCCAGCTCTCTCAGCCGCTCCTCATAAGGCCTGTTCTCCAGCCCTTTCACCAGCTTTGTTGCTCTTCTCTGGACTCTCTCCAGAGCCTCAACATCCTTCTTGTGGTGAGGGGCCCAGAACTGAACACAGTATTCGAGGAGCGGTCTCACCAGTGCCGAGTACAGAGGGAGAATAACCTCCCTGGACCTGCTGGTCACGCCGTTTCTGATACAAGCCAAGATGCCATTGGCCTTCTTGGCCACCTGGGCACACTGCTGGCTCATATTCAGTCGGCTGTCAACCAACACCCCCAGGTCCCTCTCCTCCAGGCAGCTTTCTAGACAGACTTCTCCCAGTCTGTAGCACTGCACAGGGTTGTTGTGCCCCAAGTGCAGGACCCGGCATTTGGCCTTGTTAAACCTCATGCCATTGGACTCAGCCCAGTGGTCCAGCCTGTTCAGATCCCTTTGCAGAGCCTCCCGACCCTCCAGCAGATCAACACTTCCACCCAGCTTAGTGTCGTCCGCAAACTTGCTCAGGGTGCACTCGATGCCTTCATCCAGGTCATTGACGAAGACATTGAACAGGGCTGGACCCAGCACTGAGCCCTGGGGAACCCCACTTGTCACTGGCCTCCAGCTGGATTTCACACCATTTCCCACCACTCTCTGGGCCCGGCCATCCAACCAGTTTTCCACCCAGGAGAGTGTGCGCCTGTCCAGCCCAGAGGCTGACAGCTTCTCAAGCAGAACGCTGTGAGAAACTGTGTCAAAGGCTTTGACAAAAGGAGATTGACATGAGAGACCAATGTGTGCTTGCAGCACAGAAAGCCAACTGTTCCTGAGCTGCATTAAAAGAAGCGTGACCAGGAGGTCAAGGGAGGTGATTCTCTCCCTCTACTCCACTCTCATGAGAATTCACCTGGAGTACTGCTTTCAGATCTGAGAGATTCTGAGCACTTCTACAATTTGCTTTACTCTGTGCTCATGGTTATCACCAAAAATGTGCTGGAAGTTTTTTGTCAAAGACAGATAACATTCCAGCTTGAAATCTTAAAGCTATTGCAGGTACAGTCTTGTGCCTCAAGTAAGAAGGTGAGTGTTTTATTGCAGGAATACTCATTAACATTAATGTTGAAGGAGAACACTATCAATGGAGTAATTCAGAGCACAATGTGAAGAAGTGAAGAAGTATTTCCAGACTTCTAAATAAGACATCCCTTACGCAAAACAATAACTAGAGTCAAGTGAGGTGATGATTCTAGAAATTTCTTCTTTAATCTCAAGAGGGACTTGTGAATTTGTCACATTTTAGTGGTAAAATCACCAGCAGTACTTGAGTAGAATATCTATCTCCTTTACCTTCTTTGACATTTTGATGTAGAAGTTTCAAAGGCAGGAAGATTGTGTCTCCTGGCTTTTCAGAATATTAGGTGGTTCCCTAGCAAAAAATGTATTTTTAGTCTTCTGAAACATAGGTCTCAACTGGGGCAATGAGCACAAAAGTCACAGCAGACTTGATTATCACCTCCACTTGGGGGTGGGAGTGTTGGGGGGGATTGAACTAGATTTCTTCCTCGGCTCCTTTCCAACAAAATTTCTTCCAATTCTGTGTCTATGATTCCCACATTTTACAGAGATAGTTATGTCTGCAACAAAATTCCAGACCTAGATTTAAAGGTAGTGTCTTAGATGCCAAATTGGTTACTGCAAACAATTTTTCTTAATATTTTATGAATCCTAAGAGACAATAAGGGAAGTAAATAATAAGAAAAATTCTAAATGACAAACTTCGCTACTACATGTGTAGCTCATCTAAAGCTCAAACACTTAGAATCATAGAATCATAGAACAACCAGGTTGGAAGAGACCCATCGGATCATCGAGTACAACCATTCCTATCAAACACTAAACCATGCCCCTTAGTACCTCGTCCACCCATGCCTTAAACACCTCCAGGGAAGGTGAATCAACCACCTCCCTGGGCAGCCTGTTCCAGTGCCCAATGACCCTTTCTGTGAAAATTTTTTTCCTAATGTCCAGCCTAAATCTCCCTTGGCGGAGCTTGAGGCCATTCCCTCTTGTCCTGTCCCCTGTCACTTGGGAGAAGAAGCCAACACCCTCCTCTCTACAACCTCCTTTCAGGTAGTTATAGAGAACAATGAGGTCTCCCCTCAGCCTCCTCTTCTCCAGGCTAAACAACCCCAGCTCTCTCAGCCGCTCCTCATAAGACCTGTTCTCCAGCCCCTTCACCAGCTTTGTTGCCCTTCTCTGGACTCGCTCCAGAGCCTCAACATCCTTCTTGTGGTGAGGGGCCCAGAACTGAACACAGGATTCGAGGAGTGGTCTCACCAGTGCCGAGTGCAGAGGGAGAATAACCTCCCTGGACCTGCTGGTCACACCGTTTCTGATACAAGCCAAGATGCCATTGGCCTTCTTGGCCACCTGGGCACACTGCTGGCTCATGTTCAGTCACTGTCAACCAACACCCCCAGGTCCCTCTCCTCCAGGCAGCTTTCCAGCCAGACTTCTCCTAGTCTGTAGCACTGCACAGGGTTGTTGTGCCCCAAGTGTAGGACCCGGCATTTGGCCTTGTTAAACCTCATGCCATTGGACTCTGCCCAGTGGTCCAGCCTGTTCAGATCCCTTTGCAGAGCCTCCCAACCCTCCAGCAGATCAACACTTCCACCCAGCTTAGTGTCGTCCGCAAACTTGCTAAGGGTGCACTCGATGCCTTCATCCAGGTCATTGATAAAGACATTGAACAGGGCTGGACCCAGCACTGAGCTCTGGGGAACCCCACTTGTCACTGGCCTCCAGCTGGATTTCACACCATTTCCCACCACTCTCTGGGCCCGGCCATCCAACCTGCCATCCGGCCATCCAACTGGCCATCCAACCAGACTTCCAGAGAGTGGGAGTTTATGTCAACACTACGCATTCAGCCCATGCCCAGTTCTTACACTATTTTCCTAAGTGTCTGTTATCCCTTGTCGGGGGAGAAAATGCCATAGGCCACATGCCATTGCAAGTTTTCTTAGATTTTACAACCTTTTGGGAGTTTCTTCAATAGCATCACTGCTTGTTGAAATTATGTGTTGATGCTGAACTTCCTGCCTCAATTCCAATGTCTTTTTTTTCCCTCAGATTGGAATTTGAGATTTTATAGCTAGGTAATGTTAGATAAATCTTCTCTAAGTTCCATGTATTCTTTTTCTTACCTTAAGAGGAAATTCTGACATCTTCCTGTGGAGCATTCCTTACTGATTCTTTACAGGCATCAGTGATATATGAGATGCCCTCTATTCATTTCACACAAGACTAGTTTATAGTTTCTTTCAGAAATGTCTTCTTTTAAGAAAAAAAAAAAGACATCTGCTTTTTCTATTTTGCATAATACTAATAATTATGTAATTACAGTTCATTATCATGCATATGCACATGATGCTTTGTTCTGTTTTGTAGTCTGGCATATATAAATCTCGCTACTATTTGGAAGTTCATTTAAAAATAAACCATCATTGAACAAAAAGACAGAAATTTGTGACAGGGTCTATTCAGAACAGAATACTCAAAATTTGTCATGACTAAGATTTCGCTACTGTTTAATAGACTATTAGTTCCAATTTGTTACTGCTTTATTAGTGTCAATGCTCTCTGATCTGAGCATTTTTGTGAACTGTTTTGCTCTGAATATAACTAGGAAAATAGTCCAAAAATGCCATTCAGCACTAAGATGTAAGTTGAACTTGTGCATGCTTAGCAAGACATTCATGCCATTAATTACAAGACGCTTTCTCACTCTGGCTGAAAGCCTTCAGATGAACCAGTTTTAGGGAGAAAAAGGAAAATCAGTATCATTTCTGCAACATCGTGTTGATTCTGACTAAATTTTCACTAGAAACTTTCAAATTATTCAGAATTATACTAATAATTCTTTTTGATCCTGAGCTTTTTTTTTTTTGGACTCCATGATCCGGTGGGTCTTTTCCAATGTGGTGATTCTATGATTCTATGATAACTATGTTTCTCTCAGTTCTCAAAACAGAACACCAGTTCTTCTTCCTGTCTTGCCTTCCTACCACTATTTTGTATGACTTACACTCTGCGCAACTTCCCAAATCATTCCCTTTCAAAGATGACTTAGTGGTGGTACCTCAAGCACACACATCATTACTGTTGAACAGCTCATCTATAAACCTAAAGTGGATGATGCATTTAGCACTGATCACTAGCTGCAATCTTTATGATAGTTGCTTTAGTTATGATAGATAAATTGAAACTGAATATCATCCCATGGTGAATGGGATGGAGAATAACTTGGACTGTTTATACCTTACTGAGTTAAGGAAATATCATGCACATGAAGAATGCATGCAAGTTCAGCAGAGCTTCTTTACCTTCAGAAATCAAGATTCACAAGATTCACTTCCGCTCTGCTGCCAATAACTCACAAAATTACCATTGTCTCTTGAGCTAGTACATAGAGTGGAAAGCAACTGAGAACCATTCCTCATTTTACCTTAGCTTAATGCATAGCCCTCCCCTTCTTTGGAGTCTACTTTCTTCTGAGAGTGCAAATTCAAAGGAATTTTTACTTCTTTAAAAAGTCAGGGTGTTACATTCAGTTTTCTGAGTCAAATACTGCCGTTTTCATATTTTAGTTGAGTGATTTTTTTTCTTCATAAAGCCATCCTGATGCCTGATTTTAAGCTCTATAACCATCACTCTGACACCCTAATCACATCCTGACATGCTGTCATCCTGTTCCCTTACTGTTTTTATCCATTGCTCCTTCTCAAAATTTCTGCTGTCCACCCACCCTGTCCCCCAGTCTCCAGGGTTTGGGGTGTTTTTTGGCTGAGTATTTTCTTACTAGTTTATCAGGGGATTCCTGAAATGGGGAATTAAACTCTTGAAAAACTATTGACAGCTTGGTCTTGAATATTAAGTCTTAAACAATAGGAATACTACAGTTAGTGCACGTTACTTCATCTCCCACTTCCCTTATCATCTATTATAGAATTTATAGGGTTGGATTTTTTCCTCAGATGTAGTTATCTCAGATTTGCAATGTAAGTAGATAAATAATCCAGACACATGGCTGGTATAAACCCAAAATATTTCTCACTAATTGTAGTGTTGCTGTTTCCATTAGCACAAAGTAAGACCCACATTACTGATTTTCTGGTTGCTTTATAGACCTGAGAGATTAAATAAAAAAATCTATATAGTCTGAGGCTGCCATTTCAGTGTTCACTCTCCATTTAATATATCAAAGTTTCATAATGAGTTTATTTGCAGATCATTTCAACAGTAAATAAATAGAGGTTTCCCGGAGGGCCTGCTTACACAATATTTCAAATGTGAAACACATTAATTGGTGTAGCAATAATGTACTGTCTCATCTAATAAAGGAAAAAAATCCAGTATAAAACATTTGTCTCATTTTGTAATAATCTGGAGTCTTAGTAGCCCATAACAAATCATGAATATTTATTTTTCCTCCAAAATATCATTTTTATCTGGTGGGAAACTATAAACTCACCTCAAAGTGTTTAGAAAATGCATTCTTCTCTCAAAAATAAATGCTTCAATATAAATACTGAAGTTTGAAACTTGAATAACAACAACAGAACAAAGCAGGGACAGGAGTTTCCACTTCAGTCACCTGAAATCAGAGGTTATGTTGCTGATTTGAAAAAATACTATAATTTCAAAAATATAGCAACTTAAAAATACTCAAGGGAGAGCTATCTGTTCTTCAGCACTTCTGGATTACATTTCAGATGAAACAATTTAATTGAAAATCACCTTTTAAGTTTGAGAAGTTCCATGATGCAATTAATTCCATATTAAAATTCCACTTTTAGAATCATTATGGCCCATTGATTCCTCATTATTTCAGACTTGCAAAAAATATATATATGACTGTATCTGTTAAGTCTTTGGAATATTTACTACATAATATTTAGCTAATAATATTCTTGCAAATTCTACTCTTTCCTACTTTTGAATTACTTATAAATATGTCTTCATGTGCCTGGAATGAAAAATTAAATAAAAATTAAGAAAATGGATAACCCAGCTTTTTTTTTTCATTAACAAGTAAATGTCAGGCTCCAGATGACTAGGCTAGTATTTATGCACATTACCCAACCATTTAGAAAGTTGAGATCTCAAAGTGTTTCCAGGATTTTTGATATAAAGGTCAGCACTTGATTATCATAATGCTTCACTAGTCAAAAATCTAAAAGTGATACTCATGTCTTGCTTATTTTTCCTCTAATAATTCATAAAATAATTAATTTATTTTTATTTTTTTAAATTAAATTTTAAAACCAAACTGGACTTTTGCCTCTGTGATTAGTCATATTAGAAGAAAGTTATTAGTAAGGATTCAATCATGTTTTAAATGTAAGTAATACATTGGGGTTTTTCACTTGAATGAGTTCTTTCAGCTGTATTTTCAAACCAGAAGGCATAATTTCTTAATAAAACCTTTCTGCATTCAATTACGTTCAGTAGTCATCCATGAACACCTGTTGTTAATTTGGATACTCTAAGACATCTTGCCCAGCTTTCAGCTGCCACTCCAGAGATGCCTGGTTCTCACAATAGCCTTATATGACCTCTGCTGGTTTCACACCAGTGTCTCAGGTACCCTGAAGTGTCTGCAGTGACTCTTTCTTTGAGCCACTGAATCAAAGCTCTCATTTCAGAGAGTATGAATCCATTGTAAATTACTTCTCAGTGCAGCAGCATTTATGTTCACATAGTTAATTACCAGAATCCTTTACATTTCAATTCCCTTTATTTGAACTCATCCTGTATTCCCTGTATTTAAACACATGAGAGACTGAAAATTTCTCTGTTAAATCTACTCTTTTCCTGTTATCTCTGAATAGTGATTCTGGTTCTGTATTATCTTCATGAAGATATTATCTCATTTTTTTTTAAAGGTATTTTGGACACTGATTAAGTAGTTCTGGTAATCAGAGTTTAAGGGAATTGTACTGAACATGCAATTACAAATAATTATATATCAGTGCTGTATAAAATATTTTACAGTACACTGTATAAAGTGTTTTCTTGCACACTATTCATACCTTGCATTTTTTTGTTGAATTGTTGAGCTGCAGTCCCACAGTAAGCTAGTATTTTGACTGTGTAATCTACAATGATGTTGAGGTATTTTAGAATCATAGAATCGCTAGATTGGAAAAGATCTCTTGGATCATCGAGTCCAACCATTCCTATCTGCCACTAAACCTGAAGATACTGGTAACAGGCAGGAAGCTGCCTTTGAGCCTGTCAAACAGTGTATTTGTAAATGTGGATGTTTAAGTGGAATTTATTCTCTGTGAACTTGATTACTGTAATGTCCACAAGGACAAGATCCATTAAGGATAATAATAATATGCAAAAATACATCTCCTGTGGTTATTTAAAGAAAAATTAATGGATAACATATTATTGATTTTTTTCCATCAAAAAAAAGGATAACACAATTTTTTTCCCTCGGGGGTGACAAGACTGAATTAAATATATACACGAGAACTGTCAAAGAAACTAAAACCAACTAACAATAAGTTTTGCTGTTTACAACACTCTGGTTATAATTGGAGGTAATTTTCAAGGGGTGAGATAATTCAGAAGTCCAGGTGCCATCTTAAAACTGAGGAAAGCTATAACTTTTTTCCTCTTTCTGGGGACACAGCAACAAATTCAATTCAAAATGACATTTGTAGCCTAATGTGCAAGAATGCCCTCACTTTTCATCAGCACTATTGCTTTCTTAACCTGCCCCTTGCTTTCATTGTTTTCTTGGGCAATCACATCATCATCCAACTATACCTTACTGAAATGCAAAGAAATAAAAAAATATTCTTTCCTGGCACTTGTAAAAGCAGGCAATAACCATGGATTTCAGGCAGATCTCGCTGTGTAGTGGAATACAGATTTCCCAGGCAGCAGTGACGACACTAGCACCAGAATGCAAATACATATTAGACATGCTAATCTACATGGTGCTCATCACAAGACATGGATATTTAAGGGCAGAATAAAAAGCTGTTGTCTGCCTAACCCAGTTTTTCACAGATCAAAGAAGCTTTCCCTAGTATTTTCTTCATTAAGAATCTAACTTCTGTAACGTTCTAATAAATCTTGTAGAAAGCATTTAAGGTTCATAGAGTCCTAAAATGACATACAACAACTTACAGCCTTCATTGTGAAGTGACTCATAACGAGTGGAAATACAAGTTTCTGTTTTCATCTAGCTCCTGTCCATAATTATCTACACAGCCAGCTTTTAAAATATTTCCTTTAAGATGAGTGGTGAAATTCATACAAAAAAAATTGTGTATTGACTTACTGATGTATGTGTACTCCCCTAACAATGAGTCCAATGGCCTTATATCCCTATTTATAAGAAACCTCGTAATTTTCATTTTTTTGGTGGAACAGTGAAATGTGGCTTTCCTTTGTACATTTTACAATGACTTCCACAACTCTTTACACAGTACAGGCATTCTTCTCATTTATTCAAATAGAAAAGCTTTTATCCAAGAAAATGTGTGTATTGAACAACAATAGAAGGACTAAAAGTGTAAGCTACAGGAGGAGTCTTTCTTCCTTTGCTTTCAAGCTTGATGTTTCACCACTGCTCAGCTCCCAGCCCTTTTCCAGTGTACAGAAACAGGATTGCCAGCTGTCACTAAAGGTCATTTAACTGTGTTCTGTTTTCCCTCTTTTATCAAGTGATATGTTTTTCTGATTATAGTATTTTTTCTTATTAAGTCGTTTAACTGCAGACTTGATAGAAGTATTTGGTACCAGTGTAATGCTTGTCTAGAAAAATAAAAGTAAAAATTCTTAGGTTTTTACAATGTAATTAAATACAAAGTTTTAAGTTTATTTTTAAAAGATAAAGTTGAGGTACGTTATGCTAAGTGACAGTGTTTGATGTGGAAATACTTGAAAGTTACTCTGAATAATGTGGTTTAACTGATGGTTTTATCACAAGCTGTGTCACCAAAGCCAAACCAAAACTTGTGATGAAGAATTTTGTCAGAAACCAGAAAAAGAGATGTACATGCACCCAATGGCATATGGGTTTCAGACAGATTCACAGAACTCAAACATGTTAAAAAGAAGTAAATGTCCAGGCATGCTCCTGGGATTCTCTTCTGTGGCAGTAGAAGACAGGAAATCAAAGTCTTGTTTACACATACCATTTTTATGGAGAGCTTATCTATATTACATGAGGATAGACTTCACAGTTCAAATGTTCTCTGCCGAGCAGAAGGTCTTTAAATCCTGATGCAATGAGAAGAGTAGTAAGAAAAAAGAATAAAATCTGAAAGGTACAAACTGAATGTGAAGTCCTTTAAGACTCTTATCAATATGTCAAAGACAGAAGAAAATTCATTCTCTTGTTAGTCAAAATATGGAATAACCTTGCAGGACTCAACAGGACTGATATTACTGAGAATAGTTAAGCTGTGTTTAAGGAAGGTTCAAGTGAGCAATGGTGAATGGAATCCTGTCAAGAAAAATATTTTTTCCTACACTACGGACAGCTCCGGAGAACAGGACAATTAGTGTTTATGGATCCGTGTCATAAGGGATAAAGCAGAAGTTGAGGTCTGGAAAGTTACCTCTCATAGGGAACTTCAGCCAAGGCATATGTACTAGTTACTTTAGTCTGCCACAATCAAAACATCCAGGAACTTTCCAAATATTACATTACATGATTTTTAAACTAAAAATGAATTAATAGACCTGTGCAAAGACTCATCTGTCTTCCAATTGTCAATGTCAGATGAACTAACAGAATGGTCAATCTGAAAGTCATTAATAAAACATTAAAGAGGGAAATATAATTAATGTGTATGGAAAATAAATCCTGTCAAACTAAGATGATGTAATTTATTGATTAAACATTTTTTCACACATATGTAATGGTTAAATGTAAATTACTGCATGACATTTTGAGAAATAAACTGTGAAGATGTACAGCTTCAACATGGCATAAGAAGATCCTATCTGAATGGTCTCTTGCAACCTTGCAAATAATTTCAAATTATTTATCATATCGTGATTTTTGAGAGATTGGTCTACTGAAGTCCAATAAATTTATTTTTCATTAAAAAAAAAATCCAGGCCCAATACCACCTGAGTTTGCAAATAGTAAGAAACAAGAGCATGTACCACACTTGTATCGGCATGGGATGGGAGCAAGCAAATAGCATACTCATGCTGACCACATCTAGAGGCAAAGTGGTCTATTTCTTAGTTAATTCATTGCTGAAGATAGTGTCCAAAGCCCAGCAGGAGGTTAGTCATTGCTCAGTTGAATATTGCCTTGAATGTGGCATTACTGGCTAAGAAGTGGACAGGAGGTGGAATTTCAGTGATCACAAGCAACACATAATTTGCATAGAAGGTCCTGGGCAGATCCAGACAGATAAGTAATGGGTGACGAGTGTAGTGGCTGACAAACCAAAGCTCACCTCCTCAGTTCTTATGTAGCTATCACCAGGACACCATCGTGCATATTTATCACAAAGTTCCTTATCTCAGTTACATCTACACTGCAGAAAAGCTTTCAACTGTTTCATGTTCTACAACCTAGCACACATGACAGCTGGTAACAAGGAATGCAAAATGCATATTATTTGTAGATGGAAGGAAAGTGTTAATCTGTTTTGCTCAAATGAAAAATCCGAAGATTAACAAAGAAAGCTAACCTTGGAGCGGCAACATCACAACTTCCCCCATCCCCTTCAATTCTCTTAATCAAAAGTAATGGAGAGAATTCAAACATTTACAACAGTTATTAACAGTTATTAATGAATTTGAAAATATACCTTGAAGACTTAAGGAAATTGAGCAGATGGCTTTGACAGAAATCAGTGCATATCTATACAGTCTGTAAACAAAAGAAACAACATCTTCAGTTTAGCAAACAAAAAACAGGGGCTGGAAATGGAAGGGAAATAAATTCCAAGTAAAATCACATGCATATTTTTATGTCCTTTTGGAAGAGTTAAACTACTTGGAAATTGTATCATGTTTTGCAATGAGTTCTCCATCATTTGCAATTTTAAGATCAGAAGTGTGTCTTTTACTTTGAATTCTGTTTATCTTAAAAAAAGAATTTATTTTTATGGACATCTTCCCATCTTTTTTATTGAAAATTAACAGAGACGACTGCAGTGGTACCTCTCTTAGGGTAAAAATTCTTTAAAAATCATATTAGAATGCATTAAGCATGCCTAGGAATATCTATGCAAATATCCAGATAAAATACAGTACTGTTACAAAAATATGAAAACCATTCTCCTGAAAAGTCTTCTCATTGAAGATATTATTTATTTTGTCAGCTTCCCAGCAAGGATGAGGAGGATACTTAATAGATGGCATTCCCAAATATTCCCAGAAACAACTATGTGTGTACACATGTTCCCATCGTTGCAAAACTTCAGGTGTCAAAAAGGTCAAATTACTTAGTATTTCTAGGTTCACATCCAGCATCCGAAGGAATCATTACAAAATTGAATGAATTTGACATTTTCTTTTCTTCTGCATGACTTCATCTGAGAAATTGTACAGGTATGTCCTGACTTCAGCTGGGATAAAGGCAATTTTCTTCTCAATAACACCTGCATTTTGGATTTATTGTGAGAGTAATGTTGATAGCACAGATTAGTTTTAATTGTTGCTAGGAAATGTTTATGTTTGGCTGGGATATAGTTAATTTTCTTCCCAGCAGCCATTATTTTCTATATTTAGTATGAGAAGAATGTTGCAAAATACACTGTTTTGTTTCGTTTTTTAATTTTTGCAGGAAATCAAGGACTTCTTCAGTTTTCTAATGTTTTATGAGTATGTGTATGAGTATATAAGCAGTCATATGAAGCTGGGAGGAGCAGAGCCAAGACAGCCAACTCAAACTGACTAATACAAGTATCCTGTACCATGAATGTCATGTTCCATATATAAGTGGGAAGTTTGCTCACACTGCTTCAGCTTTTGATGTCCAGTTTCTGTGTGCTCCAAGTTTAGTGATCTTTCCATGTTGGCTGTGATTTCTCTGTACTGGCTGGAAAAGCTGTGCTCACTGTGTTTGCCTTCTGACCCTTGTGGCTTGGAGCATATGTTCCATGATGACTACTTGGGACAGGCTAAGTATCATTTTGTTTATGCTAGTGTTATTATTACATTTCTCTTCTTTTATTCTTCTCTTAGAACTGCTTTTATCTCAACCTATGAGTTTTACTTTATTTTTTCAATTCCCCTTCCTGGTAGGAGGAGTAATAGAATGGTTGTACGCTGTTCAGTTGCTGGCTAAGGCCATTAGAGTTGAATTCAGTGAAAACATATTACAAGAAACTATAATCAGAATTTTTTTTAGTAGTAAGAAAGAAGTTTAGAAGTATGTTCTTAGAAGTGGAAGTGAGACAGGTCAGTTTTTGATAATGTGAGTTTTTAATGCATCTTAATCTTTTTATTCTTGTTCTATGATTTGTATTTATAAAAAGTCGCTACATAAAAACCCTTTTAACTTTAAAAACATGTAACAACATCTTAAAAGAACGCTGTTCTTTTTTTAACTTGTTTTGACAGCACATTAATATTAATGGATTTAAATTTGACTGAAAAGCTTGATTTGATTTAAGACCTCGTTTGGATTCCCCTCTAGTCCCCAGCATCATTCAGGACTATGCTAACTGTTAAAAACAGAACTCTGGATTAACGACCACATTAAATAAATCTGACTCTATTTTCACCTCTGACTTGTTTGTAATAAAACTGCTCTTGCAACAAATAAAAATGGTGAGATTCCTTGCTGTTTTTAAAACTAGTGCCTCTAAACTCTGAAGCACAGGTATTTTACAGAGGGAAAAATGACATCATCTTAGCAATAGAATTATTTTTATACCTTTCTCTAAAAATATGTTAGAGAGTAAAATTATATCATTCATTCTTTTGCATGGCCATAATTCAGAGGCTTTTTCAGAAGCCAGAAAGTGCCCTGGCCCCTTGACAGCATTATTACACTCTTATTAAAATGAATACACGATTCTGGGAAAAAAAAAAAAAGTTGTTGCAAGAGTAGAACTTGAATTTCAAAAGCAATTAATAAAATATGGCAAGACAGCAAAAAGTAAGGTTTTTTGCAGTCAGTACTCCAATTGGGTGCACTTTTTTAGTGAGTCTTAGACAGGAAAGACTTAATTTGTATGACAGTTGTAAATGAGGGATGAAGGCTACTGAAGTGGATACATGACGAAACAAAGCAGTACAGTACACTTCAGTTAATCAGGATGCACTTAACAAGGAAATTTGCTTAATTGAGATGTTTCCCAAGGAAGCAATTTAAGACTAATGATACCTAATAGCAATAACTGCTGTTTAATGGGGATGGCAATTCTGCTTAATAGGGGTACCATCAGGTAATTATGGTCAGGTCTAAGCTACTGACTACTGTTGGCAAAGCTCTAGCTGTCAGGCATCTGAAGAGATATGGTGCTTGATCAACAACTAGAGGGAAACATTAAAAACAAATATGAACTTTGAAATTGCATATCTGTGCATTTACAAGATAGCTTATGTTGATCAACAGAAAGCTGTTGCCCAGCTGATTTTTTTAAAAAAAATGCAAAAAAGTTTTTCTGGTATTTTTGCACATTGTCTTTGATTTTTTATTCATCTATTTCTAGTTTAGAGTCTAGGACATGTGTGCATCTCTAGGACCTGTGTTCATCTCTTAGCACATTACATCCAGTTTATTACCTGGATATATGTACACAACATGTTAGGATATGAACCCAAGCCTAAACCTAAAGGAAAGAAACTTTCCAGAATTAAAGCAGTCTAACTTTTTGTCCTTTTTTTTTTTTCCCTTTTTTTTTTCGCTCTTTGATTTTGTTGCAAAGTTACTCCATGCTGGAGATGTCTTTTAGCTCTCTTGTTCATCCAGAATCAATGGTAATGCTCTAATGCACAGGTTACCCAAGCTGGAGCCTCCATATTCTGTTCCTTATGGTCAAAGACCGATTAATCAACAGTGTAGCAGGCTCATTGCAGCCTCCTGGAGAGCAATATTAGTCATGAAGATCCTCCCTATACAGCATGCTATTACTGTGCTACCATGTACTCATTAGTAAGGTCTGCTATAATTTATCTTGGCTCATACACACACTCCTTGGGTATCATTACATACAAAAGTTTCCCTTTGCTAACACTGCTTGGGCAACACAACCCTCATAAATTCGCCTTTCACTCTATGCTCCCAGAATTGCTAGTGTTGCTCATCAGCCTTCTGGATGAAAGATCAACAGGGAGAGAGCTGGGAGTAGAAGTTGTATCCCTAATACACACAGATCAGCATGTTTATGACAATAAACTGAAAGCATGAAAAAGTTCACTGAAAAACGGCAACAAGAAACACAAGGAGAAATCTGTCAAGCTTGACAAATATCTTTTAATTTTGAAGTCACCAAAGACCATCTAAAAACTTTTTGGGATACTTTTAATAACTGCAGTCTCCTCTGAGGTGGGTATAATTTATTAAGAAAAAGAAAAGGTAAAAGGGTGGCTCAGTATGCTGGAGAAATGCAGTTTTCCAGCAAGCTGTATTATTGTAGAGAAGGACAAAAGGGCATAGTTCACTACTTCAGGTTCCAGAGAGTCACAAGAGGACCAGAGAAGAAAATAATTTGAAAGTCTACTATGAAGCACTGACCCAAGAAAATAGAGTGACCAATTGGCAACTAGCAATTTAAACAGCAAATTTGGATGTTTTTTCCTATCAACCTGTATACAAACAGGCTATGATTTACAAGGGTCAATGAAGGGCATGTTTAACAGGATATAATTCAGTCCTTGCATTGTTGGCAAACCATTCACACAGTAAATGTTTATAATATTTCTTCTCAAGCATGTAAGAACACTGTACTGTCTCTGTAACTGAACGCTACCCAGAGTAACTTTGAAGAGATACTCCCATAGTAACTTCCAACAAATCATTCAAATAAGACTTATGTAACCAAGAGTTAGGGATGTTCAACCTAGAGAAGAGAAGACTCCAAGGAGACCTTATTGCAAGCTTTCAATACATAAAGGGAACTTATAAGTAATATGTGAAAACACTTTATAGCAGGGCCTGTAAGAATAGGAGAAGGGGTAATGGTTTTAAACTAAAAGAGAGTATATTCATACTAGACGTAAGAAAGAAATTTTTTATGCTGAGGGAAATGAAACACTGGAACAGGTTGCCTAGAGATGTGGTAGATGACCCATCCCTAGAAACATTCAAGATCAGCCGGGAGGGGGCTCTGAACAACCTGATATAGTTGAAGATGTCCCTGCTCCCTGCAGGGGGGTTGAACTAGATGACCTTCATGGTCTCTTCCAACTGAAACCATTCTACAACTTGATTATTCTAAGTATTTTTTTGTCAATATATAACTGTATATGTGTATGTATGTTTTGTATGGGTGATGTGTTATTGAAATAGCAATCAAAAGAAGAAAACCAACTCAATATGAGAGGATAACGATATTAATTAGCCCTTGGAATAAATGTCAAGATCTCAATGGTGTATTTCCAAATTTGTGCTGGTTTTACATAACTATTTTAGCAGACAACAGAACCCAGCTGTGCTGAGTTATACTTTAGGTGGACAGCACACTTAAGTTTTGGTGGCAATGAGAGAGGCTCACTGGCAGTAAGTATCTTCCAATCAGTATAATTTAAAGAAAGTATTTGTGATTAATTATTCCAAAATATAGTTTCAAAAAAAGATCAGATTTTGGAGAATGACAGCATTATTTATTGCGTTACAGCAAACCAGTTAAATAAAATCATTGCTATTACTTAGGGGAAAGAAATAAAAAGTTCTTCCTGTCTACAAACAGAAACACCACTGCTGCTGTTTTCCCAATTACACTATGTACCCTGTGGTCTGCCATGGATATGACCTCAACTGAGACTATGTTGAGACTTGATATTCGCTTCTCTTACACAAACAAAGGCCTTAAGATGTTACTGTGGGCAGAAGTTTTACACTCAGTAGTCAGCAATATTCTTCAGAATATTATGTGAAAAACAAAAAATTATTTTTAACATAAATAGTGGGAGACAGAATGATGAAACAGAGCAGAGGAATCTCAGACAGGGAAGAAAAATTAACCAAGAATGGGAGTCCTGATTTCCAAGCTGTTTATAGTGTATTCTTTGCTTTTAGCTTTTAAATAAAGAGACCATGATATAGATAGTCTTATAAATGTATAGATGTTTCTGCTGCCTCAGGGAACAAAAGCGAATAATCTGGATAAACAAGACGCAGGAAAGCTTCCCCCATGTTCCATATATATCAACTGTTGTCTTATGTCTTTTCACAAATTTTAATGGTGAAGTTTAATCAAACAGTCACATAATCGTTTTTTAAGGCATTTAAAAAAAAAAAGAAAAAAAATACTTCATCAAGACAGTCCCATCTGATATTTCACTGGAATGCTTTACAGGAATATTTCTCGTCATCACTGCAGCCAAGGCTTCCCTTGAGCTTCACATTCCCCACAAACCCCTCTTTGTTGGTGAGAACAAGGCCCAGCACAGCACCTTTCCTCATTGGCTCCTCTGTTGCTTAGAGAATGAATTTATCATCAATGCACTCCAGCAACCTCCTGGATTGCTCATGCCCTGCCATCTTGTCCCTCTGACAGATAACAGGATGACTGAAGTTCTGCATGAGGACTAGGGCTTGTGAGGCTGCTCCTATCTGTCTATAGAGGGCCTTACCCACTTTTCCTAGTTTGATGATGGCTTCTAGTAGCCCCTCACTATAATATCACCTGACCCTGCCCTCCTTTTAATCATGACCCATAAGGTCTCAGTTGGCTCCTCATACATCCCCAGGCAAAGCTCCTTGCACTCCAAGTTGTTATAGGCAGATAGGGTGATACTCCCTTCTTGTCTCCACTACCTGTCCTTCCTAAAGAGTCTGTGTCCTTCCTAAAGAGTCTGTGTCCTTCCTAAAGGGTCTGTATCCTTCCATTCCAACACTTCAGTCATAGGAGCTATTGCACCACGCTTCAATAATGTCAGTAAGATCATAACCCTGCAGGTGTGAGCATGTCTCTAACTCCTCAGTAATAGTTCTGTTATCTTAGCACTGAACTTGTAGAAATATCAGCAGAGACAAAAGCAGTAATAGGAAGAGAACAAAGTATGCTCTGTGGGGTATTACTATGCAGTACATTCATTAAGCAGTTCTTATGATGCCATAAATGCTTTACTCGCAAGAACCAAACATAAAATCCCAGACTTTCTAATATTCCAATAGGGACTACTTTGCTTTTTGTAATATACTGTTCTTCTTTTCAGAAAAACATACCTGTAGCTATTTCTTCTCCAAAGCAACTGATTTTGCTTTGGAACATGCTCAGAATATTATAGGTTTATATATGTTATTACAGCTTTTTATACCTTAGATTGGCATGATAAGACATTTAAATGATGAATCTAATTAGCACTGTTAAAAAATATCTCATGACTTCATAAAAGAAGAAATTTTTTGAAGGCTTTATGAAAAAAACAGTTTAGAGCTGTTTTGTATATAGTGTTGTGTGAAATTAAACGGCTCCAATATTTTACAAAGACAATAAAAAAATAATTCCGCTTGTGAGAATAAATGGGGAAACACAGTCTAATCAAAATCTAAATAGATTCCTACCTTGTCTAGGCAACAGGCAAGTGGTGACTGAGTGGATAATGAATATATGGAGTACTCTGATCTGCGTGTAAGAAAGAACATGTAATGGACTAAGTTTGTGTAGATGATCTCAACTGATACTCATTTGTTTTCCTAGTGAATCTATAGTCTTGGAGAAACAGTTACAGATGTACTTGATCACACACTGTAGACTTAGTATTAACTACTACACAGTGGTAGTTGATTGGGATATTTCCAATATTCCTTTAAGGCGTGTATGCATATCGTATTCAATTCTTGGTTAAAACAAAACAAACAAAAAGGACTGACCAGTTTAAATAGATGAGAACTGTGTAGACTTTGGGAACAGGTGAAATAAAAATCAATACATAAACTGCAAATGTATAAAATATAAATAATATCTGCTCATCCTGAAGATTAGTGAAGGGCTTTCTGTAGCATAAAAGAAGTAGGCATCACGATCCTAACACTTACTTCTAGAAGCTCAATAGGAATCAAATAACCTAGGTTACCAACATTTCAGTTACCATTTTAATACCAGATTGCACAATAATTACTAGTGAAGACAAACAGCTCTAGCCTATTTATGGCCTAATCCCTCCACAATTTTCAAAATGAATGCATAAAATTTACAAGCCTTGGACCTCTGCATGTGTTCCTAGTTCATTTAAGATGATGTAAACCCAAACTCTAGTTAGCTGAGTACTTACAAATCAGATGGGAACAAAGTTTAAATCAGATAACAAATGACAAGCCTCTTAGCATCATTTATCCTAAACCACAATGACCTATTCACCAGAATTTCCCCTTCCAGATCTATCAAATACATCATTTTAAGTCAATTACCAGTTTAGTGGAGTGCTTACCCTATAAGTAATGCTGAAACATCATTCAGCTCTGTCCAGAAAGGAGAAACTACCAAAGCCAGCTCTTTTGGCAGAAGACATCTTCCTCCCCTCTGTGTGTAGAATAAACGCTAGCTGTTTCTGATATCTTTGTAACATTTCTCTCTGCCTTCCTTGTTACCTGCAACTCCCATAGTCTTGAATGTTAAGAGCCCTACAGCACTACCTTTCACTGTAGTTTCAAAAGGAAGTTATGAGTATATTCAAATACTTCCCATTCTTAAATATTTCAGGTATATTCTGGCTGAGTTATCTTACTGTGCGAAGTCTTGTCTTCACACTTACAGAGCATTAGCAAGGACAGCTGTCCAATTGGGAGGAATAGCAAAGATGTGTTATAAATAATGTCTACCACAGTTGCACAGATTTTGACCACTCAGAATAGAACTTCGGTGCACTGCAAATCACAAACAAATTCAACAGCTAATTGTTTCCAGGTTGGATACATGTATCACAGATGAGTATAGTAGTGAGATCAAGTTTGACAAAAGCTTTTCAAGCCCATGAGGATGGCTCCAAATACATAATTAAGTTGAGCAAAATGATGAGGCTGAATCTACTGTATACTGTGGTCCTTAACAAATGGGTAGGTGAAAATGAAGGGCTTCATCACAAAACTTTGTGGTGACTAGTTAGCAATGTTTCTAGCTATTTCCCTGTGATCTCAGTATGTCTTGATCAAATGATACATACATGACATGAATGACACCTGCAAGAAAATTCAATGCTTGACATAAAATATTGAAACTAGAGAAGTAGGAGGCAGAATTTTGAAACATTTATAAATGGATTAACATATGAGTGGGGGTTTTTTTCTCATTTCTAATTATGATACAATCATAGTCTTTCAAAAAAGAAATTTGATGTGGAGGGGCATGAGGAAGACAGGATGTGGTAGACTGGATTTTAAGACTTGTTCCATCATGAACCAGGACTTAATTCCCATTCTACCATTGAGGCTACTTTTACAGGTTCAGAAGACCTAGAGATCCCTGTAGTTTCAGGTACATAAAATACATCAATATTTCAGCCAACTGGTATAAGCTGTAAAGTAAAGGTGAGACGCCTGTCAGCAAAGTAGTAAATCTATAATTTAAGCAATTTAGTATCTAGAGAACTGGATTTTTTTCCATTCCCTGTCCTTGAAGAAGTGGGAACTAGTTTGTGGATTGGTGTCTGCAAAAATTGTGCTAACAACCAGCTTGCTGATAATTTTAGGGCTTTGGTTTGACAACTGTTCTTTACAGGACTTTGGTCCAGATTTTGCTCTACAGAGTATGTTCTAAGTACATAGATGGAAATAGCTATGAAAAGATGTTCTTGCTATAAATTTTTTGTATTTGTCATCACTTGCACCCATTTCAGTCAGATAATTATGGATAAATTCTTCTATGGAGTGTTTTTATTTTGGTTTTGAATGTCTCTTAGTGTTTATTCTTACACTTGCTAAAATCTCTTTATTTTTAGTAGATGAGGATCAGATCACAAACATAGTAGAAGCTGGTAAGGTCAGTAAAGCCCCAAAGATTCTGAAGGATCTGTTTTGTTGTATATACATTTCTTTTAATGTTGTCAAGTTCCATATATGGTGCTCAAGAGTTTCGTCTAAATGGTAAGACCAGTAAACAAAACTTTTTTTGACAGTTACTGTTTATTAAGGTCCTCTTTCACATTGGAGCTAGATATTTAATTAAACAATGCTCTGAGAAAAGACAAACTGGGCTTAGGGGTAGCATCCCAATTCATTGGAATGCAACAGTGCCTCTAATAACAGCAGTAGTTTAAATGCAGCAGTCCAAAATTTAGAAGAATCATAGTATTTGGGGGTGTTTCCATTCAGGATGCTAATTCCTTGGTTTTGTTCATAACAACAGTTGAAAGGCCTGTTATTGTGATCTCATTGCGTAGACTGTTGTTCTAATTGAAAAACAGACAATAAACCAGTTATTTTAGCTCTCGCAGTGGATTCAAGTTTTTTGAGTATCTCTTTAGAAAATATTTCCTGAAGACAGACAGGGTAGCGTGTTCAGAAAATATTGCAGAATGGATTGATGCTTGAATTGAGAATCACAATACTGGTGGCACATGGCTCCTCTGTGTCTTTATTGGCTTCTGGACTCCAACAGCATTAGTCTCTGATTCCTTTCCTAGTCCCACCTCTTTAAATGGGCACCTGCTTGAGCGTGGGAGTATGGATAGTAATATAACCCAAGATAATAAGCATTCTGTGGTGTTTTTGCCTGGAAAAGAATTCATTTTCTTCACAGTAGGTGATATGGATATGTCCTGTATTTTGGATTTGTGCTGCAAACAGTGTTGGTAATACAGGGATGTTTTCGCTACTGCTGAGCAGTGTTTACACACAGTCAAGGTCTTTTCTGCTTTTCACACCAGCAAGTGGGCTAGGTGCATGTAAGAAGTTGAGAGGGGACACAGCTGGCACAGCGGGCCCCAGCTGACCAAAGGGATATTCCATGCCATATTACATCATGCTCAGCAATATAAAGCTGAGAAAAGAAAAAGGAATCAATGGACTCGATGATCCAGTGGGTTGCTTCCAACCTGGTTATTCTATGATTCTATGACTTTTCGAGTAATGGTGTTTGTCTTCCCAAGTAACAGTTACATGTGATGGAGCCCTGCTTTGCTGGAGATGGCTGAATATCTCCCTGCCAGTGGAAAGTAGTGAAAGAATTGCTTGTTCTGCCCTGCTTGCAGGCACAGGTTTTATTTTATCTATTAAACAGTGTTTACCTCAGCTTACATGTTTTCTCACTTTTAAACCTCTGATTCTCACCCCCATCCCACTGGAGGATGCAGAGTGAGTGAGTAGCTCAGTGATGCTTAGTTGACAGCTGAGGTTAAACAAAGAGACTTTGATTTCCCTGGGTTTAGGCGCTAGGCATTTTTTCAAGTATATAAAGAAAAATAACACCAAAAAGCTACTAGTATTGCAGACTACAATGTTATCCAATGTGCATGATTTCTTTTTGTCCTTTCAAATCAGTTGTTCCAGTTGCAATTTTTTTATGGTTTAAGTCAGAGTTGGGGTATTTTGTTTGGATGATTTGTATTTTTGTTTTTCTTTCAGGAGAGGGAGAGTAGCTTTTGCTACTTTGAGGGGTCCTGCATCGATTGGAAGCAGAAGTTAAAGCAACTAAAGTGATATTGTGTACATTATTTAAACCCTGGAATTTACCATACTCATTAGATATTGAGGGCTAATATTTGGAAATTAGAAGGCTTGAAAAATTCCCATGCAGAAATAGTAATGTTAGAATTCACAGTAGCTTTGAACAAACACATATAAAATATTATTATACTCCCTGTTGCAGGATGAAACAGTTCATGTCTGATTCCAGGGCTTTCCCCAATAATCATGTTGTCTTTGGTGTGCAAACGATGCATCATGCAGACAATTGACCCCAGGAGACATTGTTAAGTTAATTCTCAACTGCTGCAGGAATCAGAAACTGCCTTGCATTTGTTGCTTGCTTTTGCCCTGTTCCCATATATTAAGCAGACTGGGTGTTCATCAGAGGCATAGGTACCTTGTTGAGGTGTTAATAGATTGTAGCTGTACTTAGATGGATTTATGTTTCCATTCTTTTGTTCGAAGGAAGACATTAATTCTTTCCTGGTTGAACTTCATGGGTCAGACTTTTTAAGGGATTTTTTTGGAAAACATTAGAGTGAAAATGTGTTCAGCTGTCACTGAGCAGATGTTTTATATGAAGGGTTATTTTGAGGAATAGAAAACTCTGAGACCTTGCTCTAACTTTACTCTTATGAGAATTTTACTAAGATTTGCAAACACATTGAAAACTGGATAGTTTCATCATTTCACTAGTCATGTTCTAGCTGATCAACTTTACATAAACTCTCCCTTTTGAACATAAGAAAAGTTTCTTGAGTATCTTCAGAATTGCTGGCATTATTTATCATCATACAATTCCTTTCTGTCCTTTGTCTTTTCCAGAAATCTTCTTTCATATGGATTTGAGAGCTTTAAAATACCAGCATGATATAGATTGTAGATGTGGAGTGATGTATTGAAAATAAATCCCTACAATGTGTGTAATAATCCCGGCTCAGTTGAGTGAGTCAATATATTATAGTGCAGCAGTCATCATTCAAGGTCCATGTACTACTTGTGCCTTGAAAAAAATAGCATGAAGTTGCATAACACTCTGATTTTTCTGATTTTGAATGTTTTCTTGAATAATGCCTAAGACAAATTGACTGCAGATTGCCAATTTTTGTTTCATATTTCTATTTTATGACTGTAAGAGAGATCTCTGTTATATACATTCATAAATGATAGTTAAATATCAAAATAGGAATGATATTATTTTTATTAATATACATACTAGATATATAGAATATAATATTTCACTTTGAAGGGACCCAACATGATCATAAATTCAAACTACATACATATATATATATACATATAAATATATTTATATACGTTTATCTACATATGTTTCTGCACATGAGCTCAGTTTTCAGCCAGGATCATCCATTCATTCCTGGTTAAATGATACAGTCTATTTCTTTTTAATGTTCTTTTATTGTGACTAAAATAATAGCAAATTTCTATGGCTGAATGCTTTATTTTCAACATTTGTCTGATTTACTTCAGTAATTATTTCATTTCAAGAAGTTTCTGTAAAACCAATAATAATCCAGATATTTCCTCGCCCACCCTCTAACTAATGTGATATGGTCACTCACCAATTCAGTTTTTGCATTTGACACATTTTCATGATTTTTATCTCTTAGATGCCTACCAAACACTGTCAATATTTGGGGAGATTAAGAAGAAGAAAGCCTGGATTTAGTAAGTCTCTACCAAAATGCTGGAGGGCAAATGCCTTGTCTTGAACTTGAGATTTAATCCAACTGAGAGTCAAAAACTCACCTTGAAGTCAGAACAACAGATTCCCTCCAAATGCTTTAATGCATTTTGTACAGTGTTGAAAGCAGAAATCCTCAGTGATGTGAACAAAAAACTGAGAGACTGTAAGAAGTACAGGAATACATATTTTGTGCTCATATTAATTCTGAGAAGACAGAAGAAACAGAGAAGTAGTTTGTTAATAAGAGCTTAAACAGCAAGGCTTGGTTTGAGCCATTTAAAATGCACAAGTTAGTAATTGGACTTGGTTAATTTTATCTACAAGAAAAATTGCTGCAGCAATATTGCAGAATATCGTTCTTGCATGTGAAAATTACAATATGGAAAATAACAGGAGCACCAAAGGTGAAGAAAAGGCTGCTGTCAGGGAAGATTTCTGTATTTGAACATGAAATTGAAAATAAAGATCACAGTACAAATGAATTAAAAAAAGGACAGGTGATAGAACTAAATCATGTAGATAAAAAAGAAAAATATATCTCTCACATGAGATAAAGAGATAAACAAAAATAGAATTTGCAGTGGTATCAGAATACACAGAAAAATAAAATTAACTCTTGTAGATTTAGACATTGATCAAGAATGTGTCCAGTGTGAAATCAGCAAAACATGGGAGAAGGAGTAGAATCTCAAAACACCAGATTTCATTTGACCAAAAACAAAATTTTACAACAATGTGTTATAAGACAACCAAGAAACGTCTCCTCTATTCGATACCTTCATATCTAATGCACAGTTTTCATCTATTATTAGACTTTACAAAGGTTAACTATTCTAGCTCCAATTTCCCATGCCAGTTGCTTGCCTTGAGGCAACTTTACTTCATGAGGTTTCCCTAAATACATTCTAGCTATTTCTGAAAATGAGGAAAATACGTTGTTTTACTATTGATAACAAATTCTTACAGTGATTTCATTGAAAATGTTTTAACTTTTTCAAGCTCTGGTCTTCCATGCTATGTATTGAAATCTCATAGAGCTCTTTTTCTACAAGAGATACGGTCACTTCCTTTTTCTTATTCCATGAAAAACGCAATCACATTTGGAACTATCATAAGGTTTTGGGAAAGCACAAGGGCTCATACATGAACTCTAGCATGGAGAATTCAGTTGAAAACTTTCAAATGTTGACTGGGAATTCTGACTACTGCAAACTGAGTGAAAAAGAATATCTGAAATTAGATAAGACTTGATGTACCAGAAAACTTAAAATGAAAGCCTTTAAAAAAAGAACCTAAAATAGGAAACACACTGAGGAGGAAAGGAGACAGAAACAAAAGATGAGTAAGTATAACAGTGATATCAGGATGGGTACCAGAATTAGATACTGGGACTATAGGGTCGGGAGATTCAGGGTACCAAAGGTAGGAAAAGGGCACCTATGAAGTACAGGAGAGAAGAAAAATGGAAGAGAAGAAGCCAGACCCACAGGCTAATTTATATTACCTAACCATTACTGAAGGGTATGAAAGAGACCTGTATATCCTTTCAATCAACCTCCCTATCTTTTTGTCATGTGTTGTCCTCTGGATGGATTTCTTTCCTGCCTCCCGTATAGAGGTTTTACACATAAGAAATGCTATAGAAGAAAAATGGAAAGAGTAGCAAAGGAAGGGATAAAATTAAGAAACAGATGAGAAAGAGAAAGGACAGTGGAAATGAAAGAGGGATGGAACTAGGGGAAATCTCAAGGGAAAAACTGAAAAGAGTAGTCATTAGTCTGATAGAATAATTTAGGTTGGAAAGGAATTTTGAAGATATCTGAATCATATAATAGAATCATAGAATAACCAGGTTGGAAGAGACCCACTGGATCATCGAATCCAACCATTCCTATCAAACACTAAACCATGCCCCTTAGCACCTCGTCCACCCGTGCCTTAAACACTTCCAGGGAAGGTGAATCAACCACTTCCCTGGGCAGCCTGTTCCAGTGCCCAATGACCCTTTCTGTGAAAAATTTTTTCCTAATGTCCAGGTCTGGTCTAATCTCTGCTGAAAGCAAGATGAACTTGGAAGTTATAGAAGGTCACTCAGTGCTATGTCCAGTCAATTTTTTAAAATCTCCAGCAATTAAGGTCTAGAATCTCTCTGTGAGCCTGTTCTTGGGCTTAACCTGTTTTGGGGCTTAATCATACCCATGGAAACAGCTTTTTCCTTCTGTCAAGTAAGTATTTCCACCAGGGAGACTGCTTCTAGTCCTTGCATGGAGGAAAAGCCTCTGAGACTGGTGTGCCTTTCTTTTCTCTTGAATCTCCTCTAGGCAGAGAGCATTTACCCACTTTCCTCTTCTCTACTACCATGTGTTCCAGCCTCTTAATCATCTTGGGAATATTTTGCTTTATTTGCATTATGTCCCTTGTACTGCAAGAACCAGTGCTGGACATATACTCCTGATGAGGCTTCATGAATTCCAAATAGAGGATAACAATGTATCATAGAATAATTTATTGCTGTGCTTGTCTCCATGAGAAAGTGTTAGACACAGACTTCTGGAGCAGTGTCCATATGACTAGATCTCACCATCAAAATTAGTAAATAATTACAATGAACAGACCCTAAAATTGAAAGTTCGGCCAAGTAAGGACAAATTCTCCATTCAAAATGCCAGAAACAGTCTGTGAATCAACAAAAAAAAAAAGAAAACGTTCTAGATTAATCTACCTTTTGGTTTGGTGAAACCTATGTAGCTAACTGTGAGGAAAACGGAAGAGGTTAATTTGTCTTCTGGAGTCCAGGATGAGTTTGCAGAATCTATGTAATAAGAAACAGGCAAAATGGAAAAAAAAATCACCAAGTGGGACTAGAAAGGAACAGTCCTTCCCTCTTTTCCTTTGAAACAGAGATTACATTAGTTTTGAACTGCACATCACTGGGGCAGAAATCAACTTGTAGTCCTACAATGCTGTTACTTAAAAAGCACTTTTTAGATTAGTATTATAATTCAAGCAACTCTTAACTATTAGTGAGATAAAAAAGAATCATGGGAAAATAAATGGCAAAGCTGAAGATCATGTGAAGTTGTACAGAAGCTAAGCAAACCATATTTTCAGACATATCTCCACAATCATAGTGAACGTATAAATTTGTAAAAACCAGCTACATATTTAGAAATTAATAGACCTAAATTTTACAGAATGTTCAAAATGAAGAATTATGTGGTGCTACCAACACACATTAGAACGAGCCGGCTGACCTTTTCCTCTTCCTTTACTGCTTCTGTCTCATTGTCCACTGATGACAGTGTCACATTTCAAAGGAACAGTTTTCATTAAAGGCTTTGAAAAACTGAACAGATCTCCCCTGGCTATGACATATCAACAGAATTTTAATTTCCAGAAACGCATTTCCAAATACATATTTTTACAAAAACAACTAGATTCTAATAAAATTACTATAATCTAATACTTCTTGAGAGACAAGTGACAGCAAGCACTGAAGCTGAAAGTGATGTGCCAAACATGGCAGCACACTGTGGTGAAACAATTCAAGCTTGTAATTAATTTCTATCTTTAAATTCCCATCAGTACTGCTTAGCTGGAAGACTCTGACAAGGTGGAGCAATCAAGAGAGAGATTTGCTGTTGCAAAGGTCATAATACTGCTTTCGTATTTATTATGGAGGTCACCAGGAAAAGATTCAGAACAATAAGCAAGGAAAACCTTTACAGACCTGTGTCTTAATGAAATCTTTACAGTATTAGTATTCTTTATGAAACATATTTGATATTACTGGGGCAGAAATCACCTTTTTTGTTTCAAGTTAACAGAAAGCAGAAAAATGACCTTGTAACATTCAATTCAGGAGAAGAGAAACAATCTTTAAATAGGTCACCATAAATATTGTTCTAGGGATTTCCTTCATTAATCTCATCAGAGTGCAAAAAGGCTTAAGTGAAAGGATTCTGAAAAGGAAGCAACTATACTGGCAGACACAGAATTTCAATTTAATGTCTATTCCACAAGAGGCCAGCTATGAGTGAATCCCAATATAATTTTCCTTTGAACACAATCCTGTTCCCAGTCCTTTACTATAGAAGGGAAGAATACCAAATCAGCGCCTTGCCTTGGGTGTCAAATATCCCATGGCAATGCCAAGTAAAAGAAACTAATCAAGTAAAAATTCTGTCCTATTTCCTATTAGAAATGTTTGAGAAATTATTTCCTTTTTTTTAAAATGGTATAATTCAGCAAATCAAAGCAAATTTATTTATATACATATACATACGCTTGTGTGTTTTTATGTATTTGTATGATTATACACATAAATGTGTATAGAATATACATTTCTTTTTTCAATAAAAAACCCAACACCATACAAGTATCCATTTAGAGACTCATTTTATTTCTTCAACACTGAAGACATGAAGGAATATTTAAAGTTTCCATTAACTTTTATTTTTTTTGCATAAGAATGTGGATATCAGAGCCTATATATGTCCAAAAACCAGTTTGAATAAATGAGTCAGAAAGATGCTCTGAAAGTCCTTTGAGATTCTTTGACCTTGAAACATCTTTGTGTTACATGTTTTCCAATCTCTCTAGTCTGATAAAGGTTTCAAAATTACGTGAATTATGGCTCCCTGACAAACACAAGAGGTCTTACAGTATCCAGAAATTAATGAAGTACAGGACAATCCAGCTCTGTGTCTTTGGCCTTTCTGGGAAGGGAAGCCAGTGGAGACTTTCTCAAATATTTGGTGTGAACAGTTGTGCACATAAGTTTTATTCTGTGCACAACATAATTTGATGGAGCCTACAAATCCAAAAAGTGTCCATCTCAGAAAAAAAAAAAATGGGGATTTTTCTACTACTGCTTCTTTTTCTCCATTGTGTATGGAGGGAATCTGAAAAACAAGCTGATCTAGGCATTGTGGTAAATGTAGGTTAGATGAATTTTACAGCTTACCACAAAATTGTTCATGTGTTTCCTACTCTGACATGCAATACTTTCCCTACTCCTACCCATTTAGATTTTATGAATAGCTGAGGTTACTTGCCTCTGCTGTTCTGTTGGAAGATTGCCTCAGAAATGCATTATCCCTTACTTCCCTTCTCTATTCTCAATCAAGGCATAACTGTTTATGCAATATATTCTTGAGCACCATCTACTGGTACTTCTTCCACATTCAGAAAAGCTAGACCTATACAGACATAAAACATGCTTGTAATATTTCCTCTGGATTGAATAATTTGGTATTCAGCCACATTGTTGTAATGGAATAATGCGGTGCTTATGCATGTGATCTGGCCTGATTCTGAAAAGAGTGCTAACCTTGGCTGGAGAACGGGGAGAGAGAGTATTTCTTAATGTACAACTGTTAGGAAAAAAAAGAAAAGCTGAAAATTAGCATCTACCTCCTCAGTTCCTGTTACATAATAGAATTCATCTTTTATTTCATAGTACATGTGTAGCTGAAATAGAACTGCAATTTAGGGGTTGTATTATTAAGAACACCCGAGGTTTTATTTCAAATGGGTATAGTTTATTTATTTCAAATGGGTATAGTTTATTTCAGGTAAACAAATATTAAATACTTTGCCAACTGTGAACGAAATTATTATGCTAGCTTTATAGCAAGAGAAGTGATATGTCTGCAAAAATTGCTGATCTCAACCTGTTGACAAGTAGTTAAAATGTGCTCTTGGTTTAAGAGTCAGTGCTGCCCCAGAAGACCTCCATTTGTAATTTATGTATTCTTATTTCAGGGGGGGAGGGAGTCTGTGTTGAGAAAGGAATAACACACTTTAAAATTCAGTCTCAGAGCTGCTAGTAAGAACTTTGATTTATTAAAACTGAAACAAATTCAAACACCTAATTTGGAGTCCTCAGCATTGGTACAGCTTGTTACTCCCCTATCAGATGCCTGTGACATTGAAACTAAGCTGGCTATTTTCTCATCCCTACAGCTCTATTCTCGCACTGGTGGTGTAAAACTACAAAACCAGGGTAACAAATTATTTGTGATTAAATTATTGGATAACTGCCCCTGTACATGGTTAAGTAAAATCTGTCCTGTTGCTAAAGAAAAGCTTATGATCTCTAGTTTAAGAGGACGTTTCTTGCTTTCTTGTTTGAAACAATGGCATCTGAATCCTGAACTCACTTGTTAAATGTGCACTTGCTGACATTTTCTTACAGGATTTAGTACGACATGTACAAAGCACTTGCTTCAGTCCCACTATAAAAGAAGCTAAGGGATGAATCAAAAGACCATCTCTCTCAGAAATTAACGGGAGAGTTTTAAAGTTAAAACAGGATGTGAATAGAATGATATAGCTTAGAGTTTTTGAGAACTGGAAGCTATAACTGGACCTCTTCTATTTGTATTTCCTACAGAAATATTTAAGTTTGCCTAGTTTGGTTTGGTTTGTTTGTTTTTTTAAATCCATTTATACTTTCAGCCTCCACAACTTTTCTTAGCAATGAAATCAAAAGTACAGTTACATGTAGGTAAAAACCTACTACTTTTCAGTTATTTAAATCTCCTAATTGATAATTTATTCTGATTTCTTTTCTACTCTTCTATTACATATCACTGAATAAAAACTTCATATCTGTGCTTTGCAGACCATTAACAATTTCACTGATTTCTGTGATATACCCATTCCACATCTGATGATTCTTGTGCCTTTTCCTGCAGAAAAATTCCTGATGGAAACGTTCCTGCCTATACTACTTGCCTTCCTGACTTGAAGTCCTGCTTGATGTGTGCTTTTGCATGTCTTGGAATTCCTGTAGGCTGTTGTGTAATTGTAGAAACATTGTGATTCCCCTTTCTGTACCTATATTTGGCTATTGTGTGTTCACATGTGCTGTTGTATAACAAAACAGATCAGTGGCAGTGTAGTTCACACATGCAAATATTAGAAAGTTGAATTTCTTGTTTCCTATCTTTTCCCGTTTCGCATAATCTGACTTGTGTTGTCCAAATTGTTTCTATCATTGATATGTTACTGCTCCTGTAGCTCGTCAGCAAGAGTTATACAAAGGCCCCGGTAGAATAAGTTTCAAGTATCATTACCTTTAAAAGGCTGTAAACTACGTCTGCAAATAAACTCTTCTGCTAAGGGTTTGTCCTGGTTTCATTACTCCTGCATTTCTGTTAGAACTTCTCTGCTGTAGTCCTATGGCTTTTTGAACTTTGATTGCCTAAGATTAAAAAAAACCCCAAAATTCATCTTTTCCTTTTCTTTTTGTGACTCATAAAATGAATGCTATAGTTCAACATGGATGGGGGCAGATTTCTTCGGCTGAATACCAAGGAAAACTGAGTTTCAGCAGCAAATCAATCTGCCCCCATGGGGTGGGGTAGGGTGGGGGAAAGTGTCTTGTAAAAAGGAAAATCAGGATGAGTACTCAACAACCTCACTTAGGTAGAGCACTCCACAGAGGGCACACAGCTGCCACATATTCATTGCCATTTGACCAAAGACTAATTTGTCTTTTACTGGGTGTTCTGCTTGTTCCGAGGCCACTGGGAACTGTAACTCACATTACACAGAAAAGAACACGGATGGATTCATTTATTTATTGTGGCTGAATATTTCCTGGAAAAAAAAAACGGAAAAGTAATTTTTATATGCTTAACTGATTTTTAACACTGATTGATAGCCATGCAATCAGGACCTCTTAAATGTGAAATGATGTGTCTCAGTGGAATTTTAACCTGTAAATAAAGTGAAAAGCAATTAATGAATTAAATTTGTATTCTGTCCTGAGAGAACGATCAGGTTTGTTAAATTCCATGTGTGTACTCTTGCTGAAATGTAAAACAACATAGGCTAATTTACATTGCTCAAGAATTTATACTAGATATAATGAAGAAATTTCTCTTCAGTGAGAGTGGTGAAACAATGAAACACATTGCCCAGCAAAGGGGTAGATGCCCCACTGCTGGAAACATTCAAGGTCAGGTTGGACAGGCTCTAAGAAACCTGATTAAGTTGAAGACTCCCCTGTTTGTTGCAGGGGTCTTGGACTAGATGACCTGTAAAGGTCCTTTCCAACCCAAAGTATTCTACAATTCTGTGGATTAACTGCGCTTAGTAAGACTAGAGGTCTGCAAACTGATACTGAAGGGCATATCTTCAACCCAGCTGAAGTTCTACTGCTTACTTTATTTAGTTCTATAAATATCAATATCCTTGTCAAGGGAAGGCAGAAGCTATGGGACAAAATTAAATATAATGTCTTCTTTTCCAGTACTTTCTCCATTAGCAATAGGACCTCTGTTGAACTTCTGCCTGCTTACCAGCAACAGGATAGAAACTCAATTCTCCAGTAGATTATTCCAAATCTTTATGCTGTTTGGGGAAGCAAGGAATAGTTCTGTACTAAGGAGACATTCTTACATGACTGTAGATTTCCAATTTGTAGTGAATTCACACAGCCTAAGACAAGTTAAAACTAAAAAAAAAAAAATTCAAAAAGTGGAAATTCCATGAAAATTTTATTATACATACATTGCTTGAACATCCATTTCTGTCAGCTCTGCTCAGAAAGAAATTCAACAAAACCCTTTACTTCATGATATTAAAATCTTTGCATGTGCTTACTAATCTAGGAACTGCAGTGATGCAGCCATTGGGATAGTTCATCTAGGAAATCTAAAGCAACTGGAATTTGACATTAGAGCCAGTCTGTGTGCTGGTTCTGCTTTAGCCTTTGAAACTTCTCACTGCCTCAGTAAGACCATGAAGAATTCTTAGTCATTTTGTCTTTCTTCAGGCATGCTCTAAGAGAGTAATTGTATGAGCAAACATGGAATATCAGAAAACATTACATTATTTTCCTACAGTCATGAAAGCAGGCTGTGGTTGCATAAACATGGCCTAGCATAGTGAAACATATCTTTGATTGCCTAGTAGAGTCTGTGACAACCTATTTCTCTATGATAAATTTAAAGTTTGAGTATCCCAAACAGTACAACATACACCTCTGCACTCCTCTGTTTACAGTGTGCATCTCAGCAGAACAAGGGCAGAATTACTAAGGCTTGTGAAGATGTGACAGTCAGTGCCAAATAACAGTCTTCTTTGGGAACTGACTACTATCAGCTTAGACAGTGCTATGATAATCATTCCCTACCTAACATCTGGGACTTTTTGGATTCCTTAGGTTTTCATGGCACTCATAGTATGAATTTTCAACACACATTTCAATACCAATGACAGCAGTACTCTCATTTTTCAATTTCTTCATCGCTTGACTTCCAATAAGTTCAAATAAGCACTGTCTTGAATATGGTGAGAAGACCAATTCACAAGTAGTTTAATTTTTCTCTTTACTGTTGTACTGTTCTCATGGTCCTTGCAGCACCTTTGCATTGTGGAAGTGGAGTATTTAACAAGTTTTACTGTAACTGTTAACCCACATTGAAGCCAGTAGTTTTTTTCTTTATTTTTCTTGTTTATTATGCATCAGCATCACTGATCTCTGCACATCTTGGAGAATTGTTTCCTGCCACACAAAACTATACAAACATAAGGTCTTCCTTCTCGTAGGCCCTCTATGATTTAATGGCATCAAGGAACAATGTGCGCTTTAAGAATAGCCTCTAGATTTCTCAAAATATAATAATTGTAATTTATTATACCTTTAAAAAAATATGAATTATTATAGCAACATTTATTCTTGAAAAGTTTAAGCAGTTTATTTACAGAGCATCAAATCCTGTGAGAGGCACTGTACATTTTTCAAATCTTGTTGAAGCTACAGAAAAAACAACCTCTTTCCTATCCGTATAGACGCAATGTTTGTTTTCTCCACATTGTATACAGAAGATAATGCAAACCAGTTGTCTGAAAAAAATTATGGCTATTAGCTTAACTGCTGTCTAGGAGAGGTCCATACAAATGGTATAATGAAGGCTGAAAGTAAAATCACAGATTATTTCTTTTGTTGCACTATGAAAGAGACAGGCCAGCACTTCATCTGTGAAGATTTTGATTTTTTTACATTTGTGATGTGCAAGTAGGTTATAAAGGCTATATGTAGAGACAAAAGCACATTGAAAGGATTTCTTTTTCCTTTTTCAAAGGAACTTCACCTAACAATTCTATGCACTCTGCTGTTTGTGTAGATGTGAGAAAATCAAGAATTCAAGACATTCCCATATGGTACAAGGAAATGTGCATTCTTACTACTTTATGACTTGCCAAGGCAATTACACACCATGAATTGAGTTTCAAGGTTGGTCACCTCCTACAATTCTATTAGGAGTGTTGGAGTATTTGTCACCTATTTTTTAAACCTAGCTCCTAGGGTCTAATAATTATATGAGAATCTATGTTTTGATTTTGAAACATATGGCTATTAACTTACCGAACTGTAGCAAAAAGTCTGAGCAGTCAATCTCATTTTGGCACAGCAAATACTCATTCCAGGAAAAGACTGCAAACTTTACCAGTAGGCCTTTAAGAATTATTTTTTGGGGGACAAAGTTTTCTTATTTTTAAAAAACACATAATTATTATGTGGTTCAAAACAGTGAGTTTTGCATACATTGGGGAGCCCATGGAATTCTTGCATAGGTATATGTTCAGTATTGCAGGAATGTTATGACTGTAGTACAGTGTGGTAGACCATAACATGTACATCTCACTGCTCTATTATTTCTTTAAAGTGCTTGCAATTCCTAAAATAACAGTTAACTACAGAGCCTGAACAAGCAGTTCATAGACAGTTAAAATACACCCATTCTTCCACAGAAGACCAAATGCATGACAACTATCTTTATATGTAAAGATGGTAATAAATAATTCCTTTATTCACTGGACATATAAGCAACGGTCTGAATTTTCAAAAATGGATATTTAATTTGTAGACATACGTTATATAAAGAAATGGATGCAATACTTTATATTGCTGTCTCCAGTAATTTGACTTCACCTATCTTTTAAAGATTATTGCCCCACATCAAAGAAAGGAGTCTTCAAGTGGAAGACCTCCTCAGGCACCCCAATGTCGTCTAGCAGCTTGGTTCAAACTACCTCCTACAACAGCCTTTGCACCACCAGTTTTTATGATGTAGTTAATCCAACCAGAGTCTCTATTCTGAGGTAGTTGCACTTTTCAATCATAAAGTTTCTAAGTCAGTTTAGGGTATTGGCAGATAAGTCCTAGAACATATAGTTGTCCCCAAGAGTCCACTCTTTTCTGTTGTTATAAGTGTAGTGGCCCCATGAAAAAAAGCATTACTAGAGTTTCTGCTTTTACATTCTGGTTCTCACCTGTGTCTATCATGCTGAACTGCTACCACTCTGTCCTAAGTGATAACAACTTCAGCTGCTCTAGGTAATCTGACCAGGCTCCAAATCTTTTAATTATTGCACTAATGGTATCAGCAGCTCCAGACGGATATGCTCAGGCTGCATTTTCAGGCTTAGCTCTGCTTTGCTACATGGAAAGGCAGAAGGATTTTTCCTTTTTGTAACAAGACTGCTGACACTCTGATCCTATCCCACTGCTGCAAGAGCTTGTGCTTGGGAACTGAGGATGCTCTGAGGATGAACTTCCCCAAACCGATGCATTCAATGTAAGCCTCATGTCCTCATGTACATCATGGTCTTGCCTCAGAATCTCCCACAACCGGGGTCTTGCTTGCACTTTTTCAGTATAGCGCTGCAGTACTTGTGAAGCTCTATGACCCCTATAGCACGTGCATAAGCCATGAAATCCTCTAATCTGATTCTTGGCTAAGCCTGGAATGGGATGGTAGTAAAGGAGAACAGTTCATTGTTCTGTATTGCTCCTGAGCCCGGTAACTCCTTTGACAGTTTCACACTAGGAGAGACCCAAGGGACATCCTCCAGATGCCACATACTTCTGTGCATCCTCACTGTTGTATAATTTCACGTGATAGATCCATAATGTCTTTTAAAACATGACTTATTGCACACGAAAAATGAGGAAAATTGAGAGCTGGTAAGCATTTCACAGTCTCATGCTGAAAACTGAGACAAAGACAGACTATCTCTGACCCCCTACTCAATATGCAAGAGACATATTCAGCACCGCTGTGAAAAAAAACACATTGAGAACTATCAAAGATGGCATTTTATTCTATATTCTCAGACAGCTTTCAGAAATCAGAATGCACCGATTTTTTTAAACTTCAAAGTGACTCCAATTCTTCTAAGACAAATTTGAAAACAAGAACTATAAAAGATATTGCCTTCTTTAAATGGCACCCGTTTTCCAGCTACAGTACAATTGTTTTAGATTTTCCTTAAATGTGCATGAGAATACATTTGCACAATACTTCCTGACAAATAGCCCATTCCATGTTCACAATGAAATATTTTGTGTATTCGAGGGTGGGGAAGGGAATCAACAGCTTGATTAAAGTTTTAGTTATTGTAGAGATCATTGGTTTTGTGCAAGCTTCCCCAAGTCCCACCCCTGGGCATTATTTGTTCCTTTTTAAAAGTACCCTGCAAATGCAGCTTTAGGGATTCATTGTACTTTTATACCAGCTCTTTAAATAACTCTAGAATCATTACATTCTGGTGTGCAAGTGACTCAGTATTATCTCTTAGGCTTTTATGATCGTGTTCCCCAATCAGCACTTTTGTGTAACAAGCTAGTGAAATTAGAAATATGATTAGAAAAATGTGACTACATTATCTAAAACGTATACACACTTTTGTATTGCTTCGGCTTTTTAGATCCCAAGAGAACTGACAGAGATTAGAATCTATTTCTAGCGAAGGTACAGTTGGGAATAAGGGTGGTTTGAATAAGTGAATCAGCCTTATTATAACAGAAGCTCCAATAGAGATGTGCATTAGAGTATATTGGATTCCACTTTCAAAACCACATGAAATCTTTGCATAAGTACTCACGTATCTGCCTGGACTAAACAAATAGAGTACTACAAATAAAACAGGAAAATCTGAAAGCCAATAGTCCTTCCTATCTCTGTTTTTTCTGTAATAACTTACAGATAGTATCACACAGTCAAAACAATCATAGAATCATAGAATAACCAGGTTGGAAGAGACCCACCGGATCATCGAGTCCAACCATTCCTATCAATCACTAAACCATGCCCCTTAGCACCTCATCCACCCGTGTCTTAAACACCTCCAGGGAAGGTGAATCAATCACCTCCCTGGGCAGCCTGTTCCAGTGCCCAATGATTTTCTTTGGAAACTTTGCTAGGATTAACATAAACCTTTAGGAATATCATTATTCTCTTGTAAACATCCAACTCTCCACATTTAAAAATAGTGCCTTTTTTCAAAAGATTAAAAAAAAATACAATTCTTACCAGGGACTAAAGTGAGCAACAGCAACCACCCAATAAAAAGGAAACAGGATGCAGTATTTACTCTTTCTGTTACAAGCAGGCCAGACCTCAGAGAGCACAAGAGGACCATACTCACATGTTTACATAACACAGTTCACATGTTCTTTAAATGCTGGAATTATATTAGCAATTAACTTTAGCATGGATGAGTGGGAGCAGGAAAAAGGAAAAAATAAATAAATAAACCCCCCAAAAACTAGCAGAAGGAGGATTCCTAAAGGATCCAGTGGGAAAGGCTACTGGGACTAATGACTGATCAAGATAATCTAGAAAGGAGTGGGCATAACCTGGCATAGATATTAAGTCAGAAACAGGAGTTCTGTGGAGAAGAAGAGGTATGTGATTTGCAACAGTACGAGACCGACCAAACTGGGTCAGGCCAAAGATCCACCTAATCTTCTGGCCTGACAGTGACTAATATCATCTTTAAGAAAATAATATAATAATGAAGGCAGGAAAAGAACACTCTCACTGTTAGCACACCATGCCAGTTTCGAGCAATCAACATTTTATGACCAATATATATTTGTCGTGATGTTTAATAGCTACCAGTATATATAATGATATAAATTATATATGTATATTCCATGTAGCTCTGAAATCTCTTTCCAAAACTAATTATCCTTTTTGCCCTCGAAACATCCCACAGCATCAAGTTTTCAATGTATTTATTATATCCTTCTCTATGCTGCAAAGGATTTCATTAACTTCCATCATATTCTTCCTCAATTGCCTCTTTCCTGAACTGAAGTGGTATCACCTGCTGAACCTCTTCTTTTGTGGAAGATGTTTGTACCTCCACTCTCACTTCTCTGTTCTTTGCTTAGTTCTGCCATATTCATCTGTAGTTATAAGGACCAGAACTACATCGTTCAAAAGGTGCCTGCCCTGCAGTATAGTAGCACCTTGACAATTTCTGCTTTCTAAACAAATTGCCAGATAGGGTCAGGGAGACATAAGAAAAGCTTGTAGATATTTGAGGAAATGATAACTGAAGAAGGAAGAATGAGTTAACCAGATATGGCACACGGTATAGAATAACAAGGAAAATCAGAGATCCTTCTCTGTGTTCAGTTACAAACATGTAAAGCATTTCAGCATACCCAAAAATGTAATTTAATAAATCATTTTATATCTTTTTACTCCATTTTGTACAGATATTTAAAGGTTATTACTAACCTAGATGTTTATTTCTCAAGGTAACTTGAAAGATAAGTGGAGGATTGCAAGAGGGCTTGTATGGAAGGGAATAAGAACAGTGATACACTTAAGACTCTTCAAATGAGAATAAAAAAAACGAAAAACTTTAGATAATTTTATTTAATACAATCTGAAAGCTAATTTTTATTCTCCCCAACAGTAATAAAATAAATTGTCACTCACCTGTAAGGACACTTACACATAGGTACATAAGCCAAAAACTCAAATCCAGCTCAGGATGACAGTAAATCAGCGATGCGCTTATAACTGTAGCCATTTTGTAATCCATGTGAAATAAATTAAGAGAGTCTTTCATTCCTAATTGACAGGTGCCTGAACCTAACATTTCTTTTTTATAGATAGTGCAGTTGGTAGCTGGCATGTGATGGGATAATGGTTTCTGTAACCAGGGAGTAAACTCACAGACATGCACGGATGGTATTTAATGTTTGCAACCATGGTACAGAAAGGATTCAAGCTTACCCAGTCTTCAACATTGTCAGAGAAAAAGCAAGGCAGCTAGCGGGGGCTTTGTGAAAACTCGATTTACTTTGTCCCATAGTGTGGTGACTAGGTTAGTCAGCATCTTCAGTAAGTACTAAATAGCATTGAAAAAATACACTATTTAACTATTCTCAAATCTGTATTTTAAACAGGATTCGATTTTATTGAAGCAGAGAAAGTCTCACATTATTAGTGACAATTTTTTCTCATTCTCCTAAAAGGCAAAATGCATAAATATGAACAATTATATTCCCATTTTTCAAGAGCTTTACTAATTTTTTATTTAATTTGAAAAATGAATCTTTATGTGCACTGTGTCATTATTAATACCATACATGGCATACAGCAATGGTCAATTGGTCTGCGTTATGAGTCTTCCTCCTTTGGCAGTGTCTAGACAAACCCCTTCAATTTCTAGTAAACATGACTCAAGTATATTGTAGGTAGAGAACAGGGATGCTCTATTGTGATGCAAGCTGCATTGTATTTAGTACCCTTGTTTATGTTTTAGTTCTTCAGTAGTATATATTTTATTTGGCTTGTCTGTGTACATTAGCTCACTGGTTTAACCACACTTGATCAAAGGAGGAGAGTCATGAATATTTCATATTCCTGTGCAGTTCCTTTTCCACAATATAGGATGACTATGTTATCTTTTTTTTTCTTGTTTTTTTTTCTTTGTAAAGACAGCCATGTGAAGTATACACTTAATTCTACCAGGTGGAACAACCTCATACAGTGTTTCGTGTATCCTACAGGTACTTAAATGATTTCTGAAGAGTTTTGCTATTATTTTAAAGGAAATCTCTTAGAACACTCAAAAAATTTATACTGTAAAGGAGATGAGGGCTACATTAAGCAGCTCATTTGTGCTTTTAATATTCTTATGTCTACATGTCCTGTTCTTTTCTGTGCTGTCATTGTGAAGTGCTGTCTCTGCACAGACAATGGTCATTTAATATAAAATTATGCAACTTTGCTCTCCTAAAGCTGCCTATGGTAACAGCATTAACTAAGTACCATTCTGCTATCTGTTTTTCAAGACCCATGTATCTTTTCCTTTCTTGGGTTATGTTTTTTGGGGTTTTTTTTCCTGTCTATCTACTCCGAGGATATCTGTGCTTCCCTTAAGTATTCCTAACACTTGCCTCAAAGTACTTATTAAATACATAAAGTAAAGAAATATATAACAATATGTGAACATAATAAAAGAAGCAGCTGTTTCAAAATGTATCTCATAAACACAGCTCTAGTGAGAAGGGGAGGAGGGAGGAAGGAGAGGAATCAGTGCATCAGCCCTGGGGAAAAAGTGGACTAAATTAAAAAGGCAATTATGAAACGCCAAACCTCCACCATGTCAATGAGTTTCTGTGGTAGTTAAAAGTGTGATGAAGAAGAATGCCCATTGGTATTCATGCCCATTGGTTTAGAACAATGAAATGTGTTCTGCTTGTAATATTGTTGTTTTAAGCATATCTCATAGTGTTTCCTTTGTTGTGTGCGAGCTCAGCAAACAGATGATAGACAAGGCATTTTTGGCAAAAGGATGAAGGACACTGCTTCAGCTACTAATAAATTGTTTTCATTAAGAACAAATGCTCTTGGACCATTTTTCTGCTGTTATGGCCTCCACAAGATCTCAAGCACAAATCATAAACCAATTTTTCCTCTGAATAATGGAATAAAACCTAGATGAAGGGTAGTTTACTTAAACAGTTTCTATGGGGTTCATAAGCAGGACACATTTGGTCTTTGTGTGAATGGCAGTTTCCATTTTAGAAATAGCCAAGTATTATTAGACTGCAACTTTTAGAGTAACTGGTTTGAACTTAAATTAAAGCTGACCATTGTAATAGGTAACGTAAATAGATTGGTGATTTGCGCAGTATACAACACCATTTAGCAGTATTGCGATTTCATAGAATCATAGAATCATAGAATAACCAGGTTAGAAGAGACCCACTGGATCATCGAGTCCAACCATTCCTACCAAACCATTCCATTCCTACCATTTCCTTGACTCCCTTTCTTGATGAGCTTTAAGTCTTGGGTTTAGTGATGTTATAGAGGTGTTGTACAGCAATACTCAGCTGTCCTGAGGGAAAACACCACCATTCCTGGTAAATCTATGTTTTCAGAAGTGGATAATATAGCTTGATATTCTTTTAAAATATGTTGCCTTCCCCTCCTCACGAAAGAAGCATTCAGCTAATATGCAAACTCAGTTCCTGGTAGATAAAACAAGGTTAATAAGTTGTTACTGAACAGCTAGAAAATATAAACTTTCTTTTCTTTGTGGCTTGTCTCCTTATATCTCTCTACTTTTTTTTTTTAATTTGAAGTAAAGATCTTCATGCTCAGAAATGAGAGAAGACTGTCATATTGTAACATAAAATGTTGCTTTGGGATGTTTGAGTTTAGAAATGGCTGCAATATGGTGTTTAGGATTTGAAAAATTTGTTTTGATCATCTGTTCTAGTCTCTGTTTAGAATATTATTTTGTGAAGTATATTACCACATTACTTCTTTACTATGCCTTTGTAAATCTTCTTTTTTGAAAGTTCAATATCTTGGCTGTATAAAATTGCTTTACATTTCCATTCCAAATGCAAATGTTGTCTAATAAATCTAATAAAAATTGGTCAGGCAAAGGTATTTAAAACTCTCATTGGTTCTGCACACAGGTCTAATACAAACACTAGAAGAAAAGATGGAAAGAACAGGCAGACAGATTCAGCAGCATCAAAGACTACAAACTCTACAAAGACTACATATTCTCTTTCTGTCAGTGTCAGATCCATAGAGCAAATTAGGAAGGAAAAAGATAGTATGTTATGCACCAAACGTGCTTTCTTTGCTTCCATTCACAACATAACTGATGTACATTGAATAGCCTAGGGTTAAGTCTGGAGGGTTTTCAAGTGAATGTTACTCTTCTATTTATCATTTCCCACATTCCTCTGTAGTAGCATATTTCATAATTGCATTATTAATGACCCAGGGAAAAAAACAAAAATGATCAATCTTGTTGTCAGGAGAAAAGGAAATAAAATACTTAACTTCCTGAAGAGAGCAAGAAAAAACTGTTTTAAAAATCTTAACATATTCAATCTCCATTGCAACTGCTGTGTAAAAGAAAGGGAGAACAGACCTTAACTTTCTTTTTTTAATGGCAATAAATGATGCCATGTTTCATCTATTGTAAAGGTAAAGTTTGTATCTCTTTTTAAAATGTAGAACTCAATGTGAATTTATAAGAAATTATAATGATAGTACATGAAGGTCAGAACATGTAAAAAGGAATGAAATTTGAACCCCTATAATTTTCAAAATATAGTCTAATGATTCCAGATGCTGTGAAAAGGCATGGAATGACATATAGCCCTTAGATAAGGGACAGATGCAGCATACATTTTCCTTCCTAGTCCTTCCAAGTGTTTCCTGCTGCCAAAGAATGCAGACTCTATTGAATGTAGATACTTCATGGGAAATGACATCAATTCGGCTACTTGGAATATTAGCTGCTAACAAATGGAAAAATAACGATATTTAATTATCTTTCCTCTGTAGTATTCCATGCCATTAACAGTAATTTCTGGTACTAAAGAAAGATGACAAATACTGTATCAGTCCACTACTGTCTTTGTAAGGTGTGAAACCTACCCAGGAGAAATCTAAGAAATCAGAAACAGCTAATATTTACTTGCTATTACTTCATTAAGGGACGACTAGGTGAAGGTTAGGTGTTTGCCTGTATCATTTATTTCTGAGAAATATGTTATTAATTCATTGGAAGTTCACTAAAAATTTGTCTTTGTGGTAGATGCATGTGTCATTTGCACACATGATAATTATATTCCACTGCATTTCTTCCTGTCTAGAAAAGATTTTCACAGCTCTTGGAATATATGTCATCCTTTAAATACTGTTTCAAGCTAACCAGTGTAAATTCTAAAAAAAAATCCCACTGAGAGTGAAAGGTAACAGTGGTCTTTCGCAACGCTCATAGGAAATAATGCACTGAATATCCTACACAAAATAGAAAATGGGATCACTGAGGTACTGGTCTGGGTTCTTATAGTCAGCCTAGCTGGAATTTTCTTCCTGCATCTGAATTTTACATTTGGCTGCCCTGTAGAAAGCATCTGTGCTTCCTTGAACTCTCTTTCTAAATCGAGATTTAAAGATATGCATGGTTGTCACTATACCTTTTTTACTTGATCTTTTACTCAAGGTGAATTGCATCAATCTTCATTTATAATAATCATCTTTGAACTTGCTAAGTGTTCAAAATACAAAGCAATGAATCCAAAGCAGTGGTGATATTTCAGTATGCATTTTATTCAGAAACTCACTAGTAGGAACTTAAAATACCACATTTAACTACCCAACTGGCTATCAAAATATGCAAAAATGATCAAGCTGCATGAATTACTATTTTTTTAATGTAATCTTAGAATGTAGATATTAAGAAGGGAGCATGGAAAGTTTTAATTGTATCTGTGCTATTTTCCTAAAAATATAGCAAGATATTTCCATTCATCCTGAAAATATTTAAGGTACTAGCTCATCATTTGGAATCATCCTGATTCCCTGTGAGGGAAAATGAAGTACAACTATGAGTGTACAATAAATTCAGTATTATCATAAGCTTCAAATGAAACATAGCACTGCATGAAATCTGAGGAAACAGATACCAGTTAGTAGAAGGAAATTTGAGCTAAAGAGGTTTTCTACGCCTCTTGAACCATGATAAAGTGTAAAAATAACAACTGTTATATTTTCAAAAATTCTGAAGGACTTCCCAATGTAAAGTGAGGAAGAATCAGATAAAACAGGTGTAAGAGGGTATTCTGCCTTGCCTCATCAGCATAGATGAACAACTTTCACAGAATGGTTTGAATTAGAAAGGACCTTAAAGATCAGCAGGTTACACCCACCCTGCCAGGGACAGGAACATTTCCCACTAGATCAGATTGCTCCAAGCTTCATCCAGACTAACCTTGAACATCTCTCGGGATGGGGCATCCATTACTTCTCTGGACAGCCTCTTCCAGTGTCTCATTACCCTCACAGTAAAAAGTTTTTTCCTAATATCTAAGATAAATCTCCCATCTTTCAGCTTAAAAGTGTTACTCTCATCCTATCACTACACTCCCTGATAAAGACCCCCTCCCCATCCTTTCTGTAGGCCCCTTTTAAATACTGGGAGGCTGCTATGAGGTATCCGTGGAGCCTTCTCTTCTCTAGGCTGAACAAGTCCAACTCTCTCTGCCTGTCCTCACATGGGAGATGCTCCAATCCTCTGATCATCTTCATGGCCCTCCTCTGGACTTGCTCTGACAACTCCATGTCCTTCTTGTACTAATAACTCTGTACTTCAGGTGAGGACTCACAAGAGTGGAATAGAGGAGGAGAATCATCACCCTGGACCTACTGATTTCTGATCTTGAGCCTTTATTTGCACTTGGGGTTGCCCTAAACCAGGCACAGGACCTTGCACTTGGTCTTGTTGAACTTTTTGATGTTTGCACAAGCCCACCTCTCAAGACTGTCAAGGTCTCTCTGGATAGTAAGCAAGTAGCACCCAAATTCCCGAATTTCTGTGTGACCATAAATTACATGTCCATTCTTGACACCAGCTGGAGTCACTGGCTTTTACCCTCCAACATGCTGGCAATGCTTTTGATTTATCAAGGAAGAAGTTAGTTTAGGCCATGAATAATTCTTAGAGTATGACAGTTCAGATTTCTCTTAATATAATTATTTCACTAAGGATATGTGAGGAATAAGTATAATTCACTGAGAACTCAGTAAACTAAGGATTATTATTGGTTATTAAATGTCATTTAGTCAAAATTGGTTAGTAGTAAGTAGCTTTCTCAAAACTTTTAGAAACATTATTTCTGTGCACATCTTTAAATACCAAATTTTGGGCTGTAATAATGGCCCAAATTCAATTTCAAGCAATCATTTTTTTAACTGAATTTCAGTAACTGAAAAATTATAATATTAAAGAGAACAATGTCACTGTCACCACTCTTGTATAATCCCCAATCTAAAATTTTAGAGGAAAAATACATAGAATGTATGAAAACTGGAAGGCTTTTACCAGTATAGTGGTGATCGAGGGAAGAATTTGTACTGCTTATTTTCATAGTACACAAATGAAATGAAAGGCAGAAAATGCTTATTCCAATAATGTTAGTTGAGTTTTGATTATTGCTGCTGCCTTCATAGTGCTTATTATGTTGTACACAGAACACCTATTTTGGAAAGGTTTTGACTTAATGGAAATACAAGCTTAGGCACTCAGACGATTATAGAGGGCTTTTCTCATTACGTGACACCTGTGCAAACATGTCTCTAAAATGCAAATCAGAATTCCTCTTGCTGAATCTATCTGTTTATGTCCCACAAAGGGCATCTTTTTACATCTAAGTCCATTTAGATGTCTACATCCAGGCTCCATGTGATCTTCCTATTGGTGTGCACGACCCTTTCAATGAGCTTTGGAATGCAGGTACCTGCATGCTTGTCTCTGTAATTTCCTTGCCAGTCTGAATAATTCTCGTTTGAAAACTGCTGGAGTCTGATAGCAAAGCCCCTGTGCCTGTGTACAAAGATTATGCAACATTATCTGGAGCGGGATAAATGGATCCGTGTACATCCAGCATTGTTTTGTCACAGGCAGTGCTAAGAAATAACTTTGCACAGGTGAGAAGTGCTGCTGAAGGCAGCTTTTCACAAGGGCAGTGATTATCCGAAAGATGTAGATGTGGCACAGTTGTTATTAAGCAGACAGAAGTCCTACCTATGTGCTGCATAAATATAATATGAAAAGCTTTCTATTCTCTAATCGATTTCCTCTAATGTAAGATTCCTCTGGAAAAAGACATAGATAAAAATAGATCTTCATATGCTAAACACTTAAGACATATAATGCTTGATATAAAAGCCTGGTGTTTCCTCCACATAAAAAAAGATTTGTAGACTGCAAAGCAACCACACAAAAGAGGACAGTTTCTTCATCAGACTTAATTCATGGCGTGGTGTGTCACTGGACTGTAACAGGTATGAGGTACAATGCACTCAACCTATATCTGCAGTATTCTAGAATACTCTAACAGTCTCTAGAATTAAGCTTTATTATTAATTGAAGCATATCAAAATTTAATCAAAAAGACTATATGTAAGCAACAAGACATGACATACTAATTAAAATAAATTAAAAAAAAATAGAAAATTAAACCATATCTTGCTTTCCTAACCACAGTTAGATTCTTCTGCAGAGGCATTCTTGTTCTCCAGGCATTTTTCAGTCAAGAAATATTTCATTGTTGCCTGTATTAAGCTTCAGACTGTGCCCTGCAGAAAGGTTGTGCTGATCTCCTAGGAAAGTCTCATCCTTTCCATCACACCTGAGGACTGCTCTGGAGACAGTCTCAAGAGCTAATGCTTCCATTATGCTTCCAATTGTCCTTCTATTTCTAGTCTTGAAGTGTCTTTGCTTTCTGTGCTAATCCTTCTCTGCCTGCCCTCTCAGACATTTCTCTGAAGTGGAGCAGACCTTGTTGTCTGTTGTCTAGGGAAGGAGCAATTAAGCCAAGAGGGTGTAACCAGGCCAGAATGCAGTTGACAGTGAAGTGCAGGAAGCCACAATAAACTGTAAACAAATCCATTAAACAATCATACTATCTGTCACAGATGGCAAAAGCTGTTATCACCCATTTGGTTTCCATTGTGACATGCCTAACAGTCATTTAATTTTACACAATTTTATATTTTACTTGGCATTATTATTGCTACTCTGTCTTCCATCACTATTTTACCAGAGAGCCATGGGTCTGAAGCTTCTAATTTTACTATCACAGAATCACTAGGTTGGAAAAGACCTCCAGGGTCATCGAGTACAACCATTCCTATCAAACACTAAACCATGCCCCTCAGCACTTCATCCACCTGTCTTTTAAACACCTCCAGGGATGGTGACTCAACCACCTCCCTGGGCAGCCTGTTCCAGTGCCCAATGACCCTTTCTGTGAAAATTTTTTTTCTGATGTCCAGTCTGAACGTCCCCTGGAGCAGCTTGAGGCCATTCCCTCTTGTCCTGTCCCCTGTCACTTGGGAGAAGAGGCCAGCACCCTCCTCTCTACAACCTCCTTTCAGGTAAGTGTAGAGAGCAATGAGGTCTCCCCTCAGCCTCCTTTTCTCCAGGCAAAACAACCTCAGCTCCCTCAGCCACTCCTCGTAAGACTTGTTCTCCAGCCCCCTCATCAGCTTCGTTGCTCTTCTCTGGACTCGCTCCAGAGCCTCAACATCCTTCTTGTGGTGAGGGGCCCAGAACTGAACACAGTATTCAAGGTGCACTAAGTACCTCAGCCTTGTCCTCATCCGTCGTCACACTTGTTCCATTTGCATCCAATAGGGACTGAATATTCTCCCTGGTCCTCCTTTCATTGTTAATATATTAATAGAAAGATTATTTGTTATCTTTCACCGACTTGGCCAATCTGAGCTCCAGTTAAGCTTTAGCCCTCCTGATTTTTTCTCTGCATAATCTCACTTCCTCCCTGTAGTCCACTCAAGACACCTGTCCCTTCTTCCAAAGTTCATAGACATTCCTCTTCTTTTTGATGTCCCTCCAGATCTCCCTGCTCAACCAAGCTGGCTGTGTTCCCCGCTGGCTCCTTTTCCAAGACATGGGGATGGCTTGCTCCTGAGCTGCTAGGATTTCCTTTTGAAGTGCTCCCAGCCCTCGTGGGCTCCCTTGCCCTTAAGGACTGTCTCCCATGGGACTTCACCAACCAGCCTTCTGAACAGTCCAAAGTCTGTCCTCTGGGAGTTTAATGTGACTGTTCTGCTAATCCCTCTCTTCACCTGACCTACAACTGAAAATTCTATCATATCATGATCACTTTGTCCCAGGCGTCCTCTAACTGTCACATCTCCCACAAGGCCTTCTCTGTTCACAAACAGCAGGTCCAACAGGTCACCTTCCCTTGTCAGCTCTTTCACCAGCTGTGTAAGGAAATTGTCTTCCATACACTCCAGGAACCTCCTAGACTGCTTCCTTTCTGCTCTATTGTACTTCCAGCAGACATCCAGAAGACTGAAGTCTCCCATGAGGACAAGATCTTGAGACTACTCCCAGTTGTTTTTAGAAGAGCTCACAAGCTGCTTTATCTTGGCTGAGTGGTCTATAGCAGACTCCTGTCACTACATCTGCCTGCTTGTGGGCTCCTCTGATTTTAACCCACAGACACTCAATCCCATCATCACCATAATTGAGCTCGAGGGTATCAAAATTGAGCTCGAGGCTACCCTGTCTCCTCTCCTACCCTTCCTGGCCTGCCTGGAGAGTTTATATCCCACTATAGCTGCACTCCAGTTATATGAGTCGTCCCACCACATTTCCATGATGGCAACTACGTTGTAGTCTCCTTGGCCTACAATAACTTCCAGTTCCTCCTGCTTATTGCCCATGCTGCGTGCATTGGTGTAAATGCACTTCATCTGGGCTGGTGAACCCTCAGCTCTCAAAAAGGGAATAGTGTTCATTCCCAATTGACTGGTCCTTGGAATATCTAACCCCTCAGTGCCAGTTTCATCTCTTCCATCACCAGACGTACTCGGCCCCACTTGCTCTGAGGTGATATACTGGCAGTCCTTGTCAGGACACCATCTCTCAAGCACTGGAATTCCACTTCCAGGCTCAATCCTGACTAGCCTGGCTTTGTCCCCCTTCCCCTTCACATCTAGTTAAAAGCGCTATTTATGAGCCCTGCTAGATTTTTAGTGAGGACTTTAGTACCCCCAGAAGGCAAGCATGTCCCTTCCCTTGTAAGGAAGCCTGGAGGTGTATAGGTCAAAAATAAAAAAATTATGCCACGTAGTAAGACCTTCTAGCAAAACTGGAAATGTAGGCATCATGCTTGTATCTCAGGTCATTTTCTAATATCTGTAAGAAATGTGAACTTTTTTATCTGTGTTTTTCCCTTATGAAGTATCTTGAGTACATCCTTCATACCTAGACGTTTGTAGAAGCGTATGATAAACATGATTTCAGAGGTAACAGAGAAAGAAAAATGAGGAAATCTAATATGCTGCAATTATTACTTAAAGAAAACAGGGCAGATAGCTGAAGCAGTACTTCTCAAAAAAAACCTTTAGGTTTTTACTTTTTTTTTTACTGGTCAAGAACAAATTATTATTGATCTGAAGAGATAACCAATTTCAACTCATTATGTTTTGCAGGAAAGAAGAAACCAGTTCATGGATACTATGAAGTAAGTAGCTACTGGTAGCAGTCATAAACTGTTAAAATTGTCTTTATGTTAGAATAGCATTATAAAAATTGAGTCAGCAGCCCCAGTAATAGAGCTGTAACCATACAGTAGTCTCATTTACACTGAGGAGAAACTGTTCCTAACTGAAGAAAACTCTGAATCTTAATATTTCCTCTTTAGTCTTTATAACCTATAGATCAGATAATTTGAACTCCACTGAACTGTTTGCTTAGTAACTAAGATATTTCACTTCATGTTTCTATGACATGGAAAACAATATCTCAGTCTGGATTTTTGAGGGTTCTGTGATACAGAAGACAATGTTTCAATCTAGATGTTCTGCTCCAGATTGTTTCGGGTCATTCAACTACTTTAGTAAAACAGAAAAATTATTGAAAATCTAGCAAATTTATTCAAACGTATTGAACTGAAATTTTTGTAGAACAGCCATAAACTAGAAGAAATTTTCCATTCCAATTTCCAGCAGCTTGCTGCTGACAACAGAAATGTCACTAAATGTCATCGTCCTTGGAGTCTGTAGGGTTACAACAATATTATATCACCTAGCAACAGAAACATCTATTTAGGATACAAAGATCAAGTACATTCTTTTAATATGTTGTACATCACCCAGAATAAACACAAATAAACTGCCATAGAAGTCCACATGTTTTGCAAATTTGTTTCCCCTTGCTGTATCACTCATTTTCATTTGGAAGACTTTAACCTCTTCCTAGCAAAACTGATAGTAGTCTCCTTGTTATTTCACTTATGTGTTTGTTTGTTTATTTATTTATATTCAGTCTGAAAATCTGTGCTTGGAGATTTACTTACTGTTCTTGGGAGGCCTGAAAGTCTGACACTCACTTATATAGATACTGGAAGCTGGCTCCTTATCTCTTCTCCAAAAGAATTCTGAGTAATACACTAGGCTATTATTAATCTCGTTGAGCTGGGGAATGTGTGTGGAGCAGGGCAACCTACCTTGTCCTTAATGTTTTATAACTCAGAAGTGAGGGGGTTTTGAGTGATTCCATAGGAGGGCCATGAAGATGATCAGAGGATTGGAGCATCTCCCATGTGAGGACAGGCAGAGAGAGTTGGACTTGTTCAGCCTAGAGAAGAGAAGGCTCCACGGATACCTCATAGCAGCCTCCCAGTATTTAAAAGGGGCCTACAGAAAGGATGGGGAGGGGGTCTTTATCAGGGAGTGTAGTGATAGGATGAGAGTAACACTTTTAAGCTGAAAGATGGGAGATTTATCTTAGATATTAGGAAAAAACTTTTTACTGTGAGGGTAATGAGACACTGGAAGAGGCTATCCAGAGAAGTAATGGATGCCCCATCCCGAGAGATGTTCAAGGTTAGTTTGGATGAAGCTTGGAGCAACCTGATCTAGTGGGAAATGTTCCTGTCCCTGGCAGAGCGGTTGTAACCAGATGATCTTTAAGGTCCCTTCCAACCCAAACCATTCTATGATTCTCTAAGTGCGTCTCCTCTATTTGTGTTTTGTGTTTCAGTTTCCAGTCTGGGATAAACAAACAAGCAGAATTAGTGATTAAAGACACTTCAAAGACACAAGGACAGGTTTTCGAAGGTGTTAAACCCTTTTAGACATCTTCCCATAAAACTGTGAAATTTTAAGATCAAAATATTTTCCCAGAGAGTAGGCTAAACTTTTTTTCACTCATTCCTAATTGATAGCTGCATCATCTAAAGCTAAAGTCTAGATAAAGTCAAAACTGGGCTAAAGTGTGAGTTGAAAATCTGTGCAGTTGCATAGTGACTCATCAATTCATCGAGTGAATGCAAACAGTATTAAGCAATCTAAACCATTCTGGTCCTCTTAGAAAACCAAGTGGACATGCAATTGTAGTGCCAACAAAATTCAAGGGACAGAGGACCTTGCACTATGGGATTCTAATCTCTAGTGCAGCCTCTAGCATAACTTCTGTCCAACACACAAAAAAACCGGAATCTAGCATAAAAGGCTCCTGTAGTTTATTCCATCATTTGTATTACTTTAAAAAGTGTTGAGTGTTTCTATGGTATAGACAAACACTTTAAAAAGAAAGCTAACCTAAGGGAGCAAAAGTCTAGCTGGTCAGTTATGGACAGACTTAGGCTCTCAGAGGTCAAAACATTAGGTCAGCCCAGGAGGTCTGATTATTCTACCTTTCTCACATCATGTAATAATAAAAATAATAATGATGTGAATTTAGTCTTTACCCAGGATTACACTATAATCTAGCCACATAGTTCATAGAATCATAGAATCGTTAGGTTGGAAAAGATCTTAGGGATCATAAACTCAAACCATACCAGTCCAAACCATACCAGTAAATCATGTCCCCAGCCACCTCATCTACTTGCCTTTTAAATACCTCCAGGGATGGTGACTCTACCACCTCCCTGGGCAGCCTGTTCCAGTGCTTGATAACCCTTTCTGTGAAGAAATTTTTCCTAATGTCCAATCTAAACTTCCCCTGATGCAGCTTGAGGACATTTCCTCTTGTCCTATCACTCATCACTTGGGAGCAGACACCAACACCCACCTCTGTGCTACCTCCTTTTAGGTAGTTGTAGAGAGTAATAAGGTCTCCCCTCAGCCTTGTCTTCTCCAGGCTAAACAACTCCAGTTCCCTCAGCTGCTCCTTGCAAGACTTGTTCTCCAGTCCCTTCACCAGTTTCATCGCTCTTCTTTGGACACACTCCAGGACCTCAATGTCTTTCTTATAGGGAGGGGCCTAGAACTGAACACAGTATTCAAGGTGCAGCCTCACCAGTGCTGAGTACAGGGGGAGAATCACTTCCCTGGTCCTGCTGGCCACATTGTTTCTGATACAAGCCAAGAAGCTATTGGCCTCCTTGAACATCTGAGCATCTTCCTTACTCATGTTCAGTCAGCTGTTGACCAACACACCCAGGTCTATTCTCTGACAGGCAGCTTTCAAGCCACTCTTCCCCAAGCCTGTAGTGCTGCATGGGGTTGCTGTGTCCCAAGTGGAGGACTCTGCACCTGTCCATGTTAAACCTTATCCCACTGGCCTAAGCCCATCGATCCAGCCTGTTGATCGATGTAGAGCCTCCCTACAGAGCTCTGTAGAGCCTCCCTACCCTCCAACAGATCAACACTTCCTCCTAGTTCAGTGTCGTCCGCAAACTTGCTAAGGGTGCACTCGATTCTCTCTTCCAGGTCGTTGACTAAGTCCTGGGGAACACCACTTGTGACAGGCCTCCAGCTGGATTTGACTCTATTTACCACTCTTTGGGCCCAACCATTGAGTCAGTTTTTCACCCAGCAGAGTGTGAAAGAGGGTGTCCTGACCAGTGGTAGCCAGTTTTGTTGAGTAGGAAACTGTGTGATACTGTGTCAAAGGTTTTACTATAATCCAGGTACACTACCTCCACAGCCTTCCCTTCATCCATCAAGCACGTCACCTTGTCTTAGAGGGAAATCAGGTTCATTTGGCAGAACCTGCCTTTCATAAACCCATTCTGTCTGGGCGTGATCATCTGATTTTCTTGAATGTGCTGTGAGATTGCATCCAAGATGACCTGCTCAATGACCTTCTCCAGCACTGAGGTCACACTCACAGGTCGGTAGTTTCCTGGTTCTTCTCTCCAGCACTCCTTGTAAATGGGTGTAACATCTACCAGCCTCCAGTCCAATGGAACTTCCCCAGCCAGCCAGGACTACTGCTAGATGATAGAAAGAGGTTGGGCAAGCACCTCCTCTAGCTTCCTTAATACCCTCAGGTGAATCCTATCCATCCCCATAGACTTAAGGATATCTAATTTGCCTAGCAGGTCTCTAACCATTTCCTCTTGGATTAAGGGAGCTTTGTACTGCTCTTCATCCCTGTCTTCTGGCTAGTTGGCAAATATATCCAAAAATAACACAGTTATTCCAAGACAAGCCCACAGAAGTTACTATAGGCTAACATACTTGCATCTTTCTGATACACAGAAGTCCCTTGGAGACAACCAGCTCATAAATCAAGGAATTCTCAAAGACTGATTATTAATGCACTGAAGCAATATAAATTCAGTAAAACAATCAGAATGCATTAAAGAAAGGCAGGTTTATGTCTACTTTGGGCCTGTTCTTCACATAAGTCAAGGCAAATCCCTGTCACATCATATTTTTTTGCTGTGGGATGATATGAAGGAAATAAGGAGCTCACTTAGCTCTTTTGTGTAGCTCATTTAAAATAACCCAGATTAATGGGGACCTGTCTATTTTACCCCTGTTGGGGATGATAAATACTAAGAATTATTATTGAAGCCATTCATATGCCCATTAATAATACATTAATAAACACCATATGATCAGATTTCATTGAAGTATGGTTTTTTTACACCAGCTTGCAGATGAGCCAAGTGTTAGCTTGAATATCAGCAATATTTCATTCATGAAGGGCAAGGGTCCTGCTAGCTTCTACAAGTACACAGGATGCAGAAAGGAGAAAAAACAGGTTCTGAAATACCTGAAATACTGTTGTATCAAAGCTGAGGAAGGATGAAGAATATTTTCCAAACAAGCAGACAACAAAATATCACAGAAAGTACAATGATTCTTCTCTTGATTTTCTCTAAAGCCTAATGGCCCAAAGTTTCACTCTGTTTAAGAGCCCAGTACAATCCTGCATCGTGCTGGAAAGAATTCTTCAAGTTTCAGGAGTTTCTTTCTTTTCCATTCTAGAGCAAGATTAAAAAATAATAATTTAAACCATTTGGCAATTAATATTATTTTTGCTCTCCCTCCCTCAGGGATTCTCAATTTGGCTCAGAAATCCCAAAAATTCTTAAAAACTTCCCTCAAGTTCCATCTCTTCCAGAAAGATCTGTGGATTTTTTTTATAATATCTTAGAAGATTAAGCTATTTCTTTCCTGAAAGCGGCTAAGACCCTGTTTTGTGAGTAATGACTGTGCCTCCTTAGGCACCCTCCTTTATTCTGTTCATGAGCAATAGCTGTAAGGTTCTTGTTTGGTTTTTTTTTAACATTGTAGGCAACATCCTTCTTCATCCTTCTTCATGCAATAATAGTGAAACCTGAAAGGAAACTATTTCTTACTCTCACTTTCCGAGTGAATGAGATGCAACCTTTTCTTCTTTTTTAACAAAAAAAAAAATGCTCTTCTAGTCAGATTAATGTGCACCTCATATTTCTTGACTGGACTGGCATACGTTTCTCGAACATCCCATGACAGGAGAACTCCTGTGGCAGCTATTCAGTGACTTGTTTTATTTGTGTAATTAATTCAATCTCTGAAATTGGTATTCCTTAAAAATAATAATAATAAACCCTAGAATTTTCAAACTATTCTTTTTTTTTTATCTATTGTTCGCTGAAAATAAAAGTTCAGTATGTTTTCCTGTCTGTGTTGTTTTAATTTCCTTCTGCTAAGAAAACTTCAGTTCCTGTACGTATAGATATACACAAGTGTATATGTTTGTATATCTGTGTATGTATGTATATGCATTTAACAGGCAACACAATTTTTCTGCCCTGGGATTTTCTGAGACTCCTAAAGGGAATTTGTTTTCAAGAACTGCTGATATAAAGCTTATGACTTTCAGAATTTTAGATGATTTTCAGAAAGACTATATTAAGGATAAAAATAACCATAGGTGTATTAAATTAGGCAACTAAAATTTTATGGAATTAAAACTGCCCTGACACAAAAAGCCACTCCAGATTTAAAATTCTGTCCAAAGTATTTTTTTCTGGTTTTCAGTCTTCTTTTTTTCAGGTTAATCCTATGGCCTACCCAGAAAAGAGGAAAATACAGCCAGCGGTCATCTATCTTGACGTCTTAATTGACACTCCACATTATGTGAGCTTCACATAAATAAAATAATTCCAGTCTCAGGCTCTTGGATTTCTTAGCTCACAGAGCAAAATTTTATTCAAAACTTGTATGGGTTTTAGCAAAACGACATTGTGCTAATTTTTGACCTTACTGTTTCTGTGAAACCAAACAGACAAGAGATGCTTATGCCATCTTGAATGTTGGCTCAAAAAGTACCCTAACAGGAAAATTCCTTTGGATTCTGTAAACAAATTCTTGAGAGAAAGGCCCCTCAGAACCTTCCCACCTACCTCAAGGAGTAAGGGGTTGTAGGGTAACAAATAATAAGGCAAACCTTAATACTGGAAGGAATCTTGAAATGGAGCCTTATTCCTCTAAAATGAGAAAAAATTGTGTAGTTCAGTTGCAGGTCGCAAGGCAGGAGAATGTAATTTGTTATTCTCTTTTAACACCAGACCCTGGAGGGAGTGAACACATGGTGTGAAGCATCAAATTTACTCTTATCTTTTCCAAAACAAAAGAAAATGGAAAAACAGATTGTGGTGAACTCTATTAAAACTTGAGGTGATATTTGGTCAGAGAAGTTACATCACATTTAGAAAGCTTGCGTTAAACTCGGCTCCTGCCTTGACAAGCAAAGGTATAATTCATTCACATCAATCAAAATAATGCTAAAATATCACTTACATCTGTCTTCACACTCAGAAACAAAGTTTTATTATGGAGACAAACAGGAATATATATTTTAAGCTGCATACACAAAACTATTGTGTTTTCAGATTTCTGTGTTGGGAGATCAAAATCAATACATCAAATAAATCTTATGAGGAGGGGCTGAGGGTTGTTTAGCATTGAGAAGAGGAGGCTGAGAGGAGACCTTATTGCTCTCTACACTTACCTGAAAGGAGGTTGTAGAAAGGAGGGAGCTGGCCTCTTCTCCCAAGTGACAGGGGACAGGACAAGGGGGAATGGCCTCAAACTGCACCAGGGGAGGTTCAGACTTGATATCGGAAAAAAATTTTTCACAGAAAGGGTCATCGAGAAATGGAACAGGCTGCCCAGGGAGGTGGTTGACTCACCATCCCTGGAGGTGTTTAAAAGACAAGTGGATGAGGTAGTCAGGAACGTAGTTTAGTGGTTGTTAGGAATGGTTGTACTCGATGACCCTGGAGGTCTTTTCCACCCTAGCGATTCTGTGTGAAATAGTAAACCACCTAACACATTAATTGATAATTTACCTGAAAAAATACTTCCAATATGCCTCATTGTTTTTTAAACATGTAAGTAACTATTAATCTAATTGTTTATACACTGTTATTTATCACCAAGATAAATAGAAAATTTTACAAAGTTCACAGCTTTTACTTAAATCACAGAAGAATAAATTTTCAGAGACTGTAGAACAGAGGAAATATGTTGTCCTGACCTGGATTTCAGGATATCAGAGGTACTAAATTAGTTTGTCTCCTGGAAGAAATCCTGTGAAATGTTCTAGATTAAAAAGAAAGAAAAATCTGCATTGATTTTGAAGTATCACTTTTTTTGGAGTATTACACTTTTTGGAGTTCCTCTTATATGATTTTACATACTGTCTTAAAGACCATCAATATTTATACTCATCTTGTGATAGATATAATTTTGCTAAAGAATTAACCCCTATTTCTTTTATCTTTAACTCTCCCTGAAGCCAGGATAGAGCATTTACTTTTCATTTGACAATTATTAATGAAATAATGACTTAGCAACCATAAATGTTTCTAAAACATTACTCAGCATAAGTGACAGAGTGTTGGACTGTTGCCATAAACTCCTGGAGTAATTCACATTGATTGATTAGAAACTATTATTGTATACATTGTGTTTAAATATTCTTTTATTACAGAGTAAACAATGGTAGATAAAAGACATGATATTTCACTGGTCTGTGATCGAAGAATAGATTTAAGGACAAGAAGTAAATGGAGATCTAATCTTTCTAGTGCCTTTTAGAGATACTTACCATATGTCTACAAAGAGCACCGATTTAAAAGTAATGGAAGAGATCTGTTAGGTCATTTGTCCACTCCTCTGCCAAAGTAAGGTTGCATGTCTATTATATACTATATTTTCAAGTGTAATGTCTGTTGAACCCTAAATTATTCAGCTGATATGTTACTGTTTCCATTATATACTTAGGCTTCTAAGATCTATTTTAGAATGTAAGCTAAATTTTACTTGGCTTTATTTCTTTTCATTTCATTCCTATAATAACACATTTTGAGACAACTTACAGTCTTCTCTCCCGTTGTATGCATACTTGTCAGGTGTTTGCTGAATTAGTCAAGCTACAGCAGTGTGATCATATTTCTTATCCATTCAGGCTGTGAAATAACTCTGCCTTGCATACAAAATCACTGCTTTTTTCACTGCATTGCACTTGAAGATCAAATCTAACTTACTGTCTACCAAATTAATCAAAAGTTACTATTAACATAATTTCTAATGGTATTGTGCTCTTCAATGCAGCATTATTTTCACATACACTATCCGAGTCATATTTGAAAATCTGTGCATTTAATGTAAGAAAAGTTGCCCCAAGTGAGCAACGTGCCTTACTTGCAGTGAGTGCAGTTCTGCTTCACTTTTATGAATGATGGACACTAAGCAGCAGAATCTTCTTGGCTCCATAAGTGATATAGTGATATTTTTTTTTATAATCCTCACTATAATGTCTCTGCATTTAAATATCTGCATATTCTGTTGTCACTCTCTCCACTTGTTTGTGTGTGTGTTGTATCTATTAGACTGGGTAATTTTATTTTAACACATATTTCCTCTTTTTATTAACATTTCTGAAATCTAACTCTGATTTGGAGAAAGCAGTGAAGAGAGAGCTCGTTTATACTCTAGTTTAGGAGAACATATTGCAAATCTTCTGGGGTATCATTAGAGCTGCCCATACAAATGTAATTGAAATGAAATGTCCAACGTAATTACATTGACCAGGATGGCTATTGGAAGCAGGGTAAGAGAAAAAGATCTTTTAACATTCCTAAACCATTCTGGACATTGCTGTGGAGTGATACCACTTGAAGGATTTTAACTCTTTATCCTGGCAGTGGATCTGAGATATCTGTTGAGGAGAGGGAGGGAAGGCAAGAGGGGTGGGAGGCAGTATCATGGACTTCTTCTAGATGTTATTGTGCCCTAAAGTGGTACCACCTTATTGTTATTGGGAGAAGGTCCTGTGTAAAATGCCAGTATAAGAAAGAAACCATTCTGAAAAAAACCCAACAACAAAGGAATTGAGTCCATTAATAAAGTATAGCATTCTCAATTGCCAGAATCAATATTGCTTAACAGGTACATCCAAGTGAAAACTAATAGCTATGAATTTTTCTCTTCCAGGATAACTCTTTGTAGTGTTTATTAGAGAGCAAACTCTTTTCTCAGAATTGAGAATATCACAATCAATCACGAAGTGCAGCTTATGTGAAATACTACAGAACATCAAAGTACAAAAAGCACAGAAATCCTTCTTTAAAAGCTCACTTATCTTCACTTACAGATATTTTATAAATAAGATATTCAGCTCTCCTCCTTTTACACACTAAAACTGCAGAGTTCTAGGTACCACTTATACACAGCAATAGGAAACCTGTTTAGTAAAGTCAATTTACCTTGTTGATTCAGATATTTCAGCTGTCTTCCAAGTTATCCGTTTAAGAGGTTTTTCACATCAGCTCTTAACATTCTTTTAATAGCTATTATTTGTTGAGCTGCAGACTGAATGTAATGTTCAGGCAATGCAATGAACAGTCAGTCCTATACTGCATCTGTCCTATAAATGTAGTTGTCAGCTACAGCTAATTAATAAGAAGGCACATAAAAGATTATAATGGTTTACATTATAACTTCATAGAATCATAGAATCATAAAATCATAGAATCACTACGTTGGAAAAGATCTCTTGGATCATTGAGTCCAACCATTTCTATCAATCACTAAACCATGTCTCTGAGCACCTCGTCTACTCGTATTTAAATACCTTCGGGGATGGTGACTCAGCCATCTCCCTGGGCATCCTGTTCCAGTGCCCGATGACCCTTTCCATGACAAACTTTTTTCTGATATCTAGTCTGAACCTCCCTGGGCACAGCTTGAGGCCATTCCCCCTTGTCCTATCACCTGTCACTTGGGAGAAGAGGCCAGCTCCCTCCTCTCTACAACCTCCTTTCAGGTAAGTGTAGAGAGCAATAAGGTCTCCCCTCAGCCTCCTCTTCTTCAGGCTAAACAACCCCAGTTCCTTCAGCTGCTCCTTGTAAGACTTGCTCTGCAGCCCCTTCACCAGCTTTGTTGCTGTTCTCTGGACACGCTCCAAAGCCTCAGTGCCCTTCTTGCAGTGAGGGGCCCAGAACTGAACACAGTATCCAAGGTGCAGTCTCACCAGCGCTGAATACAGGGGGAGAATAATCTCCCTGGACCTGCTGGTCACGCCATTTCTGATACAAGCCAAGATGCCATTGGCCTTCTTGGCCACCTGGGCACACTGCTGGCTCATGTTCAGTTGGCTGTCAACCAACACCCTCAGGTCCTCCTCCTCCAGGCAGCTTTCTAGCCACTTATCCTCTAGTCTGTAGCTCTGCATAGGGTTGTTGTGCCTCAAGTGCAGGACTCGGCATTTGGCCTTGTTAAACTTCATGACATTGGTCTCAGCTCATTGGTCCAGCCTGAAGGTCTGATCCAATGCCTCAATAAGTAAGCAGAGGGGTCAGTGGTATTGATGTGACAGAGAAAAGAAGAGGAAAACAGGAAATGCTTGTTATCCGTCGTTCATTATGTGGCACTGATAACAATAAAGGTAGCAAAACAATTGTTGGCTCTTTGACAACACTCAGCTGCAGCACCCTACCAGTCTTTAAGAGAGATAGGAAAAAACTGTCATAGTGGCCTTAAGGAAGGTGAGCAGAATTGCAGAAAGAGTATTTCTTTGGGAACAACCGGACTGTGGAAAACACTGCTCTCCTAATGCTTTGGCTTTAAAGGTCCATCTTCCTCCATTCCAACAGAAGATTTTATGGACTGTAATTGAACACCTCTGTAGCCAAGACACTGATGATGATCTTTGAATTTTTCTTGCTGAGGAGAGAGCACATGTAATTTTTCCCATATCCCTCTTATTATGCCTCCCAGGTATATACATCTAGCAGCTGCAAATTATTTATTTACTTCTCATAATGATGGGAAGTTTCTTTATCATTCTTTGGTGTTTTTTTGGTTTTGTTTTGTTTTTTTTTTAATTAATCCCTTAATGGTTCTGCCCATTACTAGATAGCAGAAATCACACTAAACGACCTCATGATGAAGCAAAATAAGTACAGTTTTTTAGCATATGCACCTAGTGAATAACTTTAAAAACAGTACAAATAACAGGAATTTTTCTGTTATTAAGACAGCAGGATAGAATAAGAGAAATTAAAAGAGAATTGGTTAAAACCAGAAAACAAGCTTACATTGATTTATGACTATCACAAAGAAACCTGCCTATAATCTGTTTTGAGGAATCTGAACTTCAATCACTATTTGTGATGGTGTAGTACAAAAGGAGAGTGAACAGCAAGGTTCTCTATCATTTGTAAAGTAGTATATTTATTTCCTTTCTGAACAAAACAGTAATGGTCACAGGGATTTGTTTCGATCAATTAGTGACATGTGGAGTCATTCTGCTTTCAGAGCTCTGTTAAAAACCCAAGCCTTGATGGCAGCAAGATGTTCTAGCAGAGTTACTGTCTACAGGCTTCTTAAATTGTATCCAGGAGTATCTGTCTGTTTGAGAAGAATGGGGGAAAATACATTGCAATCAGACTTACAGCATCTTACAATAACTATCTTCTGAGAAAAGTAGCAAGCCCAGTGAACACACACTATTGTTTTCTTTTGTTTTGCTTCTTTTCATGAAGCCAAAAACCTTTCCAGCAGGAACAATTTAATGCTGAGAAGCATGCCACAAAGAGAAGTGTGGCAGAAGTTCTCTTCCTAATTCAGTCCTTTGCCTTACATGATGCCAAGCACTTCTGAAATCTAAACAACAATTAACTCAGCTGGTACTAAATGTAGTGAAGATGAGGAAATACTCTCTGTAACAGACAGGAAAGAAAAAAAACACTACACAAGCTATAGGTGCAGTAGGATTCAGTGACATGGCAATGTTCATTGAAGAATGTGATTTGGAAGCAAAGTGGAATGAAATACAATGTAAAGACACACTGTAAAGAGGAATGAGGCAGTACATAACATTATTAAGCTAATAATTTGAAAGGATAGAATACTGAATGTGGATAGAGGCACTACAATGTGCACGGTATGAAACAGGACATTATAATAAAGACAGAGGAAAATGTTAGAATGAATTTTCCTGAAGGAATAGCTTACTAGTTCAGAATAATGTATTGTAGTTTTTTGGACTCAAGAATAGATATGTCGTTTACCTCAAGAGTTTTCTGCTACATACATAATGCATACAGAAATCTATTTATTTATGTATGTGTGTGTATATGCTCACATAGACATACACAGTGGCATTAGTAATTTTTGACACCAGAATGAAGAGATCATGCTTACATTTTTAGCACACGGGTACAATGAAGATTATTTTGTGGAAATAATACATTCTCAAAAAGACTAAGCATAGTTCCCAGAGTGAGACACACTGCATGTTTGAATAAATGTTCCTAAATTCTCCCTTGTTACTGCTAAGCAAGTATTTTAAATAAAGAAATCACATCCCAGGTTCCAAATACAATTTGCCAGCTTTGCTTCTGGGAAGCGTGAAAGTAGCAAAAGTGAGAGTCATTTAGTCACAGTCAGTTCAGCAACTCACCTCTTTAACACACAGAAGTGCAGAAGATGCAAAGTTTAGTTAGTTTTCAGACATCAGGCTGGTAGAAGTGAAGACAGGGAATTTTTTTTAACCTTATAAACAGTTTCACAGGGTTTCCACATGCCCCAGACCTTAACAAATCTGTAGCAATGTCATTCATACCATCCCATTTCTTCTGTTTTTACTGTCATAGAATCATAGAATCATAAAATCATAAAATCATAAAATGGTTTGTGTTGGAAAGGACATCAAAGATGATCTAGTTCCAATGTCACTGCCATGGGCAGTGATCTGGCTGCTCAAGGGCCCATCCAACCTGGCCTTGAACACTTCCAGGGAGAGGGCATCCACAACCTCACCAGGCAACCTGTTCCCGTCCTTCACCACCCTCATCATGAAGAATTTCTTCCTAATGTCTAACCAAAATCTTTCCCCTTCCAATTTATAGCCATTCCCCCTCATCCCATCATGTCCTTGTAAAAAGTCTGTCCCCAGCTTTTTTGTATATCCCCTTCAGGTACTGGAAGGTCACCTTCAGGTACTGGAAAGTTGCTATAAGGTCTCCCTGTAGTCTTCTCTACTCCAGGCTGAACTACCTCAACTCTTTCAGTCCGTCCTCATAGCAGAGGTGCTCCATTCCTCTGATCATCTCCTCTGGACCCATTCCAACAGTTCCATATCCTTCTTATGTTGGAGATTCCAGAACTGTACACAGTACTCCAGATGGGGTTCTCAGGAGAGTGAAGTAGAGGGGCAGAATCACTTCCCTCAACCTGCTAGCCATGCTTCTTTTGATGCAACCCAGGATACAGATGGCCTTCTGGGCTGTGAACGCTCATTGCTGGCTCATGTCAAGCTTCTCATCAATCAGCACCCCCAAGTCCTTCTCCACAGGGCTGCTCTCAATCATGTCATCTCCCAGTCTGTATTGAAACCACACATTGCCCAAACCCAGCTGTAGGACCTTGCACTTGGCTTTGTTGAACCTCATGAGGTTCACACAGGCCCATTTCTCCAGCTTGTCCAAGTCCCTCTGGATGACATCCCACCCTTCTGGTGTGGCAACTGCACCACTCAGCTCAGTGTTTTATGCAAACTTGTTGAGGGTGCACTTGATCTCGCTGTCTATACCATTGATGAAGATATTAAACAGCACTTGTCCCAATACAGATCCCTGAGGGACACCACTTGTCATGGATCTTCAACTGGACAGCAAGCCATTGACCACCACTTTCTGAATGCGACCATCCAACCAATTCCTTATCCACCAAACAGTGCACCCATCAAATCCACATCTCTCCAATTCAGAGAGAAGGACGTTGTGGGGGCCCATGTCAAAGGTTTTACAGAAGTCCAGATAGATTATATCCTTTGCTTTCCCATGTCCACTGTTGTGGTCACCCCATCATACAAAGCCACCAGATTGGTGAGGTAGGACTGGCCCTTGATGAAGCCATGCTGAGTGTCTTGAATCACCTTCCTGTCCTCCATGTGCTTTAGCATAGCTTCTAGGAGGATCTAGAGGTGAGTCTGACAGGTTGGTATCTCCCTGGGTCCTCCTTTCTACACTTTTTAAAAATCGGCACAATATTACCCTTCTTCCAGTCACCAGGGACTTCCGTGGACTGCCATGATTTTTAAAATATCATGGAGAATGTCTTGGGGAACATATCAGCCAATTCCCTCAGGACTCTGGGATGCATCTCATCAGGTCCCATAGACATATATATTCAGGTTCCTCAGGTGCTCATGAACCTGATCTTCCCCTACAGTGGGAGGGACCCCATTGTTGTCCATTGACCCAGGAGTGGTGACAAGAGCAGTTGTCAGTGAAGACTGAGAGAAAACTGCTGAGTACCTTAGCCTTCTCATCTGTTGATACAAGGTCACCATTGTTGTTCATCAGTGGGGGTACAATTTCTTTAACTTTCTTTTTCTGGTTGGCACACCTATAAAACCCCTTTTGTTTCTTGCTACCCTTGCCTAGATCAGATTCAGGTGCCCTTAGCTTTCCTGACCTCATCCCTACACAACTAGGCAGCATCCCTATACTCTTTCCTGGTTACCTGTCCCTGCTTGCACTGCCTATGCAGTTCCATCTTGGTGTTTAGTTTGACCGGGAGGTCTTGATGCATCCAAGCTGGTCTCTTCTATTCCCTGCCTGATGTCCTCATCTGGGGACTAAGTGCTCTTTTGCTTTATGGAAAGCATCCTTAAATATTTGGCAGCTCTGTTCTGCTCCCTTGTCCCTGAGAATCATATCCCAGGGGGACCTACTGACTAACTCCTTGAAGAGGTAGAAGTTTGCTTTCCTAAAGTTTAGTGCCCTGACTATACTTCTTGCCTGTTCCATATCCCTCAGGATCTTGAACTCCACCAATGCATGACCACTGCAGTCCAGGCTGCCTCCAATCTTGACTTCACCAATGTGCTCACTTGCACAGGTGACCATCAGGTCCAGTATTGTATCCCCTCAGGTAGGGATGTCTCTTACATGGGTTAAGTAATTATCTTTGATTACACTCTAGGAGTCTCCTTGATTGCCTATAGCTTGCCATGCTGCTATTCCAGAATGTGTCAGGGTGGTTGAAGCCCCTTAGTAGGATGAGAGTTTGTGAATGTGAAGCCTCCTGTAGCTGGGGGAAGAAGGCTTCATCAGTAGGTTCCACTTGATCAGGTGGCCTGTAGTATATACCAACCACAAGGTTGCTTTTGTTGCCTTGGTCTTTTGTTCTTACCCATAAGCTTTTGACCTGTTCATGGCTATTCTTCAGGGACAGCTCTTCATACTCTGTTCATTTCACAGAATCACAGAATCACTAGGTTGGAAAAGATCCCTTGGATCATCCAGTGCAACCATTCCTATCAATCTCTAAGCCATGCCCCTCAGCACCTCATTCACCAGTCTTTTAAATACCTCCAGGGAAGGTGACTTCACCACCTCCCTGGGCAGCCTGTTCCAGTGCCCAATTACCCTTTCCATGAAAATTTTTGTTCTGATGTCAAGCCTGAACCTCCCAGGTTATATATTTCCTGGTATAGAGAGCAACAACTCGACCCCTCCATCCTAGTCTGTCCATTCTGAACAGTCTGTACCCATCAATAGCCACAATCCCGACATGGGATTCATCCTACCAAGTTTCTGTAACAGTAATCAAGTCATAGCTTTCTAGAAGTACTGTAACTGTCATCTCCTCCTCTTTGTTGCCCAAGCTACATGCATTTGTGTAAAGGTGCTTCACCTGGGCTGTAAGCTGTATCATCTATGTTAATGCCATTCATCTGTATACCTAAAGAAGTTATTTACTGTGTGTATCTACAGGTACTTCTGGAATCTTTATTACTGGCTAATAATTCTACACATTACCAGAATAAAAAAAATTATAATTTTGATCTTTTATAAAGTAGTTTTCTCTGCATTTGAGGAAAAAATCCAAAACCTAAAAACAACAACAAAAATTATGGACTATGTGGTTTGCAGACCTGTTTTTTTAATACCATACTCAGGTGAAATAAAACAGAAAAGCATATATACAAGTTTCAGAAAACTTATATAGAAGTTTCCAAAAAAAGAGGAAATACCATTTTTCCCAATCCACTGCACCCATAATAAAATAGATTTTTATCTGACAAATATCAGAGTACAAACAATAGTGTACATCATATTTATATAAAATAAAGACACTCTTCTTGTGTTGACACACTGTCTCACCAGGCAGTAAAATATAGAATTAGATCTTGCACATCCTTGCACTCCAACTTGATCTTCAGTAACCTGAGTGTTTCCATAGGAGAAGATGAAATCTGGAAGTGGTTCATTATCTCACAATAACGTGAAGGTTAATTGGTGTCACCTGTATGATGTTCAAGTTTACAGATAAGTTTGAGTGCAAACCAGACATCACAGTCAATAGGATGTGCCCTTTCTTGCCCTATCTACCTGGTTACATTGTCCATGTGTTTGCCTCTTTCACACTGCTAGCACTTTTACACTGCTCTTTGTTCTTATGATTAATGCACCAACTTCTCTTTCTGCTGGAAATACGGACTTCTACATCAGTTCTTAGTGGGTAATTTTTGCTGCCTGCTTTCAAATGTTTTCTGAGGATGAATGGGGTAGGGGGTGCTGAGCAGTGCCTCAGTCCTCAGTGGGAGTCAGACACAATGGGAGGACATAAAAAACACAACAGGAGTCACACAGACAGGTTCATTCTGCAGCTGGGGAAGGGAGGGTCAGCTCTTGGGCTGCCACAAATGCAATATCATTGTCTTCATTGGGCTTGTGGAGGATAATCAGGAACTGAAATCTATCATGCAGATAAAAACAGTAACATACTGTGTAATTTGAATTCTAGTGAGACTACAGAGAAGCAAAGCAGTACTGACATGCAAGTGCCCTGTATAGTACCCTCCCTTGGCCACATCCCAAGCATCCAAAACCATATTTTCCCAGGTATTCCATAGTAGCTTCCTACAGAAAACATTGTGCTGTTTGAGTTATTGTTCATTTCTGCCTTCCTCCAGTTGCTAAAACGTGAGGGTAAATCATGTTTAGTCTCTGTACCTGCCAAACAGTAATACCACCCTGGGAAGCAACCTATCATACCTCCTAATAATGAGCATAGAGCCTGGAGCTCCCAGCCAGGGAGCAGCAATATCACTACCATAGCTGCATGTGTTCTGTGAAGTGCCAGAACGTGGGTAATGATATTAGTATTTTTCAATATGTTGAAAATAATAGAATTTTCAAGAAAATGAAGAGTTTACAGGGGATAATGGATTGAAACAACAGATCTTTAGAATCAAAGGAGGGGAGGACAGGAATAAAAAAGAATCAAACCAGTCACGCAAAGGAATAACTTCAACAAGGTGGGAAATCTCAGTCCTTGGAGGTTTTCAACAGGACAAGGCCCTGAGCAACCTGTTCTCATTTCACAACCGACCCTACCTGTGAACAAAGACTTGGATCAGAGACTTCTTGAGTCCCTCCCAACATGAATTGTCCTTTGATTCTTATGATTTTTATTTAATCTCCATAATTTTATTGTTCCAAACATCAGCAAATGGGTGTGTCCTTTTCATACATGGGATTTTAATACATGAAAAATAAACCCTAAGAGTTAAAACAAAACAAAACAAAACCAAAACCAAACAGGACAGGAAGTCCAGAGGGATGGGTCTAGTGGAGAGACATAAATGTTTATAAGTGAATACGTGAGATTAGATGAGATATGAAGACTTGATTCACTGCTGAGACACATGACTTCTACAAGTAATTTATAGGACTCAACTATGTGTCTTCTGAAAGTTCATACCTACACTCTGCATTTATTTTTTGGGGTTGATGTATGTAATCTTACAGGATGCAAGCCAATGACTCCTCTTCCCTTATCTTCAGTGAAAAATTGCGTTTCCAGGAAAAGACAAAGTAGTAAAAAGATAAAATTTTGATAAAGAAGCAGGTTTATTTTTCCATGTACCTATTATTAAACTTTAACTTTTCATTGCATAGAAGCTTTGCCCTAAAGTCTAGTAAATATGATCAAGCTCTAATTAAATGTTAATGTAGAGTCAATGTGTTAAAAATTCATAAGGAATGAAGCAGATGTTGTGTTTTGATCAGCATGGTCTAATTGACAGGATCGAATCCTAGCTGTGGAAATCCACTCACTTGACGCACTGACAGAAGAGCTCCTGTTGGCTGTATGTTTATAGCCATTTGTATGGGTGGCAGCACACTAGTTTAGGATGCAGAGGGAAAGAAAGAAATAACTATCTCCAACCCACGGGCTATATTCACACCACGCTCTGGGAACTGGACCATACTAAAAGCAGCTAGTGTGATAGATCAAAAAGCAGTTGATGATCTGTACCTACACTTGTATTGCATTATTAAAATTCATATTTCACCTTTACATTTTAACTATCAATTTTAACTTTTGAAAATAAAAATAACCCTTTACTTTAGGACTGCTTTACATAATGATTGTTATAACCAATACTATTTTTATGAAAAAAGAATTTCTCATTAAAAATGTAAATTTGAAACTGTTAAAAAAATAGCATTAGGAAAAAAAGTCAAATTTTGTCTTTAATAAAAATTATTGATGAAATGTCAAACAGAAAGAGTACAAAATGAAGTTAGAATCATAGGATCATAGAATAACGAGGTTGGAAGAGACCCACCGGATCATCAAGTCCAACCATTCTTATCAAACACTAAACCATGCCCCTTAGCACCTCGTCCATCCGTGCCTTAAACACCTCCAGGGAAGGTGACTCAACCACCTCCCTGGGCAGCCTGTTCCAGGGCCCAATGACCCCTTCTGTGAAAAATTTTTTCCTAATGTTCAGCCTAAACCTCTCCTGGGGGAGCTTGTGGCCGTTCTCTCTTGTCCTGTCCCCTGTCACTTGGGAGAAGAGGCCAGCTCCCTCCTCTCCACAACCTCCTTTCAGGTAGTTGTAGAGAGCAATGAGGTCTCCCCTCAGCCTCCTCTTCTCCAGGCTAAACAACTCCAGCTCTCTCTTTTTTTGTCACAAAAGCTTTTGTTGTTGTAGCAGAAAGTTCTAAATAACCAATGTTATTTCTTGCTAATGGAAACATTAAATTACTGCCATCTTTATCATTGTTCATTTTTTGGTTATCTGAGTCTAGTTTTAGTTTACAACATAGGTTAGATATAAAACTGAATGCTTTACTAGCCAACGTAACCATGTAGTCTTAAAGTTTCTTCCATGACAGTTTCTACTCTTCTTGTGGTCCTAACATCTGGAGTTAGTGTCCCAAGCTAAATTAAATGCACACTGGGACACAGACTAGAGCTTTATAGGGACAAAAAGTAGAATGCTGGAAGATAGAGGCACTATGTTGCACTGGGCTAGATCAAACCATGCATGTTCTTTACTTCAGAGGGTGTACGCACTTCCCCTTTCTGTCTGCTAAGCATATCATTCCCACAAGCTCCTCCAAACCAGCATGTCTATTCTCTTTTACACCTACAGTCTCTTCAAAAAACATGCAATCTTGCTGCTTAGCCAAGGATGGGACTTAGAACTGTGCCTGACTTTTTTTGTGCATGCTGTATAGTTGGAGGAAATTTCCTTATGCCTTGCCTTGAAAAGTCTGGCAATGCACAAGACAAAGCACAGCTCTGCTGCACCTATCACAGCCTGAATAATTAACTATCTTGGAGGAAATAACCCTGACAGCCATTTTGCTTGACTCATGACCTTGTGCTGTGTCTGCACAAACATCAGTGTTACAGCCAAGTGTCTCTTTAAAGTTTTATAGCTCTGCAACAGTGCTGAGTAGAGATGAGGTCCCTGCTGCAAATATATGCTGTGAGCACATTTTTTTCTACTGTTTAACTTTTGTTCTACAATGTAAAGAAAGGAAAATCCCAGCAGAAATTATGAAATAATGATGTCTGCCATTATGGCTTTTGCCGTCACTGCTGCTGCACAGAATTGTTTGGAATATTTTCGCAGTCATTGTCCCTGCCTGAAAAAATGGTGAAAGTCATTATTTCTCTTCACAATATGAGTCAAGCAAGCAATTGCTTCCATGGACATTTTAAAATAGTCTTGTCTCTGAGGGAATCTTAGGATATATTCAACCTCCATTACACATTAAGAAGCTTTTTCTGGGAGACGACTCATTATTTCTCTGAATTGCTTTTCTTTCCTTTATGTATATATTCTGGAATTTTACCTGACATAGAGTGAAATTCTGTCTGAGACAGACTGTTTTCTCATGGGTTTTTTTTCTTTTCCTGGGGTTTTATGTTTTGTTACAAATAGAAATTGATTTTCCAGATATTATCAAATATTGATACAATGGCAAGAGGAAGAGGTTCTGGGAAAGGTTTTCTTGCTGTTACATTAGACTCAGTTTTTCTTAGTCCTGAAACTCCTGGAATGATTCCCTGCACCAGTCATCATTACATGAGTGAGCTTTTGGTACTGAAATGCATGTACATTTGGCATGTGGTGATCTGTTTCCCTGGGTGGTTGTTTTCCCTGCCAGGGAAGGATTATGGAATGAAACTACTTTCAGGCTACCTTCAAGTTTACTATGTTCTTCTGCAAACATCTGAACTAAATATAGAAAGCTAGATGCAGAAGCAAAACTTGTGTATCATAGGCAGAGAGAAAGAGTGACAGAGTGAGGCTTCATAAATCTCAGAAAGATACTTGGGTGTTGTCCCCTTCAAAAATTTTTTACAGGGTAAAATGAAGCTCTAAGTTGTGAAAAAAAATAGGACCGATTAAGGACGTACAGGGTTTTCATGAAAATGGGGGTCTTGAAGAAATTCATATGCTCTTGTAGCAGTGAAACACTTCTGGAGACTTTTCTGAAGATCTGCATTTGTGAGAAAACACTTAGTGTTTCTAGTATACATGCATATAATTAAATACACTACTGGTTCTATAACTCAATGCAAATACCACCATCCCTCAAAAACAAACAAACAAAAAAACCCAATCCCCCTACCTCTTTCCATTGGAGGCAGCCAATGTTTCCTTCCATTTTGTATCATAGTGTACTTGACTTGTAGATAAATCTGTAAAACCTTCCTTCTTCTATGTTCTTTAATTGTGAAGACTACTCTGTAGCTAATCTTACTGAGTTTTTAATTTTTCTTCTTCTGTGAGGAGGGTCTTCTGAACAGCTGCACAAGCTCTGTACCTGCAAATCCCAGATGCAAGAAAAATTAGTTTTAGAATCAAATTCTGATGGAAAGAGAAGCATGACACTTAGTCAGCACCCACATTTTCCCAGGCAGAGAAACATCCTTGAGCTCCTAGCCTGATTTTTGTAGGAATTATCACTATTTCTGAAAGAGTTAAGAAGATCTGATAAAGGTAGCTGTACATAAGTCATAGTGTTTTGGCTATCATCCAGTTGGCCCTGTTTGCAAATGTTCATAGAGATTAAGACAGGTTTCTAGATGTAATAGCACCTAAGGATTTAGTGAGGTGCTGAGTTAATCTTGAAACCGACAGTTAATTTTTGCACAACTAGTGCCTCCCAGTTAAAGGCCAGTGTAGAGAGGGCATACTGACAATATTTTATGTTCTATCATTAAATCTTTCACATAAAAGATATTTCTAATTCTGTGTGTATGAAAGATATATCAGGACTGAAATTATATTTAATCTTAATTTTCAATTAAATCAAAAAGTACTTTTGGTTTTTAAGACACAGAAATATCTTTGTGGCTGAAATGCTGAAATGGAATATATTAGCTTGGGGTTTTTTTCTTTTATTTTGTAAACTGCCCTAGGGTGTTATGTAATTAAACGGAAAAACAACACAGAACAAGTTACAAACAAATGTATGAGAACAAATGAATTAATGAATTAACTTTCTGAATTAGCATTCTATATTCTGAGGTACGATATTCTGATAGTAAAGCTAACACAATTTTCAAAGAACGTGACAGGGTTGTTTCTGGAAGACATGGTAGAAATTGAGATAATTTTGATTCTGTGGGCAATTGCAGTTCAAAGTCACTGAAAATGCATGAAATCTCAGTGTTGTTTAAATCACTGACAACACCTTGGGAGAACAGAGGTGTATTCATAGTCCGAAATTACCAGAATGTATTAATTTCTCCAGGAGTATATTTTTAAGTAAAATTCATTAAACCTTAGGTGTGTGGTTTCCATACAACTGAGATCTTACCAAGAGCTTTGTAACATGCTTTTTTTAAAAAAAATCTTCTTCTTTCTAGTGCATTTCAATGTGAGTTTCCTTGGCATTATGTTTTCTGCTGCCCTACTGGTTGAAGCCAAGGAACATAAAATTTTTCATAATCTTTTTGTCTTGTGTTGTTCCCTTTTCAATCCTGCTCACTTTTTTGCAGGACCAACATAAAAAAAGAAAGCAGTTATTTTTCTTTGTATAATTAACTGATAAAATATTTAGAACCATTGCATTAGAACCAGGGTTGGGTCCATGCAGTTGAGGAGAGTTCCTCCTGTGCTTGACTTCAAGCATCAGGAAAAGGGACTTGTGTAAGGAAAGGAGAGAAGGAGGGAAATAAAATCTCAGAAACAGAGATTTCTCAATAAGAAAGTAAAGATAAAACTGAAGTAGTTTGACCTTAAGGAAAAGTTTGGAGAGCAAGGTTGCATGTGGAAGGTGGATTCCTGGAGTGCTGATTCCTGGTGCTCAAGTCTGACTACCTGCAGGGAATCACAGGACTGTGTTGTACTCTCCGTCCAAATATACAAGTCATTCTTTAGAAATATGTGAATCTGCCCTTTGTTTTCTATCCCGTAGAAAGATCATCAGCAAAGCCCAACATAGTGGCTGGTTACTTTGTTTGTAAGAGTTAATATTTTTATCAATTTACTAGTAAAAGGAGCAAAAAAGCCCTGGCATTTTCAAAAGCTGGAGCACAAATTATTTTGCTTTGTGATGATGTATTAATCCAAATCACTCCTGCTTTCAAAATGATAAAAAAAATGGACAAACAAAAAGCACACAGCAGAAAACTCTTAAAGCTTTCTGTGCAAATAATGATCTTGGAGCATTTCATTTGAAATTCAGAGAAAAACCAACATCAACTTGCTCAGCTCAGGGGGAAAAGGTATGATGCTGACATAGACCTATAAATGAAAATAATTTGCTGCACTTCATTATTTTCAAAGGGGAAGAGAACAAGCATGACCTGATGATGATTAGCAGCCAGTAATCACAGATGGGCTCCAAGGAATAGGTGGTTGCTTAAGCTCTTGTACAAAACACATTTTTGGCTATGATTATTTACATCTATTGTAAATTGGGTACTTTTTTTTTCTCCTTGCTAGCTCTCCAGATGAAATCTAATTACAAAGCAGCCAAATATGTACCTAAAACTCAATAGCATGCAGCAGCATTGGAAAGACTCACATGCTCAGTGGGATAAAAGTTTTACTTGTTGAATGAGGGTTTTCATGAAGTTAGTCATGGAAATGATCAATCTAATGAAAATACATAAACACGGCTGGATATACAAGACAGTGATTCATCTTAACTCTCCATCAAAACTGTGCTCCTTTCATCAAATGCATCACATACTGATATGGAATCTAAAAAATCCTAAAAATTTCTCAACCTCTCCACAAACGTGACAATGATGAACTGCATGAAAATCAAAGACCCAGTTCTGCTACTTACTGTGCATGAGCACTTTAAAGCTAAAGGGTAGTAGTGAACTGATCTAACAATTCCTTCCAGGTGGGTTTAAGTTTTCCTTATCCAGTGCTGGTCAATGAGAAGCTCAACATGAGCTGGCAATGTGCGCTTGTAGACTAGAAGGCCAAGAATATCCTGGGCTGCATCAAAAAAAGCATAGACAGCAGGTTGAGGGAGGTGATTCTGCCCCTCTACTCCTCTCATCTGGAGTACTGTGTCCACTTCTGGAATCCTCAACAAAAGAAGGATATGGAGCTGTTGGAACGGGACCAGAGGAGGGCTACAAAGATGATCAGAGGGCTGGGGCACCTTCCGTATGAGGACAGGCTAAGAGAATTGGGCTTGTTCAGCCTGGAGAAGAGAAGGCTCCAAGGAGATCTTGTAGTGACTTTCCAGTACCTGAAAGGAGTCTAGAAGAAAGCTGGAGATGTACTGTTCATAAAGGCTTGTGGTAATAGGGAAAGAGGAAAAGGATATAAACTGGAGAAGGGCGGATTTAGACCAGACATTAGGAAGAATTTCTTCACCATGAGAGTGGTGAGACACTGGAACAGGTTGCCCAGGGAAGCTGTGATTGCCTCATCCCTGGAGGTGTTTGAGGCCAGGTCGGATGGGACCTTGGGCAGCCTGATCTAGTGGGATCATAGAATCATAGAATCATAGAATCATAGAATAAAGAGGTTGGAAGAGACCCACCGGATCATTGAGTCCAACCATTCCTATCAAACACTAAACCATGCCCCTTAGCACCTCAACCACCTGTGCCTTAAACACCATCAGAGAAGGTGAATCAACCACCTCCCTGGGCAGCCTCTGCCAGTGCTCAATGACCCTTTCTGTGAAAAAGTTTTTCCTAATGTCCAGCCTAAATCTCCCCTGGCGGAGCTTGAGGCCATTCCCCCTTGTCCTGTCCCCTGTCACTTGAGATGTCCCTGCTCATGGCAGAGGGGTTGGAACTAGATGATCATTAAGGTCCCTTCCAACCCTAACTACTGTATGATTCTATGATCCTATGATTCTATGATTCTATGATCTTTTTAACAAGTGGGAAGGAATTAAATTCAGCTGACTCAACATCATTGAGAGGGAGCAAAGACTTTGGAGGAATAATGGAAATGACTGACTCACATGAGCTCACTTCTGTAAATATTCTATTTAGAAAAAACATTTTAAACAGTTTAGCATCATTCACAGGAAGCTGTGACCATTGGGGAACATCAAATATATTTTCCTACCAGTTACTATATAGTAAACACAAATGCTTATCGTGTTAAGGCCTGGTTTAAATTAAAACAAATTATTATGGCAAAGCAATACGTGCATTCAGTAATTAGTTCATACCTTTGTTTTTATGACTGCTGAAGGCCAAATCAGAATTAGTCATAGGCAGAGGAAGAAGTAATAAATGCTTGGTCTATCTATAGCTTCCCTAGACAGAATCCTTTGCTCCATCTTTCCCTTTTTTCTTCTTTTTATTTTTTTTCTTTCCTTGACAGGCTGCCTAAATTTTGAGGTGATTCTGGACATCTGAGAAATTTCTAAAAAAGGATTTTGAGCCAGTACTATGTCTCAATGTAGGAAGCTAGACTGTTATGTGGGAAATATCTTTTATAGGATATTCAGACTAGGCATTTTGAAATGCCCAGTATTCTTCACTAGAACTATTTTTTGTTGGCAATTTAGCCCTTTCTGGATTAGGGGTACTTCAGTTGCAAGCATAAGTGATATCTAAATAATAAACTACTACAGTGAGCAAGACTGTCTTCCATGGGAGCGTCCTCAAAATCTTGATATATCAGGGTTATTTGACAATTTAAAGAGCCCATCTACGTTTAGATCCTGATTTTTTCAGTATTCACTGGGGTTCATCAAGGGACAAATGTAAGGTGTTCTCAGGTCTGTTTTTCTTCCTTATTATGAAATATAACCTCTCCTAAAAAAAAAACCAGTTTAATATAATTTCATTTGGTTTTTTTCATGTCCATTGTTAATGCTATTCCTTGGGAATAGACAGCCTGTAGGTTATTCAGGTAGACCTGGCAATTTCCTGTTTTAAGATATTACTGCTTGTGGAAGGAGTTGATTCTTAGAAGTTTTGATATGAAATTTTTAGGGCTGTGAAATGGAGAACATTTCTTTTCATGGTGAATCACTGCAGCATATTTCTTGTCTCTCCCCATCCCTCTCTCTTTAATTGTCCTGCTTAGATTCTCCAGTTCCAAACTCTTCAGACACTTTTAATCTATTTAATTGTCACATCAAATTTCAGACTGTAGGTAACTCTCTCAAAGTCTAAGTCAAATTCTCTCTACTTTTCTCTGAGGGTATGTTTATGTGACTCTCATTGAACGGGTTTGTTCAATGGAAATGCCTCTGCATCCGATTTCTGCTGCTCAGCTGAGACATCCTAAAAGTGTGTATATGTTTCTTTTCTGTTTTTATGACAGGTGTAGTTGATTAGCTGAGCCCAATTACATCTTTCATATGTAAATTATGGGTTTATAGGTGCTCTCTTGTGAGCTTCTTATTCTCCTATCAGGCAGAAGTGGTGCAACTAGAACCTGGGTCTTCACAAGTGAATACTGTGTTTAGCTGACTGTGCTACCTAGCCTTCAAACACAGTAAATATCTCCTTGATCACCAATTGTTTGTAACCTTTGGCTTTGTATATATGAACTGCTCCAATGCTTATGTTTGCATTGTTATTTTTGATACAGCTGGAAGATTCATCTTCTTCCCTGAACCCACAAATATACACAGCATCTGTCAACTGTGGAGAGGGAAATTGCGTAGATAGGAATGGCTGTTATTCTAACCAAAGTAAGAGTAAATGACTGGCACTGAAATCAAAGTGGCGGGGGAAGGGTGTCCTTTTTATTTTCATTTTCCTTTACACAAATTCTTGGGACTGGAAAAGGCAATTGGCTCTACACCAGGAAGCTAAACACCATTTCTCCAAGATGTATTTACTAAAGTATAATATTCACAATAAAATCTCCTCTAACAGTTTTACAGTACAGACGAATCAAGTTATGATCTCTCTCATGCAATCAATATTCTTTTTGGAACTGACTGTTGTTATTTAAAGAAATTAAATGTAAAAATCTATACTGCTTTCCCAAAGTCTTTCTTCTCCATTAATTTTTCAATGTCAAGTGTTGAAAAAATATCCAAAAGGATACAGATTCTAAGAAGCATTGATATTTTAGGTCTTCTAAATTAATTCCAGCTAAAGCCAACTTATATTGCATAACCCCTTTTAAAACTCGATGCATTGAAGCAGAAGGGCTTATTATTTACTTAACTAATAAGGAGATAAATCTGCATAAATGCTTTTAACCCTGTAGAAATTCATAGAGTCCAGGTATATAATCATCTGAAACTAGAATTTGGTGTTATTTGCAGTAGTGTGCTACATCTACTTAAATAGAATTTTTTAAGCATATTTCAGAAGATGTACAATCTGAAAGCATTTCAAAGTATAGACTTTTACAGGTAATATAACTATTTTGATGGTAAATTGGCTTATATTCACAATTTTCTCTAGATATGGCAAATTTTAAATTTAGCAGAAGATAAGGAATACCAATATTAATTGTATTATTAAAGCAATTTATTGTTAAAAACCTGTAATGACTTGTCACATTTACCGTCTGAAGAAATTTAGTTATTTCGTCATCAGCTATTGTAACAATTAGTTTACATTACCTAGGTGCTTTGATTACAATATTTATCTGGTTTTGATTAGGCTGTTAGAAATGCACAGTAATGGAAGTTACAAGAGTTAACACAAATGCATCAAATACAACACTGTTTGGATCATGGAACAGGTCATCCTAGAAGCTGTACTAAAGCCTGCGGTGGACAGGGACAAGACACCCACCATGGCTTCACCAAGGACAAGTCCTGCCTCATCAGTCTAGTGGCTTTCTATGATGGGGTAAAGACATCAGAGGACTTGGGAAAAACAGTGGATAGTGGATGCAATCTATCTGGATTTGTGTAAGACCTTTGACACAGTCCCCAACGGAACTTTTCTCTAAATTGGAGAGATATGGATTTGATAAGTGGGCTGTTTGGTGGATAAGAAATTGATTGGACGGACACATTCAGAGAGTAGTGGTCAATGGCTCAATTTCCAGATGGAGATACATGACGAATGGTGTCCCTCAGGGGTCAGTACTGGGACCAGTGTCATCCTACACCTGGATCAGGGCAATCCATGGTTGCAATACAGACTGGGGGATGATGTGATTGAGAGCAGCGCTGTGGAGAAGGACTTGGGGTGCTGGTTGATGAGGAGCTTGACATGAGCCAGCAATGTGCACTTACAGTCTGGAAGGCCAGCCACATCCTGGGCTGCATCAAAAGAAGTATGGACAGCAGGTCCAGGAAGGTGATTCTCCCCCTCTACTCCAGTCTTGTGAGACCCACACCTGGAGTACTATGTCCAGTACTGGAATCCCCAACATAAGAATCATAGAATCACTATGTAGGAGAAGACCTTTGAGATCAAGCCCATACCTGTTCACTACTAAATCATATCCCTAAGTACTTCATCTACACATCTTTTAAATACTTCCAGAGATGGTGCCTCAACCCTAGGCAGCCTCTGCCAGTGCCCGATAACCTTTTCGGTGAAGAAATTTTTCCTAATGTCCAATCTGAACCTTCCCTGGCGCAACTTGAGGCTGTTCTCTCTCATCTTGTTATCTGTCACTTGGGTGAAGAGATCAACACCCATTTCTTGACAACCTCCTTTCAGGTAGTTGTAGGCAGTGATAAGGTATCCCCTCAGCCTCCTCTTCCCTAGGCTAGACAACCCTATTCCCTCAGCCACTCCTCATAAAACTTGTTCTCCAGTCCCTTCACCAGCTTTGTTGCTCTTCCCTGGACATGCTCCAGGCCCATAGGACAGAATGACATGGAACTGTTGGGATGGGTGCAGAGGAGGGCTACAAAGATGGTCAGAGGAATGAAGCATCTCTGCTATGAGGACAAACTGAAAGAGTTGGGGTTGTTCAGCCTGGAGAAGAGAAGGTTACAGGGACACCTTAGAGTGGCCTTCCAGTGCCTGGAAGTGGCATACAAGAAAGCTAGGAAGGGAGATTTTACAAGGGCATGGAGTGATAGGATGTGGGGGAATGACTTTAAATTGGAGGGGAGAAGATCTAGACTAGACATTAGGAAGAAATTCTTCACAATGAGGGTGGTGAGGCACTGGAACAGGTTGCCCAGGGAAGTTTTGGATGCCCCCATCCCTGGAGGTGTTCAGGGCCGGGTTGGATGGGTCCTTGAGCAGCCTGGTCTGGTGGGAGGTGTCCCTATCCATGGCAGGGGAGTTAGAACTAGATGATCTTTAAGGTCCCTTCCAACCCAAACCATTCTATGATTCTATGTTTGACTTTCAATTAAGTCCATTGGAAGTCAGGCTTATACAAGGTCAAGTGTAAAATATGAAATGAACTTCTGCAAAATAAATGACTGATAGAGATTCTTACAGTCTGTTTGGGACCACAGAGGACCTGAAAGAACAGGTAACCTTATAAGGTTGTTCAGTTCAGGTTCTAGAATTAAGCCCACATGAACAGAGTTAAAAGGCTTCTGACCCAGCGGGGAAAGAGTTATTGTATATTCTTTATTAATTTTTAGGGTTTTTTTAATTATTATTTCCATAGACAAATTTGACAGAGAACCATGTCACTCTAGGTACAAGATAGGTGTTTTCAGAAGAGGAATAGCAGGACTCTGATGCTTTTAGTAAAGGAAAGCAGATGTTCTCTTCCTCCTGCTTTTTCAGAGGGCAGGCAATTGCCCTCTTCTTTTATTGTCTTAAAAGACTGATTAAGAAACTTTCTACCTACATGGTTTTGGCAGTCCTTGTCTTGGCAAGCACAATGTAGTAATTACGCTTCTATAAATCTTTATAGTTCACCTATTATGTCCTGACTGAGGTTGCTGTGCTCTCTTAATTCACATCTAGCTAAACTTATTTTGAAAGGGAATGTAAAAAAGGAATTATTTTTACATTAAAAAAAAAAACTGGCACACATACGACGAGAATTCATTACTTCTTTTTTTCTGAAATCTGTGAATAGCTTCCTAAACTCTCCCATTCCTTGATATATGTTGTTTTAATCCCTTATAAACAGACTTATTTTAAATTGGCACAATAACCATATTTAGTGTTTTTTTGTAATGTTCCTGGTCACATATTTTTTGCTGCCTAATTATCTTCAGAGTTCATTACGTAAATATACTATTATCGAGCAGAAAAGGAGATTATACCAAGCTACTGCTTGTACTGTAGGGATCGAACTAATGTTCACATACATTTTAGGAGAGTCTGTTATGATCAAATCTCAACAACGAACGTCTTTCTGCTGCATGTCCAAGTAGAACTATTTTCCTCACGATAGCTTATTAAAAATGCATTTAGATAGGCACTAAAATTCCCAGGTTTTCCATGACAGTATCTCTGTCTTTGTATGATTTTATTATTATCCTTCGCGCAGGATTTCCTGGAATAAATTATTTTGCTCTCAATCAATTAATTAATTGCAGCAACTGACTTGAAGCCATTAGCAAGCCTTTAGCAAATAGCTGGCCATTCGTATTTATTTCAGACACAGATGCATGAGAAGTGCAATCAATTTTGTCTTTGTTGGATTTCAACTTCAGTGAATTGTTCATTGATTTTGGAATTTGAGACAATTTCAGGAAACTATTAAACAAATGGCCAGTTTTGGGAACCATTTTATAACACATAAGACACTCTAGAAAAGAGATGACATGCTATTTACAAAAAGGTCCTTTTCTGCTTCACTTAGTGCACACTATCTTCCACCTCATTACTTATTAGCCCATAGTAAATTGTGCTCTTTAGACAATATCTCCCTTAGGTATAAATGAGAATAAAAATAGACATGGAAACATAGCATATACAGTTTCTTGTGTTCAACACTACTTTTCCTTCCCAAAATTGTTTTGTTTTTTTTATTTTAAAATTTTGCTTCTGATATATTGTGGTGACTTATCTGATGCATTAGAATTCCAGAACTCAAATCAATTTTAAAATATACTTTTCTTCCTGTGTTTTAGGATTGAGTTATTTTCTCCTATGCCTCTGAAATATATGGAATTATTTGACAGATTTCAGGGATTTACACAGTCAGTTTACCCAAGGTAAATTCTCTGAGCTTTGCATCAGATGTGTGTGTATAATTTGGTAACAATGTGGCCAAGTTGTGTGACAGTGCTCCAAATTTCTAGAAATAAACCCAAAACTGGCCAAAAGAAAATTCCAAAAATGCATTGGAACAATGCATGAAACATTTAAGCATTTAAACATCTTCTAGAACCAGTCTTTCAGGTACTTTGGAATGTGGCTCTGTCACATTGTTGTTCCTCAAACAGTTAGATTTGATTATAGTCTATTCAATATTTGTTACATTGTATCATATAGGAAAGCATTAATTTTCTCTTCTTTTGGTCTTAAAAGTTTCATTATCACAAATGAGTGTACATATTACTGCACAAGTTTTTATTTTTTTTTGTAACAGGGTAGGAAAATAAGGAAGACTCTTCTAAAACAGGATTAATTTTTTCCTCCTGGTATATAGAATTTCCACACATAGCACTTTATGCTATCCTTTACTGGAAGCAGAGTGTATCTGCCTATTTTAATAGTCTAATATATCTCATCTGCAAAAAATTATGTCCTCAAATGCAAATCTGTTCATTTCTCCCAAGTTAATCATGCTATTTTTTTTCACCCATGAACTCATCTATATAAATTTTAACATTGCTGTTTTTTAAAGGGATGGAGATAATTTTTTTCAAAGAGAAACTATCTGTGAATCAGCATAATGTAACTCCTTTTTAAATCTGCAAGATATAATTTTTTTTCTTTTGCCAACTGTAATCATATATATCTTTTATTTTCTTATGAAACTGTGGGTTTTTAAAAAAAATAATTTTTCATAGTGTATGCTTAAATACAGTCCTACTGAAGTACAGGAATATAGGCAGTCATTAATCTGTCTGTATATGTTCAAATGTCATAATGACCTCTGATCAAACATAAAGTTATTTTCATTGTTGGTTCTTTTCCCTTTGGTGTTAATATTATTAAAGCACTCATATTTATGCCAGAACCCTGGACCTATGTGGCTTGTACAGGAGAGGGGAACATCACTGGCTTAGTGCATCTGAGAGTTTCTCCAAATCTTTTACAGCTTTAGTCTATTAGCAAGTGCTTCTCCCTTTCCAGTTTTGGAAAGCAAGAAGGATATTTGCACCTCAGATACCATTGATTTTATTTGAGATACAGAATCTTTAATATCCATCTTTGTAACAGAAACTGGAAGAAGTTCTCTACTTCTACATTCTTCAGGTAATGAACAAACTAAAACACCTATTTCTGCTTTTTCTAGTCTTTCCATGGACTCTGAAGAAAGCTGTAAAACATCTCCTGTATAATTTCTTTAAATCTCTTCAAGGTCTCTCAAAGGAGAGTGTGTGCTCATTAGCATTCCCTAGGGTATCCTTGTTTTAGATATCTGTTTGCACAAGCCAAGAAATCAAGAGACCTTTAGTTCTCACAGGTCAGGCCCTAGCAGGAAGTCCTCTTTCCCACTCTAAGACCTTTTAAACATGAAAGAACATAGTAGATTTGATATTGCTACAGTGTTCTCACAGAAAGTACAAATATCAATAAAATCTGAGTTTCACAATTTATTTTCTCTTTAATTGTTTACCTGCAGGAAAATATATGGTATTCTATGATTCCCGCATTTGAGCTGGTGCAAGTCTGTGTACTCCTACTTGTGTTCTGTCAACTTACAATGGCTGAGAATTGGGTCAAGCATGGTATTGACTTTCCAGAAAAGAGGAAAAGAAGATCAGCAATACAATTAAATCCTGATTCTGAAATAGTAAGTCAAGCTAATTACAGCTAAGTCCAATAAAGCAAGAAATCATCACTCGGGCCACATAAATAAACATGATACACTTTTGGAAGTTTATATGTTTTGGTATTACAAAGAAGAATATCAAATAAATCTGCTGAAAATTTCTTTATTTTGGTGTTAAGTAAAGAACAAAGAAAAAGAAGATTAAAACATCCGTCAACTGTTCTCATTCAGATTGAACTGATGAATTGAAAATTATATCTCGTCATTATGGCAATTGTACTTTGAGATTTGTTAGTTCCTAGAGGATTGATCAAATGGTTGATTTGTGACTTAAATCATGATCTTTGGCAACACTGACAGATTTCAACATAAAAAAAAAGCCAAAATAAACCTGACTCAGGACACAGGAAGTATGAAAATGTTCAGAAACTGTTTCTATGATAAATAAGAAATAATATCTTGTTTTGATTTTTAATTTTTTATTCACTTCAATCCCTTTCCAATGTGAATGTCTACACCTATAATAATTTGCACAATGCTGCTTCAAACCTTGGAATTAGCACAGCGGAATTGTTACTTTAAGATTCAGGAGACCCTGAAATACCCAAATTTAAGTAAATGTCTCCCTCCCTCTTTTCTTCAGTCCCACCAGTTTTAGTTCCTTAACTCTTTTCCTTCTTTCTCTTCATCTGACCGTACTGGATCACCCTCCATTCATGATTACTCATTCCTGCCTTGGAAAAAAACAGTGCAAAAGACTGCAGAAATTGTCCTAAGAAATTCAGGACCTCAGAGGATAGTGACAGCATATAGGAGACAGGCAAGGTTAGCAGCTTTCAAGACAGTAACTTGGAAGAAGCCAATTTGTGTGGGACTGAAGCCACGTAGCAACTGTTAGCATCCATGATATGTGGATATGCAATGTCTCTCCACCCCCCATAAAGGGAAGTGCCAGTATCCCCTCCTTGAGATAAGGACACTGAGCTAGGGGATTGACACTTATAGGCCCCAAGGGGAGCTATGGTGGGCAAACATGTGGCTTATGTCTGAAGACCTGATTTGTGGAGGTGTAAAGAAGCAGAGAACATACGTGTTTGGTTGTTCAGAAATACAAAGATATTAGGGAGATATATTCAAAGATGTAAGGACATAAGGGTTTGAGAAGCTAAGATTTGTAATTGAAAGTTGTCCCCAGACATGGCCTTGGCATGGACAGTGGGTGACCAGTAGTACATTTTATTTTTAAGAAAAAAAACCAAATAACAAGCATAATAAGCACGCACACATCTCTAACCACCCATTTACTGAAGATAATGCTCAGCACTTCACCTTTTACAGATGCCATCATCTTATTTTACCTCTGGAGATCTTGATGCATTATTTGCCCCTCAGTACCTATCTTCTCTTCCCACATCATTCCACAGTTGTGGAAATTCTTCACTCTTGTCCAATGTTTTTCACAGAAGACAGTATGACAGTAGAGAAACCTCTATTTGCTGCTCTTTTTTTTTTTTTTCTATTCTATATGCCCCACAGGAGATTTGGATTGGAGAAATCAAGCTTACAAAAAGTTGTTAAATGAATGCCTTTCCCCTTCTGGAGAAGAAATAGGAAAAAGCCCCAAATGTTTAATAGAGTTGAAAGGTGTTTAGAAGGCTAAAGTTTCTTTCATCATTAGAAGGCTACTTCTAACAAAAGATACTTTGCCAAATTAATACTGTAGCTACTAATTCAATATTTCAAATTATTAACCCTACAGTTATCTATTGAAGAAATAAATAAGACATCATTCCCTGTCTAGTGAAGTCTGGAAGGAGAAGGCATTACAACGAGTGTGACACGGTAGATCTTTGAACCAGTCCTTTGCCATTAGGAACATAATTTCACAGGAATCCAGCCTTACTCCCTCACAGTTTCACAAGACTTCTGTCTCTTCCTGAAGTGTCTATCTGTATAGTTTTTATGTTGTATGACATATGCTAGGTGATGGCTTTGCTTTCCAAGTAAAAGCTAGTTTCAACCCTATGTTTGTTCTTGATTCTCTACTTTCAATTTTAAACCCAGGATGGAAGTTTAAAAGTCACTTACGATAAGACAGAATACAATATCTAGAAAAGTAATTGGTAAATGTGACATATATTTCACTGCTTGAATATCTGCATCTCTTCCATCCAAAGGCAATAAGAAATGCTTATGTTGATTCTCAGAAGAGATGTGGCTATAGAAATCTAATACTCTCTGGGTCCTCCAAGATTTACTCTATCAATGATTTTCTCAGTACATTACTGAACTAGATATAGCTGTAATATAATGCAGACATGATGTGTGTTTAAATGAGAAAACTTGAACTGAGTAGCTTACCACATTTTATACTACAAACCATTTTGCAAAATTACAGTCTCTCCTGAGCCAGTCTTAGACAAGAGCAGGACATAAATTTTGTACATCTTAACACTTGTCCCCACTTAGGATTTGTCAAGAATCACTTTCTTCACCTCATAGAGTAGAACACTGGAGTTATTTGACTATACACACAATAGTTTCAGAGAAGAAACGAAGATTAACGCATCATTCAGAATGAAAGGAAAGCTTTCATAAACTTCATGTAAACACTTGACAGGGTTTAGACAATTTGGCTAATGCTGTACTATTTTGGAAGTCTTTATTGCTTGCTTAAAGGTGCTTCCCCTCTACTCAGCACTGATGAGGCCACACTTGAAGTACTAGGTCCAGTTCTGGGCTCTCCGGTATAACAGAGACATGGACATACTGGACAGTTCCACCAAAGGGCCATGAAGATGATGAAGGGACTGGAGTATCCTCTCCTATGAGGAAAGGTTGAGGGAGCTGGGGCTATTCAGCCAGGAGAAAAGAAGGTTCAGGAGTATCTTATCAATGTGTATAAATACCTGAAGAGAGAGTGCAATGGTATAATAAGACAGAGGTAGAATTTTTTTCAGTGGTGTCCAGGGACTAGAGGCAGTGAGGAGGTTCCTCTGCATGTCAGGGAACACTTTACCGCTGTGAGGATAGCAGAGCACAGGTTGCCAGGGAAGTTGTGGAATCCACATCCTAGGGGATATTCAAAACCCAATGGAAAGCAGTCCTGGGCCACTGGCCCCTGCTTGAGCTGGGGAGGTGGATCAGTTCATGTCCGGAGGTCCCATCCTACGTAAGCAATTCTGGGATTCTGTAACTGCACACATAAAGATACACGATGTTATATGTGAACTCTATATCCTTACAGAGGATATTTCCATTTCTGTACAGCATAAATATATTAAGACACAGGATTTATCACAAAATACAATATAATGCAATGTAAGGGCATCTTAAGGACATGGTAACACTTACTGTGACAATACAGTCTTCATTATTTAAGGTGGGTTTCATCTGACAGTTTTTCCCTGCTGTTTGAGTTCTGTTGTCTCATGAAAATCTTATAAACTCTTAACATTAGCCATATATTTATCTGGTTTTGTTTTCTAAGAATAATATCAAGATGACTGGGAAATAATGCACTGATCTGACAGAGACTGAGTACTTTGATACAGACTTTGCATTCTCTGATGCAGCAAGATAAATGACAGATATTTATTTCCATTTTAATATTTCTTCATAATAATATAAATAATGTTTCCATTTTAAATAAATAAATAGATAAAACTCTTACTTATATGCTTCCCTGGCTGAATTTGATACACTGTCAAACCCTTGCCTTTCTATGTTGGCCTCGTCATTACAGTTCTGTGCATATATTTTGCATTTTGGGAGGAGGCTAGAGGTACACAAAAATGTTTTGCTACTTGCAGTCTATAGGAAATTTTTAAACCAAACATAATTTAAAATCTTTCTCTTGTATCTTCTTTCAGGCAGGAATAATCTCTGCTATCTATATTACTATGGGCATTACTCTCTAAATGTCACTATTGGCCTAAGTGTTTTATTAAGCAGTATGTTTAAAATTGTATGCTTAATTTAAAATTTTTAGCATAAAATCTTCTGCTATTGATTCTTCCTATGTTATTTTTTCTCCCTATTACTTGTGACATGCATGATGTCATTAAAACTATTTCATTTTTGATAGAATGTGACCCTAGCATTATAAATAAATGAGGAGAGGAGGAAACAAAAAAAGTTGAGCTTTAAAAGAGGAAACTGAAGACAAGAAAACAAGTTACCAACTGAGAACTGGATAGACAAGTGGACAGGAAAGTGTAAGTGAAACAGCATTTGCATTTGAAGAGGGGTGTAATCACAGGCAGATGCAGAACTGTCAGAGTAACCAGCATGTAGCAGGTACCCTCTTGCTAGGACACTCTGCACTGCGCCTTCCAGGTTTAAATGCAGGAGTACAAGCAGAGCAGGTACAGATTGACAATCATTTTCAGTGTCTCTGTTGTTTATAACTCGTCTGAGAAAAGATGAGCAGCAGCTGAAGGTAACCACAAATGAACATCTTAAAGTCATAACAGGCTGGCTTGTGCCATTTGTTCTCTTTGTTACCATCTGTCATGTGTGTAGATTAATGTAAGGTTATTTCCTACTCTTGTTGCAGTCTTTTGCTATGATAATAAAGTATGAGAATTTGAATGTCTAGCATGTCCTTGGAGTACAGGAACATTTGACATTTTCGATTTTAGTACCTAGCGCTGCTTTCCCCAGAAATGAGTGTGGCTGTAAATATTGATGAGTGGAATGAGTAGCCAACCAAAATTAAGAATATTATAAAGGTCAAAGTAATTTACCACTACCATTCTCAGTGTGCCATATACTAGCCACTAAACGCCATCACAAAATCGGCAGTGAAAACAAGGCAAGAACACACAGGCTTTTGGGTTGGTTTTTGTTATTTTGGTGGAATTTTTTTTCAAAAAAGATAGTGGCAATGGTAACAAAGAGACAAAAACCAAGCTACTTTCTTTATAATGCACAGGTACTAATTGAATGGTCTTTATGCTACAAAATATCTCCCATTTACTTTGCATGTGTAATACTTTCAGAAAAAGAACATAACTGAGCATGTTCCCTGTAAAACAAAAGCATCCAAAACTATAAGGCTCAAGACTAATAAACTGTACTTCATAGAGTTTTGGTTTAATATTGTGTGGCTTTTCTCATGCTTTTTTTCCTCTCATCCACATAAAAATGAAAAATCAGCTGTGACAGCATCATTCTAAAGAGAAATGGAAATATGACATTTGTCAATCCAGCCCAAAAATGGTTGCAAAGAATTTATGCATGTTCTCATGAAACACAGCTGTGATATTGCTGTAATTTGAGCAGAATGTAAACTGTAATTTTAATGACAAAATGCTTCTGTTGTGTAAAGCTTCCACAAAAACATGATTATGTCTGATGTTTTGGTCTGATCAAACTGAAGAAAACTGTTAGCTGACCCAGACATATGTTTATATTATTAAATCTGATATGTTTGCGCATCAGTTGCACTTCTGCTAGTTCACTGAGCACTGCAAAAATATAGGCACTGAGTTACTTGGGATGGATTCTGTTAGAAAAAGAAATAATTGATTAGCACGTAGGGCTGGAGAAAGCCCTTACGTAAAAGCATTTCACTGCAAAATAAGAAGCCTGGTGTAGGCAGGACACACATCACTGGCTGCTGCTCCTTTGAAATGTTCTTGAACAGGAATTCATAGCTCTCGTCTCCAGTCTGGCATGCTGTGATCCCAGATTGCATAGAAAACAGGAAAACAAAGACAGCCTACCCCTCCTTTACAATTATCTCACCAGACCCTTTCCATACCAAAATATATCTGCCAAACTGATTTTCTTGAAGGAAAACAGTTAGTTTTGAAGAGAGCATTAAGGAAAATGGTACCATTCTGAGCTGTGGTTAAAACAGGCTTTAAAAGTTTGGGGGGTGGTGGTGTTTTTTAAATAGTTTTTTTTACTAAAAAAACCAAAAGTAATTGCTGAGTATAACTATCCTTTTAATTTACCAAAATGCTAATGAAGATACAGTAAGTAGCTGGTTTCTGATCAAATTTTTAGTTATAAAATGGCCGCTTTATTTCAGATTCTTTTTTGGCTATTTTGAAAACACATAGGTTCAGTTACAACTCTTTTATGAAGCCCGTATTTATAAGCATTTATTTTATTGAGTTACATAAAAATTTCAGTGAGAGAATTTTAAAAGTTGCAGCATTGTTGAAATAAATGTTGTTTGCTGTGGTTTGTTCTGCTGTAAATAAAATATATCTTGTGTTGTCTGGATAACTTTACTGCAAAGTAGTAGTATCAAAACAGGTAATGCTTATGGGTGAGAAAATAAACACAAATGAAAACCTAAATCCAATTCAACAGCAGATTGCTCTGCTGGTCAGACATAAAAGTAAAAATATTTTCCTAGACAGTATTCAGTTTTGTGCTTCTTTTTTTCTATATTCTTCTGTACATCCTCTGGCTGAAATGTACCATGCTTTGGGACAACTTGTCACCCTTTTGTTGGTTAACAGATGTCATTTCTATCTCGCAAACACAGGATCAGGACTTCTGAAGGCAAGCACCATTGAACTTGTGACCGAAAAAAAAGAATGTTATTTGAATCGTTGGTTATTCTTCGATTTTAAGACCTGCAGTGTCTTTATACATAGACTTATTATTCGTTGATCTCCATCCTTGGAAATACTTAAACAGCTTGGAGAAGTAGCTGAGCAGCCTCATGCAATTTTAGAGATGGTTCTGAATCAGACTCTATAGTCTCCTAGGGTTCTTCCAAATCTATGCAATTCTAGGAGCTGTGTCTCACAAACCCCTGAGTTCCAGAGACCTCTTAGACAAATGTGTGAGGGGAATTGTACAGAAGAGTCCAGTCCTGATTCATCTGTCTTTTCTTTGTACACCAAGAGGACATAGTCTATGCTTGATTAAGGCTTCAGTACTGACTGGCTTAGAAGCTACTATAAAGCCACAAAAATGTTATTCATCACTACTATTACCTGAAAATTCATTACCGAGTAATTGTTAGTAATTCTTTGTTTCCTTTGTTCATTCTGGGGGCACCCAATAAATAACTAAAATTTCAGGAGATTCAAGAATTTAAGTAGTAATAGGATTTCATTTAACTTCAGAAATGATCACACAGTGGCAATTCCTCTTTCTCAATATCCTTTGATAAATACTGTGTTAGACTTCTGCACAAATCTTATTTGCAACTACTTTGGAATGAATGTTTTTTGCTTATGACAAGATTGGACTTTGCTGGAGTAATGAAGAGGTCATAAATCTTTTTCCTGAAAGAGGAACAGATCATGATACAGATTTTTAATATTCTCCTTTTCTCTTTACACCTTCATACTCTCAAATAAAACTAGAAGAAAATTACAAAATATACATGTTTCTGATGTTTTCCTATAGCTCTGATGTTCAAATATGTTAACTGTATTTCTGAAGTCAGTGTGTATCATTTTCTGCTTAAGATGCAGAGAGGATCTGGGAGATAAGTATTTTTCATTTGGAGTTTTCATTTCTTTTATTTGAAAACCTGATAGGCTCTTCTTTTTCTGACAGGCTTGTTAATGGCTTCTTGGTTGAAAAAAAAAAAGAGAAAATTCTAACTTTTAATATCACCCATACTTACTAAAGGTTTCCATAATTGCAGTTTTTCTGCCTGGAATGTGTTGTGCTTATCATAATAGCACTGTGATATTTAAGAATATTATCCTTGCCAATTTGTGGATGCACCTCCCTAAAACCGAATTCTTTGTTTTGCTGACATGAAAGGAAAAGAGAGAAAATTGCAAGAGGCTAGAGAAGGAGTCCACTGAGGGAGGACATGCTTCAAGAAACACTTAAAAATTTTAAGAAGATCTCCTTTGTAGCTGCAATGTGTGTCCTGGAAAGAAGTACAGAGCAATCTAACCTGGATGTATTGCGAACATACATAGCTAAAGCAGCCTGCAAAGATGGGTTGCACACTGCAAGAGGAACACACTACACAGAGAGGAAAGGCTCCCCTTCCTCTCTGATGAGGGTGTGGTAGCTCAGGGAGAAAGGACCCTCATAGTTCCCCTTTACTTTAACTGTATCTTGCTGTCCATGAAGACACCAAATCACAGTATTTGCTGCATTGTCTCTCCTCTGCAATCCCAGATACTGAGAACTGAAGTAATTTCACCTAATTAGTTGTCTGAAGGTTCCCATTTTAATCAAAGTAAGTTATTACTTACTACCAATAACTGAGAGAGCCTTAAGGAATGAAAGACAGGGACCTTCATAGTGCAATTATTGCCATCCTCTAGGGACCAATTGAGACCACATAATACAAACATCTCTCTTAAAATGGGATGAATAGCTTTTCAGAGATGCTCCTCTTTCTCTCCACTGCCTGTAAAGGAAGAAGTAGGCACCTAGCACTGAAGAGTAAGAGGCACTGGCTGCATAGACAGATTTAGGTGAAATGAATTCCCCTCTGAATTTCTCATAGTATTGACACCATCAAATAATGTCAAGATAACAGAATGCAATTCATATATTACTTTAATTTACAAGTAACGAAAAAATGTTCTCTCCAATACCACTTTCGAAGATGAGAATATGTACTGTAGAACTTCAATTGTCTGTGAAAATACAAATAAAGTACAATACTAATAATTGCTAAGGTATGAATAACATAATTTAAAGTACAAGTAAAGCTTGTGTATCGATCAGGGATTTACGAGAGCTTAAGTAAATTATTTTACTTCTCTTTGTTCAAGCTTCCCTTTACTCAGCAATAAGTTTTAGCTATTGACAAGTAGAAACAGTATCAAGAAGAACAATAAGCATAATCAAAGATTTGGAAAAGCTTATATAGCAAAAGGAAATTAAATGACCGTTACTTTCCAACCTAAGGGACAAATATGAAAAAGAATAAGATAATGAAAAACATGGAAAAGTTAGTTGTGAGCACACGTTGCTTTGTGTCATGAAATTACTTGGAGGAAGATAATAAAACTACTAGGGAAAAATTCTGCAAAGGAAAAAGGGAATATTTCTTAAGTACACCTTGTTTTAGACATTAGACCTCTTTGCAACAGGATATTGTGGGTTATAGAAGTGTATATGGACTCAGAAAGCATTTAGATCTATAAAAGTCTGTCTAATATACTGCTTTTCACATGATGCTTTTGCATTTCAGGTAACATGTCACAGGATGTTAGATGTATTTATATGTACATTCCCAAGATCTTCTACAGAGAAACGCCACCCAGCTTATTAGAGCTTGACTTGATTTGATTCAGAATATTTGTTCAGATATCCACAGTACATTCTACATCCTCAAAGTAAAAGTCTATAATGTTTTGAGTATTGTTATAGATACAAACTCAGACTACTAGTTTTATTAACTGAAGCTGAGAAAACATTTTAAAGACAAGTCACATTTCACTGGTATCAGGCAATTGACTGTGGCTGGCAGTGAAATAATGTAATTGTTTTCTTTTTACTTTTGTTTATTTTCAAAATCAAATACTTAGAAGAGTGTTCCATTCTTTAAAATCAGACAGTCTAGATATGAACCCTGCAACACAGTATCTTCATTTGCTGGTTTTTTATGAGTGTTTATTGTTCCTTACTTTTTTTATCTTTAATAAACAATGTAAGTTCTGTTCCCTGCCAGTGTGTAGTTAAAAACTTAATTTGACAACTATACTATTAGCTTGCGGGAAACACAATAACTCTGATATACTTAATGTCTGTCTATGCCCCATGGTAAAAAAAGTAACTAATTTTCAGGTTTCCACTATACTATCAATGTGGAGGTAAAATTCTGGAAGGCATTGCTGCAATGCACTTTAAAAACTGATGACTCTTGCTCACAGAGTTCATTGAAATCAAGCTTCCTTCAGCTCCAAACTAGGCATCAGTTGTTCAATGCTATTTTTGTATTGAATGATGTGTGGAAACACTAGCAACAGATAATTATTATTATTAAAAAATTCCTTTGGGGCATGACCAGTTGCTTCTAGGCACTTTATTATGTTTAGGATATCCTTCCTACCACTGTAACCACAGAAAGTGGCAAATTTCAATTTGGCAGTTCCAAACTGATCGGTTGTTTTTCTTCTGTAATCGAATGCGGTCACCCCTAAAACCTCCAAAAATTTCACGTGCTTATGTGGATGTAGTCTTGAATCTATTCATAAACTTGTTTTCATTTAAAAATTATGATACACAAAACTGCAATTCCTTCCATGTTGATGCTCATGGTGTTGGGAGATTTTAATTGCCCTTTCAAAGCTTTTCACATGAAGAATAATATTTCCCTTCAACCTTCTGTTTTAATTACTGACAACTGCTGTAACATCATAGATATATCTGCAAAACATATTAGTGAATTCATATCTATGTACTTTCTATGTCAAAATCTGATATTTTGTCCAAAGAAATCACTTCAGGCTGTCTTTACAGTGACTGGAGAGTAGTCATGCCAGTTTGACTCACGGGCATCTAAATAAGTCAGAGGTATCGACTCTAAAGTTTTTCTACTTTCTTCTCTTTCCTTCAAGAGGAATCTCACTTGGATCAGTTTTTTCTTCTGCGATCAAAGTGAATTGACACTGATCTTACTTTTAAAAATACAACAGATATATTAAAATAACTAAACATTCAGATCTCAATAACTATATGTATTTTTAGGTGTTTATTTGATGTAAGCACAACAGTGTATGAGCACTTTGGTATAAATCTCCTGAGCACTAGCTTCCAGATGCTTGTTGTACAACAAATCCTTTATTTAAGAAAGTGGAAGTTTTTCCTAGTCTGGAATTCTCCTAAGTCATGGATGCTGTTACTAATAATTGAGCTCATTTCGAAACAATTTCCTCCCTGTCTAATTTATAGCTAGCATGTTCTTCACTGACCAGAGATGGTTTTAAAGACTGAAAAGTTGATTTATGTTTTGTTTTGTGTACTACACAAAAAACCCCCCCCTAGAACGTGTTCAACCCTTCAAAAACATTGAAGCATGGGAAGAAAACAGCAAGTCTCAGGCATTTTGTTTGCTCTTCCTGGTCAGGTAGCTACACCCAAGATCACACTGAGTGCTCCTGTACAGTATGTGTTAACCTCTAACATATTCCAGTGAAACTTTTGTCTTCCCATTTTTTTAACATGGCAATAATCAGAACAAATTGATTTTGTTTCTCAGATTGCTAAAATCCTCCCAACACTTTCTTCAGCACCAGTGCTGAATAAATCATTGTAATGTTCCCCTGAAGTGAATTGAAAATTAATTTACACAGCTAAGATGATCCTCCTAATAACAGGGTACATGGAATGGGGAAATTGGAAATCATTACCCAGCAAACATTATCTGCATTATTTTTGTAGCTGTTTTAGATTGCATTGTAATAGAAAATTAGGAAACTGTCTGTGGAGAAGTTTAAGAGGGTCCCCTGAAGAGCTTCTGCTTTAAAATTGATTCTTTAAGAAAGCATTAAAAAGCTATTGGAATTGATTGCCTGCTAATATAAAGGAAAAACTCTTTGCCACCATTTGTGTTAAAAAAGAGCATCTTCATTCATGCATGTTATTAAAACTACTGGCCTGAAAGCCCCTGTAGAAAGATAAAGGATACGGATGGGATATTAAAACAGCAATCTTTACTTTATCTGGGATTTAAAGCTAATATGTCACTTTTATTTATTCAGCAGGAACCATTACTTAGGATGTCAAATAAGGGATTTACAATTAAAATACTATAGAACAGAGGTTTCTTTAGTAAACAGTGAACCAGGAATTCTTCATTAATCTTCCAAGCATGAGGTATACCCCTGCAAAGAATAAATCCTTCATTTACAGTTTTCTTTATTGCCTGGTTTTCTATGGAGAAGCAATAAAATCAGAGCTGATAACACCCCTGATTATCTCCAACAACTTCTGAGGTTCTCTAATGGTGAATCAGGTCTTAGCCAGCAATGAAACAGAGTCCACCATAAATTGTTTAAAAAGACTAAGCTAAATGAACTTTGGAAGATACCACTGTATGCAACACATTTGTAACATCTAAAAACTACATGGAAACAGAATTTGCTTTCCTAACTTTGAAGGTCAAAGCTTTTCACAGTTTTCTGATTTCTAGCACATTTTTAACTGATTTCTCTTGTGTCTTTTCATTTGGGATAAAAGGAAACTTTAAAAGATAATGAACATTGAGGAGGAAAAATCTTGACTCTAATCCTACTGGAAAAAGTAACAGTTTGAGATTTAAAGAAGCAATTTACATGGGTGCATTCTTCTGGTCTCCTTTCCTTTTTAAAGGGAAAAAACAGATCATGCAAGAGGAAACAGCATCTTGGGAACTTTACCCAACACAGAAGTCAAGGTGAAATTTCCTTAGGTAAAGTTGTAAAGAAATGCAAGTTGATAAAATTTTATTTCGACTGCTGATTTGGAAAGAAAAGGGATACAAACAGAAGACTGACAGACTAGATTAGCTGTCAATATGGAGATTAAAAAGAAATAGCCCCATAAGGATAGTGAGGAGCCAGACACAGTAGAAGGGGACATAACTGATAATAGCAGCCAGTGTTTATTTATTTTGGATTTTAAATGTCAAACAGTAGGAAAATTGTTTCAGAAAACAAAACAGAAAAAAGTTGGCAGAAACCAGGGATGTACCAGCTTAAATGGAAAGGAAGGGTGATGAAAATTGAATAAGGACATTGTATACAATGAGGGCATGATGCAAGGACAGTAAATCTTTTACCAGCATTTTATAAATTTATGATGGGAAGGAAGATTATTTTGTAACTTGGCCTATGAACCAACACTAATGATTGTGCTGAGTAGATCTGAAGAGGAAAATGGAAAGGCTTCGAAGAATTAAAGGATAGATGTTTCTGTAAAGTGAGATAACATTCCTGGGAGTCCCTGGTTCAACCTTTATGCATACCAGGTCCTGTGCCTGGAAAATAAGATGTAATGCAAATTTAACAGGATTTTACCATCAGACTTAGAATTCAGTAGATAACCAAGTTTGTTGGACAAACAGCAGGAAATTCTATCCTCAAGAAAATTCTGGAATTTTGTTCTCTTGCTTTGCCAATCATTCTAGAAAATCCTCATATCTATCCATGAAACAGTACATTCTCAAAACATTAAATTAATTTAATTAAAGGATGATTGTAGTGATGAACTCAATATGAGTTTGGTGTACAAGTGTTTGGAGACCAAGTCTTATGAGGAGTGGCTGAGGGAGCTGGGGTTGTTTAGCCTGGTGAAGAGGAGGCTGAGGGGAGACCTTATTGCTCTCTACAACTACCTGAAAGAAGGTTGTAGAGAGGAGGGAGCTGGCCTCTTCTCCCAAGTGACAGGGGACAGGACAAGAGGGAATGGCCTCAAGCTCTGCTAGGGGAGGTTCAGGATGGACATCAGAAAAAAAATTTTCACAGAAAGGGTCATTGGGCAGTGGCACAGGGTGCCCAGGGAGGTGGATGAGTCACCATCCCCAGAGGTATTTAAAAGATGGGTAGATGGGGTACTCAGGGACACAGCTTAGTGGTTGATAGGAATGGTTGGACTTGATGATCCTGGAGGTCTTTTCCAACCTGGTGATTCTCTGATTCTGTGATGCATTGTACATTGTATAAATCATTTTAATTTCTTTCCTCATCAAGTTTTTCTGGTGGAAAGCACAACTATGCCAATAAATGTTTCACCATTTCTAGTAATTACACCATTTTTTGATTCTATATATTTCTTGGTATATAAGTTTTTAGGAAAAAATGTAATTAGAAAACTCTTTCTTGTGAGGAAAATTAAGTGTTTTTAAAAAGGAACCAGAAAAAAAAAAAAGCTAAAACTTGGGAGGATGCATTGGAAACATGGAAAACCTTTATTTAGAAGGAAGATATGTTAATTCCTGAGTGGTGAAAGCTATATGAGAAGGATCAAAAAGGTATACATCCAATTCAGAAATACTTGTTATAAAATTTCTTAGAACTTCACTCTCTGTTATTTATTGTGAATGTTGTGACTGTCAGTGTTTGAAGAATTTAACTGTTTGTATCTACCATCAATAGCCTGACTTTCATTGATGAGCAAACGCAAGTTACCTACAGTCTTCACCTTGTGGCATAATTGCTTTTCAGAAGTTTGGAGGAAGATAAGCAGGATGATAATGAAGAAAAAGCACCAAAAGTCTTCTGAAAGCAAGCAAAGTAAGAGGAAAAGACACAAATTTCTTAGGCAGGTGTCTTTGGATGAGAAACTTAACATTTGCATTTATCAAAAAATTCCTTATCCTCTTACATTTTGTATTTAAGCCTGTTTGTAAAGATGTATTGATTTATCTCCATGTGCTGGATCTACCCGAGTTCAAAAAATCCTTGTGCAGGAAGACACATGCATGCATAAGTTATCACAAGGTGAGTTGGAAAGTAGATTTATTGCATTTTTGCTACCCTTTAAAATTTCTCTGAGTGCTTGCTCTCACTCTGTGGCAAAATTGAGACAGCTCACCCCTCCCTGAAGAAGAAACCTACTTACATTTTCCATGGCATAAGAACGGGCAGTTATTACAGAGCAGCTGATATCATAAATTCAAACTATAACTTACAGCTCATTAACCTGTTCAAAGACTAGGAGTCCTGTAAAATAAGCACTGTACAAACACACAGGCAAAAATATTCTTTGTCAGAAAGAACAAAGAAAACAAAGGATGAGTTTAGAAATGATGATGCGAATAGTAGAAACCAGATGACTTGCACAAGGGCATATGTAAAGACATAAAGATGCAGATTTGGGACTTGAATATTTGCCTTTAAAATTCCAGTCATAAGATCTTCCTTCCTCATCTCAGTAGTACAAATCCTCTTCTGCAAATAAAGGGTGCATTTAAAATATACCTGAAGTCACATCCCTGCCTAAATCCATAAAAAAAGAAATGTTAGATAAGTACATGTTTGATATACTCACCGAGAGGTCACTGTAGCACACTTGTGGGATATCCAGTAAGTTTGATATACATCTGATCCTGATGCCCAAGGAGATACAGGAAGCTCCTTGGCCACTTAGTGGAGGGACTGCTCAGGAATAGGAAACATTTGCACTACTCGTTTTTGTTTAAAATTATATCTCTTACTGTCTCAGCTGCTAATCGTAATGAAGCATGCTGAGACAGTTAAATGGGAAGGTTTGCTTATTTTGCTGTGACCTTGAAACAGAAGCTGCACTGACAAAAGAGCTAGCTACCCAGTGCTACACCTGCAGACTCACATTAGAGCTATAGCAGGTTACTCACAAGACCTCACGGGACATGTCCTTTTCTCCTCCCACTCTGCTCTCTTGTCAGCAGCCAGTGCTGCTTTGGCCTCTCAGAGCTGTCCTCCTGAGCAACAGAAGCAACCAGGGAGTAAGCCTTGTTTGTGCCTGCACCTTCCAGGAACCCCTTGCTGAGGAGGGTTCAGGACTTCCACCCCTAGGTCCTAAATCTTATTCTCACTCTCACTGTCATGTAAGTTTCCTTGATGTACAATTGATTAGCATTTTGGACAGTCATAACAAAATAATTAGGAAGGTGCAGTGGGGTGTCAAAAGTGCAAATCAATTAAAATAAAATAATGCACACTGAGCACTGATGTATCAGGTTTTGAGGGGCTGTTTTGGGGGAAGGGAGATAGTGGTATTCAAGCAGGACTGGTGCATACGTATACAGCATGGGATAACATTCTATAACATCATGAAAAACTACTGAAAAAATCCAAATAATTACCCTTAAACCCCCTTACATTAACAAATTAACTTTGTGACAGTGATCTGTGATAGACTGCTGTTATAGCATAGCCTGTGGAAGTGGTTTTGTAGATTTCTTCTTATTTTCTGGTGTTGTATTATTTTTGTGGCTTCCTTGATTTGGAGATGGATCTCAGCCTTCAAAAATTGTAGTAAGAAGTCATCATTCTGCTTTTCTCCTTTTCCGTGTAGTGTATTTAAATAATTCCCTTGCAAGCAGCATCTATATTTTATTGAAAACTTGCACCAGAACATCTTTCCAGACACATATTGGACATTCAACAGCAACTTTACATTGTGGTTACAAACCAAACCATTAATCCCTTGTAATTAATATGATAAACATAAGACTGCCTTTTGCTGTTTTCTAATGACTATCTCTCTTTTCCTCATACTTTTTCTCTTCATTTACCAAGTGAACAGCTATGGTCATACGTATGACACACCTGGCAGCTTCAAGTGTCCAGATGCCAAGTTTATCTTTCTAGTATTGTTATTCATTTAAGAATTTAGCTTCATTTGAAGTGGGGATTTTTCCTAGCAAAAATGTTCCAAGTAACAACTGTCAGAAAAGGAAGATGCTTAGCATAAGTAATTAACCTTGCATTTGAAATTTACTTTGAGTGGTCACAGGTACCATGATTGAAAGGGCGAGTGAGTTATGGGACTAAAGGAATCTTTGCCTATTTGGAATTCATTAATAAAAGCATTAATAGTTAACATTGAACATTTAGGTAGATCTTCAAACTGAGTTTTGCATATATTTCCCTTGTCAAATGGGAAGGCCCCTGATCCCATCTCTATTGATGGTTAATAGACAGGAGTAGGTTACAAGGTAATAAGATTTGCTTTTCTAGAGCATTCAATTCCATCTGAAAGTGCCAGAAGGTACCCTCATGACATCTTTGCAAGACAGACTGTATTCCCTGTTTGCTGCAAAATAGATTGAGGATCAAAGAGGTTAAACTACTTGTCCATGGATTCATACGGAGCCTGGGGGACAGCCAGGATTAGAATATAAACTTCCATACTCCCACCTAATGTTCTGCCACAAGATCATTCAACGCCTGGTAAACAACAGACTTGTAGCTCAGCCATAGAGAAAACACCACAGTAAAGTGATCTGGGTTTTGCCATCTCACAGTATGAGCAAGGAAGCTCTTGAGCCAAATAAATGACAGTATTTTATATAAGAGATACAAATACTAAATGTTTCTGAAATTATTCAACTCTGAGATTATGAAATACTGGTCACTTATAAATCATACAAAATTATAAATACTGGATGATTAAATAACTGAAGAATTCACAAACTCCAAGGGTAGAGTTCATATTGTTTAGGGCAGTATGTTCCTTGCCTGAATTATCACAAAAGTAAAACATTAAGTCTAAAAACATTAGTACTTTACAATTACTTTTTCCTCTGGCTCTGATATTTTCTTTCAAGAAGTCATAATATTTCCCTTAATTCACTCCCTTATTCAAATTATGCTAAGTCCCACCTGTAAACTATGGTATTGTGTCCTTCTGCATGTCAAGGTGATGAGAGGCCATGCATATAATCTTACTCAAGTGCATTAAATATATTATTTCATGGTTTGCTTTTTTCTGTGCCATCTAAACCACTGTTAAGGTCCAAGTCTATACAGCATGTACACTGTGTGCTCCAGGTTTTCCAAACTGCACTAAAATGAAATCCTCTCTCTAAAAAGAAAAATCTCTAGTCTTTCTTTCTTTTCTTTAGAAAGACTTCATTTTGTGGAAAACTGTGATGCTTTCAAATGCATTTCACAAATCAAACTGATCTCCTCAGTTGTTTGTATGTTTTATCTGAACCACAATGAAATGATAATCTGGAGACTAATATTGTACTAGCCTGTGGAATTTTTAGGTAATTCTGATGCCCCAACATGGGAAAACTCCAAGGAAGAGGGGAGTTGTGTGAATTGTATTTTGTATTACCTCCCACTGCAATCCTGGAGACTATCAGGACCCTTTCCAGGGAAAATTGGACATAACTGATTACAAGGTGCCATATATAGAATCATGGAATCATAGAATTGCTAGGTTGAAAAAGACCTTTGAGATCATCAAGCCAAACCATACCTGTCCACTGCTAAAGCATACCACTAAGCACTTCATTTACCTGTCTTTTAAATCCCTCCAGGGATGGTGACTCTACCACCTCCCTCGGCAGCCTCTGGCCATGCCTGAGAACCCTTCAATGAAGACATTTTTCCTAATATCCAATCTAAACCTCCCCTAGCGAAACTTGACGCCATTCCCTCTTGTCCTATCACTTGTTACTTGGGAGAAGAGACCAGCACCCACTTCTCTAAACTCTCCTTTCAGGCAGTTGTAGACAGTGATAAGGTCTCCTGTCAGCCTCTTTTTCTCTAGGTGAAAAGCCATTCCTAACCATTCCACTGTACAACCATGCCCAGCCCTTCTGCCTTAAAGCATGTCTGTTAACTTCCATACCTTATGATATAAACTATTTTACACGCAGTCCCAAAACTGGTGAGATAGAAATGAAAACAAAAGGTTGATTTCTGTTTGGTATCTGCCTTTTATAAAGGCTTGTATAAAGCAAACAGTTTGGAAAGGGTGAATCTGGGACAAGAAAATTTACCAACATTTAAGATATTACTATTTGTAACAAAACAAACTACAAAGAAGCACAAGACTGATGACTTCAAACACCATGAAAGAACACAGACCAAGCTAAAATATTTGGCTAGCAGTGGGTAGTACTGGTTTTAAATATAAATGAGAGAAATTACTGATTTTGTGTTGTTAAGTATGGTAATGAGATATTGAACTTTCAAGAAAACCTTCTCATGTGAAACTGTGGTATAAGAAAAAAGGCTTACATTAAAAATTGAAGCAGCTAATAACTACAAAACCAACTAAAGAAAGTATAAAAACCAGCTTTAGCAATCTGAATCTACCAAAAGAGTTGTTTAAGAAAGTGAGGTGCATATTTTGGGTTTTCATTCAAAGCACAGTTTAAACATGAATCTTGCTTATTCTCCAATATGTTCCTTTTGTAGTGGCTAATGTGAGTTACTCTAGCTCCATGCTATGAAAGCATGCCACTAACCCACAAACTGAGAACTTAACATAGGCACAACACATACTCCCAGACTTTCTGTTTCACTTATTTGTCATTTTAGGGCACAGAGTAACTCTAAAATCATGAAGCACAGTGAAGAGGAGAGTTTCTTCAGGCAAATACTAACCATCAGAATTTGAGAACATGCAAGCCTTCAAAGCAGAATGAAAATCTTTAAAATAAATCTAAGGGGAGGAAGAAAGAATTACAGGCATAAAACATCATAAAACATGCCAGAGCTTTAACGATCATATTATGCTTAAATTAATCTGGTAATTTGCTTTGAAAATACAAGCAATTTCTTTGAGATGTTCTTTTAAGTGTTTTACATGGTATTTTGAGAGGAGGTTTAGGACCAATACAGGAGTTAGATAAAAGGTAAAGGAAAGGAAGGAAATAGATGAACAGGCTGAAGAACCAGTACAGGGAGTTGTCTAGTATATTCTTTAGTGACCTTGGTACTAAAAGAAATTTTGTTTTAATGGAATTTATTATGCTACGAAGCTGGGTGGCATACCCAATGCAAAAGAAGTTTGAAAGACCTAATGACTTTGGGGATTTACATAATAGTAACGAGTTAAAAATCCAATCATGTAAAGGACAATGTCATATACTTATGGGTTAATGGTACAAAGTTATGTTATGAGCTCAAAATATTAGAAAAAGAGAAGATCTGTGTGTACCAGAGATGCTTGTGAACCATATTGATATACATAAAAAGACAAATATAGTTCATACTCATATAAGGTGAGTTGTTTCCAGAAGGAGCCATGCCATTTGAGTGGCTTTACGTAAGGTACTGCTGGCAACTTTTGGAGAACTGTTTAGTATTTAAGACCACTCAGCAAAGAATAGGTGAAGAAAAAGGCTCTCGGAGGGATCAGAGAACCATGAGTCCTAGAAGAAGAGTAAAATTTGGTTTGGTTTGAGTGATCTAATAAAACAGAGGATAAAAGGATATTCAATTACTGTCTAACAGGGAAACATCAGGGTGAAAGAGGACCTTTTTAAACTAAAGGGCAGCATTGGCAGAAGAACAAATGGATAGAAACCAGTCATAAATAATTCTAGTGTGGAAATCAGAAGGAGGTTTCTAGTCCTTAGGAGAAAGATACTCTGTGTAACATCTTTCCAGAAGACTTTTTGCTTCATCCACTCAATAAGTTTATGAAAGGGATTATGAAGAATGACTGCTTGCAGCAGCTGAAATTTAGACCCAATATCCAGGACCTTCCAATTTAGGTTAAATGCCCATTCCTATCATATTAAATAAAGAATATCTGCTGCACATGACATGCTATGCCATAAAACATTGACAACAAAAAAAGCTGAATCTCTGTTTTTGCAGATTAATGGGTCAAATTGTGTGGTGGAGGAATTAAATAGAAAACAAATGATTTGTAAATGTTAAAGATGTCTAATTGCAAATTGCTTTATTAAACTGGCTGTTAACAAGAGAGATCGCATGGAAGGGCAAGTCTTATGGGCTAACTTGTAAAAAAATTTCAATGATGTACAGTTCCTACATGACCCCCTTAAAGTGGAGTGTTGAGCCAGCCTGGCAAAGGATACTGCCTAAACCTTTAGAACATTATTTATTTATTTGTACTCATATTTATGTCAAAGCAAGGCAGGAAGAAGCACTAAACTTTTTACTGTAATGAAGCTTGGCGTTTCACTTCCATTATAAACAATGTGAACTGAAAACGCCTGGAGGCACTATACCTTGTGCAGCTGGCATTTATACAGCGGATTACCAGCTCTGTCACCAACCTTGGTAGCTCTGCAGGGGACACACTGTATTTTCGTTTAGCTGAGCTCATTTTAAAAAATCTCTTCTCTATGTGCATCCATACGAGGGTGAAGCTCAACTTGTCTCCATCATCAAGTCAAAAGGATTCATCTGAACTTCATCATGCTTTCAGCAAAGCACATTTGCAAAGGTGTGAAATCAGATGGCAAGTGTATTTAAAAGCCCCCTGTTCCAAAAAGCTCAAGCTCCTACACATGCTTGTAGCCCACGGTTCAGTGCAAACAGTTGTGGGTGTTATTTGTAACATACACTCAAGAGCCTACCAGATAAGAGGTTTTAAACATTAAGGGTCAAGCTTTCCCTTGGCTCTTCTGCAGTTGTGGGGAATAGCTAGACACAAGAAGTTTTCTCTACTACTCTAATACTTCAAAGACATAAAGTTTGAAAAGTAGGCCACTGCCATCAGGCTTGCTGGATGGTAATAAAAGGCCAACTGACATGAAATGTTCAGTGGAACAGATGTAGCACTCAAAAGCAAGCAGAGATTGCCTTCACTTTCTTTTCTCATTATTCCACTGTACTTTTAGAAACCAGGTGTCCAAAAATTCCCAGCATACTAGGCACCTGTGGGCCATCTGATCTCAGAAATATTTTAAAAACAGAGTCTGGCTTTTGCTGTAATGCTCTGCTTTACATAGGGTTATAACAGTGGTCGCTGTAGCAATATTCCTAGCTTCAGTTTCGCTTACTGTGAAGTTCTACTAATAAGGAGATTTCAAGTAATAAACATGTAAAGAATGAAAATGAGTACTTCTGGCAATCTATTTTGTGTGTGTTTATTTCCATCACAGTTTTCATTAAAATGGAAATTTAGTGGGTGCTTAGAATTCAAACTCTTTGTATTTTCTGAGAAATAAAATAGCCATGATCATGAATACTGTGCTAAATATGAATTATTTTTTTCTGACCAATTTATATTATTACACATAGACATTATCATATATATACAACACTATATGTATATTAAACTTCAAAAGTCTCTTAAAAGATCCATTTCACTACACAGTAAAATTAATATCTATCAAAATGTGGGTTTTAGACATATCAGAGTCTCTTAACACTTCTTTTGAAAGTAGCACTGCCATCCTAAAAACAGATCAGGTAACTGGATAAACTGAGTTTTTTAAGAGTTTTATTTCATCAACTTACAGAAGAATCTTTTTACAGAATAGAAGTATCTTTTCCTTCTTTGAATAATGCGGTAGTCTAAAAATTATGTTAACTCAGGTACAGCTGTCTAAAATATTTTCCAAGAAAAACTGAAAAAAAAATATATATCTGCCTTTTAAAGCATCAGGCTAACTGAAAAACATACATATTTTCTGAGAGGTGTTTACCAAATAATGATTCGCATTTTTTTCTATATGATTTTTTTCAAATATTATCAGATTTTTTTAATCAGAATAAGAAATAACCAAAACTACCTTGCATTAACTTTTTCTTGAAGTAGAAAAACACAGACTAAACCCTCTAAAAAGAGGGACTGTCGGCTTTGAATTTACATCATTTTCAGCAGTCAAAAACATTGATCCAAATATTCCTTAAAACTAATTAACCAACTGTAATCAATAGCAGCCTCAGTATTTCACTCATTTCACAGAATCACAGAATAACCAGGTTGGAAGAGACCCACCGGATCACCGAGTCCAACCGTTCCTACCAAACACTAAACCATATCCCTCAGCACCTCGTCCACCCGTGCCTTAAACACCTCCAGGGAAGGTGACTCAACCACCTCCCTGGGCAGCCTGTTCCAGTGCCCAATGACCCTTTCTGTAAAGAATTTTTTCCTAACGTCTAGCCTAAACCTCCCCTGTCGGAGCTTGAGGCCATTCCCTCTTGTCCTGTCCCCTGTCACTTGGGAGAAGAGGCCAGCACCCTCCTCTCTACAACGTCCTTTCAGGTAGTTGTAGAGAGCAATGAGGTCACCCCTCAGCCTCCTCTTCTCCAGGCTAAACAACCCCAGCTCTCTCAGCCGCTCCTCATAAGGCCTGTTCTCCAGCCCTTTCACCAGCTTTGTTGCTCTTCTCTGTACTCTCTCCAGAGCCTCAACATCCTTCTTGTGGTGAGGGGCCCAGAACTGAACACAGTATTCGAGGAGCGGTCTCACCAGTGCCGAGTACAGAGGGAGGATAACCTCCCTGGACCTGCTGGTCACGCCATTTCTGATACAAGCCAAGATGCCATTGGCCTTCTTGGCCACCTGGGCACACTGCTGGCTCATATTCAGTCGGCTGTCAACCAACACCCCCAGGTCCCTCTCCTCCAGGCAGCTTTCTAGACAGACTTCTCCCAGTCTGTAGCACTGCATAGGGTTGTTGTGCCCCAAGTGCAGGACCCGGCATTTGGCCTTGTTAAACCTCATGCCATTGGACTCTGCCCAGCGGTCCAGCCTGTTCAGATCCCTTTGCAGAGCCTCCCGACCCTCCAGCAGATCGACACTTCCACCCAGCTTAGTGTCATCCGCAAACTTGCTCAGGGTGCATTCGATGCCTTCATCCAGGTCATTGATGAAGACATTGAACAGGGCTGGACCCAGCACTGAGCCCTGGGGAACCCCACTTGTCACTGGCCTCCAGCTGGATTTCACACCATTTCCCACCACTCTCTGGGCCCGGCCATCCAACCAGTTTTCCACCCAGGAGAGTGTGCGCCTGTCCAGCCCAGAGGCTGACAGTTTCTCAAGCAGAACGCTGTGAGAAACTGTGTCAAAGGCTTTGCTGAAGTCCAGGAAGACCACATCCACAGCCTTTCCCTCATCCAGTAGCCGGGTCACTTTGTCATAGAAGGCGATCAGGTTAGTCTGGCAAGACCTGCCTTTTGTGAACCCATGTTGACTGGGCCTGATCACCCGGTTCTCTTGCATGTGCTTCATGATAGCACTCAAGATCACCTGTTCCATGACTTTCCCTGGCACTGAGGTCAGACTGACAGGCCTGTAGTTTCCTGGGTCCTCCCTGCGGCCCTTTTTGTAGATGGGCACAACATCAGCCAGCCTCCAGTCCAGTGGGACTTCCCCAGTCTTCCAGGACTGTTGGAAGATGATGGAAAGGGGTTTGGCCAGCACATCCGCCAGCTCCTTCAGTACCCTAGGGTGAATCCCGTCCGGCCCCATAGACTTGTGACTGTCCAGTCGGGCTAGCAAGGCTCTGACCACCTCCTCTTGGATCATGGGAGCCTCATTTTGCTCCTCTAGCTCCTGGGTTTGTACACAGGCGGAACGACCCTCCTTACGACTAAAGACTGAGGCAAAGAAGGCATTAAGTACCTCAGCCTTTTCCTCATCCCCTGTTACTGTTGTCCCTTCTGTGTCCAATAGGGACTGTATGGTCTCCCTAGTCCGCCTTTTATTATTTATATATTTGTAGAAAGATTTTTTGTTATCTTTCACTGACTTGGCCAATCCAATTTCTAGCTGAGCCTTAGCCCTTCTGATTTTTTCCCTACACAATCTCACTTCCCTCCTGTAGTCCACCCAAGAGGCCTGTCCCTTCTTCCAGAGGCCATAAACATTTCTTTTCTTCTTGATATCCCTCAAGATCTCTCTATTCAACCAAGCTGGCTTTCTCCCCTGCGGCTTTTTTTCCGGACCACGGGGATGGCTTTCTCCTGAGCTGCTAGGACCACCCCTTTGAAGAGCTCCCAGCCCTCCTGGGCTCCCTTGCCCTTGAGTACTGTCTCCCATGAGACTTCACCAACCAGCCTGCTGAAGAGATCAAAGTCAGCCCTCTGGAAATTTAATGTTACCGTCTTGCTAACCACCCTCTTCACTTCACCTAGAACAGAAAATTTTATAATCTCATGGTCGCTTAGTCCTAGGCGTCCACCTACCGCCACATCCCCTACAAGGCCTTCTCTGTTCACCAACAGGAGGTCCAGGAGGGCACCTTCCCTGGTTGGTTCATTCACCAACTGTGCAAGGAAGTTATCTCCCACGCACTCCAGGAACCTCCTAGACTGCTTCCTTTCTGCTGTGTTGTACACCCAGCAGATATCAGGCAGATTGAAGTCTCCCACCAGAACGAGAGGCATCGATCTAGAGATTAACCCCAGCTGTTTATAGAAGAGCTCATCAGCTGCTTCTCCTTGGTTGGGTGGTCTGTAACAGACTCCCATCACAAAATCTACCTTCTGGTGGGCTCCTCTGATTTTGACCCACAGGCACTCAACCTCCTCATCTCCACAATCCATCTCAGTGATGTCCAAGTCCTCCCTTACAAAGAGGGCTACCCCACCTCCTCTCCTACCCTTCCTGTCCCGCCTGAAAAGCTTATACCCCACCATAGTCGTACTCCAGTTATATGAGTCGTCCCACCACGTTTCCGTGATGGCAACAACATCATAGGCCCCTTGCCCTACGACAGCTTCCAGCTCTTCCTTCTTATTTCCCATGCTGCGTGCATTGGTGTAAATGCACTTCAGCTGAGCTGCCGAGCCTTCAGCCCTCCTAGAGGGAACAGGGTTCGTTCCCAACTGCCTGGTAACTGGATCAGTTGACACCAGAGTGCCTGCATCTCCCTTAACACCCCGAGGTGTGTTCTCCCCCACTTTTTGTGCGGTGAGGTACTGGTGGTCCTCGCCCGCGCACCCTCTCCCAATCACCAATTCCCCACATCCAGGCTCATTCCTGTCTAGCCTGGGCTCAACCCCCTCCCCCTTCACATCTAGTTTAAAGCTCGATTTATGAGCTTGGCTAGGTTTCTGGCAAGGGCTTTAGCCCCCCTAGGAGACCCATGTGTCCCGCCCTTAGCGAGAAAGCCTGGGGGTGCATGAGCCCCCCCATGATCAAAAAAACCAAAGCCCCTCTCCTCGCACCAGGCTCGGAGCCAGGTATTAATCGAATTCTTCCTCCTGGCTTCCCCCTCCTCTCTATTTAGCATTGGGATGGAGCAGAATACTACTTGTGCCCCAGAGCCCTCCATCACTTTCCCAATTGCCCTGAAGCCATTCTTGATGGCTTTGGCCTTTTTGTTTTAAACAGATTTTGATTTAAACAGATTTTGTTCATTTGACATGTTTAAGTTTGGCTTCCAAGCACAGAATGAGTTTTCTAGTCAATTAATTACCTGAAAATATGAGTGTCTTCCTGATAGAGAATGACATGGTTATGATTAGATAGTCAGGGCAGAACTCCTGGCTTTTGTTCCAGAGTCTCTATGTTGCTGATGTGGTTCAAGGCTGACTCACTTGCTTCTGTTCCTAGTCCGCAGCCTTTCTCAAGCGTGTTATTGAGGAAAGCAGCATAGGGGCAAAATGAGGACTGGAAAAGGTAAAATGGCATGCAAGATACCCTATTAGATCATTGGCCATGAGTAGTGCGTGCAGCATTGTAAGTAAGAGTATCCTAAAAACAGTCTTAAGTTATGGAGCAAATTTTCTTGACTAGCCAAGAATTTTTAAAGCATAGGGAAAAGGCTGCGAGGCACCCTTTCCCTAGACATTTCTGGGGATACTTTGAATGAATGAATTCTGCTAATGCAAGTATAAGCATCCAAAAGATCAGATTTCCCCATATACTAAATCATAAAACAATGAATGCCTGGTCTTTGAAATTCTTTACTATTTAATGGCAGCCAGTGTAGGGTTATTTGAAACGAATGTATATTTCAGTTCTCCCTTTGGAGTACTCTTTTCTGCTAACTTAACAGGTCAAGTACTCTTCTATTTTTCTGCTAGAATGTGGCCTGTCATGCTTCTTGACATGGAGGAAGTAGAGACTGGGGAGGGGGGACTGTAGAATATAGTAATGGCAATTAGCATGTGTATTAACATTTAAAGTATTATGTGCCTACATAAGAAATGAGGCACAGTTTACTGTATTGGTGTTATTTCTATACTGCAACAACTCATTCAGGTCAGACAGTGAGGCAGCACCTTATCTAAAACGCAAGAGGGAACAAGGAAACATTGTTTCCATCTATCTTGTTTCAAATATGATCCTAGTTCTTGGAAGTAAATTTATACAGTTTCAATTATCTCTCTAACATATGAAATTTCAAGAGATGCCAATTTGTTTTTCATACATATTTTTGAGTGCATACATTCTGAGTGCTAGTATTCATGTTTTTGCAAGTTCAGAGTGCCTGTCTCACACAACTTGAGATATAATTAATCACACAGGAGTAGGATCACATGTTTAACACTTTGCTTGAAAAAATCAAAGCCTCCAGAGGCTGTTCCATTTTCAATATAGTAATGTTTATAAGGAACTTCCCATCAGCAAACATGTTTGAGCAGATATACATAGCCTCATAGCTCCTCTTTGGCTTCAGAACACAGAAAAAAAAATACAGACTTGGTTACACTAATGAAACAGAAAAACTTGCTTTAAAAAAGGTTTGGATGGGGTACAAAAAAAAGTGAATGAATGAGTGTTTGCTAAAATTTCTTCATGGTTAAGTTATGTTTTAATTCAGTATGACTGACATGATATACATTCACAGCAGGGCTAAAAAAGAAAATCTAATGCATATCAGGGGGAAAAAATTAGCAAGTGAAACCCTTGGAGATGATTTCTTTCTTCTGCAGAAAATCCAAGCATCAGCTACTGCTCAGAGGAAGTTCTGCAGCAAATGAGAGTGAAAATACCCTTCAGTGCTCTGCTGTAGGAGGCACTCTGCATGGGATTCATCTGAACAAAGGTAGATTTCTACATTTCAGTGAGGCTTCCTTTTTTGTCCCCAGAAAGCAATAGTCATTTCTATGCTGAAATTTCTCTCATTTTGAACTAAACATCTAAATTTGTTCCCATGAATCATGCAATAAAAATGCCAGTCTCTCTCCACTGTGCTACTCTCTCCCAGAGTGAAAGGTGACCAGCTCAGATGTAGATGTCCTTATTGTAGTTCCTGACCTTTACATGACAAGAATTCCACCCTAACTGCCAGCTCACCATAGGTGGCTAACTGCATCTACAGCTGCTTACGATTCCCTTTTTACCCAGACAGAGTCCAGCTATAACTCCTTGGGCAGCTGTGCACACAAAACACACTCAGTGATAACCAAATTGAGTTGGGTATTACTGCTGTCTCAGCCTGTAGTGTCAGGTAAATCCTATAAGACTCAATAAGGCCATATGGGAGGAGGACTGAGTGACTGGTTAATGGCATGTTATTTCCAGTATAGTAGAATAAGAGCAGTGACAAGTTAAGATCATAAAGAAAACCAGAGAGAGAAATTCAGTAAAAAGAATAAGACCATGCCTAAATCATAAAGCTGAAAAAGCCACTTCAAGCAGGTTCATAGCAAATGACAGAAAATTATGTTGCAAGGTGAAAAACTATAAATAATTTTGATGATTGTTATAAACCATAGTCCTTCTCCTTTGTACTTCAAGCAGAAGTCATCACAAGGCTGACCTGCACAATCCTTCTAAGGGTGCCCTGCACTTTCACTCCTCACCATTTCTCTTCAGCCATTAATTATACTTCTCATATTGTTCTTTGAAGTCTGCATTCAAGCTGATGCACTTTGGCCCTTTTTTAAAAAATTATTTTTCACATACTCCACTCAATCCTCTTCCTTTCTCATTCATCCAGAAACTGATAGAAAATGATAAATTGGCATTTTACTTTGACTCAAATGTAGGAACATCCTGATTCTGCTGATGCAGCCCTCTGTTTTCCCTCCTGTTTTTAGTTCCACCTGCACTGTGGACACTAATTGAGAGGGAAGAGCACAGCTGTTCATTAAAACACAATGTGTGCAGCAGCTTAGGCTCCTAAAGGAGTCATTCCTTCAATCTGTTTCAATATGTATTCTTCTCTGTGTATGTATATTATATATTTATATATAAAAGAAGAGGGGAAAAAAAGAAAAACGAAAGCGCAAGTCAAAGGATGGTAAATTCTGCTAAGGTAAGTATATTCAATTATAGATGCCATCCAGTAATTTCTATCAAAATTACTCTGAAAGGTATTTTTTAACATAACAGTGGTAGCTTAGAAGATAAATATATCTCAATGGCTGCAAGTAGTTGATATACAGACACAACTGAGGAGAATCAAAATCAAACATGAATGCTTGTGGGGGTATAACTATGTTCTGGAAGGTCATCTTGCACTGGAAGCACCAAAAGAACAGAACATCAGAGATGTCTACAGCCCAGTACACTGCGTACAGCTGCAGCCCAAACCAGAATGGCAGAAAGGGAGTGAGGGCTAGTAACCATTGTTTCTCCTGGCTGATCCCCTAGACCTCAACAGTTTTCAGTTTAGGTTGTTTCCTGAACCACGCAGGGTTTCTCTGTTTAGTAACCTATCACGGATATCTCTTCCAAGAATTTACCCAGTCTCCCTTGAACCCATGCATCCACAACATCTTTTAGTAAGGAGCTCCTCAGGTCTGCTACTTAAAAATTCTATAATCCTAAATGCATGAGTTATGAGGTAAAATCTGGACAGAATACTAAGATAAAACTAAGAGCCATTCATCTTTAATTCTTATAGCATATACTCAGAACAAATACTAAGGATTTTCAGAAACATGTTGCACTTTCAGATGCATCCCATCTATTTATAAAATCTTTATTCTGCAGCAGTATTTAGCTCACTCAAAACTTCCTGCTACTCTCTCCAAATGGCTCCTTTGCATTACTAGTAATGGTTATTCTGTAATGTTTTTACTCTTTTTGCATAGATGTAATTTTATTTGATATTACAGTCACTATCACTTGCTCATGAATTTACAAGCCTGTCATTGCCGTGACACTTCTCAGTTTGTTTGCTTGTTTTTGCCAGAATAATAGGTGGAGCTTTAATTTTGCCGACTCATTCCAGTACACTACTAGCCTCATCCTGTCTCCAGACTTTTCAGTGGAGAGTATTTCTTTTTCTGTGAAGGGAAACCAAATTGTGTTTTAACAATTTGTAAACTGCATGAGGGGCAACCTACCAAATCAAAGTTTTAGGCCTGAACTGTATGTTTTTATGTTTGCTTTGTAAATCACTGTGATCCTTTTTCATTTTGAAACCTCTTGCTTGTAAGAGAGTCTGCAGCCTATAAATCACTCTTCAGAAATGTCCACAACAATATCTTATGAAAAAGTAGTGAGCCTTGTGTTTGAATCATAAAAGGAAACATTTTCAGAAGGATACTATAGGAGTATAGGAGTAGAAAAATTATGAATCACTTAAAATTATTTTCCAAGAAGAAAAATTTAGTAAAGATTTTTTTTGAGAAAGGGTGAAAACATAATGCTCTGATTTCCTGAATAAGTTGTAAATTATCAACAGGTTTTGCCTTAAGAAGTATTATTTTTCCCCACATGAAGGTTTGAGGTTTTTTAAGTCTGAGATGCCCGAGTTTCAAGGACTAATGGTATAGATAACTTGAGAAAGAACACAGACACAGTGTCTTTGCATCTTAATTATAACAGCCCTCTACTTTCCAGCTCTGAACCAAGCTACACCCAGAGCATGGGGAGATAAATGTGGGAGCTGTAAGCTTGACGTCTAATATCTGCTACTAAAGATTTGGGATTTGATTTAGTGCCTCTATTGGAAGGTTTGAAAAAAACAGGTCTTCCATCTTCTTTTAATAAATTCATTTTCAGACCTGCAATTTACCTTTTTGGCAGTTTTACGATTCAGAACAATGGGCCTTTCTTAGTTGTGTAATTTTTTTGGCTGTTTCCGTTTTCTCTCACAATTTTAAGCAGAAAAGTGGTGTTCAGTAATTTGCAGAATAGGGAAGCAGAAGACATTCATTGCTCCCTAGCTGGAGAAACTTCACCACAATTCCTGATTGCAGAAAATGTTGGGGGACTATTTGACATTTTTTAATAGTGACAAACTGATACTTGTACATTACCAGGCCGCATTATATTAACTCCACACATGCCTGCTATATTGGAATTTCTGAAAAGTAAAAAATTCTAAGTGACATAATATAAATAGCTCCAAGTAGAAGGGAAAATATATTTTCTGCAAGGAGGAAAAGAATCCAACAGCAGTCTGATTTTGCTGTTATTTCCTAGTAATCTAAGAATAAAAAGATATCAGGGACAGGAGGCGGGGGTGGGAGGGTGGGGGGGGTGCAGGGCAAGAGATCATAGAATCATAGAATCACCAGGTTGGAAGAAACCCACCGGATCATCGAGTCCAATCATTCCTATCAAACACTAAACCATGCCCCTTAGCACCTCGTCCACCTGTGCCTTAAACACCTCCAGGGAAGGTGACTCAACCACCTCCCTGGGCAGCCCGTTCCAGTGCCCAATGACCCTTTCTGTGAAAGATGTTTAAGATGTTTAAGAGGATGGAGATAAGCTCTTGAGACTAGTGATCCTGATAAATCCGAGACCTTTTAAACTCAGGACACCAAGAGTTGGCCAAATTTGTGCAAGGCCATCAACACACATATTAACAATAGGCTGTGTGATGACTCTGACCACATGAAAGAATGTGGTGGCTAAATAAGCAGACAAGGAAAACAGGATTACATGTTCACCACCTTTTGGGAGACTTTCTGAACTCATACGCAGAGGCCACACGTGCATCAGTGTGACCTTCCACTTCTGAGTGGACTTCTCAGTTGGCCTCCTCATTGTTACTCCCACTGGGTAAATATGAGTGTGAATGTGTGTGAAGTGTGTAAGGAAATATGTAAATGTACTATGTGAAATGATGTCTGGTATTAATAACAACAGTTAGATTCTTTTAACAACAAATACGTCATAAACAATTGTAGCTCTAATAAATCTTGGTTATGATCTGCCTCCATGACTCAAGAACCTGTCAGAAAAAAAAGTGGTGACAAAAGGAGACATCACCCCTCTGCATATAGCCACTGCATTCGGTCTGGTGGTGGTTTTGTGTAATGCATATCCCACATCAGGATGTAGGCAGGGACTTAAAGGGAAGTAGCAAGTGGAATCTAGTCCAGAAATGGGGCAGCAAGTGAACCCACTTTCCCATGGCTCCCCAGGTGCCTCTCCACAATAGGTATGAGACTCCAGCTGCAAAAGGCCAGTCAGTGGACAATATGGGTGCTGATTCATTTACACCAGAGGAGGGACCAAGACCAGAATGACACACACCCCATATTAATACAACCACCACAAGGGAGAAGAGACAAGTCATAGTTGTAGGAGAGTCCCTGCTGAGGGGATCAGAGGGTCCAATATCTTGAGCAGACCCTACTCATAGGGAAGTCTGCTTCCTCCCGGGAGCTGAGGTTAGGGGTATCACTAAGAAACTCCCCAGTCTGGTACAGCCCTCAGACCCATTACTGATCTTCCTCATGGAAAGTGACAAAGATGCAGTAAGTAGCAAAAGGGTGATAAAAAGACATTTCAGGGCTTTGGGACTGCTACTGAGCTGTTTTGGGGCCCAGGTGATATTTTTCCTCCCTCCTTCCAACTACAGGCAATGGCACTGGAAGGAACAGATGGACCCACTCTATTAATACATGGCTCTGTGGCCAATGTCACCATAATAGCTTCGGGGGTTTTGACAGTGGGATGGCCTACATGGCACTGGGCTTACAGGCATCAAATGGGAACCATTTTCTCAAAGGAGAAAGAGGGTCTTTGCTCAGGAACTTGCAGGTCTCATAAACAAGGTTTTAAACTAGATATGAAGGGGGAGCTGGATATCTGGCTTGCCTAAGACAAGCTGTGGGAGGACACAAAATGGTTAGAGGTACTGCGTGCTACTATATGCCCTCTACCTGTTGCCCCAGGTCATGCTGGGGATGCTGCAGCATGGTTGAAGTTTTGTGGAGATGAGGCAACAAAAGGAACCTTGTCATCGGTTTATACCACAGGCTACCTGATCAAGTGCACCCTACTGATGAAGCGTTCTTCCACCAGCTACAGGAGGATTCACATTCACTCTCATCCTCCTGGGAGACTTCAACGACCCTGACATATGCTGGAATAGTAGCATGGAAAGCTGTAGGCAATCTGGAAGACTCCTACAGTACATCAAAGATAATTTCTTAACCCATGTAATAGACAACCCTACCTGAGGGGATGCAATACTGGACCTCATGGTCATCAATGCAAGTGAGCTCATCAGTGATGTTGAGACTGTAGGCAGCCTGCACTGGTGGATTCCAAGGTCCTGAGGGATATGGGACAGGCAAGGAGTATAGTCAGAACCCTAAATTTTTCTGTTCCTTCCAGCGCCACTGCCTGAGTTAGTCAGTAGGACCCCCTGGGGTACAGTCCTCAGGGGCAATCAGAACAGAGCTGCCAAACATTTAAGGATGTTTTCCATAGAGCGCAATCGCACTCAGTTCCCAGATGTAGGAAATCAGGCAGGGAAAAGACCAGCATGGCTGAATCAACCTGCTGGTCAAACTGAAGACCAAGAGGGAACTGCATAGGCAGTGCAAGCAAGGACAGGTAACCTGAGAAGAGTATAGAGACACTGCATGGTTGTGTATGGATGGGTTCAAGAAGCCCAGGGAGCACCTATAGCTGAACTTTCTATGTGGACTTCTGTAAAGCTTAGACACAGTGCCCCACAACGTCTTTATCTCTAAACTGCAGAGATATGGATTTGATGGGCGGACTGTATGGTGGATAAGAAATTGGTAAGATGGTCACATTCAGAGAGTAGCAGTCAATGGCTTGATGTCCAAATGGACATCTGTGACAAGCAGTGTCCCTCAGGAGCCCATACTGGGACCACTGCTGTTTAATATTTTCATTGATGACGTAGACAGTGAGATCCGGTGCACCCTCAGCAAGTATGCGGATAATACCAAGCTGAGTGATGTGATTGTCACACCAGAAGGATGGGATGTCATCCAGAGGGATATGGACAAGCTAGAGAAGTGCGTCTCTGTGAACCTCATGTGGTTCAACAAGGCCAGGTGCAAGGTCCTACACCTGGGTTGGGGCAATCCACTGTTTCAATACAAGCTGGAGGACAATGTGATTGAGAGCAGCCCTATGGAGAATGACTTGGGGATGCTGACTGATGAGAAGCTTGACATGAGCCAGCAATGTGCACTCACAGCCCAGAAAGCCACCCGTGTCCTGGGCTGCATCGAAAGAAGCATGGCCAGCAGGGCAAGGGAGGTGATTCTACCCCTCTACTCCACTCTCATGAGACCTCACTTTTTGAATAACTGTAAATGAGGAAGAAAATATTCCATGTTCCTTGTAGATAAAGACAGCATCATATAATCTGGATTCTGTAGATCGAAAAGAAAACAAAGAACTGATGAGATTGATGCAGTGATTCAGTTGTGTCGTATTACCATAAAACTGAAATAACATCATAGTAAATCAGTCCTGCTATGTCTGCAACTCATAGCAGATATTCTGTGCTCCAAGTTCCATTTCTTTGCTAGGAAGCAGCTACAGGGTATCTCCCTTCATCAAAAATCAACCCCAGCTTCACAGTCCTTTCATGCCTTGCTTGCATGTAGTCCTAGTCAGGATCCCAGAGTGTGACTGCTCCATGTACATGTACCAGCACTGGTTTTAATTTCTCCTGCCATTATCAGCGCAGACAGGATTATTAGGGTAATAAGTGTTTCTGAGATTGTTTCCATAGCAAAAGTATTTTCCATGCATTAGCATCAGCAACAAGAAAAATGTTGAGGTGTGTTTTTTTCAGGTTGCTCATAGGTGAATGTAAAGAATGTGTTGTTAGCAATAGCGTGGCTTTACTTTCATTTAGATCATTTTCAATGGATTGTGGGAGGAATCTAGGAATGATTCTGCATTTAGCATTTATCTAAGAAATGAAATCACAACATTATTCATATAATAAAACATTTGTCTTCACTTTCTCCAGATTTCCACAAGTTTATTATAAGGGAAGCACAATTACTTTTATATTACTCTTATGCTGATTAATAGTAAGAGTCATGGCTGTATTCTTGTTCTTTTTATTCTTGCAGTTGGCATCCTTTTCAATAAACACAAGTCCCAGAAGTCATCTTTGCCCTTTGTATTTATGTATTTGTCTAAACCCAGTAAGGATGGAAGAAATACTTAGTTTTTCAAAGAAAGGGGAAAAAAAAAGAATAAGAAAAAATAAAACCACAAAACCAACCTCACCCCAAATAATATAACTAGGATGATTAAGGACCTAGCTTCTACTCAGTATGCATACATAACTCTGATTAACATTATTGGGAAACACAGACTCACAGACTGGAGAATAGGTCCCTTAGCTCAGAAGAGTGCATTACTCTTGTATTTGAATGTGTTCTTTTAAAAAATGACCCTTAAGTTTATCCCACAGCAACTATTTTCCTTTTTACTGCATATTTGAAACTATTTTAGTTTGAAGTGCTGTCAGGAAACTAAAATCTTGTTATAAAATTCCCCAAAGAATTTGAACCACATTTTTAAAGAATCACTTGATATTAATTGCAAGATATGTGGAAGTAAATTCTGCAATACCCATGTGGACCATCTTACAGATGGCAAGGGGGCTATATGGATGTAACAGGGAACAAAGCCCATCTAATTTATGCTCCTTAATGCAACATCTTACAGGAGTCTTTTCGGAGAGACAAAAAGAAAGAAAGAAGGAAGAGGATGGGAAACTGGTCTTGTCCCCTTGTTTTCCTAAATGTTAAATGCCATTATGACTAATGAACTATGGATTGTTTCCAGGTCTATATTCTGCAGTAACAATAACAAAAATGGAAACATCTATATGCAGATACAAGCTCCAGCAAAAAAATCCAAAAACTACTCTCAGAAAATTACAGAATCTTACTTCTGTTCCAATTTTCTACATTGTAGATGGGAGGAAAAATATCGTAGCAAGCCATTTACTGAAACAATTTCAAAATGTATTTCATTAACTCATACTCCTCATATCAGCTGACAAGAAAAATATTAAAGGTTTTGCCTTCTCAGCTCTTTTGATGGGCGAAATATTACACCTCCCTCATGCAGGGCTGATTTCCAAACAGTTTAAAAAAGAAATACTGGATTGGCAATTAAATTCAATCACTATGTTTAGCTACCACATCCTGAACAACAATCTTTTCTTTTTGCCAGTAGAATACAGATGTTTTTCTAACTGGATGCATACACTTGAAGGCCATCAGGTCCTTTCTGCCTAGATATACCAGAGATGGTTCACTGATTTAATACCAGGTGCTGTAATTCCCTTGCATGTATACAGTTCAATATGTCTGGTGTTGCTCTGTGGGAAACCTGTTATCTCCTCGCTAAAAAAAATAGATGTATTTAATCCTGGTAGAATGTGATTCTTTGGGAAAGTTTACTGAGAATGAAAAGTAATTAAATAATTGGTGTGTGGCCTAATAAAGCTAATGTTCTTAGATATCTTTACAGAAAAAAATCCACTGAGGTCAACTGGAGTTTTTTAGCGGGTTTTACATACTATTTATGGCTAACAGTAGTCATTAAATCTTCTAGTCTGAACTCTTTCTTATTAAATTTCATCCAATTAGTTCTTCCAGCACATGCACTAACTTTTTTGTTGTCTAAAGCATATCTTTTAAAAAAGGCATCCAACCTTGATTTTAGTACCTTAGCAGCTGAAGAACTGGCCACATGGACACATGTTGTTCTGGAGATTAAAATAAGTGAAAAAATAACATTTACAGACTTGTGCTTTTCAAGTACTGGAATTTGCTTGATTTATTTTGCTAGAAATTGGCTGTTGTCTTTCTTATGACTGATAAGTTTTAGCCTTTTATCACTCACTATTTTCCTCAAAACTTATTCATGGAAATACGTAATCTCTCAGACCCCTTCATAAAAAAACAAAACAGATCTGCCTCTCTTCATAAAACTTGATCTAGTTCTAGTTAATTAGAAGCTACCTTAATAGTGGTTTAGAATCATCTGTCTGTATAAGACATAAATATCATCTTAGTCTTTATCTTCCACAGTTTTTAACAGATTTAGAAACAAGAATACAAGAGTGATTTGCAGCCAAAAGTCTGATTTAAGCCACATTCAGATGCAAAACTACCTATATGTAACCTCAACATGCATCACTGTTTCCTTATCTATAATTCTAAAATTTGTTTTTCCCTTTTATTATAGCATCACCCTGGACAGCTTCCCATCTGCTATAACCACTTCTTGGAGATGCTGCTTTCCAGAGTTGCAGCCCCTCATTTTGTAGTAACAGTTACATACTTCAGGTTTAGATGTATAACTTAAACCTATGCAAATATGATTGTAAGTTATGCTACTTCTATGCATTTCAGGCATTTTCTACTGATCTTCAGCTGTCCTTAATTTAATAATGAATTCTCTACTGGATGCTAGCACAGCATTAATGCCTAGTAGTAGCTCCTTTTAAGCCTGCACAAAGTTAAATAGAAAATGAGGGCTAGTGACTGGCACGGGTGAGTTTCAAGCTTTCAAGCTTGTGCATTTGACCGAAAAGAGTAGGAAGCACTGCAATAGAGATATATTACATCATTCTCAAATGCAACTGTGCCAGCAACAGCAGCTGGGAAGAGTATGGGGTTCTAATTATAGATTGCATCAATCTCTGTGAAGAGAAGCAAATCTCCTTCCTAGGTTTCAGAGTTGCAGATTGTTTGGAGAGGCATAATGAGTTAGGATTAAATGTTCACTTGCAATAGGATGACATTATCGTATGCAAGCAGATGTTGCATGTTAGAGCTCTAACAATATATATTTCAGTGCACAAAAATTTCAAACTTCTAAATTAAGTCTTTATTAACCTAACTGTAAGTATAAAGATCCCTGCATGTATTTCTGGATGCAGAATCAGTGACTGGAAGAATGATCTCTGTTCACGTTAATTAGGGTTATAAACCAGCTAGAAATATCTTGAAAGAAATTTTGAGCAGAGGGTTTCCACATGGAGATAAGACAATGAATGTTGAATACGAAGACAAATAGTGAAATTACAAATGATACTGAGAGGTAAGCATGTTATATTATTTCTCCTATCACTATATTAAGCCCCAAAGACCCTAGATGAAGATAGCACTGTTCTAGCCCCTTCAATTAGGAAATCTGTGCTAGTAACAATGTGGTTGTAGTTCTGGGAAGTTAATGAAATTGTGTTGAATAAATCTGACCTGAGAGCACACACATTGTAGTACAAGATTTTGGTTCAATCACATCTCCATTTTATTTGCCTTTAATTTCTATTAGTCTGACTTCTTAACTACAGTTGGTTAAAAAAAAATAAATCCTGGTTTATAAGGAAGTCTATTCAACAACAAAAGACTTGTTGAAAACCCCCTTAAAAGTGTATAAAAATCAGTGCAGTGGATTTGATGGATTTCCTCTGCATGATCGGTACCATGATTCCAGGTATACAGGTGCTTTTGTTTTTCTCTCTGTTGTTTAAAAGCCTATGCTAATACACATAATTCTACGGGTGTTTGGAAGTCTAAGCATAGCCTTAATAAATGGTATCAAGGGTATTATTTAGAGGCAGAAGACCAGATACCTAAGCCAGGCTTCTGCTTTGAATACTTTGCATACCTGAAGTATCTTTACATCAGAAGATCACTACAGTATCTGAGGTTCTGCTGAGGCCCAGACATTACACCTTCCATGAGCATCCTCTCATAGTGGGACACACTGCTATATTGTACCAACCCTTCTCTGCTCTAATACACGAGAAAGTTAGGACTGCTTGGCACTAAAAATGGCCTTCAGAATTAGAGACTTATAACTAGACACCAACAAATTTTTCCCCTTCTGTGCCAAGAAAAGATCTAATTCAAGATCATTGACAACTATATTTGCTTATAAAATATTTTATTTGCATTATCAGTTCAGTTGATGCTAGAAGACAAACAAAATGCAAGGACTAGCAAGCCAAAATAATTCCTTTTCTCCTGTTTGATGGAAAGGAAGAAATGGAGATCTGAGAACATTTTAGTTAGCAATGGGTATAAACTGGAGAAGGGCAGATTTAGACTAGACATAAGGAAGAATTTCTTCACTCTGAGAGTGATGACACACTGAAACGGGCTGCCCCGGGAAGTTGTGGCTGCCCCATCCCTGGAGGTGTTCAAGGCCAGGTTGGATGGGGCCTTGGGCAGCCTGATCTAGTGGGACGAGTCCCAGCCCATGGCAGGGGGGTGGAGCTAGATGATCTTTAAAGACCCTTCCAACCCAAACTATTCTATGATTCTATGATATTCCTAATCATTTCTTCTAGAGTAGCTCGATATGTGCATCTTGCTTCATCAGTTTCTTGTTTATTAAAAATGAAGAGAAACATGAATCTACAAAATACACCAATGTAAATAAAGCTTTTTAATTGAACTCTTTACATAAATTTTATGGTAAACTCCACGGTGCTGTACAGAATTATCTTCCAAAAAAGAAGTGCAGGTAAGTACTGAACACTCTAAACAACTATTACTTTCTTCAGCAATTACAGTACTTCAGAACAGAGTTTTACTTCTGTAAGAGAACAGTCCATCCATTTACCCCTATGAACAATGCACCTTGTACGCCTTTTGTTTCAGTAAAGATCATTTAAAGAGTAAGGATAGCAGACAGCAGCAGGAGTTCCTCTGCAAAGGAGGACAAGCAGGAGCCAAAAGTGAATCCAGGACAGACTATGTTCTCATTGACAGGGATCAACCACCCTGGACCACATGAGCAGGCAAGCAGGGCAGTCTGGTCACAGCAGTGGATCCTATCAACATTCTAGTGAAAATGAGATGAACGTTCGATAGTAAGTTAGGTCCAAGATCAAACAAACCCAGGAAATTCAGCCAACATAATCCAGGAATAAGTCATGGATACACCTAAATTGCAACTCATCAGCAACTGCAAACTGAGCTGAAATGAGGCTCCCAGGCCAGTCTGTAGAGAGTGGGTGAGGGTCCCAGGAGAGAGGCACTAAAGCCTATCTGTGCCCTCAGGGCCTTGACACAGAGACTCTATTTTTTTTTTTTTTAAATGCTAAGAACATTGCTTTTGGGATGTACTCATAATGAAATTACTTTTCTTACTTTTTAACAGATATGTACAGCTGCGCTTTTCAAGTACTTAAAATTCTTATTAACGCGGGTTTATTCATTTCAACAAGAGCAATATGCAATACCTCTTCATAAATAAATATGAAATTGGGTCATATTAGTTCAGTGACAGTGGTGGTTTATTTGTGCCTCAGAGCTTTCTATGCAAAATTAGAGAGAAAATTTGAAGAAAAATTCTCTTAGTGGTCTCCTAGGACCTATGTACAGAAGGAGGTGGGTTTGTCAAGCCACCCACTGCTGCAACGACTTAACTTCTGAGCCACACAATTTTCAGGAACCATAAAAAGTCCAGTGCTCTCTGAGGGCTTCTCTCTCTCTTCCCTTGCCATTTGTATGCACACACCTGCTTGCAGCAGCATGGCTCCATTCCTACAGGCACTTCCCAAGCACAGTATGTTATTTTCATTGCTATGGCATGGAGAGCTTGAATTTAACACTGCGATTACTTTTATTTAAACACTGCACAACTCAAGCAGCAAGAGCTTGGCTTTGACTGGAGACCAGAGCCTCAGGCTTTTAAAATAGAAGCCAAACTTTGTTCTCTATACCTACAACCCACTTCCTTGCTGAAAAATAGCAACTACTCCATGCAGAGCCTGTGCAGAAGCTGTGCAACTTCACAAGGATAGATTTTTATTGAGTAGAGTCCCTGCACAGAAAAAAATTTACTATTACTGAGATACCAAATAAACATGGTGACACAGAGCAAGGACAATTAGCTAAATTTAGAGAACATTCTCAAATCCTTTCATCTTGCATTGCCGATTATGTCTATTTTAGAAGCACGGTTGCCACCAGAGAAAGACATTCTCAAAAATACATTAGAACACTAGTGGCCTGGAGGTGCTTTTCTTTTTATTTTTTTACTGTCCATACACAAAGTCTAAGTGACTCTTCTGCTTTAAGTGGTCCATGCTAGGTAATTTCATCTGAGCTTAGAATAGTAACTGGTAGAAAAATTACTTCTCCAAATCTTTCTTCTTTTCAGCATGTGTGCTTAGGTTTAGAATAACATCATCCATTTATTTTAAATTGGATGAGGGTATAAAGATTGTTCCTTCCCTCATGTAGGCTTCTCAGGAGTTTGTTTTCTGACCAACACAGGTTTCAGTATATCTGAAAACATTATTTGGAGGGGATGTGGCCTGTGGGATAGACATGGATTTGTTAGCCTAGTCCTGCTGTGAATCCAAGAGTCTGGAGGGATGAAAATTGTCTTGGACTTATTCTTTATTTTACGTTGTCTCTGTAAGGGAGTACTGAAATGCATAATATTACCATAAATTTTTTTTTAATTCTTCTCCTAATTGTGTAGTTTATCAAACAAATACCATTCTACTTTGTTCTTGCTCTTAATTATTTAGCTCTTTTGAGACCTTTTCCCCTATTTGTTTCACAGCCATGTCCCTTTTCCTTTGACCTCTTCTGCTCTATGGCCACCCTTCTGGAAGGTTGCTTTTCCCCCGCTCATCCATCTATTCTTATCTTTCCATCTTATCTAAACAAATAGAATATGTCCCTTTCTTGTGTGTCTGTTTGGTCACATTTGCTTTTTAATTTTATGTTTAAATGGTTGGGTTTTTTATCGCACTGGCTGTCCTTAAAGATTCAGTTGACAGACAAAGTAAAAGTTTCATCTTATCAATGTTTTAGCACTACTTGTGGATTACTTATACCAAACCAGGGTCTTTTAAACCTGTTAATCCAATACCCCTCAAGTCTTGGAGGTTTGCTGTTCTCCTAAAGGGCAGATTTTAGACTCTTGCCAAAATTATAAATGCCTGGTTGCTCAGTCAACATTTCCATTAAAATACTGTTCTCATAACTCAATCATTTTAACCTGTAATTGGACCAATAGCTGGCCTACAAGTACTGGCCAATTTACATCTCTTGATTCCTATCTGAAAAAGAAAAACATGGACCTTTTAAAAGCTCTTACTATTCTGAATCGAAATAAAGACTGTCATAGTAATGGCTAGATAAAAACTACTGCCTGCTTTGTCTTCCTTTCCTGTTCTGGGGTAATATTACTGCATATTTCAAGTGCTGTTGTGATATTTCGTTTTAATTTAAACTTCCCTAGAATTCGTCAGCTTAAACCAGAGACTTAACACTATTTTTATGCAGCTTTTTTGTACCTAACAACAGAAAATCCATTCTGCTGTGGAGCAGTAAACAAGCTCACTGCAAGATGCCAATTGGGAATCACAATGGGAAATAACTGTTCTCCTGCGCGATATTAGCTAAAATTGTGTGTCCTAGAGAAAACCTTGAGACTTGGTAAAACACTGTTTTGTGAAAGATTAACTCACACTTAATACTAACTACAGCAAATCCCATATATATTATCAGATATACAGAAGGGTTTTCTTAAGCAATTTTCATTTATTGAGAGGTGATTAAAGCTAGCAACCGCATATATCTTTTGAGACAAATCCGTGTATCTATAGTTCACATGCGCATCATATGAAGTTAAAAGCAACTCTAAATCTGAACTCTGCTATTTGTTGCCACTGATACTAGCATAGTACTGAGGTGCTGTTGGTTACTTTAGAAACACATAAGAAAATCATAGAATCATTGAATAGTTAGGGTTGGAAGGGACCTTAAAGTAGTTCCAAACCCCCTGCCATTGGCAGGGACATCCCACTAGATCAGATCCAACCTGGCCCTGAAGATCTCCAGGTATGGTGCATCCACAACTTCCCCAAGCAACCTGTTCCGGTGTCTCACCACTCTCACAATGAAAAATGTGAAGGATCAAGCTTACCTTTTTTTCTCAGGTGGCTCTGAGCTGCTGTAGTTCATGCCAAAACAAAAGAACTGCAAATCTGAAATAAGTGGCAAAGGGGGAGGTGAGTTTCTGACTATTTTAAATTACAAAAAAATTAGTCTATAGCAGCTAAAATATGCTGGTGTTGTTTGCAAGCAATCTTTGTGAAATTTGCACATCACACAATAATAAGATTAAAAGAAAGAAAATTTAGGAAAAGCCAACTCTTTGTAGCCATCAAATACCTGCTTCCTCTCCAAAAAAAAAAAACAAACAAAAACCAAACCTAAGATAGCAAAAAAAACCCTCACATCTAAATCTAATTGGGGTTCTTGTTTTGTTTGATGGTGAAAAGGTATAAGAAAGAGAACTTTAAACTTAACAGCTAACAAACTAAGGATGATGCATCATCTCTTAGTTATTTTTAGCTTGTTCAGGTCATGGAGAAAGTAAAACAAAGTGTGACAATCTGAAGATTATTCTTTAGTAAGCAGACAAGGAAAAGACTTGTTAGTTTAATTTGTTTCATATCAAAGTAATCCTGAAAGTTGCTATACAAAGCATGTTAGTTTGATGTGAAAGGTTACTGTAAGGAAAATTAAGGAACTCTAATGGGAGGTAAAATAAGAGGTAATAGCATCAGCAGTCCAGGTCTCTCCCATTGTCCTATTTCATGCAATCAGGAGACTGTAACAGGAGACATATCAGTTTACACCAGTCAGCGTTATCCCATTTTCTCTTGCCACCCACTGGCTGAGAATTTCTATCTTGTACTGCTCAAGTTGCTCTGCCACCTGTCAGTGTTATCGTGAAAAGTACCTTGGCTTTCCTGGTTAAAATGCATAGTAGGTCATACATATGAAAAACATTCCTATTTGTTGTAAATTATGAGAGTACACGCTATATCCTGGGGTTATCAAAAAGCTTCTTTGAATATGTCCAGCTGTTCCCCAGCTCAGGTGTTTCTTAAAGTTGCACAGTATGGGCTTCAGTATTGCTTCTACTAAATACTTTCCTTTGGAAAATTTTTGTCAGAGAAAGCTGTTACCCGTCTTACCTCCTGGACAACCATAAAGCTCGATTCTTTTCTGCTATTTCTACAGAGTACTTACTACATTTTAGTTAGTTGTTCTTTCGTTTGTGTGTATGGATATATCTCTATCTCTATCATCTAGATCTATCAAATGAAAGTTCTTCATTTTATTCTGCAAATGGAAAATTAACAATAGCAATTATCTCCATTGCTTCCTCAACTGCACTTGCAGGCGCAGAGCCTTTTTTAAATAGCATATAAACAAACTGTACTATTTGAGCACACGTAATATTTACTCCCAAAACTCCCTGTTACTTGAGGGGGTAAAAATGACAGCACAAGTAATACTTCCATATGACAATATCACAGACAATATTGTACCACACTACAAACCAGGGACTTGACTTTTCTATTCCGCTTCCTTTAAAGGCTACCTGCACCATAGCTTTTTGGGGCAGGTGGAACAGCAGAGTTTGTGTAAGGGTCATACTACCTCCATATGACTGGAGAAGGAAATGGGAAGTGCCAACACAGACTAGGTCAGCACATGATGGCTTTCTTCCCTTCTGGGATTCTGAAACCATGGAGAAGCAGCACATGCTCCTAGAAATGGCTTCACTGAGACATGGTTCATGCTGGTGCTTCATGGTAATTGTGCAGCTCAGGATTCAGATATATTTCCAGAGCTTAAAAATGCAATGGATGCTGACAGATTGTGATAGGCTTATATTACCTCTGCTTAGTGTCAGACATGATTCTCTGTGTTGCAATGTGAGTAAGCATACAACCCCCCCAATATTTGTAGTAAAATGCAGTTTTGCCAGGCTGAATATGTAGGACACAAGTGGGACAGTATGCCCTAAGGCCTGTATCTTGTAAAGACTAGAGAATACAAACTTTTTACAGTAGAATACATCATTATATAGATAAGAGACGTACAGAGATCATGTATTTGTGTGTACAGTGGAGGGAATCAAAACTTTTTGCTGGATCTCTTTGATCCTTTGTATGCCATTACCTTCACAGGAAAGCCTCAGCCAGGCTCGAAGTGTGGAATAGAGGGACAGAATTACCTCCCTTGACCTGGTGGCCATGCTTCATTTGATGCAGCCCAGGATACGGTTCGCCTTCTGGGCTGCAAGCATACACTGAATTTGAAATAGGAATTTCTTGGCCATAACTGCAAAGACTACATTGTTCAAGTGAAGCAGTGTAGCAAAATGAGGTCAAATAATGATAAGAACTGTGTTATTAACCTTCCTGTGGTTTCTCTGTGTAAGCGTTAATTAAAATTTGTACATACTGTACACTTTCCCAATATTGATGATTTTATTTTCTCTCAGATAAACCTACAATCAGCAAGTTAAAGATCATGTTCAGCTTATATTTCAACATATCTGTAAATGTTTGTCCTTGCACCAGTTACAAGTGTTTTATAAGTATGCTAGGTGGGGGGATTTGTTTGTGTTTTTCTCTTCGTTGACTGCAAGTCAGAAACTGTGTGGAGGAGCTGAGTAAACTCAATCTAATATCCAGCCTGACATCAGTTTATTGCTGCTATCTGATTCAGAGAATTACCTAACCCATGTGTTGCTTTAGCATTGGTCTTTCCCAGTAAATATGCTAGAACTTATTTTTTTCTGAACTCTTATGCATCTATATGAAATACTTTGTACTTTTGTCTCCTCATTAGCACCCTAGCTGATTTCTCTTGAACTACTACATAAAATGACACTAAAAAGCAGAGCACCAAAACCCAGTTTGTTATCCTCAACAGCAAGAGGTGTTAGTTCTTGCATGCAATAATGCACAAAAGTTCTTATCAGGGAACAAACAAACAATCAAATGCCAAGAGCTGAACCACATGAAATGAAAACCTCTTATATTTTGAGTAGAGTGGATATAAGAAAAAGACAAAAAATAAGACAGTGGAAAAATTCCAGAAAGAAGTCAAAGCAATAGGCACACCTGATATGATCAGCAGCAGTCGTAATACACTCATTATCTAATCAAGTATGTTTCAATGGGATCCCAAATTGTTAAATGAGCTAGTATTTTGCCTTTAGAAAAACTCAGAATGATCTGATAACGGGCACATGGCATGGTATAATTGTCTCATGCTTCAATCCTGGCTTGTTCCACTGCATAGCTCAAAAGGAATCTCTTTTTGCTCCTCACCATCTTTCTAAGTGTGAATAATTATAGCTATCCTGCTTCACAAAGGTGGTATTAGGAACAATTTAATTGATGCCTGTGTAGTGCTTTAGGAAACTTGGGTAGGTAGATCAATGTTAAATTAGAGCAGGCAATTATATTCAGCCTGAGGGGGAGAAATCAATATCCATATGGCAAAGCAGGAGGAATATTTTCATGGACCTGTTTTAAATCTCCTTTTTTTGCACTCTCACATCCCCATATTTTGGGTACTTCCTTGGAATTAGTTCTGGACAGCACTGGAAAATGAGAGAGACCTGGTGAGTCCATACCTGTGAGGAATAGCAGCCAAAATGCTCCAAGAGGGACTGGAAGAGAAAGCAGAGAGCAAAAGTAGTTACAGCTGAAGCTCTTCCATACTGTGCCAAGTATTTTGATTTCTTCTCTTTTACACAAGCTGAGATTCTATTACATTTCTAGAGGAAAACTGAAAATGCTGATGCTGAGTTTTTTCATTTTATGCCTGAGTCATTTTTTCCCCCTTCCTGAAACTTTTATTTAGTTACTGTCTCATAAAATTATTTCTTATATGAAGTGAGGTATAACCAGAACCTTTCAGAATCAATCAAATTATTTTATCTTAGGGGTTAAAAAATAACTTTCTAAAAACTATTTGTATGCCCAAAAATTCAACTAATGGATATTTTCAAAATATTAGATCTAACTCAAAATAGTATAGAAACATGAAAATGGTGAAATATGTTTCTAAATTCAAATTTTCTAAATATGTTTCTCATGTGCAGCATGGGAAAAAATCCTGATAAATTTTATGGTAAAGCAAACTTTTTGCACATAAAATTTACTGTATGAAAAAGTTATAATTAAACTTTGTTGTCATTCACATGACCTGGGTCTTAATTTTGCTGTTATCTCTGTATGACTCCAAAGTGTTTGGAAAGCTGTTTTATCCAGCACATGAGGTATGTTCTGATGATGGGATGAGTTATAGCAAATGCAGTGATCCATAGTTATTAGGATAATTCATTTGGGCAAAGGGGAGAATTTGGCAGCTGGGATTACATTAGGCTAGCCCTAGAGCTTCAAACCATCTTTACTTCTCAGATCCAGTGCCAGAATTAAACAACTCAAATTTGGGACTAAAGAGTACAGATTGTTAATACTGACAGATGTTTCCCTGAGAAAGTATATACACAGCTGTACACGTACATTGCACTTTGTGCTCCTGGAAACCACTGAAGAGCCTTTAAAGTTAAGACTGGATTAGATTTGAGCATTTGCCCTTTTTTTTCTGGTGTTTATTACTAATGAAATGCATGTTTTACCAACATGGTGCAAAAGCCCATTGAATTTCCACAACTAAAAAAGGCTGGACCCTTCTACAAAAATGTGCTTCTACTTGGAGTTTTTCTCTACTGTTACTGATGATGCTTTTGCTGGCTTTGGGGGCTTGCAATTAAAAGTTAAGTGAAAGTTTTTGTTTATTTTGCAGTATAATTCTTAAATATTTATGAAGGACCTTAACTCTAGCTTGCCTTGAGGAAATATAGATGAATTAATTATTTATGTGGTTGTTTTGCAGAAAATTAAAGGTTGGGAACAAGTGTTTAAAAATTAAATCATCCACAATCTAAGATAGCAGATGTTATTTTGTTAAAATCTTGCAAACAACCAAATACAATGAGGTGTTATCTTGTCCTTGGTCCAGCTGAAATCTTAACGATTCATTACAATTGAACAGATTCTAAAGCCTCAGGCTAGTTAATGTCAGAACAATGAAGAGGAACTTCAATAACACAGCCTAAATTTTTTATATTCATTTTTGTTTTATTTTATTGCCTGCAATGAGACAGACTCAGTATCTCTATATTACACAGTGATTTGTAAGATGTTGCACTCCCCAAAAAAGTCACTATATATTTCAATAGTAATCCTACAATGGCATCTCCTGCAACTAAACTGTGTGTGCATCTGCTTGTGTAAATACTAATTATTATAATGTTATCTTGAATGAAAAAGACATACTGCAATTAGATACTTTGATAACTTCATGATTCTTAGACTTTTTCCAGCATAACAATGTTTTAATTTTCTTCATTTTTTTTATTTTTTTTTTTTTTTTAGCAATGACGGCTGTCTCTAACTGTCCTTTACTCCAGACATCATAGCCAACTTCTGGTTAGCGTTACAAGTCAACAGACTAAAAAGATGGCTTTCAAACAGAGTCCATAATGGGTTTCTATCTTCGCTTTGATGAGCTCTCCTGACAATACAGTTGCAAATTCAGCTTTTGTACATCTAAATTCCTTCTGTGATGAAACTTAAATTAAGAAGTTGTAAGCATATTTTCTTGCTGAAAGTAAGTCCAAGCATGCACTGTTTTTGAGCTAATAAAATTATCTTTACACTTACAGTGTCTGTGTCCTAAACACGGTCTGATGGTTAGTTAGTTGTGCTTCTGCATCTGTTTCCAGTGCAAGGCTTCTTCTTCCATCAATGCAAAAACCTCACAAAAAGAAAAAAGAACTTTAAACCAGGATACAAAGAAACCATACATTAACTTCTCCTCTTATTTTTGCCTGTTTGACTGTGACTTCAATCACATGTATAAGACTTAGTAATGTTGGCAATGTAAAGACATGAGCATATCAGTACGCAACCACAACTGTAATATTAAAAAAGATACTTTTTTACCCTTCAAATAAAAGCTCTGTACAGCAGAGCAGAGCAGATAATTTTATGCTTAGATTCCATCTAATAAGAACCTAAAGGATTTCACAGCTATTAAAAATAGCTGAGATATCTTCAGCAGATATATCTTCAATTTAAATAAAAAGGATATGTAGGAAAAATAAAGTCGTAAAGGGGTGCTCTTACAAGACACCATGTGAGGATTTAGCAATATGATTCCCAAGATGTGAATAAAGACAGAACAGCTAAAAACTTGTACATCGCTTGATAATATAATTCATCTTAGCAGTTTGGCACTTTCTGCTCAGAGGAAGCCAAGTATTGGCAATTCATCTACAGTGATGATGAATGTTGCTGATGGTTGGTGTAGATATAGAAGACTGTAATCGCACAGTAATAATAAATAAGAAATTTTCACAAAAACTATGTACGTAACAGTTCATTGAATCAATCTGTTCCGTTTTCCTTCTAAATGTTCATCTTCAATCAGCACTGCAAAAATCAATTTATTTTTTGTGGGTTTTTTTCCCTATAAATGTCTGAATTGCTGTTTATGAGATTGACTACTCCTAGTGATTTCAGAGGAAGCTAGGTTTGCCTTCTACACATATCTTAATAAAATGGTAGGACTCTGAATAAACTGAAGTGCTTGAAAGTAGAATCGCTTTTCTAAGCATTAAATGTAAGGGACATAATGAGCAGATTGATTTGATAGCATTAGGAGCTTGCATCTTCTGACTTTCTCTAGATGTGCATTTCCATATATGTAATCTTTCCATTTTTAATGTTCTTTCTACTGAGCAAATTAATCTCTCATTCTCTCTGCTGGGGTTGTCATCATTTATTGTGTCAGCACTAATCAACACATTTAAAACATAAATCTAGAGCCTAGTTTTTAAGAATCATAGAATCATAGAATAACCAAGTTGGAAGAGACCCACTGGATCATCGAGTCCAACCATTCTTACCAAACACTAAACCATGCCCCTTAGTACCTCGTCCACCCGTGCCTTAAACACCTCCAGGGAAGGTGAATCAACCACCTCCCTGGGCAGCCTCTGCCAGTGCCCAATGACCCTTTCTGTGAAAAATTTTTTCCTAATGTCCAGCCTAAACCTCCCCTGGCGGAGCTTGAGGCCATTCCCTCTTGTCCTGTCCCCTGTCACTTGGGAGAAGAGGCCAGCACCCTCCTCTCCACAACCTCCTTTCAGGTAGTTATAGAGAGCAATGAGGTCTCCCCTCAGCCTCCTCTTCTCCAGGCTAAACAACCCCAGCTCTCTCAGCCGCTCCTCATAAGGCCTGTTCTCCAGCCCTTTCACCAGCTTTGTTGCTCTTCTCTGGACTCACTCCAGAGCCTCAACATCCTTCTTGTGGTGAGGGGCCCAGAACTGAACACAGGATTCGAGGAGCGGTCTCACCAGTGCTGAGTACAGAGGGAGAATAACCTCCCTGGACCTGCTGGTCACGCCGTTTCTGATTCACGCCAAGATGCCATTGGCCTTCTTGGCCACCTGGGCACACTGCTGGCTCATGTTCAGTCACTGTCAACCAACACCCCCAGGTCCCTCTCCTCCAGGCAGCTTTCTAGACAGACTTCTCCTAGTCTGTAGCACTGCACAGGGTTGTTGTGCCCCAAGTGCAGGACCCGGCATTTGGCCTTGTTAAACCTCATGCCATTGGACTCTGCCCAGCGGACCAGCCTGTTCAGATCCCTTTGCAGAGCCTCTCTACTTGTTCTACTTTTACAGATACAAAATGCAACTTACGAATGTGGTCAAGTTCTAAAGGTTTGCTGCATGAAGTGCAGTATTGCTGTGACAGGTAGTAGTATTGTGAAGTTGAAATACTAGAATCATAGAATAGTTAGGGTCAGAAGGGACCTTAAAGATCATCTAGTTCCAACCCCCCTGCCATAGACAGGGACACATTCCACTAGATCAGGCTGCCCAAGGCCCCATCCAACCTGGCCTTGAACACCTCCAGGGATGGAGCAGCCACAATAACCTTGGCAACCTATTCCAGTTCACCACTATTCACCAACCTATTCACCACTCTCATTCTTCCTTATATCAAGCCTAAATCTGCCCCTTTCCAGTTTATACCCATTCCCACTCACCCTATCACCACAAGCCTTTATGAATAGTCCCTCTCCAGCTTTTTTGCAGGTCTCTTTCAGGCACTGGAAGGTCGCTATAAGATCTCCTCAGAGCCTTCTCTTCTCCAGGCTAAACAACTCCAATTCTCTCAGCCTGTCCTTATATGGGAGGTGCTCCAGCCCTTGGATTATCTTTGTCACCCTCCTCTGGACACATTCCAACAGCTCCTTATCCTTCTTATGTTGAGGATTCCAGAAGCTGACACAGTACTCCAGATGAGGTCTCACAAGAGAGGAAAAGAGGGGCACAATCACCTCCCTCAACCTGCTGGCCATGCTTCTTTTGATGCAGCCCAGGACACAGGTGGCTTTCTGGGCTGTGAGTGCACATTACTGGCTCATGTCAAGCTTCTCATCAGTCAGCATCCCCAAGTCATTCTCCATAGGGCTGCTCTCAATCACATTGTCCTCCAGCTTGTATTGAAACCGTGGATTGCCCCGACCCAGGTGTAGGACCTTGCACCTGGCCTTGTTGAACCTCATGAGATTCTCACAGGCTCACTTCTCCAGCCTGTCCAGGTCCCTCTGGATGACATCCCATCCTTCCAGTGTGGCAACTACACCACTCAGCTTGGTGTCATCTGCAGAGCTGCTGAGGGTGCACTCAATCTCACTGTCAATATCATTGATGAAGATATTAAACAGCACCAGTCCCAGTACGGACCCCTGAGGGACACCAGTTGTCATGGATCTCCATCTTGACTTCGAGTCATTGACCACTGCTCTTTGAATATGACCATACAACCAATTTCTTATCCACCACACCATCCACCCATCAAATCCATCTGTCTCCAGTTTAGAGAGAAGGATGTTGTGGTGGACCATGTCAAAGGCTTTACAGAAGTCTGGATAGATCACATCCTTGGGTTTACCCATGTCAATAGAAATATTCAGATTTTGAAACAGTTGTTTTGATTTGCTCTGAGATACAGTTGAGTATCAGAGTTACAGCACACATAAAAAACAAGAGCTCTGAAATTTGTCTTGTTTTCTAGTGGTTGGGAGAGAAGAAGAAAGAAAACTTTTTCAAGTTTGTCATGGAACAGAGAAGACTATCTAGCATACCTCAAAGCATCCAAAATATCCAGTAACTCAATAGTTAGAGAACACGTCTCTCACTCTGCAGTCCAACAATCCTATCTTTTATACAAAAGGCTTTCTGTTAAATATTTTAGTTGAAATAATGGAACAGTACCTCAGAACAAGGAAAAAAATAGACCAATACTATTGGTGTTAAGTACTATAAAACTTCTTGCAGTCACACCTCTAAAACAGAGTAGGTTTAAAACTGTTTAAATGCCTGAAGGTCTCTTGACTTCAGTAAAACAAAACCCCATTTAATTCAATTGAAGTATCTAAGAAAGTGTCAAGTGTTAAATGAAAATAACTTATAATTGTGTTTCTCAGAAATCTCCTTTTAACTAGAAACCAAACATAAGATACAGAAATGTTTCAAGAAGTTGATAATGTATCTGACATTGCTTCCAATTTGCTAACAATGTGAAATTCACAAACAGCTGGTTTGCATAATATCTACAAGTGTTGTGGATTAGATGCGAGCTATCACTTTCAACAGGGCCAACCAATCTGAAAGCGCATTCTCCTTTACATTTTAGCAGTCATGTCTCATTACACAGCTAATGTTCTATTACTCTGTCTAATGCAACATGACATGTCTGGTAAAATTCGAGGAAGCAGACAATTTTTCATATTAGAAACCCACTCTTCCTCTCTCTGTGAACTGGCTGCTGTTTCCATTTTGAATGAACCAAAATGTAATCTTGCCTAAATCACATATATGGGAGAGTTAGCCAAAGTAGCAGCTTTCTTACTACCAGAGGAATGAAAAGTCAAGCTTGAACAGCTTGGTATGTCACTAAAAAAAATAAAAAGCATGACATACGATGTTTGTTTCTTTGAAGTTGCTTTGAAAGCCTGTTATGGTTGAAGATAAGCTTTTTCTCTTCTATTCACTCATTCTTCTACCCACGTATAAAAAATATAATTGGGTTGTACTTTTTTAATTAAGAAAAACATCAGACAGATAGATATTAAGGAAAATATATTACAAAGTTTGATTCTTTTTTGGAAAATGAGTACTAAGAATTAAGAGCAGATGGAAATATCTTAGACCTGCACATGACATATAGTCCTCAGACAAATACAATTCCCACTAACTTCAACAAGTGATCTGTCTTAGTAAATATTTTGAACTGTAATGAACAAACATTTCTTTGGCACATCTATCCAAAGTATGAGAAGGTCTGTGTCCTAACCTGAATGGTAGGTACAGCAGAATCCTCAGGTGGATTGATCTGATTCTGCCTGTTGTCTTCAGCAGGGCTAAGACTGACATAAGCTGTTATTTCAGTCTTAGGATTGGGAACAACAAACATGGCTACATCTTAGAAATTTTAGTGCCTCTGGTTAGTATCACAAACTACTTTAGTGCCCTACTTGCACATTACTGGAGATAAAAACTGTTCTAAGATCATTTTGTAAACACCTACTGCATAAAAAAGGGCCCTCACGAAAACAATTTTTTTCTCTATTTGGATACCAAGCACTTCCTTCTCTTGCTTTTTTTATTTTCTGTCAGTTGATCAGTGTCTTTGGAGACAAATTCCCTTTCTTGGCAGTAGTTGGGTTAATTTTTAAGAGGGCAAAGGTATTTTATGTGATAGAACTCATTTGGGTTTTGATGCACCAGTGCTGCACAATCATGAAGGAGGGCTGTAACAGTTATTTCTTTTTTTACTGAGATTTTTTAAAACTTCTTAAATTTTTAAAAGGAAAAATAACAGAATTAATTCTTTTCACTCAAGCAACTTTATATATATATTTATTATTTCATATAGCCATAACAGTATTTTCTTAATTTAAGTACACATAAACTATATGCAGTACATTAATACCTTTCACCAGAAAATCATTAGAAACACTGCAGTTTTTTATATAAAATTTGTTGGATAAACAAATTTTGTTGTACGAACCTCTTGTAAAGAAATGCTATGTTTCAGTTTACAAGGAGGACATTTTCATGTTGTAACACTGAATGCTCTAAATATAGTATTGCAATAACCAGAACATTACAAACTTTCCTAAAGTGCCACTTAAGTATATCGTGCTTAGGCAAAATTATTACTTGGTTATATTTTACTGAGGTAACAAAAATATTAAGTGGTTTAATCTGCAAAATAAATCCTCTACACGTAAATACATTTTTTTCACTTGAAAGGTCATTATGAAAGACTAATTAAATAATACTCCTGCATTTTACCACAGTGTAAATAAAACAGTTTTTATTGCAAACATTTCACTCAGGAAGGGTACACACTTAGACTATACACGTTTTTCATTCTTAAAGAATAAAAAGAAATTATGAGGCAAGAGTGTGACAGAATTTATTTTTTCTTAGACATATTGCTAATTAAAATAAAAGAAAAGAAATGATACCATGCTGTACTTAAAATATATGATATAGCAATGGATACAACTTTCTTTGCATAACCACTCAAACATAATCAAATTTTTTTATATGTCTGAAAACAGTAGACTGGAATCCATCAAAAATATGTTGGCACTCCAGCTGTTTTTCCTCACTGAACTAATTTTCATCATTCCCTCTTTTTTATTTTTAAGTCACCCATTTTTAAAAATAATGTATGAAAAATAAAAGCTGGAATGCCTGAATCCAGGAATTTGGGTATTTCATATTCCTTTTATTTCATTCTCACATCATATTATTAATACACACTCACAATACAGTACTGACTGTGCAACACACCCATCTTAGGAGCAGTTACTCAGACTACAAACAGGTCCTTGAGACATCCATTCTTGGGCAACTAATTCCTTACAAATGATCACAAGGCAACTTTACATAAACAGAGGTAGTAAATATTGTGGTACTTTTAAAACAATACAGTTTTGATTAATAGCTTTCAGATGGATTTACTTACCAGCATGACATCATAGGGGGATTAAAGAAAAAAGAATAAAAATGTGGAAGGACCATAATTAGCTGTTACCCAAAGCAGAATTAGCTATGCCTGAAAAGTCCCTGAAAATTATTTCTTGATACCACTCTCCAAATTTCCAGTGAAAAAGATTCCCTAACCTCCACAAGAGATCTGTGTCCCTGCTTAGCCACCAGAAGTATCCTTTTCTCTTATGGCTATAAGTTCTACAAAGGAATCGTTCCTTGTAGAACAGAAAAAGAAAATTATCTTTTGAAAAGATGTGTTCAGAAGAGTGAAAAGCAATAGCCCAAACTACTGTTTTCTGTGGATGGGAGAAACAGGGTTTTCTTCTTCTGAAAAGTAGTTATTTACCATTCTGAGGGGCAATTTTTGCATTCTGATTTTCTCAAGAAATATTATCCCCCAAACAGTCCATATTTTCAGTAGTCATCTCCTTTTCTGTGTCTCAGATTTACTAGCTTTCTAGATATACATATATATATGTGTATTCATACGTACCTGTCTATATGCACATATATATTTATTTTTTTCACATTCGCATCCCAAATATATTTTAACTCTACAAAACAACATATCCTTGCTATCATGTTAGTGCATCACCTGAATTGGTATCCCTTTTCCTTTGTTGCCAGTACCATTACAAAGAAATTGCCTTCACTTGTGATCTCATATTATAAAGATTTCTGAAGCTCTGAGTACTCAAGGCACTATGATATACTTCTCTCACACTGTTAGAGCAGACACAGAGAGCAGAGTTCTCTGTAGACCATAAGATTTATAGACATGCTGAAAGAACATTTTCCCTCCTGTCTTCTTAAAATAATTATGACTTTCCATGAATCTCTTTCTAAATCAAGTGCAGAATGACAACAATGTAAAGAAATAAGCCACAAAAATACCATTTACAATAAGCTAGTGGACTATTTCAGTGGTATATCACCTTCTTATGTGAAAACTGTATATAATTGTTTCAGAAGAAATACGTGCCTTAATAAAAAAAAATGTATTTATTGTGTCTGCCATTATGTTTCAAAACTTTGCTTTCTGCCACAGTTGTGCTACTAAATACTGGAGTGAACAAAGTGAAAGACACATAAAAGGGCACTATATGACACAAAATAAACATAATAGAGTGACAGTTCTAACAGTCATGTAGATATATTCTTATATATAAGATATATTCTTATTTAGAAAAATACAATACCCCTAAAATGAAAGCAGACCTTAATTTTAAGGAGAACATCCATTCAGGCTGTGTGAGAGAACTCCAATTTGTATGGTCTACCAGCACCCGCTATGTGGGCTTATCCATACACGGGGTTAGGTAGCTGCTGTGTATTCAAGGGTATCGGACCTTTCACATTGGCATTTCTGCCTAAGTCTAATATACTTACTGTAGCAGCACACAATGATAAATTAATATCCATCATTCTTCTTGTTAATTACACCAAATAAAACTGTTTAAGATTAGTTGTTAACCTGTCAAGAAGCGTTCGGGACTAAACCACCATGTTGTATAGACTGTAAATGCAGAATTTCTCTCTCAAGTGTTCTTTGACAGATTCTTGCACCTGAAGAGTGTTTTGACAGGCTGTAAAACAATCCTCACATCTAGCTGTTCAAGTGTTTCAACTCACCCACTCAGCCCCTCACCCTGCTGGTACGGTTGCCCCTTAGCCTCAAAAGCACTGAGCAACACACACAGCCCCCTCATAGGAACAGGGTTATTTCATTCAAGAAAGGGAACCCTGTTTATAAGATGCTGCTAGCCACACTTTCAATAAACAGACTTCATTCACAGTCTCAACTTCATAATCTTAACTGACTATTTCCCTTATATCTGATGTCATTCTGGCTGCCAGGGCGATGTCTGCTGTGTGGTGGTAGGTAGACTGGGTTACCCTGTTCTTCTTAGATTTGTAACTCCAACTTTGTTGACCTCCAAATACATGTTTGAAATATATCTGGGGGTACATGGCATGAATACAATCCCTGCATTTTAGAGGGAGATTGCCAAATCCATCTAGACTCTTGCAGTTACTTACTAGTACATCCAGTTAAGATAGACAGATCCATTGAAACCCACTAAATGGAAGCACTAGAAGATAATCTGGTCACACACACCAAAAAAGTGAATAAGAACTAGTGATCTGAAGGATTTGTATTATTAAATGGCATTAAACCACAATATATCAATATGTATGATTACTTCAAAGAAAATTACAACATAAGTGAAAAAGGTTTACAAACTTCAAGGGGCCAGCACTCAAAACAGAGGACCTTACAGCAGAGGGACATGACAAAGCATCTTTTATATAGAAGACCATGAAAAGTAATGCATGAAAAGATTGATTTCTGCCAAGAAACAGAAAGAACCGCTGAAAGAAAATAATTACTTTAGACCCACTAGGTTGTCTTATTTTGTTTAGCCAAACTTTCCATGCTCTGATAAACCTCTGTGCCTGTGGATCTTAGTGGATGGGAAACTCTTCTAACAGCCTGATTCTTTGGGATAAAGTAATTTTATTCCTTAAAATAAAACATTTCTGATGTTTGTGTACTTGGAAGACAAGTAACAAGTTAGTTCTCTGTACTGTGTATAATCTTGTATATGCAAGGAGTTGGGGGGGAAAAAAAAAGAGGGTTTAGAGTGCTTGGTTCACAAGTGCTGTGATGCAGAAATTTCATTTCAGATAACTAGCTTACGAAGTAGTAGTGACCTAGCAAAATTAAAATTATTGAGATTCTTTAACTAGAGAAAACAAATCAGAAGGAAAGAGAATGATGGAAATGAAAAATGCTCCACTAACAGACTTCAGATACAAGTAAGAGTGTTGGCAAGACCTGTGAACGCATCGTGATTACGGCAGCAAAGAAAATTCTGCTCATACATTTGTGATGTTGCCACTGCAATACAGCTTCTTCTCTCTTGGCAGGGAAGCAAAACTTAAGAAATAGATAGAAATTTTATGAAAGAACAAACCCTCCTGAATCCAGGGAAAAAAATTCTCCAGTAAAATAATGGGTAAGTAATGGTCTCTGCACCCTGGCAAAATTTATTCCTATAAACAACTGGCCTAAGTTGTCTTATATTCAGTGGTTCTTCAATGAGCTTATTAACTCACAGGAAAATATGTTAAAATCACCATACTCCTTACAAAAACTTTCACTTAGACAAAGAGGAAAACCAAACAACCAATAGATTTTGTTTTCTTATTCTTTGCTATATAAAGAAAAGTAAACAAACAAGAGGAAACACATGGAAATGTTGCCATGTAGAAGTATACAAACTGGAGATAAGTATATTTATTTTATTTTGTATTTATGTCTTTTTTTTTTCAAGACTGCATTTATTTCAAAGTTTACAGAGAACTAGCTTCAGTACATTATGTAAGGTTATTTTCACCTCCTCTTGCATTGAACCACTATAAAAATTGTACCATGCTCAACAAAATCAAATAAGAAAATGCTTTAATTAAGAATACTAAGCATGCTTTAACTATTGCAATCTTGCCTATATTTTAACTGTGCTTCTATCAGGCTTGCCGATAAAAGACAGATATCAATTACTGCATATAGGATGAAAAAATCACGCTTCCTTTTTTTTGCTAGAATTTGATAATAATAAGATGTTAATAACGATGTTTTTACTGAATGAGCAATGCTAATTACTATCACGTTTCCTTCAGAAAAGTTACATGTTAAATTATGAAGTTTCACACTGAGCTTCCAGACAAGGAGTTAAAATGAACAAGGTTGAATTCAAGTCCATTTTACTTTCATCAAATGGAGTGCAGATTTGAATTAGATACATTTTACTATGGATATATTTATATGTATATAGAGAGAACTATGAATAAACTATATATGTTATAAACAGAGAATATATCATACTGCTACATCACAGAGAACATATTTTTGTTATATATTAGGTATGGATATTAAAGTGTACCAATCTAATTTGTAATGGCAGCAATATCTTACGGGATGAAAGAAAAGCTCAAGACAGAGTATTTGCATAATTTTTTCACTGCTATCTTTAAGAAGGAAAAAATTTCTTTTTTCAATGAGTTCCAGGACTACAGAGGCTCACTTTTAAAGCATAGGTCTCTGGTACCTCTTAAATACTTTACTCAGCACTATGCAGTACCTTTTCTCTCATGCTCTATATTACACTCACAACATGACGCATGGCTTTTCTGTAATTAAATGTGTTACTCTTGACACTCCTACAGAAAACATTCACATTTTAATGGAAAGTGCTGTGTGGATGAAAAGAAAAGCTCTATTTGTCATCCTTCATTATGTCAATTCACCATAATAAATTAACGGAGAAGAAACATTCTCCATATTTCCACTGTGCATTCTATAGCTCTTCCCCTTCAACATGTTACAAGACCAATCTCTTTAGGGAAATAGTACAGGAGTACTTAAAAGCACTTTACAATCTGGTGTCTGAATTACATTCTTATAAACTCTGTTTGGCATTGGATTAATATCTAATTTTGCTCTGACAAGAATAAGCAAAATTTATGCCTGCTAAAATGCTTATTTAGTCTGAAGATGAGAATATTTGTTTCTCTGTGGGAATTACACATATAAAGCTACAAAAGAGAGCTTATGAACTGTTCAGGACTTGGTAATGCTGGCAGTTTGTGTAGCTGTGTACAAAAAAAATAATACAACATACATGAATGTTTCAATAATCCATTTCAAAGTCTACACAATATACATGATCAGTCAAAAAAGAAATACAGATATATTCATTATGTTGACAGAAAATGTAATGGAAATGAGTATGAAATAACGTATACTCTATATTATATGAAAAGTGTGTTCTGAAATACATAATTAATAGGTTAAAAGAACTTATGGGAACATTGTATACTCACTGCTCACCATAGTAATCCTGCTTACGGGACTTCAGAGAATATTTATGAATATTCTATATTGTAGATGACTCTTGGTTAGGTCATGACCTATTTCTGTGATTTCTTTACTCTTTGTATCCCATCTGCTTTAAAGCTCTTCAAAACAAAATAAAAGTCAATTGGTCTTTCTGTTAAATTCCTGGGGAAAATAATCTTATCCTTGACTCCTCTCTCCAGTTATAACAAGAGATCTGGTTTGATTTGATCACTTTTTCAAAAAGTGAGCTACTTGTGACAACTAGTTAATCTTGATACCGCTGAAATCAGTGAGAGAATCACTCTTGGATTTTAGTGAAAGACCACGGGTTCACCGAGCTCATTGAAAATTTCAGCTCAAAAGGTAAGCTTTTAAAATAAGCTCCAATCATCCACAGAGAAATAGAAAAGATTGCCTTGATTTCATAGAACTCACACATATCACAGCGTATAGGTAGATAGCATTTAATTCTTCTAGCAGCAAGACTGTAACCTTTGTTATGCTTGAATATCTAAGCAGCCACAAACAGGTTTGGAGTTTTGTGGGTTTTTTCTTTAATTTTGTTTTGTTGCTTGTGTGTTTTTTTTAATACAGCTGAAGAAACATTTTCATTGCAACAAAAACAATGTGAAAACTGTCCCTCCTCTCTCCGAGAACCATTATGAGACTTGTATTTCTTTGATAATGTTTTCACAGGCAACATAGAGCATTTGTCTATACGGTCATTGTATAGGCATATTTCAAATAGTAGTACTTGGAATCTGGAAAAAAATATTAGAATTGATAGAGAAACTGTAAAATTTGGAAAGATGTATTTTTAGGGACAGCAGCACACAGATGTTCAGATAGTAGTATCAAGGTGGTTCCTAGTCAAGTTCCTCAGAACATGATCTTGAATTCATCTGATTTATTGTTTTCAAACTGGCAGTTTTAGATCCATAATGATAAATTTTCCTGATTCCGTGAATGTGGAAGGTAGAAAGGAGGAGATCAGAACTGAATACTAAAAGAACTGGACGAACAGAAATAGGTCTAGATTGAAATGCAAGGTCATGCACATGGAGCTAATAATAAGTTCTCCAGTGTGCTGGAGTCTCATCAGCTGGAAATGTTTTGTAGAAATGGGATGTGATAGTCAATCTCCAAGTGAACTAACCGCTAGCATAATACAGAATAAAAATGGTAAGTACAAAATGAAAATGTATTGCAGAAGGTGAATCCATGAGAGATAGGCAAGCACTGGTGCCATTACACTAGGCCCTGGTTAAACCTTGGCTGCAACACAGTATTGAGTTTTCTGGTTGGAAAAGGTAGCCTTGAAAGAGAACAGGTGCAGAGTAGGCTATGGAAAAAAAAAAAAAAAAAAAAACAGGAGAAGAGGCTAAATTTTCAGGATGAGCCTGAAACTGTTCTGCTAGTGAGGAAATATATAGAAAAATGAAGCAGACAGGGAAATAATTGAGATTCATAAATACATCAATGGATAAATAAAAGAAAGAAGAGGGACCTTATTAAATGGTCATACAGAAACAAAAAGGCATTCCAGATGGACATAAATATGCTGAGGTAGAAATGAAAAAGGCTTCTAAACATTACACCAGGCAAATTTTACAATGTCTTTCCAGTTGGATTACATAGGAAGAAAGCTTTTAACAGAGATCTTGGTCTCCCGTTATGAATGGGATTATTTGTCATTTGCTTGAGCAAGGTGGAAAATGGGATGCATTACATATGTCCCTTCCACCTTCACCAGAAAGACTCTAGGGGCATCAATTATATCTAAAGGAGTAATATATGGTTCTGTAATATCTACATGTATAGAGACTGAACCCATGTATGTAGTGACGTGTGTTTCTTAAGGGAAAATTGAACAATACCAAAGACTACATTACCAAAGCTGAATTTGAAGGATTAACATTAATTTGTATGCTGGCTTCTAAATATAGCACCTAGAAGGACTATGCACACTTTATAGGATGTTACCTGCAATGTAGGTGCCCCTTATCTCTCTCTATTCCTGCCAGCTACATGTATAATGAAATGCAAATTTACCAAACATGTGATGCTGAGTGTTCGGATTTGCTAAAAAAAAAAAAAAAAAAGGTTAAATATGGAACTAAATGTAAACAGTCATGCTCACAGGCAGCTCTTGAAATACATTATTCAACTCATATTTGTATATATTTACTTTATTTTTGCATAAATCCAGGGTCTGAGTTAAAGAAATCCAGCTGTTTCCATTGTCCAGAGCTTGTTGTGGATTTACAGTTCAAGGAGGAAAACACATCAGGAAGTAGAGGGTGCCAAGATTTGTGTGATGAATTTTCTGAACTTTGTTGAGAAGAGCAGAGGGCACAGCTCTGCAGCATCCCTCCACTGTGATCATGATCTGTGGGTTCAAATAGAATCTTAGAATCATAGAATAACCAGGTTGGAAGAGACCCACCGGATCATTGAGTACAACCATTCCTATCAAACACTAAACCATGCCCCTTAGCACCTCGTCCACCCGGGCCTTAAACACCTCCAGGGAAGGTGAATCAACTACCTCCCTGGGTAGCCTGTTCCAGTGCCCAACGTCCCTTTCTGTGAAAAAGTGGCTCAGTCAAAGTTCAGAGCAGCAGTCTGCAGCATGGCTCCAACAGAACTGGTAAACTGCTGGTGGTTACAGAAATGATGAAAAGCCCTGGGTCCTTAGCTTTATTTCCCACAGACCTGACCTTAACTAGGCTGGTTTTGGATTACAGGTGCATCAGGTGATTTTCTATCTTGGACTAGCAAAGCAATTCCTGGCCAACAAGAACCCAGCCAACAAGAGATAGAGAAAATACTCACTTGGTCATTCTTACAAAATTTCTCACAGATAAAAGTCCCTGCCTGTGGAGTGTAGCAGACGAAAAGGAGCCCTCTGTTGTATACCAATCTGTCCTTGTTAAGATAAAGGTTTTTGAATTTCAGGTTCATTGGAAAATTAATATGAAAATAACTGTAACATTTTATGTCCTGTCGAAATTGCCTGAAGACATAACTTAGCAAAAAAAATTCTTTTTGTGGATAGTAAAGGAAGAAATGGTCATATTTCACTTTTTCTTCAGTGCTTGTTCCAAACCAGAAAACAGGAAAGGTTATCCTGGCATCACTGTTAGAAAACTTGGAGGGAGAAGGAAAGGCTTCCAGGCCCTAGCAATGCTAAGAGACTTCCCTCTCCTTTAACTCTGCTTGGATCCTTCCTCCCTTTATAACTGCTATATTTTAAGTGCTCAAAATAATGACATGACAGCACCAAAACTGCAGTGGGCTGTCAAAGCTGGAAATTTTCCAACTGCTTCTAGACAGTAGACAAACTTATCCAGTTTGACTCCAAAATAAACGTTCAGCAAACTTTTATGTAGCAGATAATTGTGGGGCTTAGAGTTTCACTATGCTTGAAGAACTAATACCTGAGTTTTATGACCAAAGTCTAAAGCATAGGTGTGCTCCAGCTTATCTTATACACAGATTGTGAAGCTGTTTTTTTTTTTCTGCAGGACCACTCCTCATCAGCACACAGGATGACCTATCTCTGGGGATAAAGTGAGACATGTCTTACAGCAATGCTGTTATCTGTTGCCTCTCTAGCCTGGGTTTCATTTGTGGAAGTGCTCACCTTTCAGCTGAAGTGAAGCCTTTCAAAAAGCAAATGTGAATTCCTAGATAATTTACATTTACACTCGAAATTGGGAGATACTCTTGCTTTAATTTGTTATGTCTCAGATATCATCTCTACAATGGGAATAATGGAAGTACTGTGAAAACAAATTAATATTTATTCTGAGGTGTGCAAATGCCATATTGACTGGCATCAGAGAAAATACAGAGAAAATAAGATGCAATTAATAATTTTTTCTCACTAGAGTTTGAATAAATTGGTAAAAGGTGTCTAATTTGCCTGAAGGCCTATGAAAATAATAATAAAAAAAAATTATATAGCTGCTTAGTCATTCTGCAGCACTCATCTTCTGCAATGATGGAAGTCCTTTGCTGATGGAAGAAAAAATAATATGTGCTTTTATAATTTTAAACTGTGTTACAATGTACATCCACAAGCAAGGAATGAGAAGACAAATAGAGTTAGTAAAGGTGACTTCAGTTCTGATGTTGCCCAATACATCACAGCAACACTTTATTCTAATAAAGTCGCTTTCCTTCTTCTTTTTCTTTCTCTTCCTTTCCATTTTGCATGCTTTTCTATTCTTTACAGAAGAATGACCATAAATATTTTTAAAAATTGCCTGAAACCAGTGAGATTCATCACTGAGGTTGAGAAGTTAGACCTGCAGGATGTTTCTGCCAGTAGAGCTAACATCAAGCTTGACAATGGTAACAGATGGTCACCCCTTGTGTAAAGCAATGCCAGAGGAGAGTGAGGAGCATTCTTCGCCAACAGGTTTCACAGATATTTATTGGTAACAGCGAAATGCTGAAGTTTGGGATTGTTGGTTTGTTTCCAGTATCTGCATGGCAGTATGCTCCAGTGTTACAGACTTCTCAGTTTCTTTTTCTGCCTTCATGTCTTATTCCAGTTCTCTCACTTTCTCCCCCACTTCTGGGATTTCATTCCCGTCTTCACATCTTAACTGGCTTGTTTCCACCTGACTTTTTTTCACTTAGCCAGCTACGGTCTTCATACGGCCTTCATATTTCGATTTTGTTTTTTTCCCTATCAGCAGATCCAAAATTATAAACTTCTCACACAGTTTTCCCATCTGACTGTCACACAGACAGATCTGTTGTCTCTTTCCATGCTCCTTTCCTGCATCTAGCCCTTAGTCATCTGAGCTCAGTCTCTAGTTCCTTCCAGGTCTCTTATCTTTTTCCCATACTTTTTAGCATTGAGATCCCTGTCACTTCATCTTTGCCAGCTTCCCAAGAAATCCAGGGAAGACTCAGTGCACTCCTGTGCTCAGCTGAACCAGCCTCCTTCTCAGTACAGCTTTGGCTCTAACCAAACGAAGAGCATAGGAAAGATAGACCTTCTTTCTTAAGAACAACAAGACTGGGAGATACAAAACCAGGCAATATCTGAATATACCTGTCTGGAGAAGAGCTAAACATACATATTTAGTAATGTAGCTCTAACAAACTGCGTTAAATGTTCTTGAACTTAAAAACTTTAAGTGGATTTTTTTTTTAAGACTTGTCACCCTGCCAGCTTACAAGTCCCTTCTGGCTTACCTGCTGGTTCTAAAGGTTTTTAAGTCTTACAAGGAATGCATCAGGAAGAAATAAAAACAAAACAATGTCCCTCAATTTCATTCTCAGGTAAAGCTGTACCATTTTTTGTTGCATATGCTAAAAACACGCAGCCTGAGGCAGACCTCCAGCATGCAGAATTTCAGGTTGAATCACTCAAGTTTATCAAATTTACAAGAAGCTAAAAGCAGTGTAAGATAATGGCAGTGTCAGGAAGAAACATGGAAGAGACAGTAAAATAGCTGAGAGTTATTCCTCTTATATGCAAACATCAGCTATTTTGCCAATGCTTATCTGAATGGAAAACAAGGTCAGTACGCCTCATATGTAAGTTTGAACTGAATAGAGTAATAAAACAAGATAAACCTGCGAAAATGATGACTAGTATGGGTGCCCACTGGCCAAATAACTCTGCACATATCCATTGATCTTCTATTAAAATTAATGTTAGGTCTTTGCATATTTTGTTTTCTTCTTCCTAAATGGAGTCATACATGGACATTTGAAGGCAGAATTTGATACTAAGCCTAGTATCTTGGTTTTGACTTTTTTTCCGTATGTGAAAGTCTGTTTAATGTGCTAGTCACATTCCACTATGATTTTAAATAAGATACCTCTCAGCCCATTATGGTTTAGTATGTTTGCCTGCATATTTAGAAACAGTTGTCAAAACTCTCAGGTGCTGAAGATAAGACTGCAAAGCAGAGTTGCAGCAAAATAAAGAAGATGGTAGAAATTCTGAAATATATCAAGGTTAGATTACCTTTGTCTCTTCGTCTATCTAAGATTTGAATTGATTTATTTTTTTTTGGTATGAAAACAATGGGGGAAAGGAACTTCTGATGAAATGCTTTGCACAAGCCAGAAAAGTCATAACATGCAGACAGCTCAAAAATATAGTATTTACTGATTCAGTGAAGCATGTTTTTAGTGGGTTTTGACAGCAAGTTCCAACCCAACAGAAGTATATTGGCTAGATAGCTTGGAATTTATATCTAGTGTTGTAGTACATGGTTTATATAACTCTATAAGATCCTTAAACACCTTAAACTTTTATAAACTTCTCAAAGGGCACAAAGGTAATCTGCTGTACATTAATAAACTGTTGGTGAAAGAGACACTTCACATGTAACAGTATGCAAGTTTGAAAAAAATGAGGTATAATTACATAAAATACACCTTTATGACAGGCCAAATATTTAAAAATAAAGCAACGCTCTATTCTAATTGCCAGAACTATTACTGACTGAAATTTGGATTTTGAACTGAAAACACAGACAGAATACGTAACTATTAGCTGCAATATTTTTTAACACTAAGACCACGTATCTACGTGTGACAAAAGAGTGCAGTTTTCATGGTCAGATGTTGGCTCATGAACTGAATTTCCTATTTTGTTGAAACATCACCATTCCATGTCACTATCTTGGTTTCTTACCATTATATAAAGAAGAATACCACCCTGTATAAATCAGTGTCATTTTCTCCACCATTCTTCCACTTTCTTAGAAAACCTACTTGAATATCAAAAACCTCACTTAGTTTAAAGAGATCAATGAAATTACAAGCCAATGCAGCCATATAGCAAGTGTCATAAAGGCTGGGCTTTTAAATCTTAACATTCTTATCTGTTGTTGCCGGCTTTGCTTTTTCACAGTGTATGACAAGTTTTGTTTATTAGTTTATTTTCAAAGACTGTTTGTTACAAATGATATACACCTTAAGTTACAGCACTGTAAATTAATATAATAAATATGTTGGATAATATACCTTGTAGTAGAAATAAATGAAAAAAAGAACTTTATTAAAGATCAGAGGACTCAACTTTGTATTCCTCAAAATAGTGACATTCAAATATCAGCTATCTTTGTACTATGTAAGAAACAGCCAGGAACACCATAGTTTTGCATCTGCTAATATCAATTTTATTATGTTACAGGGCATATGTGTAAACGGACCAAGGTGTGATGCCCTGTACCTCCCCCATATTACTGCAGGCAATTCTAAAGTAAAGAGAAGTGAAGAAAACAGAGGGAAAAAGCTAAATATACCTTCTTTCAATATTTAATGGGCTCTTTACAGAAGCAATAAAAACTCATCCATTTTTTTTATCTATTAATTACTCTTGCCACAACAGGCTGAAATATAGCCTAAATTTAACACCACACAGTGTAGATTTTCATCTCTTTCCCATCTCAATTTTCTGCTCTTGAAGCCAGGCAGTCTCACACACTCAAAATGTTCTGCTAATGTATCAGTCAGTTCTTGATTTTGGGATCAAGACTTCATTTTGTCAGATTAAAACCATACAATAGACCACAAAGAGTCTGGGCCTTTCTCTCGTTGGGCTAAGACAGCATAACACCATCTGACTATGTCTGAGGAGCTAGTCAGGGTGACAAAAGACATGCTTAAACCCTTCCTTCTTGGGGGAAATTAAACAAATACCCTCTAGGAAATGGGCAAGTCCTGTAAACTTAGATTTTTTAGCCTTTCCCAGAGTTTCATGTATGCTTTCTCGGGAGGACTCTTCCTAAACCACAAAATATTTTGAAGCAAAATGTGGACGTCTTGAGAGGATGTACATGTTATTCTACAGTCCTCATCTGCTAATGAGCAATCGGATAAATTTTAGAGCACAGAGAGGTCATGACAAAGGAGAACATAAGTCTTATGAGGAGCAGCTGAGGGAACTGGGGTTGTTTAGCCTGGAGAAGAGGAAGCTGAGGGGAGACCTCATTGCTCTCTACAACTACCTGAAAGGAGGTTGTAGAGAGGAGGGAGCTGGCCTCTTCTCGCAAGTGACAGGGGACAGGACAAGGGTGAATGGCCTCAAGCTGTGCCAAGGGAGGTTCAAAGTAGATATCAGGAAAAAAACTTTCACAGATAGGGTCATCAGGCACTGGAACAGGCTGCCCAGGGAGGTGGGTGAGTCACCGTCCCTGGAGGTATTTAACGGATGGATAGATGAGGTGCTCAGGGGCATGGTTTGGTGGCAGATAGGACTGGTTGCAGTCGATGATCCTGTGGGTCTTTTCCAAGCTGGTGATTCTATGCTTCTATGATTTTTTATAGCGCTTGGCAGGGGGTTGAGCACTGAGTTTTTAGTTTTGCTTCTTTCCTATACTGATTTTCTGTACTAATTTTTTAAGGTTATTTTTATAATGAAGGGGTATATATATAGTATGTACATGTGCACACACATTTATGTATGAATATAGAACTTCAGACAGGATGTATTTGGATTAAAGGGTATATACTTATATGAGTATCTACATTTATAAGATACGGAAGGAAAAAAGGCCCCTATGTAGGTTATTTTCATACTATTAAGTTTTATTATGTTGAGTTTTGCTTGGTTTCTCTCTGTAAGAGAAATGGAACTAGAACTTCAAATGACACAAGGTCTAAATAATACATAATTAAATGGTGAAAGTAAAATTATCCAAAATCCTTGTGATAAAGTAAGAATTCTTCATATGCCGCTCTTCGTCTTTGTACATATTACACAACGTTTTTACTCATAAAATCAGCACAAAATAGCAAAACACCCCACAGTATATTTCTTTTTTACTACTTTTACTGTTGAAGAGACCCTTTTTAATTGCAACATAGGAGAGTGGAGTTTCCTATGAAAAGAAAAAGGCTTGTCTTTAAAATACAAGGACTTGATTGCATTCTATTGTAGCCTGCCAACAATGAGCTAAAGAGGTTAATGGATCATAGGTCTGGCAAACAGCCACGCTACCTCCAGCTCGATACATTAATCTGGGTTAAGGTTCGGTGTTATTTTTTTTTCCATCACAGCACGAACTGTTGATAAAGAAAAGTTAGGTTTTATCCAACCTTTTTTCCCAAAAACAGCAACACTTCTCACTGATCTTGACTTCCACGGTGGGAGGAGCAAGAGGGAGCAGGCAGCCGTCTCCACAGGTACCTCCAAGGTCCTCTGCCTCCGGGCAGCACCTGGCCGCCCCCCGGGGCGTGCAGGAGCGCCCTCACCCTCCTCCTCCATCTATCCCAGAAACCACGGGGAGCGCTCCCAAGGGTCCTCTACACGCATCACCACTCCCGTCAAACTCCACTTGCGACTCAGAAACTACCACCTGGGACCACCTCTGCAGCAAGTGGGGTATGGGTAGGGGGGATGGGGTTAGGGGTTTTTGGTTTTTGGTTTTTTTTGAGTGAGAGATTCAGAGAAAGAACTAGAGTCAGGAAAGGAAAGCACAGATAAAAGTATATAGCTCCGTCTCTCCCATCTTGTATGTTTCCTGGGTACCCTGCTGGAGGAGACCGGCAGCAGCGAGAGCGTTCTAATGCAAATCACAAAGCGAGCAACTTTCAATGCTGTTGTGGCTATTTTTTTTATTTTTCTCCCGAGAACGGGCTTTTTTTAGTGTGCGTGTTGCTTTTGGGGGGTTATTATTATTATTTTTTTAACGCGTGATTGTTATAATTCTGCCCTCTCTCCCTCCTCCGCTTGCTCCCCTTCGCCTTCCCCCCCCGAAATCAGGCAGTAACGATGCGCTGTCCCCTCCAGCGGGTCACTCCGCTCAGGCACAAGGTGAGCCGAGGCGATGAGAAGCATTCGCAGGTGTGCGACGGGGCTCTGCACGGCTGTCCGCTGCCTCCTCGTTCCGTTTTTCTCGGGGGCCGCCGACTGTGTGTCCCTCACCCTGCCCTTCGCTTCCCCCTCCTCCATCACCCCCGCGCCGCCCCGGTGATCGGGGGAGCCCGGGCGCCGCATCCCGCCTGCGGAGGGCCATGCCCTGCCCTTCCCTCGGCGGCACCTGCCTTGCTGGGCTGGGAGGGAGGGATGGAGGGAGGGATGGAGGAAGGGATAGAAAGAAGGAGGGAGGGAGGAGATGGAGGGAGGGATGGAAAGGAGGAGGGAGGGATGGAAGGAAGGAGGGATGGAAGGAAGGAGGGATGGAAGGAAGGAGGGAGGGAGGATTCTGCGTGCAGGGGCAGAAGCTCCGGCTCCCAGCCGGGCGCTACCGGCCGCTGCCGCCGTGCTGCACCGCGGGCGGTGGCGGCTCCCGGCGCGCCGCTGCCGCGGGACCGCAGCTCTGGGGCGCCGGGGGCTCAAACCTCGGCCGGGAAGTAGAGACGGAGTTTTTCTCGTTTCCCCCCCACCCCCTGCTTTTTTTTCCTGGTGATCGGGCTTTTTTATTATGGTTATTTTTAATCCCTCCCCCCCTCCGCCCGCGGCGAGCGTGGCACCGTGGACGATGCGCGCCTCCCGCAGCCCCTTCGCCGGCAGCTCCCGTTGGGGGGAGCGGGGCCGCACCTGGCCGCGCCCCGCCGAATTCCCACGCCGCTCCCCCCCGAATTCCCACGCCGCTCCCCGCCGCCGCTCGGTGCCCGAGTTCGGCAACGCGCATCCCCCGGCAGGCGCGCCGAGGCTCTCACTCACTCACTCCCTGACTCGCCGCACTCTGCCGAGCTGCCCAGCCTGCCGAGCAGCGCAGCGCCGCACAGCCCGGCACAAAACCCTCCCCACTCTCCCTCCCTCCCTCTTTCTCCTCCTCCTTCTCCTCTTCCCTCGCTCTCTCCCGCCCGCCGCTTGAAGGATGCCCGGTAAGTAACGGCGGGGACCGGCACCGCTCTCCCTGCGTGATCTGACGCGTTCGGGACCGCTTTATAGCGCTGCCGCGGGGGGGCGGGGAGGCGAGGGGAGGGGAGATGACAGCGATCCGAGGCGGGAGGCGGCGGGGCTCGCCGGGTGCTCCTCAGAAGGACTTTTAGCTGCGCGGCCGGGGCTCGGATGTGGGCGCCGAGGGACGGGGTCCGCGCAGGGTCGCTGCCTGCGGCTCGGCGGTGAGTCCGGGGCTCCGCGCCGGGGTCCCCCGGGGACGGGGAAGGCGTGGAGGGCGCCCTGCCTCGCTCCGCGGCCGGGGGCTGCGCCCCGATTCTGTCCCGCTCGGTGTCGGGGTCATCCCCGGGGCGGGGGGTTGTTTAAAGGGAGCCGCGGTGCCGCCGTCCGGAGCGGAGAGGGAGCTCCGGCGGGCGCCTCACCTGCCGGCGGGAGCCCCGAGGTGCGCGGGGGGCGGAGAGCGGAGCCCCGGCCGGGAGAGGGGCCCCCCGCTCCCCTGCCCGCTCCCCGTCCCGCTGTCCCCTCCCGTGCAAAACGCGCGTCCCTTCAGGAAGGCTTTGGATTCGCAAAGAGGTTTTTGCGGTGGAATTAGACGCGTGGCTCCGCTCGAGTTCAAGTCCAGCTGCCGAATGTCAGGGGCACCGGGCAAGAGGCTTTTTGTTCTCCTAGACTGCCGGGTGCGATCCGTGGGAAACATAGATAAAAACTGACTGCTGCTGGGGGTTTTTAAGTGGATCTTAGCAAATCATTTAAATATTTTGTCTCATTTCTACAATATCTACTTGGACGATGATACCTTTTCCCGTTGCATTTTGCATCCTGGGTGTGACGACTCTCCCACTGAAGTCAATGCCGAAACTCCTAATTTACTTCGGAGGAAGAAGGTTCTGGCCAATACCAAATACTTTTCCAATGAAAGGGACTGGGCAGAGGGATGGGAGATGGCAAAGTGAGAGATGCATAGAGGAAGCTTCCTTTCTAAAAACAAGAAGTATCTGCACTGTGTCAGATAAGTCTTCTAGATTTTAATTCCCACTTTGCAGCGGAGAAATATCAGTATGATTTCTTGACATGTGTGATAGCAAGATGGACCAAAGCCCACTGTTTTGCCCACGGGCATCATAAAGTATTACTGGATTAGTACCTTATAGTTTCCTGGTGCTGTATATCTTTTCTCCTCACTAAAAAGTTAGAAGCAGAGGGAGACCGTTGGGAGAATTGGATGGGCTCCTGTTGACTTCAGTGGCCTACAGATCAGGCCCAGAAAGGCTCAATAGGGAAGTAAGAAGTGAAATGTAGTGCAGTTTGTAAGGAAAGGTGTTGCATAAGCATTTAACTCATGAACAGCCTCCCTCAAGGGAGGAGAAAAATCTAAATGCATGTTAATTTCTTATCCTGTTTCTAAGAACTCCCTCACAACACAGATACAAATAAGAAAGAACCCTTCTGATTAATAATTAAAATGCCCATATTCATATGGACTTCAAAGACGATTTTATGCAAAAAAAAAAAAAAATCCATTAGCAAATGGAAGTTCTGGTTTACAAAGCATTCTCTGCTCCGGGTAGTATTTAGACTGGGAGCAGTCAGATATGTAATGAAACACCAAATAAAAGTATTGATAATCAAGTGGTAAAAGACAGTCTTAATTCCTGTAACCTGACTAACCATTTTCAGTTGCTAGCAAAGCCTTAAAAAGAAAGCGTGAAGACATGGTTGTACTTTTTTTTTTCAAATATCAATGTTAAAAGGACCCCAAAAATGCTGCATGTGGTCAACAACTTGTCAAGTGTTAGAATTATGCCCATACTCCATGAAGAATGTAGCTATTGCATTGATAAGAAAATAACCTTTCTCAGTTATGGTCCAATAAGAATGTTATTGGACCATAATAACAGTTTGTGTTAATAACACAAACACAAGTTTGTGTTAATAGGCAAGTATAAAAAAAAAAAATGTTTGAGGTGCTGCATCTCTTGTTCAGCTTTATTTGTAGGTATCTGGTAGAGTTGTCATTGAATTGATCTCAGTGTGCCACTGCTATTAACCGTGAACAGAATTAGATGTTTATGATACAATGGAAAAAAAAAACCAACTTGTAAAATGAACAAATGCTTCACTGATTGTCTCTTCTCTCCTTGCAATTACATAGGGAAGACAGAAACCTTGTTCTTAAAATGTCATATTACAGGTTGCTTTCTAATTTCTCTGTGAATTCAAGTGTTTCTTTTATCGTGTGCCATGTATGGAGGTGAAGGGTGAATATTTTATGGCATAGTGCATGGAGAAAAAATTTATTTTAGCTGCTTTGTTGCTTCCTATATTCTCAACTCTATCTACTGTTTATTAACATATTGTAATGCCATGATCTATTTTTGTTGATAATACTTCCATTTCAAGTCAATGTAAGAAATATGCTAATTATTTTCATATTAAGAGGTTTGGGGTTTTTTGGTTTTGGTTTTTTTTTTGAGTGGGGGTGTAATGGTGTTTTTCTTAAGGTCCAAAGTAATTCTTAATCCTCTTTGCTTGCTTGGATGAAGAGAGTCAGCAGTTCTAAAAATGGGGATATACATTTGCATAAATCTCCAGTTTTGTCTTGAGACCCATCATTTGAAATCCTCAATTCCTTTCATTTTTGGTGTTCCAATACTTGTTCTTCATATGTGCACATGGAAATGCAGCCAGATGTTCTTGTGGATAGTGTCTCTGAAATAGAAGGTTAGTGTTTTTAGGCTTACCTGAAAAGTATGTAAGATTTGAGTATTTAAAGCAGAGTTTAAAGAAGTCAGAGAATGAAGTAATTGGGAATCTCCACAATGTGATTCTAAATATCCATTACTCATTTTAGCATCTTTATAAGCCTTATCCTGTTTTGAGGAATAAGTGCTGTTCATCTTTATTCAGATAAATCTTTCTCTATACTATTTTTGCTCTCCCTTGCCTGACTCTGAAACTTGTTTATGCCATTGTATTGCTATGGTCGTTAAGTGAGTGGAGCAAGTGTTAACAAGTCTCTTAGTATTTGAACCTAGGAAATGGTATTAGTAGGATAGTTAAAAGTCACTTGAATTTTGTAATTATTACACCTTTAAAAACTTTTTCAAAAGAAATTTGATTGTTAATACTAGAACACATTCATCAGATAATTTATTTACAATTATATTGTTCTATCTAGCAATTTAAGAACAAAAGCCTCCACTGTAGCTCAAATCAATCAAAATATTGGTTTTAGGTTATACATTGTACATATGGAACCTGGCATGTAAAGCAGATGGTATGTAAAGTTATGCATAACGTGTCTGGAGAGCCATGCAATATCTAAATACAGTACAACAGAACAAGGAAAGAGTGTCACATGAAACCTAAAATATCAATGATTGGCCTGTGTCTAGTCCTGACTGTGATTTGTTTTCGCATGTGAAAGTGCACATGCACATGTGTGTGTATGTGTGTGTGTGTGTTGGGTTTTCTCTTAACTTCTGTTGTGACATTCCCTTGATAATATGATCTTTGCTAGAAAAGCATGCAGATTGAAATTGTATCCTCCTGGATAAATGAAATAAAGTCGGACATACAAGAAAAACTACTTTAGTTTAGTTTGGGTTCAAAATGCAAATTAAGAAAATAATCAAGAACACAACTTTTAATCCTTGAGAGGAAAATGGTTGGGCACCATTTGCTACTAAGATTGTGTTTTTCTGCGTTCTTCATGCACTTGGTTTGAGCAACCCAGCAATAGTACTTAACATTACTTCTGTGTTGTTGCATAAATACTGTGTTCACCCCACACGCTCTCTCAAATATTACAAGTCTGTAAGCACAAAATTTTTTCCTGAACAAACAAGCATCACTGTGCATTATTAACACAATCAGATGAAATGGTAATTGCAGAAAGATTCACATCAGCAAAACCCTTAAATAAATACTAGTCTTTAAGCATGTCCTGACCTCAAAGGGACCTAATCACATGTTTTGTTGAACAAGGATGCTTTTGAGATCAATGACCGTGAAAAGTAATAATTTTCCCAAGTTTATTTAAGTGTTTAAATCCATGGTTATGAAATATTGTCAGCATCAGACAGCTTTAATTTTTAACTTCCAAGGGAAGAGCTTTAAATATTTCTAGCTTTTTTAAAAATGTTTTTTATACTTCAGAAGTACTGCAAGCAATTAACTGTTTTAAAAAGAATTGCACAGCTGCACTCTTTGATATTTCTAATCTTTTGTAGATAAGATAGAAAGGATGAAGTTTATAATGAAGGACTGCCACAAAGTGAACTCTAGATATAATATCAGGAACTAATACCACATAAGGTAGATTTTAATAGACAATTTTGTAAGATACAGCCATTTTTCAGGGAGGCAAATTGAAGGAACGCCCTCATATTTAAACTGTTAAATATCCACAAACTTTTTTAAGGTTTTTTTAAGGTGCATGAGTTGATACAGGATGTGTCACACTACAAAAAATGGTAATTTGTTTACTTTTCATGCACTATCACCTTTAGCTTCTCACTGCTTGCAACAGGTTTTCTGGAGAAAATACGTCTTTCTTTCTTGGGGATTAATGTAACACATTTGCCCTGATCTGTTACAGAACAGTGTTTATCAATCCATTTCTCTTTTGGAGATGAAAGAACTTTTATCCATTCAAATTACTGTAATACAATCTTGTATTATAATGGCTTGGACAATCTTGACTGCACACAGTTGCTGGAGTCTCCAAAGAAGTGTCATAAATAAAACTATTTGTATTATAGCAGACATATTCAGAGTCTACCAAGGGATGACAAGATTTTAGGTTGCAGCATAAATTGCTAAAATAAATCTACAAATACAAAAAATGATTGGTAGAAGGACTTCATAAACCAATTAATAATCTCTCTGTCTGTATATAAGCTATTTTCACTTAAAAGTATGTAAAGACAATATTAATTGATTAATCCTATGTAGAATTAAATGAGCCAACAAATAAGGGATTTATCCTCTGCAACAGGTACCTAAGCTTGCGCAGCAGCATGTAAACTTTCTGCACTAGCTAATGGACTTTCAACTTACATCAAAACTTCCCTTTGCAACCTGGCATTGCTACTGTGATGACAGCAGTAGGAAAAAGGCATCTCCTGAGAGACAAGTCAGTTTACATCAGTGGGAATGGACTTACACTGCATCCTGGATTCTATGCAGACAGGTTTGGTTTTTTTCCTTACCAGGTACTATTGATTATTGAAGGTACGGCTTTTTACAGGTATACAGACACAACTGAGTTTGGTAAAAACCTAAATGAACCTATGAAAAAGTTGAAAATGCTGGACACATAGCAAAATGAAGTAAAAATATGTAAGGAGTGTACTGCTGGTTTTTTTAGGGAGGAAAAAATGTACTCTTTTGTGAAAATTCCTTAAGACAGAAATAAAATATAAAAGTAAGTGCAACTGAGGTTAAAAATAAAATTACGAAAGTTGAGTTACCTAACATGTCCTGGCCATGAGAGAAGTAACTAAAGCTGACATAGTAATAGGATGGGAGTTTCAAAAGAAGAGAAAAGCCAGTAAATAACCATTGCCCATGTTGGAAATCCAGATGGCCCTAGCAGATTTTATGTGTATTTGCGTACACATTTATCTGTGTGTGCAAATGCATAGTTGGTTTGGTTTTTTTAAATCAAAATCTGTGTAATGCCCTGCTTTGTTACTGTTTCGTTTCCTCACCCTAGCAGGAATTTGCTGATTGTTTCTCCTTTCTGACCATGAAGATACAGAGGACGATATGACAATGCAATAAATAGCTCAGAATGGTTAAACTGTTTCCTGAAGGTAAAACAGCAGGGTCCAGTGGTTCTCCTGCAGCATGTTTTAAACCCAAGGCTATAAACAATAGCCATTGATGTGAAGACAAAAAAAAAAAAAGTAACTGAATCCTGAAAAGGGAGAAAAAAAAATAAATCTTCACTTTATTGTCTCAAACCACTGTTACATTATGTGCTGAAAAACATGAATGCGAAAGATATTTTGCCAGTTACAGTCCAGTGTCATCTAACAACAGTCAAGATCATCCTGTTAAGCCTTGAAAAAGTAACTATAGTCGTACACTGAAGAACCGGAAGAGTTTATCAGTGAATGTATTGTGGAGCTTTAAGAATATAGATGATGACTGTAGAGCAGAGGAATACTTAATACAGCACTGTGTTTAATATGGTAAATAGATATACCATTTTTTAATAAAATTTTGATGCTGGCAAGTCAGTTGACTGGATTGAGTGGAGCTAACTTTGACATGATGTCAGAAGTAAGATTTGGGGAAAATTATTTCAGATAATTTGCTGTTGCATGTCTTCACCTTTATAGATGCTGTACAAGTATCAATAATTTCAGAGGTGGCAGCAAATCCTTCACATTCCTGCATCTTGTAAAAGGATTGATCTACAAATTTGCAGTGGGAAAAAGGTCTATAATTGAAGACTCTATCAGGACAGTCAATCAACATGCCTTTATTTGTCTTCTGGTGGAAAATTAGATTCCTGAATGACGATGCATGATCTGGCTAATATTATGTATTATAATCTTTTTGGTAAATAATTATAAAAAGGGAACTATTATTTATAAGCTTTTTACTAGCTACAGAGTTTTTACTCAGAGGTAGAAAAGATTTGAGAAGAATTAGTGAAAATTCCTTCTAGGATTAGAAATTCTCACTTTGCATATGCCAGTCAGTTCTAGTTGCAATTGACATTGCTAACCCCTCTTTCAGATCCTGTATTCAATAATTTCTGACCTTAGAATGAAATTCACTTTCTTCTGATATAGTCAGCAACACAGACTTCAACAAGGTGGATTACACAGCTGCAGAAAATGGAAACCCAGTCCTTCATTCAGGTCTGCCTAAAAACATGGAGTGTGTTTCATTTCTGTGGTTGCTTTCCCAGCAGTTCCTTCAGGACAGCTCCCTGCCTGCTAGCGAGGTAGATCTAGGTGAACATGAATCAAGAGCTCTTTCCTCCCTTATATATCAGACCTACAGCATTGTTAACTGCCTCTGCTTCTCTCCTGGAGGCTAGCAAAGAGACTATTTATGGTGCAGGTGCATGGAGAGACATTTTCGTGTACCTCTGCTTCACACAACTTAAGAGTAAGAAACAACAAAGGAGAATGTCATGACAGAAACTTTACTTAGCAGAATTAGGCCTGAAAAGAAATTATTTTCTTTAACAAAAATGGATTCAAAAAAGATTTATCTGTCATTCAGATTTGTCAACTTTCCTTCTCTGTAACAAAGGAAAACAGAAATTTTTGGTTTGTTTGTTTCAGAACCAAATTGCATGTAAGTTTCTTAAATATATATATCTCATTTTTCTTGTCTGTTTTTTCTTATTGGGGCAAGTGGGGAAGAATTTCAGTGAGAAAAAGAGGGAAAAAAGAAAAATGGATACAAATATTTTAAGCTTTCAAACAATTTTCTCTTTTACAAAAAATAAATATATCTTTTAAATGGCTCTTGATTATTCATCACTTTGAAAACATTCTGCATTAAATAAAGAAAACATTTCTAATGTCACCTCGGAATTAATAAAAAAACTTATTATAAAAATCTTATTTTTAAGATATTTCAGTCAGCTCATATGAAAAACTTGAAGCTGCTTGAAATTTCTTTGAAAGTTATGTTTTACGGATGTCTAAGTCCTTTGAAACCAAAGGTGTCTGTAGAAAGGACGTGTTTTCATACAGCTGCTGTGTACTGTAATCACATAGTAGTTAAATATATTTTATGTTTTCCTTCTCATCTGTAGGGTGAGTTTAGGTAAAAAGAAGAAAAATAATTAAAAACTGGAGAAAAAAAGTCCCCCAGATACTGTCCCAAGACTCCTGATTTGTCCGTAATCTAAATGTTAGAATTTTTAACTTCCTTTTGGAACTTCCAAAAAAAAGTTTCTGAAGCTTTGATCATTTTTTCTGGTGGGGAGAGTACATTTTGCCCGGTTCTAGAGTGCACGCCATTGGGTAGATCGCGGTTGGAGTGTGGTGGATAAAGTGGAAGGTTTTGGAAAGGTAACCAAACACTTTCTTAGAAAGACATTTACCAATGGAGGGCTGCTTATTATTTTATTTCTGAATACAGCCTTAAGTGTAATCACTTAAGGTGATTAGAGAAGGAAAGAGGAATGAAAGTGTCTCTTTGCCATAGCTAAGAACATAGTAAGTAGGAAATCAGGTGTGTCTTTTTAAGACGAAAATGCTTTCTGGCCGAACTGTGTTTAGGCTTGGAACGTAGGTTTAAAAAACATTTAGTGGCCAGCTGGAAAGAAATCTAATTTATTTAGTCTGCTGTTTCAGGAAGTTAAGTTTAATCTGTGTTGTTTATGTGACTTGACATGTATCAGTAAGTACTGTTTATGGATGAGACAGCTTGCCTCTGGACTTGGATGTATATCAGCACCAGTGCACTGGATCAATATAGAAAGCACAGCATGGAGATACAGAGTAAATCCCCAGCACTGTGGTAGACAGAAGCTGGCCGCTTACTTCTGTTTATCCTCCGTGGACACAAGAAAAAAGATTTGTCAGGGTTTGTCTCTTTTATTCCAGTAATTATGAAAAATTAATTAGGAAAGTTTACTGTTGGAAGACTAACTGGAAGTGTTTGTTGTTTAGATTGTTGTTGTTTCCATTGCAGCTGCATTTCTGCTCCTTGCCTGTATTTTTTATGAATATACTGAATGATGCAAGGACTCCCTTTGGCCTGGAGGACAGCTAAGCATGGCCGCTTCCATATGGTTAAGCTCCCTTATCCCCCTGAGCACAGGCTGCAGTTAGCCTGCCTCTTGGGGACGGTCCCCAGGCTGGGTTAGTGCCCTAGCTGTGCCCAGGAGATACTTGGGAGATGGCTGGTCAAGTAGCCAAGATCAAAAGAGTTTCAGACATTGCCCTGAGATTTTGTATTTAAAAAAAAAATAGTTCCAGGGCATGGATTCATGCCGTAGCACTATTTAAATCACTTGCATAGATGTAGTCTTAGTGTTATTTAGGTCAGTATGACTCCAAATGCATACACATTGTTTATTCACTTTTCCCATTAGGAATGAACTCTACTGATCTAAATGGTGTTACTACAGCACAGCATGATGTTTTTACAAATAGTGTAAGAGGGGCTTAGTACTTGTTTGTCAGCAGTCATTAGCTGTGGTATACGCAATGATGTTCTGAAAGCAGTGGAAAATGTAAACGTGGAAAAATGTTTAGGAAATGGTAGCTATTTTTCTGCTATTTTTTCATTATTTATAGTTATGTTTCTCATTGGTGCTGGGGTCAGTTTAGCCAGAAATCACTGTTATAGAAAAGCTATTATCTATTTGTGCATTTGTTGTTATAAGTTTGTAAAATATTAAAAAGTTTGGTTTAGAAAAGTGAGGGTACAAGCACTTCTCAAAGATGCATTTTTGACTTTTGACAGAGAATGCAAATGGAGACAAAAGTCCGTATTTGGTAGAAGATTCCCTATTCTGTGTGCCAGCAAAAAAAAAAAAAAATTCAAAACTTTTAGGGTGTGTCTCAGAAATCAAACTCCTTTAAGCTTTAAAATGCAGACATTCTCAGCTAACTGAAAATTATGCTTACACAGCACAGTTGGATAAAACTTAAGTAAGTAATTACATGACAGTGGACTATTTGCATAAAAGAAAATATTTTGGTTAGTTGTGGAGAAAAAAAATACATTCGCTTATAGTGGTTCTTATCACTGGTTTTTATTTCTTGATATTCACTGTTACATCTTTTGCAACATCTACAAATCATGTTCTCCACTCTGTCTTCATCTTTTACTGATGAGCATTTGCAAGGTTCTATGATTCTTTCACCAATGCAGGATAGCACAACATGAAAAATAGTGAAAATTAATCTGGACATGGATAAATGTTGCCCAGGAGGGGCTTTACTTCTCACTCAAGTAAAAGTATCCTTCAGTACCAGTTTGTGGTTCATGGGTTGTGTACATAAAATACAGTGCTCCTGGGGGAACATCACCTAGCAGAGAGGTAGTGCTTTTGTGTCAGTGGTGAAATAACTGCCTCCCAATGCTGTGACCCGTGGTGTGCAGTAAGACTGAATCTCAGGGGAAAGGTCATGAGATCCCAGTGCCTTCTCTGGACAATGCTTTCAGTTAGGGCTCTGGCAAGCTGCATTGATTTAATGCTTTTGGTGGTTTTGAATTGGGAGCAAGAACAAACCCAGATCTTTTAGCCACTTCTTCCTCTAGCTGATGCTTTTAGGATATCTCTCGGGGGAGTTTCAAGGAGCCTAATTTAACTACAGCATAAGTCCATAAATAACAAACCTGATGAACAGAACCTACAAATATATGGATCCGAATCTGTTAGACAGCAAAGTTCCATTATTCTGTAGGAGCTATTTTGCTTGGCCAACAAAGAAGTGAAAAATTTTGTAGAAAAATGAAACTTAATGAAGAGTACCAGGATTTTAAGTTCAGCTTTGGTTTGGAAGTTGAAATGACATACAAGTTGCTTACTTTGCTTTCCTATTGAAATCACTGAGTTTGCTAAAATTCTTCATGCTTGAAAATTATGTATAATATGCAGCTCCATACATATATTTAAAAGCAATAGAATAGTAACATATTGAAAGACCCCTGGTAAAAATCTGAGAAAGATACTGTATGATTATTTATAACTGTAGATATTGATTTTTAATGTATTATTAAATACATGTTGTACTCAATCTTAACAAAATATAAATACATTTTATCACCAGGTATGGGATGCAATGATTAAGGAGAACTAAGTGTGTTCTACAAAGTTTAACTTATTTATCACTGTTATTTAAAAAAGAACAGTTAAAGTAGCTTCTAAGGTACCCAGGAGCTTATTTGGTGTGTCTGAAGCACGTCTACTAACTACAACCATAATTCATGTTCTAAAGAGCGTCCTGCTCCTTGTATCCTATGATGCCTCCGGTGCCTCTGCCTTTATCTCTTCTCTCACTTCAGTTTGGTCTGCAGGGATGGTAGATCTCAGTTAATGAATACAAGTCAAGCAGCCCAGAAGAAGAGGCATTTTTACCAAATGCTTTGCTAATGGATACTGAAACAGTAGCCAGTCTCAGATATGGGGCAGACATGGAGTTTACCACAAATTTGACATTGCTTTAGGCATCTTTCTTGCAGAGATGAGGCTTTTCCATCCAGCCTGTTTTTTTGAGGGGGAAGAAAAATCAACAAATTGTAACCTAGCTCTGTAAATCTCTTTGCAGACTGCTTCAATATCAAAACATTGTCATTTGTGGCAATAAGTGTAAATATCTATTAAATATTTCAATCTTTGTTATAAAGGTACTTTGAACAGATGTTAGACTGAGACATTCAGAGAGAAAGATCATGACGTGTTTGGTGACAATGTGGTACTGGTGCCAGTAACTTCCTATAAACTATGAAAAAAAGGCTCTTACCTTGACCAAAAATATACCTTCCTCTTGCCTGCTTTCTGCAGGCAGCAGGCCTGATTCTGACCCCCCTCCAACCTAACCTTGAAACTGCTGTTGTGGTAATGGAGACCTTTGTATTAGCTTTGTCCTGCAACCATTTGGCACATGCTATAGCAAAATTGTTCTAGCCCAACTATGTCAGCTGCTGCCTCAGAAGCGGTACTGTCTGCTTATAACTCAAAGTATAACTCTGTCATACACGCACTTATTGCAGTGTGGTTCTTAAAAGGCATTTTAATCTGCTGGTATTTTAGTTCGTAGGCCTCTGGGGTCAGGTTGAAAAATTACACTAATGCTGAACTTACTCTGATATTCTGGGCAGCTTTCTGAATTTTAAATAACTATCCTCAGAAGGCCATGCTTTTCAAAAATTATCTTTAAAAGTACACACAGAATTTTAAGCTCAGTTCAGTTAATAGCACACTGGTATGCAGGCTGAACTTTGTAAAAATGCAGAGTAAGAATCTCTGAATTTACAGATACCAGCAGCTATTTTAGTTTCCATTTTGTGAATATCTGGCTCATAGATTACTAACTGTATGAGTTCTGTGTTACTGTAATAGTTATATTTGCATCTGAATTAACTGTTCAGCATTTGGGGTTTGCAGGTGATTGCCTACTCAAATATGTGGGATTATTTTGAAACATGTATAAAAGATGATCTTTTTATAATCTGAATTTAGGCAAGGTGATGGATCCAGGTCTTTTTTTCCCAAACAGTAGCATTCCTTAATCCTTTCCCTTACATGTATACAAAGAAAAACCACAATGACCACCTCTTAGTCTTGAGAAAGTAGTTTCTGATTTATATAAATATTTCATATGTAGCTTATCCAGTATTTGTTGCTTTTCCTGGTGCTCTACTTGTACTCTTACTGATTCTCGTCATGTACTGATCCTCATGCCACTCAGCCTGTGTTTTACAGGTTCTTCTTCTGCTGCTGTGACATCTTCTGTTGCAGAATTGAACACAATGATCCTTGCTTGTCCAGCACATCCCTTTAGTCTCCTCCTCTGGTCCTGTACCACCTCCTTTGGTTCAACCATGCCCTCACCCTCAGACTTTTTAAACTGCAGATTGCAATGGGCATCCAGCCATGGAGTGGGACCAGCTTTCAGGCACAAAATAAACCCTGCTGCTTCTGGGCAGGGACTGCAAGCCATTAGCCATCTGTTTTGCTGGATCATTAGGGAGAAAGGCTACCCAGAGGTAGTTTCCAGCAAGTACTTGAGCGAGTGTACCTTCCTGGTTTATCTGAACACTTTCTTGCTAACAGCCTTAGAGGCATGCTAGGTCTAACCTTCTCTGTACTGAAATCGAATTTTGAAAAGCTGAAATCAGTTCCCAGCACATCATCTTACTCAGCTTGACTGGAGCTTTTCTCCTCTGGGAGGAGGTCTTTTTGAGACAGAAGGAAGGGAAGGATGAGTTCAATATGTTCCTTGTTCTACCAGCTGCTACCAAACATATTCATCTGCCCTCCAAGGACCAGTGAGTCCAGATCCATTCACACTGTGCACCCTGATGAGACAGAGTGACATCTTCCATGATAGGTGATAAGGCTGTGGTTCCAACTTCTTTTTTTTTTGTTATGTCTAATGAAGAATGCCAAAACAGATGTGTTTCCATGTTGTGCTTTCAGGAGCAAAATGAAGTAAAAAGCCTAGGATGGCTGGTACAGTGAAATCTTGCAGCGTGCAAGAGATGCAAAAGGTACTCTTTGGCTTCCTAGATAATCCACAGTCTTTTATAAGTGCTCCAGCAAGCTCTAGGAAGAAGGCTTAGCAAATGCTCATCTACCCTGTGTTGAAGAGGCTTATTAACTTCAAAATGTGTTCAATCTTTTGCTAGTTAGCAGAGTTTCTAGAATGCTTCTCCAGCTCCCTCTAAGATCGTGTATCTTATTTTTAGATTGACACCAAACTGTGCCTGGCAGTGACATCTGCAAGCTATTATTTCTGGGACTGAATGGTTGCTTTTGTGCTAGATGCGTGATGCATAATACGCCAGTTCTTCTCTTTTGAGTAGAAGGAGGGCAGAGTTTGCTTCAGAGGGCTTATTTTATCCTTGTCCTGGTCAAAAATCATTGGCTTCTTAGGAACTGGGTGACTTTTTTTGGTTGTCAGTTGAGGTAGACGATTCTAATTTTCCACAGGAGCTTTTTGGTACAAATATGCTCCAAATAAGAAAGTAATGATAATGCTTTATATTATTTGCAAAATGAAACAGAAAGGAAAAAAAGGCTATACAATTCCTCAAATAATCCATTATTTCAGTATACACATTTCTCTATTAATATATATATGAGAATACAGTTGTATAGAAGTCATAAAAAGATATGTCAAGAGTCCTCCTGTCAAGCTATTCTGCTTGATTAGCTGTTCATTTTCTCATTTGGGGATATCCTTGCTGAAAATAAAAGGATCAACATGTCATTTCATTGCCTATTTTCTTACTTTTGGGAAATGCACATAGAATTATCCATCTTTTTGTGAACTGCAGTTGGGGTTGTTGCCCAGCAGATTCAGGTCTTGAATAATGAAATACTGTATTACTTGCTTGTATTGCATGCTAAGTGATCCGTCTCAAGTCTTCACTTATATGAAGAATGACCTATGCTTTCTTTTCCTTTCCTCTCTCTCAGAGTTTGACACAGAATTTCAATGTCGTGGGAATAACAACATTACATCTATGCAAAAATAATTTACTTTATCATATATAATTCTCAGTAGCATCACACTTTCACCTCTTTCAAAATTAGATGATGGATTAATAAATCAGTGTTTGTTCCAATCCTAATGGAAAACTGTGACTACTTAACATGCTCATGCCCTCTCTGTAATTGAAATTTGCAAACATTAATGAGATTTTACTACTCTTCTGTCAATAAATATTATCAATTGAGTTCATTTATATGGAGTTCTTGGGATATATGCAGAATGATTTTGCTTTGTCACTCTAAATACTATTATAAATCTGAGAAATCCTGGCTACCTTTTTTTATTAACTCAAGTCCTCTCAAACTTTATATGTCACTAGGTATGAAGTGTACAGCTCTTACACATGTAAGCAGACAGGGAGAATGCACAGTGACGTGACTGTTGCTTATGAAGAGTTACAACTATTTGGAGCCTTGCAGTTGCTTTACTAGCTGAAAATAAGAGAATGACAGATAAGCTAGATCTATTGTACATGTAACTTGTTCATGAATTAATATATGTCTTCCCTTGGGCAAAAAACATCCAGCACTGTCTCCGGAAGACACAGCTCAAAGCTCCTACCTAGGTTGTATGTGGCAGCTTTGCAATAAAAAGTGACTGTACAGTTAACAAACTTCTTAGTTAGTCATGCAAAACTGCTGGAAAAAGATTAATCCCTGTACACAGAGCCTGACATAGCCAAAGCTGAACACTTGTACACACACAGAAAACAGGAGCACAATATGTAGTAGCTTCATATGGAGACACCTGCCTTAAAAATGTCATCATTAGGGTGGTACTAACTACCTTAGCTAAGTTGAATAACTGTGATGAGTCAATGCTCAGTTTTAAAGTAGTTTACGGTTTCTCAAAATGTCCCTAATCTGAAATTTCTAAAATGGACCTATTGCTGTAGGCACCTGAAAAGTTCAAGGAAAATGGTTTCTTTTTCTACCTTTAAGGAAAGCTCCAAACTAATGTCAATCCTTGAAAAGCGACATACTTGGCTTTTTTTAATGCCTGTGAAAGCAGAAACTTCCAGGGCTAGAATGCTGAAAATGTTACACCCAAAACTATTGCCCAAATAAACCTTTCTCAAATATATATTTGGTCATCCCAGTGACATTTGACTGAGCGTTTCAAAAAGTACATAGTTTACATAGTTTTTCCTAAACTTACAAATAAATGTAGTTCTATGTGCATTTTTGTAATTATTTGAAATATAATGAGCATACAAAGGAATAAGAAAAATCTCTTGTACCCTATATTTGGCATGAAGGCTATCCTAATATGCTTTTTCAGCTTTTAGAATCATAGAATGGTTTGAGTTGGAAGGGACCTTAAAGATCATCTAGTTTCAACCCCCCTGCCACTAGATCAGGCTGCCCAAGGACCCATCCAGCCTGGCCTTGAACACCTCCTGGGAGGTGGCATCCTGTTCCCTGGGCAACCTGTGCCAGTGCCTCACCACTCTCATTATGAAGAAATTCCTCCTTATGTCTCGTTTAAATCTGCCCCTCTCCAATTTATAGACATTCCCCTAGTCCTATCACTATATGCCTTAGCAGCTGACCTTGTTGAACCTTGTGAGATTTATGCAGGCCCATTTCTCCAGCTTGTCTAGGTCCCTCTGGATGACACACCATCCTTCTGGTGTGGCAACTGCACCACTCAGCTTGGTGTCCTTTGCAAACTTCCCAAGGGTGCACTCAATGTTGCTGTCTGTATCATTGATGAAGATGTTAAACGGCACTGATCCCAGCAAGGACTCCTGAGGGACACCACTTGTCATGGATCTCCATGTGGACATCAAGCCATTGACCACTGCTCTTTGAATGCCACTATCCGACCAATTTCTTATCCACCGAACAGTTCACCCATCAAATCCATATCTCTACAATTTAGAGAGAAGGATGTTGTTGGGGACTGTGTCAAAGGCTTTACAGAAGTCCACACAGATCACATCTGGTTTTCCCACATCTGCTGATGTGGTTATCCCATCATAGAAAGATGTTAGGTTGGTCAGACAGGACTTGCCTTTGGTGAAGCCATGCTGGCTACCACTAATCACCTTACTGTCCTCTGTGTGCTTTAGCATGTCTTCTAGGAAGGTCCGTTCTATGATCTTCCCAGGCGCAGAGGTGAGGCTGATGGTCGGTAGTTCCCATGGTTATCTTTTTTACTCTTTTTAAACATGGGCACAATGGTACCCTTCTTCCAGTCATCAGGGGCTTCTCCTGATTGCCATGACTTTTCAAATATCATGGAGAGTTGCTTGGCAACCACATCAACGAATTCCTTCAGGACTCTGTGATGCATCTCATCGGGTCCCATATACTTACATATGTTCAAGTTCCTTGGGTGGTCATAAACCTGATCCTCTCCTACACTGGGAGGAGCTTTAGCCCCTCTGGTTCCCATCTTGTTGTCTTTTGGCCTAGGAGGGGTGAGGAGAGCAGTTATCGGTGAAGACTGGTGAAGACTGAGGTAAAAAGTTGTTGAGTACCTAAGCCTTCTCATCATCTGTTGATATGAAGAAAGCTTCTTCTTTTCATGGAAGAAAGCTACCCTGTGGATTGCTCACAGAAGACAGGAGAGTCTATGTCTAATAAAGGCAGTTAAGTGACACTGTGTAATACACAGTCAGCATATTTCAAACAAAGAAATCTTTTTTTCTCTCTCTTCTTACATTCCTCTCATGTGTCTCTTTAAAAAAAGGTCACCAGATAACCTTGGAAAAAACCCTACTAAGTCCATTCAGTGAGACAAAATAAAAGCTGTCATTGTGAAAAAAATTAAACTTAGTAAAAATAACTTTTCTTGAAAGTATCCTAATTTTCTGTGCCTTCAGTTTTTGAAAAAGGTTAAACTTAATTATTGTATTGTTTCCTCCTGACCTAATAAACTGTGTCAGCTCGTTTTATTTTTCATTGGAACCTAACACTGGCATTTCTCTGGTGCTTCTCTAAAGGTGCTATCTTTTCTTTTTAAATAAAAGCACAAAATATGAAAAACAACCAAAGCCCCAAAAATAACCCACCAAATAAGATAAATCTCTAGCTGTGACTACGACAAAGGAAATTTAAAAAAAAAAAAAATAGAGTTAAGATTTGGTCTTTTTCTGCAGAGAGAGTGATTGGCACTTGGATTTTACTACCTGACATAGTCTAATTTTAGGTATGAGTAGTCATATTGCAAAGCTCTTTGTATCTGCTCTGGGCCTGAATTTGCCTTTGTGATGTGCAAGAATTCTGGCATTTCTAGCCGCCTGAGTCCCGCTACAAAACTAAGCCATCCCATATTTTTTTGCAATTAATTAAGAAAGAATTCTTGTGCTGTAGGAGACTTTCTGAAGAAATACGACATAAAGATAATTTAAATAAAGAGAGATTCTGAAAATAATCAGTATCCCATCATTCAAATAATTTCCCTGGCAATAGAAATTCATAAAATCATTGTATGACTTCTGCTATCATCTCTGAATTGCTTTCATAGCCAGAATATTTCCCCAGTACACTCACTAGGTTTTTTTTTTTTTTCAGAAACTAGATCTGTGGCTAAATAATATATGAGATAAGGAATTATTCCTAAAAAATTTATCTTCTTCATTGCGTTCATTTCAGAGAAATAAGTAGAGAATTAATTAACAAAACACATTCAAAAATGATTGCAGAAACCGTTACAGTCGATTTCTCTGCCATATTCCAGGACTACTTTTTTATCATAAGCTTTATATTTTAGTTCATTTTTGCACAGATTACCAAATGCTATTGCAACATTCAGTGCACTAAGAAATGAGGGGAAAAGGTGAGGCTCTCTCCATACTGCATCTGCACAAGGTACTCTTCCCTGTGAACTTATGAAAATAGTGGCTCTTAGTTTTTAATTGATCGTGTAATCAAAAACTTATCGCATCTGTTTTTCACAGGAGCACATCCATGGGCTCTCCTAGTGTGAACATTCTTACATGAGAGTAAATACTTAGTCACATCTTCCAATCTTTTCCTTTCTTTGCATGTGTAAACCAATTCATGCACAGGGATATATTATACTTCTACATGGATTGAGTTTTAGAAGGATGTACTACTACTGCTACTTTGATAGTTAATACTAGTTTTAAAAATTATACCTTTAAGTATTTCCAGTGTATAAATTAGAATACTGGTTTTTAGACTTTTCTGTCATTAAAACTCATTACTTTGTAGAATGTAGATTTGACCAAATTAGGTTTTCATCTAGCTCAGTTAGTGAATTTATTTTCCTCACTGCTATATATTTGTGCATTTTTGGTTCTTGAAATGTGCTATTCCAAATAATTTAAGGGGACATAAGATACCAAGTGTGATTGAAATGTTCAAATATGCAGTGAAAAAGGGCACTACACTACTAGGAGGGAGTTGTCCTTAGTAGAAATGATCAACAGCTCTTGTTATTTTTTATTATGAGTGAAATTACAGGCTTCTATCTGATAAAACAGACCCTACTACATAAAACACTCTCACCACTTAGCTCACACACCTGCCAGTTGAATATCTGACCAATGGCTGGAACAAATTACTCTTATTGGACATAACGCCATAATTAGACCAAGTTGTAATCATGTCCAAAATAAGGAACCTGCTTTCCAGAATATTTTTTCAAATAAACTTGAAAAAATATTTTAAAGAAAAACATGGGGCAAAAAAATAACCTTTGACATATCCAGCCTGAAGACTCTTCAGGTATTTCGTCCATCTAACGTAAGACAACTAACTGTTTACCATTCTGTTAAAGTTCGCTACTCCACCATATTTGCTTGTTAGAGGGTGGGTAAAAAAGAGAATGCTGCATATCCCATTGCTTGCATGGTAAGAGGAGAGTGGTTCCATGGTCAGAGCACTGCTCTTGCTAAACATAGAACCTTTGCTATGCCTTTAGTGGTCATTGAGATCTACAGATTTAATCTTTAATATAAAAAGTTAATTACGGCTTCTTCAGCATCAGTAATTCCATTTTTAGGTAAAGGTAAAGTCTAGGGCAAGGTGCCTAGGCTTCTTTAAAAGTTTTTGGAAGAATCTGATCTTATATTAAGGTTTTAAGTTTGATTACTTTGAAAAATAAAGCCTGTGTGGTGGAGAATAACTACAGTAATGTACATATTTGTAATTTAGAGGTGTGTCCTCAGCTACCTTCTTGCCAAGCCTTTGTGTCACGGTTATGAATGGTGTATGAGACAAAGCATGTACTGAGCAGTAAGCCATGCCTATTTTCACTGTCCTTAAGGATGAAGGCAAAAAAAGTGTATCCATATGTATACGGTTATTTTCCAACAACACTCCAAACACATCATTTCTTACTTGTTCTTTTCTTCTCAAATGTGCTAGTCTGTATGTGCTTGCGCAGCATCTAAACCCTCGGGTGCCCAGTGCACAATCTCTTCTCCTCTGCCCATCTCTGTAGAGCAGTAGGATGACCACTGCACCTGCAGCTTGTGGCAAAGGGTGTCCTGCATCAGCACAGAAATTATTATAGTCAGGCAGGTAAGGCATGTGGTAGACACCCTTCTCTTTGGCATAAATCTGACCATGTATGGTTGAGGAAAAGGGTGGAAATGCTCCGAAGATTTTGGGAGGAGCTGGTAAAAGGACAGAGCGTCAACATAAAGAACAGGTAATAAATCTTTTGGTTCAAAATTGGCTTTTGTGGCTTGCTGGACCTGTAGGTATTAATTGACTAAGCATAATTTTCCAAGAACAGTCTGGGGCTGAGCTAAAAGAGAGGCATAGGAAAAGAAATCAGATTTGTAGTCTGCCAGTGATAGCTGCATAATTTTCACTACCTTCTCAAGAGAACCTGTGAAGTAAAGGAGAAGGAGTTTTAGTGTAAAACTAAGCAGCAAATTCAGCTCGAGACTCTAATATCCCACATACAAGTAATTACAACATCCTTTAATAACAGGCTTCTCCATGCCCATTCTTCCCAATGTCTGTGATCTGAGACAGGGCGCACTTTGCGTAAAAAGATGGGAAGACAGCAGGCTCTCTGTGGTGGCGGCTTTCCTGTACATGAACCAGCATAACATGAGCTGTGCTCCCAGCATGATTGCAGTGTAGACATCCCTTTGAGAGTCCCAGGTACAACAAATTTTCAACAGCTGCCTTAGTAGCTAATTAGTCCTATCCATGCTTTGATATGTGGTTCAGACACTACATGATGAAGAGTCTTATTTACGTATTTTCCACCTGTAGCTTGTTTTTCTATCAGCTTAGGGTTTCTGAAAGTGTAATATAATGCCAAGCTTTCCCAGAGTGATAGTGTGTTTGAACAGGCACTACTTAAAGAACTCTGATTTTATACTATTAAGACTTAAACTAAATGCCTCCAATTTTTTTTAGTTGTGTTGAGTTTTCATCTTGCTTTTGCATGAGTCTTCTTTCCCTGGAGGAATTCAGAGTAGTCCAGTGCAATAGAAGAAATAAAAGCATATCAGTGTAATGGAAGTGACTTTTTCTTGCTATTAAGATTGAATATAAATAGGAGATACTCTGCATTTCTTTATTCTTTGTTTAAAAAAATAAAAAGGAAGAAGAAAAAGGAAATAAATTAACTTAATGAAGGAAACTTAATATGTTTCTCAGTCTTTTGATATCATATATACTAGGGTGGTACTCTGAGGTGTTAAACTCAGAAAATGGCCTGACAGCCAGGGGTCCAGCTGAGTCCTTTCGTGCTTTACAAAACTTTGGACTGTAGTTTCCTTTGCATATTTATAAGTCTTATGCAACTGTGCACAAGAAGTTGATATTCCTGCTAAATCCTGGCAGTAAATAGGTTTGCATAGTAAGTTGGTACTTAAGTTTGTGATTGAAAAAATAAGAAGGAGGAAAAGACATGAAATTGCTTTTGTGATGTGATGAGGTACTCTAAAATGATCCAAAATCAAACCATCCCCACGATGGGAGTGTTTCTCATAGTCAGCTTCACAGTGTGGCCTTCCCACGTGACAGTAGGCTGTTCATTCTCCATGGAAGCTTAACCTGCCAAGCCTTTAAAACAAATGCATAAAATATACTTTCTTTCCTTTACTGGTCTTCCTTGTCCACTGTAATAATTGCTAGACTTTCTTGTTTCCTGTACTGAGTCTGCAAACAAGGCTCATAGTTGCATCCCTAGGAAGGAATGAAATCCCTGCTTGTCCCTACAGATGAATGCTGGATCTCATTGTCACTTTGCACATTCCTGGACAGTTTGTAGTGTTATATGGCACTGCTGCAATGACCGACTGCAGTCTGCAAAGTGACTGTCATCATTATGTTGTTGACATACTCAGTCTTTCTGGCAGAGAGAGTGTATGCTAGCTGTATTTAAACTAAGAGACCTGATAATTTTTCCACCTCAGAATTTAGAGGTGAAAAATCTTCCTCTAGCCATATATTGAGGACACATGTGAATGTAGAACAGCACGTCATCTAGCCGTACAGCACAGAATAACTTGTCACTCCAGCCACCAGCAGCACATTTTCATCTGACTAGACACCATAAACTCATCTGCTATGGATGTGCAGCAGGCCAGAATTGTCCATTTCCATATAGTTATTAGCATCTTCTTTCTACATTGGAATGACATTGTTTGTCTGTCCTAGGGAATCCTGAAAATAGCTTTCCTTTAGCTGTGGAGTCCTTGCCAGTTATTCCACACCTGTAAGATGATGGTGTGATGAGACACGTGATTTTGCACCACAGGGGCCTGGAAGCAGGTTTGTCTTGCACATATTGAGACCCCCCTGGTTCTATTTCTTCCTAGACTGCAGTGTGTGTGCTCCCGGGGGATGGAGGAGATTCCTGCCTCAGTGGCAGTGGATGTACAATGGGAGAGAAAGACGAGAAAGCTAATTATCCGGGAAATCCCTGGGGTGTCCCAAGTTTATATTTGAGTTTGTTACACATGAATGAGTAATTTCTTATAAACTAGTTTTTCACTTATATAAAAGTATATAGTAGAGCATAGTTCCCCAAGAAACCCATTAGTTTACTTTAAATATCTAAACATATTTTTAATAATTTAATTTGTCTACAGTTCCTCTGCAGAAGAGTTTTTTAAACATTAAGTTTTAATTTTGTAATTCATATATAACTTTCCATAATCATGTAAATGTACATTCTAATTAACAGTGTAAAAATCAAATTATTCTGTTAATCCGTGACATAGCATTAAATCTAATATTTTAACCATGATGAACTATAATTAGGTGAAATATAATTAGATCAAAATACTGTCCTGAACACTAGGTATAAAAGGAAAAATATATGGCTGCTTACGTATGCACCATTATGATAAATATATTACAAAAGAACATAAGCTAGTGTATTGCAGGTTGGCTTAGTGGTCTTGTGCAGACCATGGCAGGATTAATTTCAAAGTTCTGTTGTAGTTTTATCTACATTATACATAATAAAACTGTCAGATTGAATCATTAGTATACTAGTTTTATCTCTCTTAATAATCTTTTTTGCATTGTGTAATCTTACATAATCTTACAATGATGGGAAATGTATATAATTTTTGGTTGCACTAACAGCTTGTCTATATAGAAGGAGAACAGATTTCAAAAATAGCTATTGCTTTCAGTTGTGCAGTTTGAGAAACCTTATTTAGTTATCCAAAACCAGAAGAAACCAAAATCAACAATTATGATGTCAAACCACTAACATGCCTCTTAACCAAGCTGTGAGTGAGTAAGCAGCCATAGAACTAATGGCAAACACTTAAAAATACTAGAAAGGTTTTGAAATTAAGAGCTCAAATGCTAGGAAACATCACAACCAGGGAACTTCTCTTTCAGCCCTCTTACATGGATACATTACAATTCAGACTTCAATTACGTGAGTGCATAATATTTTTTCCAAAGGAATCCTGACTTATTTGGATAATGATTAGAATGGACTCTCTAATGAGCACCATTTCAATCCTTCTTTATTGTTTATGGAGTGAACTTATGCCTCATTTACTTCATGCTGGCAAGGCCTTATTTTGAAGACAGAAATCCTGAATTTCTCATTGGCTTTTTCCAGTGTTCATTGTTGTAATTTGCAAAAGTCACTAATGTAATTATTAATTTTCATAAATCCTGAGGAGGCTGGTTAATTAATATTCTGCATAGTTTCTCTAAAATTTCAAATGAAAAGATTGTTCTTTATTTAGACTCGTAGCAAATATAGTACCACATGGATGTCACCCTTCAGAAAAGACTGCATTTTTTGCTGCAGTTTAATGTTAGGAAGCCTTTTCAAATCGGAGGAGAAATAATTGTAGAAATATTAATATGTCACAAGAAATATGGTTGGCTATTCAGAGCAGTGGTTATCTGTTGCAGTATATCAGATTTTTCCTGGTAAATTCAGCTTCATAAATGACCAAGATTTAAATGAGACATGGGTGGTATATATGGTACAGTAAGATGGCAATGTTATCTCTTGAAGATGAACCAAGATGGATTTAAAATTCTGGTGACCTTACTGACCCCTGCAAGGTCAGGAGCAATCAGAGCACTCGAGCACAGATGTGCCATGGGTTGTTAAGTGACAGTCTCGACTTAGAGGGAGATGGGGTGTTTTACACAGTTTCATTTCTATTGAAAAGCACAGCTGGCCTGTGCAGATCAGAGCATCTGCTACTCACTGAAATGCTGCTGCTGCACTTCCCTCACCACAAGCTCTGCATCCTGCTTGATTCCCACACCTGCCACTTGGATAGCATAACTGAGAATTACCCCGGTGCAATACAGAAACACATGATGCAATTTGTAAGAGAAAATTTACAGTTTTTGAAGTCCAACAATATAATTGTATAAATAGAGCTGGAACTAAAAATACAGCAATGAAGATGAGTTTCATCTCATGTTTAAGGAGGCAATAAAGGATAAATATGCCCTCAGTGAACCAGTCTCTCTCTACTGCTCTCTTTTATTTTACTAAATATAATTACTCAGTAATCCAACTGTAAGAGATGCTGAAAATCAATACACTTCTCTTCAGAGTTGTTAGGTCTTTGCTTGTAGTGTGAGTAGGAAGAAGGAAGCTGTGGAAGAACTGAAGGTCTTTAGCCAAAGAAGTGATGAATTCATGTATGTTTGGTTCCCTTTATGCAATTTTGAGAGAAGGTTCTTCTGATATGTCTCAGGATTGTAAAATGCCAATGAGGCCAACCTATGGGTATACTGTGTACTTCTGAATTATATAGTTGCTCGACTCAATATAACTAGAGGCGACCTGAAAACAGATGCCGAGGCCTTGTTTTTTTTCTGAATTCTGAAATTTGCTGGGGTTTGACTGGGAGCATTCACATGATTTCTGCAGGAGATCTGGTTACTCCATTGTGCTGTGCAGCCATGCTTTATTCAGCCCAGACTGCTGTAGCTTTACTGGTAGTACTGGAGCCAGAAGGATCAATTATCACTGAAAGATATGAAAAATGTTCTGGCAGTTCAGGCTGCCAGCTCAGTGACACCTGAACTTGCAGAGTCACTGATACACCGATATTTTATCTGAGTCAGTCTCCAAATAGCAAGGGCTAGGGTTAAATCAGCACTGCAAAATCCTGGGGAATCTCAGTGCCTCACCTGCTTTAGCACAGGCAACTAGATGGCTTGGACCTCATCTGTTTCCTACTTTGCACAGAGTGCTCTGAGGAGACAAGTGTTTTGAGGATGGAATCTTACTGGGAGAAAGGATTTGAAGATGGAGCCTTATTATAAGAGAAAAGGGTAAGGCAAGAAAGGTAGGAGGCCATTGTGTGGCAGAGCAGCACAGCTCACCATGATCTAATTGCCTCTCTCTTGGGAGAATGAAAGTAAGCAGGAAATAAAATCCCTGAGAGAAGTAAAATAGCACTTGCCTGTGTTTGTAGTGGGTTTTTGACTATGAAGTAAGAAGGTCTAAACCCCTGATTGTTGGAGGAAAAATAGAGGGTCTGATGCTACATCATGCTGCAACCTACTCCAGACGAAGTCTACTGCAAGGCAGGTTTATTGGCAGGGTTCACGGGGCAAGGAGAGACTCCTGCTCCTATGCATGCTCTCCCCAAACTTTAAAGGCAGTTGTCAAAAAGTTTTAATACTATCATAATCCGTGATGATATTGTGAGTTTTTAACATCAGAGGGCTGGGATACTCAGGAGCATTGCAGTCAGTACTACCCACTGATCATAGCTGCTGACTGAAAGTCTCCAAAGCAATGCTCAGACTCAGAAAAGCCAAAAAAAAATATTGGCTATGGTATGTTGTCTTTTGGAAGGCTTGTTCATTCATGTGTCATTCCTTGTCTTACTCTAGCCTTGCACTGTCAGGATAGCAACAGAGGGAGCAATATATTCCTCCAATGTAGACTAAAGGACCTTGTGCCATCAAGTGCCAATATTGCAACCAAGTCTCTTGAAAACTCCAGCCCCTCAGCAGAGTCTGGTCCAGATCAGTGGAGGCTGTGCAGAGCCCTGCTGCACAAGTCCATGTACAGGGAAGTCCAAGCACTCGGCAGCACGGCTACACAGGGGCCTTACAGTCGGTTCATAGAGCCTGTGTGACTGACACAAAAAATAATCTACCAGAGCATGACTCTGCCACCAGAATCTGACTCTGCTGGAGTCCCTGGTGGGTCTGAAGCCAGCTGCACGATTTAGGGATGCCTGTCACAAGGTATAACATTCAAAAGGACTGCTTCCAGCTCTCTGACACACCTCACTCTTCTCCCGTCTGTTTAGGAGAGAATATAATTATCTGGGTCATGTGTTACCGTCATGTATAGGAAATGAGCTGTGATGGTTAGATTTTTCTGTTACATATCCAGTATCTGGCCCTATTTAGGGTTTTGAGCATTTTTCATTTCACTTTTAATTCTTCACTCTTGATGTAGGTGTTGTGGTAGGTGAATGGCAATTCTGTGGGTTGGGCTATCTTTCTCAGACTAGAACAGGAAAGGACAAACAGTATTTTTAGGTGGTATAACTATTAATTTATAATGCTGTAACCAATTCATTTCAAGTAGCCTTTTTAAAGTTTACAGTAACAAAAATGTTTGTAAGTAAACACTGAAGTAAGAGTATCACTCTCTAGAACTTTATGGGCTAACTTTGACCTTGTACAATCCACTACCAGTGCCCCAATTTATCGAGTTCTAGTAGGTATATGACTGTTCATTATGAGAAAACGGATGTATTCATTGACAGTGAGGCAGATGATCTTAAACTGGAAACCCACTAGATTTTCATACTATAAGTCCCTACATTAAACAATTTTGTTATTGTAAAGAAAGCACTCTAGGGTAATGTCATATGAAAATGGGGAAAAAAAATCTGTCTACAGTTTTGAAAGTTTCGTAAAAGTAATCTGCATTCTTTTTTGAATGATCTTAACTCTATAAGATTTTTTTCAAGTTGCTTTAATGATAGCTGTGATTATTGTATTACATTATGTATTCAGTAAGAGTAGCAGAATATTGTGTATTAGTCTGAATAACTGAAGGCTGGAAGAGACATTTATGCAGTCCACAAATGCATTAAGAAAGTACTTAATCTGAAGCGAACACAATTGTATATGCTTTTATTATGTACTTTTTTGGATTTAGCTGTGACAGAGTATCTTACAGAGCATGCTAAGATATTAGACAAAACTGAATATATTACCTCGGTTCATCCTAATTTTAAGTACATATGTCAGGTTTTTTTTAAAAAAATACTTTCCCCAGTGAATGCAGAAACCATCATGAGGTGGTACACCATCCTGCTTCTTCTTCTAGACAAATAGCTGCTTTCTGAATGGTAGTTTATTTTTTCCTTCTGAGTTTGCTTAATGATGTTATTCATAGAGTGATAATTTGTCGCAGTGTGATGCTGCCTGCTCCAGAGGAACTCAGCAGGGGCTGGGAGCTACTGCCTCTCTCAGGTCACTCTGTTGTGAGGCAACAGCTTGCATGCCTATAGGAGCTCACTAACAACCACCCCAATCCCCAAAGAAATATCACCTCTCAGTATGCTTTTTTTTTTTCCTCCAATGCTGGGTCACATCTCAAAAATCTCAAAAGAAATAGAGAAATAAACCTCTACACAGGGATGTCTCCTCACAACTATGATTTTTTTTTTGAGTGGAGAAAGTGATTTCTGTTCTTTCTGAATGCCTAAAGTAGTTTTTTGACATTTTACTATGTCAACAGATGACCAAAATATTAATAGAGATGACACTTTTGTGACCAAGGTGCCAGCCTAAAAGTCAAAAGTGATTACTTTCATTATTGAACTGAAGTAACCTGTGGCTTGCCCACAAAACAAATAGATATATCTAGAGGCAGTAACCACATATATGTGGCTACTACTTGATGCTGACAGAAATATTACTTGAAGTGTTATGTCCAAACACATCTTTGGCACATTTATATTTTCACATAATTTCTCAAATTTCTCATGATTTTTTATTCTTGAAGCTTTTTTTAGTGGCCTTTATTAAAAATAGATGAGTGCCATCAACTTGTTTGCACTGTGTTTTATCAGCCACAGTTATCAGAAGATTATTAAAGGATTAGAGGGATGTTTCTTCCACTATTATAAGACAAAATGTACTTGGCTCTGTGTTTCATTTTGTACAAGTGGACATTGTAATATGGTCATTGAATATTTCCTAATGACTTTAGGGAGACCACAAACATAATTTATTAGGAAGAGCTGTAATAAGGTGTGAAATGCAAAACTGAAGTGTCTCGTACGAAAAACAAGAATGTGTTTCAAACTCCTCTGTGTTGCGCAGCCTTTTGGAATCTAACATATCTGTGTAATCCTCCTTATTATTCCTGTGTACCTATTGAAATCTTCATCAACAAAATAATCTTTAAGTACACAGACTACATAACTGCCTTAGCATCAAGTTACAATTTTTTTCTTTCTTGAAGAAATTCTTCCTTTCTTCAAGGGTCATTGTGCCTTTGGATTTCCTGAAGTCCAGAAAGTTGCTGATTTAGCTGAAAATGGCCTACACATTCATAGAGAGAGAAATGGGTGTGTTGGGTCATGTAGTGTTTGGAAAGCAAGAAATCAGGAGATATCCTAGACTTACAGCTTCACTTGCAGTAGTGTTGCTCTTCTAGATCAATGGGAAGATATATGGGTTCAGTGACTTTGAAAATGAGGTTATATAAAGTCTACAGGGATCCTTGCTTTCTTTCATGCCCTTGTCCCTAGTGCCGTATAGAAGCCATGTATGCCAGAGATTATATTTTCCTGTCTCCTATTGCTTTCAGTCTTCTACCTTTACTTGTCTTGAAATCTGGAGTTCACCCATTGTCTTTGTCTGGATTCTTCACACAAATCTCACGATGTTGATTACACAGCTAAATTTAGACAAAATTTATACTTCTTTTTTGGGTTTGGGGAGGCAGTGTAAATGATAACTTGTTCTGTTCACCATTGAAGGTGTCGGTAGTTTTATCCAATGCTGTGAATTTTTTAATAGAGTTTCAGAAAGCTGTGTTTTTCCTCACCTCTCTGTGTGAAAAATGTGGCAAATTAACTTTTTTTTCTAGCACTGAATTGTTGAGAAAGGTAACTTTTCCTTTACTGATGCTTAAAATTGATTGGTAATTATTGGTAATTTCTCTTTAACAATTAATACCCACAAGAATGGAAATTTAACAATGACTCTTCAGGCTCATTATGGATCACAAACATATGGATGGATGCATGCATTTGTTACTTGTGGAAAATGAAATTATTTCAATGTGGTTGTATTACAATTGTACAGTCACAGTCCAATAAAGAAGCCTTAATAATTAAAGAAAACATTTGAAAAAAACCTAGGCCCATCTTACTTCTAGTAGTACTGTAGACCAATTTGGGTAATATGGAGAGTGCTGACTATCTGCTTTTTCTTCCCTAGTGGAATTATTTACTTAAGTTCCAGTCAATTACACCTATGCAATTCCATTGCAGACTTAATCTAAAGACAGTGGGGTGGCCCAGCATTATCTTGGGGTTTAATTTTGCTTTCAGAATCTTTATTACTGGTGATGATGTGTTAAAAGGAAACAGCACAGCTTGGCTTTCAGAAGCCAGGGAGTGTTTGTTTGGTTGATAGTTAGGAACAAGAATAAACAAAGCCTTTGTAAACTTGTCACAGATGATGTGTAAGTCTCTAGAAAACAATAAAATTTAAATTATTCCATTTTAGAATGAAACCCTAGGTGAACTTGTAGATGCTGTAGAGTTTTTGTTGTAAAGTGATTATAAAATACTTATTTACGTCAGTTAAGTTAAAAAAGTTTTATGGGTTTATGGTTGCAAACAGCTAGATCTTATTAAACAAAGCAACATATGCCAAGTATTACATCATTCCTCACTGAACTTAGTGATAAGACCTAGACTGAGAATTGGATCCACAATTTGTGACAGGCTTTTTTCTAACAAAATATGAATTAATATTCCTAAGAAAAATAACAATCCTTAAAGTAGAGCTAAGGTCTACTCTACTGAGGTTGAACCAGTATGTTTTATGTCCACTTAAATAACCCCCTTAGCTACTGAGAGGGCACTGCAATTTATGTTGATGATAGTTAGGTGTGATTTTATTAGACCCACACAGATCCTCTTAAAAAATACAAACAAACTCGTTGTTCATCTGTCCTGAGAACAAAATGTCCAATTGCTTGCATTGTCCAATTGCTTGTAAGTCTTCTGAAGAAGCATGTTGTTTAACTGCATGGTGTTCATTAAGATTTGTGAAGATAAATATGCCAAAGATAAAATAAACTCTTGATAGCCCTCTGGAGTCTGAGTAGTAGATGTGTCCTATTGAAAATCTAGGCCAAGACCGAAAAAGTGTCTGCTCACCTAAGAATTCACTGGTTTGTAAAGCACTTCTACTACTGACTTCTTCTGTCCCTAACCCATATGAGTCCTCTTTACTAATCGACCTCTCCCTTCTATTTCAGAGACACTTGTAGTTCACTCATCACTTTTTGTTTGTTTTGTTTCCCTAGAGACGTTAATAGTACTTTGCTTCTCGTTGCTTCCCATCCCCGGTCTCCACTTTTCATTGTCTGATGTAAGTCCCTATATATTCTGTCCTCCTTTTTCTTCTCAGACCCTCTTTCCATATACGAATACTCCCAGTTTCCTTTCACCCAGTGTGCCTCTGTTCTCCTGCTTTCCTCTTATCAAGATTCATCAAACCCCTTCTCATACACCTAGATCTTTAGGTCCCCATGGCCAGCTGTTTTGGATCCCCTGTTTTCGTCAGTGTTCTGGTTTGAGCTAAAGAAGTACCAGTTTTCTAACTTTTCAGCTAAGCCTCATCTAAGTAACTTCATTTTCTGAAAGTTAACTGCATGTTTTTCAGACAATGTTTCTGTCTAGAAGTGATAACACGGTGCACTGGTATGCACAAAGACCATTGCTCATACTTATTCTTACAGAAACTAAGGTCATCCTCAAGCTGGTGGAAGCTGTAAGTGAAAGGGGCAAAAAATGGTTGCATCTGCAGGATGGAACAGACTGGACAGGTGACCTAAAACTGACCAGTGGAGTCATACATCATACTTGGTGTAAAACTAGGGGATCATGAGGGTCAAGCTCTGTTCTTTAATGGCAGATGTCCAATGAGGCTCTCATTGATCTTTTTGCCCTGATCTCAAATCCACACATTCCTGAAACCATTTCCTGAGTCCAGGAACTTAAAGCTGGTTTAGTTTATAACAAGTCTTTCTTATTTCCCTTTCCCCTTTCCCTGGGGGTGGGGAGAGGGAGATAATTTGTAGCCCAACTGCTCACATTTAGTTGCCTGTCTAGATGGGCTGGGGCTTCTGGAAGTTGCAACTTCTACCTGTGCCTTAATATTCTCCCTGCTATGGCTCTGGCAGTTTCTTCTGCCTCTCTCCTCTTCTTTGTAATCTTATTTTCCTCACTCACAGATAAATCAAAATGTCAACCTACAAAAACCTATTGGGAAGATGGTTAGAGCCTAGGTGGGATCACTATTCTGCTGTAAGTTATTAGTTTCTGTTATCAGGCCTAATCTTTGAGCTTAGGATAATTGGAAAGGTACTTGTAGCTGCTTAGGTAAATAGATAGCAAAAGCTTGTGTGTGATATAGTTTTTTCTTTTCACGTTTTCCACCGTTGTTTTTTTTCTCTGAAAAAGCAATACATTTCCACTCATTGAATATTTTATGAAATTAGGAACATGATGACATGTGATATGCAAAAGTGTTATAGACCAGATTGAACCACAGTGTTATAAGCACGGTTGGGCGGTAAACAAATGCAATTCATCCTGTCTGCCTTACTCCACTCATGAGTAAGCAGCTGCAAGTGAATATAAAAAAAAAAGGATGTTGTTCCTTGTAGTTATTATGGCTAGTTGTGGTTATCAACTAAGGCTTCATTCTCACAGGCAGATTTATGGAGCTTTCTCAGACTACCTTCTCAGTCACCATGAGCAAGCTTGTCTTTCCATTTATTGTTGCCTTTTATCTTGTGATGGTTATATGTAGTAGGATTGGAATTTATTTCGTGTAACTTTAAATTTCTACAGTATTTCAGTTCAACAGCCTTTGCAGTTGAAGAAAAGAAAGAGACATTTTCAGGGTATGATTCATTTGACCTGTTTCAAATGTCTACTTTAGGAGCAGGTGACACATGCCATACAAGTACCTTCACTAACTACAAAGAAACCCCAGAGGGACTGGATCAAGTGCGAACCTCTTATTGTGTTTACATTACTCAAATTAGGAATCTCAGTGCAGTGATTGGAATTCATTAATAGCATACACTTCTGTACAGATTTGGTGTACAAGTAATTTTTGTCATGCAAGCCTTAACTTCAAAGTGTATTTTTTTTCTCTTTGGTTTGGCTGGGAGCTACCTTAAAGATCATGTAGTCCAGCCCACCAACCAAGTGCAGGGACATCTTTCACTACACTAAATTAGTCAAATCCCCATCCAGACTGACCTTGAACACTTCCAGGGACAGAGCATCCACGACTTGTCTGGGCAACCTGTGCCAGTATCTTGCCATCCTTACGGTAAAGGCATTTCTTCCTTAAGGCCAATCTAAATCTCCCCTCCTTCAATTGAAACCATTGTGCCTTGTCTTGTCACTCCAGGCCTCGGTTAGAAGTCTTTCTCTGTCTTTCTTATAAGCACCCTTTAAATCTTGAAAGGCCATAATATGGTGCCCCTGGGGTCTCCTCTTCTCCAGGCTAAACAACCTCAACTGCCTTGGTCTTTCCTCATAGCAGATGTGCTCTGTCTCCATTTCTGTGGCCTTCCTCTGGACCTACTCCAACAGGTCTGTTTCTTTCCTGTGCTGTGGACTCCAGGGCTGAACACAGTACTCCAAGTGGGGTTTTATGTGAGAAGAGTAGAGGGGCAGAATCACTTCCCTTTACGCGCTGGTCATTCTTTTCTTGATGAAGCCCAAGATATTGCTTTCTTGTGCAATGTTGAACATTGTTATTTGCATCTTTTCCCACAGATGAATGCTACATTCAAAGATAGCACATGGTTATGGAGAGGCTAGGAAAATGATAGAAAAAGAGTAAAAGGATAAAGCAGAAAGGCAGTTGTAGGAATTGCTTAAAATCCAAAGTATAATTTATAATGATCTTGCAAAAAAAATCTAATACAACAAATCTGAAATAATTTTCGATATGTCCTACTAAAACAAGCAAACCTTAGAAAAAGTTCACTGACAGTTTCTTTACTTAGGCCGTGTTTGTTCTTAAAACAATTTGCTGACAGAGCTTAGCTGGGAAGGAGTGATAAGTTTTCACCATCCTGACTGACATAAGTATGATAGCAACTCCCTGGATGTAGAAATGCTTCTAAAACAGCAAAAAAAAAAAAAAAAATGCCCTTGTTGCAAGTACAGCTTGTTTTATTCCCAGAATGATGCTACTTTGCTATTGCTTTGTCTCCCCTGTGTAGGATTTACGAATATAACCATAGTGTAAACCTTTTTCAGCAAATGCTTCTAAATCTAGAAAAGGCCTTCTGCCCTTTGGAAGAATCAGCCCTTATATTGTTGCTTTTTGATAACCTAATGAACCATCTCTAATGCCTAACCTTTTTCTTAAATGACCACATAAAAATATTTCCAATATCCCCATGTGGTCTTTAGGACAAGTTTATTTGACCTTTTGTTGAGGACCTTTTCTGCTATATGGTCAATTTATACTGGTTTCTTGAGTGGTCAGTTATCAGATATGTATATTAATTCAATAAAGATGTTCTGTCTAGCTGAATGCGTGCCAAAATTTTATTGCATATTTCTAGCATATTGTTTGGTCACATTAGCATACATCGTTTTGTCACAATGTATGACCTGAATGTATGCAGACGTATGTTGTGTAGAGCCTTTATCTCCTCCTTTTCAGTGGGTGGGAGAAAGTCAATTGCTTATCAGGAAACTGACATGTTTAGTTCTTGAGGGTATTTAGTTCCAGAATATAGTAGGGTTTGCATATTCAAAACTTTCATTTTATGCCATCTGGGCAGTACCTGGTTCTGTAACATTCATAGAATCATAGAATCACCAGGTTGGAAAAGACCCATCGGATCATCAAGTCCAACCATTCCTATCAAATACTAAACCATGTCCCTCAGCGCCTCATCCACCCGTGCCTTAAACACCTCCAGGTGACTCAACCGCCTTTGTGACTCAACCACCTCCCTGGGCAGCCTGTTCCGGTGCCCAATGACCCTTTCCGTGAAAACTTTTTTCCATTCTGTGTACATCAACTTTCCCTAGAGTAAGAGCACAATGAGGTTGTTGAGCATTATGGTCTTGCCAGCTTAGGGAAAGTAAACCTGTATAAGCAAGGACAGGTTTTTAAATTCTGTAAGTACAGGTCTAAATCCAATTTGTAAATTCACTTATGTTTGTGGCTTTAACTTGGAGAGTTTTGTGAGGGGTTTTTTCCAATTTAAACAGAAAATACAAAACTACAGGGAAAAAAACAAAGCAGCTGATCTTGCTCCACTATGACAGCATTCATATGAGGAGTTATACCTATGTGACTTATATGTTTTAAGTAAAAACCCTTAGAAAGAAATATTTCGTAGCTCTCCAAGCCTCTCCTGACCTTCCAAGTATGGCAAAGCTGTTCTTCTGCACTTAGGAGGATCCTGGTTTGCTCCCTGTATTAGCATAATGCTGTCATGGAGATTTGGTTATAACAGAATATCCTGTGCATGAAGTTGTCTCAATGACTGCCTTCACTCTGCAGTCCAACAAATAGTTCTTCTGGTAAAGCAGCTTCTTTATTTTTAACTTATTTATAGCCTGTCTGTAACAAAACAGCGAGGCTGCTCCCAGCTGTTTGGACTCTATTCCACTAGATTACGCTGTCTCCTCAATTACTCCATCATGAGTTTTTGACTGTTCTCTATGTTACATATGTGAAAATGATCAAACCTGGTGTCAGAGCAAGGGATGTGGTTCTGTGGGGCAGTAATATGGCACTGTTCCAGCTGACCTGAGATTTCCGTAGGCATTCATGCATTTCAGTGTGAAGTTACTAAGCTTTTGATGGACCACAGCAGGAGGTGGAGCACAAACTCAGTGTGATGAGGGTGTAGCCTAGTGAAAAACAAATGAGATCTCATTCAGTTGTGTGTAATAGATTTTTGTATGAGAAGTGTGCAGAAAATCTTATCTTCTGCCAAGCCCTTAATGGTGTTTGCTTATATTACTAAATATTGCAAAATTTCTTTGGAAGACCTTAACCAACATAATATCACATGCATTATCCTGGAGATTCCTCATAACTTCCTGCTCCTGTTCTTCTAGTTTATGTTTTCTCTCTGAGTTAACACATTATAGGCAGCAGCATATCAGGAAACAAATTTATTACACTACACGTGGTAGATTGCTGAAAAATGCCAGGTGCTGTGTCATTTAGGTCAAGTAGTATAATCCAAAATATTACTATTACAAACCTGGGTCCAAAGAGAGAGCAACAAAGTCCTGCATATATTGAAGGTTTCTTTAGGCAATGAAAATGACTGGAGCTAGAGACACGCCATGCCACTTACACTGAATCAACTGGAGGGTTTAATTACCTCTAATTTTGTTACACTGTGTAATAGCAATGGAAAAGCATATCTGCTGTATTGCTGTTGGTCAGAGGAGAATAGGAACTGACCAAAACAAGATAAGTTATTGCAAACAAGGTTCTGTGTGGCACTTGGGGCTGTTTAATTAGCCAGGAAACCAAACTCTTAATGAGATCACTAAAGGAGAGACCTTTCTGATTTTTTTTCTTCTTGCTGGGTAATAATATGGTGAATAGAAGATAGTATAACATAAAAGCTTAGGTAGGAGCTGGTAATATTTCTATAACATATTTCTATTTTTTTAATTCTTTTTTTCTGTTATCTGTGTGGAACTGGAACCTTTAGGCCAGAGGGAAATAAGATGTCATCTGGGTTCTTCCTGGTACAGCAGTGAAAACTTCGCAGTGCTTGCTCCTCTGCCTTTGTCACTCTCCTGCCAAGTAGTGTGTATGTGAGAAGTCACACACCTGCTTCCAGGGCAAAGTGAATCAGGCTATCTAAACAGTTTAAACCGCTAGTCTGAACTAAGCTGATTTTATTGACAGTGGATTAGGAAGCAGTTGTATGAATTGTGCTGTTGGCTCTGCAGTTGGAGCAGAACATTTGGCCAAAGTTGAAAAAGCAACAAAAAGAAACAGGTTGTTTGGGTGGCTGTACTGAATCTTTGAGGAAGCTTTTCCTCACAAGTATGCCTCATGTCTGAGCTATGGACGAGTTCTGTCTCCTTTGGTAAGCACTTAGTAAACCTGACACATCCAAAGTATGTGTTAGAAGAGCCAGTCCCACATACAGCCACATTCTGTGAAGTATTAAACAAAGGCTAATTTCAGCCACCAGCAAGCTGGTTTAGAGTCAGTGGAAGAAGGAGAGCAATCTTCCAGCGGGTCCTCAGAGTTAGACTTCTAATCTGAGTCACTACATTAGGCAATCACTTAACTAGGAATCCTAGTGAATCAGATACTCATTTGTATTGCTTTTTTTTGGGAAAGAAGATTATAGAAGTGGATCTGAAATATTTTAGCAGTGCAGATCTGACACTGATCAAGATGGATTTAGAACTATATTGGTGCTGAGTTCTCCGCGGTTATAGTAATTGCTTTTCTTCTATTTGATGGCAATCAGATGTCCACACTGACATTAAAGGATCTACTGTGAGATTTCTTACACATGGCTCACTCCTTTTCACTGAATGATTTCCCCTACCAGCTATTGCACCTATAGACATAAAATAGTTGGTGAGATTGGTGTCTCTCTATTCATTCCTTTTCATACAACAGTATAGTTTTTGTGAAAAACCGCACATTTCCTCCCCATTCTGGATTCACTTCACATTCGAACAGCAATTCAAGTGACCCAAAATAAGACCAAAAGAGCTTGTAAAATGCTAGAATTATGTATTTTTGAGCTACTGCCCCAGTACTAATAATTGTATGAAATACAGTGTGAGGACATCAGAATTAGACCAACAGTGAGTAAAAAAATAACTACAGGTACTTCAGCTGCACATCCACTGCAAACTTCTTAACCATATAGATTAGGTAAGCCTGTGCTGTTCAGATAATTTCTTTCCCAATACACACCTGCAACCCAACTCTACAGGTAATCTCTCTGCCTAAGGCAGCATCATTTCCAAGTCCCCCTTTGTATAACTCTCATCTTTAAAATAGGATTTCATTTTCAGTGGCCAAGAAGCTTCCCTCCTAGAGAAGCAGAAACTGCTGCACTTTTCTGCAGGTTCAAGGACTTCAGTCTTGGCTCACACCTTTGAAACAGGAAGAGATGGAAGCCATTATTCCCTCATCTTGCTTAACCAAAAAAAAAATCTTGTGTGGAAAAAGCTTAGAGAATAATCTGGAGTTGTTCTTTTGGGCTTGGTGTACCTGAACAAGTTTTCTTCATGCATCGAGGATGTTTTCACCCAAACTGATACAATTTAGCTTCCTTTTCCATTTCAGAACTTCACTCATATAAGGAAGATGACCTAACTGTCAGGTAAGGACCAGACCAGTTCCAGTGGTAAATAATTTAATTAGATCTTTACAGCAACTAACGTATCTGTAATATGTTTGGTTTGACATATCAAAACCCCATTAAAGGCTGATTTTTCTCTTAAATATTTACTCTATGAATATATTAGTACTAGTGTTCAGCCACAGAAGCTTGCTCCAGGTTTCTATGCCTGAAATTCAACTGTGAACAAATATTTAATTATTCTAATATTTATCTAACATTTAATTAGCTGGAGTTTTATGTAAGGAATGAATACAATAAAGTATTTGTGTGAAACAAGCTATCCTTCTTTACCTTGTGTCAGTAATCATCAGTCAGGATTTTCCATTTTGGACTGCACGCAGTGCGCTAGCTATTCATTTTTTGAGTTTTGCACTTAGTTTTGACTGAAACCACGAATAAAATTGGCTTAATTTATTTTGATTGTAGTAAATATTTATCTGTATGACAAGATTATCAGGGACTTAGGCGTAATTTGCAACAATTCCCAAGGTAGGACTTGTAAAACAGCACAGGTCTTGATAGACCCATTTTATGCCTTTTGGCAGACTTGTGTAAGGAAACCTGCAATGTTGTGCCTATATTAGATTGTTCTCATATTTCTCATAGCAGTGGGTTTCCCACTGCTGCAGCAGAAGATCCAAGAAGTCCTAAAAAATCTCCACATTCACTCAGAAGCCCAGCTTTAAATGGAAAATCCAACCAGAAAGATGGAAGGTCAAGGAAATAAACACCTTCCGTGTTCTGTCTTTTAAATAAAACAGAGTAACAGTTTTAAATAAATCAGAGTAACTATTGCACAGGCTCCATAATTTTTCTGTCTTATGTAATATTTTTAGAATTGTATTAATATTATTGTGAATTCTTGTGGATTCTTCATTCTTATGGGCATTATTAACCACTGCTTTTTCCATCTTCAGTGAAATGTCCAGTAGAACTGTATTTTGGCAGACTATTTCCTCATTTTAAATTTGAATTTGAGTCTTCACAAAATTTTAAACCATTTTTCAGATTAAAGTAATTCTTAATAATTGAGACCATGCAAACATGAAGATAGTTCAGCTTGAGAACAGACTAGGATAGTTTGCCTTTTAGAATCATGCATCAGCACTGCGTTTATTGATTCCAAACAACAAGGGCATTGCAGGCACATGATGACCCAGTTCTAAAATGCACATTGTTGATTTGAATGGTCATTTCAGTTTGGTGGCAGAATGAACAATATTGGACCATGTCCAGCCTCTTAAAACAGTTAATGGCTGCCCTCCTCCAACAGATGGCCACTGTGTTTGTTTTATGGGATGGTTTGGATCCATGCAGTTTACTGTATCACCGGCTTATTGCAACTAGTTGTGCTACAGCTGGAAGTGTCACTTTCACACGCAGATAACTCGATGGTGTATTTTGTACAAATAATTATCAGCACACAGTCAAACCACTGTAATGAAAGGATTAATTTCTAGTAACTTGAAGAAAGGGTTGGAGTCATAGAGGGTATGTTATTACCAGTTGCTAATCCACTGATGGCCTAATTTATTTTGTATTATAATAAATTTGGTAATTGTTGATAGAAAAAGTCATACACTCGTGCCTACTTATATTTATCTTAATAGTAGTGCAACATTAGTTTGCAGCATGAATGAAAAGCTGGTGTGTTTCAATGCCTTGACAGCTTTCGATGACCTTCAGGAGAAATTAAATGCTCTGTTGGCTAGGGAAACAATTGAGCTGAAACCAGTCAGGCGGAGTAAACTCAGAGATAGTATTTCCAAATTAAAAGCTGTTAGTAGCAGCTCAAAACAAGGCAAGAAGTGAGAATATAGCATCTTGCTGCAGGGTGATTTTATGTGCAGATTGAAATAGTAGGAAAAAAAAGGCAAAGTTCAGATCTAAAGAAATTCCCATTAACTTGAAGAATTTGGAGATTAGATTGAACGTTAGCATCTGAAGGTAGCTGATGTATGAACACACTATAGAAGCCATAACCTGTTGAAAAGTGCTGAGATGAATTTAGGCTACTGACCTTTTAACGTATTGGGGCATGAAATAAATCACTGGCAGCAAGTAGTAAATTTGCTACAATCAAAATGCTTTCCAAGTACTTCTAGTTACAGAATTTTGCTGTCAAGAGTACTACATATCTGGAATAACCTTTTAATATTTCAATTATGTCTGAGTATTATGAACCAAATCCTGCATTGCCGGATACCCAAAATTGTTATTAATGTCAATGGGTATTTCAGAGGACAAGAAAGAAAAGATTAGGCTCTGAACCAGCCATCAACGTCCTAACAAATGAATGGTTATTTACAAACTGATGAACAGCCCAGATAAATCTCTGATAAATTTCCACAAGTTTCAGCTGTGATGCTTAAAAATATATTATGTGATACTAAAATACGTTTCACCAGGATCCTTTTTTTCATTGCATGAGTGTTGCTTCACAGCTGAGTGCCCTAGAGAGGCTAGCGAACAGTGTGGGAATGAAGTAGCTACTGCTCTAAGTTCCAGTCCCTACTCAAAACATAACTTAACAAAGTTTCAGAAATAGATTTTGTAGCCTTGTTTGTTGTGTCCTGTGACACAGGAGGTGTGTTTTCATTTGTTTTAGCAACACAGCCATAGCATGAAGTCACCTCAAGAGCAGACAATGCTTTCGTCTTCTTTCTGTCCTTTCCAGAGGCTTTGTATAGTTGATCTACAAATGCTTACACAGTTTTAAAGGAAAAGGGCGTAAGGATGACTTGTGTTTGGTGGAAGGAATTAAATCTTCTGTCCTTGTTCATTTTCTCAGCTCTAACGTCACTTAGACATATTTCTCTTTACAGAAGAAATACGATCCATGCAATGCCTATTCATCTGTAAACATCAGAGTACATTCCTTCAAGGTGGTAAAAGCTTCATTGTTTCACCTTATAACTGGGATACGTAGATCACTGACTGACCAAGTATGGGCTTTTTCAGAGGTCCTTTGGAACCACTGAAAGCTTTAAAAGCTTGAAAGCTTAGAAGAGTTATTTGGGTTCAACATCCTTCAAGACCAGACTTTGGAAGAGACAGGGAGAAGTGCTGTCTCACTGCAGCATGAGATATTGTTGGTTTTATTCTCCTAGGCCTTAGTACAGTCTCCTTGTTAGGGGAACTGGAGAAATATAACTCTGCTTTGTCAGCTGAAACTCAAAGCCTCCTCACTTCACCACATCAACAGCATTTCCTGATCACTGCAACCCTGCCCTCTACTTGCCTGGAGCCATGAATGGTCCTCCTTCTCTTACAACCATTAGAGATTTTAATAGGTGAATGATCAGCTTTTAGTAAAAGTACTTGATTTATGGCTTGGTATCCTGGGCAGGGTCCTGTATGTTAGAGATTTCAACAAATAACAGCAATTAACAAATCATTTTTATAGGCTGGTTTCTTTTGACTTTAGTATGGTCCTTTAAGGGATCTATCTAGTTATGCCTGACTTGCGTTCGTATATCCTTAGTACGTTTTCCCTTCCTGAAATAAGTATTCAAGTCGTATGCTTTTATACTGCTCAGAGGAATACTTCTCCCCAGACAGCTGTCTTGTGAGATTTTCAGAGAATAGCATGTAGGATTATTTTTTTTTCACCAATATCTTAGCAAACCAAAAAAGCTGAAACTTGCAGGTTTCCTTCAATTCTGAGGTCATACTGGCATCTAAAGACACAAGGAGAGGTCAGACATCATGCACTGCTTGCTCCTTAAAGATAAATATGTATGTACATAAAGCACTGGCAGCTGAATTCAGTCTTCTAGTTTCCTGCTCCCAACTATAACATTAAAGATAGCATGGAGAAGAGGAGGCTGAGGGGAGACCTTATTGCTCTCTACAACTACCTGAAGGGAGGTTGTGGAGAGGAGGGAGCTGGCCTCTTCTCCCAAGTGACAGGGAGGAGGACAAGAGGGAATGGCCTCAAGCTCCACCAGGGGAGGTTCAGGCTCGACATAAGGAAAAAATTCTTCACTGAAAGGGTCATTAGGCAATGGAACAGGCTGCCCAGGGAGGTGGTTGACTCGCCTTCCCTCGAGGTGTTTAAGGTACGGGTGGATGAGGTACTGAGGGGCATGGTTTAGAGATTGGTGGGAACGGTTGGACTTGATGATCCGGTGGGACTCTTCCAACCTGGTGATTCTATGATTCTATGAATTATCACACATTCCCTGATGTCTGCCCTTATTTCCTGGTGGTCTTGCAGTTGAGGTGCCATCTTCTGCTATGCCTGTTTTCAGCAAGACTTCTTCAACTTTACAGTAAGATGGCACGCAACAGAAAGATGTTTTTGCCACAACATCAGTTCAAGGAAAGAAAAAAGCCAAACAAATAAATAAAAAATACACACACATACACACAAAGCCCTTTGTGTCTTTATTTTTCCTTTATTTTTTCAATTGTCTACCAGACAGTTTATGGGCAACTTTTAAAATTAGCTCTCAAATTTACAAAAACTGTTCATGAAGCTCCTTTATTTACCCTTTTTTCAGGGTTTGGTGCATCCTGTCCACAGAGAATTTGAATGCAAACCATCATGCACCTGCATTCTCGGCATATTGGTGGAGTTCAGCTTAATTTGTACAGCTTATTTGGCTCTCTGCATAATGCCCTGTTTGGCAGAAAGATTCAGATACTATGTCCCATTTATACAGTAATCTCAGAGTTTGGTGAAGTACAGAGCAGCAGGATTTGGGAGGATGCTGTTATAGTTGACCCTTCATGCAGTGATTAAGAACATAAATAAGTTACAAAAATTGTAAGGTATGCAGAATAGGAAACAAAAGAGGAGAGGAAAAGTTAAAACAAAAAAGAGAGTGCCAGGAAGGCAAAAACTGAAGATCTTTCACACTGAATACAATCATTGAACATGTGTATGCCTTTCATTTGAAACTAATTTTTACAGGGATCAATGGAGTTTTTTTCATCCTAGCCTTCCCTTTTGTTACTGCTTTTTTGTCTCCAGTACTCTTCTAATCTTTTATTTTGCTTCTTTATTTTTAATCTTTCTACTCCTCAGCTTTTGGCGATATTTTTGAAGTGTAACATAATCCTTTTGTATTTGCCTGTTGAGTTGGTAGCCTGTGCACTATCAAAATTTAATCATGATTTGCTATTACCAGGTGTTGCTTTTAAGTAAGTATACCATTACTAGGAAAGCAAGATTTTTATCTGTAAATTTTCAGAATTATTTGTATCATTTAACAATGAATGAGAGACAAAGAAGAGATCACCTGTTAGTGGGTCATATGCCAGTCTCACTGGAGAAAATTATTTTCGCTTATGATATCCCGACAAAGAGTGGTGCTTGGTAGTTAATATATTCCTTATTGGATCAGAAAATCACTACTAAGCAAAAATGTCTTTTAGTTTCTTTTGATCATTTAAACAAGTATTGTCCTTAAGAACACAGAGCACAGGCAATAAAAGAAGGCCACAAACTGTGACATAGGTCAATATGAACTGAAAGTCTACTAAATGTTCAAAAGAACATTTATTCCAAGCACACATGTGAAGCATCCATAATTTTTTCTCACATTAAGAATGTAAAAATCATTTACAGAACCTGGAAAAAACAACACTTTAATAATTACTTGAATGTCTTCTCCATGCCCGGCCTGAAATACCCATAGAAGCCCTGAGCACAGGGTTTTTAGAATCAATTTCTTGATGTGTCCCTGTTCAGGCAAAGAAAAGGTTAGCTACATAAATTCCTAGGATTTGAAAATCGGTATATAGACAACATTATTGGTCTAAAATTCCTTATGCAGTAATTCTCAAGTAAGAGGAAATATGTTTTTTGCTTTGTCGGAATCTATAACTCAAGAATTTCATGGAGCTCTAACTTATGTACAAAGGTTGAATTTTAGTCCAGGGCTTTCATACCATTGAAAAGGAGACATGTCTGTAACATAAGGTCTGTTATAACCTGGAGTAGTTTTCTAAAGAGGATTAACAGTAACATGAATACTGACACTGTCTTTGTTCTTGCACATGTACAGTAGGTGAATTACATGAAATGTATAGTCCATGCTCCAAGGGGATATTAAATGCATATAATATGTCTTAAAAATACTTGGTTTATTCATTTATTTATTGATGCAATGCCTTATTTTTATAACAGTGTTTATTAATTTAAAGTTAAGTGCTGCCGCCATGTATGCGTCCCAAGTGTCTTTTTGGAATCCCAGCAGAAGCTGCTGCAAACTCCATTATTTAAACCTGCTCTGCTTTTGCTTTGTGCTCCCTGTTGTCCTCTGTGAATTCTTTCCCTTTCTATCATCTCCTGCATTAATTTTTTTTTCTGGAGGAGAGCTTCCCCTTTGCTCTTACTGTTGCAGAAATGAGGAATCAGTGGTGAAAAGTCAAGAAACTCAATTAAAATCCAGGCCCTTTGCCTTGCTGGGATTACTGTACACTGCTGTTTGCTTTTGGAAGTGAAGCATGGCTGGGCCCACTTAGCATTGCAAAAGGAAATATGAGATTTCTTTTTTAGGACAAGCCAATGAAATATGGTGAAACAATTTGTAGAAATTGATGCACAAAAGCAGTAGGAGCATGAAGGCTTCATTTAGTCCTTTTGTCCTTATTAAATAAATGGTGGGATTCAAAGCAAAACCCAGCTAGCCACCTTCAGGCAAGACCAATCCTTCACTTCAGAAGAGAGGCAGAACAAGAAGATATTGTCTTTTCTCTTCCATCAGCCAGAACGTTTTCTCGAAGCTTCCAAAGTCCTTCCCAGAGCCACTTCTGCCTATTGGTCACCCTCACTTTGAGCCTTCTTTTCCATGCCAATATTCTTTCTAGTCACACTTTGCAGCTCAGATGTGACCTTTGGAGCTCTAGCTCACAACAGCAGAGTGTTGATTTATTTATTTTTCATTTCTAGTTGTTAAGACTATGTCACTAAACCTAAATTTTCCTGAATCCAAAATGAGCAGTGGGCAGCATGTGAAAGGGTTCTAAATACGAAAAGAAAATTGAATTCGTCATTTAGCAGCACTAATTAAAATTTTTCTTTGTTCAGTGCCTTCATTGTTTATTTTAATATCAATATTTTATTAGGCATTGAAAAAAACTTGCAGTTCTTGGTAAAATGCAAATTCATTTCTGTTGCTTTAAATAAAAATGCAAATCCCTTCTTCCCACTTATCTCTTCAAAAAGAGAACATAGCAATAAAAAAGGAAAAAATTCTTTCCACCACCTGCATTTCCTCCTCTAATCTTGGCCACACAAGAAAGTTACATAGGTATAAACCAAAAAGATGGATTAAAAGGACCTTGCAGAATAGCTTGAAATCTGTCTGTAGACACTATTCTTATTTCAATAGTATATTTTATGAATGTGCTGGGGCCAAACTTAAGAATGAAATCACCCTTGTACTGACAAAGCCATGGACATACAAACGCAGACACAGAAATCAAGGCATAAATCAAACCACTCCACAGTAAATTTATGCAAAACTAACAAACAAACAAAAACAGAAGAAAAACCCAAGCACCCCCCCAAAAAAATCAGAACCAAAAAACCAACCAAAAATCATATTAATCCTTTGTGTTGGGTTTGTGTGGCAAGATTTGGTAGCAGGATGAGGGCTACAGGGGCAGCTTATGTGAGAAGGTGCTAGAAACCAGGTCCAGCTGGCTCCAAGAAGGATCCACCTCTGGCCAAGGTCAAATCAATTAGTGTGGTATGACCTCTGAGATAACGTATTTAAGAAAGGGGAAAAGATGATGAAGGGGCAGCAGCAGAGAAAGGAAAGAGGTGAGGGGGTAGGCCATGTTTGTGCTGGGCTGCCAGGACTTGTTGGACCAGTCAGGCTGGTCCAGCCCAGTCTGATGGTGGAGACAGAGAAGGGAAATATGGCAGAAACAGCCCTACAGACACCAGCTCCGAGAGAAACCACTGTGCAAACATCAGATGCAAGAAAAATACCACTACAGAGAACACTAAAGTCAGTGAAGAAGTAGGGGAAGCAGGGACTCCATATACTCAAGCAGAGATTCTCTTGGAGCCCATGGAGGTAACTGCAGTCAAGCAGGCTGCCCTTCTGCAGCCTGTGGAGGACCCCACATTAGACCAGGTGGAGGTTTCCAAAGGAGGGCATGACCCCATGGAGAGCCACACTGCAGCAGGTTGTGGAGGACTGCTATCCACAGAAAGTTGGAGGAGTTTGTGGAGGACTGTCTGTCATGTAAGGAACCCCACACTGGAGGTGGGGAAGAGTTTGCAGAGTCTTCTCCCCGAGAAGGAAGGAGTGGCAAAGACAATGTATAATGAACTGACCACAACTCCCATTCCCCAACTACCTGCACTGCTGGTGGGAGGAGGTAAAGAATATTGGGAGTCAAAGTCAAGCTCAGGAAGAAAGGAGGGGTGTGGAGGGGGATGTTCTTTTGGGGATTTGTTTTTGTTTCTTGTTATCTTTATCTGATTTGATTGGTGATAAATTGGATTGATTTTTTTTCCCCCAGGTTGAATCTGCTTTGCCCATGATGGTAATTGGTGAATAATCGCTCCCTATCCTTGTCTCGTCTCACAAGTTTTGTCTTTATTTCTTTTGATTCTTCTCCCCAGTGGAACTCAGAAGGAAGAGGGGTGGTCTAGAAACTACATGGTTCTCTGTTGCCCACTGGGCCTCGCAGCTGCATGACTCTGTTGCTAGTTGGGGCATAAAACCACAATACCCTCATTTAGGGCAATCTGAATGCCTATCTCTTCAAGCAGCTGCTTCATGACTGTTGAGAGTTTGAAGCTCTTCAGTGCGAGGGTGTCACCATTTGTTAAAAATAATATTCATATGCTTGAAGATTAAAGGATATATCTGTAGTGCAGCTCCAGAGACAACTTCAGTGCAACATGGAGACACAGATCTACAATTGAGTTATACAGACTACTTCTAAATTGTGTTGATATGGCAACATAAAACTTGAGACGGATTGATTTACCCTACTTGTTGGAAATATTTAGACATACTCTTTTTTTTTTTAATGCCCAGACAGGTGTCTATCACAGTATGACTATCAGCTTTGATATATGAGCAGGTGACCAGTGACCAGGTGACAATATGTTACCAGGCATCAGCGACTCCATGATAACTGTGTATTGTGCATGCTCCATTTCCTTATGAGAAATGTGAGGTATTTGATACAGGTTACCCTTTGTAAGGAGAGTAAGCTTCTTGACATGTACAGAGGATGCTGCAGAGTAAGATTATGCATAAGTACTTTGGAGAAGATGATTCCCAGGACTAAATTTGTGTATTAAAGCTTTTTGCCAGATTGAAATGCAATTTAAGTTAAATCAGTGCAATTCTGCCCTGAAGACAGGACATTAAAATTAGTGCATTAGTACACACTAAAAGCTGTATTGGTACAATCTATGATTTAAACAGACACACAGTGTAAGTGGGCATATATTAGTTCAATCTCATAAGGAAAGAGAATAAGTCACACCGGTCTAAGGCCAAATTCGCATTACAGGTTTTACTGGCATAGCTATATTAGCTGAAGGCCTGACAGTTGCCTGTCACTCTGGTTGACACATAGGAGTAAAATCACTTAACAGCATGTAAGGAAGCAGTAAGCCAAAAATATTAAGCTTGTGCCAGCAGTCTACATTCAAAGATGCTGCATTTCTGGTCACTCTAGATATGACATTCCTAAGCAAAAACAGTAATGAAGCAAAAGTATTAGATCAAGAGGCAGAAAAAAAAACATTTTGATAGTATTTGTTACTCTGTTCAAGGAGCTGGCTTAAACCATACCTGCAAAGAAAGCTATTTTATCATGGTGATCTATTTCTGTACTACAAAGAGTGGCTGGTATAATTCTATCAGTGTAGCTCTTATCACCAAACCTGTTAAGTGCAGCCTGGCTCTCAAGATAACTTATTTGTCATAGGAAGAGGAAAGGTGTGCTGGTGGACTACAGTTTTGCTGACTTAAGTTAACTTCTCAAAGAAGAGCATTTTGCTTGTTGTCTTCAAGCACAAAGTACTCCCTTGCCTTAGAAAACTGTTCTGTGAAAGCAGTCTCATCAGGGCTTATAACAATATATTTCTCTCACTAAAAAGTTAAAGTAATAACAGCAGTGACTATGTGAAATTGTATAAAGATAAAATTCTGTGTAGACCAATATTTATGGTCCAAATGTTTTTCTTCGGAAGTTATGGCTGATTTATTTTAGTAGATTAGCATTTAAGTGTTCTGCTCTGGTCCTGATGGTTCATTTCCCATGTCATATAGGCTGTTTGTAACTTGGTTTGTGCTGGAATAAAGGAAGATCTTATTTTGATGAGATCTGAGCTTCTGGTCTCCTCTGCTATGTCTATCTGTTTGTTTGTTTGTTTTTAAGAGCATAGTATAATTTAATTGCAGTGGTAGAAAAATGCTCAAAGCAAACCTATGTCTTCAGACACTTTTGTTTAGTTTGGGATTTTAGCAAGAGCTTGCACTTTGTATTTCTTCCTAATTTCTATACAAAATTTATCAGCTATTGCTTTTATCAACATGTTTTCTCAAGAGCCTTTACCACTATTTTTTCCAGCACTTAAGGGTGCCAGACTAAGACAACAATATTATTATTCCAAGTAACTTTTACTTAGTTTTTCTGGAGATGAAGTACTTTTTCTCAGTTCTCACATTTATCAAGTTCAAGAGAGACATCCTCTATCTACACAAAAACCGGCAGTTAGGACCCAGCAGTTTTTCTACCTTGTTGAAAATGATGATCTGATAAAATGTTTCCCTGATCTTGACATTTCTAACTCGTAGCTGAGATCTACTTATAATAGATTGTGTAACACTGAAGAGTTACTATATTGTTGTGTACATCCCCTATCGCAGAAAACTTAGACTCTTACAAAAGCATTGGTAATTAAAGTGATTACCTTTGAATGACTGTACAAAATTAGAAGTGCAGATGGAGTACTGCTTGGAAAAAAGGAGGTCTCTGTAATAGTCAAGATTTTTTCTCTTTTTAGTTCAGATGCAAGAAAATGCTGCGGTTGCTAGTCATTATTGCTTGGGTATTTGGTAATAGAGATTAGTATCTTTCACATCATGCTAATAGGATCACAGCCAGGGTAGATTTAATATTTGTGATAAATGCAGGAACTATTTGTACTGTGATGTTCTTAAGAACTTTGTAGACAGAAAACATGTTTTACACAACTAGTCTTCATTTGAATTTTGTATTGAGTGGGTAGGTTTTTCTTCTGGAAGGAAGCATGGAAAATGTGGCAGAATTAGTTCATTGACACATTGACAACAATGGATATAATTCATAAAAAATTGTCAGTACTCTTTTCATTTGTGTTTAAAATACTGCCATGGGAAGTTTAGTCTTTTTGGCTTTTTCTTTTATTTTTTTTCTTTTCTTTTTTCATAAATTTTGTCAAGTGATTTAATAGAATCTCACCTAGTGGGATTTTACATGCTAACCTGAAACAGTTTTAATAGCCTTGCCAGTTGAGGGGTCCCAGTGTATACACCAACAACTTCAGTTATGGCCATTCTATTTACTTTTAGGTGGTGACTTCAAGGCTCTGTTGTTAAAATAAAAATAAAATAAAACAAGCAGAAAATACTATTTGTTGAATCATTCTGAGGTTAGCAGAAATATGAATAGCTTAAATACTTAACCAGAAATTCACTATAGCATAATTCATAGTTTCATACTTGACCACTAAATCAAGTCATTACATGCTTTGCAAGCTTGTTAAAACACCCAGTTGAGAAAGAAATGTATACACATCTATGCAAAAAATAAGAGAAGTTTTTGACCCTACACAACATAAAAAGGAACTTTTCCCTGGTGAAAAGCTGGGTCACATGTATTTGCAGTTGTCCTCTTTTGAGGCTTTAGGGACAGACTGCAGCTGGAATAGCACGCTAGCTGTTACTGACCAGCAGTTTAAGTCAGCATAAAGAATACTTTTCTGTGGTCAGTCTTGTTCATGTACCTATCCCTTCACTGTTCATGAAACCAAGAAGGAATGTCTTCCCACCACAGGTCAGTAAAGTTCGTTAGACTTCTCTGCAATGTGTGGTATGAGTCCTGTAGAACAATTAACTTGGCATGCCATACTTGTTCAACTGTCAGTTATTGCTAGGATTTTGAGGAACTGTGACAGCTTGTTTCTCACCTTGCCCACAACAGGTTAATTGCCTGCAGATCAAAACTAAAAAAAAAAAATCAGTCCAATAAAAATATTAGGTTCTAAACTGACAAATGGAAGGCATTTAATAGACTGTGATATTTGGGAGGTCAGACTTGATGATCAAATGTTCTTTCTGGCATTAAATTGCCTGGAATCAATGACACATGAGGAAGCAGTGATGGTAAAATGAGTTAGACATACTTTCCATACAACTGTAGAAGTCTCATACGCTGTCCAGAATCCCTTAGTTCAAGGAGAGAAAATATAGGCTACTTAAAACATATGTGAGAATTAAATGGTGTCATTTTTAATGCAAGTTCCATAGAATTAAAATGCAGCATACTTTATGTGAGCACTGTTAAGGTAAAACATAACCCTTAATCTCTTAGAAATATTTTTAGCAGTCCAGAGACATTAGTATCAGTTTTCCTCAGCTTTTTGCTCAGCGAAATGCTTAGCATGGTTTTGGCCATTCAAGTCAATTTTATACTAATGGCAATGTGGAGACATAAATGCCCTTAAATTACAGGGCATTGTGATATTAGCATTGTAAAAAGCCAAGACACAACTAATAGAAATAATTTTGGCAGGCTACATTAGCTGGGAAAAAAACCTAATTTTATCTGAACATATTGACCATCTATAAGACCAGCATTTGGAGTGCTTTTAAGTCAATGCCTCCCAGTTGTGACCAAAAGTGTATGGGTGAAAATGTAGTAATAATACCACCTGTTCTAAACAAGGACAGCTTTTTGTAAATTGCAAAACTGAACATATTGTATAGAGATCAGGGATATGATAATTAGAATTTTAGCAAAAGCTATATGTATGTTACAGTCACTTTTATGGTATACTTAATTGAAAGGAAATGCTTTTTTGCTTTATGGAGAGATCAAACTCTTTCGAGCTGCAAAATATTGGAATAAATTAATCAACATTAAATTGTTTCCAAAGCTGCAGGCTGTTTTTAATCTACCTCTCTACTTTACTGTAAAGTTCATGTTTCTCAATGAACTCAAGGAATGCACAGGGGAACAACCCCAATAGTTAAGAGGCTAAAGAAGACAGTGCTTCCTCAGGGGTGCTACTACTCAACTGTAAGAAGAAATTAGTTTGTAGATGAATTCAAGGTTGCCCTCATGCTTTCAGCCTCAGCAAGCCGAGCTTGTTTGTTCCCATAATGGGGACCTGTCATTATGCTAGCAGTGTTAGAGCTGTCATGCAGTATATATTTGGCAAGGGAAACCTCCCTTCAGCTCCTCGAAGCCACAAAATAGTCTACTATGACTAAATCATCTTAGTTTGGTGGCTACTTAATTTGTCGTGGATGCCAGTTGAAGATTCTGGTAGTTTTCCTACAGTAACAGCCAATCACTTAATTTACAGGTAAGATTTAGATGATACCGCTTTGCACAGTGGGCATTGCACACAGTGAATACCCATTCCTGTTATAATACCCCGTAATAACTTCAAAATTAAGGTCTAGGTTGCTAGGTGTTTTTGCTCTCTGCTGTAAATAGTGAATGGTAAAGTGAAGATGGTTAATAATGGACTCCATGAGAACCACTGAATATTGGAAATATGTTGCTTTGAATGGACAAGAAGGATTTCATCTGGACATAGCAGCAATTTCTTTTGAGATACTGTATTGACATGTGATTTGTCCTGTCATTAAAGTCTGAAGAGGAGACTAGAAATATATACAGCCCAGTTATTGCACTTGTACATAAACAACAGCTCAGACTTTTACACATACAGTCATACTGTACAGAAATACATACACACAAATATACACACACATACACACTCCTACGCAGACGAGTGGTATTCTGGGAAATGCCAGAATTACAGCATTTGTAACATCTAAATTCAGTTCTCCAGTGTGTATATCAGAACACATGGATCATATAGTCACATCCTGTTTTCCATGCACTCTTCCAGTGCACAAAGGAGTGTCATATGCAGCTGCATAGTGTAGTTCTTTGTCCTCATGTTTTAGTCTGTCTTTATCCAGTGTTAACTGTGTCCTAACTATGCTCATTCTGAATGCAGTAGTCTGTTTTTCCTTGTGTTTTTCCCTCCTCAGATGTTCATTACCATTTTGCCTGACTGATTAACAAATACTAATACTGCTCCTTCATAATGTCCTGTGAGAAGTGAGCGCTTGTTCCCATTTACAGGCTAATAAATTGTAGATATGGAGATTAAAATTAGAAATGTCCCCCAGTTTTGGAAGTTTAGTTTGAGATGTTGAAGAATACAATGTTTTGCAACATTATGCAGCAATTTAAATAATCAAAACAGTATTTTATGCACCTACAATTGTGACAGTTTCTGCAGATCTGGTACCAGGAAAATAAGGAACAAATTAGCAGAGATTAATCTAATTTAAACAACTTTTACAGCATCACATAAAAATTCTGTTACTTGATCGCATTTCCAGAGTCATTTTAACAGTAAAATATGTTCTATTCCAGTTCTAGAAACATTTGCCTTATGTCCTCCTTTAGGGGGCAAAACAATAGCTCCTGCATCTCTCAGTCTTCTCCTCTGTATGCTTCAGAGTCATTCATATAGAAGGTCTGTCACGAAACAAGACAAGGTTTCTATTAAAAAAGAAAATAGAAATAAAATATAAAGATAATATGTTGCATTCTTCAAAGATTGATCATATGGCATCTAACAGATACTTGACAGTGAGAGTTTTGTAGTGTTGTACAACTGAGAGTGAAAGTGAGTTTTTATGATCGGTATAGATCAGTGTTATAGGAGAAACAAGCACAGATCGCCAGGTGATTTCACAGATACTTTGAGAGTTGTTTCAGGCTCTTCCGCCGGACTTCTTTGTGTTATTCCCTAGACCATCTCAATTGTTTGCTAGTCATCCAACTTTTTAGTCTCTCTTTTCTTGATTTATACTGATGTCCTATCATATTGCAAAATGTCTTTCTCAGCCAACTCCAGGAGCAGTTTCATTGACCACTTGGCTTTTAGCCACCTTTTCATCCATCTAGTCTCTTATCACATTTTGCCCTTTCTCTATTTTCTTCATCATCTACAGCTTTTAGGTTGTGTTGGCATTCCCATTTCAGTTTTTTAGTCCTGTTCCATCTGTCAGCTTCTCAGACTCCTGGCCCCGTTTCAGCTTTATCATTGTCTTTCCAGTTATTCCTGCTGAAAAGATCTTCAAATTCCTCTGGTACCCAGTCAATCCTAGTCAACTCATGGATCCAAATCTGAAATCTCCCCCTCCTGTCCCCATCTCGTACCCCTGTGGCTGAACTGACCTGTTGACAGTCGCCTGTTCCATACACATACCTCTCTCTCAGGCTCCCTCCACACCTCCAGACCTTCTTGCTTTTCATCCACTCATCCATTGGCACATGCACATTCATGCAGCATACTTAGTTATTGTCCCCTTGCCACTTGAGTCAGGTGGCTTTACCCCACTGTGGTGGCTGAGATGCCAGCTCCTGTGCTCACTTCACAGGCTCAGGTTGGTGCTTGGCGTGGGTCACATAGCAGCCCAGAGCTGGCACATGCCTACTGAGAACAGGATCTTTAAGAAAATAATTCAGCTACAAAAGTCTAACTTACTAAGTATAAAAGTATTGATTTTTTTTTCCCCATGAAAACTTGTTTGGACATAAGAAGAGGTACTTTGCTTTGTACTTTTGGCACAAAGATCATATCTATACAAGATTTGGGGGTCTTGCTCCCAAATCACTCTGGGGACTCTGAAGTCTATACAACGGGCTGCTCTCCTCTCCCTCGTGTGATGGGGTTTTTTTTGTTTAGTTGGTATTTTTTAGCATTGTTTTTTTCCTAAGTTTCTTTCTTTGAAGTGGCTGAAATCTATCAAAATGTTGCTGTCTGGGCTAGACACCTAGGATGAATATTTAAGCTCTCATTATTCAAATATGGGAAGGTTATAAACAACTAAAACAAAGATTTTGTGGTGGAAGGTATTAGAAAACTTTACACTCTATGATTGAAGCAAAGTTCAGACTATCTTCTGATTAATAACTGTAGAGTTAATGAGTATGCAGAAGATATAAAAAGAATTGATCACCTCTCCATGGACTCTTTTGAAAGGCTTGTTAGCTTGTGTACAAATTTATAATACGCTGTTGTGTTTTCAAATGCTGTACACATGTGAGAAGGCTGAGGCAATGATACTGCCTCACTTATATTATTATTCATTCTTTTTCTTTCTTTTTTTGTTTTGTTTTGGTTTTTTCCATTGGCATCTGATGCCTCAGTAGTTGTATTCAGGCTTTTTGGCCCTGTAATCTGTTTCTTTTTGATTTTTATTCCTTCAGACTCTAACTGTGCAAACTATTTCAGTAAACAAGAATGTGATACTTCAAGTGGAAGTCTGTACGTTTAGGTAAGATATAAGCAATGAAAAAAGTAGAGCACAAGGAACCTTGTATCCAAAATCTGGAGAGTGTTTATTTTTTCATCAGTTAATTTATCAATAATATTCAGCTACTCTTGGTGCTGATGCCATTAATATCTGAAAGGGCATGAAATTGCATTTGTTAGTTATGCACAAGAAGTCTAAACCTTGTAACTGACTGATTTGGCATTCATATATGACTTCTAAATATCTAGCACTCCTGAAACTGTGTCTTAAGAAGTCAAAGGAGCCTTAAGTAACCAGATCTGTTTCAAATGCAAAATAATATCTGTTAAAAAAAAAAATAATAATTTGATTCTGTAAAGATTTGGTCTCCAGAGAAACAGTCAAACAGGAAAAGGATTGGCACTCCTCTATACCTCATAAACTCTATGAGATCTGTGAAATGTAGAGTATATGTCCAAATTAGCTCAACCTCTGTAGATGAAACACTGAAATGGCTAACTTTGTCCTACTCTATTGTGGTTACTTTGAGTATTTCAAATATATCCAGGATTCTCAAAAGTGTCTGGATTTTTCAAAAACTGCCTGTTTCCCATTGGAGCTGGAAGCTCAGCTCCAAGCTGTCTGAAATGGAAGCCAGTATCACATTTAATAATTGCAGTGCAGTCCGCTCAGTAAAGCTGGCTTTCTGACGGTGTACACCAAATTGCCTGCTTGATTACAACAGGCTTCTACAGTTTAATATTACTGACGTTGACATAAGTCAGATACCCATAAATGTGGGTATTCAAGTTCAAAAAGTTTTGCTTTAAGAAGAAATAGGTATTCCTTTATGGATTTATTATCCCTTTATTAAAAGAAATCTCCATGGAGATACAGGTCAAATAAAACAGTACAGCATCTTAGTACACTTTTACTACTTCACAGAATCACAGAATCACAGAATAATACTTCTGACAAAGCTGCATAGATAAACTTTTTCTTTAATTTTGAAAATATATTGGAAATATAGAAATAACCAAATATTGACAATATTTCAGAACATTCCACCAACTGGTAGAAAACAAGGCTATAGCACCCCAATTCCCAAGCTAAGCTATGCACAGGCTCATGTCTAGTCTATTCTTAGAAACCTTCAGTGAGGAAGACTTCGCAACCTCCCTAAACAGTCTAATCTGCTGCCTGTCTACAATGTTCACAATTTTAAATTTATGCCTGAACTAAGCCTGTAGTTTCTTCATGCTCCTATTCTGTCAGGAGCATATCACGTGTAAAATGTGCCCCTCCTTCTCCAAGAATGGCAATGCATTCCTTCCTTCCTTTGAGCCCTGATGGTTATTTATGCCAGTTCAGCAGTTTGTTCTCTTGACTATAAATCAGATTGGTGAAATGGCATGTTTTTATTCATAAGGCAAGACTTTTTCTTTCTTTCTTTTTTTTTGTTGTTCTTTTTTTTCTTTAAACACTTCATTTCACATACGAATAGCTGAATCAGCGTAACCCAGAGGAGAGAAATCTCCACGGAGGAAGTGAACGGGTGGCTAAAAGTAGAAAAGGTGAATAGTGTTTGAGTTACTATAAATGGCATGCTTACTGTTAAGACACAGTCTGCAGGTCTTTCATTACAAGATCAGCCCCTTACTTGCTTGTCTGTTCCCAGTGGATTCCTGTTCAGAAGTTATCTTTCAAATGGAAAGTAGTTAGGAAGTTATGTGATGGATGAGAGATGACAGAAAGATGAAGGAGCCGAACCAATATAACCACAGTGTTACCATGAAAGATGTGGTTCCTAGACTATCTGTCTGTTCTGCTGTTCCTCTTTTTTTCCCAGTTCTCAGCTACTTCTGCCCCCTATTCCACTTCTCTTGCTCCCTCCTTTGTATGAGTTGTGATCCACCTCCAGCCTCAGTACTCTTATTCAGCTCACTAATCTGACAGAAATTTACTTGCTCTTTTTCCTGCACTAATGAGATACACTGGTTCAACAAACTGTCATACAAGCACCAAGGGCAAATCTTGCTGTAGCAGGGGCAGGAATGGGAAGATGTGTTGTCACTGTCTGCAGTTGCCACATCAGAAGGGTGTTGAACTTCTTTATATGATAAGTAGCAGTAAGATGTTATTCATTCCTTGTACTAAATAAAGCATGTGCCAGTGATATTCTCTTATCTATAAGGTCTTTCATAAGCAAAACCCAATGACTCATGAAGCTATGACTGCTGGGGTTGCAGTATAGTTCAGTCACACTTCATTCTCATTTGCGTGACTAAACCCATTGACTTCCAGTAAACTCATCTAAGTTAATTAGTATTCATACTAGAAAAAAGGACTAGAGCAAGAGTCATTATTTTAATCAATAGAATGAACTTAATTGTTAAATCTAACAGAAACATACTGACTGCAAAACAAGAAAAAAAAAACCCAAACCAAATCAATAAAAGAGGAAACTTAAGACATGCACAGCAGCATCTGAAGCAAAATATTGTGCAAACCCTGCCTTGTTTCTTTCCCTGAAAGCAACAAGAAACTTGAGTCTGAACCCAGGTCTTTCCCTGGGATAAAAGTGAGTGTGCCCCAACTCTCCACTTAGGGTTTTGGCATATGGGTGGCCTCCTTATCCAGGAAGGGCAAGCGCCGAGAAGAAATCCTCACCCAAGCCATAACTAGGCTATCCCACACTAAGGATTTCTTAACAGGGTAGACCTGTGTTCCAATGCTGGCACTTTTATACACTTTGTTGTTGTTTAGAAATAAGAATAATATTGCAGTGACCAACACATGAAATCCTCCTTTCCCTTCAATTCCAGGTTTTATTGTAAACATTCACTTTCTTTTCCCAGTTTTCATGTAAAGTTTGAATACCTATATTTAAAAACATCTGAAAGCCTAATCTTTGTACTGGTGCTTAGGCTACTTAATTTTAGTCAAAACACATGCAAATACAAAAAACCACATATAACTTCATATCCAACATAATTTTGCATCAATGATTAATGAACTGCTCTTTTTTTTCCTTCTTATTTTTGGGTTCATGTTGCTGACAATCTCAGCAATTAAATGTTATGGTTATTATTTATGTGGCTGATATTTTATATTTATCCTTAAGTCTGGTTAGATTGGGAAAAGTGGATTGTATGTTTGGAAAGCAATATTTACTTGTAGTCACTGATATACTATTTCTCTCCTTTGAAGATTTTGCTAAAATTAGATTAGTATTGTGGTTAGCTCATCCTATAGAGATAGTATTCTCTGAGACTGATTATGCATACAATAAGATTTTCAAAATGCCTAGCTTGTTAAAGTATTGAAAGTGGAGTCATTTTTGCTGAACTGACAAAAAAGAGTCCATACTTGCACTGTATTTTTCTATGACATTGTTTAACAATAAAAACAATCCAGTTTCAAATCCAGTTACAGGTTCTGCATTACTTCTAGCAGGCTTTCCATTGACATATAAGAGTGTTTCTGTAGTGGAAAATAGTTCATTTAGCATCCCCCTGTCAGCTTATAGCTATAGGAATCAAAGTCCAGTTCTGCTTAGAATTCTCATATTGTTCTGACTAAATTCAAAGGTTGAACTTTACAGTTAAAAATAACTTATTCATAAAGCAATTAGTTGTTCCATTGACTTAATTACTTTTAAATATCCTAAAATATTAGTCAATGGAAGATAATTTCTACTAAAAAATGCTTTAATTTCTATTTTTATTTATAATTACCCATACATTTCCACAATTTCTCCTTCAGTACAAGTGTACTCTGCTGTCACTTCTTCAAAATGCCTTTCATGATATATTTGAAAAGAAATGTTACTTTCACAGCTGTGCAGTAGTAAAAGGATTCCTTCTACCTCATTGCTGCTATAGGGCTGCTGAATAAAGTACAGAAGTAAACAGTACTCATTATCACAGAATCACAGAATCACTAGGTTGGAAAAGACCGAAAGGATCATTGAGTCCAACCATATGATTGCTTGCTAATAGAAGTAGACTCCTATTTAACCTGTGTAACCAAAGAACACTAGTACATCATTTCAAATCTAACATGTTACACTGTACCTATCAAGTGACAATATGAACTTCTTTCAATACTGAACTGGTATACAACATATGTATTTTCTTAGTTAAGCTGGTTTTCTGAGGGCTGATTGTATATCAGTATATAGAAGGTTGGTTAAAAGATATTTTTTTCTTTGTTTTGCTGCCTGATTAGGTTCTTCTTAATGCAGGTCCAGAAATGTTCAAGGTGAAAATTTTGTAGTTTGCAGAGCACATTTAGAATTATACTCTATTCCTTTAATGATGTTTTAATAATTCTATCTGGAAGAAATCTTTGAATCCTTATTCCTAAGTCTAATCAACTGCTAATTATTCCTAGCCTGCAAAAAAAAGAACAATAACAAAATATTTGTGAGTTTAAGCCCTTAGCACAATATATAGCTGTTATTGTTGGTACAGTAAACACTTTTAGAAGCTGATTCATGCAGTGTTTAATGCATCATTCTAGATTGCTTTTTGAATGTCAGTTAGATTAATCTGAAAATGTAATAGCAATAGCTAACTACATGAGAGGATTTATATACATTTTACTTCAATGTCTTGACATTATACACATGTATGAAAGAGAGAAGAGAAGGAAGGTTACAGGGAAGCATGATTCACAATTACCTACTGGATTTTAGAAATAAATAAAAGTAAACTGGGAAGATGCACCACCACAGAGAGGCGTCAGCAATTTATGCAGTCATGAAGACTGTCAAGAAGTGTACTGTTTATCTTTTATAACAGAAGTTGATCCTTGTCACTTTAAAGGGAAAATCAAGATCAGTTCTGAATAGAAAAATTAAATTAAAAGCAGAGGATTAGATAAATTTTGAACATTGAAAAAGGACTAAAAACTGGAGACAATATTTGTAATTTCATTTGTAGTCCACTTTAACATAATACTTCTTGTATTCAGTGTAGCACAGAGACAAGTTGCTACATAAAAAAGAGTTCATTTTATTATGCCATAATGAGATCTGGAACAAGACTCAGCTATGCTGTATGAAGGAAGAAGGCCTTTCTGGAACTAAAGGGTCCATTTTTAAGAAGTTGTTGCTCTTTTACTCAGTGTTTAAATCAGCAAGATGGCCTTTTACTAGTTGTTTACATAGTTGTTCAGGTAGGCAGAGCATAAGCTACTGGTCTTTTTAGAAGCAGGAGGTTGGGCGTCAGCTCCTCATAGAAAGTACCCTGTAACTTGTCAGAAATGTTCTGTTCTAGCTGAATATTCAAAATTATCTCAAGGTATAGTCCCATGTAGATTAAGTAACAATATTTAAGGGCAGAGAATTTTATTTCAATCAAACACAAGTTTTATTTACTTATTCGAAGCATATGATGTCCTTGGTCATTATAAATATTTTTTGGTATAGTCCAGTATAGCTGAAATAAAATAAAAACCAGCAGTCTGAGTGTGAAGAATACATACATGGATATCTAGAGAATTAAGAAACTTTAGATTTTTGACAGTTAGAAGGAAGAAAGTATGTTCAGCTAATTAATAGTACCTACTTCAAAGAGTCACAGTGTAACTTAACGTTTAATTCTCTGTTCTGGCTTCTCTTAAAATTTTAGATGACAGAACAAGTCTCATACGAATACTGTATCTAACATCACAAATTTACTGCTGAAACAGATTCTGAACTCAGTATCTTTCCTTAAAACCAAGTTAAGAGTTTAGAATTTCATCTAGGCTTTATCAAAAACATGTCATCCTTGGGGTAGCAATTATTGCTGCCGTCTTGTTAGGTGATGGATAAAGCACATTTAAATCAGCAAAATTTTACAACTTTTTCTGGAAATTCTCATTATAGTTCATGATGACTATATTGCACCTATCAGTTTTAGAATCTGCATATGCTTTAGCATTTCAAACAATCAATACTAAGCCTAGTAAAACTGATTTTTTTTATTGATGATTTGGTGACTAATCGATTGAATTTGGATCTTCTGAATAAAATGTATTACTGAGATTATCTAAAGAGTTCAGAAAACTGTATGTCAACCAAATACAGATGTAATCAAATTTAAGGGTCATAAAAGCCTCATGATGTGAAAGCAGATGAAATGATTGTCTAGTATGTAAATAATAAAGAGAGCATTCTGACTATGGTATATATTGAAATCAAACCATAGATTTTTTTCTCTAAATAATTACTTCTTTATTATCTCAGAAATTAAATCTTTTCTGAAAAAAAACCTAAGAAATGGAAGAAACCTATGAGGGAAGCTGATGAGCTCCCACATAAGGAGATGCAAAAATCAAAATATGTGAAAGCTGCTATGTAATCTAACTATAGGTAGTGAATGATGCTCAACCTCAAAGCAGCCACCTGCAGAATGGATGTGTCTTGGAGACAACTGTGTCACTGCTGAGAGGATGCTACTAAGATGACTTGAGATTGCTTTATCTGAGGTGAAGTTCCATGTTCAGTGGGGCAGGGATTAAAAAGAATAAATTAATATCTTTTAGAAGCTTGTGAAAAGGGCAAAGAATTGAGAGGGCCAGGGAACAAAGCACAAAGGTAATGATCAAAGCAGAAACCTGTGCAAACCCATAAAAAATAGGAAAGAAAAATTTGATGAGGGTAGGATGATAAGACAAACATGAAGGATGATAGTAGATCATTCTACTGGAAATCTAAGATACATTAAAGTGTATTAATGGAGAAAATATAGGAATAAAATACAAGAGCTAGAAATCTCACCACAAGATGAAAATATGGTTTAATTGGTATAATAGAGGCATAAAAACTACCCCTCTTAATTCATAAGAGAAATATAATACAAGGTTACAGTTTGTCCAAGGACAGACAGTGGAATGAGGGAAATATTCTTTGCCTGATACATCACAAATGCTCCCTTTTAACTTCAGATTTGAATCACTAGAAGACAATAGACTTAATGCAGATCGGGTGGAAGAGAGTGTATATTTTATGTGTATGTGGCAGAATTACTGAGAGATATTTGGGGATTTTGGCTGTGGATGGAGAGTATGGCAGTATCCAGCATCTTCTAAGAATGTGGCCGTGAAAAGATTTGGATACAAAAGTTCAAGAAAGGATTTAGAGGGAGACATTTTTATGGTTTAATTCCAGCCAAAAGAAAGATATTCACTGATACTATGAAGGCTGAAGACAACTTGTGTGCGAATGACAGTAAATTGACAGAGTTCACAGCTTTTCAGAAATGAGCTCAGGGAGCAGAATAGCAAAACAAAAATAAGCAGTCAAATTCAACAGACACTGAGATTTGAGAAGTGAGCTCAAGGGGAGAGGAGTTACACGGAACAAGTTATTCCTTTAGGAATCAGTTTCAAAACTAGAAGGTCAAATTGTTCTGTTCTTAAGGAAATATAGAAGGGGATCAATTTGGCTAAATCATTAACTGTTTATTAACTCTCAAACAAGCAGAAAACCTAAGGAAAGGGAAAAGTAGGTTGGGTTACTACAAAAAAATTGTAGGGAAGAAAGCAAATAACCACAAAGATACAGTACATAGAGCTACAGTAGAAGGATGCTAAAGCTTCTCTCTCCATAAAAACAGCTAATAAATACTTTTGCAATAAAATTAACAAGTAGTAGCTGATAGTTAAAAGTAGATGATCCTAGAAAGGTCAAAATGTTTAAAATTTTCACAAAAATATTGAGTGCTTAACACACTGAATATCAGTGGCAAAGGTCAGCATAGAATAGAAAACAAATGTATTCTAGACTATTAAAATAGTAACATTCAGTATGTGATTAGAGTTTACAAGTTAGCCAGCCACAGTTCTTTAGGAACTGGGTGATGAAAAGTTGAAATTATTAGCTCGTACCTTTTAGAACTTGTAGAAGACAGGTATGGAACTGAGAACCAAAAAGAATGATGTTTACCACTCTCTAATGGCGGGGGGGGGGGGGGGTGGGTGGGGAGGAGAATTTGTTAAAAATTAAAAAACTGACAATACCAAAATCCAACTATTTATAAATGTCAGGTTGATAGCAGAAAGATGTATAGAAATTAGTAGAGAATTGTGAAGAAGATACTCTATTTAATCTTATTCTTATAGACAAGTGGACCCTATGGAGAGAGAGAAATGCTTTAGTGAAGTTTGTGACATGATTTTATATGATTTTTTTTAAAGGAAGTAAATACACTGTAAACATAATATCTAAAACAATAAAAAAAGGACTTCTTTCTGAAGGGAAGGTTTAGATTGGATATTAGGAAATATTACTTTGCCAAAAAGATTGTCAAGAATTGGAACAGGCAGCAGGCAGTCCAAGGAAGTGGTTGAGTCACCATCCGTAGATGTATCTAAAATGTGTGTGGATGTGGTGCTTCAGGACAGGGTTTCATGGTGAACTTGGCAGTGTTAGTTTTATGGTTGGACTTGATGATTTTAAAGGTCTTTTCCAACCTAAATGGTTACGTGATTCTGTGATTAGCAATCTTTATTCACTCTGACACTATTCACTCATCAGACTCAAAACAAATTTTCAGATGAATCACAGTAGTATGAAAGACAGGCTTCTATGGGTTGTGCTTGAAACAGATGGACTAACAGGAAAAAGGGGCCAGAAAAGTAAGATAAATCTCACAAGAAAACATCTGACTCTTCTGTTCACCCTGGTCACTTATTACAACTTATTTATTTTTATATTCACAAGTTAGACTTAAATTATATTATCTATAGCCTAGAGCAGTAAGCATTTGTAAAAGACTAAACTATATTTTGCTATCTGCTTAATACTATGTTATCTATTTTTTTGGCAAATATTGACTAAAAAAACTTTCTGTCTACTTCTACTCTTCTTCAACATTATTCTCTTCTGCAAGGAGTACGGATAAAAGAATATTAATCTTTTAATATTTTCTTTAAAATACATTGTATACCTAAAATCTAGTGTAGGATTCAGCGCATATATCTCAGCTTTGTAGTTGTATCTGGAAAACCACCAACAGATTTTTTGGCAATTCAGTTTCTACAAGGTAACTACAATTACACAAAGGAAGTATTTTTTGCACTTCTCTTCCAGTGAAAGAGAGTAGAGTCAACAGTGCATTGCAGAACTTGTTATAGTTTCTTGATTTCTGCTGAGACCATGAACAGCAACTGGTGATCTCTGTGTTTAGTGCTCTATTCAGAGCAAGGATATGATGGTTGTCATAATATTTATACTGCAATTTTGTAATAGGAGAACTATGGAAAAGTTCAATGTGATGCTAGCTCACTAGGCACCATAAAGTTGCAATACACCTGAATCATTCAGAAGGGAAATATGGTGTAGAAAATCTCTTTTCTGAAAGGGCTGTCAAGCATTGGAACAGGCTGTCCAGGGCAGTGATTGAGTCACCATCCTTGGAGTTATTTAAAAAAAAAGTGTACATCTCTTAGGGGACAGGGTTTAGTGATGAACTTGGCAGTGTTATGTTTACAGTTGGACTTGATGATCTTAAAGGTCTCTTCCAACTTAAATGATTCTATGATTCTACAAAAATAAGAAGGAAGCTTAAAAAATACAGTAAGAAAGACAGAAGAAGAACAGAAGCTACATGTTATAAAAAAACTAATAGGTCATATAATTCTGTGAACTATTTGATTGAGGCATTCCAAATTAGAGTGGAAAAGTTGCTATGAACTTTGTAAATGGCTAGAAGTACAACTTTATCCAACAAAAGTGTGGAAGAATGCTTGCAAGTTCCTGCACATTGATAAATCCGTAGGAGCAACTGAATGGTTTATGAAATTCTACCAGTTACCTTATGTAACCTGACTGCCTCCAATTTTCTCACTCCTCCCATTCTTAAACCATCAATATTCCTTCTGCTACAGAACTTTCCTTACCCTAGTGCACATAATGAAATAGCAGTAAGAGAAAAGAGAGATTTTTCTTCTTAGCAAGGTCATCACTACTAGGTGGAAATAAACACTCTTCCTTGAAAATATGTTTATTATGCCTGAGATGCCTGACACTGCTTTGATCAATATTTTTTTTTCTCATCACTGAAGAAATGGAAATACAATTTGTTTTTCAGTCCTCTATTCTTTGTGAAGTTGTATGATTGTTATTACGAAATCTTTTGAAAACTAGCCACCTGTACTCCCCAAACCATGGGAAAAAAAATAGCCTGTTGGTCTTTAAACAAAACACAGATACATTATCCAGCTTTGTTTTGGAAGAAAAGCAATGTTCAAAGTTTAAACAATTTCCAGCTAAATCTGAGAGTAACAATCTAAGTGAATGCTGTAAAATTCAACACCCCACGGGCTTTATTTTCTGCTATGTTTGTTTTATGGATACATTGGGTTTGTATATGTCATATGATCTGTTGCATGTGCAAAATTTTGAGAGCTTAGAATGGCATCAAACCAGGGAACACTTCCTAAGGCAGAAACCATAAATTAAGGGATCAACTAATTCTGATATTGGCCTACGTGTCAGTCTATATCAGGAGAAAGTAGTTCCTTGTTTCATTTAAAAATCACACTTAAAGCAGCTTGGAAAATACTAAAAAGAGCAGGTTTGTATTTTAAAATGTTACTCAAGATAGATAACTTATTATTAGAACATATATTTACTATTAAAATATTCTCAAACTGTAAAATCAAATTAAACCAACAACAACAAAAAAACCAACAAAACCTTGCACTACAGAATCTTAGTTTCCACACATTTTACTGGGGGTTCCAACATCCCCAATATTATAAAGTCTGGAATATCACAGCTACTGTGTTCAGTCTAATAACCTTCTCATCAGCTCTTATTTTCATAGCTTTCCCTTCTGCTATTTTAGAGAAAACTGTGCAGGTAGTGTTTAAAAACAACACTACTAATTACTAATTTGAAGTCAAGGAACAGACCTCCCAGGTATGTTTAATCTTTGACCAGAGCTTGGAAAGTTTCAAAAATGATCTTACAAAACCATGCCCTACCCTAGAAATTGCATAATATTATACCTCTGTGCAAGGTTTCAGAGTCAGGAGACTACAGACACTGAATCAGATTTCTGTGTACTCTGCCTGGGGTCAGTGACAAATCAACAGCTGCTTGTTTCCATCTCTAATAATCCATCTACTTCTGCTACATAAAAAAACAAGACAAGTTTGAATTCATGTGATTCGTCTCAGGCGAGACAGGGGGGTGGATTACTGAGTCTACAGGTTTTAGACCAGGTGCATTGTTGTCAGCTAAGCAGAATGGATAGTGCTGATTATTAATTACTGTGTACTTGCATAAGTCGCAGAACATACAGTAAAAAGAGGAAAAAATATTTACAAGGTAAGTAATTTTGTTTAATATAATCTGCGTAATATAGCAACATTGTCTTGAGATTAGAAAGTTTTTAAAATAGACTAGATGTGTGCTTCCTCATGAAAGCTGTCTTTTAGCTACTACAGTACCTGATTTTTACACAATTTTCTGCAATGTGATTATATTTCTAGAAGATGCTAAATCAATTGTAAAGGTAGAGACTAATGCAGTAAAAATTTTTACTGGTGACGATAATGAGATTTATTGATATCTCCTGCTTCTTCTTTGGGGAGTGAAAGAGTGAGAGTTTTTAGAAATGTAGTTATAGTCTTCTGATTCTCAAAGGCCACCTCTAGTTTTAATAATTTATAACAATGTAAAAAGTAGCCTGTTGAAGTCAAAGGGCATTCCTTTCCATGCTTTTCCCTGTCCTCTGAAAACCTGCCTGCTGGGAGTTGTCAGAAGGGGTGCTTGTTCTCTGAGACACTCCTGTAACAGTAACCTTTCTGCATAGAAAGCTCAAAGTGATGGTTGTAACATTAAAATACTCCAACAAAGCAAATAATATTATAGATAGCCTTGTACTGATTTCTCCATAACTTAAGTGGCTGAGACACAATAAAAAAATTATGTATACCATGCATTTCTTAAATATGCTGTTTCATATAATAAATACCTCAATGCAAAGGATTTTTTTTAAAAAAATAAGATCTTTTATAAGGCCAATCTAAAGCCTCTTGACCCAGATGACTTCAAAGATTCAAAATAAGAGGTACAATGAGCTTCAGATCAGGTTATGAATTTCACTCTGCTTTCCACTGTCACTACCTGCCAAGTCTACCTGTCAGCCTTTTGTACATGTTTGTGATACTGCCAGAGATGTTTCTGACATGACTCAATCACTCTCAATGACATTTAGAATGTAATAACATTTAGAGGTTAACGAAGAAAGACCCTTTTTAAAAGTAATCAGTTATTTGAAAAATTGAGAAGGCATGTGGATAGATCATCTCGAAATAATACAGATTGGCTTGCTAAAAGTTTTCTCGATTTGCCATTATGTCTTCTATCATATTTATGTTGTTAAAAATAAACCAAACTACATAATTCCCTGGGTGAAAAAAACCTTGTACTGCAAGTCTGAAAAGTGAGTTTGAGACCTGAGCAGCCCCAGATACAGATTCTGCTAAGATATAACTCAGTTTAAACTAACTCAAGGTTTAGATTTATTCACAGAGAAAAGGGCATTTTTTTCTAGATCTAAATAATTAGGCCATTAGAAGTCCAAATGCACTTCTTAAATTAACAGCCAGTATAGTTTATGAACTGTTATATCTGTGCATATAGAATTTGCCCCATGATATTCAAGAAACAGCATTCACAACCTGTTTAAGCTTAAAATGATCTCACAAATGCATGATTTCACACAGACTGTATTTTGGTACCCTTTTCTCAAGGTGGCAGAGGCACAGGTTACAGAAACACCTGAAAATAATGTTTTTATCTCACCATACAAATGTGAAGAACTCATTGCTATTGAGCTGCTATGTGAACACTTAAGAGCAATAAAAAATTCTGAAAACCTGCATAACCTTGTGTGGAATATACAGATGTGGTTTAATTTGCATTTCAGACTTGTTTCTTTCACTTTATTAATATCAATATTTGTCCAAGTACCAGTGTTCATGTGAGCATCCTGCACAGAAAACAGACAACACATTCCATTTCTCCTATCAGTTTGAGGAACCTCATGCCCCATATGTTGGGTAGGACAACAACTTCTTACAGAATTAATAATATGTAGCTATTTCAAAGCTTAACCTTCCACATCCTTTGAAACATAGCTGTATCTCAAAGGCATTTGAATACTCATCTAAACTCAGCTAAACCAAACTAAGCTAAACTAAACTAAACACTCAGCTAAGCAAGCTCAGTAACAGACATTCTTCTAATCCTTCCCCTGAAGCAACAGCCCCCTCAAAAGTGGAAAGGCTGACTGGAGAGTGAGCTGGATACATGTAAAAAGCCTGCAAGGAGCAGCCTAAAATTCAGTCCCTGACAGTTAAAAGGTTGGACCTAGGTTATATGCTACTTGAGTCAGCTGTGTGCTCTTGCACCATGAAGGCTAACTACACACCAGACAGCATTTTCAAGTTATTTGCAGACATTTGAGTAAAGTGACTTTTTCCCTAAAATTGGCATTTATGAGACTTCTTACAGAGAAATGTGTCCAGTTTGGGACCCTCAATACATGACAGATGTGGACACAGTAGAGCAAATCCAGAGGATAGACATCAAAATAGTAAATGGGATGGAGCACATGAGGTGTATGGAATGGCTGGTAGCAGGGAAGGTTGAGCTAGGCTTCTCCCAAATGTGCAGAACAAAAGGGTGTGTGTTATAATGCTTGATATCCCACTTAAATATTGGAGAAAACATTTTTTTTATCCTTTCAAAGTAAGAGCAGTCAAACACTGCACAAGAGTTGCCCAGGGAGTCTGGGGGATAATTGTTCTTTGGAGATATTCAAAACTTGGCTGCATATTACTCTGAGTAAATTCTAAGTCTAAATTCTAAGTAAGATCTAATGTTAAAAGTGACCCTGCTTTGAGCTTGGAGTTGAACCAAACGACATCCGTAGGTCACTTCAAATCTAAATTATTTTATTATTCTGATATAAAAATAAATGCCTTTCAACTGTATAATCTTTCTCTGCCAGCACCCTCAAATCTTTCTCTTCTGCAGATTTATGAAAGACCTTTTTGTGTCGTATCACAATAACTCATCGCAATCAAAAATTTTGCAGCTTACCTCTCACAAAAAGATCCCCAGATTGCTTTCTTTACTACCTACTGTTTTATTAAAATATTTACAACATTGAAATTCTCAGTCACCTTCTCTTGTTAATGAAAATGTCTGTGAGATATATTCAATTTGTTTTCAGATAAGATCTTTGATCCCAGACAAGCCAGCTATCCAGTCTGCCTTTCGGACCTAATTATATGTTCTAAAATCCAGAGTACATCTTTTTTCTAAAGCACACTTGATGCACTATGGATTTATTATCTGCTCCACATACAGAACAGTGGGAAATCAATGTGCACACAACTTATTTGTCTTCTAATAGCCGATAATAAAAAAATGAAAAGTCAATGTACTGACTGTACATTCATATTCACTGTCCAAAATGTGGTCTGTGCAGAATGGAAGAATAATAGAAGGGAAATGAAAGTTTTTTGTGATTTTTTAAGGCAAATCATCTGCTAGTATAAATTACTGAAATGTTCTCAAAGTCAATAGAGCTATGAAAACTTACAGCATCTACAAATCTGTCTCTTCTAAGTCTTAATTTTCTGCATTGTAGTTAGATTTTGAATCAAAACACTTTAATCTCTGTTGGAGCTCACCCAACACTTGCTGAGGTCAGTGTAAATGTTTCTAGCAAAGGCAAGGGGCTTTTAGAGTCATCGAATCATTTAGGTTGGAAAAGGCACTTAAGATGAAGTCCAGCCATTAACCCAGCACTGCCAACATTTAAGTTACTTGCATTGCAATTATTACCTCAGGTCTTTCAAAATGACTTTATATATCTGGGGGGAAAAAAATCAGGAGCTCTGGGATATGCATAGAAATTATTTTAATACATACCAAGGAAAGAAACTAACCTTTAGATTGATTCCAATGCCTTTGCATCCTTAAGAATGAGATGTCATTAGTCAAGATCTGCTGTTTTCTGAAAATCATTTTTATGGAAAGTGCCTCTTTTGGCATTTTCACATTATGCCAGTCTCTCTTTTTTTATCCAACACACACCACCCCCCCAATTTACAAACATCCCCTTAAAGTTAAGTTCTTCAAGGAAGTTCTAAAGGACATATCTTTTGAGAGCAGCATTATCAGAAAAGTGGCGTATTTATTATTATGCTGAAAGGCAGTTCAAGTGTCTCACTGCTAACAGTGTTTCAAAGAGGTAGAAAATAAAGTTCTGTTAGAGAATCCATAATGTTTTCGATAGGGATAATGGAAGAAAAACACCATTAAAAATCTGTATGACCCTTGTCCTGCTACATCTAATAGATCTAAATGCCTATCTCTTTCGTTTCTTTTTTTATCAAAGAGAAAAACTTGAACAGCTTCCCAGGTAGCCATATGTGAAGAAAATACTGGATTGTAGAAGAGGGAGTATTTTAGTTTTTGGGGTTTTTTTCAAGACCAGTTACCCTTTTGATCATAATATTTAAAAATGTTAAGTAATAAAACTGCTGCATGAAACTTGGATATGATGCCACATAAAAACTTCTCATGCAAATTCTTATTTTTCGCTATAACATAAACATTTGGCACTAATTTCACATTAAATAGCTCAGTCATGAAAGAATTTGAGTTTGTGCTCAGTTGATGCTCTGCTGAAGTGTATGAATGAATAGACATGTAAAAAAGCATGAAGGAAAACCTGACATTTATTTTTGCTATCTAGTTCTCTATCATTATTCGTACTATTAGCAAATTTTACTTAAATGAAGACACTTTTTTAAACTTCAAAAGAGAGCTTTTGAATATTGTTAGAATAAATCTCACGTGGAAACAGCAGTCGTGTCCTCTACCATGGCTATACGTATGGATATGATTTCAAAGTTTTTTTCTAAAAAAAAGACCTCTTTAGGCATAATTAAAAAAGAATATTTGAAGGTTTTTAATTTCAGTGTGACTATTCTCAAGGACTAATGTCTGCAGCATTGGGATGACAGTTTATTAGCCCCTGATGCTGGATTGTGAAGAAAATTTTTTGGCTGCTAGAATTCTTCCTGCTAGTAAAATTTCACTGCAGTTGATAATAGGTATCTCTTTCATTATTATTCTTTTTGGCCATTTGTGTTGTCTCTGTAGTATTGCATTACAGTCTTGAATAATGATACAGTTTGTCATGAAGAGCTTATATAAAAGATCTAATATTATTTTCATATATATTACTTGACTTCTTTCTCTAATATTAATATATATCTTAATTATTACATTAATTAACAGAAGTATTAATTCACGATATCTGGGACAAAGAAGGAAGTAACAGGTTTTGCTTTTTTAAAAATTTACTTCATTAAAACTTTTAAGGTATTACACAGGTTCTCCAGGTACGATTTCTGCTAGATTTGCTCATGGAGAATGTTGTAGAGATAATTGATCCAGTCTGTTGTTAGCCTTCAGTACTGCCAGTGGAAGTTCTGTTTAACTAACTCAATCTTTTTACTAGGAAAGTTCAGATGTCCTTAGTTTTTAAGGGCTGAGCTATATTTTTTATGGTTTTCTTTTTCAGAAGATTAGGACAGATTAAGACAGGTTCCGTTTGAAGATCTTTAAACTTTTTTGTGCTAGAAGGGCAACAAAGATGGGAAGATGATGCTGAATGACTCTTATGATGGATAATATTTTAGGCTTAAAAGTGAAGAAATAAGACAAAACCCCCATGTTTTCCAATTGTGGCAAAGGCTGCCAATGCAGGAGCACAGCTACCAACAGAGTTACAGATCGGATTTGTACACATTGATCCAGAGAAAACTTTGAATCTGCCTATTGAAAATGATGCCAGCTGTCTTCAACTCCTCTGGGACAAATAAGCCAGATGGAGGTTGCCAGAACAATATAACCATGTACGTTCCTTGCCAATATGTCTCTTTATGCCAGTGGGATTTGGGGAAAGCACTGGAGCTAACTATGTCGCAGGAGAACTCCTCAGTTGAGGCTTTCTTCTTCCTTTGTCCAGGAGATGTAATGGAAAAAGAAGAAAGGAAAAAAGAAATGCCAGTGACTATATCTCTTCATCTTCCTGGCCATATTTAAGTTGCTATCATCATCTTCATCATCATCATAACTACAGTGCAGTAGTAGTACAAAGAGTATTGCAAAGCTGCAAATAAGTTTTTCCTTTGTGGTTATTCTGACAGTATTTTGCATAGGATTTTATCAGTTAATGTAGATTTTCAGTATGTTTCCTCTATGTTGGTTGTTTTGTCAGTAAATAAGAATCCGTTATGGTCTCAGTACCATATCTTGTGATTTGATTGCTGTTTAAATCCTTTATGTGTGACATTTCTCAGGACTTAGTTCTCTGAATTCCAAAATAGTTCCACTTGAATTGCACTTGATTTCCAATTCATCATGCAGTGGATTGTGTAAATCTACTGCTAACAATGACCATTCCCTGCTCCTTTTCACTTGTATGTACCACACTCATTCCCTTTAAAGGGAGAATCATGGAGTCACAGAATATTTTTGGTTGGAAGTGGCCTTTAAAGGTCATCTAGTCCAACACCCCTGCAATGAGCAAGGATATCTTCAACTAGATCAGGTAGCCCAGAGCCCTGTCCAACCTGACCTGGAATGGCCACCCCTCTGGGCAACCTATTCCAGTGCCTCACTACCCTTTCATAAAAAAAAATCTTCCGTATATTTAGTCTGAATCTACCCTCTTTTGCTTTATAACCATTACTCCGTGTTCTGTCTCAACAGGCCCTAGTAAATAGTTTGTCCCACTCCTTATAAGCCTCCTTTAATTACTGAAAGGCCACAATAAAGCCTCCCCAAAGCCTTCTCTTCTCTAGGCTGAACAACACCAACTCTCTCAGTCTTTTCGCATGGGAGAGGTGTTCCATCCCTCTGATCACTTTTTTGGTCCTCCTTTGAATCTACTCCAACCAGCCCATGTCTTTCCTGTGCTAATGGCTCCAGAGCTGGACACAATACTCCAGGTGGGATTTCACAAGAGCAGAGTAGAGCAGCAGAATCACATCCCTCATCCTACTAGCCATGCTTCTTTTGATGCAGCCTAGGATACAGTTGGCCTTCTGGGCTGTCAGTGCACATTGCTGACTCACGTTCTGCTTTTCGTCTGCCCAATACCCCCAAGTCCTTTTCAACAGACTTATTTGTGTTCAGGTTCCTCAGGTGGTCATGAATCAGATCTTCTCTTACAATGAGAGGGACTTTACACCTGTAATCCCCATCTTGCAGTCCGTCCACTTGATACGTGTGGGAAGAGAGGTTGCTGGTGAAGACTGAGGCAAAAAAGTTGCTGAGTCCTCATCCTTCTCCTTATCTCTTGTTGCCAGTTTGCCAGTCTTGCTCATCAGGGAGGGTACGCTTTCCTTGACCTTCCTTTTCTGACTAACATATCTGTAGAAGCCCTTATTATTTTTTGCATCCCTACACAACCGGGCAGCATTCCTATACCCTTCCCAGGATACCTGTCCCTGTTTCCACTGCCTATGCATTTCCTTGCCCTTTAGTTTGATTAGCAGGTCTGAACTCAGCAATGCCAGTCTCTTGCTTTTCTTTCCTCATTTTTTACACCTGTGGACCAAGAGCTCTTGTGTTCTATGGAAAGCATCCCTAAAGATGTGCCAGAACTGTCTGTTCCCTTATCCCTGAGGGCAGTTTCCCAGGGGGTCCTATTGACTAACTCTTTGAAGAGCTGGAAGTTTGCTTTCCTAGAATTCAGAATCCTGACTTTACTCTTCACCACTCGGTAGCGGAGCTCTTGTGGAGGCTGAAGAGCTAGGGACAGCTAGGTCTCTCTATCCATAACTATTGATGGGGTAGGACCAACCTGGTGGCCATTTGATCTGATTTAATAGTCAGCTGTTAACATAGCCAGACCTAAATCTGTGCCTAAAAATGTTTTGTACAAGCTCTGTTCCACTGTGCCCTTCTGGGACCTTGGCTTTCTGCATTTCTAGAAGGGTTTTTTTAAGTTTGCAGCTATTTACAAAGCACAGATGTTGTTTCTTCTTGTCCCTATCATGGCTGTATGGGAAGTGGTAATCTAACAGTGAGTTATTATGCTAAAAAATTCTGCTGTCTGCTTCTCAGGTGCACATCACAAAAAGACTAATCTTGAACGGATTTTTCTGTTTGTTATGAGAGACAAAATGAGACACACATATTTAGGTACATAAAAGTGTTTTTTCTCTTCTTTCCTTTCCTTCATTATGTAGAGTAAGAGAGAAGGATAGCTGCAATTATTCAGAGGTATCAGGAAAGACATGTTATTTTACCTTGATTGTAAGTCAATCATTTAAATTCAATAAATTTGCTTTTGAATAGGGAAGTTACCTGGCTTGCAAGCTAACTGTACCACCAATGAGGTGATGTTTCCAAAGCAAGTTGCCCTTTCTGCACTTAGGATATCTGTGGTTCACAGGCAATACTGTGGTGTTAAGTTTTCCTTACTTACTTACCTTTTAATTATACATCCTTACAATTACATGTGCGCTGTGTCATCCATGTTTTCACATTGTCTGGGGCACTCCATAATCCCAGAGGATCAGGAGCTGGCTATAACAATCTATGCACGTATTCTGAAAGCAGCAATAGGCTTCTAATAGGTATGTTCCTGCCGGAGGTTAGAACAGCAAACAGCAATAAATTTCCAGTAAGTCTGTCCAACTCACAACCAGATGCTTAGTGAAACTGCATTCACCCTGTTTTACTGGGAGGAGGATTAGAAACTACAAAGAGCAGAGGCCTCTAAAAGGACAACATGTTCCCATTTCTCCATTGATAATGAAAACGAAGCCAGGAGCTACTGGCATAGAGTGGTACATGGGCAAATCTGCAAATCTTCTTGGGGACCTGCAGATGTCAACTGACCTCCAAATAGCAAGGAATGGCCATAGATGGCATATTTGTATGACTTGTTCGTATGCATTTTCACATTGATACGAAAGGCTTTGCTGAAGTTCTTATCTCAAAATAAGCCAAGCTGCCATTTCCAGGCACAAGGTTGCATAACCAACTCGTTCCCTGCTGCAGGCTCCTTTTAACTGAGTAGTTATTACTGCAAGCAGTATTCAGTTACACAGCTATCATCTCTCACCGTATCACAATGAACTTCCCTTCCTTTTTGTAAGGAAAAAGTAAGCAATCTCAGTGGCACATACTAAAATATATCATGGTGACTTCAGATTTTGCATACTGTTGGGTATTTTTCCTCCATGCTCTCCTCCACCCTGAGTGGTAAGCTCCCAGTGAACTGTCTGGATTGTTTGGCTCGCTGTAGGCTGCTTCCTATTGCTTCACTTTTCATTTTTAAAAATATGCAAAATTCCATCTGTTTCTTGAATACAATCCTTCTGAGATACATGTATGTATGACTTTTTTGTGCTGAAGAGGCAGGTTTCTTAGGACTATGTCATTTTACATAAATGCATTTTCACATTAGTTTTCTGCATCTACATACTCATTCTACCTGCATATTATATTTTAGGTGCCACTCAGAGTAATCATTAAACTTCTATTGTGTTTGTAATGCAATTGGGCAGCGATGTTAAGTACATACAAAAGCAGAGCTGATCAACAGTAAAATCTCAGGCTTCTGTTTTTAGCCAGGGTGTGTTTGCTTGTGCTGTACAGCAGATGTTTCTGCCTTTGAGGCAATTCCAATGCTGAGCTATTTTAAATACATATTATTCTACATGAACAACTAAATTCATAATTAATTCTACTTTCAGCTTTTCAAGACTGTATTTTCGCCACTGAGGGAAAACATGTTACTGCCTAAAATGTAAGCTCTGAGAGTTTATATAACATTGTTTCATCAGATAGTGTTTCAGTGGCAGAGTAATGTGTTCTGACCCGAGATGGCTTTGATTCATACCTAACACTGAGAGGTAGGATGAGATTCAGATAACTAAAAGCTGTCATTGTATAACTGAAGAGATTCAGTTCAGCCAGACTGCATTAGAGCACATTGCCTAAAAGTTCTGTCTCTCTCGCAGACAGGTAATGCTGGCAGGACTTCTTTTTCTCCCGTCTGCCCTTGTAAACTGTGTTTGTTAAGCCTGAGACAAGACTCACTTAGTTTGGAAGCCATGACTATGCAACATCTCCTCAGACCCATCTGCCAAATATGCTGTACTTTCTGTGTGCCTTCTTCAGGGTAAGACAGACCATTCTGCTGAGCAGAAATAAACAACGCTGGTAGCGCTCTGCATGCGCTTGTACATTTTCTGGAAGAGTATTTCTGTGGATTCTTGTGATGTGGGAAATATGAGTTGTGGTGCTGTTATGTGATAGCAGTTGCCTGTTCTGACCTCCTGGAAAAAAAATGTTAGAGGAAACTGGAATTGCAGAAATTGTTATCAGTGCTTAAGCCTGTGTTTTCACCATGGAATAGGAGAGGTACTGGTACAAATGAAATTCTCTAGATTTTAGGCAATACTATTTAGTCATCCAGAGTGCACAGGTTTAAACACCAAAAGATTTGGATTAAATGTTCTGGATAGGCACAAGTGGAAGGAAAAAGCCATGCATGAATGTGTAGACTGAGCCACCTTTTCAGCAAAAATTAATGAGATACATCAACCCTAGGTGAGCTGTGATTTCTCTACAACTCCCTGCAGTGTTATATCCCAGGGGCACTACAGGTGCATCCAAGTGGCACAGGGAGATGTAGGGCCAGCTGCCTTCAGCATCCTGCCACACTGACTCAATTAAATCTTTGTTCCAGAGGTGTAGGTGTCTTAGATCAGGTGCCCAAGTGGAGCAGCACAACACTGCAAAAACATACTTTTGCTATAAGACAGTCTGTTCACATCCTTACAAGTCTTGCTGCTTTAACTTTACCTTTGTCTTTATCCCTTCAGTGCCTGAGGTTTTGAGTATGACTTTTTTGTGCAGTTATTAAAGTGAAAGGATTATGTTTGTTTTCCTTTCAAGGGTAATTAGAGTTATAATATCTTGGAATAGTTATAATAATTTAATGTTATATAATAATTTAATAGTTATAATAATTAATAAGTTATAATGTCTTGGAATAATTATTGTCTTTTGAAAGTTATCAGAAAACATTTAATCAGAAGAATGTGATCTGATGGATACAAACACACTTGTGAATGGGGCAAAGTAAGTTTTTGGTCTTGGAATGGCTTCTTCTTTCACTACGTCTCCTGGTGGTGCACAGTGTTAACAATCAGCCCTTAGGGAAGAAAGGAAAAAAATCACTAATGTTGACAGCACAATCAATTGTTCTACATGGCCTTATGGATGTAAATATATTTTTTCTTACCCCAGTGGTATACTTACTGTGTGCATTTTTGAGAATCTGTGGTTGGGAGTTCAAATGCAGCTTCAGACAATACAGCACCATTTTCTGATCATGTCTCTCTTAATAAAGTATAGAAGCCTCTGTAGTTAGTATCATCTTTTTATACTTTTCCAAAACTTCTATATTCTACAAGGAGTGGGAGAGAGGAGGAGAATTTTTGGACTTCTTAGTTCTAGTCTTCTATTTTTGTTGGTCACAAGTTCTTTTTTGAATAGATATATCATTATCTTCCATAAATATTGAGACAATGTTAGTTCTAATAATCAAATAAAAATTATATCAACTAATTAAAGACTTACCATTGGAGTTTTGGGGTCATTGTTTCCCTCCTGACTGCCATTCTTCATGTAGAACAGAAATTAGCAACTCAAGGAAAGATGGGGGAATAAAGAAGCAGGGGTGGTTTTGGAAAACAAAAACTGTATGCCACTTGACTAAAACAGAAAGTGGTAATCAACTATATTTTTTAATGTAAATAAAAGAGAAGAAACTTCTAAATGCTGTGCTTACATAACCGCAAGTCAATAAATGACTCAGTATTAGAGACTTTGTTTTTCATTCCAGAAACTGGTGTCTCAGACACAGGCTAATTCCTGGAGGCAACCATTCATCCAAATGGAACCTGTCGATCAAAATGAATGGGATTTAGTCCTAAACAGGAAAGAAGGACAGACAAAAAACTTTAGATTCCTTCTCTCTCCCCCCTCCCTTAAGAAAATGCTTTTGCTTTGAATTGCTTTTATTAATTTTGCATTGAATTAAGTATACTGTCAAACTTTTTGTCCAGATTACTCAAAACAGTGTTTGACCAAGTTGACAGCTATTACAAAAGCCTTTAGTTGTGTCCAAATCATCTTTTCATTGCTGTTGAAGTGTCTCAGAGAATACGAAACAAAACTGAATAGGTTGCTCTTTATAAGTAATAATGAGCCTTCTTTCTAGGTATATAAACTGTCAAAAATGGTGTAATGTTTTAAAAAATCTCTTGCCTATTTAATATTTCTTAATATTGCCAGATCCCATCACATTTTGACAATCATTCATATTATGACAGTTTTAATGCTGTTGAATGTGGTACAAGATTTCCCTTGGTTTTAACCTACTTTTACTATTTATTTGAGGTAACTGTTCTTTAATATAAATGAAAGCTACTTTTCCTTACATGCTTTGTAACTTATTTTTATTTATCAGGCACATGCTATATTGTGATGTTTTTTCAGTTTATTTCTTAACTTATTCAGTAATTGCTTTTGAGCAATTTGAATAAATTAATATGTATGTAGCTGAATTGTATTTTAGATACGTAGAGTCTAAATTAGCTTGTGCAAGAGACAGATCAAGATCTAATTCCAGAAAGTCCTTGAGAATGTACTTAGTTTTCAGTCCTTAAGTCCTGCTTGAGTCCTATTCACTCCAGTTTGTTGCCCTGGATCACATGAAATTTCAGCTCAAGTTTGGCAAAGCATATAAGCATTAGCAAAACATGTAAGCATATAAGCTGTTCAAAAATCGTGATGTAAAAATAAGTCAAAACAAACCAACAAAGTTTGCATTTGTTTTTATTTGCCTTCTGTTTTCATGAATTCTGATAAAATTTTCAAATTTTAGCACAGCTATTGAGCCCAGAAATATCCTTAATAATAATAACAACTCAATAAGTAAGAAAAATAACTCCTAGAAGCTAGTTCTTTAAGAGCAGATCAGGAGACTCACAAATAGTTATGGTCACTCTCAACATTGAGTCATCGAGAACAAGCTACTTACTAGTGAATTATGGGGTACAACTAACAGCAAAATGAGTAGAAAAATGTTTTAACAGACTACTTATACCACGCTAGCTTTTTCCCCAGGTTTCTCTTAGGCTGGATATGAATCAGCTCTGGTCCAGAAACCACGTAACTATGTCTGTGTGTAGCTAATTTGTACTGCTGTGTCTCACTAACCTTCTTCCTGGTTTGAGTGGCCGGTGGATCATCCTCCTTCCTAAAATGCCATAAGTGAAGGCTTTTGTCTTTTGCATACTTAGTCTGAAACTTTTTGTATTTCACATTTCTATCTTAGTATTTTAAACATGTTCTGATTCTCACTGAAATCTCCACTCTGTGCTGCAGTTGGTGTTTTTGTGGCAGTGACTGCTTTAAATTGGCTTCATTTTCATTAGACAATGAGTAACAAATCGCTATGCTGAGGACACTAACAGTTAATGTTTTATAAATACATGGCCATTATGTATTGCAGTATGCTACTTTAAAAATAGCTCTTTTCACATCATTCTTATGGTACAAAAGGGAGAATAAAAGATAATTATGTGACGCTTCACAAATCTGTATTTAAAGTGATTAAAAATTGGGATGATATTTTCTATTGTGAATCTTCTTAGTAATGACAATTGATAATGAAAATACACAAAGAAATGAAATTAAGTATTCTGCATTCTTTTGCTTATCCTGGTTTTTTCAACTGTCTAAATAATAGCTTAGTTCTTCAATAACATTTTTTTTGTATTTATTTCTCTTCCATGTTGTGGTTAATTACTTTTATAGTGATCAAAGAAGCCTAGGAATCTTGATTCACAAGTGCTAGACTAGAGAGTTTGCTTCTCACAGTTCTGATTCTTCTGTGATTATGGTCTATTAATATTACCAAAGACTTAAAAGTGCTTGCAAGGCTGAGGCTTACTTTCAAACAGAATGAAAGCTGTGGGAAATATTGGAAAGACTGCGCATGAACAATTAAGTTATTCTACCAGCATAGGCTATAATCCTATTGCTACTGTGTATTGGTTACAGTCTTCAGGACTGTGCACATAAGCTAAGTATTTAAAATTCAGATGTTAGAAAAGGGCTTCTGCCAGCTCCCTCCATCTCAGCACTGCCTGAGGGTGGGATTTGTTTGACCTAACTCCAATTGTCAGAAAATTAGGTGTCTAAGAAATATCAGTCACCTATCGTGGCGCAAAGGAGACAGATTCACATGCATAGAGATTTATCAGCAGACTCTGTAGCTGGTGGCATACATCGACAGTCAAAGTAGCTTTGAGGGAAAGATAAAAATAGAAGAGGAAATAGAGAGTGAAAACTATCCCTGGTGGTCATCAGGGGAGAGAAGTGACAAGATACACAGCTGAGCATCCCTGGCCCCACTCTCATCAGCAACAGGTGGTTTACCAAGACACACACACATGAACTTCTGTATGAACTGTATGAATGTATTCAAGACCTGCTCAGAGTGCCAGTTGTTTATGGGTATGATGTTAGTGCTGATGGAAGCACATTTTGGGAGCAGGTGCTGCAACAGGTTAAGCTGCATGAGTGCATTTTATTTGGTCCACTAAATAATCAAATTGGAGGGAAAGGATGGAAGAAGGGTGACTCTCACACTGGTGGCAGTTGTTTCCTATTAGAATGCATCATAACAACAACTTTTAGGCTTGTGGATATAAGGATGTGAGAATAACAATGGGAAAATACTACTTTAATGTTTTGATAAAACACTGGTGTGGTGACTTCTATGAGGGATTCGACCTGAGTGAAAGAGAGGCTTCAGAGTTTCACGCCGGCAGCCCTTGATGGTAGAAGACACAAAGACACTGTGCAACACTACCTTGGGAAGGGATGGACTGCCCCAGGGAGATGTCTTTCTCCACTGGCTGCAGACGGATTCCCATTGCAGTTTGTTGCTTAACTTTTAGTTCACACAAGTTGAATGCTACTCCATACACACACATCTGACAGAGTGATACTTTTAATGTGAAGTTATATATCTCCCTTTGGGAAACTTCATAGGCTATACTCTTGGTAATGTTATATTTTTCTTGGTATACTTATAGCTATCTTTAGTTTAGCAGCTTTTAGTAGAATACTTTTATTTATATCAAAATGACATATTGTGTAAGGAATTGACAGTCTTCTAAAATGATCTGAGAAAATGGCCTCAGCAGTTGTAGCACTATGACTGCTAGAAGGCTGAAAAAGGCCACTGTGCAATAACTGGAAATTATGCCGAAATATTTCAGCAGTTCATGTTGTTATGTCATCAGTTATATCTTGCTTATCCAGGATTTTTCCCATACAGTTTAATGAATTGCTTAGGATGGTGGTACTACAGTCCCATTAGCAGCTGGAGAGGTAAAACAGTTTCAGTAGAAGGAATCCCTTTCATCACAGAAATAGTTACACAGGAACAATACGTCATGTAGAGCAGGGCTAAGAAACCATTGTAGGATGATTTATTGACTACAGCACTGGGATTTTTATTCTCTTCCCTGCCTTCTGCCACCTGCTTATCCAATTTTTAAGTTGGATTCTTCCTCTGACAGAGCATCACTCATGCAGATCACTGTCCTGTTAAGTTTATTCTGATATATTCCCTTTATGTGACTTCTTCTCTGAAGATCAGGCCCTTCACTCAAGTCTACAAAGCTGAAGAACTGCCTGCTGTTCTAGCTATGATCTCTAGTTCGGGAGTGAAAGGGCTATCAAGAATAAAATTAGTCCCCAGGCTCTTTAACATGCAGCATCTCAAGTGTAGTGAACTGGCCTATCTGATCCAAGCTCTTGTACTGCTTATCTCTGCTTCATTGAAGTGGCTACTCTCATCTTTTTATGGGTGCTATGTTAATCTGAAGTTCATACTACCTTATCACAAACCTGCAAACATTTGGATGCCAACATGCAGTTGCATCCAGGAACGAAGCTTTAATGGTCAGATTGACATAATCAGTAATCCACATATCAATCATTTTTATTTGATTTGGTGGCAGCTTCTGTTCCCCAGGAGTATAGATATTAGCTGTTCATATCAATAGTAAGACATGTGCTTGATGACCAGCACTGAGCTTGGCTTGTTTGCCTGAAATATGTAGACAGCATCTTCAGTTGTCATGTAGTAGCACTTTTTAAAACATTTTTGTCAAATACTCATCAGTTTTGCACGTATAAGCATTTAACAGGTATAAGCATTTTCAGATATAAGCAACTTAACAAAGTTTGAAAGCATCAAGCACTGACACTTAGATAATAACACTGGCAGGAATGTTTTTACTGCTTTAGATGCCAATTAAATTACTGATTTCATAATTATAAATCAGCATGTTACAGTGGATAATTAATGTTGTCATACTCAAGCTGAAATACATTATATAAGCATAAGCCTTTCCTCTGTTGATTTGCTAATTCAGGAACCAGAAAATATTGCATATCATCTTTTAATATTTGTATACATAAATTCTAGGATTCCTGCTCCTGTCTGCCGCCATAGCAGTGTGCTGTGCTATATAATGGCTCAATTTAATGAGTGTGGACAGTGATCAGAAGAGACATAATGATTTTCAGTGAGGCAACTGTTCATATAAGACTAGATTTGGGGATTAAAAAAAAAAAAGCACTTAAAAATAATTGCCAGATTATTATAAGGAAAGGTGGCTGGCAACTTGCAGTACCAATGACTTCATGCAGAAATTTTTGTTTGTTAATGTGGATTTTCTCTAATAATAAGAGATGCTGGAGAGGTAGTTCTAGAAAAAGATCTTCAGTCCTGTAACAATGAAGCATAATGTCTCAAATCTTCTTGGCTAATTGAACTTAGTTGTGGTCAAGATGATTGATTTTTTTTGATAAATCATACTAATAAGTGTACAGAGAACTTGACCATAGAACTCAGGCTATAGATTAAAACACTCTTTCCCATCTTTAAGCAGAAATTAGGGTCTGGTAATATATGTGCTTTTTTTTCTCAAAAATAAAAAAGCTAATAATAGTTGATCATGCATCAACACAATAATTCTACTTGTAGCCACACATACATTCTGTTGATTAGGGCTAGAAAGAGGGAGGCCAAATCTCATGGCCATTGCTGTCTTCAGGATGTTTAAAATCACAGCTCACCTCACCAGGAGAACACCGTCGGACTAGTGGACTTTCTCTGTAAAAACATCTTCCAGCGCTCTCTTGTAATTGGGCAATACTAAAACAAGGAACCCGAAAGTGGTGAGGCTAGAAGAAAAATGAGATACCTATTTGTGGTTTAAAATTGAAGACACTCTTGCTATTAGCCAGATATGGGCTTCTAGCCTCTGGTCGCAGAACTCTGTGCTGCTGGTATTCACTATTGTTGTTTTAGCCCATCTAAAGTTGCACGTTCTGATTTGTAAGGGGATCAGGCATGTATGGAAGCAAATTATAATCAGAAGTTGCTCTAGGTCACTGTTTGTTCTCACCATTTACAGAACCATCCCAACATTAGGTTTGAAATTGTGGAACCAAGAGACTGCTCAGTGTACACAGCAGTGGAGAATGGCATCTGCTGACCTGAGCATTCATATTTACACTGAACGAAATCAAAGTAAATATTTTACGATGTTATAGATCTAAAAAGATTTGATTTTATGGTAAAAGTGTATGAATTTCAAGAGATAAAAAGTGAAAATAAAACCAGTCTATTTTAATGTAATTTTTCATTACTAAAGCAGAGAAAATATTATATCCTATTATATCCTATATTCTTGCAAAATATCTGTATTTTATATATCAAATATAGTGGAAAGGCAGTTGTGAGGCTTTTTGAGTAAACAGGAATGAAATGATGACTGATTATTCCAGTTTTCTACATATATGTACATTCTATCTTTTTTATGTTACTACTGCTTTGAAATACATGGTTGAAAGAATTAGTCCTGGGGGGTTTTTATGCCATTAATAATTTTTTAGTCCACAACTTTTAAAACTGAAAACTATGCCTATATTTTGTTATTGAGACAAAAGCAACACTCTCTTTATAAATATGTATATACACCCAAAGTTAATCAGTTCACTGTTCTAGAATTAGCTGATTTTTTTGCCTTGGCGTGTCGCCAATTAGCAGGAACCCAGGGATACTGTCAGCTGACAGCTGGAAAGAGATCCCAAGCTCTGCAGCATACGGTTTTCTATGTTGTACAAAACCCTGAGCTCATGGTATTAATGCTTTACTATTACTTATTAGAATTTTCATCAGCAATCTGTCTGCAAGATTTTAATGAGCAAAATATACTGCTAGAAACCTGCAAGGAGCTGTTTTCCTCAAAATCATACTTATTTTGGCATTTGTAAAAGCAGCTTTTTGGTTGGTATTCCTAAAAGGGATAGGCAAGGAGAAAAATAAAACAAGAAAAATCACAACAGCTAAACAGAATAGGGGTGGAGAAAAGGAGAAGGAAGGCAGGAAGCTGCATAATTCAGAATGGCTTCTGAATAGAACATCTTTAGAAGTTTATTAAAGCATTTTGTTCCTAGAAATCTAGCTTTAAAAGAACAATACATACTTAAAGAACTAAATTTTTATTATTACTGAATAGGGTTGTATTTTTAAGGTCCAAAAGTGTATTCAATATTTTTTTCAACAAATGGTTGTGAATGGTTGACTTTATTCTAGAATAGAATATCCATGCACAAATACAGTCTACTGGTATAACAGGTACGCTGTAGAAACACAGTTTGCTTCTTTTAAGATTTGGAGTAACTCATAGTTGTTTACCTAGTCTATGCTCAAAAGGCTGTATGAATAAAACAAAATCACCTAGTAGGATCAGAAAGTTAAGCCCCATGAGAGTGAGCAACATTGAAGGTACATTATTTATTTTCCATCTTTAATTTTATTCTTCTCTAGAGAAGAATATGTTCTAGAGAATATATCCTGTATATGTTCTTACTTGTGTTTATAGAGAGACTATGAAATTCTCCTTATATTTTGCATATAATCCATAAGAGCAACATTGATGTTGCACACTCCTGAAGTCCCTGCTGTGCCTGGGGAGGGACAGCAAGTCAGAACCTATGGTATGGGGGAATGTGGCTAGAGTCATAAATATAAGAGCCCCATGAGAAATACACATAAACAATTCAAGATTAGTATTGATCTATTTTTGCATTGTTTACAGTTGCCCTAGAGTCCATGTGCATAGTTTTAATGGAGCTTAGTTGCATTAGAATTCAAGCTAAATATCACATTAGAAGCCCCTCATGGGAAAAAAAGCTTTCTGAGTATAGTTATAATGGAAAATACGTATCTGTGGAGTCCTAAAAATGAGTGTATAACCTCTTGTGTTGGCTGCTGCACAGATTAATGGATGAATGTGCAAAGTAATAGATAATTGTTGATAAGATAGGAGTAATATGTGTAGTTAATGGATTAAAATTAAAATTGCCGCATTGCTTCCTTTATCTGGAGAAGTTTCATCACTGAATTAAAACATTAGGAGAATAATAATAGAAGAGAGAGAACTTTTTTGTCAGAGAAATTTGAAAACAAAAGTGTGATGGGAGTGAATGACCTTGCATGTTTCACAACCTTACATAGACTCCCACTGGCAGTGTGCTGTTGAAGGGCAGATAACAATCCCACTGTTTTCATCAGGGACCGGAATCACTGTCACAGAGCTTGTCATGTGCTGTCTGTGGGAGAAGCAGCGGATTTGAAATTAGTCGTATCTGTCAAGAAAGAGATTTTTCTGTGAGTTAGTATTTTGAAATGTAGACACACACCCTCTTGAGTTTTGGCAATTTGAGTGGACCCACAAGCAGAACTGCTGCATCAGCATTTTCCCTGGAAAAAGCTCCACAAAGACATTTAGGTAGTGTTAGGAAAAATTTGACTGTCCTGTGGAAGGCAGGAAATGACCAGGTGCATGGGTGCAGGCAGTGATCCACTGAGAAAGTAGGGATGTGTGTAGCAACAGCATAAGGTGACAACAATCTTCCTCATGGGGCAACCAGAGATGTGGTGCTATCATCTCATTGTATCACTTTTTCTGGGCATGTTCTCATTTTTTGTATGCAAGGTGCAAGGTTAGCAGTCAGAAGAACCTGGCCCTTATCCATACAATGTTCTCCCTTGTCCAGGATAATTTTCTTTTTCAAGTTATGTTGGCTTTAAGGGTCAGCGTCTGGTGCAGTAAAGCAGCTCCTGGGTCCTATGGAATCTAACATCCTAAGTTACAGATACAGGAACAAGGCAAGTTCTTTACTGAATAAGAGCACAGGACTTACTAGCATGAGATGCATTCATATTTTTTATGATGGATTGTAACTAACAAATATGTGGAACACAATACAGTGAAATTGCTAGATCTGCATTCATATCATAACTGAAAAGCAAGTTGAAGACAATAAGTTGAAAAGATCTGTCATTTAACTTGGCATGATCCAGTGGGTATGAATTTGTATGAGTGCTCATGTAACGGCCTTCGTTGTGTAAAGCAGAGAGCCCTGTCTTTCTAGCCCTATTTGTTTGCCATACCTTTCGAATCCTTGCAGCCTGGGACTTTGGTCCTCCCAGTTAATAGACCTTGACACATTGCTACTTCCTGAAAATTATAGAGCGAGGAGAAAGTTGAGTGTTTCAGGATTGTTTTTCATTTTCATTTTTAGCACAAGGTAAATGTAGAGTTTAGGTATGTTCGAGACTGAAAAGTATATATAACATTTGGACATTCATAATGACACTTTGGAAAATTATTCAGATCATGCTTCAAACTAAATTTAGCCATTCACATGTAGGAGTCCAAATGAACTAGGTGACTAAGCTGTCGTTATCGTCAATAGTTCATTAGTGCAAGTCTTAATTTAGTCATCCTAGAGGGCTACCAGTAGGGGTTAACAACAGTCATAAGTGTTAAAATATCTCTTTCCTTGTTTCTTGGCCTCTTCTAATGCTGCTTATTAAAGATTTCCTGCAAGAGTTCATTTGGTACAGAAGCCCAGACGGACTAGCCCTGGTATTTTAGGGCTACAGGGGCTTTTTTGCCAGAGCCAATAGAAATTGACAATAAAACTTAGCATTCTTAAACAGAAATTATTAGGTGTCAATTTGTGAGAAGAGCGATACTATTGACATACCACTGCTGGATGCCAAAAAAAAATCCATTAAATGCGAGGACTCAAGAAGAATAACAGCTTATTCTAAATAAGGTTTTGTAGTACAAAAATGCGGTTTTACCTGTATTAAAAATGAACTACTCATAAGTTTTAATCACATTTTGTGAAGTTTGAGTGTTCTCTGATCTGCAAATTTTCCGCACTTAGCCTTCACAGAAGCTGGATGTCATGTCACCTAGTATTTGAGTACCAGCTTCCTAAGACTGTGCTGAAAGACAGTGAAGGAGAAAAAAGCTACAGAACTTGTATACGGTAGTGATATCCTTGGCTCGAGACAATACATTTACTTTCAGCAAATTGGAGGACCTGAGGTGGAACAGCACATTTGTGCCTAAATGACTAGGATCTGCTCCTTATGCCAGCACTAGTGTTTCTACATCATACTGTCCAACACATTCAGCTCCCAAATTGTCTTTAGGCAGGAAAAGGCGCAAAGGAGATGTCTATCTGTGCCCTCTGCCTATACAAGCTCCTTAACTTTGTGCACATTTTCCTTCCTGGAAGCAACATCCCACAGACATACTATAATAGAATCAGCTAGAAGTCCTTAAAAAGTCAGAGAAAGATCATGAGGTACTAATATGGATCCCACCGCTATCTACACTGCATTTGTGAGTCAGGAGAGCTGAGACTGCTTTTTCTTGACCAAACTGTTTTACAAGGCAGTAAAGTCTGTCAGATCGCACGTAGTAGTGCTCACACACTTCCCAAGGCACCTGCTCACCATTAGCATTCATTTCTATATTCCCTGAAAGTGATGTGGAGCCTTAGGTGAAGCTCAGGCTTTATCAGGCTGCGGAGCCACATTGCAAAGAAATTGCAAGGATCTAGCTGGACATGGTGGGAAAACAGAAGTGTTTCACAGATTTATAAGAGAGTAGTTCTTCTTTGGATAGGAGGATCAAGAAAAATACTTATATCAACTGATGCAGTAGTTTATTTCAGTTCAGAATTTTGTTGGAGTTAACTATGTGCTGTGGAAGAAATTAAGTGTAAAAGTAATTTCAATACTCCAGCTTATGCAGATGATAGTTTAATTTTCTGATTTGTTTTTCTCATCTCTATACATTTTTGCAGCCTCTTTTCTGTTTGATCACACCTTGCAAACTTCAATTCCCTTTCTTCCTCAGTGCTCACTTCTTTGTAGGTTCCTTGTAGTTATTGCTTGTATTACTGAAATTTGCACACATCTCTGTGACCAATGCAGGAGCTTTTTGATACGAGTGTTGACCATGGTCTGTATTCGCACAGTTAATACTTTGACCCTAAGCATTCTTTTCACCAGTGGGCAGTGCTTAAAACCTAGTACTTCTTCTTCTCTACTTAATTTCTGGTGCTTTGTGTAAGAATATTGTTACATGTATAGTTAAAAGGGATACCACTGACTTCTGTTGCTGGGAGAACTCATAGTTATTAATCAACAGTTAAAGAACAATTTTTGTACTGATACTCATTTACAGTTAAGCACATGCAGAAAAACATATAAATTCTTACAATAAGCAGTATTTTTCTCTAGGAATATGTCAGAGATGCAAAACACTCAAACCCAGTACTGCTATCCATTCACAGATGGCTTTTCATGCTGTATTTATTGTTTTATAAATATGCTATAAGATTTGGCAAGTATTGCATAAGGCATCAGGGATCTTAGGGTTTTATCATTCTCATTGAAATCAGCTTTCAGTGAGACAATTTTTAAATCAGCTTTTAGTGCTCTAAGCTTAAGGCTTGTTGAAGCAGTTCAGTTCAGGGAGGTGACAGATTTAAAAAGCAGACTCCATTGTTTCAGATGATTCAGCATAGATTTTGAGTTTTTACACTTATGATATTCCAAGCTCCATGGAAATTCTTTGAAGAATTCGTCTTAATATGTTTTCAGATTGCATTGGAAACCTATAATGTTACCTTCTGTCCTTAAAAGCCACCAGGTTATGGATTTCTGTCTATGAATCTTTGATAAGGTGGTCCAGAACAAGGGAAAGACAAAGTAGCTATCTGCCAACTAATCTCATGAAATCTATATTCACTGTTTAAATGCTTGCTCTGTAATTCTAAACCAGATCATGTGAAAGGTCCCAGCAGATCCATTAATAAGAAATACATTTTGTCTTAAATATTATTTACAGCTGCAAAGTTTCTTCACTTTTTATGAGAAAATAGATCCTAGTTTATTAAAAGAAGAAAAATTCAATAACAGAAAATTTTTCATTACTTAGTTTCAACATTCAGTTCAGTCCATGGGCAAGTGTCAGACAGAACAAATTTGCAAATCTGCATGTTTCTAGCAGCAAGTCTTGGAAATGAAGTTTCCCTTGGGACAACGGGGAAGAAATCCTTGGGGTCCTGCATGCAATTATAGATGCACCTGCTGGATCAGTCAGGCTCCTCTAGTCCATGGATGGTACGTGCATGCTGCCGTGCAACTGTGTTTCATGCCACCCATCCTCCTTGGAGATTCGTCTCCTTTTTGAAAATAAGAATACGTATAAACCAGTTCTCTGTTTGTTGCAGCCTGAGTAGTGGACAAAGCAGAAGATTTCATACAGATGCACAGCATAGAATTTACTTGATTTATTTGTACAGGTCACATTTCACTTAACCATAAGCTTGAAATTCTGTATTTCTGGAGCAAACCTATTCCACACAAAGTGTCAGCTTTCTTTCTGATGAGAAATGCTGGAATAAATAGAATACTATTTCCTCAGTATTTATCTGTCTTCTGAAGATATGAAAGCATGTTCAGAGAACATAACAAGAAGATAGATAAAATGCAAGGGATATTATGGAACTATCACAAAAAAAATGTACAAAAAATTCAGTGAATGTTAAGCTTTAAATCAAATCAGTCGTGCAACAATGTTGAAAGAAATGCTGGAGGTTTTTCAACATTGACATTTTTTCAGATATTCATAGCGACCTTAAAGGAAATGAGAACAATTATTGGTCTTTTGAGGACATGTACAAAAGGACACTGAAATGTAAAAATGGATTTTCTGTGTTGTGTAGTATTATTCTGATAAGGGAAAGACAGTTAAAAGAATTAGAATCATAGAATCATAGAATAACCAGGTTGGAAGAGACCCACTGGATCATCGAGTCCAACCATTCCTATCAAACACTAAACCATGCCCCTTAGCACCTCATCCACCTGTGCCTTAAACACCTCCAGGGAAGGTGACTCAACCACCTCCCTGGGCAGCCTGTTCCAGTGCCCAATGACCCTTTCTGTGAAAAATTTTTCTGAATGTCCAGCCTAAATCTCCCCTGGCTGAGCTTGAGGCCATTCCCTCTTCTCCTGTCCCCTGTCACTTGGGAGAAGAGGCCAGCACCTTCCTCTCTACAACCTCCTTTCAGGTAGTTGTAGAGAGCAATGAGGTCTCCCCTCAGCCTCCTCTTCTCCAGGCTAAACAACCCCAGCTCTCTCAGCCATTCCTCATAAGGCCTGTTCTCCAGCCCCCTCACCAGCTTTGTTGCTCTTCTCTGGACTCGCTCCAGAGCCTCAACATCCTTCTTGTGGTGAGGGGCCCAGAACTGAACACAGTATTCGAGGAGCGGTCTCACCAGTGCCGAGTACAGAGGGACAATAACCTCCCTGGACCTGCTGGTCACGCCGTTTCTGATACAAGCCAAGATGCCATTGGCCTTCTTGGCCACCTGGGCACACTGCTGGCTCATATTCAGTCGGTTGTCAACCAACACCCCCAGGTCCCTCTCCTCCAGGCAGCTTTCTAGCCAGCCTTCTCCTAGTCTGTAGCACTGCACAGGGTTGTTGTGCCCCAAGTGCAGGACCCGGCATTTGGCCTTGTTAAACCTCATGCCATTGGACTCTGCCCAGCGGTCCAGCCTGTTCAGATCCCTTTGGAGCCTCCCTACCCTCCAGCAGATCAACACTTCCACCCAGCTTAGTGTCGTCTGCAAACTTGCTAAGGGTGCACTTGATGCCTTCATCCAGGTCATTGATAAAGACATTGAACAGGGCTGGACCCAGCACTGAGCCCTGGCGAACCCCACCTGTCACTGGCCTCCAGCTGGATTTCACACCATTTCCCACCACTCTCTGGGCCCGGCCATCCAACCAGTTTTCCACCCAGGAGAGTGTGCGCCTGTCCAGGCCAGAGGCTGACAGTTTCTCAAGCAGAATGCTGTGAGAAACTGTGTCAAAGGCTTTGCTGAAGTCCAGGAAGACCACATCCACAGCCTTTCCCTCATCCAGCAGCCGAGTCACTTTGTCATAGAATGTGATCAGGTTAGTTTGGCAAGACCTGCCTTTTGTGAACCCATGTTGACTGGGCCTGATCACCCGGTTCTCTTGCATGTGCTTCATGATAGCACTCAAGATCACCTGCTCCATAACTTTCCCTGGCACTGAGGTCAGACTGACAGGCCTGTAGTTCCCTGGGTCCTCCCTGCGACCCTTCTTGTAGATGTGCACAACATCAGCCAGCCTCCAGTCCAGTGGGACTTCCCCAGTCTTCCAGGACTGTTGGAAGATGATGGAAAGGGGTTTGGCCAGCACATCTGCCAGCTCCTTCAGTACCCTTGGATGAATCCCATCCGGCCCCATAGACTTGTGGGTGTCTAGTTGGGCTAGCAAGGCTCTGACCACCTCCTCTTGGATGTGGTGAATTGAAATAGTTTGAGTTTGTTGGGGTTTTTTTAAACCCATGATTCACAATAGAGCATCTTACAAAGTCTTGTATTACTTGTTACAGGTGCTTTTTTATGATGATTCATAGCTTTGACAATTCAGCCTATTAATATCAAAACCACTTTGTGCAAATGCTCTGTGCTCCTTTGTTCCACTGACAATATGCAAACCTCCTATATCACTCAGGGTGTTCCACTTCTTACACTTTGAAGTTTCTAGGTTCAATCATCTGTTTAATAGATACATTTTATAAAACAACAATGCTTTAGAGTTGTTCTTTGCAGTTCCACGCACCAGTAGCAGAAGGAAGGACAGCGGTTTTGTGGGCTTAAGTTTAAAACAGTGTTTTCACTAGCTGCTGTAGAAAACGACAGTTACATTTCTTTCGTGTTGACATTCTAGATATGTTACAAAATTACTATAATTATTGAGGAAAGAAAGTCATGATTGTATGGTCAGCTTTTTGCATTTCAGAACTATAAAAGTATTATATTAACATAACGTGTCTGAGTTACTCTTAGAGAAAAGTGAAGAGTACAAGTCTCCTGGCCTTATTTCAAGCTGTTTGTGGTATATTTCAGGTCAGCCTCTGTAGGTTACAACCAATGCAGTAAGCCCTGCAGAGTCTACATGATGAGCACAGTAGGTGATTTAGGCACCTTATAGGAATAAAAAAAAATATAGCTTTGGAATACATCATCCTTATATAAAAAGTATTAAATTAGCAAGCAACTAGAACCTTTGCAACCTTACTTTCATAGGTTAATTCCTTGGATAGTAAGTTTTGCACCTGTGACATCGGTGAAAGAATTTTTAAAATGAAAAATACTCTTTCACCTGACCATGTGGTTGGTTTCAGTTCTATAATTGTGCAAGAGTACGACCAAAGAGAGAAACATAGTAAAATGCTCTCTTTACATAATGATAGCTGCAACTCTCAGCTGTGATTCCCAGCCTCTAAACCCCAAAAAAGTGAATACTTCTGATAAGTTGCAGGCAAGTACACTGGATGCCTGAGGCTTTGCTTTCTTCAATGAGGAGAAAAAGTGTCCTACTTAAAATTGGTTCAACCTAGGGATGACTTTTTTTTTGCATAAATTTTGATTCATAGACAGGCGTTTAATGTCAGATAAGTCATCCAACAAGTGCTTTTCTTGGGAAATGGAATCTAAAAGGAAATTTCAGAAGTATGTATCTTTAAAAAGGTTTGGGTTTTTTTTTTTTTAAAGGAACTCTTATTTGAAACCTTTTTTTCCTTCTTTTCTTCTCTCTTACCAGCTTAGTTTTCCCTGTAAGTGTGGAGTTCAAAATTTAACTGAGAAAAAAATGCAGAAAAGCTTCTTTCCTAATGTCAAGATAATCTTTTAAACATAAAACACAGAGGATAACGATACGAATGCTACCTCAAAAACTGGGTCAGTCGTCACTCTTCTTAAGAAAAGTTATATTCTATTCTTACAGTATATCAGAAAAAAAACATAGTACTTAATGGGAGGGAAAACCACTGCTAAAACAGCAGGATATATTTCAATTTATTTTTATCGTTCCAAACCGCCTTGTTTCTCTAAAGTTTTCTACTGGAAAACTTTTTTAAGGAATGAGCCAAGTAAACTGTTTTCCACCATTCTCTCATCATAAATGTTAATAATTTTATTTCTATCTGGAGTCACAAAATCACCTAAATTGTTTCCCAGTTACTGCCATGGGTCTCATGAGCAACTGAAAACTTTTCCAGAACACCTTCTGTGTTGCCCTTTCTTCATCTCTGTGACAGTGATTATCTCAATACTAAATAAAGGCACAGTGGTGAATTTCTTATGCCCTACTTGCTCTTATGCTCTGCCTGGCTCAGGGTGTAGATGCTAAATGTACTTGCATGCCGATTCAGCACTTCTGCTCCCCTGGAGAAAAGCTGAAGTTTGAAAGGGGGGTGGAATCATTTCTTCAGTAAATTAATGCAGCGTTTTTTGGGTCAGACCCTCATTGCTAGAAATCAATGTATCATCATTAACTTCCATGGAACTATGGCAAATTACATCAGCTCAGAGTCTGTATGCAGGGATGATATTTGCATTTGTCAAGGATTTGAGCAAGAACTGTAAAGCTTTCATATGGAACAGATTTGTTACCCTGGGAGTTCTTAAGACTTTCTGTTTGCAGTGTTTGGAATTTACTGTTTTTCAGATTTTCAATAGAGTTATGAAGTATCATATTACTTGATCTGCTGGGATTTCCTAGTTAGCAATGCTGAGCAGGAATTGTCTTGAAAAAGCATGAGCTGCTGCTCCTCTACCCATTTTGCACATCTTGAAATTAATCTATTTGATCAAAAGCATGTTTATAAAAATTGATCAAATGATCACATCTTTTACACCTGAGTTCTTGAATGTGTAAGTTTGTCTATGCAAGTACTTTTTTGAGAAGTATCATTCATTTGCATAAATATGTTTGCAAAGAAGATTATTCTTTCACCTTTCAGAAAAGATAGTTTGAAAAGTTTAAAATTTTGCTCCCCAAAAATACAGGAAAAAAATTCTATTAAATTGTTTTCCCTTTTTCTCCTCTCTCTAATTTTAAGCTTATTTGATAGTAAATCATTTTTGTCTGTATGAGTCACCATACAGCTTCCAACTAGTGAGCAAGCTGAACTTCAGAAAGAAATGAGTGGAGGTTATATGCGTGCTGTGACAGCAACGAGCCCAAGGGCACACCCATCCATTCTGGTGAAATAATGTTTACGTTCTTTGAACCATCTGTCCCATAGGTCTCTAGAGAAGAGTATGGAAAAAAGAGTAAGCACTTTCTGGACATGGATCTTCTCAGGTGTTGATTTAAGAATGATTCTTCTGTGTACTCATTAAAGCAGTCCTTCTAAATTGAATAAACTTGTTAGATTAGACCGCTTTCTCAGACATCCATCTGTCCCTGATGTCACTGAGACCATACCTGTCAGTGCAGGGTTAGGGGACACAGCTGCAAATATGTCTTTATCTTTATTTTATTCTTCAGCTGCAGATGGGTTTTTTGTGCAGTGGTGATAACTCCTAAGACAATTTATATTCTGCATATCTTTAAAGCTCATGGGCGGAGTAATACCCAGGGGGACCTAAACCAGTCCTCAACATATCTTGCTTGTTAAGCTGAGATGAGGGGCTAGCAGTCTCTGCTTAACTTCTTGCACCTCATTTGCAAGCTCTCTTCACAAAATACTCTTATTAACACAAGCGGAAGTCTTTTATTTGGAAAGGTCCAGTAGGGTTGGCTTTAAGGCTTCTTGGCTCTGTCACATAACTTGTAGTTTCATAGATTAATTAGGAGATAGTATGTTTGCAAAACAGAGCTGAAAAAGCAGATCTATTGGCCAAGCTATATGGCTTAGCAGACTTTCTGTCCATCCACAGAAGCTCCCCAACTCTTCTGCACAGCCTACTGAAACATTATCACAAGTGGCATTACTTCAATGTGTTTACAGTTTCTGCCCATTTCAAATTCTTATGGTGTTCCTACTGCCCCAGTGCCTGAACATCCTAAAGATGTATGGTTAATTTCCAAAACTGACACGCATGAGAAGTAATGTGGTTAGTCACTAACGCTGATTGATTTCTAACAAACAAAAAAGTTTTTCAGGTAGCACTGGTCTTGATAGGTTTAACAGAAACAGAGAGGAATATATTCACTAAAGTGAAAAGATTGTCTTGCGGTGTTTCATCATCTAAAACTGAGAGGAAGGCTGGGGAAAACAACTGAAAAAGAGGCATATGATAAATAGAGATTGTCAAGGATAGCAAGTGAGTGACAGAATTAGCTTCACTGAGAAAGAAAGATGAGTGTTTGGGAAGACTAAGACAGTAATCCTTGGTGGTCTGTTCTAGAGGACCTGCTATTTTTTACCAGAGCTGGTAAACACAAGTGCATAGAAGTAACATGGGATATGGAAACAGTTTAAACTGACACTGTATTAATTTTGGTTACTGCCCTCCTTTTTGTTGATGAAAGGTTTTTTTGCTAGTTTTTTTTTTTTATACTGTTATCCTTCTTCTAGATAACCACAAAGAACAGCTATTTGCCTTAGAGCAGATCATAATTTTGTTTTTCTTTTTTTTTTTCCTATGAGAAAGCATCCTTTCTGAAGTTTTCTGAACAATGTATTTTTTTCTTATTCTTAAGTAAAGTAAGTATGACTATGGAGAGGATCTATCTTATCCCAACAGGCCTGATGCCAATCTCTTTTGTGCCAAAGTAAATCAAGAATAATTTTACCAATGTCAATGCAGCCACATCAGTAAAATTCTAGTGGGAGTATGGAATATGGCACAGTATCTCTGTAAAGTATAATGAAAAATTGCAGTGGGAATTGTTGTGCCTGTGTATCTCTGCAGGAAGTCAGTGGAATTTGGTATTTTAGATGGTTGAATACAAGAAACTTCTAGTTTTAATTAAACAAGGCTGACTTAATTAATCTGGTACATGATAGCAGAAAACTGTGAAGCTTCAGCCATGTCATCTGAAACTGGACTCAATACTTCTGGTCTGAAAAGTTAAAATGCCCTTCAGTTCTGCTGCTAATATGATAACTGCTGGCAACATTTAGGCAGGGTAGGAACTGACATAAAAAAATGGAAGTAAAGAGATCTGTTCTGTCTCAAATGCAGCTGTTATGGGGTGCAGAGTGATTCTTTCTCTGTGTGTTTACAAAGGAAACTGGGAAATGGCAAGATAATTTCGATAGCACAGGCAACTTTTTTTGCATTCCTCATGGCTGACAGTGTTTTTGCTCAAAGGTTGTAGCCTTCCCTTTCCGGTGACCATGGTGTACCCTCGCTTGCAGGACTGTCACTTGAATGGTGTCATAGCCCCATTCACTCCTTGCTTGGTTTTACACTGTCTCTCATAGTGTGATGGAAAAACATCTCTCTGTACACAGACAGGGGTGCTAGACCACTGGCTGTTTCTTTTTATGACTGTCACAGAAAACAGATTTCCTGCTAAGAAACTTCACATTGACCTTGTGTCTACAGAGGGTCTCCCCCCAAGAAGAGATTCACTCTTTATTTCCTCCAAGAACTAGTGATTTCCTCATAAAACTGACCCCTTTCTCTAGGTCATGTGCCAGAGTTTCAGCTGCTGTAACTGGCTGTACAATTGTGCTAATCTGCTGAATTGACATTAGTAGAGCAGCTACTCCTGTGCCAGGTAGCAAATTGTATTGAATTGCTGCAGAGCTGTTGCACAAGAACCCACATAAACTGTATGTGATACATACGTATTGCATGTAGAGTCTGTGTATGGGATGCAGTGTATTAAATGTATATACATGCTCTGTTGTTGTACTTTGAACTGTACTCAGGTATAAATGAGGTTTTGTTTGTTGTATGTACCACTGTTGAAGAGTACTTTGAGAAAGTTTGTCTCTACTTATTTTATTATTTTTTTTCCAATTAAATGTTTATTAAAAGAGAACCTTGTTATTTCAGACTACTAACCCAAGAGATTTACTGAACATTTCACACCTTTTTTTTTTCTAATGTCATTTTATTTGAGAAATTTTTTATGTGTTGTAACTCTCTTGGTGTAGACATATTGCACGAAGTTGACACCATAGTAACATGTTACTTAGCATGGAATGGTGGTGCCACTTTTTACCTGATGGTTAAACAGGAGGTTTCTGATTGTTTTGAAATGCAGGCACAATAGCATAGTGTGTTTACCAACCTCTTTTACATGTTGATGTCAATAATCCAAGTCATGTTTTATCATACTCAGATTTGAGTTCAGAAATATAAATGTATCTTTTTAAAATTGCAGGTTGTTAGTGTTTAGCTTTTTGGTGGCAAATTATGTAGATGCTTGAACTTCATTACATCATGCTACCAAAACTTGGCTTGGAACTGAAAAGCTGGTGGTGAGCACAGTGGTGTGGTAGTCATGATAACAGGCCATGGCTTCATACACCTCTAGAGCAATTTGAATAACAGCTGAATAGGTAATATGTGGCATATCAAAATTTACAGGAGTGGAGAATTCTTTCCCTGAGGGCAACTGTACTTCATACATATGCAGCAGGTGGAAGAAGCAATCTATAGAAATTCCTCCCAGATTTCATCAGGATTTATTGGACTATTTGTGGTCAGCTCTGCAGGTCTGTGCTGGAGGGCTTCCCAATGCTACTTCCCTAAGGCAATCTGCAGAAAGGTTTACCCCAGAGATACAAATACTAGAAACTCTGGCTTCTTAGAAGTTGGGGCAATCTCATCAATGTTAGACAGAAACCACAGACTCAGAAATTTTGTGTTATTCTGAAATTTATTTTCATGTAGTAGAGGGAAGCTAGTAGATGAAAAACTGTGAGAACCCTAAATATTTCAGATATTTGGGGTTTTTTCTTCTTTGTCCCCAGCCACATAAGTATGTTTTTTCGTGCATTCATGTCATATTCATTGTTTTTGTAGACACCAGCTCTGACTGTGACTTGAGCCTGCCAGAGCAGCCCTGCCACTTTCTGCCAGGACAGCCTTTCCTGCCATGGAAGCAACTATAGCTGCGCTTCTTGCTGTTTTCACAGCAGAGTCTGGAAGGAAATGTAGCCAGTTAGGTGCTTCTTGTTCACCTTACCTTTTACATAGGTTTCAGTTACAATATTGAGATGTGAAATGCTTTAGAAGAGTGCACATTAAATTTTATTAAGCCATAGTATCTGGATGTGCGCTCAAAATAGCACTATTACCAGACAATGAAGTATTGTTCATTAGTTCTTTAGTTTGAATGATCTTTGGTGTTTAGACGTACCTCAGGTAGATACTACTGGAAGAGATCACAGTGATAAGTATAAGAGAAAAAATGCTTATCTTTTGTCTAATGTGTGATTCATCTATCATGGTCTAATCTAACTCATTTTATTCTACATTGCAATACACTAGATGTATACACATGATCAGTTTGTGTGTGTTATTTGAAGCAGAGTAACTTTCATGTGTGAAGAAAGGAAATCACTTCTTAAAATATGGAGGTGCTTAGATACTTGCTATTTGTTGAACTAAAAAAAAAAAATCAAATATTTATTTTTAAATTCTTTCTTTCCGTAATCAGGAGACTTTTATTTTTTCATCTGTTTTTATAAGATTTCTTGCATAGTGCTTTCTTGCACTTGGGAACACACATGCAGAGAAAATGCAGCTAGCAAATTCAGAGAGGGAAACCAATAAACCAACTCAAATTCATTATAAAAAATAAAGAAACAAACATAACCCTCAGCAGATCTTACTTTTTGTTGTGCTTTAACTTGTGATTTTTATTGGTTTGAGTCCACAATACTGGTGTAGCCAGACAGCTACGCAGTACCTATCTACCCTTGTTGGAGTGGGAACCAGCTCAGCCTGGAAACTTTGGACAGTGCAGGTGACTCTTGGATAGTTTCTAATGAGAGACAATATCCTTTGCTTTGAATTCAATGACCTTTTGAAATGCTCTTAATTCATCAGGTGGCTGAGTAAGTAGTTAGGTCTTTTAATAAAGAAGAATAGTGGATGTACATAAATTGCTTATTCTTTTCCTGCTTAGTCCTCTCTTCCTGTCTTTTTACTAAAGGAATGGAGGAAAGGCAGGAGGTACATTATAAGGGCATGTGGGAATATGTGGGAACAACAGATGACTGGGTCACACTCAAACAAATGTGTAGAATAGAATAAGTCAAGCCTAGCAAAATCTAGTCCCTGCCTCCATAGGGAGCGATGTCCATGGACAGGAAGATGCCCAGGACATTTGAAGAACTGACCTGCTCCTATTAAAAGGGAGTCCAGCAGCAAACAAATATGAAACAAGTGAGAACAGTCAGAGGATCACGACCTAGCAGCAATTCATGGAGCAAAACAGTAGCTAGGGCTTTGCATGCAGGAACTGCTTGTATCCCTAAAACTATTTCTTTTTCCCTATTGATAAAGCCTCTGGATGTTTCTGAGTGTATTTAGCTTATAAAGAAACAGCTAGAGGACATTTTGTGCAAAAAGAGTGACAGAACTTACTGGTTAATGGTGTTGACACTAACACTAGCATGCTTAAAAGAAAAGCAATCAGCCTGTTGAAAGGAATCTTTTTCTGGGAAAGAACTGAGAGAGGCTGGACCTACCATGGCCTTTTGCCTTCTTGTGGGACATGGAGGCTCCTATGGATCCCAGCCATGGAGTCTTAAAAGGCACATTGGCCAAAGAGTCTAGACTTAGGTAGAGTAGGTAAATGCACATTGAAAATGGATAGTCACTAAACAAAAATATGTAGAGTTCTCATTAGCACAAAAAGAAAGACTTCAATTAGAAGTAAAATAAGGACAAAATAATGAAGTTATCCCACTTAATTTGATTTTCTGTTTCATATGCATTGACTTAAATTGCTTACAATAAATAAATCTATGACATTTCTAATCATTATGTATAATTACATATACTGATATTTGCATGCATTTACATGTTGAATTGTGGCTTTTATTGGTAGATCTGTCATTCATGAAAGGTATTATAATCAATATGAGATTTCATCAAATAACAGAAGACAAATCCTGTCTATTACTGAGTTTGAAAACAAACTATTCTTGGCAGAATAAGTGTGTTCATTTAAACTGAATAATATCCATTTTATAATTAAGTCTACATACTGTCAGCACATTATTGACTAGTTGTCTTAAGCCTGATGAGAAACTAGCCCATTCTGCAATTACAGAATGCCTATGAAACGACAGAACTTTCGGCAACATTATTTCTAGGGAGCTTTAGTAGTGCCTTGGAAAATTTTAAGTTAATTCATGTCATACACTTATAGGAAATGGGAGAAATGTATATGTGCAGCTGTCCTCCAAAAGTGTTTTCAGATCTCTCTCCTTTTCTCTAAAAACTCAAACACAGTGGAGACTGTCAAAGCAGAGCCCTTAGAATACATTTTAGTTTCTTTGAAATAAACTGAAATTTGAAATAAATAGATTCTGTAATTCTGAGCATGACTTATTTGTAATAAGTGAAGATCCCTTAACAACTCCCTCTTAGGAGATTCATGACATTTGCTTCCCTCACTGTCTGTGTTGCACATACAAGTGATAGCAAGGACTGTTTATATCTAATCTGGTATCACTAGCATAAAAAGAATCAGATCCTTCTGATTTCAAAAGTCCTGCTCACACATCTGAGAAAGGAGTTAATTTGTGTCATTCATGTGACTATTAAGCTCATTTCCATGTATACTTAACTTTCAGGGAAGATTTTAGGGTTGGTTGCTTGGTTGGTTGGTTGGTTGGTTGGTTTGTTTGTTTGTTTTCTAGCGGCAACCTATTAGTTTTTAAAGATACTGTTCATGATATTGGCATGATTTCACAGAGTAGTAGATAAGATATTTTATTCGTTATTTTAGCTGAACATTTACTCCATGAAACTGAGCTGTCAAAAGAGGACTTTTGGGGCATTATCAGTTCTGTCTAAAGCATGAATTACTGTATCATTACAATACACTGCTTGGAGTCTTCTGTCATTGATTTGCCTACATTTTTTAAATTGCTCAATCAGAAGCCATTTATCTGATAAAATATTTACAAATTATTCTGATGGAAAAACCAAATAATTCATCATTGTAAATCGTGTATCATACAGGCAACAGTAGTCAGAAGCAAACGGCTTTTTGAGCCAAGTAGTTTATGTATTGTAGATGGAAATGTTTATTGAAATAAACACTTCATTGCAAAGAAAGGACAGCTGTTGTTTTCCTAGACTTATACCAGATTCTGTATTTTGTGCATTGTACATTTCTGTGTTCTTTTGTTAGTGCATCAAACAAACAAAATTTAGCTCAAAGTATGCAGGCATCTGCACTTGTTAGACTCTGGTCGTACTGGAAGGTACTTGAACTGACCATTCTTTCTAATGTTTCTATAGCAAACTTTTGCTTTAATTCTTCTTCTCCACTCAGAAGTATTTTTTTTCTGACTAACAGAATAATTACAGCATTAATGTCTTTTGGCAGGTCATATTGGCATTGATGATTTTGAGGGCTTAACTGTATTCCAGATTCCTTGGGGCTTGATTTGCTTTGAAAGAAATTAGGTATGCTATGCCTAAAGCTAGAAACTGTAATACAGGATTTGCAATTAAATACTGTATTCACATCCATGTCTCTGTCCCATTTCTTCGATACGGAGGCATAGTCAGATGATAAATACACACAGTTTGTAAAGAAAACAGAAAAAAGACAGGAACAGTCAAACAATTCTCACTACACATTATTAGCATTTTCTTCAGATAGGTCTGGCTTTATTTTCTGTATAGAAGTATTTTTTCCAGTGATCTACAAAATGTCTGTAAAATACATATCTGGTCAATGTCAGGGGTAAAAATCAGCAGACTCACAGTAGCATGTGTAGTATATTGGCTCATGTACAGATCAAACATTCTTTTTCCTGTAACTCCCTTAAAATATATGTAATTAGCAATTTTGTTTGGAGCTTACTATTGTGAACAGATTTGCTGCAATTTTCCTTTCCCTTTCCCTTCCTCCCTAACCTGTGTTCCAAATTCCAGGCTGCCGATGTTTACAAGATACTAAGACAGTGCATTCAAAAACTTGGGCTGGCAAGTACTGCCTCTGAGGCCCTGCTGCACAAGATTTCAGTCTTAAACAGGGATGTTGAATGTTTCTTTTACTGTTTTCTTTTTCAAATATGCAAGAAGTTTCTTCTCTTTTTGTACAGGCTCAGTGAGTTGTACACCGTTTCAGCAAAGATGCCTCATCTTTCCATCTACATATCTGGAGTTGTGTTTTCCCTTCACTGGTCTTGTCCATAACCACTAAAGAATTCTTGGGACTCAACACTGGAACAGATGAGTTAAATTCTTCCCGAATGTTCTTCATCAAATGCAGATGTACTAGACTTCCTGGATGTGCATAAAGACACAAAGGTTAGTGTATTCCTTAAAATCCTGCAATTTTAGGACTCTGTCATTTAACAATTACCAGTACAGACTATGTTTCAGTTTCATCACAGGTAGATAAAATGATGATTGACATCCTGCATATACTTGAGATCATGCTTTACCTGCTGCAGAATAAATGTACTTAAAGAGCTGGTGCAACTTAAAAGTCTTCTAAATGATTTGCTGGCCAACAAGAGCAAGCTCTACCCATAATCTGTGCTTGACTGTAATCAGATATTTTTGTGGTATTTCTTCTAAGCTTGGCTTTAGTGCACGGCAATCACATTCATCTGATTTTACCCACCAGTAAAAAGTAGAAAGAAGAGTCTTCTACATACTTTTGTTCACAAAACAGTCCTCGTTTACAATCAATGTGGGGGAAGGGGTAGAAGTTTGTCCGCCTCTGTGCTTAGTTTTACTAGATGGTATATGGGCATCAGGGGAATGACAAAGACATACATGATATGTTGGAAAAAAATAATAGGCTATTCACTTCCTGGAGGAGGTGAGATTTTAATAAAATGCTTTTCCTATCCCTTTGTTTCTGTTAAAAATATTATGTCATTTATGGATATTAGTCTGTCACCTCCCTGACACCTCAGGAAACCACCCTCAATCAGGACAATTCACTGATGTTATTTTTCTGTGGTATGATTCTACAAAAAAATACATGCTGAGAAAGGTGGTAGAATGTGTATGGGCATATGTGCACATCAAGTCATGTCTCAGACACATAACTGACAAGGAAAGTAACAAGATCATAAAGTTACATCAGGAATTTCAGCTCAAATCATAACATTATAAAAAATGGTTTGTTTACAGTGATGTGCATAATGCTATATGCAGTAGAGAAGCAAAGTGAACAGTCACCTAACGTTGATTTTATTCTATGATTGCCATCTGATTTTCATCTTTTCCAGAATATTCTTTGGGATTATTGCTCTATCTAGGCTTGGGGAGGAGAGGGTAAAATTCTTTTCAGTTTTACTCTGTTAGCCTCATCTTATTTGATTTGGATATTTTTTAAAAAAATAATTAGGTTTACAAATACTACTTGTTCTTATTAAACATCCCACATCCTATTAAAATGGTTTTGGGAGATCTATTGGCTAAAGTAGATGGAGCTCAAACTTGATGTAATTAGAACTACATGAATTGAGTTCTGCTTTCTCGTTTTGGTGGAGGGATTTTAGTGATAGCATCTGAATAATAGCTTTCTAATCAATCTCCTTCTGTCTGCTGCACTAGCTAGCATTTCCACTTGCATTCTAAATGCCTATTCCTTGTGCAAAGTAAATAGAAGACAAAAATATCATTTCTCATCAAAAGGAATTGTTTCCCTGTTGGCACCGAATGTCTAGTCCAGATAGGAGAAGAGGAGAAAAAAAAAATAGCAATAGACTTATGTTTCATCTAAGTTGAATTGAAGTTTTGTAATAGAGTTCAGTAGGAATAAGAACACAGATATAAAAATACTGACTCTGTTTAAAATCAGAAGGTTAGAGGAGTTGTGAGACTTTTCAAATATTTCCATATGGAGGAGAACTATGTTAGTTCTGTGTGATGCCCTCACTGTGTAGAATCTAAATACTTCCCAAGAAAGTAAAATTCACTTAGGGAGTATATTGTAGCTTTAATGTACAGATTGATTTTTATAATGTTACTTCTTTAATAGATGTGTATATATAAAAAACAGAATGAGGGGATGAATACCTCGCACAGTTGCAGAGCTCAAAAGATGCGAACTCCATCTCCTTGCACAGCAAGCATGTTTGTAGTTCATCTTAGGGGATTTGTGTAATATGTATTTGGATGGACTGTTATATATAATATATAGGATTACGGGTTCTGCAAACTCAGTGCACTGTTGACAGATCCTTGCTATATTAGGATAAATAATGCTGGAAATTCCTATGTTACCTTTAATTTTGCTTACAGTATGGCTACTAAAGCAAACACTAATAAAAATATATAAATTTGGATGGAAAAATATGCAAGAAAAATGCTTTATTCTTCAGTGTTGTGGATTTTGTAGTTCACAAAGCAGCAAATGTTACAAATATTATTTGATAGATTGGAGAACAGGCTTTGTTTGATAGTTAATGGATACTTTAATTTAAAGAGTGCAAATGAAAAGGAATGAGCTAAATTATCATACTTGCTGTAAACCCAGTGGAGTTTCACCTGTCCAAATTTTACATGGCATATTATGTTACTGGATAACGTTTACATTTTGCAGGAACAAAAGCACAGCTAGGGGTATGCAAAGTGTGCAGAAGCTTAGGAAGTAAAAGTAAGAAATTACCCTGTTGTAAATGAATAAATGATGGTTATACTGAAATGAGTATCTGGCTTGTTAAGTCAAGAGAAATGTGCATTTGGTGAATAAGTAAAAAAACCAAATACTAGATATGATGGCTTATGAAGTGGGAATGTTTGGCATTACCCTAGATTTAAAATTGATCCTGGAGATTTTCTTTTAAGCCTACAGCATACAGACTAAGTCCTGGAGGTTACAGTATCCTCCTGGAGCCTGGCAGAATAGTCCTCTGGAATGGCAAATTCTGAAGTCTGCCCTTCCATGTCTTGGGAGGTTGATCTAACAAGCAGACAAAAAGATGCCTCTGTCAGATATATTTTGTGGGGAGAAGAAATAGAAGAGATCTGCCCCTTAAGAAGCTGGTCAGAGCTGTGAATTCTAATCCTATGTCTCTGCTCTTGTCATCACCTGTGCTTGACATGCTGGCCTTCCTGAGAAGCATCTTTCACATAGGAGTAACCACATCTTCCTCTCAACCTTTATGCCTCATCAGCAAATCTAAACTATATACATCTATCAGCGGCAGCAAAATAGGGCTTGGACATTAGTTTGATCCCTAACTCCTGTTCACCCATCCCATCTGGCCACGTGTTCTCTGCATGGTTTTGCCCTACAATCCCAGACAATGCCAGGGTAGCAGGGAACAGCTAACTAGTTCAGGGTAGTTCAGGGAGCAGCATAGGGTAGCAACAGTTTCCAGGAAGCAGCCAAGAATACAGTCACCTTACTTTGGGGTGGAGACACTGGGTCACCCACACTGTGAAGAGAATTAGAACTGATCTGTTTAACTTACAAACATGCAGCCAGTTGAGTGTTGCAAAGCTGAGGCCTCCTCTGACTCTGGCTGTGGAGCATTAATGTCTGCACAAGTTGTTCCTTCATTCTCCTTATCTTTAAACTTTTCACTGGCCACTACTTAAAGGATAGAGAATTTAAGAAGGATAAGCGAAGCCATCCCCTCTTCCCTCTTTGAGCTTTCAGGCAGGATGCAACACAAAGGATACTTGCAGTGTTTGCTGCTTTTATATAGTAGAAGTGATTTTTCAGACGACTATGGTGACCTTACGTGACCTCAAGTACTTATCCCAAGTCATTTTTCTTTCTCTTTTTTGATAACATTTCTAACTTTAATGAGATAAAGTATTTTCATCAACAAGTAGGCTTTCAATTTTACTGTTATGGGGGAAGTTTATCCCCTGTGTCTGAGTGCAAGTGTATAGTATTTTGTTAGTGTTTGTATATTCTTTCCTGTATGCTTTGTATATGTGTTTTAGCTTACTAGTGTTAAGCATCACATCTATCAGCTGATTCTGATAAAATACCTATATTAAATTTCCTTTAGTACAAAATAAGAAATGTGTAAACACGGGATTTGTTTCAGTACTGAGGTCATGAGGGAGATATGATTATCAATCAAATAATTTATATCAAAGTATAAACCCCTGAATTCTAGACGCTTTGTCCCTGCCATCAAAAATCTGAATAACAAACAATTTTTCCAAGAGGAAGTGAGGATATATAACTTTCCCTTTCTCCATAATTTTACTCACGTAAGATTTGATTTAAGAAAATGTGGGCATTTTTACTCACTTTGAAAAAAAAGGCATTTTAAACAGCAGGATGTAATTCAGGCTATTTGCAGTCAAGAGGCCTCTGCTGAGCAAAATACTCATTCAATTTAAGAATGTAGATTATAATAATTTTCCTATCTCCCTCACAGCAGGATCCCTGCCATCGTTTTGCAAACTCACAGGTTGCAATACTGAATGACTAGCTAACTTCAGTTCCAGGTAACACATGCTTCAAGCATATTCTCATTAGCTCAACTTAGTTATAATGGAAAGCTGCTTAGTTTCACCAAGTGAAATGGGATACACTTAAATTGCCTCATTTAATATAATACTCCTTCTTAATACATGCAAAGTGGTTTATGATGGCAAAGCTTGTAGAGCATGAAAATCGGCAGGGAATCTAAGGTTTTCTGACTAAAACTGTCAAAAAGAAGTCCTATTTTATATCATTTCTTTTTAAAGAGGTTAAGAATAAGGAAGAAGATAATGAAGTAAAAAATAATCAGTGTAGAAAATTTTGAATTTAGTACATTAACATTTTTAATGCATCAGCTCTACCAAACAAAAAAATTGTCAAGTAAAGCTGTTCTTTCAGTAATGTCATCTGCACTGTAAAATTAAATGTAAAATACACAGTGGCTAAAATATATTGCAGTAATAAACTATAGTCTTTATTCTATCTGTTTTATTCAGAGAGTTTTATATTGTGCACCATGTTTCCATTTGCTATTTCATTAATCCAGCTTCCTGTGGCTGTATTAATTTGCAAGGACTTTTTAAGTTCAGTTGTTGATAAAGAATTATTTAGCTTTTTATCTTTTAAATATTAAGTGAATGTGTCCCAATCTTGTGTACCTTGCAGACACAAAACTTGGTTTCAGTGAGACCCAAACCAACACTGTTAATGCAGTTTTTATTTCCCAATATCCTGCACCTGTAGTCTGACAATAGGGTTATAAACCCTCTCCCTACATCCCTTTCCAATATTTCCAGAAGACTGTTCAGAGGAAGGCTAAGCTGCTACAGGCTTTGCTGATGACACCCAAGTGTATTTCTCATTTTCCACAGATGCAACCAGAGCTATCACAAAGATGTTGCACTGCCTAGAGGAAAGTGGCTCCTGGAGAAGAGCAGTTGGCTGAGATTGAACTTGGGTGAGATCCAGACAATACTGGTTGCGAGACAGAAATGATCCAGCCAGCCAGTTGAGCAACATTCCTAGGTGCATGCCTTTAAGCATTGGTTTGCAATGAAACTGTTCACATCCTTGGAAAAAGGCTCGGATAAGCATGTTCTGGCCACAGACAAAAATTCTTCCCACTCCAATTAAAAGCATCTGCATCATAATGGGGTTTTTAGTCTTTATAACCTTTTCACCAAGCTTAGAAAATGAGGTAGCAAAAATAACATGTAGAAAACTCTTCCATGCCTTCAAGATAAATGTATAGCTGCAGAGATTTCTGCAGACCTTTTAAGGAGCTGGTCTAACTTGTTGTAGCCAGGGCTGTTTCAGTCTTCATAGTAAGAGAACATTGCTCTTCAATAACAATGTCTCTGAGGCTTCTATTTGCATTTGGATAGAAAGCACTAATCTTGTTCTCAAAGGTACAGTCGTTTTGGATCTCTTGATATCCATGATTACTTTTTTATTTTCCACAAACTGACATCTTCTACAAGAAACAATTTAAAACCTTGTGAGCGAAGAGGAGTCCTGAGAGAGGTGTAATGCATCTCTTCTGGTGAGTTTTCAAGATCTGTACATATTGCAGAGTCCTTCCAACAAAGAATTTGACTATCAGAAGTTCTGTACCTCTGATAAAATTAAGCCTTCTACTTTTGGTAGGACAAAGGTGAAAGACAATTGATTAAAAAATCTAGGCGATCATACAAACATCCCTAATCAGTGAAGTGCCAGGACACAGTAGTTTTAGCTTATAGAAATTAACAGCTCGTGCACAGAGGTCAAATCATCCATGAAAGCTGTAGGCAAATAATGCCAGATAGAAGGATAAGTTGGAGAAACTGCACACATTACTCTTGGGGAAGATGGAGTCCAATTTCAGGATGGAAGAGGTCTTTGACCATGGTCCCAAACATTAATGAAAAGTTGTGAACATCTTTATGGAGGAGACATAACTATTGGTATTCAGTGTCAAAATCTTGAATATTCTCCCTGGCAGCATTATGTTTGCTTTAGTCAGTTATAGAATCACAGAATCATAGAATGGTTTGGCTTGGAAGGAACCTTAAACATCATCTAATTCCAGCACCCCCACAATGGGCAGGAACATCTCCCACTAGATCAGACTGCCCAAGGCCTTCTAGAGAGTAAAAAAAGGGCATCCTGGAGTCTCATTTGTGAGAATTTCAATGGTGCAAGCAGTCATCTGCAGTATATTCCTCTGGATTTGCTGAGGTCACAACATGACCCAAGTAAGACATGCTTCTGTAAGTATATCTATTGCATTTCCTCCAGTTCACTTTCAGGAGTAAACAAGATTAAAACGATAATACAGGTCTTTAGCTTTTTGCTTTTCTTACTAGTGACTGCATGGTTTGAATTTTTCATTTACAGACAGTACTCGAGTCAGTCAGTATACTTTCCATGTATATTTTGCGTATGTGAACTGGAGCACTAATCTTAGTCAGTTAATATTTGGGCCTCATAAGGAAAATACATTCTTAGAACGTTTTCCTGTTGGTAATTCCTTCCTTGTAGTCTCTTCACTGGCTCACCAGCTGTGCTGCTTAACATAGATTCATTCACTTTGTGAAAACTATTTAAAATGTTCTCCATTAAAAGCTGTATAGAAAACTCGGTGCATGTTTCTGAGGCACTTGTAGGAGCATGTAGTTATTTCGAGGAATAAAATAAAAAATGCAAAACTACTATTCAATTGGTATACGTATAGCTATGCTGTACTTATTGCTATCATGAATTACACATTTGTTTGTCTAAATTGTGTGTGTATTCCTAGAGGGGCGCTTAAAAGACAGAGCTTGTTAGAGAAGGCATGGAAACAATGCAGAATTTCTCCCATTTTAGTACTTGAATCACAAGGTATAATCATAAATCCTGACTGCAGTCTGACCAGCTAAAAGGGCACAGGGGACTTCACCAGAAATTAGGGAATTTCCTTTCCTTGACCATTTGTGCAACACAGCTCCTTTAAGGAATGAGCAGCAGGCTGATCCACATCAGGGATCTACTTGTGTCTTTGCCCCCCAAAATTTTCTCTTGCTGCAGGGAATCCCAATGGCGCCAGAGGCAGTCAGCATTTCAAAATGCTTTCTTGGTCAGCCTCTGCCTTCTGGAGTCTTTGCAGACCAGAAGTTGGGTGTAAATATTTTGCTTTTGAGGGGACGTAATGAAAGCTGATGGTGTTATGTTCTGTTAAGAAGCTCACAGGAAATATTGCCTTAAAAACACTGAGTTCATTAGGGAATTTAGGGTTGCAGGTTCAGTTGCTGGTTTTCCTATATTTTTAACTGTTATTTTAAAGCCTAAATCCTCTATCCTTTCCTAAGACAGAATTACAAACTCAGCTGCAAATTGTGTATACTATAGGATACCAAATGCTTAATATGACCTTTCTCACAGTTCTAAATGGGGGTGGCATTTTCCTTCCTTTGTTAATATGCTGTTATCTTGATTGAAATCAAGAAAGCTACTATCTTAATGGGCCTGACAATGATCTCTGCTTTAACAGCTATTGGATCGTGCTTCAAATCCCTTTTAATATTTCAAATATACCAAAACCAGGTACTTATTATTTACAAAAATCGAATTGAAAAATGCCTTTAAATTAGTAGAGTAAAAGGAAACAAAACTATTAGAATAGCTTTCTTATTCTTTTTGATTGTTTGTTCTAGATTACTTTTTTATATTGTGTGGCACAAATACCATTCTTTGATTTTTTTTCCTCCTTGTAGATTAATATGAATGGAAACAAAGTAGCACTAGTATTTTCCTTCCATAAAGCACTTACTTTTATAGCTGTATGTATCATGTGATTCTGTCCTATGGTGATATGCACATATTGCTACACGAGAATCTGTTGCAGCTTGCTTAAGAGTGTCAGCTGCATCCTCATGTAGTCATAAGCCTTACCATAAGCAAATCTTGGATATTTGGGGTTTGTTAACATCTTGTCAATGTAGCTTTCTAAAACTGTATAAATGCATACAATGGATGGAAATTTCTGATGCAATTTTGCTGTTTAATGTCATGTAAAACTAAGTTATTCTAATCTATCTCCTTAAGAACAAAAGTCAATGCTGATAGATATATAGATATATAGATATATGGATATATAAGTATATGTTTCTGGGTTGTTGGCATAGACCTAGAAAGCTGTAAGCAACTGAAGCATAATATAAAGCAGAATTTGGATATAGAAACTTATCAGTGTAATTCCAAGAAAAGAATCCAGAATCTTTAGTGCTCATTTGTTATTTGAGGATTCACAAGTATCTCAGATTGCAAGAAAGATTGTCCCTTCAAATCCTGTGATAACACAGCCCAGAAGCATTGCTGTGTGCAGTGTTGTGTATTTAGCTAACTCTGGTACTCTGCAGACATTTCAGATCTCACAAGCCCAGTGCCTCTGAAAGTGCGTGTTCTGCATTGACCTGACACTGAAAGTTTCTCAGCAATCTTGGCTTCTCACCTGAGAACACGGGCACTTTTTAACTAGTTTGAGTACATAGCCTTTACTCAGGAAAACAAAGGAGTAGAGACTGGATCCTAAACTTCATACACGCATCTCATTTTCAGAGGTAACCTACACCAAGTCTGCTTCCCAAAATCAAGACAACAGCAGTGATGAAGCCATAGGATAACGTATGGAAAGTGTGGTCACTAAAATGCTTCACTGTTTCAGTTTTCACTGACTTGTATTTTTATTCTTATGTTATCATGGATAGAAATGGTGTTCAATGGTAAAAGGAAGAAAAACATAGAAAATAAATGGGCCGTGCACTGTATCCACCTCTACTTACTGTCCCATATAACAGATGCTTATTTAACATTTCACATTCCCGAACAGCTTAAATCTGTGAATGCTTAAAAAAAAGTTTTGCAAAATCCAAATTGTCATATGAAAATCACTCTATTTGCAGGTCAGACAAAAATCTTCAGTTCTTCTTAACTGCCCATTCTAAAAATGGCATAAATCTGAAGTCTATTTTCTTAATATGTTCTCTTAAGAAAAAAAAAAATTATGGGGAGGAAAGATGTTTTTACCTCAAATAAATAGCTATTTCTTTCATCAAATAAATCAGAAATTTTAAGTAATTTTCAGAAAATATTATAGCTTAATCCAGTCCTCTTATTTAGAGTTACTTTTGCAACCTGGCAACCTGGCAGCTCAGTCAGATGTAAAAAATAATCTGTGAATAGATTATGTGAAATACTTTTTATTTTTATTAATCAATATTCATTCCAAGGTAGTTGCATTTCTTACAAATGACAGTGAACTAACACAGAGGAGTGTAGCATTTCTGTGCTTGTAGAAAGTGTGATGGAGACTTAAAGACATGCATTTTGGATTCTTTTTCCCTGTTTCTGACTATCATGAGTCCTTTATTTAGAATATGACTATATCACAAATGTAAGCTAAACAAACCCCAAAGAAATGTTTTCCTATAGTTTGGGGTTGAGGTTTTTTTCCTTGCAAACAGCAGAGATCTTGCGGGGCCAAACTTGAATTCTGCAATCTGTTACTTGGCCTCATTGGAGGGACTGAGGAGTTTTCCTGCCTAGAAGCATTAGCACATAGCAGGAGTCTCTAAATTGAGAACTTGCTCATTTTAGGCTAGTTCAGTTATCAGCAGCCCAGATCTGATTCACATTCTGGAAGCATTCATCCCTTGGCACTGATTATAAGGAGAGTTTAAGGTGACTTCAGCTCCCAACCTAGGCACTTTACTGAGAAAGTCATGATAATCAAGGGTGAATCCAGATTCTAATGTTGCCACAATCCTACTCGGATTTCTGCATGAAATCCTGGTGTAGCTGAAGTTGAGGGGGTTTGTGTCATTGACCTCAGGCAGCTAGAAGCTCACTTCAGACCTTGATTCAAAACTCGTCAAGATTTTTAACCTTAAAAAATAGGACGTATGGAAATATTGACACAGCCTTGAAAGATGTAACTCAAATGTGTTTGCAGTGAAATGTTTCATGTTTGCAGCTTTGACACAGGATTGGGATGATGCATAACAATAGATATAAGAGAACTTTTCCTTTGAAATTTCGAGCAGCGATGCTCTCTCAGCAAAGCTTAACAATATATAAATATATCTTTGTCACTGTCATGAATGCTTGTCTACAAACCTCTCAGCCCCACAGAATACAAATAAAAATTGATAGGTTACATTATAAATGAAGGTGCATGCATATATCATAGAATCATAGAATTGCTAAATTGGGAAACACCTTTAAGAGTATTGAGTCCAACTAGACTTGTCCACTACTAAATCATATCCCTAAGCACTTCATCTATCCATCTTTTAAATAACTCCAGGAATGGTGACTAAATTACCTCCCTGGGCAGCCTGCTCCAGTGCCCAATAACATTTTCTGTAAAAAAAAATTTATCTAATGTCCAATCTGAACCTCCTCTGGTGCAACTTGAGGTTATTCCATCCCATTCTACCAACTATCACTTGAGAGAAGAGACCAACACCCACCTTGCTACAACCTCCTTTCAGATAGTTGTAGACAGGTCTCCCCTCCGCCTCCTTTTCTCTGGGTTAAACAACCCCAGTTCCCTCAGCTGCTCCTCATAAAACTTGTTCTCCAGTCCCTTCACCAGCTTCGTTGCTCTTCTCTGGACATACTCCAGGAGCGCAATGTCTTTCTTGTAGTGAGAGTCCAAAACTGAACACAGTATTCAAGTTGTGGCCGCACCAACATCAAGCACAGGAACACAATCACTTCCCTGGCCACACTGTTTCTGATACAAGCCAAGATGCCATTGCCCTTCTTGGCCACCTGGGCACACTGCTGGCTCACATTCAGATGGCTGTCAACAAACACCCCTCTCTGCCAGGCAGCTTTCTAGCTGTTCTTCCCTAAGCCTTTAGTGCTGCATGGGGTTGCTGTGTCCCAAGTGCAGTACTCTGCACTTGGCATTGTTAAACCTCATCCCGTTGGTCACAGCCCATCAATCCAGCCTTCTAGCCTGTTCAGATCCTTTTGTGGAGCCTCCCTGCCCTCAAGCAGATTGATACTTCCTCCCAGCTTAGTGTCATCCACGAGCTCGCTAAGGGTAATTCAATCCCTTCATCCAGGTCATTGATAAAGGTATTGAACAGAACTGGACCCAACACTGAGGCCTGGAGAACACCACTTGTGACCACCTCCAACTGGATTTAGCTCCATTTACCACCAGTCTTTGGGCCCAGGCATCCAGCCACTTTTTTACCCAGCAGAAGTTGCACCTGTCCAGGCCAGTGGCAGCCAATTTCTCTAGTAGAATCCTGTGAGAAACAATGTCAAAGGCTTTACTGAAGTCCAGGTACACTACATCCACAGTGTTTCCCTCATCCATTAAGTAGGTAACCTTGTCATAGAAGGCAATCAGGTTAGTTTGGCAGGACCTGCATTTCATAAACCCATGTTATCTGGCCCTGATCACCAGATTGTCTCGTGTGTGCTGTGTGATCAAACTCAAGATGACCTGCTCCATGACCTCCCCTGGCACTGAGGTCAGACTGACAGGCTTGTAGTTTCCTGGATCCTTCCTCTGACCCTTCTTGTAAATGGTTGTAATGGATGCAAATACTGGACCTTCGTGTCACTAATACAAGTCAACTCATCAGTGACATTAGGATTGGAGGCAGCCTGGGCTGCAGTGATCATGCACTGGTGGAGTTCAAGGTCCAGAGGGATATGGGACAGGCAAGGAGTATAGTCAGGACACTAAATTTCAGGAAAGCAGATTTCCAGTTCTTCAGGGAGTTATTTGGTAGGACCCCCTGGGACATGGTTCTCAGGGACAAGGGAGCGGAACAGAGCTGGCAAATATTTAAGGATGCTTTCCATAAAGCACAAGAGCTCTCAGTTCCCATGTGTAGCAAATCAGGCAGGGAAGGGAAGAGACCAGCATGGCTGAGTGGAGACCTGCTGGTTAAACTAAAGAAGAAGAGGGAACTGCACAGACTGTGCTAGCAGGGACGAGTAACCTGGGAAGTGTATAGGGATGCTGCCCGGTTGTGTAGGGATGAGGTCAGGAAGGCCAAGGCACAGCTGGAGCTGAAGTTTGCAAGGGAAGTGAAAACCAACAAGAAGGGCTTCTACAGGTATGTCAATCAGAAAAGGAAGGTTAAAGAGAACGTCCCCCCACTAATGGTTGAAAATGGTGACCTTGTATCAACAGACAAGGAGAAGGCTGAGGTACTTAACAACATTCTTGCCTCAGTCTTCACTGACAACCACTCTCCTCACCCCTCCTGTGTCGTAGGACAACAAGATGGTGACCAGGGGATAAATCCCCTCCCACTGTAGAGGAGGATCAGGTTTGTGACCGCCTGAGGAACCTGATCATATATAAGTCTATGGAACCTCATGAGATGCATTCCAGACTCCTGAGGGAATTGATCAATGTGGTTGCCAAGCCACTCTCCATGATACTTGAAAAGTCATGGCAATAGGAAGTCCCTGGTGGCTGGAAGAAGGGTAATATTGTGCCCGTTTTTAAAAAATGTAGAAAAGAGGATCCTGGGAACTACCAGCCTGTCAGACTCACCTCTGTGCCTGGGAAGATCATGGAACAGATCTCATCCGGCTCCATAGACCTGTGAATATCTAGTTGGTCGAGCAGATCTCTAATCATTTCCTCTTGGATCATTGGAGTTTTGTTCTGCTCTCCCTCCCTCTCTCCTCAGGAGGCTGAGTACCCAGAGAACATCTTACCTTACTATTAAAGATGGAGGCAAAGAAGGCATTAAGTACCTCAGCCCCATCCTCATAATTTGTCACTATTGTTCCCACTGCATGTGCTGCAGTGTTTATTTGTGCCATGTTGGGATGTGCCAAATACACTGAAGAAACAGGACCATTGCAATCATTTTAACATTTATTTGGCTGCATGCATGATGTGATTTACTTCTGGGCCTTGTGAATGCATTCAGCTTTATTTGTTAACCTAGTAGAACATTATTTATTAATGAGTTCTTCATGCTTTATTAAGCCTAATGTCAAAACACCTCTGTGGGACTCTAGGCATGTTCTCTCTTTGTGTTAAAGCCTTCTAAAGAAAATGAAAAATTATGCAGCAAAGCTGCAGATAAAACCCAGTAGATATCAGTTCAATTACTCATGATCCTGGAAGATGATGTTTCTGAATATTTGTGAAAGCACAGCATCTAATCATGTGCTGGCTTAAATTAAAGCACTCTACAATCTCAAATGTATGCAACTAGGGTGTCTTAGAAACCTAACAAGGCTACCATGGCCTCCAAAGCTGAATGGAATACTCCAATGGCAAAAACTTTTAAGTTAACTGGAGAAGAATTTGTGCTTTTTTCAATGAATTAACAGAGGGGAAGGCTTCTTCATGGGAACATTAAAATGAATCAGAGTAGTAGCAGGGTGGATAAGCTGTAATTTCAGAGAGCTATTACAGTCAGGAAACTAATACTGGAATGCCACAAACATTTACCCTTTTACCCTTGATCTGACTGAACGCCTTGTTTTCTAGCACTTCCATGAGATTCAACTCCAATAGTTCTGCATATTTTAACCTGGAAGAATATTCTGGGACATATTTCATGATTCCTGTACATGTGTTACTATTTAACACCAGTTAAGCAATATCAGCTTTAATACCACAGAAACACAGACAGAATGGAATAAATATGATTTTATGTACTTGAAAAATGGTAATTCCCAGAAAATTAACGTATTTATTATTTTTTACATGAAATAGATAAAAGATTTACATATCTAGGAAGTCTTCACATAGAGGTCTTAGTTTGATATCATCCTATATTTGAAAAACAATCCTTTAAATATGTGCTTTCTAAAAAGGTGTTGGTTAGCAGGCTTAATGTTGGCCAATCATGATCACTTTCTTAATCATAATAAGCAGAAATATTAAAAACTTAATCTGTAAGAATGAAAAAAAATAGATGTCAGTTCCTTTTGTGAAAGCACAAAAGAAGCCATTTAACATCTGAAGTGACAGACACAACAGTTTAGCTGTTGAAATCTGAAAGTTTTCCACAGTTGAGATGCCATCTTGTTTTTATTCAAGACAGAGTTTTGTCATACATTCTAGTGAAGTGTAGAAATAAAACGTAGAGCCTTACTTTTACTAGCAACTCATCACGCTAGCTGATGTGTATAATACAGATATATAAAGCAGCAAAATCTAACTAAAGATACAAGCTGAAAAGACTGCCTCAATTTCCAACTGCAGCAAGAAAATTCTGTGGAGAAAAATTCCTGGAGGGAGTTGCAGATAGATTATTTGGACACTACATAATTGCTACTGCTTTATTTTCTGTTTGTAATTACTGCCAGTTATGAATATTTAATGTAAGCTTTTTTTGAGGTTTTCCTTTTTCTTTCATCTTGCTTCTTTGATTGTCTTGCACAAGATCAATGTAAGGCAATGAGGTGGTAGGAGAATACACCGTATCGTTACCATATCACAGCAAACATGAATAATTGGAGGGACAGATCCTCAACTGGTGCATGTGAATGGAGCTTCCCTGGTTTCAGTAGAAGCCAGCCAGCTATAGACTGTTACGCTGAGACCTCTTGGCATAGAGATTTCAGTAACATAAACTGAAGATTGCCAGGTCCTCCTGCTGGAGTGCTTTGCCCTGTTTTTTGCCAAGCAGTCACTGGAGCCTGGTTTGCCTCTTTCCAAGTGGGTGCCTAATCATCAGAGTCCTCCTTGTCTGATGCATGTCTGGCACTAGCTATAGAGCTGTAAAATAAGCCAGGGATGGTAGAGGAGGCCTCTGTTCTTTCTCCTCTGGTTGTCTTACATGATAAATAATTAGTCTTGCTACAGATGTTCATCTATAAATCCCAATGGGAGGGAAGCACCCTTTGCTAGCCCAGGAAAAAAAGTGGAATTATACAGAGGCAGAATGAAAATTTAAGTCACATCTTTTCCATTAGTGCTTCATATTGTTTAGCTTGGTTGACTTCAGTGGGTCTTTTGTATGGGGCTTGGGTTTTTTTCTCTTCGACTATCACAGGTATTATGGATTTTCCTCCTCCTGACCTTCCTTATGGATTGCTTATGTTATACAGAGAACAGAGTATAGGGATGTAAACTGTGGCATTGCAGCGCCCAGATGCCTACTCTGGACCCAGCTCAGGACTTGGAATGTACAAAGGCCAAAGAAAACGGGTGGCTTGGCTTCCTGAGAGTCTTAAAGCAATACAGGCTGGTCACCAGCCCCACTGCAGTCTGGCACGGTGCAGGTATTGCTGTTTTGAAGGCCACTATTTGATAGTAATACAGTGCTGTTTGTGTATGCTGAGAGACTTATGCTAATAAGAAAGTAGAACTAGAAGAAGCTGTCACATCAAATCCTTTGTACACTTGTTAATTTTTTTCTTTTACTGTAAAAAACATGTAAACAAAATTGCATTTGTTTCAGAACCAGCTGAACATAATTTTTCACTAAGACTTTAAACTAGAGTCCAGAAACTCAGCAGTAACTTGTCTTAGGCCAAAGAGAATCTGTTGAGAGCTTGTTAGGTCCCTCTAGACTGCAAGGGAGGCAAGCAAGTCTGCCTTATACAGGTTTCCCAAGAAGCCACAATTAAAAATCATCCTGTACAGGAACTATTTTATATGCTTTTGTTTTTAATGAAGCCCTTTGAGACCAACAGCAGAATGTAACATTCATCCTGCTTTTAGTCTGTGTACAGTCTTTATATTGACAGAGCCTATCAAACTTTCTTAACTGTTTGCTGCCTAATAAGCAAACACGTGGTTAAATGGAAGGTCTCTTGCTTCTTTACACAACTTCAGTACAAACACAGCATGGAAATATGCTGTTTCATTTATGTGATTTCCAGAAATACAATTTCAACTGATTAATGGGATTTTGTGATATGCACATTCCTGTGAACATATAATTTCTACAAAATGCAAGTTTTCTATTTAGAGCTTAGGCTGCTTCAGACTGTGGTATACTCACATATATATATATGTGTGAGGTCCCGGGTTCATTCCCCGGCATCTCCAAGTGCTTATTTTGGGTGGATGAGGTGCTGAGGGATATGGTTTAGTGTTTGATGGGAACGGTTGGACTCGATGATCCGGTGGGTCTCTTCCAACCTGGTTATTCTGTGATTCTGTGATACTCCTTTCACTGAAGACAGCAGAGCCATGGTAAGCTTCGCTGGCCTCAGTCATGAGATGATTTTGGTACAGACTGTCACTGACATGATGCCTGGTATATTGTCACATCTCCCTGTGCAAGAGCTCACGGGGAATGGTAAGGCACATTCCCATTTGTGATGGTGTTTAGAGGAATCTGGATGTAATGAAGTATCAGCTGAGATGGGGCTCTGGTGAAACTGGATTTCAGCCCATCCCTATGAGTTTACAGAACTGAGGATGCAAAAATCTCTGCATCTTAAATTGGTGCAGTTACCAGGATGTTTGTTCTGGAAATCAGAAAGAAAGCAAATACTCTCAGAGGGGATGAGTTCTGTACGGTGTTGTCATATGGCAATTCTGCTTAGTCACATAATGTTTTCCCTTTATTATATTGATTCTATGACACACAGCAAAGTATGTCCTATTACATATGCAGTAATAAGAAGGGAGAAGATGCCCGATCATGTAAAATTAATGTTCTGATGATTTCAGTTTGTCTTTGTTTTGTTTTTGTTTGGAGGAAGAGTGTATTTGGAAAGCTCTTCTCTGTCTGCTATTTCTGCTGCTCCACACTATTTATGCTGTTGTAGGAGTTCCGATAAACACACAGAAGAGAATCTCCTTTTCTGTTGATGGCACATTTGCTGGTATTTCTGCAGCAGTGCAGTAATGCCTTTATTGTGTAGTGCTGTATTTTAATACTCAATTAAAACATCCATTGAATTGACAAAATAGTCAGGAACTTCTGAAGAATGTTTGGCTGCAAGTACTCTTGAGACTGTTCTGATAATCACGACCACAGCACTATTCCAAATTACTCAAAAGCCTCACCTTATCACAATAGGAAAAGTAGTGAGGAAAGAGAAAACGTATTTTTATAAAGGAAGCCTGTTTTTGAACTCTCATCTCTCTGTCATGCCCATGTCTCCTCTCTTTTTATTTTGTCCTCCAGCACCACCACCACGTCTCTCCAGCCTTTTGTGTATTTCCCCAACAACATTCTGTATTCTCTCTCTTCTTTTTTTTTTCCCCCTATTTTCCTCTCTTTCTCTTGTTACCTAATAATAACAAATGGTGTGATGCCTTTATGGTGAGAATGGGAAGGTGATGAATAGTCCTGTAGCAAGATTTCAGGGGCTTCACACAGAGTTTGTGTGATTTTATTCTTTTCAAAACAAATGTGTTTACAGCCTGCAGGTTAAAATGAATGAAAGTAACAATGAATATATAAGATAAACTCTATGTGAGTAAGTACATTGCTAACAGGAACAGGGCTTGCAAACACATGAGTCATTCCACCTCATCCATTGCTCATTTCTGCCATCCTGGCAATGTTATATTCAGTCCTGTGGTACTTGATGGGTTTCTTAATGCCTCAGCTACTGGAATTGCTTATTGCATCAAGGTCTTTGCTTCCGAACAGCATGTTTCTCAGTTGACCCAGTTTCATTAGAGGATTTTTTTTTTCAAGATGTCATCACTAGATATTCTTTTGGCTCTTTTACCATTATTTCCTCAGGTGCCTCTCCATAGGAAGAGGTAATAGACGTGTACTGTAGTGCACTTCCAGATGTGTTGTGGGATTGTGTTCATAATACTTAGCAATTCTTGTGATTGCTCCACAGAGGAAGCATGTTCCAGCTTTTGCAGAAGACACTGCAATCAAAGCAAATGACAGAACTCAAGAAAAGCCATAAATAGAAAGCTTACAATTTAAGACACAAACAAGTCCGTAGGGCTACTGTGTGAGACAATAATGATAATTTTAGCCTTTTGAAAAGACAAGGACCAACTGAACTGCAAACATTTCAGCCTTCCTCACTCTGTTGCCTCTGGCCTTTTGCTTCTCCAGTATGGTGTGCAAAGGAAAGTGAATTGGCAGTTTCAGATGTACTTCTGTAATACTACAGATGTGTAATTAATGTGGATTTGTCAAGTTTCAAGGCACAAAAGGGCTGTGATTGAGTTATATGAAAACACAAATAGAAAGGGCATCTGCTTTTGGGGCACTTTTCCTTCTAGTATTTACTATAGATCGGGAATAATCATTTTGAAAAGAGTTGCATGTTGGGGAAGCACACAAAAAGGCTTTTACAGGGAATAAAATCTGGGACATGGTGTGCAGGGAAGTGTGAAAAGGTTAGATTCTAGAAATGGAAGAGCAGTGAATCAAATGGGAGAATTTTTGCAGAGTTGGGCAAGGGCTTGCTGAAGGTAGCTGTAAGGGACAGTAGTAGAAGAACAATTAGCAAGAACTAAAGTTAGCATTTCTTAGCCAAAAATTTCTTTGTAGTTAAATCATTCATTCCCCTAGTGAAGAGTTTGCTCCCTCTTCCCTGGTGGGACCTCCACAAAGTAGTGCACAGTCTGGGTGCATCTTTGGGTACTCTGACTCAATGGGAAGAACTCTATGTAAAATGCTTTACTACATAATGCATTACTGTGTAATGCTTCTTACCTACAAGGCCAAGATTTCTGCCATGAAAAGTGAGGGTGCATGGGGAAATGACAGGTTGTTGTCCTGAAATGTATCCAAGGCAAGCATCCAGAGACTAGGGTATCCTTATGCAACCTAGTTTACTCCCCTTAAGTGTATGCGTTATAGCACATTCTTTAGTTCATGATTACATACTGATTTTTTTCAGACCTCTGCTTTATTCACCGCACAGGAGGGACTGTGCACTGAGAACAAAACAGCAATACAGAGAAAAAATACGCTAATCTCTGTAGGATGCCTGTCTCCTAGGTGGTAAAAATGGAAGTTATATGACAGCTAAGGCATAAAAATGCAGGAACTAAAAATTAAAGCACCTGAGGCTTCAAAAGTCAGTATAGCAATTTTAGCAGTTACTACCCACCAGCTGTTCGTTACTATCCTTTAGCTGGAGGTTTCTGCCTCCACAACTGAGTTGCATTCATTGCTGACATTTTAAAACAAGTCCACTGACTTTGCGCTGAAGCAGACTCAAACTCTTGATGAGGGCATTAAAACTGTAGCTGTGGATGCTTTAACAGCAAGGGAGAGTAACTTCTTAAAATGCTTCAGCTCAATCCTAAAGGAGATTACCAAAAGAGAAGACACTACTTTGGGTTTCTCCTGGCCTCTGCCACAAGCTTCCTGGTGATGGTGAGCAAGTGACTAAAATTTAAGTTTTCACAGCTGCCCACTAAGTACATTTTGCTCCTAATTAACTCCATTTGGCTAAACAAAGGAAATACTAGAGGCCTGGTTGCCAGAAATTGTCAATTACTCTCAACTGCAGCTGACGTTCATGGGCTGTAGTCTTCTTGGACTGACTTTCAACTTAGCTAATACTATTCATCTTGAACCCCTGTAAGCCAGTTCCTGGTCTTGTGGGAACTCAAGCAATACTTTCATCTGGTGTGAGCATTGTTAAGATATACTTACTGGGTTTTTTAAAGAACTTCATTACAGAAAGTCTTTTTTTAAGGAAACTGTCATTCCTGTTAGAGATATAAAGTGAAATTCAGCCCATCTGTTGTGTACCACTGTCCGATTTCAGCTTTTTCTCTCATACTTGTAAAATTCTTGAATGTGACAAAATTACTTTTTTTTCAAAGTTGCTCTTCAACACATGTGGCAAGTGGTGCTTCGATATCCTTTTCATATGTACAATGTGCGAGTGAAAGGATGAGTAGAGAGACTTGTGTGTCTTTTCTTTTTTCCCTTTTCTTTTCCTTTCCTTTTTCCTTTTCCTTTTTTCCAAGCATAGAATGCTTCCTTTCCCAGTATTACAGAGTGCCTCTCTGTATGTGCCCTGGTTTCTGCATTGCTTAGCATTATTCCCTCATTGATTTGGAAATAAATATGGTTACTAATGAGCTATATTTCATGTGCTGATTTCAGTCAACAAGACAGGTTTCTGGATACTAGTTAATCTGATAATGTATTAAAATGCACAGTTAATTTTTTTTTCTGGATATTTCCCTTACATCATGACTAGATGTAACAATTATTTACATTCCTATGACATGATCATGCAGCAAACAAAGCAAGACCCATTGGCTTGGTTAACTTTCTGTGTGCTGCTTAATAGTGACTCTGCATTTGTGATGAGGAGACAGCAGTTTGAAATATCCCCTACTGATAGTGCCAGAAGAAAGCTGGAAAATCTCCAGAATGCTCTCATTTTAAAAACATTGCTGAATTTCTTTGTGAATATATGAATATACATATCTTGCTTATTTGAGCAATGAGGGTTTTTTTTTCTCACTTGACTGTACTTTCTTCTTGTGGTACATATTGGTTCAGAAAGAGAGTACAGCTTACCCCATGTGCAGAGGAGGGTGAGAGGTGGGAATTTTAGTGTTATGCATATTAAAATCAGGAATTTATATTTTTTTAAAAAATGTTGCGTTTTGTAAATAAGGGGAAAGTTGGAGAAAAGGATACACTTGATATTAAGCATGACTGAATTGTCATTGAAACTGAACTCTTTCAGTATTGAAGGATAGTTGTTTAAGCTGGGATACCGATTAGAAAACAGAGTAACAAGTCTGTAAAAACAGAAGGCCTTGTTTCTACAAGAATTCCAGTCCCTCTTGTCTGAATAAAATAAGGAAAACAAACTAGGAACTATGCTTTTCTATGGGGTCATATCTGGAAGAGTACATATATCGCTCTTTGGTTTAGGTAACATTCTGTATATCTATTCTGATGGTGGCGGGAAAGCACAGAGATACCTCAAGATTTGGGAAAGAAACATCATCCTCTCAGATCTTGCTGCCACCCTCCACCAGGTAACCAGGCAGGCAGATCTCCCCCTGATCAGGGTCCAGTCTAGCCAGTGGCTTTATTTCAACTTGTATTGTTGCTCAAGAATTGCAGTCATAACCAAAAGGATAGCAGGACTTAAATGGAAAAAAAACCTGAAGGCAATGGAGAGTTCGTTAGATGGATGGAAGGAAGGGTGAGTAAGTGGATGGGTGGATGGATGGATGGATGGATGGATGGATGGATGGATGGATGGATGGATGGATGGATGGATGGATGGAGAATAGCTGCCTCTTTTTCCTCCGCTGCTCAGTTGTCAGTCAGCCAAAAGAAATTAGAAAGGGAAAGTTACGGTCCATGTGAAACCAAGACAACGCAGTACATAACAAATACCCCTGACTTCAAACCCAGGTGAACTGGATGCAAATTTAACAATCTAATTGCTCAGGGAGGAGGATTTCTCCAGGATAAAAGGCAATAAGCATAGAAATATCTTTGGGCAAGTGTTAGTCTCTAGTGTGACCTGAACAAACTCAATTTTATTGTGAGCCATGTTAACAAGGAGCTGAGCCTATAAGCCTTGTAACAGTAACAAAAAAGCAATTTATGCAAAATGGGGGCAATCCTCATCTCATAGTATCTAGAGAATATGCAGCTTTATAGGTGATTAATTTCAAAAAAAAAGAAAGAGGAAAGAAAAGGAGTCTTGCACAAGTTACTTAAAAGCCTTTTAGTAGGCTGCTACTGGTGAAGTATTAAGAAAAATAGGAAGGGTAAGGTATTTGAGGGAAGAGCAAGGCATTGTGGAAATACAGTATGAAAGAAAGCAGAATTCATTTATGTAATTATTATAGGACACAGTAGACATACAGTAGTTAAAAGTTATGCCATAGTTCCCCAAAATAAATTTGTCTTCATGAAAGTTTCTTTATCCTTTCTTTTCTACTGGTGTATTGAAACTAAAATAAATCTAAACATATAAAGAAATTAATAATTATACCTAAGACAGTCTTCCAGGTTCAGTTTGTTTTGCTTTGGTTTCCTTGTCTTTATTCAATCTTTTTTCTTCGTAACATTTTCAAAATTATTTAATCTAGGGACTGCAAGCTTAGCCATTCTGAAAAGGATTGTGTACTATTGCCTTTATGTATATTAATCAGAGAGCTGGAAGACATATAGGTTTACATTTTCAAAAGCAATCAGTAATTCACACTGTGAGTGCTCCATTTGATATGCATAGAAAGAAAACACTGAGTATTAAATCAGCATTTAATATCAGGTTTCTTTACGCTTGGAAACTTAGCTACCTGACATCATTAATCAATTTCGATGTATTAGGCCATAAATATTTACTTTTTTTTAGAGTAAAAACCAGTCACATTTTCCGTTACCATACAAAATATTAACTATGGTTGAAACTTCCAAAGGTGCTAAAAGATTATAGACACTTTTGGTTAAATCCCAAAAAAAATTACAGCTGAAAAACAATAAAGGACTGGAAATGAATTTTTGAAAACAAACATAAAGACTTCCACAACAATGTTTAAAAATAAAAGGACATCCACATTCATGTTGCCACTTCTGAGGTGCCAAAGTCTTTCAGTAGCTGTTGTTTATTTCAGTTTTTAAAGTTCTTGATCCATTTTTTATGTTTCTGCACAGACATCAAAGGACTTTGTCCTTAGGGAGTTTAAATATTTCCTCTATGCAAGAGAGTGCATTAACAACCAGCCTCCCAATTTATTTTGCTGTAGCCACAACACACTCAGCAGAAGTCTTGTGTATCTTAGGCCAGCTGTTTAAAGCACTAAAATTAGGAAAGCCAACCTATGGGTCTGAAATAAAGCACTATCTATCAAAGTTGTTAGTGAGTTCAGCCCCCTGTGCTTTGTGTTTCCTTGCTCATACAAGTCCTGCTTCATGTGCTACCACCAAAGCACACAACTCCATCTCTATGTTTCACTATACGTTAGTTCATACTTGGTATTTCTGATTGTATTATGGACCCCCAGCACTGAAATTCGTGACTGAAGCAAGTCCTTGCCCATGACAGTGCTGCCACAGTTGATAAAATCATGAAAGCTCCAACCTCAGCTGGTAAAATTTAACCTTATCTTAGAAGAACTTGCAGCCTAATTCTGCCAGCATCTGAAGCCCCAAGGTACTGAAGCTTCTGCTTTTGCAGACTCCATGTACACGTAAAGGTTTTCCAGGTGGATGGTTAAACCCACCTTCAGATGTCTCGGGTCACAGGGAAGTCATTAACACGTATATTTACAGTAGGGGCACAATGTAGTGGATAGCCAGCAAGAGCCCTGGCCATGGCAAAAGGGCATATTAGATGGCACAGTGATCATCAAGCAGCACATCCTGCAGTCAGGAGAGGTTCCCATCACCTAAAACCATACAGGCTACTTCAGGAGAAGGTTGTGGCATGTGGTATGAAAGGGAGTGGAAAAGGGTGTGAAAAAGATGGGCAGCTACTGAGGCAAAATCCTGCTGCCCTCAGCTTCACCAAGGAAAGTGGAAGCAGCTTTAGCCCCCACAGAAGTAGCAACTGGAGGATTATCTACTGTATTCCAGCACTGAGAAAACAAACACTGTATTTTTGCTAATCCCTCAGATTTATGCCTGATTAGCAAGACACTGTTGATGGTATGATTAAATTATTTCAGAATATATCTGTAATTAACTTTTCAATCAAATATTATAGTGTACAGAGAAAGTGGTAATTGGATAATATTCGTAATGCTGCTTCAAAACATGGCTATCAGTGAACTAGATAGTAGCAGCTTTTTAAAAGCCTGTCATGGTTTAAAGGCATTTTTTCCAGTCTAAAATATTTATTCCAAACTACAGGTTTAGAACAAGAGACATTTTTTTCTGCAACTAAGTAGTTTATACTTTCCTTTCATATATTTTTTCTCTGTCATATTGTCCTTGAAACTATTTTCTGTCACTGTCAAACATGATAGCCTCAGGACAGAAATTAAAGTGAGATAATATAGCTTCATGAGCTTTTCTGGTGAAGTGTTTTTAAAAGTTTTCAAATGCAGACATTTGGATTTAAGAAGAAGATGAAAGAACAATGAAACTGGGAGACTAAAGGAACAATAGCAATTATTTTAAATGTTATCATTCTAACATTCCAATATTAATCCTTGAACACCATTATAATTGCACCAAATTATTTCTATAACTAACAAAACCTATTTAATTTTACTTCTTCTCTTTCTCTGTTAAGAATAATGTCTTCTCTGTCAGTCTCCTTTCTCTTAATTATGATTCCCAGAAATGTGTCACTGTGACATTTTTCTAAATATGGTCTTAATAAGAGGCTTAACTTTAATGGTTTAGAGCCTCGAACACTTTCATAAGATTATCAAACCAGTTTTTAAAAATGTATAATATATTAACTTTCGGAAACTAATGTAAGTTCAGTGAGCACTATTTTCCCATTTCAGAGATAACCTAAGTAAAACAAGCAAGTCCAAAAGTAGGACTTTCATTTTTGGATAGCATGGGAGGGAGAGTGAGGGGCAAAGAGTAGAAGATCCATGCTTTTGCCCTATTTTTTCAGTGTTGTTGTAGAATGTATTATCGATTTTTTTGTTTCTCATATTCTATCATTTTAAGAGATTATTTTTTTTAATTTTTTTTTTACTCTGCTTAACCACTACTACATTTTCTAAACTGGAATGCCTGCCATTTAAGCTTTGAATATCCACAGACTGACATGCTTAGAGGTAGAGCAACTGGCTGGCTCAGGGAAGCCATGCCTTACATTTCAAAAAACATGATTGAGACCTCCTTGTATTGCATTGAGTGTTGCAATGTTTTCTTTACCTCTTTACCTAGAACTATCCTTGTGTGTTTGCCTTTTTCATTTTCTCCTTCCTTAGCATGAGCAACTTCATTAGCTCATTGCAAAAAAAAAAAAACAAAAAAACAAAAAACAAAACAAAAAACCATATTCCTCCCTCACAGAGTTCATAAAAAAGACACAGAGTTCAGTGGTTCGATGAAGAGGCACGGAGAGGATATACAGATGTTTTACTGCTTTAACTCACTTCCAGTTGTTGGCTGAACCAGGGCTTTTCTGCATCCCTGTTATTTCTGACGAAGTAGAAAATAATATATGGTAAATATTTTATATAAGATTGGCACATTTGTGTAGGATCTGAGAGCACAAGCTCACATCCCCATCCCCAGGACAAGGCAGTTAGTTTGTGCAGACAGGCTGGAGGAGCCGGTTTATTTTGTCGATCTTACCACAATACATTTTCCTCATCCAGAGGGATGTTTGCTATGCAGTAATTCTCTTAAATTACTACTTCAGCCTCTTAACAATTTCCCTACCAGTGGTTAGTGTCACTGTTGAAAAAGAATATCAAGCAAGTTTTAACCTTTTAATGAAGAATGGTAGTTGGACATCTGTGAAACAGCAGCAAACATTTCAGCTTAACTCCTTCTATACAGGATGCAGCTAATAACTTTTCAGCTTATCAGGGGGGATATAATAGGAGTGCCTGTATAAATATGTGTTTGCATATGTGTATACTCACACCTTTAAATATCACAAAATTCCAATGGTGCTCAAAATTGTTCAGATATTGCTGGTTTGCTTGCCTTACACAAATGCATAGACACACAAACATCATCTATTTTTATATAAATACATACATTTGCATATTCATGCATAGATACATATTTTTGTACATATTCACAAAAAAGTTATTTAACTGCAAGTGTCTACACTTAAATTTTAATTAGCCGCCATGTTATTAAAGTGATTGAAAAGACATAAAATGTAGTCTTGAAAAGAACTACTGTCTCCAAATGCTTTTCCCCATTAAGTCAACATGCCTTTTTCAGCATTTTGTACAGTCACAAGATTTTATAAATCACTGTCACCAAGTGTGCATGGTTCATGTTCTATATACTGAAAACTGTTTACCCACACAGATGGATATATGTGTATGACACCGAATCACACAGCAATAAAACATTTTTCATGAAGGAACATGTAAAAACTAACCAGCATTTTTCAGTCACTTTTCCCGCTAATGCAAGAAATAGTTACACCGGGATCATGAAAAATGTTTTAAAGAGAAAGAAATTCAGGCAAGGAAATCTTTTTGAGTGCCTATTAAATTTGGATAGCTCAGAAGCTGGGCATTCACCTATGGAAGCACTGCCTTCTAGGAACACCTGCCTATAACTGTGACTGACCTTAGCAGGTACCTGGTGTGATGTGGGAGAGATGCTGGAGAGACCACAAAACAAGAATGTGCTTATAAGAGGTTTAGAAATTGCCAGCAGGTGGCATGCATGGGTCCACACTGGGGTTTTTTTCATGTTTGGGGAAGAGTTTTGAAACAAAAAAAAATGTCTTCAGTACTACAGATGACTTACTGTGCACAACTTTTGAACGTTACTCTGACACTGAGATTTCTGGAGATGTGCTAGCTAGGGAAGAAGCAAAAGAACGCCAAATGGATGAATACATTTAGAAAAGGATTTGCCTGAGTCATTAAAAAAATATATGTCTGCAGTACTGAGAAAACTCAGCTCCTGTTACAGATACAGATTAAAGATGCTATTTGTATGCATCACTTCTTGATCTCCACACTTATCTTCTTTGTTGGAGATTTATAAAAACACATTAAAAACATCAGCATTACAAAAAAACAAGGGATTTAAAAGCAACTTGTCTGGAATGTTTGTTTCATTGGTGTTTGAGCTTGCACAGAAGTAGTAATAGAAACTGCATCTCTGATCACTGAAAATGGATTCTTGTCAAAGGCACTAACTGTCCTAATAGTGTGATGCTATGTTTTACTGTCTCACTGCCAGGCTCAGCTATAGAAATAGCATATCTATTTGAGTAGCAACAATTCCCTTACCAAGTATGAGTGCTTGCTGCTGTTAAGCACATTTGAATGTGCTGAATATGTAGCAGAGAATTAAAATTAAAACTGAGTTTGTTGGGTCTTTTAAACCAAAGTTGGTTTTCTGTTAGGTTTTTGGTGTTACTTTTTTCTTTTTTTTTTTAATTTTGAATCTTTTGAGATCTTCCAGACATCACCAGAGCAGGTGATGTGAGCAGGACCTATAGCTGCTGCTGCTCAGGGTATGCTGCCTGACCTTATCTGGGCACTTTTTGCTCCCCCAGAATACTTTCTCCTGGGCCAGCTAAATTTCTGTTCTGCCTGACTTCTTATGCCACTGCCACTCCATGGCCTTCAGACTGTTTTTAAATAACCTCAGCAGAAAATTCTCCCTTTCTGTCTCTCATTGTCCCATCTGTATATTTCGCAAGTGTAGGCACTACTAGTAAATCAGTCCAGATACCATCATGCTATTCTTAAAGACAGTCAAATAACAGACCAAAATTCCTGATCCAGAGCTTATTATTGTCAATGGAAGTTCTTCTGGAAAAAACTCTGAATCCTATATGAGACAACCAGAACACATATCTTCAAATCCACCAAGCCCATGAAACTGTTGTGATTTGAATATTCATATAATGATATGGTCATAATTAGTGTTTGATAGGAATGGTTAGACTCAATGATCCAGTGGGTCTCTTCCAACCTGGTTATTCTATGATTCTATATTAAGAATTAGTGAACTTTTTGTATTAGAGTATCTAGTTGTTGAGTATGACTAGCAGTTTTTTCCAAAGCACCCCACAGAATTGCTGAAGTAAGAAAGACCTCTGTAACAGAGGAAAAAAAAAAAAAGATAAATACATTTGAGTTAGACTAGGGGGAACTGGAGAAAATCCAGCTAAGAATGATGAGTCAGAACTCATTGTATAGTGAACAACCTAATTACACTGATTATGTTTTTTGTCATCACAAAGTTGATGAATATTTTCCTGAGCAAATGGAAATTTCCATCCCACGGTCATTGTAGTTGTCTAATATTGCTCTATATTAGTATCTTAGAATACTGTGATAGTGTCAAATATAAACAGATTACTGTAGACAATCACCAGCCAAGAACAACAAAGAGGACAGATTATATCTAGGCCTTCTGATGATCAAAGCTTTAATATTCTTTATATGCTGTTTCATAAATAATGAATGTGAAATGGTTGTGGCAGTAACATCAAGGCTTACTTAATTTTGTAGTAATTATTTCAAAATTAAATATAAGTAAACATATTTAAAATTACTGTGTTTGTTAAATATAAAGCCCAAAGAGCCAAACACAAAGAAATAGCTAGGAGGAGATTTATCATCTGTAGATCACTTGTATGCTATTTGTAATGATTGTTTTCCTGCACTAAAGAGAAAAGCTAAAACAATTTCATAAAAGTGTCATCTTGTAAAAGATAATGCTTTCTTTGGAATCATTTCTAATTTTGCTGCAGAGCTTCAGAAGGAAATACGCCAGCACATAGATTTATTTCCCCATTTCTGTTGCATATACAGTGATTTACACATTTTGCTGCTTTTGTTTAAATGGCATACCATGTTCTGTGAACTAAAGAGACTTTATTAGCATCAATAATGCCAAGTGCTCAAACTAGAATACAGAAAATTCCTTATGATTTCGCATCACAAAATAAGCATCCTTATATAACTATATAAGTAAACTACATCTAAGTCTGAATGTTCAGCTTGCTCTTATTATCTTTATCTGTGATTTTATATAAAGCTAAAAGCAAATTAATATAAATTTTCAATGCCCTGCCTAAGAAATTCAGGTGAAGGTTCAATAAAGTTAATCATCCTTTCCACAATAATGAGGAGTTAATACTCAAATCATCTATGTTTGATATACTTTATATTCAGCAATGTCATTTAAACCTTAAAACTGCAAGAATTATGGGAGCTCTCGAGCTAATATTGATCTAATGCCTTTAGCTCAATGACAATGTCAATTACTTTATTGGTATTTTTTTAGATAATATGGGAAGTACCCGTGCTGTTAGAAATGTGACAGAAAGGTCCTCCTTCCAAAACTGAAAAAAAAATTAATTCCTTATTTCTTTTCATTGCAACTGATTCAGATTTTAACTTTAAGCATTTATGGGTTTTCTTCACAGGAAATTAAGAAACAGTTTACGTATGTGAACTTTAGACTGTTTGAGAAAATTGGTTTAAGTTTTAGTTAAAAATGCATTATAATTTACTTTCTATTTTTATGCTTTGAACTATTGTTCCCTTCTCAGTTGTGTCCCTTTTAGGATACTATGGTTTACCTATCATCATTCAGTGCAACACCCACTTTATTCCATTCAAATGCAACACCTGAAAATGCTTCTGCTTGTTATTCTTTCGTCCTCGCAGAGAAATGAAAAAAGCCCAGCATTGCCCTCATTGTTTGAGCTATATAATTTTATCTCTTCATTTAATACCTCCTTGATCTTTTGTGTCAGCCCTCTGCTAAACAAAACTATCTCCAAGTGTAGATCGCATACTTAATGGTTTATCAGAGGAAGGTTTTAGAGAATAATAGTAGAGCAGTGGGGTAATAAACACCCACAGTGCACTTCAGCTGCCTATGTCTAAGGCTACACTATACAGATTCTTGAAAAAATTATGGGTCAATGCAGCATATGTGAAAGGTGTAGCAGGTGTCTGCCAGAGTACTCCACTGCTGTGTTGGAGGGACTTGTCTCCTGCTTTCTCACCACCTTCCTGAGTGCTCCTCAAGACAGATCAGGTGCCTTCTACCATTCAAACAGTCCCTAGACCTTTATGAGTAATACCAGAAATAAGACTGTATATGAGCAGCCTGTTTACATGTTGGCAGACTAGCTAGAGAAAATGGGTTTTACTTTCCAGGTGTTCACTGCAAAGATGGGATTAATTTTTCATAGGAATGGTTGGACTCGATGATCCGGTGGGTCTCTTTCAATCTGGTTATTCTATGATTCTATGAAGATCTGAAGAGTATTTCAGTGTTGGAGTTGTTGATGCTGCGAGGATGCACCTCTAACTCTGTGCTGCTCTTGCAGCAGTGTGGGGATTTCTCATGACTGCCCACACAATACCCAAATTATTGCTCCCAATGGACCTTTATATAAATTTGTGATCTGTTGTGCTGAGTTACTGTGTGCTCTGGGAGTGCTTCCTGATATGTCCGCGCCCTGGCTAAGGCTTTTTCCTTCAGGCCTGTCATATGGCACCTTCTGGTTTAAAATGTTGTGGTTTTCAATGAGAACCACTGAAACACAACATTCAGCCTGTCTTCACATCCTGGAAAATTGTCATTGAAATGATAGATCACACATTACTGTCTCTGAGATGACCTATTTAACATTTAAAGATGTTATTCCCAGAAATGAGGGCCCTTCTTGGAGGGAAAGGACTATGCTGTGACTTCCATCACGTGTGAGAGTTTGGGCATGCTGGGTCTGTCTGACAATGAAAGAAGGTGACTGGTCTTTGGTGCAATACATGGGATATATGGAACTGGCTTTATATTTCTGCTGTCATTGGCTTCCTTCTATAGAGATACCCATATTTCTTTTAAAACCTCACAGCTCTTGGCGCCCTGTGATGCTTTACCCTCTATTTTATCAGCTGAAGGAAAAACATCTCTAATCGAAATGATAATGCATTGAGAAATGTCACAATCAAGAGACCTTTCTCTACAAGATTCTTGCTAAAATTTGTTTCAAAACCATACCAGTACAATAAAACCAGAAGATACCTTACACAATACAACTAAGCAGAACATATATGAGATTATACCTTTAAAGGAACAACTTAGCTATTTAAATAGTTCAGTCCTTAAAAATCTCATGGTGCTACTGTAAGTATATAGCTGGGTATATCCCTCCCAAGACCCGCAACAGTACCTTCTACTGCCACTTGCTAGTTATCCAGACATGTTGTCTCTCACCTTCCCCTTCTCTTTCCTTGTCTGGATTAGAAGAAAACAAGCATTACTACAGTTGGTCGTTGCTTCCAGTCTTCTAATGACCTTGTATTTCCTTTGAAAGAACAGCTGCTGCATATATTCAAGTGTCATGGGTCTGAGTGTTTGAGATTGATAATCATGTCTTCCTATAGCAGTCGACCTTGGAAAAAAAACCACAAATAATATCTTAAAAGCTGAGTGAATATAACGTGTTGCATATAGCGTTACAAAAAGATCTCCTGAGAGAGTCTCTGGTGAAAAAACATTGTCCTGAGAGATATGATACAACAGAAAACATTGGAGGAGAAACATAACAGCTGTTTTACAAGAGACTAGGATTTAAGACTTCATTAAGGACTCTTACCTACAGAGGGGTCCTCCTATATTGAATAATGTGTTTGTTGTCTTTTCATTTTAAACACTATAAGTGGAGGAATGGCTCCTCTGCTTAGACAGAAACTTCCGCCGGTAATGGCTGAAGTGATAATTCATGGCTTTGCTGATGAGCAGGTAGTGGACTACAACTGATCAATTGATCAATGGATCCTGACATCCATTGGTATGTTGGGTACAAGCCCATACAGCAAGGATCAGGTTTCTTTAAATTTTTTAAGTATTCCATGGGTTTGTTTTCTTTCTAGTTTGCTACAGATGTCATTGTTTTATAGCAAACATTTTACTAATATTCATTTATTTGTTCATTTGATTGTAAATAACAGATGCTGTTGTCCTGTAGGTCATTAAGGGAAATGCTTCCTGAGAGCATTGTCTGAGGTACTGAGTGGTAGCTACTCTGTGTAGCAGGGATTCAGCAGTCGATTGATTGTTTGCCTTAAAAGTTACCGTAAGACAGTTTCACGCTTCTCAGAACCTAGGTTCCAGAGAATAAGTGTGACTATTCAATACAATCTGAAGGGATTTGTTTGTCTGTAATATAAAAACCAAACAGACGCATGTTAGCTTTTGTTATGTAGTGCAGGCTTAACAAAGTGATCAAGCCAGTAGGTGCCATTATCAACACAGACAATTTACATGCTTTTTTTTTTTGCATTCAATAGTGCAGGAAAGGATGGAAATAATTATTTCTAATTCTAGTGATCATGGTACCACATCTTTCACCTTTAATATTAGGTCATTTGCATGAGGTTTTAGTATTGCATTTGCATTGGTTTTAGTAACACACCTAAGTTACTGTCTTCTCAGTAAAAACCAGATTAGTGCATTCATCTGCTTGTTTGACATATACAGAGTGTCTACGTCTGAATTAACTCGTACTTCAGAAGACTGTGTTATACTGTCATCTCTGCTAGAGAAAACCTGTGTCCAGTATTGCAACTGCCACAACATTTCTGGCTTGGCCTTGACAATCTTGGATTTCTACTAGTGCAAAACTGTTCTTGGTTACTTTGCTGATACTGCTGCAGATATTTTTTTTCTGATTGACTCCACAGGCTTCTTGATGTCTTTTCTTCATTTTACATACTGACGTGAGTACTCCTCGCAACAGTTCTTCAAGACTTGATGTCCCTGAGAAGCAGTAATTTGTAAATGACCCTCTCCCTTTCATGCAATAAGAGTCTCATGCCTATACTTAAATGAATTCCTGTGGAATTGATACTTCTAATTTTTATCACAGTATGGTAACGCATTTTCGTTTGTTTAATTTCTTCCTCTGGAGCATGGTACATGGATCAGCAACACATTCCTGCACAATTCTCCAGTCACTTGATTGCAAGCATTGGCTTTATTCACTTTCTGTGGAAATGCTTCTTGGGCTGAATTATGTAATAACATGGGTGACTATATCCTCTTTTGTCAAGTATTAAGTGTAACTGTCAATGCAAAAATACCTTGTGTTCTTTTTTATCTGATGGATCACTCAGTTACCTGATTCAAGACACAAAAAAAAATGGGCAGCAGTTAATTATAAGTCAAATTTTGTAAGCTATACTTTGCAGGCAAGCTTCTGTATCACATGGGTAAAATCTGTTTAACTGTAGAACAGCAGGACAGTCTTAGCTCTGTATTCTCTGCTTCATTATTCTGTAAGACCATCTGTAAATAAGTGCACCTAATGCCTTTTAAGTTCCAAAGTTTTTTTAGCTGAATGTGTCATATATGAGGGATTCACAGTGCTGTAAGTGCTACTGAATTTGCAGAGTCTGTGATAGTATCTTCTATAATACATTATCCAGAAAACTGCCTTAATCTATGAAATATATATTTGTGTCCTTTTATTATGCTATTTTGCTTACTATGTCTTAGTGGAAATGGAACACAGAAATCCATCTCTGACATTACCTCTTTAATGAATTTATGAGCTAGACATGCTCAGAAATTGATTTATAGTCCTGTGATGTTTTTTATCCTATTATCCTTAAGTAAAGCCTCATACATGGGTACCCAGGGTATCTCACTTCAGCTTCTTCATAGAAAGTGTGGCTGGGGTTTTTGGAGAACAACAATAAGTGCAATTTTGCTAACCAGAAGATGTGTGTTATGCATGCATTTCCCAAGGAAGGATATGGCTACTCGGTCAAAGTTTAATACCGTTCATTTCCTTGCGTAGCAAACTGTTCTCTCTACCATTATATCAGTCTTGAAAATTCTTGGTTAGCCAGTGTCTCCTTTCATTGTTGTTATTTGCAAAAGTCTGCCTAATCCTCTTTTGCATTTCTCATATCCAATCCAACATGTTGTGTGCTCCTTTGACCAACCCTTCTTTCAGATCTCTCTCTTCTTCCCCTCTGTTTGTTGCAGTGTTTTAAGATGAGATTTTTGTTACTTCTTTGGTCAAACAATACTGAGGATTTACTGCTTCATTGATAGTCTCTTCTTTACATATATATTACACCTGAACTCAGTAATTCATGGATATCAGCCTTGCATTCATCAGCCTTGCAGGGAGCTTTGTTTTTTCGCAAATGATGTGTGGCTCTGTATCATTCTTTTCATACCATTAAGTGTTCTGACTTTCTTTTATGCCTGAAAGCTGGTCTATTCCTTCTAGCTATATCAGCTGGTTAAAAAGAAAACCAAAACCTTATTCTCCCTAAAACCCTACTCAGTTCTTTAACCGGCAATGCTAATTATGCCAGAGATTCTTTGGATGAACCTTTTAAATTTAAAAGCTTTGGGAAAACGTATGTACCAAACCCACTTAAATAGGTCCTACATCTTTACAGTATTGCAAGTTGTATCTCTTTCCTTGCCTCTGAAGCTAGGGTTTTTCTTCCTATTTTTATGGATAATTTTGAAGAGGGGAAGGCCTTCAAAATGACCATAATATTTTTACTTCTTCCTGTAGTCAAAGTAACAAGAGCTGGAAAAGCTCAGTTCCAGCAGAAGTGGTAGTTTTTCACCAGTGACTCAATTTCATCTATCCTGCAGACATCGGAATTTATCTTTCTGGCACTTTTTCTCTCTCTCTCTTGATTTCCCACTTTCTTCTAAGCAGGAATTCCATGGTTTTTTTCTGTCAAATCTATTCAGTGCTGCAGAAAGAAAAAGGTATATTTTTCATTATATTGCATCCTCAACCCCTTTCACTAGCAGGGAATGTCATTTTAATAACATTTCAACACTTCCAACATACAAGTATGCTAAGTGCATTTTGTTTGGGAGGTTTCTTATATATTTATTTATTTTGTAGATGAAAGAAAAGAGGAGATAAGGAAGTGCTGCTTCATGCAATATGGTCTGTGAAGCTGAACTGTTGTCATAGCTGGTATCTCATTTTAACTTTACCGGTCTTGATGAAAAAGGATCTGAATTCAGGCAGTTATTGAGCGTATGCTCCAGTGACTGCCAGATTGATGCTTCTGTCATACAAGAATGTGACAATAGTTGCTATGGGTTTCCTGGTTCGCTTAATTAGATTTTTCCCTGTATAATTAGCACATCTTTAGTCTGAACTTAAAACTATGTCACCAATTTATTTTGAAATTAGAGAAAGTGTTGGAGAGGATGTCTGTGCTAAATGTCTGTGCTAAGACCCACTAGGAATATCATAGAGCAAAATTGCGAAGAGGTCAATATGTGATGTGGAAACAGGCTCTTTGACCTAGTTTTGGCTGTGCCTCACATCTGAGCTCAGTGAAGAGTGGCTGTGAGGAGAATCTCTCTTTGTTTCATTTCTCGGGATCGAGGTGAAGCTAGTGGGAAAGAGGGGAATAGCTTTGCAATTATATGAAATAGCTATTCAGTTCTAGAGGTCATCACACACACAAAAGTATTATCATAACACAAGAAGGATTGGCTCACTGTACAGGGAGGAAAGGAGGAGAGCAGCACTGCAGAGCAAAGAATGTTACATATACGGTATGAAACTTTGTAAGTCATTTTATTCATATGGGTAACCACAGGAATTCAAAGGCCTCCTCTTTGTCCAGCAAAGTTTCTATCCTTTCATGGGCTTTTGCAGAACTATTGTAAAACTATCAAAAGTTTTGTTAAAAAAAGCCTTGTTTTCATACTATACAATATACTAGACAGCGACGACAGGGATGCTGTTGGAGATGTTGGCTGAGGTGGTTTGCTCAAACTGGAGTTCACTCTATAAATCCCCAAACCTTCAGCTAGATTTATTTTTAACATAAAATCTGTTGCTACTTTAAGGCTAAACAGTACAACATTTACAAAGAGAAATTTGTAATTTTGAGAGGCTTCTGAAAAACATGTCAGCACTTTGCATTAGCTGAGTCTTTGTGCATTGCAGCAACTCCTTAAAGATTTCCAATAGGATGCTGCATGCCAATATTTCACTACAGAATTGTTTAAAAACACATTAGCATGAGGATACATTTCAGTGGAGTGGGAAGGGGCCAGGAGGGGTTACAATGGATTGTGACATCCCCAAGCCTGACCTGAACCAGCACGTGTCAAAGGCTGAAGCATCCTCAGTGCTTTCTCCAACACTACTCTCCCATGGGTCCTCTAGTGTCCCTGAAACAGGTACTGTCCCCACTGCACCACTCATTCAGCCTCCTTGAAGCCTCCTGCTTTCCCTTCCTTTGTAAACACACACCACAATGAGCATGATTTTTCCCCTGCCGTGCTGGCAATGGAAGCTCAAGTGAGCAGCCTTCGGGACAACACTCTGTAACACACCATCAGCCTGTACACAGACTTTCCAATGGGAAGTGACAAGGAGCTCTGCTTAAATGCAGATGCCACAAAAAATGTCACTGTTCATTACTCCTGGAACACACCTTCCATACTGGAAACAAATGGATGGCAATAAAGAACTTTCAGGAAGGTTCAGATTGTTTAGAACGCTTTCTTGTGTCTCATAGACAAAAGTACAAAAATCACTTTTGTAGCAAAGGTTTATGCCGCAGCTGTCTGCTTTTATAAACACCACTGACAAAACCTTCATTAACCCAGAACTATGATTTCAAACCAGAAACACTGGAGCTAACAATGCTTATGTAAGCACAGGTAGCTTTGCTATTCATTAGGAGAAGAAATGCCGAGAGACTTTGTGAAAGGCAAAGGTAAAATAAATTAACAGACTTAGAATGTCTTACTTTTCTTTAGGAAGTCGCTTTGCCTTGAATCATATTGGTATCTTCAATTCTAGTTCTATTAATTTAGTATAATTGCACATACTGCTCCATAATCATATCATAGAATCATAGAACCACCAGGTTGGAAGAGACCCACCGGATCATTGAGTCCAACCATTCCTATCAAACACTAAACCATGCCCCTCAGCACCTCGTCCACCCGTGCCTTAAACACCTCCAGGGAAGGTGAATCAACCACCTCCCTGGGCAGCCTCTGCCAGTGCCCAATGACCCTTTCCGTGAAAAATTTTTTCCTAATGTCCAGCCTAAATCTCCCCTGGCGGAGCTTGAGGCCATTCCCTCTTGTCCTGTCCCCTGTCACTTGGGAGAAGAGGCCAGCACCCTCCTCTCTACAACCTCCTTTCAGGTAGTTGTAGACAGCAATGAGGTCTCCCCTCAGCCTCCTCTTCTCCAGGCTAAACAACCCCAGCTCTCTCAACCGCTCCTCATAAGACCTGCTCTCTAGCCCCTTCACCAGCTTTGTTGCTCTTCTCTGGACTCGCTGCAGAGCCTCAACATCCTTCTTGTGGTGAGGGGCCCAGAACCGAACACAGGATTCCAGGAGCGGTCTCACCAGTGCCGAGTACAGAGGGAGAATAACCTCCCTGGACCTGCTGGTCACGCCGTTTCTGATACAAGCCAAGATGCCATTGGCCTTCTTGGCCACCTGGGCACACTGCTGGCTCATATTCAGTCGGCTGTCAACCAACACCCCAAGGTCCCTCGCCTCCAGGCAGCTTTCTAGACAGACTTCTCCTAGTCTGTAGCACTGCATAGGGTTGTTGTGCCCCAAGTGCAGGACCCGGCATTTGGCCTTGTTAAACCTCATGCCATTGGACTCTGCCCAGCAGTCCAGCCTGTTCAGATCCCTTTGGAGCCTCCCTACCCTCCAGCAGATCAACACTTCCACCCAGCTTAGTGTTGTCCGCAAACTTGCTAAGGGTGCACTCGATGCCTTCATCCAGGTCATTGATAAAGACATTGAAAAGGGCTGAAAGAACTTGCACTGGTTCTTCTTATGAACAAGAGCTCCCAGTTACATTCTTCAGTGATTTAGTTCCCAAGAATTTTGATGATAATTTATGTTGTCAGTCTATTAAGTTGATTTTACAGGATCCAATGCAACCAGGGCCTGCTTGCATGAGGCCTGAAGACTACTTCAGGTCTCTGGGAAGGCCATTTGATATCTGCCTTCTTTTATGGTTGACCTTGAAGGAGAGTTCAGTTTGGTAATTTATGGCAAAAAGCATCCAGGAAGACCCATTTGCAAGATTCACTGTCACTTAGTGCTAAACGATCACTTCTGACTCTGAAGACAATCTAAGTCCCTGACACGGCAATCCCATCAAAAATATTGCCTGGCCACCCAGGTGTCTTTTCCAATTATCTGGAGTAGAAATTAATACTTTTAAAAGCTGCTAGTTTTTGAAAGGTTATTACAATTTATTCCAGTAGTTTCTTTTACACATTATGATGAATTGGTTTATTACACTGTTATTTTCCATGTCAGCTTTTTAGAAGATTGAATCACAATGTTCAAACATTCGAGTGAATGGGAAGCATATTATTTTACAGATGAGTAATGTATTTCCTCTAAAAAATTGTGCTCTGTTTTTAATAACAGGTAATTTTATTATTATACTGCTTAATGCTGTTGTCCCACATTATTTATTTCTATGCAGTAACAACTGAAGGACTTTCTCTTCAGATGTCAGTGATGGCTTGGACGGGACAAAAAATAAATGGAAGTAAAATAATCCATACTATGAATTGTGCTTGGAAGCATAGCAACTCATGACTTCTCAATATCAGTTTATTATATGGATCAGCTCCATGGAGAATAAATGGTTAGCTTCACTTTAGTGGGTTTCTAAATTTAGAAGCAAGTTTTTTTTTAATGTCATGTTTTCTTCTTTGATTTTTTTTTCTTTCTGTGATAATCTCTGGGTGCTATTTTTGTTCCCCAAATCCTCTCTAACTGATCTATAAAAGGATGGTAATTAGCATTTTAATGGGAATAGTTGAATCTCACTGTTTCCCTACAGCAGGCATATTCCTCTTTATGTAGAGCTCAGCAATACTCAAAGACATTAGTTTCTTTTTTTTTTGCAACCCAGGAGAGAGGGAACTGGGGTGGAGGAGGAGAAGGAGCAAAACTAAAACTCCCTTTTTTTTTCCATATTGTATCTGTATGTAGAATAGTTTCTTTTTCCAGCATGAATTACAAATTTTTGGCTCTCTGTCATCAGTTCTGCAGGTGGCTGAATTGTTTGAACTCCCATTGACTTCTTTCACAGCACAGTAAAGTTTCCATCCCAAGGTGCACAGCAATGCCCCGTGTATTTTTTAATTGTAACAATTATCTCAGAATGGTTTCGTGTGAAGTACTATTTGAAAAACACAATTTCCTGTAGGTAAATGGTGTCAATTTCAAAAGTTGTAGGCTACTGCTAATGAGTGTCTGACACTATTTTTCAAGCAAGCACGTGTACAGATAAAGATTTGGAACTCAGCCTAAATGTTTAGAGAGTAAGCCACCTATGGCTCAAATAGTCAGATAATGGCTTCAAAAGTAATCTTCCCTCAAAATGAGAATTTCTTTCCCTTCACCATCATAAAACCCTCTTCTGTTGGCTGTATGAAGGCTAAGATGCTGCACAGACTGAGCACTGCACATATATTACTGATTTTCATCCTCCATTTCATTAGGCTGATTTGCATGGCAGCATGGAGGGTAAGGTCATGATGAAATTACATTCTGTGTGATGTAGAAAAATAATTTAAGTTTATAATATGTATTGTTTAGGTACCTGCTTCGTGCCTTAACCACAGGTCCTATATAATGCAAATGTTCACAAAAGACGTTGTGGTTTTTTTGGGTAAGAAACAGATTATATTGCAGGAGAACAAGGCACAATTCCAGGCTTATCTGGGATAAGCTGGCAGTGACATGTGTTGATACTGTGGAGCTAGGGCCTTTGTGAATATTCACATGATTTTGCTGACAAGTGCTTAACTGTGTGTACATTACAAAGTTACTGGGTTTATGAGACCACAAATAAGTAAATCTGTGGCTATGTTGACAAATATGTTCATTCTTTAAAGCAAATGCTTCCTGACTCTTCTGAATATTCCCTAGAAATGCTGGTGAAGTTGAGTTAGGGAAGATGATTTTCCCCAGTTCTATAAATATTTTTCCTGCATTATCATACTAACATCAATGAAAAAGGTCACATACCTGAAATTCAAATCCATGGAGAAGCAATTTCCGGATATTTCTGGTTAAAACCCTGTGACTATAAATAACAATATATACATAGTAGCCTCTTGTTTTTCTGAATATCAAGATTTATTTCCCCTCAAGATGAATATTGACCTTGGCTTTAAATTGGTCAGAATTATTCTTTCTGGTCAATAAATCTTGGTATTACCTTCCACAGAAATCAATATCTGTGTAATGTATCAGATTATTGAACAAATCTATTAAGTTTAGCTCCGCATGAAGGTTTTCGTAAATGGTGAACAGTCCAAATTTCGGACACTTCAAAAAGGTTCACAACATGCTATATGGACTGTTTCAGTTTAATGTTAAGAAACTGCTGAACTGTGCATTAAATAAATTACTGTATTGCTCAGAGACTTACAGTAAGGTCTATTAAGTACTTATTTAAAGACTTGGCAACAGTGAACAACAATAAATAATTCAAATAGCACCTCTAATCTTGTTTTCTTTCTTCTTAATTGGTTTTACAGCATTGTTTTGACATTTACCCTTGAATTTAAAAAAAAATACTCACAAAGAAGAAAATGCATGCTGTGCACTAATCCAGCTGCCAATTGAGTACTTACATATTGATGCATCAGAACAGCAAAGGAGCTCCACTGTGTCTTCAGAGCTGGCAAAGCCCATTCATTATTGGTGTGAAGCAGTATGAGTTTCTGGGCTTGCAGAAAAACTGAGTTGAAAAATTATTTGTTTATATAGATGCACATTTTCAAAACATAATTATTTTTTTAAATACAGATATTGCATCACCATTTTAGTGAGACTCCCAGAGCAAATACATAAGAGTCTATGTCTGATCTATTGTCCAGGCAGTGTCTTGGCCAAAAAATTGCCAAGAGGGGCAGATGGATTCAGAAGAGCTCAGAGCTGGAAAACTCAAGATTTAAAGAAGGAGAGCCAACACTTTTGCTCTCTGGATTTCCCCAGTCTGTTGAGAACTCCAGAGTGATTCTAGATTCAGGCTTCTAATTCGAAGGTCATTCAGGTCATATTTTAACTCAGTCTTCAGAAATTAAGAAATTGTTGCTTTTTCTGCTTTTAATTAATTCACAGAAAATAAGACATAGTTTGGTATCTGCAGCAGTTTTTCAAAATTTTGCATCTAAAATATTTTAAATTAATTGGCCTTTTCATTCAAAATGATAGTGTTTATAGAGAGGATTTCTTTCAAATCCTCTTTTTCCCAAAGAGAAGAGAGAACAGGGCAAGAAAAGCTACAAATTTCCCTTTCTTCGTGTTTAAATTTTGCAATTTTTTTTCTAGGATATGTAAGGTATAAGTTTTCAAATGTGTGTATGTAGGCAAATATATACATACATAAAGATGTGAGAAATTAGATAATACTGGCCAGTTTGGGGCAGTGTATGAATATATTCGAAGCATATATTTAGTGAACACCAAACTGATAAAAATATGGCACATACTGCTTTTAGTTATCATATTGACACCTCTTGGAACTTCAGATGGAAGTATTAGCACTTTCATCATGTACATATCACCTCCATGCATATTCATACTGAGACTTCTATGCATAGTCATTTTTTTCTCTAACAGACGCTACATGGTTTTGTATGCACATCCACTGTTTTAAAAATTACATTTTCCAACACATCCTTCTCTTTAATTCTAAAAAAAAAAGATTATTTTTAAACAGTATTCTTACTATGCACTAAGATAGAAAAGTTAAAGACAGAGCAACAATTAATTAATATAAAATGAATAATATAATTTTATTGCTGAGAGAAATGTTCATCTTACTTATAAGTTCTCATGCTTCCAGCTTTCCTTTTAGCAGGACATATTTTTTTTTTTATAAAAAGGCTGTTTCCTTTGTACCTAGGCTATCAAGGTGTTCCCAGTGTGCAGAAGCCCCACAATACCTCCCTAGAGAGATAATCTGCTGAGTAATGGAAGGCTGCAGTAAGGTTACGACAGTATAGAATTTCCTCTCTCTTCATTTTGATAGTTGGCTCAGGTGATACGTGTTCACATTTTCCCAGTAAGTCCAGACACTAAAGGTAACACCTACTGCTCTTATTTGCCCTTCAGTTTCTTACTTTAGTCTGTCGATAAACATCTTTATGAAGCTTAATGTTCTTACCATATTAATTCATTCACCTATATTAGCTACATTTAATATTTTACTTACCATGAAACATGAAACAAATCTAATTAGTTCCATCTTTGTTTCCAGTCAGGTTATTAACAATTCATAATTAGGATAGAGTAGATTTTATATAACACATTTAGCCATCCATAAGCAAAGACTGCATTACTAGTTCTGTTGATAGCCTGCCAAGTGAACTGGGTTTAGTCACTTTACTCTGCTTACTCCATTCCTTCATCAAGAAAAACATTTAATGTTAAGTCCTTAGATCTTGTTCTAACGTCTGAGAACAAAATTTCTATGTATTATTAATGTTTGTGTTGCAATACTGTAACAGTCTCCCTGTAGAATAACTGAGTGGGATTCATCTCACTTGACACTGGTGGAAGAAGTAGAAGTGAAGCCTGAGTTAGCAGACTACCCATTAAGACCTGCTTTCCGCAGAGAAAGGCCACCTTCCACAAGTGACAGGTACTGTCTATCTCAAAATGGTATCATAGGCTGAGATGAGCTGCCTTTGGGAGGTACCTATTACTCTCCATTGAGACAGCCCTGACAGCCTGCTTAAATTTGAAACTTAGGGAATTAATCGAGTATCTAAATTTATGTCCCTAATACATTTTGGGGTGCCACAGAGTATCACTGCTCTGAAAGATGGGATTCCTCTGTTGTGCTTATGAGCACCACTCATGTTATCTTGAATTATCACAGAGCACCTTAATTGCCATTAAATGCCTGTGTCTAGCTACCTGAATTACTCTTCATATTTTAGGGCATTGCAGTTGAAGGAATTCTTCCTTCTCTTCACATATCATACGATGAGCTTTACGTATAGGCTCAATGTTACGGCACTTGGACAAGAGATATTTTGACACCATGCTTTCACGTGCAAAACCATTATTTCTTCAAAACTGAAAATATTGTTCCTTCATGGAAATGAATATCTTTTGTCAGTCAATTATATATTTATCCACCCTAATATGCTATTGGTATTTAGCTTTTCTTAGGTAACAAATTTTGTCATCGTAGTAGGTTTAAAGTAATAACTCTGTGGTTTATACCTTGAGAATAATTATTCTTGTCTGGTTTTATTTGCTTTCTTTTTTAAGAACATGTTGTGCCTGCAAATACATGACTTGTTTTCTGAAAGAGTTCTTCCTTCTCTAAGAGAAAAGAAAATCAAATAATATTGATCTAATTGAGTACTTACTAACAAGTGTCTCAGGAAGGCAAATAATTTGGGAAAAGGAGATAACATGTTTGTAGTTTGGCCATATCTATTAGCATCTTAATTTCATAAACCTGTAGACTGACCTTGAATTGACCATGCATTTCATAAGCTTAGAGGAACAGTTTACACAACCAGATCAGCTACCACTCAAGAGAGCAAAAGCAGTCATCTGACCCATCACTTGAATTAAAGAATACATAAATCATAAATCTATAGAATTTGAATATGGTTTTAAAATAAATCCCCGTAGTGATTTTGCTTTTCAGCTATATTACAAGCATCAACTTCCTTTACCAATGTAACAAGTTTAGTTTTATTATCCTTAGCAAAGCATCATATCATGGGGTTCATTCTTTCAGATGACCTAATTCAGCTCCCATTAAAGTCAATGAAACTACCTTGTTGGCTTAAGTGAAAGCTGAGTTGTATACTACACATAGAACAGCTGTGCAGGATCAGTTCAAAAGTGCATTTGCTCCAGTACCCCATTTCTGACAAGAAAAGGAAGTGTGCTTATGGAAGGAGTCTAAGAAGCAGAGCAAATATAGAATGATACTTTAACTTGTACTCTGGCTACTGCCAGTAATTTGCATTTCAGAGACTTTGTGAGCTGTATGTTGGAATCACTTCACTGTTTAAAATCTTTTGATGGATTTTTCATTGAAAGTCTTCAGTCTGCCTCTGAATTCACTTATACTTTTGACATTCACAAAATGTTCCACAACTGAATTATGCCTTATTTGAAAAATTACTTCCTTTTGTTTATTTTAAGCCTCCTAATGATAATCTCATTTGATTCTTTCTAGTCCTTACATACTGAAAAATAATGGATAATCAGTCTTTTATTCAGTATCTCCATGTTGTTGATAATTTTATAGACTTAAATCAAATTTTCCTTCTACCAATATTCCTTTCTGAACCTGAAGACTTCCAGTTTATGTGATTATTCCTCACAGGGAGGTCATTGCCCAATCTCATCATTCTTCTTTGAAGAATTTGTAACTACTTTGTAAGTCTCCCAGAACTGTCTGTAGAATTCAAGATGTAGGCACACCAGGAATGCTTGCAGTGACATGATGATGTTTCCTTTTGTATTATCCCTTCCTTTTCTACGATTTCTTTGTTATTTCAACTGCCCTGAGCAGTAAGCTGACATTTTGCACAGAGCTATTTGCATTCATTTCTTCTAAAGACCAAGAGCTGATTTTTATGACCATGCTTCAGTACACATGTATACTTAAGATTGTTCATACCAACATACAATTGTTTGCCTTTTTCAACATGAAATTTTGTCTGCCATCTCATTTTCCTGTCATTTAGTACCATGAAATTACTTCTGTAACTTCTCAATTAGAGATTTTTCTGCACTAGCATGAATTTTATATCATACCAACTGTTTCACTATTCAACTTCACTGTTCAGCTCCCTATTCAACTTACTTTCCAAGTCAGTTTTGTCTATTTATAATGACAAATTACAACAGAGACTCTTTAGAGAAATGATTACTGCTCATTAGTTATTAAATCTGTCCATTAGAAAGAATCATAATTCTGATGTAGTCCTTGGGCTGAATAACAGTGTCCTAGCTTCCCACCTCTCTGTGGAAACGCATCCTCTGAGATGCATCTCTGTGAATTCCAAGTCCCAGAGTTTCCTTTACCTGATACATCCTCCCTACCAGGCAGGTGATTATGCCATCACGTTTTTAATTTGGGATTAAGCTGGTGTTTACTTTTTTTCAGTGGCAATTGTGAACATTCAGGCAGGTGTGATGCCCTCCAGCCAGTCCAACCACCATACTCTAAGGTTTCCAAATGGTCACAGTCCCATCTTTCAGGAAAGCTGGACTCTGTTCTCTGCACTGAGTAGGCAGATTTTAAAGCCCTATTAGTACTGACAACAGAGCTTCTCTGAGCAAGGCATTTGACATATTCTAATCTGTGGTACATTTGGGGGTTTGGGCAAAACTGTTTCTGGTAACCTTTTTGAACAAAAGCCTCTCCTCTGCCAGACCTGTAAGTGCTCATATGAGTTAGTATACAAGGGTATTAGTTTCACATCAATAATTGAATTATACAAGAATATTTTCCCTATGGAGATACAGCCAAAAAGGTACATGCATAGCCAAGGCACAACAATTTTTCTGCCTCTGCAGAACTGTCCAAATAGTTCCTAATACAGGCCACATGGAAGCCCATGCAGTAATATGGGTGTGTATAGGAAAAAACATATGTCAGCATAGGGAGTAGTAATCAGGGGGTAAGGTGAGGCCAAATTTTGTTATGCGTGAAGGATTTTTTCATGTTACGGGAGAAACTATGGAGCTGAATCTCTTAAGTTAAGGAGTTGTGGAATAAGCCGCAGGCAAACTCAGTTCTCAGTCTTTCCAAAATATTTTAAAGCTTTGGATAAAGCTTTAGATATAAATACAAGTCAACAAGGGATTTAAATAGAAAAAGATATATGAAAAGTAACTAGTATATCATACACGCTACTTGGTGAAAAAAAATACATGTATGTATTAGGTGTATCTCTACAGGGAGCTGTGAAAACAACAAAACCCTTGAAGTTAAAATAATATCTAGCATGCTTTAATCAAAAGCCATGTGGACCTTTTGGATGCTCTCTTCCATCATTGCTGTGATTAACATCATCTGTTCTTTCTGGCAAGCAAATAAATAGATAACTAAAACATGCTCAGATGCTCTTGCCTGAAATGTGACAAATATTCCTTGCCAGCAGATGAGAAACATCTCTTTCCCAGGGATGGACCAAAGTCAAATTGTTGTGAGGCTTTTTTTCAGCTTACATATGCATGTGAAATCTGGGACTAGTGCACTTCTTCAGTAAAAAAAAAAAATCACAAATATAACTGTCTCTTGAGGGAGAACTGATACAAAGTATGTCAAGATATGTGAATAACTGGATGAAATTGATGAAATCATCTGCTTTTTTATCCTTTTTTCTGAAGAAAGGGTGATTTCCTTAAATACGCAGTCCCTATTTGTCTGGCAGGCTCTTATGCCTTCCTATTAATTTTTTAACCCATTGACCAAACTTGACAGAAGGTAGAAGTCTCAGTGATATCTATAGAAAGAAAATTAGTACTTGAACTAAGCTTTTGTTGCAGTTATTATTTGGGTATATAAAGTATCTATTTTCATTATTAGAATATTTTCTTTTACTGTGTGGAAGGGTTGTGTGCCTGGATTAAAATTTAGAATGTTAGAAATCATAGTTATAATGAAAATATCCAGGTTTGATTGAATTTTGCGATCTGCTTCATTATCTGCTGTAGATTGATATTTAGAGTGCTATATTAAATAAAAAAATAGGAAACAAAATTTTTTCAAAAGAAAATATCTCTGTACATTAAGGTGAACATGGAAAGCACAGGGCAGGCTGCATGTTTTGTAGTATGTGGGGCCAAGTGGTGATTTGTTAACCAAAAACAATAAAGATATTATTGCCTTGGTAGGCAAGAGACCGTGGGATACAGAAGGGAGGAGAAGGTTATTTCAAGAAAAGTCGACACAATTCTCATGAATCAGTTTATTTTCCAAGCTAGATCTTAGATATCAGTTTTCCATGGAGGAAAAGTTACCTAAGGTGTGCAGATTATCTAATACTGGTAGTTTTCTTGCAGGCAATGAATTACATAGACCTCTGATTTAATCTGTCTTGGCAATTCTTATGCTGCTATGAGTCTTCTAACATCTTTGGTGTAGCTTTATATCAATACAAGTCCTGAAATTGTTGTCAATACATGCTTTAAACAAGAAAAGCAAATTTATAATTGTAGGATGACTGGCTAACAGAGAAACAATGAAAGGTGAAGGAAAGAGTGTTTTTTATGATAGGTATGTATGTGTGCTGCCCATGACAATGGAGTATACAAACAGCATAGTTAACAGTAACCAATTAATTACTCTGCTCTTACAGGTGTTTTTACAGATGCTTTCACAGCAGTCCTTTCAGACACCTTCATGCTTTTAAAATGCTTTTTCTTGAAAGCAAATGCTCAGATAATTTTCTTTCTCAGAAAGCCCACACTGAGAGAAATGACTTTGCTCAATGCCGTGGGGGATTAAAAAAGGAGTTTGCTTCATGCTAAGAGAAAGTACTTTGTGCTAGGGGGTGAAGTCAGGAAAGTACTCCAGTCAAAGTAAAATATGATGGAAATAACAACAACGGGAGTTCACTCTGTGATGAGGGAAAGGACTCAACTTCCCCTCCTGTACAAGAGAAAACATATTTTTTAATTTGTAGGTCACACATAAAATATAATATTAAGAAAAAAAAGAATATTTAAAGAAAATACTAATCTATAACATGTTATTGACAGTTGACAAGAGTACTTTGCAAAGTAAACTTGGTTAAGAAGTTTCAGATGAAAATTTTAAGCTTCATATTTGGGGTGACTGCAAACAGTTAAAAATTAAAGGTTTATTTCAGCCAGGAAAAAAAAAAAAAAGGAAAGATAGATTTCTCTTTAACACTTTTTAAACAGAATATGGAAGTCTTCCATGTGATTGTTCTCTGTTTTTCAGACCTTAATACCAGAAAGCCAGTTCATGGTTTGCGGGTTTAGAGTTTTCCCCAGGATGTCTGAATTCATGGTGAAACCAAACGAATGGTTTGCACACCTCTAATGATTTTTACTTTCAAAAAGCAAGTAATCATTCCCACTTCAACAAACTTGATAAATTGAATAGATTTACAGCAGAGACATATTTTACTGGCAAAAGAAACTGTTCTTTAGTGTTCCCTCAAATGTAATCAGGAAATGATGACAATGAGACAATGCTGCCTTATTGCCTATCCCTTTGCGGCTGCAAGTCACCTTGCAGAAGTTAGATAAAAGATTGCATTAAATAACTTCTAGACATATACTACACTCTGAAAATGGCAACACACTTTACTCTCATTTTATGATCATCCTAGCACTCAATTCAGGTCATATGCCCTGTCTTTGTGAATGCCTGTTTCTTCCATATGCTTTCACTTACTCTCCTTGCTGGTTTTTACACTCCTGTCCCTTTCTTTCCTTTCTCTGTCATAATGTCCCTGTGCTTTTTTCCATTGTTTCTTAAGAGGCACTATTCAATATTGGTTTTCTTCTTGTTCTCTGAAACAGGTGGATTATTTTTACTATGAAATTTCTATGCCTAAAACTGGGGCTGAAAAAGACAACAGGCATAGAAAACTCAAGCCTGCTTCTTCCATATCCAAGGAAGTTTGAAGTACAAAATGCATGTTCTAGTGTAGAGACTTATCAGAAAATTTTTACTAAAGTCAGCAATATCTACCATACCTTTAAGTCCTTCCTTTCTAGACGAGCAGAGGATGTGCCTAAAGAGGAAAGAGGAAAGAAAATAAGGGTCGTGTTCAGGTGGTAAAAATGTGCATCTGTTGGATGAAAGACCAAATAACGACTCATTCATTTCATTGCCTGTCTAATGCCAGGATTTCACTCAAAATCGTTTCAGGCTTGTGATGCTGAATTATTTTTATTCATACTGGATTCAAAGGCAACTAATGACTCCCAGTCCCTTACATAAGTGAGCATTAACAAATAAGCTGACCAGGCAGAGATAGAATCTGCAGGAGAAATCTCTCTAGACAGGGGTTTCAACTCCATGGAGAAGGATTGGCACCCTGGAGAACAGCTGTCTTGGAAAGCTGAAAACTCCTTTGTAAGCACAAGCATTGGCTCCAGGCCACCTGTAGGTCTCAGTGTAGCTTTACCCTGGCCAGCAGTTGCCCTAGCTGCTGAGGGCTGCTTTCAGGTCCTCTGGATTCTGCTGCACACCTCTCTAGCTCCCACTCCCCAAAACTGAAGAAAGGAAGAAAACAATCCAGTCTCTTCTTCCCACCACATTCATGGATCACTTACTGTGAAAACTCACATCACCAGGCAGGAGGAGAGATGTGCTTCTGGTGGAGAAAAGACCAGGTCCTTCGCCTGAGGTGAGGCATCAGATATCTCTGGTCTGTGCTAGAGCACCACAACTCCATCCCCTTCTGCAGCACACAGTGCAGCCACCTGCAACAGACCACCTGGGTGGCACCTGGGGTGACCGTGGTGCTCTGAGGGAATGTGTTCCATGGGGTAGGACAGAGACACCAGGCTTCCCTCTCAGGCGTCATGAGTTAGTACAGCTCAACAGGTCTGATGCGTGTTTGTCATTTTGTGTATGCATGTGAGAGCTATTCTGCAATACAATTTGCTGAATTAATTTCTCTGATGCACTCAGACTATTTTTTTCTTTATAGCTAGCAGAAAACATAAGCTATTTTTTGTTCTGGAAAACACTAAATTACTTTTTCTTTGGTGAAGGAAAAAAGGGAGGAAATATTTAAGGTTTGCATGTTCTCTGGTAGCTGAAATTTTGAAAAATGTTTAGTAGCTTAAATGCCAAAATGGTCTGTCTTATCATGCAGCTGTAAAAGGCAACTCGAAACAGAGATTTTCATACATTATTTAAAGCCTTGTAGATCTGTTATTTCCTGAAGGCCATTCTAAGTTCTTGATATGTTCTGTTTGCTAGAATTTTCTCAGCATAGATGTCTTGAAGATACAGGTTAAAAATAAAAAATATATCATACAAATAGTAAAAATGTCAGAAATTGGCAGAGGAAATTCAGAAGATTCTTAAATGTTAAAAAGCTACATAGAGGACTGATGCAGTATGTCAGAGTTAGATTTTAGTTTCCAGAGACTTCAAAAGTGTTTTTCACTGATTTGGGTTACTGATATTCTTAAAGGACCATCTTGTCAGCCAAGTATTAACTTTCAAAACTTCCTTTGATAGATCTGTAAGACAGTGGTCCTTTAAAAGTTCATGCAACTCCTTTTCACATGAGATCTAATAAGTAACATCCCAGGTATATTCCAGATTTCCACAAGCATAATTGCTTTTCCCTTAACAAAGGATCTTGGACCCCTAAGAAGGATATTGAAGAGTTAGAGGGAGTGGCCCTTCATCCTACAGCACCACAGCCCTCTGCACTCTGGACAGGGCAGGAGGGCGCTCACACCTCTGCTGCACTGAGCTCTGCAGACAGGCCCCAGTCATACTGAATGGCACATTGCAGATAACCACAGTTGTAGGATGTTATGCCCCCTGTTGTTTCTCATCTAAGATTCTGGTCCAGAATGCAGGGAATTACGTGTGGGGTTTTTTTCACGTTTGTTTGGGTTTTTTTTTTTTCACGTTTGTTTTGGCTTTTTTTTCATAAGCTTGCCTTGTATGAATGAAAAGAATATTATACACCCTTTTATAAGCAGGGCATCATATAGAATCATAGAATCATAGAGTCAGAATCACCAGGTTGGAAAAGACCCATTGGATCACTGAGTCCCACCATTCCTATCAAATACTAAACCATGCCCCTCAGCACCTCGTCCACCCGTGCCTTAAACACCTCCAGGGAAGGTGAATCAACCACCTCCCTGGGCAGCCTCTGCCAGTGCCCAATGACCCTTTCTGTGAAAAACTTCTTCCTAATGTTCAGCCTGAATGTCTCCTGGCGGAGGTTGAGGCCATTCCCTCTTGTCCTGTCCCCTGACACTTGGGAGAAGAGGCCAGCTCCCTCCTCTCTACAACCTCCTTTCAGGTAGTTGTAGACAGCAATGAGGTCTCCCCTCAGCCTCCTCTTCTCCAGGCTAAACAACCCCAGCTCTCTCAGCCATTCCTCATAAGGCCTGTTCTCCAGCCCCTTCACCAGCTTTGTTGCTCTTCTCTGGACTCGCTCCAGGGCCTCAACATCCTTCTTGTGGTGAGGGGCCCAGAACTGAACACAGTATTCAAGGATATATTCAATATATCCCAAGTAACAATATCATTATTAGCAGAGCCAGGAAAGGAAGCTAGAAATTCTGCCCTGTAACGTGCTTTAAACGTAAGACCCCAAAAAACCACAAACCTTGCCTTGCTGCAAGGCAAGTGAAAGGCAATAGCCCTCCAGCCACTGCTGGCTACAAGTATCACCTTGGAAAGCAAGAGATGTGGTCAGTGCTACTGTGTGCCACTAGAAAAGTTTAGTACCAGGACTAAGCAGTGAGGCAAAAGGGATCTTCCCAGCAGGAGTTCCCGCACCTGCTCACTCTGCCAGGGCTCTCCCTTCCTTCAAAGGCTTTCATTTTTATCTATATTTAGAAGAAATGCAGATGTGAGGGGGTGGAAGGGACTGCACAATAATTGCTCTCCAAAGCTGTAGAAGTTAAAGCGCCTGCAATAATGCTTTTGACTCATCCTCTTCTTGGCACTGAATCAGCATCTTAGAGCAAAGGAAGGACTGCATGCAGCAAGGTCATATACAACTAGTGATAATCAGCCTCACAGTGCTAAGAAGTAAACCCAGCTTATTTTAGCCACTTTAGTAAAATCATTATGGAGAAAGGTTACCCAGGACTAAAGGGATTCTAAGCATTCTTTCATAACTGAATTAATATCATGCAACAAGAAGTTGCAATCTGAGATGTATTCCTCAATATTGTGCCTTAACCATGCTCTCACTGCCATGGCTTGCCTGAATGAAACAGCCCTGTGGATGCCTTCCAGAACTCCACCACACATATGCACACTGGTGGTGACACCAGACCGTGGTGAGTATATCAGAGTCAGTGTGCTCACTGGTGAATTTTCTGTGCCTTCATATAGGAAAGAAAAGGATGCCCCACCACTTGTTTTTAGCGTGTTACTCTCAGTCTTGCCTTGGTTAGGACATTATGGTAGGCATGGATGGGAGAAGTCTTTCCTCTTTAATTCCTCCCAGCCTTGCCGTGAAGATGGAAATTAGCTGGGCGAGAGGCAGATAGGGGCAGCCCATTCCCTCCGCGAACTGCATGGAAAGTAAGGATGCAAGTTTTGTTTGCACTCATCTTGGCTTTCTATAAACCAGTTGCTGGTTTTCATAGTTTCTAGCTCTCAGAAGTTTTCTGCCTTGAGTATTTGCTTTGTTTTTTTTCCTGAAAACTAGTCTCTCGCTTCAGCTGTTACCGAGGGGGAGGGGTATAAAATCACCTTGAAAGAAAGATTAGTATAAGTTTTCTTCTTATTTCACTCATATCTATAGGTACATGAACTTTTATTTGACTCGTAGCTATGCATTGGAAGGCTTTCTAAAAGGGCTGTCGTTATCAAGGAATTTCATATACTAATCCCCCAGCTGACATAGAAGCATACAACAGACTCCCAGCTCTTAATTCATCTCAGTTGTATGGGAGGCAATTTGAGTTCAACTGAATTGTTTCACCAGCCTACAGGCACATATCAGCCCTCAATATTATATTTAGAGTTAGCCAGAAATTTTTCTCCTGAAATGATTTTCAATAAAAAACATGAGCATTATTGATGAAAATGTTTGTGATTATAAACTACATTATGAGATGCCTTTTGAAATGATTGTTTATTTGTTTTTGCTGGTATCTGTCCAGCTGGCTAAAGAAAAATAAGTATCTTCCAGATTTTCTTTCTATTTTTTTTATCAATCTTCTGATGGAAAATGTGGAGGGGAAAATGGCAACAATGTGAAACAAAGCTGCTTTTTTGAAAATATTCTTTGTTTAGAAAAAATGCCCATTTCTCACTCCTTGAAATTTTAACAGCTCTGATTCTTATGTGTACGTGAAAGGAAGAGAAGAATTATTCCACTAACTTGTCCCCTTAAGCAGAAAATCTTGTCCATATGTCTTACTTGCTCATGGCTTTTAGCCATTTTTCATCGTATTTTGCCCATTTACATCCTTTCTCCACCCCCTCTGTAGCCTCATGCCATTTGCAGAACACTTGCAGGTGCTGTTTTCCACTGGCATTCCCCAGGCTGCTCCTGCACCAGGGTGACTGCTTAGTGCAGCATGCTGGCAGGGCTCCACAGGGAGCCCTAGCCAAGATTTCCCCCCTTTCCTTCTTGTTATATCAATGACTGCAAAATATACTCAGCAGAATTTTGCATTCAGGCTTACATGGACTGAGCACAGAGTTTTGATGGAGTGACCTAACTTATCACAAGTTTTTACTTTTTTTTTCTTTCATTTTTTTTCACTTTTTCATGTGTGGTCACAAGCAGAAAGGTTGTCACATTTTCAGCTTACTCTATATAAGAAAAGACCTGCATACAGTTAATGGAATTCATAGGAGCAGTTCAACTGTGTGGTTAGGTTCAGAACATGAAAGATCATATATCACTGTAACCTACCTAACCTTCCCTGTACTAAATGACAAACTGCTGGAAATAGCCTTTGGGTCAAGTCTCACATTCACTAAAATACTTGTCCTTCAGCTGAGGACTCTGTTGAACTCATGCATCTTAAATCACACAGTCTTGCATAAATGCTAAATACCAATTACGATTAAAAAAAATAGTGAACAATAAAGTCCATGAAACAGGTCAAATCAAGGCTTAATTATATTTAGAATTTATCTTTTTAGGTGACCTTAGAAGATAAAAGTCTGCACTCCTAAGAGTTTATTAGGTTGCTACTGTACTTCATGCTGCATCTCATACCACCTTCAGAACCCATTCATACTACAGCTTGCGCTTATGCAGAAACTGATTTCCAGTTGAACACTACAAGAAATAGAGCATGGTAACATGGCTGAGCTCACAGGGTCTCAGCTGGAGCAGAGAATCATAGAATCATAGGATCATAGAATCACCAGGTTGGAAGAAACCCACCGGATCATTGAGTCTAACCATTCCTATCAAACACTAAACCATGCCCCTCAGAATCTCGTCCACCCGTGCCTTAAACATCTCCAGGGAAGGTGACTCAACCTCGTCCCTGGGCAGCCTGTTCCTGTTCAAGATATTCAAGTTATAATGGCCTGCAGTATATAGATTAGACATATGATTGATAATCTTTCCAGATCTTGTACTATAAGCTTTGCAGTTGCTTATTGTATAAATTAAGTCAGTAGGAATACTATCAATGACTGAAGTAGAAGTTTTTGCATGACCGAATGTTTTATATTCTATGCCTCAAGAGTACTCAAACCTTTCAGTAAGCAAAGGAAAACAAATCTTTTCCTAATTCCTTCATCTGCTTTTTAAAGTATGTCTGCTCCTTTGTTCCCTTTAGAACAAAAATCAGCCTCCACAGGAGTGAGGCATGGAGGAAGCCTCTCTAAAGGTTTTCAAATTTTCCTTACGTACTTTAATTAACAGATGTCAACAAGCAGTTTGTAAAAGGTTTTATTTCAAAGGTTTTATTTTACATACAAGGCATCATTTGCCGAGAAAATGTTATTTGGAGCATTTCAAGGACCAATATAAAATGCATTTTGAAATAAAGTAGGCTTGTGCAGTTAGATGCACAATGAAGTTAGTAATTATTAGTAAGCTCTGCTCCAGGTATGCTAAATACTTTCTGAGCAGCGTTCTGCCCTGAGGAGCAAACACACTAAGAGGAGACAACTGAATAGTCAGCAGACACTGAAAAAAGGGAGACAAGAGATAATTTATATATCAAATCAGTCAATTCTCTGCAAGTTGAGCTTTTCCTGGCAGAAGGCAGGAAAGTAACGTATATGCTCAGGGAGGTCGGGCAGTGAATATACAGCTTTTAAGTGATGGAGAAGCTGACAAATTCACTGCTTTGATGTGAATTGAATTGCACCAGGGTTTTCAGAACTGAGTAACCTGACTTTGTGTAGGGCACATGGTATAAATAGTAAAAAAGAGAAGGAGCATGGTACTGAGTCATATGTTTTGAGATAAGATACAAGCTGCTGGCAGGGAAATGCAGGATCTATTCTGAGCACAACAGCAGAGAGGACTCACAGAAGACAGGTGGTGAGGGAGGGGAGAGAAGGTAACAGTGCTGGAGGTCAGGAAGAGTAGCATACATACAACAAGCACTTTTCTTCCACATTTCAAAATGTGATGTCAGCACAGTAAACATATTGGTAAATAACAATATTTAAAAGTTTATTCCTGCCCTCTTCTCATTCCTAGAAATTGCACGCACAGGGCAGCACAGCACTACCTCAATTTACTCTGTCATATCCCCTTCTGCACCTGGGGTGCTGCAAGTGTATTATTACTGCTGGCCTCTGAATTTAATTCAGCAGCTCCTGATGCAGAGATGTAATCCTCTCTGTCTGCTGAGCTATGGCATGTGCTGTGCTGTCATAGTCCACAGTTGTAGAGGAGTCCCTTGGAAACTATTACCAGCCACTGGAATTTAGAAAAGGTCCAAAACTGCTTTGAATTACATCCCAGATATGATTAATGCAGGCATGTAGTGCAAACTGAGCTTCTGTAAAGTGCAGGACAATGTCATGCAGGGCAAGGAAGGAAAGCAACAAGACTAATTTCTCTCCCCTGTTGTTTAAAAAGTCACAATACATCTGCAGTTTTTTAAATGACAGCTAAAAGGAATTCTGACATAACTGTGATTATTAGGTGTTTGATATGTCTTCTGATTAGTCTTTGTTTGAATTATCTGTACTGTAGGATAATTATACACAATTCCTTGTATTAGCACTATAACCTAATCACATCTATATAGCTTTGTCTGACTTCTGTAATTGCTTCTATAATAGAGTCAGTGTAAAAACAGTAACTTGAAGTGGTTAGTCATTCATTATTTTCTCTGTCCCTGAGTAAAAGGAAAAGAGATGAGCTAATCAAATCCATAACACTACCCAGTCTTTTCTAGAAGTAGCCAGAAGTAACAGAAGTTGTTTTTACAGGGCAGAAAAACACTTTAATTATTTCCCTAAATGATTGCACAAAATTCAATGTGGAGCTCCTAGAACATCTTCCTTGAAGCTGCTGTGGGTTTATTTACATCAGAGAGAGATTTCATGTAATTGTGTGTAAGTCAAAACCTCGTTTAATAAAACTGAGAAATTTATTCCTTTTATATCCAGCACTATCTTATTGACAGATTAAAAGATAAAATACAGTGCTAATCAAGCGATATAAATGAAAATAACATATGTAGTATTTATAACATGCAGTTAACTACCTTGGCTTATATTCTGGAGTGAGATAACCTGGCACTGTCTTGCAAAATTAAAAGCATTATGGCTAAGCAGCTAGTTCTGTATATTGAGGCAGAAAAAAAGAGGCTATATGTAGAGCTTATTGTTTCATATCGTTGAGGTTTAACAAGGCCAAATGTCGGGTCGTGCACTTGGGGCACAACAACCCTATGGAGTGCTACAGACTAGGAGAAGTCTGTCTAGAAAGCTGCCTGGAGGAGAGGGACCTGGGGGTGTTGGTTGACAGCCGACTGAATATGAGCCAGCAGTGTGCCCAGGTGGCCAAGAAGGCCAATGGCATCTTGGCTTGTATCAGAAACGGCGTGACCAGCAGGTCCAGGGAGGTTATTCTCCCTCTGTACTCGGCACTGATGAGACCATTCCTTGAATCCTGTGTTCAGTTCTGGGCCCCTCACCACAAGAAGGATGTTGAGGCTCTGGAGTGAGTCCAGAGAAGAGCAATGAAGCTGGTGAAGGGGCTGGAGAACAGGCCTTATGAAGAGCGGCTGAGAGAGCTGGAGTTGTTTAGCCTGGAGAAGAGGAGGCTGAGGGGAGACCTCATTGCTGTCTACAACTACCTGAAAGGAGGTTGTAGAGAGGAGGGTGCTGGCCTCTTCTCCCAAGTGACGGGGGACAGGACAAGACGGAATGTCCTCAAGCTCCGCCAGGGGAGATTTAGGCTGGACATTAGGAAAAAATTCTTCACAGAAAGGGTCATTGGGCACTGGCAGAGGCTGCCCAGGGAGGTGGTTGAGTCACCTTCCCTGGAGGTGTTTAAGGCACGGGTGGACGAGGCGCTGAGGGACATGGTTTAGTGTTTGATAGGAATGGTTGGACTCTGATGATCCGGTGGGTCTCTTCCAACCTGGTTATTCTATGATTCTATGTCTGTGTAATATGTAGTTATATGCAATGCATGAAGAAGCATGAGTATAGCATACAGGCTTATGAAAGCATTTATATATGATTTACGTAAACTGTGATTATTTTTTTGGTTAAGCATTATATAGAGGTATAGGTAACCACTATTAGAGGCTAGTATTATTAAAGGTATAAATGACACTGTTTAATTTACTAGTGTATATGTAGCCAATGGACTCTGTAAAACCGATCATTTTATGTTAATCACCAAACATAGCTATAGAAAGTCCCTAACTTGAACAGTTTGAATCTGATTAGATGAGATGGAGAGAGGAAATATTTTAGGATATGGTGCTGAGATATATACACTTAAACACCCATTCGGTTGATAGTCATTACACGAAGGGGAGACTGAACTTGGATGTCCTGAGTCTTAATGAAATATCTTAAATTCAATGACCATTGTTCCCTGCTAATAGCTGTCATGTTCCGTCATCCCTTTTTGTCTTATTTTACACACTGCTGTACTTCCTTTTTTTAGCCAAAGTGTATAATGGTCAAAGATAACATTGGTGCCACAGGATGAAACTTCCATTAACAAGTTGATGATGTCAGATGATGTTACCAATTTATATTTTTAAAACTGCAGATCTGTCAACAGAATACTAACAGAGAAGTTATATTTCCCCGATTCATCCCCAAAAGATTTAACAACTAAGCCAAGGCCATCAGCCTGAACTGATGTCACATTAAAGCTAAAGAGCTGTTGCTCAGCATCTTCACAGCCCCAATGCTCTGCAGGTTTGTCTTTTGTGGGATCCCTCCCAATAGTCTACTCTTTCTGCCATGTCACGTTGTCCCTAGGTTGTGCCCAGGATAGGTACCCCTGGATACCAGGACCAATGAAGAGGCTTTACAGTGCCTGGAAGAGGCACCACCACAAGCCTTTCACAGTCATGCCCTGCTGAATAACTGACTTCTAACACTGGATTTAATTAGACTTCACATGGTCAGCTAGAATATCGGATTAGGCCCTAAACTGGAACAGGCTGCCCAGGGAGATGGTTGAGTCACCATCCCTGGAAGTGGTTAAAAGGCAGGCAGATGAGGTGCTTGGGGACATGATTTAGTAGTAGACAAGTGCGGTTGGAGTTGATGATCTCTAAGGTTTTTTCCAACCTTATGATTCTATGAAAAACTATGATACTGTTAAAGATTCTATCAGCCTTATGCTTAGCTACTGGAAAACACCTCAATGTTTGCAAGCTATTCTCCATGGCCATTAAAGCTCATTAATTGGCTGCTGATATATTGAGTCAGCTTCTTTTATTCTGTTTCTCCCTGTTAATCACATGGATCTAGGAAATGAGGGTTTATAAATAAAATAAATCACTAAATATTGCAGCATAAAAACATAAAGATGGGCTATATAGAGAAAATAACAGCCCTTACAGAGAGCAACAGAAATTTTATGATTGTACGGGCAATAGTTATGATTCAAATGGAACCATACCTTCAAGAATATCTTTTTCTTTGCAGAATTTATAAGAGGAAGACCTTATTGCCCAGCTGTGTTTTACCCAAATACCATTAATCTGTTCCATCCTAACGGTCACAATACTAATAGATCAGAACAAGGTTTCCACATCCATACATTAGAATAACTTTTTTTTCCTCCCTTGTCTGCACATCTTTTGTCATCTCACCTAGTAATATTTGGCATTTTTTAAAGCTAGAGCCTACAGCATGCAATTTTTTTACTGTGATTTAGATGTCTAATTAGTATAAGAACGTGTCATGTCGGGAAGTACAGGGGAAAGTAATTACAAGAGAGGGGCAGAATTAAAAAGATGTCAGCAAGTGTTAACCTGAAGACTGATAGGAGAAAACAGAATACCTGTGTTGTCATTGTGTTAGCAGAAGGCAAAACTCCACTACATTATCTTCTGGTAAGATGCACCATATTAAATGACATGAGAGATTATGAGGAAAACAGCACAGGCTGAAGTCTTTGAACAGGAATTCAGCAGAGCTATTCACTTAAAACTAAATGTAGGAGCTCTTATGTTCCTAGGTACAGGTACCTGCTAAAAAATGTTATTAAATATCCACATTAAATGATACTGTTGCAACAGATTTTATTATGATATGGAATTGGGTTGTCTCCAGGATTCAACAGAGGCAGATATAATTTTCCAAGCAAATAATATTAAAATATATACAAATTGGGGTTGGAACTAGATGATCTTTAAGGTCGCTTCTAACTGAAACTATTCTATGATTCTATGTCTGTATGTGTACACAAATGAAGTCTATTGTGACCTCTATACTTTTCACAGCATATAAACTCTGGGAACTTGACCCATTGCAAATTCTAATCTCTCCCTCCCACCACACAATAGTTTATCAAAAACTTTTTTTTCCTAGGAAGCAGCTATCTTCTGAGAATTAAAAGCTGTGGACTGCATTCTGCACTCACACACAAGTCTATCTATTCTGATTGCCTTTAGGGTGGGCTGCAAGGCAAGAATAGCAAAGGACTTGTTGAGATCTGGACCATAGCAGGATGGGTGAGCATTTTTTCTCTCAGAGAAGGATAGAGCCTTTAAGAACACACAAAGAAAGAATGACAGAAGAAAATGGATATCTGTTTTATCAACAGCAAATTTCCAAATTCTGTCCCTATTTGCAATTTCAAGAACTAGGCGAAACAGAAATTATAGACATTGTTGCAGAAAAGCAGCATGTTAAGTCTGTTAGTAGGAGTCATTCTCCTTGTGGGAAGTAAAAGAAGGTAACACCTTTGTACACCAAGGGAAAAGCAAACCACAAAACTCCAGAGACCAGGCTGCTGCCGGTGGAGCTCCTTCTGCTGGCTTGGAATATGCACACTCTGCTCTTGATAAAAACTGTCAACATAAATGTAGGCTGCTGCTGTGTCTGCTCCTGCAACTGTGCCAGCAGTGTCGTGGCTCTGCAGCTGGGATATTTCTGGGCACCTGCCCAAACCGCCTCCCCTCAGCACCCTCTGCAGCATTTTATCCTGAGGGCCCTGCACACCTTAGTCCCTTCTATCCATATCTGATAGTTTGGTAATTTCAGGATAATGAGATCAGTTGACAAGGTTTAATACCAAGATGAAGGGAATTATGCCTTATTTTTATCCTTCTACAGACAAGGACCATATATTGTAGCAGCATTCAACAGAACCAACCAGGTTAAATTCACAGAACCCTCTAAATACCTAATCGTATTATCAACAACAAAAAAAATCTTTGTCTGGAATGATTAGTGGCTGCATAAACAGTGAAAAGTGCTGGTACAATGGTAGTTGTACAAGCACAAGGGTATATAAAATAAAACAGCTGGTTAAGATGCACTTTACTTTTAAAAATGATGTGTCTCTGGACCAAGGAGGTGGCAAAAAAAAAAAAAAAAGGAACAACAGATAATTCTCAAACTACTGTACTTTCTTCAGAAACAGCTGGGTAAATCTTTTCTCTGGAGCTATTCAAAACTTGATTGGACACTTCAGCAAAAAGCAATTGTTAGGAGAAAACCTGCACAGGAAAAGCACAGAATAACAGGTCATCTTTTCCCAGCTAGAGAATGTCTCAGTAACTGAACTAAAATTATCCTTGCGTCCTATGGGAATATATTTGATGATCCTCAACAAGTTATTTCTAGGCCTGGTCAGCATAGGAGAATTTTTATTTTGTGGAACAGATGAAAATCTTAGCTTTGTTTTTTCCAAAAGGATATGTTTTATGTATATTTATGCTCATCTGATGTATGTAAATACCTGATGCCTATACACCAAGCAGCCATCTGTGTAAAAGTGTCAGGCAACACAATATGAATCTTCCACTAAATCAACGCCAAAAAAATGATAAAACAAGTATTGTAATACTTGGTAATTGTGGTGTAACTTCATCAGGCAAGAAATGAGTGGAAAGATTCCATTTCTTTTTCTCTCTTCCACTTACCCCAGCTGCTAGATAGTCTGATATCAGTAAAGGTTCAAAAACTCAGTAAAGAACTTGGACTGATGGGTCGATGTTTTAGCAAATTGGGAGATTTTTAGCACAATAGGATTGTGGGAATGCTTGTCTCCAGTATATAAGCCTACCTATCTCAATAGTCCGTTTCTTTCCTTTCCCTCTCCCAGTACCTGCACACTCCCAATATTCTCTCTCCAATATCAGCTTTTTTTGGAGAGAAAATAGAGCTGTCTGGGAAGAACTGATTTGCAAAATCCCAGCCTTGCAAGGAAGCCTTGCAAGGGATGAAGCCAGAGCCTCTGTGAGAGCAGGCAGCACTGGTGGCAGCACTGGACTGTAAAGACCAAAATATTTTAGGGCATACGAATACCACAAGGTGCACCTATAACTAGTTAGACAGTGCCAGGTTCAAACACTACCCTACAGTTGTTTGCTAATGGCTAACACGCTTCCCGACATGCACTTGGCTTCATGCCAGCCAGCACTCCCTAGGCCAGTGCTCCAGTACCATTCGGGAAGCTGGAAGCAAAATAGATCAGGTCAACCTTATTTAAATAATATTTAGCTGTCTGGGTGCAAATTGCTTCTAAGGCCAGAGAATAGGCTATGGGCTACTTTATTTACTAGTACAAATGTAATGATGGATACTACAATACTGATGACGCTTCCTGGCTTTAACATCTTTTGGTACTGTGTACGTTCGGCTTCGCAGTGCTACTACATTATGAGGTATCTGCCTCTAACATGAAGGAACTGTGCATTCAGCCACACAGATGGTTGTATGTGTGACTGCTATGGATATGCTGGGAGAAATGCTCATGTTAGGACAGGGCTTATACATGCGTACCTTATAGTGGAAAATCTATCTCTCTAATCTTCTGTCTCTAGAAGGCTATTTAAAATGGTTTTTTAGCAGTATGAAGATGCAATACTGTGCTCAGTAATTCCTATGAATTCTTGTGGCAGGAATAGTGTTCTCCTAATCGCTTACTCCTGAGAAGCATAAGGGAAATAAAGCCATTGTTATTAGCGCCTGGACTCTGAAAGATGCCACTGCAATTTTGTCACTATGCTACAGAGACCTGTCCCTCAGCATCAGATTTTCAATTCTTCCAAATTAATCCAAAATTCAGTTCATTGCCTGTCTTTTAAAACCATCCTTTCTGTCTAAAAGTGGGTTAAATTATTACCTTAATATGTTCCACTTATAGATATTTACTTTGATGGATATCCACGTCAGTTAACTTTGTTTTATTTTGTAAGTTTTACTTAAGATAAAAGGATATAGATGCCTCAACAGACACAGGATACACAACACTCATTTGTACCTTTGCATCTACATATCTATTTATGTCTCTACCTATAAGACCCATATAGCCCTGCTTACCCTCATGTCTGGGCTAGGATTATAAAAGTAAATAGGCAGGCACTTGCCTGGCTTTTCAAATACAGATCTCTACTGTCTGCCTTTTCCATGCACAAGGTAGCAGTGTCTCAGTAGGGGTCCATGCTTCTCGCAGGTGGAAAAAAGAGATGCTGCTGACTATCAAGACTCTTGATAGGCTTCTGTGCACCTCTGAGCAGCAAAGGATGGCAGCCTTTCTCCTGCTTCAGGACGCTATATATCAAACAGCTTGTCAGTAGCTGAAGCCAGCTGTGACACATGGGACCACAGAAGAGGGAAGGGGCTGTAGCACTGTGTGTGAAAGGGTGTTGGGAAACCTGACTGGAAAGGAGCAAGCAGCAGACATCAGTGATGGCAACCAGACACTCAGTCTGATACAACTGTCAAATGTCCAAAGTTGCCTAAGACTTAAACCCAGGTTTAAGTCAAAGGACCCCCGTGAAAGCCTTAGCTCTGTGAATCTTTCAAACACCTACCAGCCTAGCCTAACCAGTACCCAATGCTTCACACAAAATGCTCCTATTTCTAACACCAATACAATATAACGCAGTCAGGTGCAGAAATTTTAACAGTGAGATTTAATAATAGTAAAAAAAAAAAAAAAAAAAAAAAAAAGGTTGGTCTCCAAATACTTTTCTTCTAGCTGTGTTTTGATATCCTTTGGACTCTATGATCTCAGGATCAGAGTTGTTGCAATCCTGAACTTCTGACAAAGCCAAACCAGCAGGGTTTTGTCCCTGGTTCTCTAATGTTCCCACTGAGGCCAGAAGTTCAGATCTGTAGAGGTTTGAGTTCAATCCACACTTTTACTGGGATCAGATTGATTGAGATGGGGTGATTTTTTTTTTCAGTTACACTTCAGCATTAATTAATGCAAAACCTGATCTGATTAATAACTAAGGTGTTGCAAGCCCCAACTGACTCAGGAATAAATGATTAGTGAATGGAGCTTGCTGTCAAAGAAATGATTGAGGACATGAACTGAAGAGCATTAAATACATTTGACATCAGAATTTTAAAGCTGATAAGCAGAAAAGTACCTTGTACTGAGCATAAACCAATCACTGATTGAGAGGGTGAGGAACTTACTTCCCCATTAAACAAATTATTCTACAAATGTACACTTTTATTCTATTTTCTTTTGTTGTTTCTTATTTACTTTGTCTATTCAGTTCCAGGGAGAGGGAAAAATCCAGCATCTTTTGGACTCCATTGCAAAACATTAGGAATAACTTGCTCAAATTCCATCAGAATAGGGGGAAATAATAGTCCCGAAAACAGGAGTCTGAGCGTGCATGCCTGGAGGCAGCAGAGCCAGCACTGAGTGGTACATACCCTGTGAAAGGGCAAGGGTGTCAGGGAGCAGGAGGTACCAAAGGCAGGTTTTGTCAGGCAGTTTGGGCACTGGTTGGGAAGCTGGCAGCTGCTTGGGCTGAACTTTCCAACCTGTCCATAGCATGACCTACCCTGACCACAGGGAGGAAACGACTATGTAGACAAGCTGTCAGTCTGACTTAGTCTGGTAATATTCCTATCAGCAGTTTCTGGGATTTTTAGCAATGATTCATGTGTACCTGTACAGAGTTGTCGCTTAACAATTATTAAATTTTTGAGCATGTAAACATGCTCAAAAAAACTCAGATGACTAAGAAAATCAGTTGATGTATTTTTTTTTGTGTTACATTACCTTTTAATCTTTCGTTTCAGGAAATGTGATGTGAAATAACAGAACAACTTATAGTGGACTATTGTATTGGAAGCATAAGTGTGGCATTGAGTCTGGTCCTTTGTAAGTCTTGTGCCAAATACATTGTGTCAAGTGTTTTATACAGAATGTCAACTCATGTCAAGAGTTGTGTCACATACAGAAATCATCTGCCTCTGTGAGTAATCATAAGGCACTAAAAAGATGTAATGCTTGAATCCTGAAAGCAAATTCCAGAACTGCAACCCCAGGAGAGAATTTTCTTTTGCAGATTGTGTGCCAGTCTTTTTCTGAATTATTATCACAGATGGTGAAAAATTCCCACAGCCTTATCCTCATGTTCTTTTTCATTCCAAATGGAGTCCTTTATGAAATACCAGCATGACTGCATATGTTTGAACTCTGACTGTCCACTTAAACGTATGTTGCACTTCAGTGGTGTGGTCTCTGGGAGAGACAGTTAGGCTCTGTTTCAGGAGGTTTAGAACAATTTATTTTCACCCGGAGGCTACTGAAACCTTGCCTAGTATTATCCCTGCTAGACTATACCACTAAACTAGAACAGTTGGAGTTGAAACACAGTCTGTCATTCTGTGCTTAAGCCAATAGAGATGCAAGCTTCAAAAAGTCAGTTCCAGTCCCTCGCTGTCCTCTACACCAGGTCCATGTTCCTGTCACTTCCCTTAGCTCTTGCCAGTTATCCTTCGGCTGCAGTTAGTGGGATCTGTTTGCTGATCCAGTGGAAAATGATATGTGGCTGGCTCTGAGTTCTCTTGGTCATCAGTCTGATGGATGCTTTCAGACACGGTGCTTCAGCTCCCTCTCCCTCCCACTTATGCCTTGATAAAATGGAGAATTTATAGTGGTGGGATCCCTGTAATTAGTTTCTATCCTGATGAAAGATCTTCAATAATAGTCTATTTCTCTGCAATTAGGGTGAGCCTATTTAACTGACAGGAAAGCCAAATTTAAAATTACACAGGTGATCTTATATCTTAGACTTCACATTTTCTTGTCTCACCAGCTATATAATGCGTATTTGTTACTTTGAATAATAGGTATTCAGAACGAATTTTGGAACCACATAGTATCAAAAATCTAGAAAAGAAATCATAGGAGCTGCCAGTATCTGCTGTAAGTTTGGGATGAAATTATTGCTCATATTTTTCAGCTAAGGAGTGGATGAATTTCAGAGGGGGCATGGGGAGAGCTGGGAAGAGCTGGCCCAACCTTTCTAGTGTGCCCACTGTTTGTCACCTGATAGGGGCAGAGCTGACTGCCCAGCAGTCCTGCCCTCATCCCTCCCCCTCCGGCTTCTTCTCCCATGCTGGTGCACGGCACTGGCCTGCCTGCTATGATTGTACACTGCTTGTGTTTGTAACCCCTGGGTGATAGCCCATCACGCTTTACAAGGGTAACTTACTTCAACTCCTGTTGGTGGAGCGGCATAAAACAGCTGGAGTGTGCTTATGGACTTGCCATTTAATGGGATTTTTGGTGAGTAGTGGTATAAGCCTTATATATCTGGTACTGGTACACAGTGTACAAGCTGTACTAAAATGGATCTGTTCCACTGGAAATGGGATTTTATGCTTCCTAATTAAGCAATTAATTTGAGTTTTACACACTATTTTGTAAGTGTCAGGAGACAAAGTTGAGAACAAGTGCATATTGTATTTGCATCAGGAACTGAGAGCTAAAGTACTGTGCAAAACTAATAGTATGCAAAGTTGATTTCCAGAGTAATGTTTGGATGCATTTGAATGAATAGTTATTTTTACATTTTTCTTCACTAATTTCATGTAATCTGGTTTCAACACCCCTCCAACAGAATATCAGTTTAAAGGAAGTCTTGTCTGACTGCTCTCTCTGAGTGTCCTTGAAAGTCCTTCTTTATTCTTACTACTGTTCTGTTCTTTTCCACTGGGAAACATATGTTGTCCTGTAACTCTAAACTCATAAGAGACAAACGTCAAGAAAACTTGGATGGTTAAACAAAAATTTATTTGCATGATCTGAGACTGACAGCTGTTTCATACAGTTCAGGCCAGTCTATGGAAATTTTGAAAAATAAATTACCAGCAAAATCTGTTTCCAAGTAAAATATGCTCAATGTGTTCCATCAAAATGATACTAGTTTTATCCACTGTAAACAGAGGTTTTGATAAACCTTGGTTCATTCACAGAAAAGAAACCAATCCTTTTGCTTAATAAAGCAACAGGAAACTTGGTTAGTATGAGCACAGACTCATTTACCATACAGTATTTTATTATTACATTCACTGATGTATGTAAACAACTATAAGCCTAGTACAGAAAAAAACAAGAGAGGGAGAGTCAGCATTGTGCTCAGTGTTACATCAGTTCTGCACCACTGAGGAATCCACTTTATTTAAGGAGAATCCCCAGGAAAGCAGTAAAAGGGGTCAACAAGCTGCTTGTTGAAGTGGGAAGACTCTGGTTATATATGTCTAAAATGTGGCATAGAAAAAGGCATGACTGCTCATTTTATGGCCTGTTGGACTTCACACAGAGTCTCCTTGTAGCAGAGAACATTTCTAAGGTATTGCATGCCTTCTCTAGGCTCTTGTTTTCAATGTTGCGTGCACTTCTTTAGTGTGAAAACTAAAGCCTATGGAGACTTTATGAACTAAAAATTCTCTGAGGTGAGGTGCTGAGACTCTAGGAAAAATAAATGGTAATGTTGGACCTCTGGACATCTGTACTCCGACTCTTCTGTATTCAAAAATCAATGTCTGACAAAGATGTGGTTTCAGAAGACCCACTGTATGCAAGTGGATATTAAAATGGTACCAATGGTATTATAGGCAAACTGGCATTTGTTAAGCATGTGAGTAGTATTATTAGCATGACATATGCCTGGCATTTGAGTAACAGTCATCACTATATCTGAAACAGAAGGCACCTTCTTCATGGGTCAGTTCTCTGCTGAAATCTGTAGAGGGTTGAATGGAAACTAAATAATCACTAAACTCAGTGCAGTTTGGAGAAACTTCCTGGTCCCAACATCTCCCATGTAAACCTCAGACTGAAAGAAAAGCTGCAGTTGACAGAGGAGGCTTATTCAACAAAAACAACTGAGATGAAGCAGACACCTTCATCATGCAAGTAAAGACATGTAATAGCAGCCAGCGCACCTGCAGTGTGATGAAGTGCCCAGCGTGTATGTGGCAGCAGTTCCACAGGCTGTGTACTGTGTGTTTTGAAACTAAATCTTTCTTCCTCCTATTGACTTCTTGCCCCCTGGTACATTGAGTTGGCTGCTTGAGACACTTTTACTAAGTACAAAGTCAATTGACTGTAAGTGGTGATGAAGAAAATGTTGTGTGATTAATATTACAGTTCAAGCTCTTCTGATCAGTCACAGAAAGAGCAGTCAAATGAACTCAACTTCATTTCGAAGAATCACACAGTGTTAATGGTGGAGAGTCTGCCTGGAGCCCAAAGGGAAAAACAAGCCACTTGAGGCAAATCTCTCTTCTTTTACATAGAACAAACTAGTCGAGCAGTGTTAAAAGCTGCCTATTGATTTGTGCCTGGACGGAAAGCCATGCAGTGATGTAAATTAAAATGTGTCAAGAGTCAATATTGATTTTGTTTCTTTTTCTTCTTCTCTTTTTTAAAGCAAGGCCACCACCCTTGGGAAATACTGTTAGTTATACTGCTAGGTTTGTCAGTGAGTGAAGTAAGACCCTTTTCCGGAAGACTACATATGTCCAGACATCAATTTTCCTTCTTTCATTGAGGTAATATGGGCAGCATGCTGAGAGCAGCTACGCTGACAAAATTTCTTCTGAGAAAATTGCTAGGTGAAGAAAAAGAAATGGCAAACAGAAGAAATAAAATGTTCAAGAAGATAAATTTGCTGGGCTGAGCTTGCAGTCTAATACTTGCAGAGTAAACCCAATTTAAAAAAAAAAAATCTTTGCTTGCAATACATTTGTGTAACAATATAAATTATACTCAGCAGGAGCCAAGGACAAGGGAAGGGTAGAAAGAGAATCTTGCTGTCCCTAGAGAGGTGTGCACTAAGGTGGAGTAGACCTGGCAGGAGTTTTCTTTCAGAAAGGTGGAGGGCCCAGGAAGAGGACCAATGAGAGTCTCTCTTTTGAGTGAATGCTAGCAGAGCAATGGGTGATCCCTAAAGGTTTATTCAAATATATTATTTGTTGAGTTCACATAATCCTCAGCTAGGGATATACAGAGTAGTTTAGTAAAACACAGCTAGCAGTTGCCTATTTTTTTCCCCTGAAGAATCAGATGCACACTGTAATAACCACTGTTCTCAAAATCAACGTTACAGCTTTTTCTATTAAATGACAAACTGCAGCTGGGCTCTTTTAACCAAAATTTCTACCTTGCTGCCTCTTAGCAAGTAATATTGTTCCAGTTCTTTGGCAAAGACTCCTTCATAGCCAAAATAAGTTCTTCTCAATCTGTGCCATCAAATTTCACAACTAACCAAATACACCTCACTTAGAGGTGACAACAATGTGGCAGGAAGCCTGTTGCAGCTCTGATCTTCTAAGAATGAACTAAAGCCCACAAAGGAGGGTTGTATTTAATGTGGAGGCACTGTTGTGAGAGAAGTTTTTTACTTCATGGGTACCTCTTAAGGCTTTGGACACTTACGTAGTGCCTGGCTTTGCTTTCTGGGTGAAAGAAACATTGCTACATCTATGGCAGTAGCTTCCTTCTCTCCTTTACTCCATCTCTACCAGCCTCTTGCCATGAAAGAAAAACATTCTCTTAGAATCATAGAATCGTTTAGGTTGAAAAGGAGCTCAAATATTATCTAGTTCCAATCCCCCTGCCATGGTCAAGGACACATCCCACTAGATCAAGCTGCTCAAGGACCCATCCAACCTGGCCCTGAACACTTCCCGGGAGGGGACATCCACATCTTCCCTGGGAAACCTGTTCCAGTGTCTCACCACCTTCATCGTGAAGTATTTCTTCCTAATGTCTAACCTAAATCTTCCCCCTTCCAATTTATAGCCATTGTGCCTTGTCCTATCACTACATGCCATTGTAAAAAAGTCCCTCTCCAGCTTTCATGTAGGCCCCCTTTAGGTACTGAAAGTCCATTATAAGGTGTCTTGGGAACCTTCTCTTCTCCAGGCTGAACAAACCTAACTCTCTCAGCCTGTCCTCATAGCAGAGGTGCTCCAGCCCTCTGATCATCTTTGCAGCCTTCCTCTGGACTCTTTCCAACAGTTCCATATCCTTCTTGTGTTGAGAATTCCAGAACTGGGCACAGTACTTCAGATGGGCTCTCTGGAGAGCAGAGCAGAGGGGCAGGCATCCCCTAGGCTGTACTGAAACCGCGGATTGCCGCCACCCAGGTGTAGGACCTTGCACTTGGCCTTGTTGAACCTCATGAGGCTAACACAGACCCACTTCTCCAGCTTTTCCAGGCCCCTCTGGATGACATTCCATCTTTCTGGGGTGACAACTGCCCCACTCAGCTTGATTTCATCTGCAAACTTGCTGAGAGCACACTCGATCTCACTGTCTATATCATTGATGAAGATATTAAACAGCGCTGGTCCCAGTACGGACCCCTGAGGGACACCACTTGCCACAGATCTCCATCTGGACTTTGAGCCATTGACCACTACTCTATGAATGTGACCATCCAACTAATTCCATACTCACTGAACAGCCAGCCATCAATTTCACATGTCTCCGAATTTAGAGGGAACGAAGTTGTGGGGGGCTGTGTCAAAGACTTTACAGAAGTCCAGATAGATTACATCCATTGCTTTTCCCATGTCCACTGGTGTAGTCACCCTGTCATAGAAAGCCAGCCACTAGGTTGATGAGTCAGGCCTTGGCCTTGATGAAGCCATGCTCTCTAATTACCTCCCTGTCCTCTATCAGCTTTAGCACAGCTTCTAGGAGGATCTGTTCCATGATCTTGCCAGGCACCGAGGTGAGGCTGACAGTTCAGTAGTTCCCAGGGTCCTCCTTTCTACCCTTTTTAAAAATGGGCATGATGTTCCCCATCTTCCAGCCACCAGGGACTTCCCCTGATTGCCATGACTTTTCAAATATCATGGAGAGTGACTTGGCAACCACATCAGCCAGTTCCCATAGGAATCTGGGATGTATCTCATCAGGTCCCATAGACTTATATATGTTCAGGTTCCTTAGGTGGTCATGAACCTGGTCCTCCCCTACAGTGGGAGGGGCTTTACCCCCCTGGTCCCCGTCTTGTTGTTCATTGACACAGGAGGGGTGAGGAGAGCAGTTGTCAGTGAAGACTGAGGTAAAAAAGTTGTTGAATACCTCAGTCACCTTCTCATTTGTTGATACAAGGCCATCACTTTCATTCATCAGTTGGGGTACACTTTCTTTAACCTACCTTTTTCTGGCTGACATACCTATAGAAGGCCTCCTTGTTATTCTTTGCTTCCCATGCCAAGTTCAGCTCCAGCTGCGCCTTGGTCTTCCTGACACATCCCTACGCAACTGGGCAGTGTCCCTATACTCTTCCCAGGTTACTCGTCACTGCTTGCACTGCCTGTGTAGTTCCCTCTTCTTCTTGAGTTTGACCAGCAGGTCTCGGCTCAGCCACGCTGGCCTCTCTGCTTCCCTGCCTGATTTGCTGCATATGGGGACTGAGCGCTCTTGCGCTCTGTGGAAAGCATCCTTAAATATTTGCCAGCTCTGTTCTGCTCCCTTGTCCCTGAGGACCGTTTCCCAGGGGATCCTATTGATAACTCCTTGAAGAGATGGAATTTTGCTTTTTTGGCTCTGTATCTGACCCCAAGAAATCCTCGCCTCAACTGTAGTTTTCCCACAGTGACTAAAGATCTATTTCAAATTGAAAATAAATAAATGCAGAAAGGAAATTCTAAATTGTATAGGGACCAAGCACCGCAGCAGCAAACTCACAGTCTTCCAGCTATGGGCAGAAAAAAGTATCCTGAACTAGGAAAATGCTGCGGCAAATCAAATGTGCAAACCCAAACATATTAAATGTGTGGAAATACTCCTATTGATTTCATGTAGATGAGATTCAGGTTCCCGATGATTAATATAAAAATTCATTTTTAATACTCCAGCAAATTGAATTTGGACTCCTATTAAGGCTGCAACTGAGTTATAAATGGATACCTGGTTATTTGGGTTGCTGAACTGAAAGAAGTTGAATGAGAGTTCTACACATGGCTCCCTTTTTCGTTATCACCATCTCAGACAGGTTTTTGACCTTTCGATTTAATTTTTTTTTAAAACTTCTTATTATCAAACAGAATGAGAATAATAAATGTAGTCGCTTTTTTTTTAAAAAAAAAGAGAAGAAACACAAGGAAAATAACATTCTACGTATACACTAGATGTAATTTGTTCACAAATCAGGAAAGGAAGGCAACGCTGAGGTTGTTCATGCATTCTGCCTGGTTTGTCTGGTAGGTTGCTTTCAATTCTGCATTATAACCATTCAGACTTATTATTATCAAAATCCAGGCAGAGGGAGACAGAAGAAGATATAAAATTGTTCCATTGCTATTTTCTGTACATTATGTGCAGGGATATTCACTCAGCTAAATTCTGCAATAAAAGAAATTAAGAAGAAATATGAAAGGCAAATCATTTATGAATTAGATGCATTTTATAAATCTGTTTTAAAAATGAATGAATGGGAACAATCTGATATTAACTGCTTTCCAAACATTTTACTTGTCTCATAATAATGTTCTTTGCCTAAATGATTTTGTTTTGTCCACATCACAATTTCCAGTGCTGTCCCACTCTTTTCTTTTCTGGGAACAATAGCAGAAAATAATCTGAGTGATTTCAGCCAACTATGGAACATCTATTTCTTTTGTACAATTCCGGAACTATGAAGGAGAAGAGCTGTAGGTTAGACCCACTTAGATACTGAGGCATGTAGAAGACAGGTACTGAAATGCAGAGGATTTAACTAATACCTCTTGGAATCACCAGCCTCTGGTGTGCTGGTGCTGCTCCACCTTGGAACTGCACAGGAAGCCACCTGAACTAAACAGGAATGAAATGAAGGGGAGAGAAACATCTGCTTGTGGCCAGACAGATGTCTCATTTCTCAAAACTCTTGGCTGCAAACTGCCTCACAGCTAGATGTTGAAGCCTCTTTTCTGTATTTGATGAAGCAGACACAATATTTCACATTTTTCCCTGATATTTATTCATCTATTCATTCTTTCACTCACCTGCTGTGAATAGATATTTGTGATTAATTATTTGTTCTGGAGCAGGGACTTGAATCTTGATAATCCAGCTGAATTACCTAGCTATTGGCAATATTTAATCCTGTAATTCTTAATACTGGCTTTAGACATGTTCTGAAAGCACCACTGTGATCCAGCATAGCTAGAAAACTGGATGGAGAAATGCCTTGGTTGAGAATTCAGCCTTAGGAACTTGAGATCTTTGATTTGTGCTAGGACTCTTACCTGGGGTTCCATCGCTTCTCTGTATGTCTGCCCATAAATCATAGAATCATAGAATAGTTTGGGTTGGAAGGGACCTTAATGATCATCTAGTTCCAACACACCTGCCAGGGGCAGGGACACCTCCTACTAGATCAGGCCACCCAAGGCCCCATCTAACCTGGCCTTGAACACCTCCAGGGATGGGGCAGCCACAGCTTCCCTGGGCAACCTGTGCCAGTATGTCACCACCTTCGTGAAGAATTTCTTCCTAATGTCTAGTCTAAATCTGCCCCTCTCTGGTTTATAGCCATTGCCCCTAGTCCTATCACTACTAGCCTTTGTGAACAGTCCCTCTCCACAGCTTTCTTGTAGGCTCCCTTGAGGTACTGGAAGGTCACTATAAGATCTCCTCTGAGCATTCTTCTCCAGGCTGAACAAGTTCAACTCTCTCAACTTGTCCTTGTATGGGAGGTGCTCCAGCCCTCTGATCGTCTTTGTAGCCCATCTCTGGACCTGTTCCAACAATTCTGTATCCTTCTTTTGTTGAGGATTCCAGAAGCGGACACAGTACTCCAGATAAGGTTTCACAAGAGAGAAATAGAGGGGTGGACTCACCTCCCTCACCCTGCTGGCCACACTTCTTTTGATGCAGCGCAGGATACAGTTGGCCTTCTGGGCTACGAGCACACATTGCTGGCTCATGTTGAGCTTCTCATCAACATAAAGAGGTACTGACACAGTTATAGCATCTACTCCAACCTCCAGAAAGAGAAGTCAATCTGACACCAGTACAGCATAAAAGCAGTACAATTGCAGCGGACTCCTGGGATGCTGTTTAACTTTTGGAGGTACTCAGTAATCTGACCAAATGATGACATAGTGGACACACTGTACCTAAAGCTGCCTCAATGCAGATACAAGCTTCAGCAAATGAGGGAATATCTCCTTTCTTGGAAGTCCTCCTGCTGCACCTAACCAGTCACCTGGAAGGTGACGGCTTACACATTTGACTAGCCAGGTTAAAGGGAAAGGCTCAGTTACATATTGTAGTCAGAGCAGTCACTTCGAACAGAGCAGTCCCTTGTTTAAATAATTACCAGTCTTTCAAGCAAAGAGCAAAAACCAGGTCTCTCTCTCTCTCCCAGCTGAATGCCTTAATTTCTGCCCTATGGTCATGCTATGTCCTGCTCTCTGTCCGAAGGAATCCCTAATTATTTCATGTAAAATAATATGGCTTCCTTAGGAGCATCGTAGAGTTCTCTGTCCATCTCTCTGTCTCTGGGTATTCAAATATGTATGTGCATATGTAAAGACACCAATCCATAATTGGAGAGGCTGTAGTTCTCTCGGGATATGAGATATGTGAGCTTGAGGGCAAGGGAGGATTAATTTTGTTTTGTTCATAGTCTTCTGCTAGAAGAAGGTTTTAATGGGAGGCTTGAAGGAGAATAGCAGAGTGACCTTGGGAATGTTGTAGGCTTGATAGTATTTGGTTGAATACTAAATTGTTGAAGGGGAGAGAGGATGATAAGTAGGGGGAAAGAGAGAAATCAATTTTTTCTCACAACTGTTTTGGTTAAATTAATCATTTAAATGATCTGACCTGGGTACTTTATAAGATGCACACTTTTATGTGTAAGTCACTTGTCTTTTTTACAGATGAAATGCTTTGAAGTCAGTATAATAATATGTCCCATTTCTCAGCACAGGACACAGAGGGTAGACAGGATAATAGCTTATCTGTTTTTATTTTTAAAGAAATTTAGTTGAAATATCTTCAAGATACAAAAGAAGAAATAATATGAATGAAATACCATCTGTTGGAGAAAACTGTCCAATAGCTTCACTTTCTCTGAGAAATCTTCATGAAAAACAACATAAATAATTGTGGTGTTTAATGTTTTCTTTGCTTGTTCAGGTGTTAGATTCTGGAGTGGATTCAGAGTATAAAAGAAGATACTGTGCCTTAGTTTCAGAAATTGACATGATATGTGACTCACATTTTGGAGAAAAGAGAAGGAGGAGAAAGCATTACTCATTTTTCTCTCACTTAACTCTTTCACCTTCTTTTAACACTTGCCTTACTTCAAGCACCATGCTGCTGTCCTCTTGAATCTAATGCAGCATTTTTAGTTGTTTCTTCTGGAAGAGGGAAGAATCTCTCGCAGTCCCATCTGCTTTGGGGATGCGATGGAGTAGTGAAGTAGTGAGAAGGAAGGCAGAGGTTTGTGTTTCATTTATAAGAAAAGGAGACAGACATGGGGAAGTAGATATTGTATGAATAGGAAAAAACATAACACCTTCAAATGCCTTTCAGAAATCCAGCCTTTCTCCCTTTTCCCTCTACCCACCCCATGAAATTATTCTGGCTTTGTTCCCATCTCTGTCTACGTCTGTTCAGTGACACACAAGTATGTGACCTGTGGCCTGAAAGGTATTAATTCCCATTTCCTTTCCTGCTTAACTCAGATCAGGAGGAGGAACTGTTTGAAAAGCAATGGTTATGAAATGGATTTTTAATGTGAGCTCGGTAGTTTTTGTGAACATTCATGCCAAAAGAATTTAACCTCCTTGATTATTTAGAAACAAAAGCACATACAAATAGACTGGGAACACAGTTAAAATGTGATTTCTAATTTATGTTAGTGGTTAGGAGCACATTCTAACTCAATTTGCCATGCTTTCCATGATTACTATAGTCTAGTCAATGAGAAAAACTCTTCACATGAAATATCTGGATTCCTGCCCTTGAATAAAATGGTATTGTTTATGCCTTCTAATCAATGATATTGTTTACAGGGCAGATAACTGTTAAGATTTCTTTCCATTATTGACTACATGATTTATTTCCTATTGTAACTGCATTTAGATAGGCTAAAACCTCTCTTGACTTTTATAATCTCCTTATTGCCTTGCTCTAATATATGATGCTGCATAGCCATATCAAAACACGTAAGTATGGAGCTGAGTGTAAGCTACTCATGTACTGCACCAAATAGCTGTGGCACTGGTTTTACTGTTTGTTTTCTGCTCTGTAGCAGAGCACATAAAGACACTCAGGGAATAGTGTATTATTGGACATGGATATAAAGACTTCATCAGACTAATGGAACAATTAACTCAGCTATTCTGCTGCACTTGATCTGCAGAATTTTGCTTTAAGATTAGAGTGATAAGGTGAAGATTAACACCTCTGGGTCAGTGGGGCTGATGAGACATGATTTATTAATCCTCAAAGAAAACCTTAATTGGACACTGAAGCACTCTTTCCTTCATTGTTAAACACTGCCAATTCCCTAGATAATTAGGGTAGATAGTGAATATGATAGAGACTTATTGTAATTGGATGCACCAAAACTAAGGTAATGATTTTTTCCACTGGGAACACCATGTGTTATTTTCTGCAGATAAATCAGAACTAATGTCTGCATACAACTGAAAAACATCCTCTACAAATGGTCATTGACAACTCAAATATAACTTATGGCTGAGAGCTGGGAAACTGGATTCATAGGAATCCTTTGATTTAGAGGAACTGTCTTAAATCCTGGCCTTGAGAGCACAGATAATTTACTCTGCAAGCAGGTTAATGAGCAGGTTGATTTATTCTTATTTTTTAACCTATCATTACTCATTCTTTCATCAGGTTCTTTCCATTAAGAGGCTCTGATTTATAGGAAGAAGAGCTCCAGTAAGGAGTTCGGTATGTTTTGAAACCAAATCTTGGAAACACTTTCCTTTTTAAAGAATTGTCTTTTTGCAGACGATATTACAAATGGATTCATTATAATGCAGCATGCAGCTAAAGATGGGAGAAGAGTCCGTAGGCATACATAACTACCGTACCCCAGGCTCAAGAAATGGAGCTGTGTGACTTGAGGATTCATTAAGACACTTGGTGTTGTGCAGTCTTGATGAAATAAGTTAATGTTCTCATTAGGAGGTTGGAGCAATCATTTGGAAAAAGCCTCCTTCAACTACATTTGTTTACTGTGTCACAGGAAGCATGTCCTCAGTCAACTGGGATAATCATTGTAAGTGTTTTACATAGTTACAAAGCAAACTAATAAACCAGATTGTTGAATCATGTCAATCATGTCTAAACATCAACAAGCAAATTGCTGTATACAGATGGGAAATGTGTAAAAAGAAAAGCCTAGATATTCAGCACAGTGTGAACAGTGCACATTGCGAGATCGTGATTGAAGACTACTATCCAGGGGAATGTGGCTTTCCACTGCATGGCTCTGAAGCCAGATTGCTGTCTCTATTAAATTATCTGGTGAGACTTTTGACATTTAGGGCATTGACTGAATGTAACGTGTATCACTAAGCATTACGTCCTGCTTCTCCTACCCCATCACTGTACCAAACATGTTATCACACTGCTGTATTAGTTGTCGCCTTGTTGCCTCTGCTGTAATCCTCAAGATTTATTGCAGCTTCACACCCAGACTGACTTCCCAAGGCTCTAGCCAGAGGAGAGATGAGAATCAAGAAGTGGTGTCAGATTTTTTTCTGCTAAAGACAGAGGAAAATTAAATATATTCCTACCAAGCCCTGTTGGGGATTGGAGTCAACTTTTAGCCCAGCAATCCTGATGTCAGCTTTCTGAGTGACAAATCCTTTTGGCACTTGTTATCTTTGCACCAGACACCACCCGGGGGGGGAAGGAACCTGTTTGTGCTGGTACTTGCTGAGTGCTTGTGTGATTTCACCCTGCCCAGGCTGACATACAAGGAACAAAAGAATGAAGAGATTAAAAAAAAAATGCTATGCAGCTTTCAGAATGCTTAAGTAGACTGAAGTGAAGATTGCACAAGGATGTAAGATAAAAAGTAAGACAGCAATCTGCAGAAATTAACAAAAAATCTGTTAAATTAATCAATAAGTCTTTTACCAACAGGTCTTTTATAGTGGCAAATAAAATTTAGTTAAAGAAAATATACACAGTGCAAGAAGAATATACTGAGTTTTCTACCTCTTCTAAAAGCAAAGATTAAGATGAGCAGTCATTCACTGAAAGGTATATCTTTGCAGAGAGGAAAAGCATGCTCTGGAGGGTAGGTCTTGGATCTGCGCTGAAGTTACAGAACTGCCTGCACCGTGCTGTACAGTCAGAGCATGCCTTCAGCTTACAGCAGGGAGATGTGACCTCATCGAGAATGCTGGAACGCAACACAGATCAGAGCCAGTTTCTTTCTTTGCTAATATTTGGAAGGAAATAGCAAGGAATAGGTGTATATTAATTCCCCAGCAATGTTAACTTTAACTGTCCCTTAGGAACATGAAATAATGAGAGAAAAATTAATATATATTCTATTGTAAACAGGGACAACTGTCCAAGACAAGACTTCTCTGTTATTGTAGGTACCAGTGTAAGTCACTTTTTCCATTAGGTAAGTTCTAAAGGGTTTGATGTTGGTTCTGCTCAAGAAGTAAATTGGATTGTTCAGTCACAATGAAATGTAGATTTCTTTTTTTCACTATAAAGAATATAGTACATCTTATCTAAAGCTTTTAAGCTCTGATACTGAAATCTCACCACCTTGATGGTCATTCCTTACTGTTGAATGACTTATGCTGCAGTTTTTCCAAGTCTTCACTCCTAGAACTAGTGATTTTCCTGCATTACTGTTGCATGGCACGTTGTATTCATGTCCACTTACATCATTATTATTTGGGATTCTGTCATTCATCCTGGAGTGCTTGCTCCATATTGTGTTTTTTCCTTTACTAATTTCTCTTTGAAACAGAGTCATGTGCTACACAGAGCCCAGGTATTTGGGCACTCAGACTTTTGCAGTAGCTCTCCTCTGTATGATCAAAAGACTTACCGCCAATATTATTAGTTATACCATTGCAACTTCCCAAGAGCTTAACTGACAGTCTGAAACAAGGTGCAGTGAGGATTCATGGTCGAATACAGACACCTACTATTCAACAACAGCTTCCTGAACATTGGGCAAGAGGAGACCCAGAAACACTAAATTTAAGTATTAATGCAACACACAGAAGGGGTTGGGGTGAACAAACTTAACATGCCCCATCTGACTGGAGTACTGGTGTTATTAATTTAAAGTTGAACCAGCCATCTGAGCTCTTAAGCATCCATGTATGTTATGTTGGAATCTAGTCCCTCAGAAAGGAGTAACCAGGGAAAACTTTATCTGCCACTCTGAAGAAAGACGATGATATTTACTTTTCTTAGCAAGAAGCAGCCTTTGCTGAGCAAGAATTTAGGAGGCTCATGGGGTCTCTATGTGCTAGAAGGCACAAAGGTTCATTTTAACTTCATCTAGTCCTTTGGGAGAGAGTAAACACATAGAACATCCTTCTTTCCCCACAGCTTCATAATAAACTTCCAGAGGAGCATGAGCTTGACAAATCTCACTGTACAATTCTAATTAAAATAGATCTTCCTTTACAAAAATCAATTTCTTTAAACAATGAAAAAAAACCAACTCTACAGTTCTGCTTCAATCTCAGTCTCACTCAAAGACAAGTATCAGTAAGCTGTTGGATGTTGTGAAAAAAACATACACAACCTGACTGATTTTAAAATGTGATCAATTAGAAATCACATTTGACTCTTTTGATTGGAACTGAAATTTGATTTGGAACGGGTTTGTGTCTGTGCCTACCATTAATTAGCAAAAATAATAGAATTGTTCTTCTACAGGAATTTTAAACATATCTGCCTTCCTGTGAAGCAGATTGGTACAGCTCAAAGTACTCTCAGTCACAGCAGAGGTCTCAGATCTGTTACTTCTGTTTGCTGGCAGAGGAAGGCTTTGGTGGAAACAATGGTAACCTGAATAGAAGAAGCTTCTAGTGGAAAAAGTTTGTGTTTTCCAATCTGCAACTCGAGAAACATCTACAGGCAGGAGGGACAGTGACAGTCTCACAGCATTGTAGCCATCAAGGCTTGAGTGCTGGGGGACAGCAGTGAAAAGTCTAGGAACACAGTAAGGCAGTGGCCAGAGCATGCTCTAGAATTCCAGGTATTAAACTGATGTCAAACAATCCAATCTACTATTTTATCTAAGACATTAGGGCAGACCTTCCTTGGCCAAAAGCAAACTCAGTGGTGTTATCTTCTGTTTGTATGAGGCATAAGCCTAGCAGCTGTTCTTGTTGTATAATATTTATGTCTTCAGAAAGGCTGCAATAACTAGAAAAGTTCCATGCGCCGCTTCGGACTGGCCCCTTCGGTAACCTTGTAAGGAGCAGGATGCACCACATTGTGCAGAGCAGTCTCTCACTGATAGGAGATGATTGGGTGGATGTCTTAATGTTCTTTTCTTTTACCTTTGCACTGCAGAATATTAGTCTGCAGAAGTGCTTTCCATTAACATTCAGCTGACTGAGTTTATTTCAAAGCAAGTATTTATTTTCATAGATGGAAAGCTGTTAGCATTCTAAGAGATAGAAGAGATTTATCCTTTTTTTTTTCCTTTTTTGCCTGATGCATTCACAAACACATTCAAAGCTCTATGGCTGGTTTCTCCCATGTGCCCTGGTAGAGCTGTGAGGATTTAGAATCAGAAGTGTGAATGTACTTGGAGTGTTGGTTTCTTTTTAATCATCCCTTTTCTTCACAGAGCAGCGTGAATAAAGCCTGAAGCTGGGTACTGTGAAAACTGATGTGTTTTACAAAAAAAAAAAAAAAAGTTAGTGACTTCCTTAGCTCACCTAATATAACATAAAGACATCCCTACATCCATATAGTCCATTAGGCAACCATTACACAGGCAGCATTAGGACTATTAACTCAGGGGTAAGAGGTGCTTTATCTCATACTTCGTTCTCCAGAAATCTGATTCTGCTGATAATAACAACATGGCCACTGTCATCATCCCACCTTTTGGATTCTTATTTCTGGGCAGTCCTACAGTACTGCTAAATACATTAAATTTAATCAAACAATACATTTGATGGTCTTAGAACAGTTAAGGCGCTTGCTGTTCTCAAGGATGAGAAATGTTCATGGAAGTAATGCAGGATGTTACTATATTAGTGATGACAAAAAAAACCATTTCTAAACAAAAATAAAGTGATTAGTCAGCAACAAGAATGATCATGGAATTATTAGAGAAGCATCTTCAAAGACTGAAGGATTAAAGTGAACCTACAGATAGGACAAAGTGGTAATTGAAAGAAGTCAGTGAATAAATCCATATCTGATGCTAGAGGAAATAACATTGGGTAATATTGTTTCCTTGTTCTAGTGTGTGATGTTACATTTGCAGAAAACGGGACCTGTTGCAGAGATGCCAGGAGGCAACCGTTTGTCTGAGTGGCTGTCAGCACAGGAGAAGGAGCATGGCGCTGCCATCCATCCTCCATTCTGACAGGGGCCTCAGGTGGGGACTTGCCAGTGCTCTGCAGCACAGGCAACTCTGTCACAGTCTCTTAGAGCCAACTGTTCAGCACAGTTACCACCTAGGGGATTTTTAAGCAGATATCTCAGAGTCTACTCAGCTTAAGGGGAGCCACAGCAGGACAGCAGTCCTCAAGCACACTTCCATTGGACACCCTCCTTCTTCCTCCATTTTTTGCAAGTGGGCTTAAGCCAAGGAGCCCTGCAAAGAGGCAGGAGACAGATGTGCCACATGTGCATGAAGGAAAATTATTTTGGACTAGTGTAATTGAGTCTGCTATTGTACCAAACACTGAGGATAAAGTTCTCCATCTCTAGTCCACCAGCACATAGTTTTAGGTGTAAAGCTACTTACATATTTATCTTAAAATGGAAATCTTCTGTCTGGTAGCCTGTAACCTGGTAAGAACATCAGCAAAGCAGAGTCGGGGATGGCAGGAAGGGACATAAATATGTTAGGAGAGTAAAACAGAGGAAGTCAATGATAATAAATATTTCCTTAACAATATATTGCATGTTGTGAGGTGGAAAAAGACTCGTGTCTCCTTTACGCTCTGTAAAGTGAAGTAATTGAAAAGCTGTTCCATTCAGATGCTATTGCAGCTGAGAAGCTATGAGATGGACTGCCTCAAAAATTAACTTCAAGGAGACAGATTTGAAGTATATAAAGGAGGATCTTTCTCTGAACTTAACCAGCATAGCACATAATTCACTAAGCCTTAATGGTGAATTTATGGTGTGGAAAAATTTATTTCCTATCCAGTCTTCCCACCTTAAACACAAAAATAAAAAAAAAAAAAACCAAAAACAAACAAACAAAACAAACCACCAAAAACAAAAAACAAGAGACATACTTCTTACATAAACTTCAATTACATCCTTTGGTGAAATAGCAGGATGAAAACAGTAATTAGGGTATTAGGGTTCAAGGTCAAAGTGAAATTCTGTTCACATCTTAGTCCTTCACACATCATTCTGCAAAATGAGCTGAATAGAGGAAGAATTAACTGGTTCCTTTTAAGTTTAGTAATTGCAAATGCAAAATGAATATCATTCTGCAGACATGGTGCCAGAGGACAACACAACCTAACGAAATAATGGTAGCCCTCATAAATAATTTATGCACTATATCAAAAGCTGAATGAGATAAAGAAATGGAGAAACCATTTGAAAATTTGGAAATTGCTCAAAGCTCTTCTTCCAGTGACTCCCAAGAGGATGAGCACAGAGCACTAATAAACTCTGTGACTGTGTATAATTCATAAACTTTCCCTCATTTTTTGATTTCCAGTGCTTACAGTTTATAGTTAACAAAGGAACAAAACGCTGAAAATCCTGGTAGCAGTTGAAAGGAGAACATAAACCAGCTGATTCTTCCACGTCATCTGTTCATAAAGGTCATCAGTTTAAATTGAAAACTGCACATATATTGCCATTAAACTTAGCAGTTTGAAAACAGAAAAAAAAAGCCCTTCTGCTCACATACTCGTGCCTACTTTATATTTGTATTTTTATGACAGCTACTACATGCGAGCTTAGAACACAACAAAAGCCATTTTAGGATGTTTTTCATTAACAGTATTCTATTGTGGTGCATGGTTAATTATCAGACTGGATTTGTTATGGATTCGTTCAATGGCAGTAGAGCAAACTCAGAGCAAACTTATGAATGCTGTCTGAAGGCAGTAAGGTGTTTCTGAATGTGTTACATAAAAAGAATCTTCCTTCTCACACAGCTGCATTGGAAAGGTATTACTAATTTAAACAGATCTAAAAATTATATGTGGATAAGATTTGCCTTGAAATTATTTTGACAGTCACAGTAAAAAGCATTTGAAATCCTATTTTGAAAAGGCATGGTAGGCAAGGAGGGTATTTCTAACTCATTGCACATCAGCACTCCGTGGTGTGATTTCAGGCATGGCACAATTCCGTTGCACAACCAGACTTCTGTAATTTTGTGTGATTCTGAGTAACTTGCTGATTTGCCCTTTAGGTATACGAGATGAAATAATTTAAGATGTTAAGATATTTTTTCTCTAAGATGCCTTGGAGTTTTACTTTTGCTTTTTGCAGTCTATTTATGCTATTTAGTTTATTTACAAACAGGACGGTGTACTGTGACTTTCTGAGGGAAACGCTCTGCTTCCTACCTTGAGCAGAGCACAGCACACTTCGCAGCTGCATGACAAGTTTCAAGCTGCTGAAGGGCTGCAGTGGCACCTGCACACAGTCTTTGCTGCCACGTGTCAGAGCAAGCAGGGTCTGGCTTGAGCAATTACAGGAGAAGCTGGTGGAGCACCAGAAGAGTAGTCTCCAAATGGCTTCTTCCAGTCATCAAAGACACAAAGAAACCACATAGCACTCTCTGGGCACCTTTGCCAATCTGTTGTCCTGGGTGGTTAGATGGGAAAGAAGGTGACTAGTATCAGCAATCCACAGAAGTGGCTACAGGGCAGCTGCCCTTTGGTGATCCTCTGTGCTCACGCACAGGCTGTCATGAGGCTGACAGAAGGTATCCATTCCCTCAGTTCCTCCCTGGCTGCCTTGCTCGCCTCTGAGAGTCTGTTGAGTGTTATTCAAATATTGTTTACTTCATTAATTTCCTCCTACCATCGATTGATGAATAAATTATTCATAAGTAAATTCATAAATTATTCTACCAGTTCTATTGATGATTGAATAATATTGACCAAATAAATTATTCACTCTCCTTTTCCCCCATCAAATGACAAATAAATTATTTGTGAGCATTCTTTTTTTCATTATTAGATCAACCTCTCCATCTATTGGGACATTTATAAGATGCCACTCACTCTGATAACTACACAATTTGCAAGCAGGACCCTTTAGGACCCATATTTTCATAGACAAACAGAACTAGTTTAACTTTCTTATATACTTATTTGGCAGTTGCTTTCAATATGAGGTCCTGAGGTCCTTTTGAGCATGAGGTGAAACGTGGAGTTGTTTTTGTATATTTCAAAGCCAATTAAACACAAGGTTGGTATAGTCTGGGGTTAGTTCTCATCCAACTAATATATTTTGAATATTGCATATTATTCTACAGTTTTCTATATTTGTACAAAATAGTTAGTGTTGAGCCCACAGCCAGCCCATGATCACAGAAGGTAATAGGGTGTAGGTTCTGTAAATAAGCATCAGAGGCAAGGCTACACCAGGCAAAATGTGTCTATATCAAAAAATATGGACAATCCATGTGGTGACTGTCACTATAATGGGTCAGAAAAAAGAAAATTCAGAATTAAAATTAATAACTAAATACACCTCTAGGAGAGTGATACTAAAGGCATAATCACCCCTAGAGAAAGGAATGGATTCCTTCTGTTCCATAGAGCTCAAGTTCGGTTAAGCACACCAAGTCAATAAAGCTGCATCAGTGTGAAATCAGTATAAGGACTGTGAATAGTACACTGAAAAGTATTTTCTAAAAAGTTGCTGTAAAAAAGGCTGAGCAAAAAGGCAATTCATGCCAGCAAAGAAACAGCCCTTCTGTAAATTTTCAGGTGTGACTGCCAGTGAAGATCAGAAACACATACCTCTCTCTGCTGGCATTTTTCTTGCCTCAGAAACCCACAGATAAACCACGTGCAAAGAGGTTTCAGTTGAAGTTTATGTTTTCATTTTTTTAATTTAAAACCATAGAGCAGGCATATTTGCCAAGTTAGGTACATGTAAGAGTGTGAATACAGCCCCAAGACAGCAGTTATTTCTACAGTTCATACTGCCCAGTGGGAGGAAGATAAATGGGCTTTGCAAGGAAAGCAGGACTACTTAGTGAGCAGATAGCTCATTTCTGGGGAACTCTCCAGTAACGTGCAGCTCTATAACACCTGGCTGCTGCAGACATGAGCTGTCTCTCCTTGTTTACCCTTTCTTTTCCACCCAGGTAGGGGCTATGAGCTATCACTCGGGCAGGTATAGCAGTGTGTTATTCACCTTTAAAACACATGCACAGTAGAAAAATCACAGCTGTCTTATTTTCAGAGAATGTAGGTCAATTGTTAATAGGTCTCCCTTACAATGGAGGCATTGTAACAAGTCCCTGGTTAAACTAGCATTGATATTTTCACTTAGATTTTGACATTAAAATAAGCAGCACTGTTTAGGGAAGTGGTATGGCCAGGACTTACATGGGAAGCACCAAGATTTTGCATTCTGAAAAATAACTGAGTGGTCTTTAGCAAGAACTAAGATTAGGCTAAAAAAAGATGTTCAGACTCAACCAAACTTTTTTATAACGTGCCCAGATATGCACAGACGGGTGGGTGGATGCGTTACCTCATACATTAGAATTTTTTCTCACCAGGGAGTAAAAGCCATGAGGAAAATTTACTTAGTTTTTTTTTACTGTAAATGCAGTGTACCAGCAAAATATATTTGCAGCTTGGTTAAGTTTTTGCTGTTAGTTTTCCCATGAATGCTTTTCACTCCTTGTAATATTTTACATTTAAGTAAGATTTGCTGCATTTTTGAAGGAAAGTCAGAGAAAACAGAGCTGTAAAGAGCTGCAGGAGGCCATCCACATTTTGCCACCATAATAGCGAAGATGGGAATTAACTTTAATTGTCTGTCAGGTTTCCATTAATTAAATAACCTTTGAGCAGTCTTTTGTTTGTCTTATTTCAGGTATGAAATTATTTGGGAAAGGGCAACTTCCTCAGGGGGGTAAAAAAGAAACAGTAGTCTGCAAGCTTGACTTGAAGTGGTAGAAAAGAACATTTTAAAGTTGCAAGTATGTGAAAAGATGTGATTTTATTTAATTCTGAGACATATTAAGCAACACATCCCTACCTTCTTTGTATCCCACTCAGTGCAGTTAATCTGTCCATGACTCAAAATTAACTACTCTAAATGAAGGACAGAAGAAGAAAGCTCTGGATATCTACCTTACCTTTATCTCTGAGGATTCATAATCTTCTTTTTTATGTCTTTTGCAGAGCTGAAAAACAAACTACTTACTCCTAATGTGACAGTGCTATTGGCCACCCTTTGTGATTTCTTTTTTGACATTTGCAGTCATTCCTGCCCTCTCTTTCATTTCATTGCATTTTTATCCTCAGCCTCCTGTTTCCTTTTTGATTGTTATATTTGGTTGCAGCTGTTGTAATGCCAGCTGGAAGAAATAAGGCTGGTATTCTCTTTCAAAGACTGTGAAATTAGTATCTATTACAAATTTCCTACAGTCAGAATTGCAGGTCCACAGGTTTTCTATGTTGATGTCATCAGCTCAATCATTCCTGAGAAATGGAGCAGATAGGGAAGGTGATCATTTTGGAAGAAAAGGAGGGAAGTAGCAGGAGAAACACCATTAATTCAAAGAAGAGGGCCAAACCTATCATGCTCTATGAAGAGCAGTGTAGGGTAATATACTCAGGATGCTGGCAAGGAGACAGGCATCTGTATTTTGGACTAATGAAGTCCTATTAAGATCTATGTGCTTGGAAGTGTTCCTGGAGCACTGTAGCTAAGCATGGATTGTGGCAACCTACATCATCATTCAACAGAATGCGGCTGCCTGCCTCGATGGCTCAGATGCAATAAGGCAGTTTTCCTAAGCAGATGTGTCTGAGACCTCAAGGGCATCAAAGTGTCTGAGATTCCTAACTACCCTGACAATCTGGCAGCAGATCTGTTTGGCACAGGGCACTGCAAATGCAATGGCAAGCATTGGAGTTGTTTCTCTCTTTCCAACACCATCTTGCTCAATGTCTTTCAGTAAAATGAAAAAAAAAAAATGGGGTCAGGCTGAGAAATGAATGTGATAAAGAGCTGGTTATGGCCTTCTGTACTGTTGTCACTTTACACAGTAACTACCTAGAGGTAGTAAAACCGTGGATAGATGAGTCTTGAGGGTGTCTGAAGTTAAATCTGAAGTTAAATCTCATGTATGCAGTGGACTAAATAAATAGCTATTACCACTCTCTATATGCTTTAGATAACCCAGACATCTGGGTATAATACCCAGATATCTGGTGATGGGCTGGGATTATGGATCACAAATGCTTTTTCAGCACTGACAGTGTGCTAACTTCTGTGAAAGGAACATATGTTTTCTTATCTAGTATCTACATACAGATGCTGATTTTGGGGATAGTCTCCCAAAGCAAAGCACACTTTCTGGAGAAAGCGTCTTACTGCATCTTTACACAAGGAACTGGCTTCAAGGGTAGTTTAAAGGCAGACCTAAATATACAAACTCTACAACAGCACACCAAGAAAAAGGTATTTTTAAGTTATTGTCACGGATGTGGTATAAAATCATAGAAAATCCTTGTGTTGGAGTTTATCTGCATCATTTACTGTTTTCCGTCAGCTATGCTGACATTTTCTTCTCCACTCTTTCAGTCAATATGAGTCACAAGGAGAAAAGGACATGCTTAGTACACAGAAACACTTATTTGAATCTGTGAACTTGTTCCGTGTTGTGAACGTATTTCCTTCTTTTCTTCCTTCACATCCTGAACTGAGCAACTATGTGTTAATCCTATGTCACCTCATCTCAATCTTATCTTGGGGAGGAAAAATTGAAATGCTGTAATTATACATCACAATTATGTTTCTTTTTTATATCAAAAATATGAACCATTATAGAAAATTGAAAATAATTAAATCCAAATTCCAATTCTGTGGGCTCAGCACTTTGCCATTCCCTCAGAAAAATTATATTTTCAAAGCTTTCAGTTCCCATTATCCATTTTATTTTAATGAAAAAGGGGAAGAATTTTTTCTGTTCTTAGGCTATTCAGTGCTATTAGGAATGAAAAATCCTCTCTCTAATGAAAAATCATGTTCTAATTTATCTTGATTATTCTAGCTCTTTAATACAGTCCACACAGTGCAGTAGTACTGTTGCAATTAAACCACTGAAGCAAAGGATAATGGGGAAAAGGTACAGCAAGAGGGTATCCTTTCCTTGCCACTAGCCTAGAGCTGCATCAGTGGTGAGGTAGCACAAGGGGAGAGGAAGGATCAGGAGGAGGCTAAAGAAGGAATAGGAGCATGGATGGCTGTTCCAGACAGATCGTGAGGAAGACCGTGAGCTGATGAGCTGATGCACCCAATTTGAGGGATAAATTCCCTCCTTTACCAAGCATTATGTTATTTCCTACCCCAGAGAAAGTCTAAATGCTTGATTTGTGTGAATTTTACTCACAGTGACAAGTACAAGAAGCTGGAGTCGACATTCAAGAAACATAATGTAAAATCAAGAAAAATGGAAACTTGCCAAGTAATCAGTTCCTTGATTTAGCGTCTCAGTCACTGTATTTATATTCTACATAGACTCAAAAGATCTTTCCGCACTGTGTGAAGATAAATATTTGTTGGTCAACAGATGACCCCTGCTGGTGTGCAAAATCAAAGAAAATCTATGCCAACTGATTGATGAAGCCAACAAAAAAAAGAATCCTATTTATTAATTTTTCCAGCCACCTTTGTGTACATTTGCCTGTGGTTTATACTTTCATTAATCACATCAGTCCATCAACATTATATCTCTTCAATATGTTTACAAAAGGATTATATGTCACTTTCCTTTCTTACACTCTCCATAATCAACCACGTGCTATTCATTATCAATAGCGTCTTCTTATCTCTGCTCCATGTGTCCTAAAATGTATCTCTGATAACTTTCAAACAAGTTCCTGGCAATCTCCTTATCTCATTGTCTGTTTATTTGAAATAAGTGATTATAGTAACAGCTTCTGGTTTCGGTGTTTCTGCACAATTTGTGATGTTATCAAATTCAAACTTTTATGCATAATACCATCATTATGCTTTTTTCTGTTTTAGCCTACTCAGTCGACATTGACCTAACTTGGACATTAACTTATGAGAGTTCATTGAAAATTCATAGTAGTGGGCCAGCACGTGCAATAGCTTCCCTTATCCATGATCACTTCATCTTGTCAAGAACAGTCCATCTGTTTTTCAGTTGGTGTTATCATCACAGTTCTACATAGCTGTACTGTCTTCTCTTAGCACTTCACTCAATAATTCTCACCAGCAGGGATGGAAACATGGGGAATGGGGTTGGATGAGGCATCACAGAATCACAGAATTACAGAATCACAGAATCACAGAATCACAGAATGGTTGGGGTTGGAAGGGACCTCTGGAGATCATCCAGTCCAACCCCCTTGCTAAAGGATATTCACCCACAGGAGGTTGCACAGGGACACGTCCATGCAAGTTTTTAATATCTCCAGAGAAGGAGACTCCATAATTTTCCTGAGCAGCTTGTTCCAGTGCTCTGTCACCCTCACAGTAAAGAAGGTTTTCTCTTATGTTAAAGTGGGACTTCCTGTATTCCAGTTTGTACCCGTTGCCCTTTGTGCTGTCCCTGGGCAGTGTTGACAAGAGCGTGGCCCTATTTTCTTGACACTTGGCCCTTTGATATTTATAAGGGCCCCTCTCACTCTTCTCTTTTCCAGGCTAAGCAGACCAAACTCACTCAGCCTTTCCTCATAAGAGAGATGCTCTGTTCCCCAATCATATTTGTGGTTCTCTGCTGTACTCTTTCCAGTAATTCCGTGTGTTTCTTGGGCTGAGGAGCCCAGAACTGGGCATAATACTCTAGATGCGGCCTCACTAGTGCAGAGTAAAGAGGGAAGATAACGTCCCTCAAACTGCTAACCTCACTCTTCTTAATGCACCCCAGGATACCATTTGTCTTCTTGGCCGCAAGGCACATTGCTGCCTCATCATCAACTTGTTTACCAGGACTCTCAGGTCTTTCTCTGCAGAGCCACTTTACGGCTGAAGAACTCCGAACCTGTTCTGGTGCAGGGTTTTATTCCTCCTGAAGTACAGAACCCTACTCTTGCCTCTGCTGAACTTCGTGAGGATTCTCTCCACCCAATTTTCGAGCCTTTCCTGGTCTTGCTGCATGGTAGCACAGCCTTCTGGTGTATCACCCAGTCCTCCTTGTTTTGTGTCATTAGCAAACTTGCTGAGGGTACACTCTGTTTCCTCATCCAGATCACTGATGAATACATTTAACAAGACTAGGCTTAGTACCAATCCCTGGGGGAAATTGCAGGCCACAGGCATTCAACAAGATTCTGTACTGCAAATGACAATCCTTAGAGCTCTTCCATCCAGATGATTCTCCTTCTATCTCACTGTCCACTCATCTAACCCACACTTCTTAAGGTTACCTACAAGAGTGTTGTGGGAGACAGTGTCAAAAGCCTTGCTAAAGTCGAGGTAGACAACACCCACCGATCTCTCCTCATCTCCCCAGCTAGTCATGACATCATTGAAGGATATCAGACTGGTCAGGCATGATTTCCCCTTGGTGAACCCGTGTTGACCACTCCTGATAGCCTTCTTTTCTTCCAGATGACTGGAGATGACATCCAGGATGAAATGTTCCAACACCTTTACAGGGATGAAGATGAGGCTGACTGGCCTCTAGTTTCCTGGGTACTCCTTCTTGTCCTTTTGAAGACTGGAGTGATGTTAGCTTTCGTCCAGTTTTCGGGCATCTCTCCTCTTCTCCATGATCTTTCAAAGATGACGGAAAACAGTTTAGCAATAACATTGATATGCTGATAAGGCTACTTCCTAACGCTAAATGAACCTTCTTTATTTAACTTTACAATGTCAATCTAACAAGTTAGATCAGCTGTGCATCTGGAATGACAATGTACATTACATTTTTTTCTGTACATGATGTTGCACACAGTTTAATTTCTAGAAATTACGCATTCCACATTGTGAATTGTTTGTATTGTATTTTGCACATCATGACCCTCTTGGATAACCAGTAAGAAGCTTTCCTTGTGTGCATATTTAACTAGATTGTTAAAGATAGATATTGCTGATGTCAGCCCACTGTAAATGTGTAATAGTGTACTGTTATCTCTTTTGGTAGGAGGTTACACATGCAGTTTCCAGCTACTGGATGAGTTCTGCCTGCAGCTTTTCCAACCATCCTCCTACCAGTCAGTAGCTTGGGTGCCAGTTAAACTGCTGTCCTTAACAGACAGCAAAAACTTTTTAAAAACACACTTACTTGCCTCAAATAACTGCTGAAATCTCGTCACTTTGGATTACATTTTATCTTGCCCTCCAGCTTCCTGTTAAGTTTAAAAGTATACATTCCTTACAGAAAGCATTGTGCAGCTTATAAAGCGTCCCAGAATTTTCATTTCTTCTTTTTTTTTTATTTCTTCTTTCCATTTTATTTGAGTGTTGCTATGTTAGTATCCAGCAATGTTTCTGCCTTAGGGACCTTCACCTTAATCACATTCTGGTTGTATTAACTATGTGGCTTAAATAGAAGTATTTCTCTCCTCTGTCACATAGAGGTATCTCAGGACATCCATTGCAAGATGTAGTCATTTCTGAAGCTGAGATATTATTTATCTACATTTTTTAATGAAAAAAAAATTAAAACCTGAAGAAAGTATCATAGGGGTCATAACTTTTCTGGATTCCATGGACTTTAAATTAAATGCTGAAAATTACAACAAAAATGAACAAGCAAATTATCAATGTTATATTTGAATTCTTAGTGGGTGTTCAGTACCTGTAGTTCTGTGGAAAAGTTTTCAATACTCAAGTATATGCAAATACACAGCAAATTGAACTAGTTTGTATTTGGTTTCTTGGTTAATTGGTTGATTATTTTGGTTTGGGGTTTGGTTTAGTTTGGGTTTTTTTTACAATGAATTTTATTGCAAACATGAGTCCTGTAGTCGTGAGACCTTGTGGAATCTATTTCAGGAAACAGCCTGTCATCAATTTGATTTCATTATGGCCTGATGAACTCCACAGCCTTAGTGACATCTGCAGGTGGGACTTAACTATGGTCCAAGAACCAAGGGAAAACATGGACAGAACTCTAGTTTCACGTACAGAGTATGCACGGGTATGTTTTCTGAGAGATGAAGTCCAGAAAGAATTGTTGTATCTCTGAACTGATAGTTTTATATAGACAGAGAAGCTCTGAAGGTTTTAAAGTAGGAAGCCTACTTTAAGAAAATTTGCTATCATCATCATGTCCTGCTCTTTCCTCTTTTTTAATTAACTTAATTAAAAGGTAATTAGCAGTAGCATATCAACACAGAGATATAGTATCTGTGTATTTGCCGTGATAATTAAGCTTTAGCTGTGGGTTTTCTGCCTTGCTCATTGTCTAGGATTACTCATTTATTTGTCATTTCTATGTTTGTTTTTCAATGTGAAGGAAAAGTATACCACAAAAAAGGCAAAAATTTGCCATGTAGTTAAGGCATTATACAGGAAATCAGACATTTCACACTGGATCTCACTGGCACTACAGGTTTTCTCTGTGACCTTGAGTAAATCACTTAATTTTTCCGTGCCTCTGCTCCTCATTTATTTTTTAAAGGATGATAATACATCTTCTGTCTCTGTATTTACATTGCAAACTCCTTTTACTTTGTGTTTTACAGGATTCTTGTTGCAATAAGGATCTTATCTAGGAATTCTTATTATAGGGTTGCTTTTATCGATGAAAAAGCAATATATTCTGTATGATAGGTTATCCTGTATGAGAGGTTATCCTGAACTATGATCTGACTGTATAAGGAGTTACTGTTATTATTATTAGCACTCCAAAAGTGCATTAAAGACTCAGTTAGAGACTCAGAGCTTCAATGTTGCATGGCTCTTTTATCAAGAGGTGATGGGCTTGTCTCACAAAGGCCTTCTATACAGCAGTAAAATAAATGTGCTTGACTATCCTACTACCTTTGAAGACAGCCAGTATGGAGTGACCCACATCCATACCATTAAACTCAGCTAGCATTAAGGCAGGCAGGCTGCATGTATGCTGTCTATTTGGAACCATCCCTGGTTTGTAGTAGCTCCCAAAATGTATCCCAGAATCTTGTGAGAGCTTTCTGGGCCAGAATTTTAACAGTATGGGCAGGATAAAAAAACACTGCTTAACACTATCCAGTCAAACCTCACATTCCAACTACCCATTCTGCTTCTGTGTACAGTTATATGCGAATAATGATCTATACCAGTATTGCTTGATGCAAGTCTTAAGGTCAGAAAAGACGGAATCAAGCTGCAGAAGGAGCTTTATTAGTACTAAAACATAAGAAACTTGACATCTAAAGTTGTTTAAAGTAAGCCCAAATTCAGAGTAAGTGAAAAGTAAGTAAAAATCCAGAAAAAAACAGCTTCTGTTGAAACTACTCCATAATACATTAAACATTCCCTGTTGAGAGAGTGAGAATATGGATGTGTAGATTAGGTGATTCTAATTTATATTTGTGGGTTTTATATCAAGATGACAGATTTGGTGATTAAAGCATTCACTTAATAGGAAGACAACATGGCTTTACATCCCCTGAGCCAGTGAGAGGATTTGAACTTTTGTCTGATATATACTTATAAAAAAGCCCAGGACTGGTACAGAGTGAAGAACCATGTCATCTTTGACTGTGCTTTGAAAGGAGGGACTGATCTTTCTCCTCGGTATTAGGTATGCAGTTCTGAGTCTCCTAAAAAAGTCTGCAGTCCTGAACACAAAGCTAAAGCCTAAGGAAATGTCAGGTTAAAGACAAATAGTTTTACTTGGCACTTCCTTCTACCTTACCAAGGGACCTCCTAGTTATTCTGCCTCAATCTTCTCGGGACAAGGTCACATCATCTGACTCATATCTGCCTCATATCTAAAGCATTTGAAGCAAAGCTTTAGATGGTCTCTGGTGCACAGCAGAAAAGGAAATTTAAAGTCTATGCTTTGGTTTTGGAGTATGGGCAAAGAAGGGCAATGAAGCTGGTGAAGAGTCTGGAGAGCAAATCTTATGAGGGAACTGGGGCTGTTTAGTCTGTAGAAAAGGAGGCTGAGAGGAGACCTTATCGCTCTTTACAACTACTTGAAAGAAGACTGTAGTGAGGTGAGTGTTAGTCTCTTCTCCTAAGTAACAAGTAATAGTATGAGAGCAAATGACCTCCAGCTGTGCAAGGGGAGATTTAGGCCAGATATTAGGAAATAGTACTTCACTGAAAGGATTGTCAAGCATTGGAACAGGCCGCACAGGGAAGTGGTGGAATCACCATCCCTGGAGGGATTTAAAAGACATGTACATGTGGCACTTAGGGACATGATTTAGTGGTGGACTTAGCAGTGTTTAGGTTTATGGTTGCACTCAATAGTCTTAAAGGTCTTTTTCAACTTAAATGATTCTGTGATTCTATGATCCTGTGTTGTTGAAAGCTGGGGATGTGGGCATGTTTAGTTCAAGGATTCCAGTTTGTGTCCCATCATGCCTTGATGTGACAGCCAAGGCGAGTGTCAGGCAGATGAGATGTGTAAGGTTTTCTCTACAGAAATGCCCAAACTAACCCCCAGGGAGAGATAGGGAGAGAGCTGATAGGATGAGCTGGTGTTTGAAAAATGGCCATTGTGCCCACTCCATCTATATGCTTCTCAAGTCTGACATCAGAGGCTTGCTGGCACAGATCGGGATATATACGGTTTTAGATTTCTTTCCATCTTATCCTCTAATAATACTGGAGACACAGTAAACATGCCCTCATGTATTGTGTTAACAGGACCTGCAAGCCTAACTCCTGGTTACTACTGGCTCACTTGGCAGCAAAAAATGTAAATCTCTGTTGAAATCTGGCCCAGGCTGATTTTGAAGGACTTAAAGTCTAAACATGTTTACCTAACAAGAGATCTTATTACATTAGAGGCCTCTACACATTCAAGACCCAAAGTATGGCTATCAGATAGCCCTAATAATGATGGATGTAGCTGGACTGTCACTTCCAGAATTATCACCCTGTCCCAGATCATAGAATGGTTAGAATTGGAAGGGACCTTAAAGATCATCTAGTTCCAACACACCTGCCATGGGCCGGGACACCTCCCACTACATCAGGCTGCCCAAGGCCCCATCCAGCATGGCCTTGAACACCTCCAGGGATGGGGCAGCCACAGCTTCCCTGGGCAACCTGTGCCAGGGCCTCACCACCTTCATGGTGAAGAAATTCCTCCTTATGTCTAGTGTAAATCTGCCCCTCTCTGGTTCATACCCATTCCCCCTCATCCTACCACCACAAGCCTTTATGAATAGTTCCTCCGCAGCTTTCTTGTAGGCCCCTTTCAGGTACTGGAAAGTCACTATAAGATCTCCTCTGAGCCTTCTCTTGTCAGCCTGTCCTTATATGGAAGGTGCTCCAGCTCTCTGATCATCTTTATAGCCCTCCTCTGGACCCATTCCAACAGTTCTATATCCTTCTTATGTTGGGGATTCCAGAAATGGACACAATACTCCAGATGAGGTCTCACAAGAGAGGAATAAAGGGCCAGAATCATCTCCCTCAACCTGCTGGCCACGCTTCTTTTGATGCAGCCCAGGATACGGTTGACCTTCTGGGCTGTGAGCGCACAACGCTGGCTTGTGTCGAGCTTCTCATTGACCAGCACCCCCAAGTCCTTCTCTGCAGGGCAGCTTTTGATCATGTCATCCCCCATCACGTACTGAAAACGGGGATTGCCTCGACCTAGGTGTAGGACCTTGCACTTGGTCTTGTTGAACCTCATGAGGTTCTCACAGGCCCACTTCTCCAGCCTGTCCAGGTCCCTCTGGATGACATTGCTTGCTGTTACCATGTAGGACTGAAAAACAATAGCAAATATAAAGAGGTTTTAACTACTTATTTTGCAGTTTGAAAAGATTTTGCAAGTGTGCCTTAATCACTTGCTACAACAGGTTAAACATTACCCTGCATATTGCTTTCTGATGGATGTTTTATGTATTCTTGTCTCTGCAGACTGAAGAAGTCCTGAAGATTGATGGAGGGCCATGCTATTCAAACAGCAGGCGTTGCTGAGACAGAAGCTCTTTGTACTAGGCAGCCTTGCTATTGGAAGTCTCCTATATCTAGTTGCCAGAGTTGGGAGCTTGGATAGGTAAGCCATTTTATAGCTGTTCTCTTAATTTAAAATTAGGTCAGATTGTCTAGGATTTGCTTAAAGGGTCTGATTTCTTTCTTGTTCTCCTTTTTTTTTTCCTTAGTGTATATTCATGTAGAGAAAGACAGAAAGACTGCTTATTCTAGTATAGGTTTTCATTTTTCTTTCTTCCTCTTTGGAGAAGAAAGTAGGAAAGTAGAGTCATGGGTCATCCCTGAGAAAGTATTTCTGTGTGTCCATTTGTATTCTAGGCACATTGGAACTTGTTTTCAGAGAAGAAATAAACCAGCATCCAGTAAAAATGTCACTACAGTACCTCATTTTTGTCTGTGTGCATCTGTGCATTGACCTCTAGTTTCAGCAAAACAGTTCTGATATATTTATATATCATCTTTTTTAAATTTATGAGCAAGAAATCAATGTGCTGCAGTGGTAGTTAAAATTAAGTATGAGCCTGCAGAGTAGCTCGTCAAGTTTTGAATACTATTTCACTTGAAAGATTGCTTCAGGGTTTGAGAATTTTAACTATGTTAATTAGCCAGTATTTTCTGGAGCTGAATGTGCTAAATAAGTGTGTTTGCTCTGCCAGTGATTTCCTGGACAGCAGTAGAAAATCCAGCAGATCAAATCAAAGAATATTTGACCCTTTTGACCAGACAGAGTTTTGATTGGTTATTAACAGCATGGAAGTAGTGCTACTGCACTGACACTGCTGTTTCTGGCATCTTCAAAATGTCCCGGGATTGCTTCGGTAGGTCCTACGCAAAGAAATGATAAAAAAAAAGTTGATGCAAAAGAATGAATGAAACAAGACTTCAGGACTTGTAAAAGCTGGGAGATAACCTGCTGGTGCTAATGCTCTATTTGTGTTCTACTTCTAAATGATGGAAAATACTACTTGCATTCAAAACTGAGACAAAATGCTCTCTGAATACGCAATGCCTGGAAAGTTAATTGAAAACAGAGCTACCTAGTGTCCATAGCCAGGTAGTGTTGAGATCTGCAGGAGATGGAGACAATGCATTCAGCTGGGACCAAGTGCATTGTGAATTAAGCCCCAGAATTTATATCTTTCCCCTGGTGGTCAAAGCATTTTTTTGAGGCTTCAGAGGTGAAAACTTGACTGAGACTAATGTGATTCTCTAAGTAAAAGCAGAATTCCTTACTGGTCCCTGCAAAAGTATACTTTATGCTCAAACGCATGAGATCTAATTAACCTTATGCTATTATCTATGCTTGCACATCTATAGAATTTACTGATGGCTATAAAATTATCTCACCACAGTATTTGACTCATTGACCTCCTGCAGCAGTGAATTCTACTGGTTTCATATATAACGTTGCCAGCGGCTGTAAAATTCAGTTTCATTCTCCTACATTAACCAGTGTGAAACATACCACACTGCTAAAAAGCAGCTGCTTATCTGGACTTGTTTTGAAGAAGAGAGAGAAAGAAACACTAGAAAGCATGAGACAGATGAATTAACTGGAAATGTTCTTCTGCCTTAGCACTAGGGCACAATTCAAACTTGTTGAATCTGTCAGTAAAAGGACACTGAATGGCTTTGCTAGAATTTGTAATAATTAATTCTTTAGGAAAAAAATCAATGGATGTGATCTGTCTGGACTTCTGTAAAGCCTTTAGCATGGTCCCCCACAACATCCCACCACGGTCCCCCACAATATCTTCCTAGCCTTCTTGTACTTTGGTAAAGCCTTTGACACAGTTTCTCACAGCATTCTGCTTCGGAAACTGTCAGCTTCTGGCCTGGAGAGGCGCACACTCTCCTGGGTGGAAAACTGGTTGGATGGCCGGGCCCAGAGAGTGGCGGGAAATGGTGTGAAATCCAGCTGGAGGCCAGTGACAAGTGGGGTTCCCCAGGGCTCAGTGCTGGGTCCAGCCCTGTTCAATGTCTTTATCAATGACCTGGATGAAGGCATTGAGTGCACCCTTAGCAAGTTTGCAGACGGCACTAAGCTGGGTGGAAGTGTCGATCTGCTGAAGGGTAGGGAGTCTCCAAAGGGACCCGAACAGGCTGGACCACTGGGCAGAGTCCAATGGCATGAGGTTTAACAAGGTCAAGTGCCGGGTCCTGCACTTGGGGCACAACAACCCTATGCAGTGCTACAGACTAGGAGAAGTCTGGCTGGAAAGCTGCCTGGAGGAGAGGGACCTGGGGGTGTTGGTTGACAGCGACTGAACATGAGCCAGCAGTGTGCCCAGGTGGCCAAGAAGGCCAATGGCATCTTGGCTTGTATCAGAAACGGTGTGACCAGCAGGTCCAGGGAGGTTCTTCTCCCTCTGTACTCGGCACTGGTGAGACCGCTCCTTGAATCCTGTGTTCAGTTCTGGGCCCCTCACCACAAGAAGGATGTTGAGGCTCTAGAGCGGGTCCAGAGAAGAGCAATGAAGCTGGTGAAGGGGCTGGGGAACAAGTCTTAGAAGGAGTGGCTGAGAGAGCTGGGGTTGTTTAGCTTGGAGAAGAGGAGGCTGAGGGGAGACCTTATTGCTCTCTACAACTACCTGAAAGGAGGTTGTGGAGAGGAGGGTGCTGGCCTCTTCTCCCAAGTGACAGGGGACAGGACAAGAGGGAATGGCCTCAAGCTCCACCAGGGGAGGTTCAGGCAGGACATCAGAAAAAATTTTTCACAGAAAGGGTCATTGGGCACAGGCAGAGGCTGCCCAGGGAGGTGGTGGAGTCACTGTCGCTGGAGGTAATTAAAAGACAGGTGGGTGAGGTGCTAAGGGGCATGGTTTAGTGTTTGATAGGAATGGTTGGACTCAGTGGTCCTGTGGGTCTTTTCCAACCTAGTGATTCTGTGATTCTGTGATCCTTCTCTCTAAATTGGATAGATATGGATTTTATGGGTGGACAGTTTGGTCAATAAAAAAATGATTTAATGGTCATATTCAAAGAGCAGTGGTCAATGGCTCAAGGTCCAGATGGAGATCCATGACAACTGGTGTCCCGCAGGGGTCCATACTGGGACCAGTGCTTTTTAATATCTTCATCAATGATATTGACAGCGAGATTGAGTGCACCCTCAGCAAGTTTGCAGATGACACCAAGCTGAGCGGTGTAGTTGCCACGCTGGAAGGATGGGATGTCATCCAGAGGGATCTGGACAGGTTGGAGAAGTGGGCTTGTGAGAACCACATGAAGTTCAACAAGATCAAGTGCAAGGTCCTACACGTGGGTTGGGGCAATCCCCGTTTTCAGTACATGATGGGGGATGACGTGATTGAGAGCGGCCCTGAAGAGAACACTCTGAGGAGATCTTTTAGAAATCTTCCAGTACCTTCGGGGTGGACTACAAGAAAGCTAGGGAGGGACTTTTTACAAAGGCTTGTAGTGATCGGTCTAGGGGCAATGGTTATAAACTGGAGACAGGCAGATTTAGACTAGACAAGGAGGAATTTCTTCATAACAAGAGTGGTGAGGAACTAGGACAGGTTACCCAAGGAAGTTGTGGATGCCCCATCCCTGGAGGTGTTCAAAGCCAGGTTGCATGGGGCCTTGGGCAGCCTGATCTAGTGGGATGTGCCCCTGCCCATGGCAGGGGGACTGGAACTAGGTGATCTTTAAGGTCCTTTCCAACCCAAACTATGCTATGATTCTATGATTCTATGATTCTATGATTCTATGATTCTATGATTCTATGATTCTATGAAATCAAGATTAATTTATGCTTTACTTATGCTGATTCAATTTGTACAAGAGAGATGGGAGTGGCCCAGGTTTAATATATCCAGATTAGGCTCTTCAATGGGAATGTTTTGAGTTTTCTTAGACGCAAAGGCAAATTACCACTAGCTTATCTGATTCATTGAGTCATAAAGTTGGATGAGCTGAGAACTTCCCTCCAGGAGAGGCCACCATCCTTCAGATCCTGAGTGCATGGAGCTACTTTGCATATGGAAACTCAAACACATTCTGTGCCTGGCTATTTTGAGAACATCTGGAACAACCTTTGAGTTCCCTGACTCTCTCATTAGCACTATGGGTAGCCTCTGCATCTGATTTCAATGCTACAAAACACTCCCGTTGGAACCAGACTCATAATCTTTTGCCAGTGTAATGTCTACATTAGAAGCCAACTAGCAAGTATTCTGGATTGGGAAAGACAGCACTGCTTTTTGTCTTTAAGATTGCCTGAGCATACTTTAGGTCCCTTGAAATTAGTCAAAAATATAGTTCCCTGAGATGAATTGTTATATGGTGGCTTTTTTCAAGAAGAGTATTTGTGGAGTTTTACTGTAGCAGTTTGAGAAGCAGCCTGTTTTGGGAGAGCAACTTAAGTGATGTAATAAATGTCATATACTGCTTCCATGCAAAGGATTCTTATTTTAATGGAAAAAATTACTCGGAGAGTAAAAAATATTAACATTATTAACAGTAAGTAGTTATATCTGGGGATTCAGCTATGGAGATCTGACAGCCTGCTTAATATTACTACTACCAAGATCCTTTACAGGATATTTTTTTATTGTTTAGAGAAGAAAAAAGAGGAAAGAGTAAAACAAATGAAATGCAAAGTGTTGAAGAAGGACTTTAAACAACATCCAGTCCTTTCCCTTAGTCTAGAGGATATCTTGAGTATTTATTTACTTTTAAAGGAAACCACCCTGTTTGACAAGCTGTTGTGTTACGCTGAAGGCACTGCTAACTGTCTTTTTGAGCAGAAGAGATAAAATTAGTTGAGATGGATCTGGAATTGCTGTTGTGGAATCCTCTTTCCTTGAAAACAAGTAACAAATATGCAGAAGGAGAGGGAAGAGAACAGAGATATGAGCTGAAGCTTCTGTTTCTTATGCTTTTTAACTGCCATTTCACTGCTACAGAAAGACTGTCTTACCAGCCATACCACAGTCTGATCAAGTTGCACCAATGCCAGGTCATGACACTGCTTTCTGCTTGTTCTGGATTTTTTCCTTATTGGCAGGTTTGCATCGGTGTTGTGATGCTTCAGTCTTTGTGATTAGGTCAGGCTCTTATTTAGTAAATAGCAGAAAGCAAAGGGAAAGAAACTGGAAACCTGAGAAAGTAAATAACAGGAACTCACTTCTCATCACACTTTCGGATTAGTCTGCAGGACTTAGCTAGGGAATGTCATTTGGGTTGTTTCTTCAGCTCTATCTGGACAGGCTATATCTCTCAACATCTGGTTAATCAAGGAAACACCTAGTGGGTCAGCCAGGGGGATCAAACTTACATTGTTCCAGCCATCCATTGTCTTAGCATCAGTGTCAAATTAGAGACCTCAACAAGCAGTGATGGATGAAAAAGCTATAAAGAAATAAATAATTCTGTCCTGAAAGCAGGGTTTGAATAATATACAGTAAATGAGTGAGGGGCCACATGCTGAGAAAACAGAATAAATACTGAATACCTAAACAGCTATTAATGAGCATTGCCCATCTGGTATACTGGCTGAGGCAGGGGTCCTGTGAAAAAATAATAGCATGTGGCCATGTAATTTAAAAACCGTATCATAATATATATGCACAGTGAGCTCATATTTAAATTGCCTAGGCAACTTTTATTCTTACATATCCTCAATTTTGGAGAGCATGGCTCCACAGAAGTATTAATGATATTTTTCTGTAGGACTTTGGAAGCTCTCGCTACACACCAATTTCATCTACAGAGCAATATTGGCCTATATAATGACCAAAGTGCTGATTTGGGACTGGAGGTGAGAGCTTTTTCAAGGTTCTGTAATAGCAAAATGTTAACATCTTTCTTAGTGAATCATTTCTTGCCTTCAGTGACATCAAATATAAGAAGGAAGCAGAAGAAAATTGAAAAAACAGTTGAAATTGCAGTTGAAAATAAAAGAATAGCACAAAAACAAAGGAGCAAAAGAAGAAACAATAACATATGAAATGAGGTTCAGTGGGTACATATATAAGTGATTATAGGAAAAATCATTGTTGTAATGATGTAATAAATGCATTTTTAAAAACTTTTCTTGCTGGTCTTTCAGTGCCTGACTAGTCATGCCTGACTCAAAATCTTGGTCTTCCTGATTCTGTCTCGGGGAAAACACCAGGCATCTTCTCAAGAGGAAAGAAGCTATTGAAAAATGACGCTTTTAAAGCTGTTATTCATCCCTTTTGCTCCTTTTCACTAAAAAGGCCAGCTCTGGATCAGCAGCAGCTAATGAAGTTAACACAATGGATAGCACATGAAATAATTCAGGCTAGAATAGGAAAAGTGTTGAAAGAGATTAGTTAGCTGAACTGGATTTTCAGATCAAAATGACCAAATAAAATTAATCTTAGAATGTTTTAAAAACTCTCAAAGTGATCACAAAGTAATCAGCAATGTAGGAGATGAGGCAAGGTTCAAGAAGCCCTGAGAACAATACTCACAGCTCCTGTGCTTGAAAAGAACAAAAGGGTGGAGTTAGGAGTTACTCAACTAAACCACGGCAAAATACTGGAATAAATAATCAAACTGTTTGCAAACAATTTAATCTCTGGCAGAATAAAATAAAAATTGAAAGATGCACGTATCACATTAGATTGCAAAATGTTTCCATGAGTGCGACAGAAAACTTGCCTTAAGAGATATATATATATTATTATTATTACAAATATTTCTTATTTTTCTTGCAGACTGCAGCCCCTCTGCCCCATTGATGGTCGATTTGGACCCCGCAGCCAGGACGAAATCCCATTGCGAGCTCTGCAGTTCAAGCGAGGGCTGCTTCACGAGTTCCGAAAGGGCAATGCCACCAAGGAACAAATACGACTGCACAATCTGGTTCAGCAGCTTCCCAAGGCCATTATCATTGGGGTGCGGAAAGGAGGCACCCGAGCACTGCTAGAGATGCTGAACCTTCACCCATCAGTGGTCAAAGCTTCTCAAGAGATTCACTTCTTTGACAATGATGAGAACTATGCCAAGGGGATTGAGTGGTATCGGAAAAAAATGCCTTTTTCTTACCCTCATCAAATAACAATTGAGAAAAGCCCTGCCTATTTTATCACTGAGGAAGTACCTGAAAGGATTTACAAAATGAACTCATCTATCAAATTATTGATCATTGTCAGGGAACCTACCACAAGAGCTATTTCTGATTACACTCAGGTGCTGGAAGGTAAGGAAAGGAAGAACAAAACTTACTACAAATTTGAGAAGCTGGCTATTGATCCCAATACCTGCGAAGTGAATACTAAGTATAAGGCGGTGAGAACCAGCATCTACACAAAACATCTGGAAAGATGGTTGAAGTACTTCCCAATCGAGCAGTTTCATATCGTAGATGGAGACCGGCTTATCACAGAACCACTGCCAGAACTCCAGCTGGTTGAGAAGTTCCTAAATCTTCCTCCAAGGATAAGTCAGTACAATTTATATTTCAATGCCACCAGAGGATTTTACTGCTTGCGATTTAACATTGTCTTTAACAAGTGCCTGGCGGGTAGCAAGGGACGCATCCATCCAGAGGTGGATACCTCTGTCATTACCAAATTGCGCAAGTTCTTTCATCCTTTTAATCAAAAATTTTACCAGATCACTGGAAGGACATTTAACTGGCCCTAAATTAAACTTCATATAACACTTTCTGTTGCACCTGAGACATGCAATAGATGTCTCTGCTAAAATATGCACTTTTCATAGACAAGGTTATCAAAGTAACTTTTTTCATGCATACATGTATATATGCAGTGTGTGACCAAATATACAATGGGATCAATTTTTTCTACAGAGTAGTACCTAACATAAATTTACTGTCAGCAAAGTTGCATCTTTTAAGATATTATAATAAAGGGAAAGGAGGTATTTAGGAACATAAAGTCAGACGTAGTTAAAAGGGTCAGTGTTCCTCTCGCTTAGTGAGGTGTTTATGTGACATCCTTATTGATCTAAGCAGAATATTAGTTTATGCCATAAAAAATCATGTCAGAAGTCTGTGAAGCTGTGAGAAAGCATAATCTTCAAGCTATATTTGGTATGTATATTGCTAAAGGAATACTGACACTTTAAACACAGTGCTGAATTTTTACAATGAGAGTGGATAGTACTATTTTCTTATTATTTGAAATTAATATCTTATCTCATACAAACTGCATTGTTTCAGAGTTCCTGTGGTGAGTTTGCACTATTGTTTTATTGTATGGACCATAGTGTCACTTGTAGCATGTCAATCATGTGTCAAAAAAAGGTCAAACAATTTTTTCTTCTATGCTTGTGTGTTGACAAAGCTAAACATCATGTATATATTGTACAATGTTTGTAAATACTGGTTTCACACTAAGTAATTCTATTTTGTAAACTGAATATGGCTATTTAATTTATTGTGAAAATTAAATTTACTGTGGTATTTAAAAATGGAATGGATTAAAATTACCTATATGTGCAATCACTTTTCACCTCTTGCTTGATATGTATCATTATGCTCCCTCAGCCCAGACAAATCACGTGCAAGTATGTGAGAGAGAGCTGCAACTGTAAACTTGGTTTCTAGACAGTCGAGAAAACTGATACATGTGGTGTATTGGAGTTTATTAAAAAACTTATCCATCTGGGAATTGGGTGTATTAAACACTTCAAAGAACATTATTGCTGCACTGTTGCAGCACTTTGCTGTAATTAATTCGATTGCAATAGCCCATGAGGCTAAAGAATGACTGTAAAAGATTACTGTAACCAGGTGTATCTGAAAAGCAGAGCTGCTATTGAAGCTAAAGTGACAGAGAAACAAACAAGATTAGAAGAAGAATTTTCCAGATTTCTTTAATGAAAGCTGGTGAAGTTTCAAAAGTCAAAGAAAACAGTTATGATACCTTTACTTTTATCTGGTAACATATGTACCTGCTCCAACCAACTACAGTGTTGTTATTCCTGGCATAAACATATACCTCATGTTTACATTCAGTAAGTGACAAGACATTAGCTCAAGAAATGAGTATTTTCATGCTCATGGCTCTTAAAAGATTCATAAGCAAAGTGTAATAGCAATTGAAAAATGTCTTTTAAAAGAAGAAAAAAAAAGAAAAAAGAAAATTAAAAAGAAAAAAACCAATCACTTTAAAACCAACATCTAAAGACTGATGAGGGCATAGATTTTGGAAAGTATCCAGAACATCTGAATATTCTGAGCTATGGTAGCAGAGTAGTGGTTCAGATTATAATAAGATCAAGTTTTCCCTGTGGGCTGTTTATCTTGCTCAATGATTTGGAAGCATCAGTTTTCTAAATAAGTGATTTTTAAATCTCTTGTGAGAGATTGCTACTTGTCTTGCTGTATCTTTAATCATATGTGGTAGCACTGTAAGCAATATGCCCTTTCTTCATGCTGCTTCGGAGCCTTGCCAACACAACACGGTAAAGCATATGTGAAATTTTCCACAGTAGCTACAATACTACTCACTGTTTTCCTCTATGAGAGCCATTTATCCTGCCCATGTCCAGGCATAAGGACTGAAACATTTAACTCACCTTATTCAAAGAGGAAATTTTATCCACTTTAACATCTGCATGATTTTCAGGTGAGCAGACAGATTCGAGGTGGCTTTGGGTGATGCTTGCTGGCTTGGTATAGTCCTGGCTACAAACTATGATTGAAGGCCAAGATATATTTACAATGAAAGAGATAATTAGGCCTAAGCATGAAATAAACATGATCAGAAAAGTCACAGAGACTGTGATCTAGAAGGCATGACCACATACACTCCTGTTAAATAATGCTGCTATGAAATTCTTGACATAGAAAGAGTTTAAGCTTTCAAATAGAGCACCTAGCTGGATGCATTTTCAACAAAAGCAGAGTAGGAATGCCAAAATACGCTATCCTTCACATTTTATTAATTAGCTTCTCGCAACGAAGGATGCAAGGAACAAGTGCTCCAGCAGGTGCAAGCATGTTTATATATCAAAGAGCACAGCACAAATGGCACAAATACATGGGAATGAACACAGGTCATTAGCTAGAGATATCAAAACGCAAGTACCACCGAATTCTCCCTCTCATCTTCACAAATACAGGCAAACATTCTCTCTCTCTCGCTGTTAAAGTCAGCTTGCTTAACTGCAGCTTATCCTTTGCAATTTTGGAGGTGGATAAATTTAGGCTATATCTTACACAAATCTGGTTCAAAAAAAGCACAGAGGAATAGTCAGGAATAGCGGGGAGGAAAGAGGGTTCAGAGGCATTGCCATGTATTAAGAAGCCTAAAAGATCAGGAGACTGATTCACTGATCCTTCAGTGCAGCGTCCTCGAGTCTTTTTGACATTGCTTAGTAAAGAGAAAAAATCAAAACTGGTTCTGAATACATAGGTCCAACACAGCACCCAAAGCACACTCCTAGGTTAAGGGGGATTTTTCTGCAGTATTCATAACCAGTTTGAGATGTTTTGACCTTATGGTATTCACCTTTTCAGGAGTAATTTTGAATAATTCATTCCAACCTCTTTGCTTTGCTTCCCAAATCCTGAGTGAATCATTTCTATTCAAATTGATCATGACTGTTCAGAGTGGGAACAGCACTCATAGCTTAGATTTATGATTGCAGAGTGATGCACAACTATATGAAGTCGCAGCTGTTAACTTATGGCATTCAAGTTCTCTAAAAACATTGCATTTTTCATAGTTTCTGTACTGTAAAATTGCAGGCTCCACAACTCTGATAAATGTTTGGATTAAAACTGCTAATACTCCTGTGCATTTTTATCAGATTGTCCCAGCTGCTATTTAAACTACATAGAACAACAATTTGTAGCATAAAAGGATATCAGAGATGAATTTGGAATTGTATTTTCAGAAATCTGTTTATAGGTAGATAAAGGACTGACATTTGGAGATCACTAACTCATTTACCATTAACCCACTATACTGCCTTTTCACAAGGAAGGCAGAATAAGCATGATTAAAATGTATTTGGCCTATCTTAATTGATTTTTTTTTTGTCACGATGTCTAGGAATAAAAAAGAGACAATGTTTTCATAGATTTCAATATATTAGTTCGAGATTTCTAAGAGGCAATGGGCAGAAATGGAAACACAGGAGGCATCATCTGAACATCAGGAAAAATATTTTTACTGTGAGGCTGACTAAGCACTGGCACAGATTGCCCAGAGAGGTTGCAGAGTCTCCATCATTGGAGATACTCAAAAACCATCTGGACATGGCCATGGGCAACTGGTTCTAGGTGTCCTTGCTTGATCTGGGGGTTGGGCTCCTCTCCCAGTCTCAACCGTTGTGTGACGTTCCAATCACTGTTCAAACCCAAGGTGCAGAAGAACTACTGTGCACATATTTACTCCCTGGCTAGCTGATGTAACTCATATTGGGAGTCTGTGTAACTTAATTGTACCCTCTGATATGGAAAGATAAGAATATGACTTAGAGAAGTCTTTCTTTTTCACATCATAGAATTGTAGTATCATAGAATCATAGAATAGTTTGGGTTGGAAAGGACCTTAAAGATCATCTAGTTCCAGCCCCCCTGCCATGGGCAGGGACACCTCCCCCTAGACCAGGCTGCCCAAGGCCCCATCCAAAGTGGCCTTGAACACCTCCAGGGATGGGGCAGCCACAGCTTCCCTGGACAAGTTGGTCCTGTGCCTCACCACTCTCACCATGAAGAAATTCCTCCTTGTGTCTAGTCTAAATCTGCCCCTTTCCAGTTTATAGCCACTGCCCCTAGTCCTATCACTACAAGCCTTTATGAATAGTCCCTCCCCAGCTTTCCTGTAGGCCCCTTTCAGGTACTCATTATAAAACTGAGGGATCATAAGGGTCACTCTCTCTTCTTCAGTGTTTGACATCCAATGAGGACTGTTTCTGTCCTTTTGCCCTGATCTTGGATTTCTGTATTCTTGAATCCAGTTCCTGAGTCTAGCTGTTTTAGTTTCCAACACACAACCCTTTTTCTCTTCTTTCCATTTCCCCTTTCCCAGGGGGAGAGGGAAGAGGAGAAGGGAATTGGATCCACGACTGTTCAAGTTTTAGCTTCCAACTGAGCTGGGCCAAGGCTAAACATTGACACTACTTTAAACTTATCAGAGGTCCCTGAGCAGACTTGGTCATTAACATTTGTAAAAGACTGCAGAAACAGACTAAGTTATGATAGAATTTACATTTTAAAGAGCTCGTTTGCAGAGAAAGGGACCTCAGGTAAATGCCTTAAAGGGATTTTTTAATAGTAATCTTTAACATTTTTTGTTATTGGCCGCTTCATGGAGACCAGCTGGCTACTGGGTTGATTCTACTTCTACACTTCTGTTTCATTGTCACATTTTAGAGTACAACATGTAAGATTTATTCCACAGAGGGAAAAAAAAAAAAAGGTTATTTGAAAAGTTTGACAACACAAATCCAGTGAATCCCAGATTGCCATACAAGGACCTAATTTTGTTACTGAAAGCTCACGCATGTTACTGAAATAGTGTTGTGCCCAAGTTAATCTTCATTACTGGTTATGAGTTGTTTTTTCCATTGCTTAAAGTTTTCTTTGAGATCTCTCCATGTGATATTCCATACTACACTTCTGGCAGCTGATCTGCTCTGACTAATCTGTTCTTTAAAGCCTGATTTGCCTTCTGACAGCTTTGAAATAGATATAATAAACTCATCTTCAGAACTACCAGCTAGCACTAACTGCATTTACATTTCTAGAGAAAAGGATTTTCAGTTCTTCCTGTAATAATGCAATGATGACAGAGTCAAACCCTTAGAGAACATCCATGAGTTATCAATCTGGATACCAGCCTTTTTCCCAGGGCTTGAATTGACAAATGCAGGAAAAGCACAGAAAAGTCTAGAACACCATCATCCATCTACTGCACTGTGCTTAGCATATGGTAAATAAAATTACCTGCTGTTTGAAATACCTATTAAAACTGTCAGTAGCGTGACTTCAGGAGCTGATGTTGACCAAGCTGCCTGATTCTTTTAAGTTACTATCTTAGAATCATAGAAACATAGAACCATAGAATGGTTTGGGTGGGAAGGGACCTTAAAGACCCAGTTCCAACCCCCTGCCATGGGCAGGGACACCTCCCACTAGGTCAGGCCACCCAAGGCCTCACCCAACCTGGCCTCGAACACCTCCAGGGGATGGGGCAGCCACAACTTCCCTTGGCAACCTGTTTCAGTGTGTCTCCACCTTCATCGTGAAGAATTTCTTCCTAATGTCTAGTCTAAATCTTCCCCTCTCCAATTTAAAGCCATTCCCCCTCATCATGTCACTACAAGTCTTTGTAAACAGTCCCTCCCCAGCTTTCTTGTAGGACCCTTTCAGGTACAGGAAGGCCATTATAAAGTCTCCTTGGAGCCTTCTCTTCTCCAGGCTGAACTACCCCAACTCTCTCAGCCTGTCCTTATAGCAGAGGTGGGTCAGCCCTCTGATTATCTTCGTGGCCCTCCTCTGGATCCATTCCAACAGTTCCAACATCTTGCTTAGTTTCAGTTCAGCTTTGACTGCATTCAACTTTATATCACTTACAAAGTTACCATGATGTCCAGCTTGCCATGAAATGTATGTCTTGTGAGACAGAAAAAGAAACATCAGCAGAGGCTGTCACAGTCTTTGCCCTTATGATGGCACAGAAAAATTGTGGCACTCCCATTTTCATTCTGCTAATATCCTTCTATTCAGCTGATTCCCTCTAACAACTTTCAAAATATTCTCCCTCCAGCTGTAGTGGTCACTATTTTAGAAGATTAATGCTTCTGTAAAAATATCCTGATTATCGATCAGAGCTCAGACAAAATATGAAATGTCTCTATTTTTAACAGATTGCAGTCCTTTGATTTTTTATATATACTATACTCATAAACCACATCAAATCATAGGATATGACAAGCTAAAAATGCCACTTCATCTAATGTTATTCCTCAGACTGATTAAATAAAAAATAAACATGACAGACTCATGCACATCTTATTTCTGGCCTTAATTGCAAACAACTGTTTTGTAGTGTATGAGGCCTTTGCTATCCAATTCCTTGGCTGATTTTCTACTGATGAAAGGCTTTCCACATCATTGAACTGTGAAGGCATTGTTTCTATTCCAAACCCATGGGGACAGAAGAATTCATTTACAATTCCCTACTATATGAAAAAAGTGATAGGCATTTCATAAGAGGTGGGACTAGCAGCAGCACTATTACTAACTTCATCTTCAGAAAATTGCTCCAGCTGTTACAAGCTCCTCAGCGTAGCTCCACTAGTAATACAGGTTTAGGAACAGAAAAAAAAGCCTTTTTACTTTGAATGGCTGCAGCGTATAACAGTATCTTGCAAAGAAGTAGATCGTAGCTATAGGATTGCTGAAGCAAAAACCATCATTTGTCTCAAAAAATTAAAAACTTCACATTTCTCAAGCATTGAAAGGGTCAGCCTGCAACAAGGAGATAAAGGAAATAATAGGTTGGGGTTTTTTTTAAAGTGAATGGTAAGGCCAGTCTTCTGAGAGGTAGCCACAAGCAATTATCATTGCCATCAGTAGCAATTAGCAACGCATTTCTTATACAATTGGCAGTTACTGCTACACCTTCAGGGTCTTTTAAATTAACTTGCTCTGAAGGCCCACAGGATCAGCTGGAGGAGAAACTTGCACTCGGTGCTGATTAGGGAAAAAGCCTGACCATGTTTCCATCCTGAAGTCTAAAATTGCCACCTGCTTGCATGTGGTTTGCCCGGGTACAGTGGCCTGCATTCTATCCACTGATAACAAAAACAGAATACATGCAGATATTATAGAATACATGCAGATGTTATATAAATTCTTTTATAAATACTATATATATAATACAATATAATATAATGTATTATATTATATTATTATAATAATATATATAATACAAGTATATAATATATAAATACAAATCCAGTAAAATCTCCTTTTGCAAAGGCACACAGGCTTTATTTTAAAATGTTGCAAATTGACCTTGAGTATTTCACAGCTGTCATGTTCACATCCACTTTTGACACTTAGATTTTACAAGAAATTCAGAATATAGCTACTCAGACATTTATCAAGCCTTGGAGCTACCTAAATACTCCATATTCCTATTTTTACTCAGTTTTAATGGATTAGAATAGCAACTGCACAAAATGCTATGTTACTTGATAAATAAAAGTAGTAGCAATCCATTTCTCTGTTGCATAAAAGAGTAGAAACAATCACAGGAATAGGCTACAATTGCAGGTACCTTCTCTTCCTGGTTATTCTTAAATGTTAGCCTGGAAGACTCTTCTTGCCAGCTTTCTTGTTCAACCACAAAAGTGCACTGAGTTACATCCAAAGGCTGTTTCTACTTGCACCATGGCTAGGATATTCTTTGAATATATGAAACAAGCATTCAAATTCTCCAAAGCTGAGGAAACCCTGTAATGTAAGGCAACCATTTTTTGGAGCAAGTACAAAACAGAACTGCTGGCAAAGCAATGTTGCATGCTATGAGTGTTTGCTAGGCTTGCTCAGCACCAGATCTTGTACATCCTCCTCAGAAAGTGCAATGGATGGATGCCACAAAGTCTTGGAGGGGCAAGAGGCTATACTGATAATTCCAATGTGGACTGTATTGGTTGTTGAATCATTAGAAAACACAGTCCTTACTCATGTAAGAGTGACCTAGCACCTGCTCCCAGGAGACAAATTTTGCAAGGTGGTTACAGAGTTCAGACATCATGAAAATAATCCCCGAATAGTGAACTACAAGGCTGACATTATAGGTGTTCACATGATTTGGGGAGACCTAAGTAACTCTGACTAGTTTGGTCAAACACTTGAGTGGTAGAACTGCTTTATTAGCCACCAAGCAATATTAAAACCTAGCAACATATTGTGAAAACTGCATTAGAGTTTGTTTGAGTAACACTGGTGATCATATTTAATTTCTTCTACAGCTCTTTGTTAGTTACAATTCAGCAGATCTGATGTCCTTTTAACTTGCACAGCTTTCTTATGTAATCAAGCTGAAGGTGGAGTAGCACTTTATACTCAATTCATTCCAGTTTTTCTTCTGTAGCTTCTGGGAAGTGCATTCTGAGAATCTATAAGGACCTAATTTTCTCTCACAGGAATAAAAGTCAAATTGAAGATAGAAGCAGAGCCTACGGGAATGAAATACCACTGTCTTTAATCTAAGAGTCACTCCCACACCTATAGTTGAATCAGTGGTAGATTGCTCTATTAAACCAAACTTTATGATCCCATAAAGAGAGGAGGGAAGTTTCAGGTGTGAAAAAGAAGGGAGCATCACAGCTGCTGGAGACATTTTTCAAAATAACATATCCCCTAAGACAGGCCAGGAGTGTATAGTAAATATGCTTTGTCCATACTGATATTTGACCCTAGCATATCCAGCCACTGTATCCTCACATATTTTCTACTTGCATGTAGATAGAGAAAACTCTGGTGTTACACTGCCACACCCTGAGTCAGGTAATCAACAGTAATGTCTCTGGGAGACTGACAAAACACCCTTGGGAGCACATGTTCACCCATTCTCCTCTGCCTTATCTATCTCACCACCTTCTCACACTGATCCCTACATCATTACATTCTTCATAATCTCCACCAGAAGGAAATGCAAATCCAGAAAAATAACTAGTCCAATGTCTCCTATGTGGATGTTTGTGGATGGTACTGAATCATGCCAAAGGGATGAAAGCAGGGAAGTTTCTGAGACTCGTAGAGATCATGAGCAGCCTCAGTGCAGCTTCAAGAGAGGAGCTATGCTTCTCAGCTGGCAGAGAGTCTTGGCTTTGCTGTGGAAACCCAAAGCTGTGGTGGTGGGAGGACAGGGGAAAAGCAGGTTTGTTTGCTGATGCAGGTGTGCACCCTGGCCCACCATTCAGTAAAGATGTGTGCTTCCTGGGAGGTGTGCTCTCCTCTTCTCCTTAAGGACATAAGGCTGGTCTCTTCCTTGCTATATGACCTTTCTGTATGTGTATATGCAGAGCAAGCTGTGTTCTAAATCTTTCATACACACCTGCTCTTTCCTAGTCTCCAGAGACCATCTCCATCATATCTGAGTTCTTTCCATCTGGGAGATAAACACCTGGCATGGGTCTTCTCTCAGTCTCTCCCTAAAGGCTGTTTAAGAACTCTCTTATTTTGGAAAGTCTTTGTTTGTTCATTCACATATCTTGTTGTGGGTTTGCATTAAGGAAGGGACTCTGTGACTTGTGTGCTAGACTGATGCCCTTTGGAGAGAAGTAGATACATAACCGCTCAGACTTCGCACATGAGAGAAATCTTGCCCTTTTGTTGGGTTTCTTGCTTGTTGACTCAAAGGGGGTCAAGGGATCAGGAGTGGTAAGTTGTTCAAAAAGGGCAGCTCACCTAATCAAAATATAGGAGAAATTAATCACTTACTAAGGAACTAATTCCAGTTGTCAGCCCAATGGTTCAAATGAAGGGAGGTGTTTGCACACATTTTGAGCTACTCCAAAGCAGGTATGGCCAAGCTGTGACTCATGACCCACATGAATTTAACTCAGGGATAATTCAAGCACAGTTTTCATGCAAGGATTATGTTATTTCTGCAAGACAGGGAACTCCATTAGGCTGCAGGATGCAAGGGAATCTGTTGGTGAGAAATCTTATATGCTGAGCTGGCCAGCTTGAATTGTCCAAATGAATCATTACTATAACCCTGCAGCCTCACAAAAAACTTGGGAAAAAAAAAAAAGTGATAGGCACCAGTTAATTTAGAAAGAAAGAACACCTAAACACAAGAACAGACGTAATTTGACAAGAAATAGGAACAAAAAATCCGTGGCTTTAAGTATGAAAAAAAATGTATTGAACATAGAAAAAGACAATATGTCTGTCATATGTGAGGGCACAACATAAGAGATGGAAATACTCAAAATCATTCAATGCCAGTCAAAGTATTTAAGAGGAATCAAAAAGGGGGTTAGAGGTATACTGGAGAAAGGAGATAGCAGAGAAAATAAGTTGATAAATAGACCAGGACATGTGTTCCCTGATGGAAAAATAGCAAAGAAATATATGAAAATTAAATTTAACACAAAAATACAAGAATTAAAATAAACTGAAGCTACATGTTGCAGCCTGTATTTTCTAATAGCTTTTCCTCCAGGTATATACCTTTGCCATGTAATTCATGCTTCTGATACTGAGTATCTGTGCCAGGCTTCTGCTATCTGATAAGACTGGCTGAATTCTACACCCTTGTGTTTGTGTGCTACAGGCAGAGGGTCACCAGCACAAATATTCTGCTTTCTCAGTTAAGAATACAGAAGTTTATGAAGGTCTCATTCCTTCTTATTGCAAAAAAGAATGACGTACCTGAACTGGACATGTTCAGTTTAATATAAAATATTTTCCTGTTTTCCCTCTATAAGCCAAACTTCCAAGGGATCCACTTGCTCAGCTGAGTGCTTAGCTCAGCTGTGAGAGCCAGACTTCCTCTCCTGCTCCTAGCAATCTCCCAAACCTTCCTGTCCTCAGCCCACCTCCAGCAGAGAGACTAAAAAGAATTGTCCACCAGCTGGACATTTAGGCTTGAATATCCTTAGTTCATAGAATCTCAAGTCCCAGTCTCCACCTGCAGCTCTTGCCATCAGGGCTTCATAGAAAAGGTAAGTGAGGCAGTGCTGAACATGTCTCTTTGGAATACCACCTCCCTCTTGCTTCTCTGCTCAGGTTCATAATTGGGTCACTTTAAGCTGTTACAAAGACAGGTTCTCCTAATACTGAAGAATTCAAATAGCTGTAATAACAATAGCAATAACAATAATAATTGTTATTGTCATTATATGAGTAATAATAATAACAATCATAATAATGAGAGTGTGAGAGATGGATTATGCAACAGAACCAGTGAGAAGAGCTCTCAGCTCATCTCTCAAATGAAGAGATGTTAGTTTTCTATTCAAAGGCCAGAGTTATAGCTCAGATGGAAATCCATAAGCAATAAGATAGCTACGCAGCAAGAAAGCATAACACATAAACTAAAAAATAGAAAATAATAAGACTTCAAACTATGATCTTATCCTCAAACTCCACTGCAGAAATACACTGTAATGCTTTAGCACAGAAACTTGTTTGATCCATTATTTGCTACAGAGCTTCAGATCATTCCTTGTCATGCAAACGTGAATACTTTGAAAGTTAGAATTTCAGTTAACACCATAAATCTCCATAATATAAGCTGTGATGGGGTACTGCTATGTATCAGCTTCAACCACCAAATCTACCTAGAGAAAAGGATTGATGTCTCCTCAAAAATCTGTCCAGACTGCAAGGTAAAGTAGCACCATAGGTCATGATTTTGTCCAAGGGCATTTCTGTTGGAAAACTCATCAAATTTAACATAACATCCATGGTGCACCTTTTTAATATGATATTTTAAATACAGTATAACTTATTAATTATTATTAATTACATTTTTAAATGCAGAAAGTTCAATGGCTCCATGATATTCAATATTTTACCAACATTGATGAGCATAAAATCTTTTCCCAGCCATTTGCAGATAACATAAAAATTGATGAGAGAATAAATAATCAGGAAGTCAGATAGTGTTACCAACACAATGTCTGTATTTTATTTTCATTTCAATTAAAAAAATAATTGTTTTATTGAACTTGACATAAAACGATCAAGATCAGTTTCTATGCAGAATTGCTACATCAGTGTCAAGATTATTTACATTATGTCTTCTTCAGTATCACCATCCCTCCTTCCCATTTTGTTAGCTGATAGTGCACAAAGACCTTTTGTATCATCCGAAGGATGAATTATCAGGATGCAAGGTAATTTTCCTAGCTGTCTAGGGGTTACTACATTTTTGTTCTTTTGCAAATGTCTTCAGATAGCTCTGTTGTGCATAGCAGCTATGCTGACAAGGCTAGGATTTCCAAACATATGGAGGCTCATCTACCTTAGACACAACATCTCCACTTGACCTGCTGGATATCCAGAAACCCCAACCCAATGGCCAGAGCCCTTTAATCATGGCTGAATCAAAATTGCTCGTACTAGGTTGACATTTCTACACCATAAAAAATCGCACATGCTTTGGGAGAACAGCGAGTTCAACTTTTCCATGTAGAAGCCTCAGAATTTATCCCACAGTGCAATGAAAGAAGTTTGTTTGACAACCCCATTGACTGAAAGCTGCTGTGAATAGCACCAAATAGCCAATAGCAGTGTGAATTTCTTTATAATCACCAACAAGTGCAGGACATGGCAGGATAAGAGAAGAGAGACTGATCTAACCTTAATAATAGTAGCCACTAATAGGTGAAAATCTGAGTGCTAGTTTTAAAAAATATAGATCACTGAATAAAAGTTCAACCGAGACCCTTGAAGACTGAAAATGGACCAGCTTAATGACAATAAGACAAAATCCTGTGGGTATTCCACAGATTATAGAACAGTTAGTCTAATTTCTTTTCTTATAGTAAAGCATTGGGTACCATTTTAGAGATCAGTTGAGAACATTTCAAAAAAAAGGAAAATGCCTTATTTAAGGGTAGGCAGCCTTCCTGAAGAGAAGTACAATCATGTTTCACTTAGAAAGGTAGTAAGAGGCAGTTCACACCTATTAATCTTGAGTAGATCAAAAGGCTATAGATACCATAATTAAAATTTCAGACAATGCATAAAGAAGTTTCACAGTGGTTGTGAAGGGCTAAGAGTTGCAAAAAAAAAGTAACACATTGGTCCAGAATTAATGTGGTATAAGCTTTTGGCAACAAGGATACCTCTATGAATATCCAATAGGTTTGTATATTTAAAGCTAGAAAACAAACTGTTCCACAAAATTAATGTTAGTGTCAGTTTCTAAATTGCAAATGAAAAAATAGGAAGAACATTTTTACAGGTGGCTTTCCCACTTTCAAGGAAAGACAACATAGAGCAAACAGCAACAAAAAATCTCAAAAGGAACAAGTCAGCAGCTGAAGAAACAACTGAAAAGCAAGATATTTATGGAAGTACACACAAATACGCATTTATGTTTCTAACCTTAGGCATTCAACTTAGAAATCATTGACTTTTAAGAAACATATCTGATCTGATAAAAAGGAAGGCTTATCTTACTATTAAGGCTCTGTCTGAAAATACAAGTGCTATGGGTTGAATTTCTGGCTCTGCCTCACTCTGCCTCTACGACCTCTGGCAGGTCACTTTTGTCTCAGTTTCCTCTCAACAAAGTGGGAATCATGTTTCTGTTCTGTGTAGAGGTTATACCAGGTAAATTCATCAACATCTGAGCCTGACAATGTATAGCAATAGGGAGCAATTAAAGTAGACATGTATCAGAGAAGTCAGCAGCAACAAAAATCTGTGTTAGTGTGAGAGAAAAACAATTTCACAAATAATTTTTTTCTCTTGACATTTAGAGTTGCTGGCCTTTTAACAAACTGCAAAACACCTTCAAGCTTCAGTAGCTTAGCTTCAGCAGATTAGCTTCAACCTGATAAAGCAGCAGATGCCACATAAGAGAAAGCACCTGTTCTGCACCCTTGCCGCATTAGGTAATTATGTGCAAAACAACTTAGAAATGCAATCTCTGAAAGTCAAACCATTACCTCTGTCAACATCTTGATCTACTCCTGGAGACAGTGAGAATGTGTTGAACGAATTTACAGTGAAGTCCACCTCTTCAATTATGTTTGTGTGTGTGCATCTATTTCTTTGTGAATCTATGCGGTCCAACACAAAGCCAGGCAGTCCAACACAAATAAACCCACAAAAAGCAACTCTGCCTGTAACCCTTTTAATTCAGTGAGTTAAGAAAATCAGCTATGATCACCTTCAAAATAGTTCCCTTCTGAGTTGACACACAGCTGCACACGATGATGTTGTCAATGTTCAAAGCAATGTTCAAAGCAAGGGCTGTAGAGGATCTCTGTATTTTTCACTTTCAAATCTTATATTGACAAAAAATAGGTTCCTTTGGATCTCTTCACTGTAACCCTCCATCAATAATTGAAAAGTTTCTATTGCAGATTCTTCAGTTTTACAAGAAACTTGATGTTAATTCGCTGTTCACTCTTGCACACTGACAATTTCCAACTAAGGGTGAGAAAATGTCTATATTCAAACACACATCTGCTCATACTTAGTGAAGCAATTTTGTTGAGCCTTGTCTCACTGACAGGTTAGAACATGTTCTATCACCACCTCTTTGTCTCTCCCCTCCCACTCTATGTTCATGAGCTATAGGGTTGGGTTGGTTTCATTTTTTTGTGTAAAATCTCATATAGATTCATAGATACAATTTTATTCTACAAGAAACTTGTAGATAAAGCAGTAACAGAAAGATTATGTTTGTTCAAATTGTTTGGAACCAGATGGTGAAATACTATAAACTGAAAAGTTCATGAGGTCAAACAGGCATATGGTTGAAAGGCCAAAATGTCATATTAGGTCAGACAGTGATACCACAAAAACTAATACACAGGAGTATTTCTGCTACTTTGGAAAAGGGATGGGAAAGAGATAATGATCCACCATGATACCTTCTGCTTTCTGTTCTTACAGGTCCCAAATTACAGCTGGCTCTAGTCAATAGCATTGATTTAGCTGATGGGTGTGACTGGGACAGCTCATGCCTCAGAATGCAGATGATAACACTTTTATTTTTTAGCTAAGGATTTACACTCCTGCTAACTTCATAATTATTTCAACTTTCCTTCTCATCAGCTTACTTTATTAATAGCAAATTTGAGTTATGTGTCTACTAAACACATCTGCCTTCTCTGAGATAGTGTGCCGTAAACTCCATGACTGTCATGATCCTCTCTGCAGGTTATTCTACTTTAGGAATTTAGGAACATACTCTTCTCTTCTCAATCACAGCGGTCAGTGCTTTAGAAGAATCAGATTTGAAGAGTAACTGGGTCAAGAGAGACTCCATTAGTGCTTAAGGGTCTCTTTCCCATCAGCTCCTTTTCCACATGTAATTAAAAATGCAAGAGTTTTTTCTATGGTAAATCTACCACCACATCAGTAGCTGGGGAAAGTAAAGAATGAAAATATAAGGTTTTCATAATTGTAACTAAGAACCCCAAAATTCTTTGAGATACCAAAGGCTTTATGCCTTTGCTTTATGCTCCCAAGCAAAGATGATTTGGTCATTATAGTGCCATTTAAAGCAGATGAACCAAAGCAATAATCAAGGCAACATAGAAAGAAATATGAGCAAAGGGAAATTTGGAGAACAGAATATAATTATTAGCAAACTAACGTGAAGACAAAATATTGTTCTGATATGGCAATAACTTTTCATCATTTTCCATTGTGAGATCTATCCTTGTATCTTCTTTCTTAACAAAACAAATGAAGGAAAATATCTGGAAAACATGCTGTGGACCAGACTGTGGAAAATATAAGAATAAAAGTAAAAATGTCTCCATAAAAGGATGCCAAGGACAAGTGTTGACAAAAATCAACACTAGAAATTATCAGAATGTTTTTATTCTAAAAGGAAAGGTTTTATAACAAAGATATTTGCATTAAAAAAAAAACACACAGAAACAAAAACCCCAAAACAGAAGTGTTCTAGCTTGAATTATAATATAAATAATCTCTGCAAAGTGGGTCTGGAAGGAAGTAACTAACATACACCATAAAGAAAGTTACATACATTCTGAAAAATAAGTGATTTTTTAAATTGAAGTAATGCTCTGTGAATATGCTGACATCACCTACCTGAACCACAGTAACACATCCGGAAGTATCCTGAAAATCAAGTGACCTGTTTCCAGTCTATTCTATGTACCATTATGTAACAAGCTGTTTCTGTTCATCTTTGAACAGCACACTAATAGCTTAATCTGAAGACTGGCAACAGTCATAAGACATGGAAAAACAGTTCAAATATATTTGAGAAGTCTTTTGCAGCATGACCAAAGCTTATTTTCATGAGGGAAGTACTAATCCACAGAAAGAATACATGTTTACAATGAAAGTAAAAGCAAAAAAAATGCTTTTTTGATATTTGCGCATTTAATCTAATTTGTACAGTACGCCTAATGAACCATACATTTGCAGAGACAAAGAACAATTCAGCTCTGTTTGCTGCCTTTTGTTTCTATTTGATTTATGTTTGTTTGTAAGTGATGTGAGATTCTCAGTTGCTAGGTTTATTGTTTATAGATTTTTACTATTATTGGGCTCCACATACATACAGGAATTCATGGTCCAGAGATTTTTACTAACCATGCAGTAAGAACTGTACATAGGGACTTTTTTCATCAAAGTCAGTGAAACAAAAAGGAGGTAAGGCCAGATCCTAGGTATGCCTTGCACTCTGGGGCTGCAGATACTCAAAGATCTCATAGGTGCAGTTGTCAAAGTATAATTAATACACAACCATGGAAATGAAGCTGAAATCTTGTCCATGCTGCATATGTACCGTAAGATAAAAGCTCACAGATTTCTGAAAGCTGTAGACAGCCCTATCAGTGTGAGCACTTAGTCAGCACTAACATGCTATTCTATCTTCACCTGCATCACAGATAGCCAGAACCAGATTACGTCTGGTTTTGCATTGCAAGAACTGTAATGCTGTCATCATAGAATCATTTCATGTTTTTACTTATAAACGATTGTCGGGACATTTTTCTGTTATAACTGTGGAAAGAAATTTCCTACACCTGCAAAATGCATCCCCAGTATAACTACTCTCAAGGGCACAGTTGTCAAGACCTTTCATTAAAATTTGTTACTTTCAACAGAGCTCATGTTGTTTTTCCAATAGTCCTCGTATTCAGGATTTTGAGGTTGGAGAAGACAAACTTGACATTTTTTACAGCCTAGTAGTCAAATGAAAAGTCTCAGAAAGGTTCATGGGTGAGGAATACTAAAAGGTTTAGAGTACTGGTAACAAAGTCTTCAAGAGCTGGATCATGCACCTACTTAAGATTATACTTATAAAGAAAGGTAGACAAGCATTTATCATTTCTGAATTGTTTGCCAAGGACATAACTGATGCCAGGAAATACTGACAAATGTAAATGAGCATTAGGTTCAGAAATATACATCCTTTGCAAACAACATGTAGGAAAAGGTAAACCAATACAGACTGAGTAGTTGAATTTAAATACTGTTTAAGGAAATAATAAAGCATTTTGTCTCTATAAGCCTAAGAATAAGACTGGGGAACTCATTTAAACAAGGGCATTGATACTATAACAGGTGCATCAGGAAACAGAAGAAAAACAACCTGTTAAGCTCTATAGATACATCTCTATCAGTAATCTAATTAGGGTCAAGTCTTAGTCTAGAGCCATGCCTCACCATGGTCCATATTGCTAGAACTCCTTATGCTAAAGCAGTAGTCTGTAGTCACAAGCACTCTCCAGACATCTTACATATTAGTATATATGTAGCCTATAATACCAGGGTATGAAGCATGTAGAAAAGCTAAAATGTGTTTAACACATATGTCACATATATAGGTAAGGACACTCTCAGCCTTTTTTCTCAGGTCTAAACCAAGTGGATTATCCCTTTACTTTCACTAACTATAACTTCACCACATTTAGGAACACACACTTTAAATTTCCTAACAGATGAAGCAGAGATATCTCAGACTTCTTCTGTACTCCAGACATGGAAGTCTGTTGGGCTTGCCTAAAAGGAACATCAGAAGCCATTTTGTAATTACGAGTAATTCAACATAAAAGAGATGGCAGAGCTAATGGATGGAGCTGCTTTGGAGGTGGGAAAAGAAGAATCCCTTGGTGTAACTATCTTGTGCGAAAAACTGCAATAAACAGCAATAAGGCCACCTTCATTCAGTACCAGGCATATTCACAGTTCTTTGTGAGCCACTCTGTCCCAGCTCCTGAGCCTCAGCACTTTACTATGATACAAATAAAGCCTAGAAACATGCTGATATTTATTGCTCAATGCAAAACCTCAAGCACAGACAGCTACAGCTCAGTCTGGGGCCATAAAAATACGCCTTTGAGGTTTTCATTTCAGTTAATGATAACCTGTCCCTCTACTTGTCAACACTGGCAATATCCATCGCACTTGGACTGTATGCTGTCCCTTAACTGCATGGGTACAACTGACAGAATTGACTGTCATCAAGATTCACCTTCTGAAAAGAAATAGCTGCATTCAAAACACTCGCAGGACCTTGACAGCAACCTTTGCACCACTGGAGCCAAGAGCTGCTGATGAGTTATTCTCCTTAACACAGTGGTTTCTGCTCCTGTTGAGCTCTCGCTGGCAGGAAGGATTGAGCTGCAGGCTTGCTCGAAGGGGAAATTCTTGCTGTACTAGGGAGCAGCTTGCTCCATTATGAACTTCATGAATCCAGTAGGAGGTGGAAACTGCTGCCCTAGCTACCTGTCAAAGGTTGCCATTGAGCAAGTGGGCAGCTCTTGATTTGCACATAGGCAAAGAAGCATTTTGCTTTTCTTCTGCTTCTCATATCGAGAACCTGAGAGGCAAGATTCATGATGCTAGGTAGTCGTGAAAGTCTGGCCTGTTTCAGCCCAGCAACCTTTTGTGCCCTTCGCGATAAATCCTACCTTATCACGGTGAACTACGGCTGTGTTTGCCTATATGCTCTGCAACAGAACAATGGCGGTATAGGACATCCTTATACTAATGACTCCCTTATCACTGCACAACTCTCATGTTTGTATGTGGAAAACAAGTAAAAGCAGACAAAAGAGCAATATTGCATATTCAGGTTGTCATAAAGTAAATTCATCTCATTGCTTTTATTCATCTAGGAATAGGTATGTCATAAAGAAATTCCCTTTTTCCCAGCTTTACTGAAGCTCATGGGTGCTTAAAGGCTGTCCAAAATAATATTACAGCAACCGTGTGATTAAAAAGGCCATAACATTATTAAAAATATTAAAATATTAAATTATGCTACTTCTGTTGTATTGCAGAAAATGAAGAGGTAAGTCAGTAGTATGACTATTCATGGCTTTCTTATCCAAATACAAGACTTTTTTATTATTTTGAAATACAGGATAACAAGTGTGGGAGGATTTGAGGGCTCAGTTTTTAGCAAATCAATATTTCTGGTGCCTGTTCCTAAACATAAAATGTAAACCTGATGCTTAGGCACTGCTGTGAGGGTAATCTATTTTCATTTGAAAAATGCAGTAATTTTTTTTTAATAATCTTGGATGTCAATAATATTGTAGCAGTTAACCCTTAGAGTGCAATTATAATTCCATGATAAAATGAACCTAAAAGAGGGAAAAAAAAAGGAGGAGAGAGGGGATACAACAACAAGATCTCTCACAATAAAAGAGAAAGATGTTTCAGGAATAAAAATCACAGCTGGGAGACTGGAAGATTCCTTACTATGAAAACCTCTGAACCTGCAGCTTAAAATATAGCACTATGCTCAGAAAGAAGGGTGTTAGTACTCTATACAGAATTTGTAGCCTTTCCTTAAAGGCTGAGAATAATAACATTCCTTAAAATACAAAAGATTTAAATGATTTCTCTTTGTGTATCATAATGTAATATATTTTTTAAAAATTTAACTTAATGGAAACTTTTATTCCCTGGAGAGCCACTGGGAACTCAAAGAAAAAGTAATATGTTTGCTGTGCATTGGGAGATGCTGAGAAATTCTGGGCATGCAAGCTGAGAGCACAGGACCTGGTTGCACCATTATGCTCCCCGGAAGATGACACAGAAAACCTGGTTACAAATCTTTACTGCATAGTATCTGAAGGGGGACAGCTGAAAAAACACTGTAACAACTAGAAAATTAAGCTTATTACATATGAGTGAGAGATTCATTGCATCAATTGGCTTGCTAGCTTCCTTAGAAAATATTCCCTTACTTTGTGGTTTTTTTCTTCAGTGGATTTCACTCTGAGTAGTTTTCATTAACTGGAGCTCCCCCTCAAGGAATACAATGGGAAACTAGTTTTGCAATAAAAGACTGAATTCTCATTTTGACTAAACCAACCATGATATCCTAACATAGAAAATCTTAGAGATTTTCTTCAGGGTATTCCCCTGCTTATGGCTGGTGTATGGTTAGCTAAGCAATTTCACACAGAAGTGAGGCTGTTCTTAAATAAAGACACCTAGGCCAGAAAAGATCAGAACACTGATCCAAGTGACTTTGGAGATTTAAGCTCGACTTTGCTCAAACTACAGTTCTTGTACCATGAGGTGGCTGATGCTTGCACTCTGCTGTAGTAGAAAAAAGCCTATGTTTTGTTTCAGCCCTGACCCTCCCACTTCAGTAAAACTTAATGAGAATTGCAAGATGAGTCACAGCACGGAGCTCTCAGCAAAGCACCTCTCCAGCAGTCCAACTTCACACTGTTTGTCAGGGCAGTACATGCAGGAGAGATGATGGGCCAGATCCACTCACACAGGAGGACAAGTCACCGATACTCTGTGATGGATGTCTAGGCCACTGTGTCCAGAAATATCCTGTAGGTTTAAACAAAACCATGGAAGGAATTCTTCCCAAGACATGAAAACCTTCATGAATCTTGAATTTTGCAGAATGTAGGCTGGGTCTCTGCAATCACTTGGAAGAGAACAAGGGAGCAGAGGACGTGATGCTAGCTGAATGTTTGCTCACTATTATCAAAGTTAATAAAGCTTATATTTAACCTGTGCATTATTATGCACTTGGAGTTCCTAGATCTATGAAAACACTTTAGGAAACATAATTTCTCAGGTTCTCCAGGTACCTGGTCACCTGGTCCTACTCTTAGCACTCTGTGGTACAGCTCAGCATGGCATGATTGGCTGCTCCAGAATCTGGGTTGAATTTTGCTTCTTTCAGAAAGTGGATGAAGTCACAAAGTTTAAATTGACACAGTATCCATCACTTGGTTTTATTCTTAATGTTGCAGAGTAGCAAAACACCACGCACATTATTGGTCCCAGTAAGGTCACTCTGTCATTCATCCAGCAAACCCCTTAAAAGCTACAATCCTACTGTTCGACCGCAATAATTAGATTTGTAATGCATATTTTGCATGCCCTCACAGTTTTGTTGCAGCCTACAGCAGGTGCTGCACATACAGTCATGCTGCAAGAGAAGTAACCGTCTGCCCCTGAACTGGTTGCTCAATACTGAACCTTTGCTGTAGTGTATTGCCCCTTATTCCTACTAAGCAGCCAGAGTGAATGTTTAGTCATTCTGGAGCCAGGCTACCAGAGATTTAATAGTTAACCTTTGTAAATTATGCTTATTTATTCAACTGAAACTGCAGGGAGGACACAAACAGTGGGACTGGAGAGTTTCCTGGGACTTTCAATACCTGCCTATCTGTAAGTATGATACAGCTGTAGAATCTGCTGAGACAGAAAAGTTGCTTTTGCTCAGTTTAAAATAACATGAGTAGGAACTGTTTGAAAGTGAAGTAAGCTGCAGTTAAACAGACAGAAGGGATTTAATTTACTTAATTATGTCAAGTTTAGTTAATTATTGTTCAGCTGGTGCTAACAAAGCTACTGTTATGACCTACTACACCAAACTCTGTAGAAGTCAAATAAATACTTACATTTCCCAACTGTCCTAAGAGTTACCTTAATGCTTAATAAAATTTTCCATCAAAGTCAAGGTCTCAGTCTACCTCCCAGCTGTAATGTTACCCCTTTTCTATAATCACACAGCACAAAAAACTATTCCCTGGTTCCTTACCAGTTCTTTTTCCTTGTGGCAGTATGGAGCCTCAGACTTCTGGGTAAATTTCATGTGGCAAATATGAGGGGACGGCAGAAGCTATACCTCTCCAGAACTGATGCTTTTTTCCTGCCCATCTACATTTTTCTGAGAAAAAAAACACCATTTCCCAATACTATGGCCTCTAGGATAGGCCCTAAGAAGTCCAAATGCTTCAACCTCTGCAAGGAAAGCTGGAGGGAATGCTCAGTAGCCAGGCATGTCTCTACTTACAGCCACATGAAGCCATACACGACACTTTGAAAGCAGTGCAATTTCAGTAAGATTCTTTGTCTAATGTAAACAAATTCCCTCAATTTAAGAGATCCATGTCTGGCCTTAAAACCATAGAAATAGCCTACACACAGCAACACTATATATGTGTCTATTTTCTAGAGTCTGTTTTCTTTAATTCCTCATACTATCTACCTGTTATTTAATTAAATCTTTTCCTTCCTCATCTACAGCTTTCTTGCCATGGCTATGCAACATGCAGACTTTGCAAACAGTTCAGTTAGGCTATCATTATACTTATGCCCCATTTCCTTACTACTGCAAGCATCTGATTTGTCACAAACAATGTGTGACTAAGCAAATGCAAGCTTGTTACATCCAGGCTGCATCACAAATTTCTATTCATGCAAGAAGGAATAATTCTAAGCCTTGTGTTTGCAAAGGCTGTACTATCATGGCTGATTAAAGAAGAAAGGAAGAATGCAGAAAATGCATTTGTTTTTGCTACTGCTACCTCCACCAAAGTGAGTACTTTTCATTTGTAAAGAAAGGGAGCCTTCCTGAGCTTCAGGTACATTAAGAAAGAATGTGTGCATAGGGAGTCCCCACTGTGTGGTTACCCTAATGTTTTAAGGACTCTTCAGATGGCTCCTGCTGAATCAGATGCCTAAAGGAAGAATTAATCCTGCTGAATAAGGAAATGAGACTATGGGGACATTCCTGTTACCTTTACGGTATAGTCTGCAAAGGCTAAAGCTCTGAATAAATAAGACACTTGCCTAATTCCCACTGAATTCAATGGGAGTTTAGGGTACAAGTTCAAGCAAAATGTATGGGGAATGTGGGAGACCCTAGTGACTAGAAAAAGAACATCGTCTATATTATTCAAGCATTTAGGGTCCATGTTTCAGTGTTTTGAGTCTCATCTATAAAATGGGACTACTTAGGCTTCAGAATAAAACTGAGAAACGATTCACAGTGTTGTTCTCTAATATGTCTTAAGCTCCTAGTGGTGTACCATTAGAATTAAGAAACACAAGAAAAGGTTCCATTATAGAGCAACGAAGTTCATTTTAACAGCAGACCGTATGCTCCAATATCACCTATCTTTCCATATTGTTAACTAAACTACTGGCATCAGCTTGATTTGTTGAATAAATAGATTAAACAATCTAAGTGAGACATAGTACACATCCTGTTCTATGTACCTTCCATTCTGTGCACAAAAAAGAGCAACTATGATGTGCACTTACATTAAATTTTGTCAGTAAAATATGCTTGCTTGATATTGTTGGCATTTGCTTTTTATATAATTCAGTTACCATCTGCTAATGATAATTTAATCATTCAATAAATAACACTAAAGAGAGCAACATTAATGAATATTGGAGAATTTTTTTAATATAATGAGTGATTTAGGGTTTATTTCTAAGAACTGCAACTGCAGACAGCAATAAAAAGAATAATCCATTAAAACTAGAGCATAATCATCAAAGCTGTTGTTACGGTTCTGGCATAGTGGATGACCAAAGGGGATTGTAAATTCCCAGAGTGATGACTTTCCCTACCCTTTACTAAGGAATAATGTGTGAATCATTGCACTATAGACAGATGGGACTACTCCAGAGAGCCTGTGATTGGATGCTAGCCTAGCAGAAGTTCCAGGAGGCATTCAGAGCTTGGATAACCATAATGTCTCCAGCAGGGCAGGAGGAACCAAACTCCTTTAAAGAGTGTAGGCTTTAGATCCCAGCTCAAGGAAGAATGCCTCTTAGGGAGGGCACTTCAGGCCAACTGAACAGCAAACTCAGCCTGACTAATACAAAAGCTTAAATAAAAGCATTCTCTTAAAGGCTTTTCTGAATAAATATATGCTGAGATATAGTTGATATGCCTTTGCTAGCTAAGATTTTCATTCCACTTTTAGCTCAATCCATCAAAGCATGAAAATCTTTTGTATGTTTTAAACACACATTGAATTTGATTCTGTTTCTGAGGTAGAGCCCAGATTTCATCTTGACTGAGCATGCAAACTATTCTCTTAGTAAGATGGAAACAGGCTTACTCCCAAAATACAGAGTTCTGATGTCCCCAGTAGATTCCAGTCCACCAGAGCCTGTATCCTTACATTCACATCTGCAATGAAAGTCATGTATAATTCTATTTGTGATGAGTTCATATTGTAGCTCTTTATTGCATAGGCCACCCTCCATCTATGAATTCAAAGAGAGCATATGTATCTCTCTGTAGCTTCTAGTCTAATATCCTTGCTCATTGTAGGGCTAACTTCAATGTTAGATAAGGCTGCTCAAGCCTTTGTCCATCTGGGCTTTGGAAACCTCCAAGGATGGAGGTTCTGCAGCCTCTCTGGACAACATGTTCCTGGATTTAACTATGCTCATCATGAAAAATGTTTTCCTAGTTGGAATTTCTCTTGTTTCCCTCTCCTCACTCCATTTTTTCAACCTTCCTTTTATGATTCTTTTCTATCCACTGTGTAAAAACTACATTTTTACTTGTTTTAAAAAAATCCCCTCCTAACTCCAGAAATAGCCCCCTAGTTATAGTATTGTCATGTGGTGAGAGCTGCCATTAGTCTTTTTTTTTTCAATTATGAGGGAAATTCACACAAAAATGAGAGGATTTTGTTCTTTATGAATATTGAATGCAGTGAAGTATTCTTTGCTTCCTTTGAGGTGGAAATATGACCGTATCTCAGCCTTTGGATTATCTATAATACAAGATGCACTATGACAGTAAAATTAAATGAGTAACCAGTGATTTATTCTTGATTGAATGTGACTGGTTACCGCTAAATAATTTATTCAAAATCAAGTTTGCAGATTGAGCAATGCCTGCAGGTACAGGAATCTGTAACACTAGCAAACGCTAATGTCCTTCTTTTGTACAACTCCTGAACAACCTGTGGTTGTAGCATGTACAGAACATTTTAAAAAGATTTAGGGTCTGATTGGTATGTGGCTCAGTACCTGATAGTCAGTTGTCCTGGACAATGGCTGCTATGTCCATAACAGATGAGTCTAGCTCAGCATCCTACCTATACCAGTCTCATCTGCTTTATTTTGCATTAAATGTTTTCATACAAATAAGCTTCCTTAGGGAAAGAAATTTCCTGTTATCTTTTCTCACTCACCCTGTAACTTTTTGTCTTTTAGTCAAAGACCTGCCAAGTAATTGCTTGTCAATGAAATTACTTTTTCCCATTAATTGATGTCATCCTATTAGAAATCCAGAAAATGATTCCTCATCTCTTCTGGAGTCTTCAGAAGTAAGTAATTTCCCACACCATCTACTGCACTAAATAATCCATGTCTTATGCAAACAATAAATATAGACAAATGTAGGTGGTTTAGAGCACAACAATCCAAAATGCTGTTGAAGAGAAATTTGCCATTCTTTCCAAAGGCAAAAACGAAAGAAAGACAGAAAGAAAGATATGTAATGATGTGCTGCAGGAAGCATACCTAGATTTTGGCTCACGTGAGATAAGAGATAGACAAGAATGGAAAGAGAGCAATAGCAGTAATAGCCAAGAAATTCTGCCTGGGTGCATGTAGCAGGTTCCTGAAGGCCTGGGACTACTCAGGATTACTGTGTTTGTGGTAGGTGAATAGGGGTGTTGAGGGAGGGGGAGCTGTAGCAATTGCATCTTTCCAGCTGCTGTTGGTCTCTTGAGCACCAGCACAAACTCCTCAGTGCAGTCTGTGCAAACCTATCCCTCCCAGACTGGGATGGGTAGATGTGTGGTGGCTGTGGTGACACTGACTTCTCAGAGCTCATTGTTGTGGTGTTTCTGCTTTTGCCCTCATATTCCTGCTGTAGCTGCAGTGCCTGGCTTCTCCTCGTTTTCAGGCAATGCTCAGTACCTGATGCTTAAAGCCTCCTGCTCTTGTGTCGGCTGCTGGCCCATTCAGAGGGTCCTGCTATAGACCTGCAGACCTCCAGCCTAGTGCTGCTGCCCCTTCGCGTTATGTGGCTTAGGTCACAGTCCAGCCATTGTTCACGCAGATAGTTAGTCATGCTGATGGGGTGAACACAGGCATCTTCATTGAGCGTGTTTTTTCACTTGTGCTAGCAGCCAGGTGAACCCAGAGGGCTGCACTCAGGATATCTTGCATTTCCTTCTTCTGAATTCAGGCCAGAAGAATTCTGGGGACAAAAAGAGGTCTGTTGGACAATGCCTCCCTCTTATCACTTGTTAGCCTATTTTCCAGGCCTTTAGCCCTCACAGAACTGCTTTGGCAGGGAATAGCCTTTGCAGTTTTCACTGCTTCTAAACAAAAAAATTGTAAAGTTTTTTGCCAATAGCTTGAAAGGAAGATGGCTGTTGCCCTCAACAGGCTAATTTGCCTGAACCCAGCTGAAGGGTGAAACCAGGTATTCAGACATAGGTGAAAAGAGCCACCTCTGTTATTATTTCTTAAAATCCATTTTAGTGAACTTAGTTCCCATTAGAGGCATGAAAGTAGGCAACTGCAGCTCTAGCCAGTTTTGTTCTGATTTTTTCTGGTTTGCTATAAAAGTAATTTACGCTAGAATAACCATTGTTAGAAGTGGTGGCTCTGCAGTTTTACATGAAGCAAGTATAGCTTCAGCATCCTTCATACATTGTCCTGAAAAAAAGTTTTCTCCCATGGTAAGGGAGTGGTTTGCTTCCCCCGCTCCTCCAGAACCTGATCTTGTCTGCTTAAACAGCCAATGAGGTTGCCACTGTTAACAGTGTATTATTTTGGATACAGAACGGTATTTTTTTCTAGGTCTAAATGTCTGGCAAACCTATTAATTGTGCTTGTTCCAGCAAGAAGTTGCAGAGATGTAGTCATAACACTCTACATCCAGTCATTACTTCAAAAAAAAACCTTGAAAAATCAGTTTTAAGCTTAGCACTAGAATTGTGCTTAGTTCTTTCAAATCCATTAGACTGGAATATTGATAGACTGAGAAAGTGCAATTTGGAGCTACACAGGCAGCTTCAAGATAGGGTGAGTATTGGACAGTTTGCCACTTTATCTTTATTTTACCAAAATCAAAGGGGCTATGCCAGTTAAGGATGAGTTAAGGATTTGCCTCATTACTCTGTTAGAATGCCAAGCCATAAACCAAGTAGGGAAGTATTGGTGCTGCTTGAGCTAACCAAACAGCCACGTGAAGGCTGAAGACACTTGAAAAAAATCCAGAAGGATCCCTTAACCCTGTGTAGCTGAACTCAGCCATCTCAAGCAGAATTCCAATGGTGCTGGATGGCTAATCTATGCATAAGATGTCCAAACTGCTTACCAGAAAGAGAGAAGGAGATATTATATCTGCTTCAGGAGTTCATTTGGATGGTGAACTATCCTTGGAGAGTCAAGAGCAAACAACAAGCGAAAGTAGATGCATAACCTGAACAACCTAAGGGATTGTGTATTTAAAATTCTGAGGATGAGGTGCATACTGCTGGGCAGATCACTTCACTCTTTGAATTAAACTCTGAGACATTTAACAGGCAGATGCATTCCTTATATTCCTGAGGGAGGCACTGAACATTTATTCCTTGTGCTCTCTTTATTGCAAAGTGTTCAAACAATTACAGCAGACCTTCACTGCAGAGCCAGCTGAACAAAAAGATGATAAAAAGCAATTTTTCTAGACGTCCATTCAGGGGCCCAGGAGTTCTCCTGCTGGCAAAAATAGTGGTGTGTGGCATTTTGGACTCTGCCAATCTCATGCCCCGTGAAAGCCAACAGGCAACAAACTCAGAGCTTGTGAACAATGAGGAGACAAAGGCAAGAAAATAGCACCCACTGCCTTCCTCAAAAAGCAGGGAGGAAGTGTTGCCTTTACCATTTTTTTGCTTTTACCTCCTGTACCTTTTTGCTACAGGAGGAAAAATGTTAGGCTTAGCATTGCTGCCTCAGCCAGTGTGAATCAAATTCTTGTTTCATCTTCTGAGAATAAAAGAAAGTGTGTACTGATAGGGAACCTTTTTGGGGGCAAACAGAAAGAAAAAGATCTGCTGCACTTATTAGCACTGCGAAAGATATAGAAGTAACTCATCGACTCAGACTGAGCATTTTATGTATGCCTTGCATGGAAAGAAAAGGATTCAAGTGTAATCAAATTAGGTTTATTACAAAGTAATGACATATTTCTGCTATGGAATTGGTCAGTTATGGATATTTAGTAATTTATCCCATTGTTTCAAGGTTTGCCTTTGTCAAAACTCAGTTCTCATGACAGCCAACGACAGTTCACTTGGGGTTAATGCAAGCCATTTTATTTCTATTACCCTGGCTTTACAAATGTCCAGCTATAAATTCTAGTATAGTCATGCATTAAGGAATAGAAAATTCCTTAGAAGCCTGGGCTTCTGGACATCCAGACATGCAGTACCTGAGATTATGTTGCTAGCTGCTGCAAAGGCAGATGTGCAAGCAGTCTGTGCCATGCACCCACTGCTTAGGAGAAATGCAGTCAGTGGTCCCTCAGCTTCTGATGCCCCTTCCTTCACTAAAAGCTTGAGCTATCTCTATTTCTAAGTGAAATAACTGCAAAGAGGTTCACCTTTTGTGAAAAAAAAATTGTGTATGGGAAGAAAGAATCCAATCTTGACATTAAGTCAGTGAAATTGCTGTAGACTTAGTTCAGTGGAAGTGGGAGCAGATATTGGAGTATAATAATTTGACAACATTTTGAAGGTATCATTTTTCCCAGAACTCCTTTATCAGTGTCACTCGGTGTGTTATTTATTCACTACATATTATATTGCAGTTTTCTGACCGGGCTGTGACTTTTTCCAACATTATTGTCAAAATTGTCTAAACTAAAAGCTATAACTGTAAAATAATTGATTTTTCCAACTTGTTTTAGTTTTATCTTTGTCTCTGGAATCTTTCCAAAATCTATACGAGACTGAAATCAGGCCAAATTGCCTTCTCTGAATTCCAAAAGAAAAGGAGAAGTAAAGAAAAGAAGCTTTTGGAAGAAAGTTTAGCAAGTCAATTAAAAAGAAGTACAGTCTAAAAAAGTGGTTACATGGTGAGGGAAAAAATCATTGGCACAGTCTTCTGGAAGACATTGATTTTAAAGTCAGAATTGACACTAAGGACAAACAAAGAGAACAAAAAATAATGAAATAATGTTTCTTCCTCCTAATGGAAGAGAAAGAAGAGCTTTAGTATTTTTTGTTTTGAATGGCTTAAAAAAATCCCCAACAAACAACAACCAAAACACACACAGTTGTGTTCAACTGGCAAGAAACGTTTTCCTTAATTGTGTTGTCAAGTGAATTAAAAAATGTCCCTTGTTATGCATGGAGCAGCAACATAATAAACTCTCAGTGTGACACTTACGAGACAAAACCTGCAAAGAGATAGACTTTATGCACAAGGCATGTCTATTTAGGCTTCGTTCTGTCCAAATTAAACATGAATACTAAAGACTGTGCATTAATACAGGAAGCTCAAAATACAATCAGTTCTTTTCCAGTGTCTCTGCTACTAAGTTAATCAAGCCTATGAGAGCTCTACGGCATTGTAGTCAACTGGAACAGTACAATCAACATTCAGAACATAAAATTTCCTAATCCTTGAAAACCAGATGGCTTCACCCAAACTGCCTATTGGAAATGGTCAGTAACCATACTAACTTCTGACCCATGCCTATGTTTGGAAGACCGATGACCAGCAACCACTGACAGTTGTACAGAACAGAACTGCAGTGTCTGGAAACACACCCCGGGACATCTTGGTTTGCTGCTACAGATGCAGCAAATTTTGCAGATATTGATCCTACAGAAACACAAAAGGCTGTCCATGCAATTTTGGTGAGTTTGTGACACAGCTCAGAAGCTCAGAAAAGGTTCTAAAAACCAGAACCTTGAGTACAACTTCCTTCTTCGTGAGTCAGGGAAGTAAGGTAACTGGGACTGGGATTAATATCGAGTTGTATGGATAAAAGGGGCTGTCTGCAGATAACATATAGCCAGCTAACAAGGAACACCAGGAGAGTGCTTCATCTGAAATATGACCTTATGCTCAGAAGGATCTTGAAGAAAGTGCTGTCTGTTAGGAACCCACAGCCTTCTCTTGAAAGCTGATGCTGATTGTACTTTCTCCTCCATCTTCCTCTAAGGCACGTCTGGAGCTGCCTTGCTCCATCTGTATAATAGCTTAACAGGTAGAATGCTTACAGGGAAGCAGATTTCTGATGGCAATGGAAATGTAAGCAGCTCTGGTCCTTCATTGTTTGACCTGCAATGCTCCCTGCCAGAGTTAAGCTTTGTGATTTCTTCTTTTGTTCTAGAAGTGGTGAAATTAAAAACAGATTCTGCAGCAGCCAGTCATGGTTGGTGGTAAACTGCGCCACAGTGTATTAATCTCCTCAAATGGAAAGCTATAATTCACTGCATGTGGATAGGCAGAAAAGGCTCTTATGCCACCAAAAATCACTGCAGAGTGTGCCTGGCATAAATCCTGAGACATAAAACTTCCTATGAAAGATAGTTATACAAAAGTGAGACCAGTCCTGAAATTAGTGAAGGTGTGAGAGTACTTGGGATACTGCAGATACTGAGAAGTAAAGGCAGTAGAGTCGCATTTCTGATGATCATAATGGTCTTCTCACACATGGTGACCTACTTAGTAGTCAGCACTCTAACAGCCGCTTGTCACTAGGTCTCATGACCTCTCCTCCTCTCCTGTCCTCTTACCACCTATCTACCTATCTCCTCCATTGCTCTGTTCTTCTCAAACTACCTGACCATGCTCCCGTCCCCATGGCAAGGCACATAGTGCGACTCCATCTTCTGTGTCAATTCTCCCGCACGCAAGCTTCTCCTGTGAGCAAATTCAGCTCACAAATCCAACACGAAATCACCTGCTGCTTTTGCAAGTTTACTTTTCTGCTAAGCAATTTGAATCAGCTTATGGAGGAGTCCAGTGACAGCCTCAAACAATTAGCATGTCCTGAGGCTGCAAGGAGGAGACAGCGGCTGCAGCCTTTGGTAGGAGTGATCTGTCTTTGGAACTGCACCGATAGGAAGCAGAGGCTTCCTTCCTCTTCCTTAGACACTCTCCCATAACTTCCTAGCCACCAGAAGCCACCAAATTCTAGACAAAGGAAGAGTCTGGAGGAAAGAAAATCAACACTGTCCAAATCTTTTGTTGCAGCTCTGCAGAAAGGGACTCAGGATTTCCTGAAGCTGAAAAAGCAAGTAAAAGGAGGTGTACTATGCTGTGTATATTCTTGTTTCTGTAGTCCAATCTCTCTTTTTTTATCATATAATTGTTTGTTTTATTGTTGTGCTTACCTTGCTTTAAAGTAATTAAACAGGGATGCGTTGCTCAGTGTGTAACTATGTAATGTGTTCCCTTTCCCAGGCTGTTCGTTACCATAAGTCTATCCTCTTGACTCCTAAAAGACCATCTTGGAGATTTCTATAACAGGTTCCCTGATAATTAGCACTATCTGTACACATTGTGCTTGTTTTATTCCATTGGCTACAATACAGGATTTATTTCATTGAGTTTTCCTGTACTATGAATGCTACAAAAGGAAAAAAAGAGAACTTGTGCAGCTATTGAAAATTATTGCCTTGATAAATCAATATCAGCAACAGAACTTAAATATAATTTTAAATTATGTTATACAGTTCTTAGGCCCTAATTCTGTATATTCTAAGTATGTCATCATAAGAACAATGCTACTAGTAGATACACAGAAATATTTCAGAGCCAGAAAAACTAATTCAACAAATATGCTAAACAAATATATATCAACAATAGTTGAATTACTTCTACAAAATAAAGAACAAAGCACACATAACATTTCTTGATATGAATGATGCATAACTATTCCATAATTGTAAGCAGTATTATGAAGAAATACTGCTTAGTCATAGAATCATAGAATCATAGAATCATAGAATCATAGAATCATAGAATCATAGAATTATAGAATGGTGTGGGCTGGAAGGGACCATGAAAGTCATATTGTCCACCCGCCCAGCAGTGAGCAGGGAAATCTTCAACTAGATCAGGTTGCTCAGACCCCCATCCAGCCTGACCTTCAACGTCTGCAGGGGTGGGCCATGCACCACCTCTCTGGGCAACGTTTTCCAGTGTTTCACCACCCTTGGCATTAAAATATTCTTTCTAATATCTAGTCTAGTTCTACTCTTTTTAAAACTGAGTGCAATGTTAACCTTTTTCCAGTCGCCAGAGACTTCCCCAACTGCCAGGACTTTTCAGATATCATGTCTTGGTGACTACATCAGCCAATTCCCTCAGAACTCTCAGAGGCATCTCATCCAGTCCCATGGACTTGCGTACATCCAGGTTCCTCAGGTGGTTGCAAAACTGGTCTTCTTTTACAGTGGTATGGACTTCGCTCTCCCAGTTCACGTCTTTCAGCTCATCCCCTTGAGAGGTGTGGGAAGAGAGGTTGCTAGTGAAGACTGAGGCAAAAAAATTATTGAGCACTTCATCCTCCTCCTTGTCTGTTGTTGCCAGCTTGGCAATCTTGCTCATCAGGGCAGGTACAATCACCTTGACCTTTTTTTTTTCTGCTCTGCATACTTGTAGAAGCCCTTCTTGTTATTCTTTGCATACCTCACCAAGTTCAGCTCCAGTCATGCCTTGGCCTTCCTAACCTCATCCCTACACAACCGGGCAACATCCCTATAGTCTGCCCAGGATACCTGACCCTGCTTCCACTGCCTGTCCATCTCCTTCTTGCCCTTTAGTATAAGCCACAGGTCATGACTCAGACATACTGGTCCCTTGTCTTTCCTGCCAGACTTCTTACAGCTGGGAATGGAGAGCTCTTGTGCTCTATGGAAAGTATCCTTAAAGGTATTCCAGCTCCACTCTGCTCCCTCATCTCTGAGGACAATTTCCTAGGGAGTGCTACTGACTGAATCCTTGAAGAACTGGAAGTTCGCTTTCCTGAAATTCAAGGTGCTGCCTTTACTCTTCACCTGACCCATATCCCTCAGGACAGCAAACTCTACCAGTGCATGACTACTACATCCCAGGCAGCTTCCAACCTCGATGTCCCAATTAGCTCACTGGCATTAGTGATGACCAGGTCAAGTATTGCATCTCACCTGGTAGGACTGTCTACTACCTGGCTTAAAAAACTGTCTTCAGTGCATTTCAGGAGTCTCCTAGATAGCTCACCATGCTATTTTTCCAGCAGATGTCCCTGTGGTTGAAGTTTCCCAGAAGGATGAGAGCCTGCAAATGCAATGCCTCCTGTAGCTGGAGTAAGAAGGCTGCATGAATCGCCTCCTCTTAATCAGGGAGCCTGTACTAGACTCCAGCCACTAGGTTCCCGTTGTTGCCCTTGTCTCTGAATTTTAGGCTTTCAACCCACTCATGGCTATTCTACAGAGACAGCTTTTCACATTCTATCCATTTCTTGATGTAGAGGGCAACTCCTCATCCTGTCCTTCCTTGCTTCTCTCTTCTGGATGGACACCTGCACTCCAGTCATGGGATTCATTCCAACAAGTTTCAGTAATGGCAACCAGGTCATACCTTTCCAGCAGCACAGTGACTTCCAACTCCTTTTTTTTATTGCCCAGGCTGCATGCATTTGTGCAGAGGTGTCAGCTGTATTGCCTTCTCTTTGTTCCTCTGAGGTATTCCCCCATCATTTCCCTGTTGATTCATGAGTCTAAGCATCCCCTTGCTTCAAGTACTCTGCAGAGCTCTCGGTATATTTCTGAGCAACAGGCTGTGGGCCCTCACCAGCACCCCATCCCTCTAACCTTGGCTTGTCCTCCCACATCTTGTCTTGGGTAAGCCTGATATTATCCCTCTCCCCCTTCCAATCTAGTCTAAAGCTCTATTTATGAGTCCCACAAGTCCCTGTGCAAAGACCCTCTTCCCCTTTTGAGACAAGTGAAACCCATCCGAAGATAGCAGGCCTGGTGTTGTGAAGGCCTTCCCATTGTAAAAAAAATCCCAGAATTGTGTCAGTGACACCAGCCATGGAGCCATGTATTAATAGACTGCACACGTTTGTTTCTATTAATGTCACTGCACACAACTGGATGAATAGAAAAGAAAATAAGCTGTGCTCCTGATTCCTGCACCAACCATACAAACCATCATTTACTGCTTGTTTCCTTTGCAATTCTGTTTGTGAAACTGGTCACAAAAAACAATGTAATGCCTTTTGTCCCTTATGTTTCTTATACAGGAGAAAAACTATTTCCTTAGATTCCTAGGTCTCTTAGCCACACTGTTGTTAGCACACACACTTTTAGCCATTTACCCAAATGTATTAAAATAAGTTTCTCCTGCATCACAAGTGTTAATAATAATAGTTAACATGTGAAGGTTTAGATTTGGCAAGTAAGCTGTAAGATATAGTGACATCTTTTAAATGTTATTTCTTTTTTCTCCAGATTCTAAAGGCTTGGGAGCTGAGGGTAAAGATGTGAATTTGCTGCTGTTTCCCTAAGAATGAAAACCCCAGCTATCATTGTCAGAGAGATGCACTCAAACATGGAAAGAGGATGTAACAGATGTAGTAGCATCTGCTTACATTTTCAGAACCTTAAGTAAAAATGTTCTGAGGAACAATTTCCCACATCCTTCTCAGTGAGTACCAACTTAGCTACCTATTGATAATGTTTTAAATGTCAACACCCTCCTATCACTGCTTATCAGAGACAGAAGAGGAATGACTGCAATATACCAACAAATTTCTCCAACTCCCAGCTCAAAAAGGACCTTAAAATACTTACCAATTATATTGTGCCTTTGCAAGCTGAGGTTGAGACAAGGACACATGAAGCTCAGGCAGCAGGACTGGGCTCAGGAATCCCAGCGTTATGGAGGATGGGAGGCATATTCACAAGACCATGCATGTATTGTTCACATACCTGGTCATCTGATCACATGACACTTGCGTTTGGGGAAATATTTTTTATTAAAGGTTTTTTTCAATTTATAAATAACAAATGCTATCGAGTATTAACATAGCTACTTATCACAGAAGGACAAATTCTCTGAAGCAGAGCTGTGGAGGAGAAAATACCAAGTTGTGGGTTTTTAATGATGTTTTACTTTGGTAGTATCTTCTAGTTTCCTTCCTTTTTTCTTCTTTCTCACTACCTCAGAAGAACTAGGAATCCAATAAACATTCAACCTAAGTATTCATATGAAACACACAAAAGTCCTTTGTTTCTATTCTACATGCCTGTTAACAGCAAAAGTACTGCCAAAAGTGTACTTGAAAGACTCTCTTGCAATAGTTTCTTTCAGAGCTTTTCCTTCCTACTCCAAGGACACTTGGTAAGACAACAGAGTTATGGTAGTTAATCTAATGATGAATACAGTTCTATAAAAGTTCCCTTATGATGGCTTCAAGATTAAATACATAACTTTTGGAAAACTGTTTAGGAACATCATAGAGTGGTTCTTTATTATCTTTTATTATCTTTATTACCTGTTTATTATCTGCAGGGCAAACTTGACAGCCATTTAGTCCTCATAGTACTTCAAGAAACCCCTACATATATTTTGAATGTGTAGTTTCCATCTTTGGAAAGGGCTCAAATACACCATTACACATCTCACAAGGCACTGTAACATGGCCCCTGCATCTTCACACCAAGCTCCACTGCAAGCAAGAGACATTTTTCTTAAAAAAAAACACAGCTCACTTGGTTTAAGACACATGTGTGGGAAGTCTTCAGCCTGCTACTGAGGCTAAAATGCTCTAACAAGAGCCTTTTTCTACAGAAGATTTTTGTAAGGCCTTATCTTTGCCAAGGTACCAATGAACCTGAGCTGGTTCATTCCTGAGTGCATTGATGTGTACATGTCCCAGTCAAGTATATACATGAACATGGAGGTAATGCTCATCGAAGGAGAAAAAGGCTGTAAGGAGACTAAGATCAAAAATAACTGGGGTAAGAGAGCTTTCCTACTTCCAGTGAAGTGTTTCAGGAGAGCCACAGCAAAGGGGAATTTCTGCATCCTCTGTGCAAGCACGAGATCAAGGAAAAGGAAAAAAATTGTCAGTGATAAACTCTGGGCTACATAGCAGAGAAAATAATTTAGAGTATCTAGAAAGCAGTGGATGGAGCACTAAACTTGTGCAGCAGGGACTTCCCCTAGCCATGGCCTTTATCACAGAAACCCTAAATATGAAAACAGGGAGCAAGCAGTGAGATCCCTTTCCACGGAGTCCAGTCCTCCAAGCCCTTCTCCATGAAAGCCATCAGGCAACACTGCCTCCTGCCACCAGCTGTCCTCCACCATCTCCTTCCAGGCACTTACCAGCCAGGCTCCTTCACTTAGCACTGAGTCATGACCATCTGGAAATTAACTCTTGTTGGTCATCACACAATGCATATTTCCACAAACTTCAAAGATGGTGAACCAAGTCTTGATGGCAAAGACTTGATTATACTCTTATTACTCTTATGTCAGAGCAGTTGACCTGAGATTATGATTGGCACCTGACAGGTTGGCATGGACCTTAAAATGAGCTCAAGTAGTTTGGGTATGAGTATGCTGCTCCCTCCATTTAAGTTTCTGAAATCTGTTCGTTTCTTATCTTTCCCACCACTATGTGCGACCACATATATCATATCTATGTGCTTCTGAAAGATATTGACGCATTGAGATTGGAGTAGATGCTGCGCTGCATAAGGGGGTATGACTGAAGAGAGGGGTCCCAGAGCATGCATAGTAAAAGAAAAAAAAAGGACCAAGGAAAGTCTTTCCAGACACATGGAGAGAGCCCCTCTCTCAGGATACTCTTTATGCTAAGTTACCTACTCATAAATGAAGTGGTTTGTGTCATTCCTTAGGGCTAGAGTACAGACACAAGCAAGGTTTTATGGCCTGTAGCCCTCTGATTTGGACACACCCCAGGAGAAATATAGCAAAGCAGTTCAAACGTGTCAGCATTTTTCTGCTCATGAGGCTATGGCATTAAGTAAAATGAAACATAATTTGTAGAGTCCATATCATCATCACCACAACATTTTACTCATGAGAGCAGTAAGGTAGGGTGTTTGAAAAAGTGAATTAATTAGTTCACCTGGCTCCTTGGGCAAATTCTAAAACAAAATACAGTTTTTCAAATCTTCCTAAATAGAAAGAAGGCTAATGGAGTGGATAATCTTCATGAAACCTATTGGCCTTTTGTCCTATCTTCTGACTCTGAGAAACTATAATAGCCTCTATCAGTGGCCTCCTCCTGTCTGCTTTTTCAGCTGCAGATTTATATGGAACATCTATCAAATTTGGTTAGTAGCACCCAACTGGTGACTGCAGTTTCTTTTTTTTTGGAAGATGGCTCAGCTAGTTGTCTATACTGCTTCAAGAGTTGGCAGGGACAGAAATATAGTGAGTTCTTCCTGTACTCCAGAATGCACACTGAACACTGAAACAGACTTTGCCATGACTAAAAAAACCACAATAATTTAAAAACCCAACACTTCCCACTGATAAAGTTTCAGTTATATATACCTACGTGCTGTGAAATATAACCCCTGAGAAATTCATATAAAATCTTGGAGTAACAGTTTAAAACGAGACTGTATTTGTCTTCAGATGCAATGGAAGTCAATACTTTTTTTTTAAAAAAGCACCAAGAAATGTGACTTGATTTGGTTTTCTTCTCCTGAAAAATGTTAGGTTTTGGCATAAGTCTCTATTAGTCTTTGGAACCCCTTGAACATCAGATAAAGTAGAAAATCTGCAACTGCATTAGGTGTATTCTCCTAACTGGTAAATTCACTATCTCCTCTTTCTAAGCGCTGAATCTGAAAACATTTGTTTCCTTAGCTTTTGTTAAACACATCTGTAGCTACTTCTTTCCCACCCCTGAAACAGAAGCTAGGAAGATGAAGCTTCATATGTTTATCCTATGGTTCAAAAATAGGCCTTCATTGTGAAGGCTGCATATCAATATCTCAGGATATTTAACCATTTCCACAGAAAATTCTGAATCAAGGGACACCTCATGGAGAGTATTAAATTCTGCTTTAATTCAGGACTCCATAAAGAGTAAAGTATAGGGAAATTAGGCCATCAGGTTATGTCTGACAGAGTAACCTCAAGTTTTCATATTATCCATGACAAAGTATTAAGCACCTCAGCAGAAAAAAAAAGGATAAGAGATTTAATTATATTATCTGCTTCTCATATCAGAGCTAGAGCCCTTGGTTTCTGCTATATTTTGCTTTTAAAACCTAGCTCTCTTGGGAGACTGAAGATATATTTAGAACTGTTAAAACTTTTGACATAAATACAGTAGTGGAAACAAGTACTCAGTGCTCTCAAAATAGGTTTGGCTACACAAGTAAACTGTTGTGAAAGCAGATAGTTTGGGAATCACTTGGAATGTAACTTGTCCAGATCCTCCGCTAGTATAATTGCCTTAGGTGCTAAACCAGTTGTTTGTGTAGATATTTGGGCTTAAGTAAATCATATTTGAATAGAAGGAGAATAAAAAAAAATGCTTGATAGAAGCCAGCTAAAGCTTAGGATTTAAGAATTCATTCTCAAGCCCTGTACCGGCTTTCTTCCTCTGCATCTCTTACCAGATCAGTGCATCTTTCTGACTTGCCTCATCTTGTCAAGCAGGAAGTATCATGGAAAACCTAAAATACAGAAGTGACTGACTACTAGGAAACTTTGTAATTTGTGATGCTGGGAAGAGCGACAGACCCCAGTGGGGGCTGGAGATATACAAGAATCATGACAGATTTAGAGTCAGGGTGTATATAAAATGCAACTAGTCATAGCCTCTCAGCTATGATCTTGATAAAAGCAACTACTGCCTTGTCATTCCTCCTGGTCATGTTAGAGGGCAACCCTTGTATTATGCTTTCTTATGCCATTACATTTCATATTTCTCTTTTTCTTGGCTTTCAGCCTAATGGACACTACATATCATTGTAATATCATAGAAATACTCAGCAGATCTGATTCACCATATTGCTCTTCGCTTTGGAGAACAATGATCCCCACAGTCTTCTCACTGGTGAAGCACACTGCAGCACTTCCCATGCCCCTGCCTGTCTTATCTTTGTCCAGAATGGCATTCTGATGGAGGTTCTTAGGGACCCACTGATGTGCACAGGAACCAAGGAAGGGTCTGAGGAGGTAAGGATGGCACTTGATGAAGACACTTTTCTTGGTCCAGTTGGCCTGCTGTTGGGATGCTCGGCCAAATCTGGAAACAGAAAAGTGCTGTAGGGGCCAATAAGACAGACGTGGACATGCCAGCCCTCAGCCTTCAATGTGTCTGTTATTTAATCCCCATATTGAATATATCATGGGCAAAAACTAATTAAAAAGCAAATTAAATGGCATGGGTGATTTCATGGGGTATAAAAATGTAACAGGGACTTTCTTTTGTTTTTCTTCTGCAAGAATCTAAACCCTCTGTTTTAGTTTGCTCCTCAATCACTTCAGTGCCAAGAAACACGCTTCAGCCCGCCCTTCAAAAGCTTTGATCTCCCAGCAACCACCTGTGGTATTCCTGAAGAAATCTGCTTATCAAGTGGGGTGAGGTGAGGAAACAGAAATCTTGGCAGCGAAGTGAGTGTACAGCCAGCACATCAACATCAGTGGCTCTTGGAAAAATGATAGCAGAAAAGCATAGAGAAGAACTCGCTTCCTTTACTAAATGCAGTGCTGCTAGGAAAAGGACAACAAATGCACAGTGTATACAACACAGTATTTTCATCTGGGTACAATGATACATTATTACAGTTACCAATAAATCACAGGTCCTAAAACATGAAATTTATATGGTTTCTAGAATGTAATATTATGCTGGGTCAGTGGGGTAGAATGGATATTTTGTTATTTGGGAGAGAGAATGACTTTTTTTCAGGGAACTTCCTGAGAAAAATCATAGTTGCTTAAAACCTTCTAAATTATGATCTTTTTTGACTAGATTTATGAGAAGTAATGAGAAAATTGTTCTTCAGGACCCATTTTGTAAAAAACTTTTTTGCTCACCTTTGCTTCTGTTCTTTGACATTCAGGTTTGCTGTGCTGCAAAGAAATGCTGTGGTACATTGCACTTGTGATATATCCATGCTAAGAACAGATGAGGAAAGAAGGAACACTCATGACTGCGCAATAATGAGATTGCTGATCCACAGCCTGCTGGTAATTCCTGCACAGCCGAAATGAAGCTGAAGAGAATTGCCAATGATCTCATCTGCATTCTGACAACTGCACGTCTTTTCAGACACATTCATCCTCAAGTCACACTTTTTGTTTAACTTTGAACTGGTATGGCTAACAGAGTGGTGAGCAGTCTTGTCCTCTGAGCAGTGAACTGTATACACACTCTAGGATTCCATTTATTTTGTCTATTTTTATTCACTGGCAATTCATTCATTGTCAAGACTCAATCAGATAGGAAATTTAAAATGACAGGAACCAGTTATATGAGGTTTTTCCCCTGCTTACCTTAAGTTGTTTTCTAATTCATACAAATAATTATGTGGACACTGCTTTATTATGTGGACACTAATTACATGGACACTAATGTGATAAGATTAGTCTCCAATGATCATAATCAGTTTAAATTGAAGATAACCTTCTACTGTCAAATTGAAATAGTGCTTATACAGTGTCTCACAGCAGTATAAATTGGTTTAACATTTGATTTAAGATAAATTGGTTAATTTTTCTCATGCAGATACAGCTTTATTTTAATAACACTTCACATGGAACACCTGATATGCATAAACTAGCACTGGCAGAGTGTTTGCATAGATGGCCAGTCGTTCACTGGTTTTTGTTTGCTTGAGATATTGAGGGTTAATCAAGGAATCAGGAGTGAGTGAATCATGCAGGGACCAGAATATCTTATCAGCTGTGACCTGTTCAACCCCTAAGACAAAGAAGAAATAGAGAAGTGATTTATAGGTTGCAGCAGTTCAGGACCCACTATTCAGGAGTTGCTAAACTACAACCACACTCTGCACACAGATCATCTGTGTCCTGACATGTTCCTCATCTAGGGACTTCCTTCCAGCAGACTGTTTCCCACTACCACAGTACAAATTTTCCACTATTTACTGAAAAACAAACACTTACCTGCGTTTGTCCATACCAATTTCCATAAATTAAACTGCTGCTAAGAACAGAAACAATTAAACCTAGCAATTTGGAGGCATACAGAGCTATTAAAACATCATTTATTGCTTCAGAAGGCCTGTCTGCTACTTTACACAAGTTTAACTTCCACCCAACTTCAGAATTTAGCTCAGAAGTAGGTAGGATAAAGCAAAGTAAAGCAGTATTTCACAAGTACTGTGTCTGACATGGAGGTCTATGGCTCCAAGAAATCTAATACATTGTGATGGATAGTTACTTTTTAATCTCTTTTTTTTTTTTTTTTTGAAAGTCATAACTATCTGTCAGATTTTCTTTTTAAAAGATGTCTATCTTTCCTCAGGCATTATCAGATACAGAGAATATTATTCAGTCATCTCACCAAAAGCCAGTATAATTTAAACTGATCTCTCTCTGAAAACAATGAACATTGGAAGACTGTATATACTGGGCACTCTAGCAGTCACTAAGAAACAGTATTTTAACTGTAAAAGCTAGTGACTGCTATCTAAGTTCTTATAAAGGTGAATGTATACCATTTTGTTTAGGTCTGTCAAAGTTTTCAATATAAATAGGAAAGGTTAATTACATTTCTCTCACTATACTATACCTACCATTGTGGATTTCTTGCAATCCATCTTCTTACTCCTAACAACTTTTTTAAAAGTAAGTTTTTAAAAGAAGATATTTGTATATTGATGATTCCATGCTTTAAAAACATTACATAGTCATTTTTTAAAACACAAGGATTAGAGCTATTGCATTATATCATGCTCCTTTGCATAAAAACTGCATCTATGTTTACATGGTGTGCACTTAAGACAGACTTTTCCTGGCCATTGGACTTCCATTGGACTTCCAGGCACACAACTGCATAAGGAACGAGTTTCAGGCAACTACAGAAGAGATGCAAAGGGTGGTTACGGCTGCCCCAGACAGAATATAGTGCTGATGTATTATGTTTACAAACATCACATAGACATGAAGACACTACACAGAGAAATGATGAGCACGCAAGAGAAAATACTGTATTGGCCTACCACTTAAACTGAAATTACTGCTGTGTTTTACTATTGACATGGGCATTCAGGAACATAGCAAGTTCCCTTAGCTCACAGACTGACAGTAAAGACTATTGCAGACCAGTACTTTGCAGCAATGATTAAGGGAGAATATTCAGCAGTCTACCCTCTTGAAATTCAAAAGCAATTAGTAGATAGCATTATTGCCAGTGCTTATTGCACAAATAAGCAAGGGAGAAAATCCAAACCCCACAGTTAATTTTCTATTTAGTTCTCTCTATCTATTTGTTCTTTAATGACTTTGACATTCTGCATAAAGTGATTTCATTAGCAAGGTATCTGCATGTTGAAACCTGTGTTTCCTTCTCAAAAAAGAAGCCTCAAAGCTTTATTTACTCTTATGTTTTCAAGAACTCTAGTAAGGCCTATGGATGTTTTGAGAAAACTACATTTCCATGTTAACTCTCTTCTGTGCTGTCAAGAGATTGTTAGCATTACTGAACAGTAGGACTTGTCAATAATATTGTCTGTGACTTTCTCCTTACATTTTTGTATGTGTGATTGCAAGTTTGCAGCTGTGAATGCTAACTTTCCACAGATAAAATGGAGAGGGAATAGAAAGGAGCATGAGTATGGCTAGAGTTAAAGAAGGGTTTGACTTGACTTTTACTTTACTTAATGATGCAATACATAACTATTCTATGAGAAGGTAAATTAATGAATAGATTTTGGGTGCATCTCTAGGTTAAATTGGTTTGGCGTTTTTGAGTGTGGTGTCAAGTGAGGTGGTTTAAAAGGTTCCTTCTGGGCCTTGAAACAGAGGCAACTCATTAATTGTTAGGTGGAATATTTCCTTTGCTCTTTAAAGGTTTCTGGTTGCATTTTTTTTTAAGGTTTTAATTTCTCTGGAGTTTTTTATTAGCTTGATTAGTTATTGAGCTCTGCTAAAGTAAACTGAGGTGACTGTACATACATGAGTGCATGGGGTTACACAGTAATAGGCTAGGTGATAGGAAGCTTTCTAGTGGTATCTCTTCTGCTCCTAGACCATGCAAGGAGAGGGAAGGAAGGCAATCTGGTCATGATTTCTGTGGCATATGAGTAATGCCACTCTTCTTTAGCATCTGCTAGGAAGTAAAAAAACCAATGGCTTCATTTAAGCCTTTAGTTTTAAAATACATTAGTCTACTTGGCGTTTACTTGGGCATCTTCTGGATTTGAGAGTGCTATCCTGATCACTTTTTGACAAGAAAAATGAAGTTTTAAACTTTTACCTACAGAAGATTTCTTGTTCACAGTTTGCATAAGTGTTCACCGAGCTTTCACAGTAGATGTGCTTTAGAAGAGACATGAGAAATAGTAACAATTTAAATTGCAATGCTGGATACAAATACTGAAGCTTAAAGTTATTCTTCTGTTTAAAAGCTCTTTATTGATTCTGCTTTTATGTCACTTACTAAATAAACACCACCTAAGGTATAACATAAATACTGTGTGAAAGAACTAGCTAATGTTAGTATAATGATGCAGAGAAAGGGTGAAACAAAGCTGAAAGTCATCCAGTAACAGCAATAAGCAATTATAAGAAGGAATAAAAATATCTCCATTGTGTTGTAAAATCATGCCTGTATGGAGCTACATATTAAAATGAAATAATCACCTCCCCCACTTATGCTTTGTTGTATACTCTTTTCTGTCTCAGAACTGACCTGGGAATCTGGCAGCTGATGTTCATGCAAGCTTACCATGGGTAGTGACCGCTCCAGAGCTTCTTCCATGTAATTAGCTTTTGTGCAGCACGGCTCCCATGCTGTTACGTTCAAACCTGCTTGTTAAGGAATCTGCAGAATTTGCATTTCTAGAAGTGTTCTTGCTTAATAGCTTACCGTAATATTGAATTATTGCAAATTCAGTGAATATATTCTTTTCTCTTGAGATAAAGGATAACTTTGTTTGCTTCTTTGCACACTTGATTCAGGTATGAGTTACTATTCTAGGAACTTCTCTAAATAAGAACTACACTTAAGTAAATTCAGGTATTAGAAGAACATGTATAGCCACTTCTACCCTGAAAGTGAAGCAGCTTCTCTTGATTTAGCCACTTTGCCTTCATTCAAAGCAAAACAAGCTATATTTCTATATGAGGTTGTGTACCCATCTGAAACTAATTGCGTAACTTCTTAATGTAATTATGAGCTTCTTCCTTTAGATAAAATCCCTAAGAAGAACTTAGACAATACATCACTACTGGTATTGAATTTCCTTCATAGTGCAAGTAAAAGTATTCCTCAAATTGAGCCAGGTGACTTGCACTACTATATTGTTGGATACAAATGTTTATCAGGCACCTACAAAACATCAAGTAACTTCACAAACACATTTAATTTCAATGTCTATGAAGTACATAATACTTCACTTTGTACTAGGTAACCAGTGTATGCATCTTCTGGAGTCCAATCTAATGCTGTTAAAGCAGTGACAGCATTAAGCAGGCTGAGACTAAAAGAAAGTCAGTGCTAAGATAACAATATGCTTATTACAGCTTGTAATGTTATGTGGGTATTTTGCTGCAGCAAGAAGCACATCAGTTGTATGATAAGCTGTAGAAAAATCTATGTTATTTCTAAGAGAAATTTCCAAACGTAATATAGAAAACGCCTTTTAAATATGCTACACCACCTGGCTATGTGACAAAATAGTATCCTTTTGTTACAACATGGAGAGGAGGAAAAAAATCCAGAAATCATCTTTATTTCAGCATGTCCTAGGTTTATCCTCAGGGTTTTGAGTGTATACATATGGTTAATAGAAACATAACTGTTGGTTTTGTCTAACAATATAAAGACAATTTTTATCATCTACGAGGACACAGCTTCCTGGTATGTATCTCTAGGAGTGAAAATAACCTAATTCTGGGAATAATGACCTAACCAGTTTTTGAACATGTACTGTTTTGATGAGTGATACTGATAACAAGTAGGCATTTACACACTGTAATATAAAAGTATGGCAGCAATCGTGGTTTCTAGGTCATTATGGAGACTCCAGTAAATCAAGGAACGATGGTCAAGACTTCTATGAGCGTAAGCCCCTAAATATTGCATTTTCAAGTCAGCTTAAGAAACAGTAATCTTTTGTGTAACTGATATATATCCCCAAATTCGGATATTTCAGACTTGAAGTTCTAACAAGTGCGAACCCTTACCTGACTGTAAATACAAGAAAGGTGTAGTTACTGGCTAAGTATAAAGACGATCATGTTAACTTTCTGCATTTCTTCCTCCTGCATTTGTACCTGAGCTGAGGCACAGAAAACTGCAGGTAGAGCTCAACCTGAGACTCAGTTCAGAAGTTGAGGCCTTCATATAAGACCACTACTTTCAACTCGTGTGGCATGCCTTGATTTTGGAAGAAGTAATGCCTATACCTACCAGGGAGCATGCACTGAACTTCTAAAACACGGGCACTGAGCAGCGACAGTGTAAATAGGCCAGGAGTGCCTCCCACCTCTGCATCAGCCCAAAGCTTGGCTGCAGCCAGCTCCAGGCCAGGCTGGATGGGACCTGGGGCAGCCTGATCTAGGGGGATGGCCTTGCCCATGGCAGGGGGTGTGGAACTGGATGACCCGTAAGGTCCCTTCCAACTCCAAATATACTATGCTATGCTACACTATTCTTAATTCTAATACTATTCTTGCCTCTGTACCCACTGGATGAGCTCTTTTAAAGGGTAAAACAGCAGCTCATTCATAGCCCTCCGAGGATTTCATTACCTCAAAAAAACAACCCCGAAGTCGTACACAGCTCCAGTTCTGAAAAGAGAACTAAAACAACAACAAATAAAACAAACAAGCAAACAAAGCCCACAAACCCGTTTGGCTCTGGAAAACAGCAAGCCTGCATGACCCGGCCCTTAGGGGAGACCCAGGACATGACTCCCCCGCCACCCCAAGCTGCCGAGCACCTTCACCCGCCCCGGGGAGACGGGCCGAGGTCGCGGTACTGGGGAGGCGCTGCCCGGCCCCCGGGGCAAGGCCGCCTGAGGGGAGTCGCCTCGACCCCGGCGCCGCGCAGGGCCCAAAACCGCCGCCAACCGCCCCCAGTCCCCCGCGCCGCAGGGGGCGGCCTCACCGCTAGGGGGCGGGGACACAGCCCGACGCCCGCCGGCGGGCCGAACCACTGCGCGGCATGGGGGCGGACGAGCAAAGAGCTCCCTCCAAGGATTCCTTTGGGAGGCCTCTCCGCCGGCTCCCTCCCTGCTCGAGCGTGTGATTCCTCGAGAGAGCAGGGACAAGCAGGCGCCCGACGCAGCTGGCTCTCGCGCGTCCTATCCGCCTGCCTCTCTCCCTCTCTCTCCTCCCCCGGCGGCGGCGGGTTGGGCGCGCCCGGCCCGTTCGCCCCTCCCGCGGCCGATGGTCGGGCCCGCTCGCGCCGCCCGCGGCCCGGCGTCTCGAGTTCCCGCTCTCCCTCCCCCGTCCCTCCCTCCCTCCCTCCCTCCGTGCCGGCTCGGCGCTCGCCTCGGCCTCCCGCTCCCTCCCCCCGGGCCCGGCTCGGCGGCCCAATGGCGTACAGTCAGGGCGGCGGCAAGAAGAAAGTCTGCTACTATTACGATGGTGAGCGGGGGCGCGGGCGGGGGGAAGCCCCTCCGAGGCCCGCCATGCGGGCTGCGGCCCCGGCCGAGGGTTCCCGCCGCCTTCTCCTGGGCCGCCGGGCGAGGGGGAAGGGGAGGCGGCGGGGAGGTTGGATGCGGGCGAGGTGCGGGCCGGGGAGCTGCCCGCTCCGCCTCGGAGCGGCTGCGGTGCCCGGCGGTGTCCATTGTTGTTGTTCCCTTCTCACCCCCCCCTAAAATAAAACCAAAAAAAAAAAACACAAGAAGAAAAGTTGGGACACTCCCCCTCGTCCGCCAAGCGTAGGAGCGTTGGAGTCGCTGCCGCGTCTGGCTCCTCCCCTGCAAAAAAATGTCTAGGCCATGTGTAGCTTGGGTACCTGGTAATTCTTGGCGCTGAGGCCTTCCTCCGGCTTTCCTGCAGAGATCTGGTGTGCAAGGGGGAGGCTATCGGAGTCCCCCTGCTCCCCCCCTCAGCCCCCATGAACGCGGATCAGAGCTTCCACCAGCCTCTCTCCTAGCAAAACACGAAAGTTGCATGTGTAGGTGTTTAATAATCGTGAAATTTTAGTTGCAGGCCGGCTTAAGTTTGCACGTCCCTCTGCCCCAAGGAGGATACAGCGACTTGGGATCTGCTTTGTCGGTCACGTCGAGAAAATGCATGATGTTTGTGCTTAGTTTCAGATGTTTGCAGCAACTTGTTCGAGGTTCCCTCTGGTCACAGCAACGAGGACTTCGTTTCTTTTTCTTGAGTTTGCATTTGTTTTTCATATTTTGTTCTGGGAGCGTAAGTCGTTGGTCATGTTACATAGGAGATTTGGGGGATTTTTTTGCTTTTTTTGGGGTTTTTTATTTAAATTATCTCCTAACAATCCTTTAGGTCAGCGTCTGAGACCGGTTTTCATGGTAGCCAGGAAACGGAGGTTGAGGCTGTTTGGCTTGGCCGTAGCACTTTGGTGTTTTCACCATTTTGTAAATGAAGATGGATGGCTAAACCTCCTAAGATATCAAAGGTGTCTGTTGCTGTAGCAAATCTGCCATTCTTGTAGTGCCTGTCTTGGCTTTTTTACCACACTAAAGGAGGCAGAGTGGTGGTTGCCGCCCCTTTCTCTTTGTTGCTGGCTCTGGTTCTTTGTTCAGCCTAAAGGGGAAAGGAGGCCCCTGTTAGGGATAATTTTGGTGAGACTGGGATCTTACTTTTCTTTGAGAAGTCGCTTTCTGCCTTGTTGAAAGGAAGTGTGCAGTGATAGTTTAGAAGCTTCATCTCTGCAAATGTTTGCATGTTTTTTATTGCTATCCTTTTTTTTTCTTTTTTTTCTTTTTTTTTTTTTTACTTTAAATAAAGTCAGGTGGCTGTAGTTTACTAGATATTGATATCTTCAGTTTTCCTGTGATCCCTGGGTTTTGTTACTCTGTGCTAGTATCAGGCTCCCTTAACAGCCCAAAACTTATACTTGTGAAGAGGGAGAAGGAACTGGAGAAGGAAGAAGTTTTCAGGTGGCAGGATAATGGCGACTTAAAAGCCGTTGTAGTTCAAACCTTGTTTGAATATGTAGGCTAGGATAAATGCAGTTAACAATAACGTAGAGAAAGGAGTAACTGTTGTAAAAGTGATTTTAAATAAATACTTTATGACAGAAATTAACAGCTTTGGAATGTTTTTGATGTCTTAATTTTAATGGCTAAAGCCAAGAGTTATTATATGCCCCTTTTGGAAACAGAGCTATAAGAAGAGAGTTATTATCTGTGGTAACTATTACCAATGCTAATTTGTTGTTCATCTGGCAACACTGAATATCTTGTAACTGTGTTGTACCAGCAAAGTCTTGAATCAAAGCAAGGGGAGTGTTTAAAGCCTTAAATAACTCAAAACCAAAAAATACAAAGATATCCAAGGCATGCAGCTGAGGTAGTGGTGTGTGTCTAAGCATGTCATAACCAAAGTAAATGACCACTTTTTGTCATAATTTTCCCTCCACACATACTTTCACTTAGTTTCTTTAAAAGTATACACTGAAAAGTACAAGCACATACATGTATCTTTCAAGATGCAATAAATTCCTACATGATTTTGTGAAATCTGTGATTATCTAAAGTTGCTTTGTTAAATTAGCCTGTCTCTTACCAGGTTTTCTTGCACTGTGTGCTTTTAACATTTTCTGATCATTAACAGTTTTAATAGCCTTCGCGTTGTATCTGGAACTGATAAACTTTGGGTAGAAGGAGATTTCACTCTCTGCAGTTTGTAATACACTGTCAGCCACATCCAGTTACAGAGTTTGCATTGCTTGTGCTCATGCGCAGGTTAGGAATTTTATTTCAAGTTGAGCACATAACTATGGGAAGTACTAAAACCATAGAAATCAAGATTCTTCAGTCATCTTACCTGAAATATTTTTAATAACTGCTTCTAGTCTTAAAATATATATATATGTATATATATATATGGCTGCAGCTTAGTGAAGTCTGTTGCTCACACTGCTTAGAACTCTGCTAGATATAGAAAGATACTGTAGCTTTTACTTTAGCCTCTTGCCCTGTGTCTTCAGGTTCTTGCCATCGTCTTGCAGCTTGTGGCTCAGGTAGTTCAGTGGCCCCTCCCAAGGTACGTATTTGTTGTACAGTTGCCTATAGCAATGAGAACAGGACCCAGATGGTCTTTCCAACTCTGTGCTTCTGTATAGCAAAGCACAGTTCTAGAGAACCATGCAGCAGCTAGCATGGCTACAATTAATAAGCACATTTATTCCATGCCAGTGCACTAGCAGTATAGTTCAGATTTCTTGTTGAACTTAATTAATATGGGTGTGCAGAAGGCTTTCCCTTGATGAAAAATTTGACATCTGCATCAAAATGTGGTTGGTTCCACTCATAAAGACAAGACTAAACCTGTTTCAATAGTGTGCTGGTATATTCAGGCATTAAGTACATTAGCACTTGGAGTTTAAGTTCATCTTCTCTGCAGATGTAAGCTTTAACTGAAAAGCATTTCAGAGATTCATCAGCACTTTGCACAGTCTTTTCCAAACACAACAGTGGTATCCAGCCTGTACTCTTGGCTCAAAAGTTACAACTGTGCTAGTCTGCTGTGTGCTTAATTTTAACGATCAGAACAAACCCCTCAACCGTTCAGGTGCTAGCACAGTAATTTTAAGCCTGTTCGAATAGCTGTTTGTTGGACCATTCAGGCATTGGTGGTCTTTTTCTAGATTAATCTTGACATGACTTTACCCATTAGTATTACAGAATTCAAACCAAATGTAACTACCACTATTAAGACTCTTATTTTCATGTTGTTTCCATTGTAGTGGTTAGGCTTCTGCACTTAGTCCAGCGCTGAAATACCTTATGATCTCATGGTAACCACACTTAGAAAAAAGAGACAGATGCTCAGTGTGCAGAACAATTTATCTACATCAAAATTACGAAGTAATGTAACTTAGAAGTTACTAAGTATCAAAGAATATAAGTAAATGTGGTCTCTTGCTTCTTTGTTCAGGTCATTAAGACTGTTTCCTGATGGTTAGTATAGAGGTGTTATTTTTCCCTATCACTTGGTAACTAGAGAAACTGATGAGCATTTTTGGGAACATAGCAGATTTTGTTAGTCGGTTGTGTGTTTGTCAGACAATTGAAATTCCTTTAAGACATGTATCGAATAAGGAAGTGAGTGTCTAAAACTTATGTTCACCAAAGGAAGTCATGTGGGTTTATTTTAGTTTGATAACTCCCTTTAGAATTAGGCAAGTATTGTATGAATTAAGCAACTTGTATGAATTAAGAAGTAATTTTTTTTCTTAATATATTTGAACCCAGAACATGGCAACTTAATTTTTAGGTAGTTCTTCTGGTCATTTGTTGGTATTACATTTTGGTCTGTTCACCATGTGATGCATGACAGTAAACTCATGCTAGCATTAAACTAGCACTTGATTCATCTTGTATTAGTAAAGGACTCGACTTTTCAGAGGTTGTTGTTACTTTTCAGTGGGAGCCATTTAGCTATATTTTTCTTGGTATAAGACAGTAAATTTCAGTCTTTGAAGCCTTGCCGTGAAAGATTAATAGGGTTGCCAACTTTCTGCGTGTACTACTTTGCATTTTCCCCCTTCACTTCCTCTTTCAGTTATGTTCTTTTCTTTTGCACTTCCCATGTGCACCCACACTGGTGAGTGTAAATTATTATGGTGAGTGAAAATATGCTCACAACATTTCTATATGATTTTTTACCTTTGTATTGACAAGTTTAGGATCAACTACTTGTACTACCTCCACCAATAGTCTTATACACTTGGCCTCGCTGTACCTGTTTCTTAAATATATGCCTGCTCTAGTCAGAGTTAGTCTGGCTGCAGAGCTTTTTAGCTCTATCCATGATGGAAGTGTCCCATACCCTTGCTTTTCTCCCCAAATTACTCCAGTAAGGTATGATATATAAAGAAGAAATACATCAGTTTCAGACTCAGTGGATTAAGTGTTTATGTAAGGAAGGTCACCTTCTTCTTCACTGGGTGAAGGAGAGACTTTTGATGTCTTTCCCTTCACCGCAGGATGTCTCCTTTGTGATGTGATGTTGGCTGGAAATCAGGGTGCTAATGAAGAAATACCTTTGCATACCTTTTCTTTCACTGTCCCTGCCAACATACACACTGCAACAGGCCATTGAAACTTAATGTATAAAGTATATTGTATTGATAGCTATTGTTAGTCCTCGCCGCTGGGGGGATCAATGTGCTTCTGCCAGATACTCATCCACGGATCTTCTATTTAATTAAAACCACGCTCATTAAATTTACTAGCTTGCCAGTTCTGTTAAAAATTCTCCTTTCTGGTAAAAAAACAAAGTGAAAGTTAAAAGGTATGCTTAATTTATTAAATGATTTTTTAAAAAAATATCTTTTAAGTGTACGCTGTGATGTATATGTAGAATATGCTTAACTTTGAATCTGTTTAATTGATTAATTGCAATATATTGAGGGATATGTTGTAAGTATATTTGGGAAGTGTTTGGGTTTTTTTCCATGAGGGGAAAATAACAGATCTTCTATTTTACACAAGATAGAAAATTGTTCTTAATTGTCTGCTTCCTTATCCATCAGCATTCTGAGTAAAATGTCAGTGGTAATGACTGTACAAGCTGAAGTAGTTGAAATTGAAATGGCATATTACAAAAAAGAAAGTTATAAAATACATACATATTCTTCAAGCCACAAATGCATTTGGAATTAATTTTCCTCAAAAGCACCATGTTATGAAATCACTATTGTCTTAGAAATTCCAAAGTTTTTAGCTCTTGCTAGCTTGAAGCTTTGTAAATCTGAGAATCAACAGTAACTTCACAAAACAAATTAGGGCTAGTAAATGGTTGGTTTCCATCTTCCGGTCATTAGTTTCAAAGAGATACGATAGATTTTTCTGAAACACCAAATTAATAAGGTAGTTTTTTTGTAAAATTAAGCTTGGAAGTGTTTCTCCTGGCGGGAATGGGTATGAGTATGTTCTCTTAATTTGTTTTGCTCTTGACCTGAATGTGACCAAAAGTGCAGGCCTACAATAAGTATCTGCAGACTCCAGGTCTTAGTAATTGGCAAGAAGTGCTAATGTTCCACTTAAATACCTAAGTTAGGCGTAGGTTAAAGTTCTTCATAATTGCTATTGTTATGGGGTAGCTAAGAGCTAGGTGATTGTTGTTCTAGGTAACCTCATCTTGCATTACATGAGGTTGTATCTGTTTTAGTAAGTGTCCTTAGGAAAAGCTGCAAAACTTAAAACTGAAAGCTGGATTTTAGAATGCTTTGAGACTTAGAATCTTAATTCTAATACTTGCTTTTCTTGGTATTTGGTGATGCTACTGCAAGCTGACATTTTTCCCTTCCTCCTGACCTGGACATCATGTTGAAGAGGCAAAGGAAGAGCTGTTTTGTAGTGATGCTTTGTCTTACCTCTGACTACCAAAATTTGTAAAATATTATGGCATTGCAAAAACAGTATTTCTTTCATTCCAAGTGGATAAAGGCAGAGCATATTTGGGGATATGAAAGTAAAGTAAGAATTTCAAGAAAGTAAACTTCACTGATCCTTCTGGGAAACTTGGTCAAAAAGAAAAGAGATGATTTTGTGAAAAGGGATTATGGAATTCTCCAGCTGAAAGCCATTGCAAACTGGACATACCTTCTAGGCTTGTCTGTGTTTCCAGAAACATACAGACTGCTAATTCTAGTTTGTGCCTTGGGGATGTCAGTATTCAAAGTAGAGTTATGTATGTTCTAACAGTACCCGAGATGGAGAGAAAATGTAGCTAGCCTGTGATAGCAGCCAGTATTTTCATGGGAGAGTCAAATTTATCTTAATTGTGTTCTAGTTGCCCTCCAGTTTGACAGAGCTGGGCTAACCTGGCTTACAAGATTCTGTTTAACTATTGCATGGGTGTCTAGCAGCGTCTGGGGAACGTTTATGCATGCAGTTGCAGCAATTGATCTGTAGCTTCCGTCCTTCTGGAATGTAGCTGCTGGGGTTAGCAGTTAAGGGCAGGCTGAAGATGGTATCTTGAAATCAGTTCCCGCAAAATGGTACAGTGCTACAGCCTCTGTTGTGGTGTAATGTGGCTATGCAGTCTGGAGTTTCTGCTCCCCTCTTAATTCCAGTTGTTTCCCATTACTTTATTCTTTAGTTCCTGGCCACTGTTTTCTTCGCTCTTGATTTGAAACCACTACTTGTAGGCATCTTTGCTCTCCCACTACTGTCTGCTTGTCCTAAAGTTGTCAGATTTGGCCTCCTTTTTTGCCCTCTGCTTCTAACATACGACCTTTATGGGCACTTTGTTTTCCTCCTGGTATTTTTCAAATAGACCCTTTATTGATTTGTTGTTTGGTTTTTGGTGTTTAGGTTTTTTTTCTTTTTTTGGAATCATCTTAACTGCTTTCTTTTGAGAGTGATTCTTTAATGTAGCAGTGAAAAGTTATTTTTGTAATATGAATAGCTATTAATTTGTGTAATATTGACAGGTGATATTGGAAATTATTACTATGGGCAAGGGCATCCAATGAAACCTCACAGGATCCGAATGACCCACAACTTGCTCCTAAATTATGGCTTGTACAGAAAAATGGAAATTTACGTGAGTATAAACAATAGAATGTCCACTGAAGCATTTTAAGTTATTTTTAAAGGACTCGAAGTATTCTAGCATAAATAAATGGAGGTAAGTGGAAATAGAAGATACTTAAATAATGTATTCAGAGCTCTCTTACTTGGAAATGAAGCACTATTTTATGACTGGTGAGCATTGCAGATTGTTGTCCGTCCCTGGAAGAAGTGAGGTAGAGACTTTTCACCAGTATTTTTATGACTAGGGGATGGAGTGTTGGGGGAGGACATTGGGGTAACTGCACAAATAATTAATCAAGGTGTATACTAATAACAGAGTAGTCCTTGCTTTATGTAAAACAGCACTACTATCAGTTTCACTGTTCTCATTTCAAACTAGATTAGATTTCTTTTGAGTTATATGTTTTAGCTAACTATTAGCTGATTTTGCAGAGCACTGATTATTTCTGTAACTTCTTGTTATCAGCGACCCCACAAAGCTACTGCTGAGGAAATGACCAAGTACCATAGTGATGAATACATCAAATTTCTCCGATCAATAAGGCCTGACAATATGTCCGAGTACAGCAAGCAAATGCAGAGATGTAAGTGTTGACATTAGGCTAAATCTATGTGTATGTGCTTTGATGGTTAGCATTGTTTAAAGCTAAGTATTCCCCAATACAGAGGTATGAACGTGGCTTAATGAGGTGGCTGGTTAGAAATACCATTACAAGAGTAACACGTGCCTGCCTTTAGCTAATTTGGGGACTTTGTCTATTAAAAGCAGCCATCTTGGGAAGCATGTTCTGTAAGCTTATGGAAAGATTTTTAGCCTCCCCTTTCACAGGGTGTGTTCTAGATGTGAAATAAGACGCAGATTAAACTTCTTTGTGAGCTGTTCGCAAAATGGCTTAAAATGTGTTCTAACACTGAAGAAGAATGGCTTCTCAAAGAGAAGTAAAAATCAATGTGTGAAAGTGTGTTTTAGTGAAGAAAAGGACTTAGTTGTCCCTGTCAATGGAAGATAGTAAAGATTGTACATTATTCACCACTCACCCTTTCTGTTAATTTATTTCCTTAAATTTGGGAATAGGCTTAACATAGCGTTAGGCAGTATTGTGACCTTTTTATGATGCCTTTTTCTCAGCAAATTGCTTTTCCAAGTAATTGTGCATTTCTTAATATGACCTACGTTAATGAGCACTTCATAAATCTCTAAGTGACCTTGCGTCTTGTTAATGAGGAGACAAGACTTCCTGTGGAAACTAAAAAGAAAAAGAAAAAAAAGATAGTTTGGAATCATCTTGGATTATAAAGACTTCTTGCAGTGTTTAAAATTCAGTCTGACAAAAATGAGGTGGGAGGTAGTTGAAATGCTGAATGAACTATGCATTGCATCTGCAAGTGTTATCCATGTGCATAGCAGTGCTGTTGGAATGGTGTTTCTGAAAAGTAATACACTTCTTTCACAGTTAATGTTGGTGAAGACTGTCCTGTGTTTGATGGCCTGTTTGAGTTTTGTCAGCTGTCAACTGGAGGCTCTGTTGGTAAGTATAGGTTGTTTGCTAGCTATTTTGTAGCTTTGTTACATTTCTGTCAGCAAATTAAAACTTTGATAGTATAGTTCAAACTTGAAGCAAATAGATGTTTTTTTTAAAGAAATAATAATTGTATAGCAGTTAACTTGATATATGTCATATTTGACAGTCTCTATCTCAGTAATGGTAGGAGATCACATCTAGGATCAACTTGTTTAAAAAAGAAAGATAATATTTAATGTAACAGAAATAAAGGCCTTACAAAGTTTCTGACTGAATTTCTTTTCATTTGTGTTTGTCTTTTTACAGCTGGGGCGGTAAAGTTGAACAGACAGCAAACAGACATGGCTGTTAATTGGGCTGGAGGGCTTCACCATGCCAAGAAATCAGAGGCATCTGGTTTCTGTTATGTCAATGATATTGTGCTTGCCATCCTTGAGTTACTGAAGTAAGTTTATGATGGGAACAAACTAAAGTTATAGGAAGCGTCAAATTCAAGTATTTAAATGTTCGAAGATCTGAATTGTAATTATTGTTTCGGTGAGTTTTCATACCCAGTGTTGAACACTCTCCGTTTAAATTAAGGAAACTCCCAAGCTCTGCCTGGTTTGGCTTCAGCAAGAAGTTTGAACTGAAATATAGGCCAGCTGAAAAGATAACTAATAGAGCATAGGTTTAAACTAGGTATTTAGAAGTAGTTCTTTATACAGAGGACAGTGAACTTCTGGAACTTCCTGCTACAGGAGGCTGAAGGAAGCAGGCTGCAACAACAGATTCAAAAAAAGAGATCGGACGTAACCATGGACATGACGTCTGTAAATGGGTGTTAAAGATCCAAGCTACAAAGCCATATGCTGTAATTCTAGATGATATGAAAGTATAAGGATAGAGACTTGAGAAAATGAGCAGGCTTACATGCTTTCTGTAAATGGTAATCTCCTGTTGCTATTTATCGCTGCCCTGACACCTTAGGGCAGTCATGCACCCATTTGGTGTATAATATACACTTACTTGGTTTCTTAATATGCCTGGTTGGTTCCTATCATTTGAGTTGTTACTCAGCCAAGGATCATACACTGAGCTTCCTTGGATTGTTACATGAATTCATGTGGCTGTTGTGAATAAATAATAAAATAATAACTGTGCTGCTGTGGCAACAAAATAAAAAGTAAGAGGAATAATGAAAAAGTGATCATATAATTAACTACAATCAGTAATATTTCCCTAAAATTTAAATTCCCGAGTTTTACTTCTGCTCCTTCAAGAGACTATATCCCTTTTGATAATACAAATCTCATTTTTCACAAAAAAGCATTCTAGGTGTTTGTCTCTTGTGAGCTGAGCAGCCGAGTCTGCTGGTGAGGGATGCAGGAAGTAGCTTAATCTAGAAGTGTATTTTGAAGGTGGAAAAAGTCTCTAAAGACACAGTTTCCAAATAATTAATATTAACCTATTAAGACATTCATTTTTATTAACACCATGTATTCAGTATCTGTCTGTATCTGCAGTCTAAAGAAAGTGATATGATTTTCTGTATTCCAGTCTTGAATTTTTTAGCTTAATGTGAATGTAAAGGAAGGAAACTTTCAAACAGGTTTATACAACTATAAGAATCTGTCCTGCGCAGTATCATGTTAAGTGAGTCTTAGCCTACCTGAAATTATGGTTGCTTAGACCTACATGCAAAGCATGATGAAAATGCGTCTTCTGATATTAATAAGACTTTGTTCTTCAATGAACAACATAGAATTTAAGGGATGTATATTGACTTCCTATATATTATTTTCTTTCTAGGTATCACCAAAGAGTGTTATATATTGATATTGATATCCATCATGGTGATGGTGTTGAAGAAGCATTTTATACCACAGATCGTGTCATGACAGTATCATTCCATAAGTATGGTGAATATTTTCCAGGCACAGGGGACCTTAGGGTAAGGTTAAACCTGAAATTTAAGTAGATGATAAATTCTCTCTTATGCTTATCCTTGTCAATACTGTTTCAGTACTACTTTATAATAATTGTGTCAGGTAATAATATACAGCAGAAAGCTTTCAAAAAATATGTTGGGAGTGATAGATTTGTTGTAGAACCTTAGAAAAAAAAATACAGGTTAATGGGGAGTAGTTATTCACTTCTACACAAAATAAATACCTTAACTTCTGAATAAATTGTCTGAAATTTTAGTTCAAATATACAAATAGTTTAATTCACTAAAATTTTGCAAATACATCCAATATATTTATAATTATTATATACATAATTATTATCTGTACATTTTGATTCTGCAAATACAATGAAAAGTAGCTGTTTGGAGATCACATGCTTCAAAACTTATTTGAATTCTTAGAATAAGCTTATAACCACAAAGCGTCAGTTGCGACTTGAATTTACTGTGTTCTGTTTGCCTAGTAATACAGTTGGCTTGTCTTGGAGTACTTCTTGTGTCATAAGGTGTATTTTGATTTTTCATGATGCTCACTGCTGAAGAACTTTAGTATGCCCCGCAGATAATTGTGTACTGAGCCTTATGGCTAGCTTGAGGGAAGGAACATTGGCCTGTGCAGGATTTAATTTCAGCTGTAGTATCTCTGGCAAAGCTAAGAATGGAAATCAAACTTTCCTTGCTCTTCATATTAATTTTAAGGTAGTCATTCCTCATGTTAAACACTTGTCTATTAGTACAAGAAATTGTTCCATTTCACAACTTGGAAGAATATTTCAAGGATTAGGATGAATATATTCATAGCTTCACAGTCTTATATTAAACTTGTTTTTATCGGAGACATTGATATGATGGTATTAGCAACTTTGTACATTAGTTTGTACATAAGAGTTAGTGTTTTTTTTAAAAATTATAAGCATTTCTAAAACAGTGACCTACAGGAATGCCACATTGGGAAAGTATGCACTATTTTCCTACAGTCTTTAAATTGATTCAGTAGATGGAGGTATTTGTGTTTCTGCTAATATTCTTGGAATCTGTACTCCCTAGCATGCTGATGATACCCAGAGGATACAGTAGTAAACGAGAGCTGAGCTTTTGAACAACTGAGGTGCTAAGCTTTCATTTCAGTGTTGTTGTTTGAGATGATGGTTAGATCTTGTTAAACTGCATTCGGGTAAAAATCACATTAGGCATTGTTTTTATCCATGTGGTTTAACTTGATCGGCCACAAGGTGGTAGTGGCGTTTCAAACAAAAAGTAGCTTAGCCCTGTATGTTTATAAAGACAAGCTGTCGTTGCAGAATTTTTTTTTTTTTATTGGAAGCATTAAATAGCTTGGCTTTCTAGAAACAGCACTTCCCATTGACAGAGAAGCCTGTGGATTCTTCACCTTGCCACACCCAGGACAAAGAATTGAAAGATAAACAGATTAAATAAATAGAATATTATATGTTATTGGGATTGCTTTTATTATAGTGTCAGTGACAAACAGTATGTGTCCTTTTATTTTGTGTTGCTAGCTAGTATTGTGTGAGCATTGTGAGAATTCAACAGGCTTTATTGTGACTATTGCATCCCCATAGGGAAAAAAAAATTAGGTTTTCTCCTATATCTGAAGTTTGTAGAGCTAATTAAACTAAAGGAAGAACTAATTCTCTGAAAAGTCAGTGTTTCTCCTGGAGGCTAGCATTGTGCTGCTTGCTTTTGCTCAATCTGATCTAATGTTTCTGGTTGTTTCCATCAACTTCAATAGCTGAATCTTACCTTCATTCTTGTCTGTGGACTCCATTCAAGCTCGTTTCTGTAATTCTTCAGTTAGCTAGCCTAGTTTGCTGATCAGGTTACACTTATTTGATTCAGGAACAAATCATGCATAAGCTGAAGATTTTTGCAATTGCAAGTCCATCAGTGTAGCTGATCTCACCTAGATTGTCTAGTTCAGCTGCCTTCATCCATTTTCTACTGAAGGTATTGTGCAATCTGAACTTCTGGTGAATGTCCTTAGTAAGTTATTGGACTTACCACATGTCTTGGATGATAGCTCTATATATATGTGTATAGGTCAGTTGAGACTGTAGTGCTACATAGTGGCCCATGTTGTGTGAGGAAATTTGATCAGTTGATGAATGGGTAAATGTAAGAACACTGTTGTTTCTTTAGTGTTTATAACCAATGGAACTATCAGTTGAGTGGCTCAGGCTGGAAAGCAATTATCCTGTTCAGTGGGAAATCATGTGAACACTTGGCTGCTGCATTTTAGGATAAAATTTATTTATGTCACCTCAGAAAAAACGGCATTTGAAAGCCTAGGTGATTCATTTTGTGAGATTTTGAAGCACTGTCATCCTCCAAGTCAGCAAGAGTTGAGTTCAGCAGAGGTCTTCAGTATCACTAATCTTGCAATACTACGAAATATTAATAATGTGCTAGAACTTAAAAAAAGAAGTCAACTGTTACCATCCTGCCTATGGTGCACTGGGCCATTTATCCCTGTCTCCATGTCTGTCCATCCCTGTTCCTTCTCCTCCCCCCCACCCCTCCCCAATAAAACATAGTTACTGCAATTGACACATTACTGTTACATTCACTGCTGTAGGAGGTTTTGCTCACAAAGACCATGATTCTTTAAATAGCTAGTGTTGAGAAGTTTTCTATTTGTATTACTGGACCATCTTAAGTAGTGGCTTGTGGTTTTTCCAAGGATGTTGGACCTGAAGTGTGCCCTTGTAGCAGAGCTGCTGTTTATAATAATAGCTTACAGCCAAATTGAACAGGTTAAATCTTACAGTCTCCCCCACTACACCTTTATTAGTGGCAGAGAACTGTTCTCTAAACTGCATCAGTTTCTGTTTGTCTTGGTGATGAGCTAAAGGAAAGAAACGGGAATGCTTGGCAAGCAGTGATCTTTAGGTTTTAAGCTGATGATCAGATCTGAAGTGGATGGATTCAGGGTTAATTAACCTGCAAGTTAATTTGTTTTGTTTAAAACATCTTAATTTTCTTCAAGGACACCTATAAGTGGCATCTGTTTGATTTTCCTCTCTCCCTTTTGCTGCAACTAGTTCTTCATCCTACGTTTGGAGCAAAGACCAAGATTTTAAAAACTTTCTTAGCTATGAATCTTCTATACAGCACTGAAAAAATGCATATTGCTTTACTTTTCTTGGGTTTCTTGCTTGGTTTTGATTAATTGTTTTTACTAAACTAAGCTAATCAGTTATATTTTATCTTAAATCTTTTAATTAAAAATTAAGTGTACTTAAAATTTAGTCTTGATGTACAACTCTTGGACTCCAAAATTATTTCATGGGAGAATGGGAGTCAAGTAAGAAACTTAGCCCCTTTTGCCTTGCAGGGGTGTTAATGGTACAAACTAACTCTTTAGAATCGTAGAGTTTTTGTCCATGATACTGTCATGTACTTCTGTGTTTGTAATAAAACATTTGTCACCTTTGCTTATAGGACATTGGTGCTGGAAAAGGAAAATACTATGCTGTCAACTTTCCAATGAGGGATGGCATAGATGATGAATCATATGGACAGATATTCAAACCAGTGAGAATCTTTTTTTTTTTTTTTTCCTAAGCTCTCTGGGCAGATACTAGTTTAATTTTGTGGATTTGTTTTTATAATGTGAATTAACAACTTGCTGTTTGGTATTAATTATAGATTATATCCAAAGTAATGGAGATGTACCAGCCCAGTGCTGTAGTATTACAGTGTGGAGCAGATTCACTGTCTGGTGACAGACTGGGATGCTTTAATCTTACTGTTAAAGGTAAGTAGAAGAGTATGGGTTTGTTGTCTGTAACTTTTTATTTAATAGAAACCTCTACCTATCATACTGTTTTTCAAGACACTTGCATGATGAGGACTGGAGTCACAAAGATTTTGTTTATTGCTATGATTAACCGCCTCTTTCTTTGCTATACAGGGATGGCCAAAAGAAACCCAGAAGTTGCCTCTTTCTTTCCATCTAAAAAAATTAAGAAGCTTGGTTTTCCATGTTCCTCCTAGCCACTCAAGTGATTCCCTTTCTTCTATGTACAGGCTTTCTGTAGCTTTAAAGCAATGCTCTGGAGTAACGGGATGACAATAGTTGTCCTGCTGCAACACATAATATAATTGGCAAATAAAACTAGTGGTTCAAGTACTAGGACTATAGATACTAAACATCAGACACCTTGTTGTGTGTAAAATAGGTATTACAGAGACTGCTCACTGTGTTGTTAAATATATAGTGGTGTTTGTTGTACTGAGCCTTATATTAATGTTCATTTTTATTAACCTTTGTAGAATAAATTTATTTTATTTTTACATTTCTACCCAAAAGCATGATTCTTAAAATTGGGATGACATGTTACTTTAGCAAACAACATAAATATTACTTTATTATTAATTTTAAATTGTTATTATTTATTATTTTTAAGTGATAAATGTATTTTTCGCTAAGCCTTGAATCCAGACTGTTTGAATCATTCATTTTCTGGGTTTTTTTAGTTTTGTGTTTTCTTAATGAGGCTATTAGAGTTTTGTAGGCATCAAAATGCAGTATAGTATTTGTTGGGTCTGCAGTGTTTCAGGGTTCTTTTCTTGATTTGCACCAGGTGGCAAAGCTACTTCAGTTGCCCATACAGCTCAGATTTTTTTCCATCTTACATATCTTGGAAACCAAGAGAGCTGCTGCCTCCTACAGATGCTTTCAGTATGCTGTATCTCCCTGGAGTGTGTACTGTCTTGGCACCAGTTCACTCTGTAAGCAAGACTTAGCAACCTCTAATACAGGTTCAAATTTAGAAGTAGAAAGGACTGAGTACTGATTTGCTGTTTTCCCTTCTCCCCTCCATTGCATTTGACATCTGAGAAATTGTCCCTAAATTTGTCACTGTGTATTGACGTCAGTTATGACAAGGCAAAACGCTAAACATTCTAAGAGCTTTTCAGAACAGCAGTGATAGACCATCATGCAGAGCCTCTGAAGACTGGGGTGGATAGTGTTGAATGTATCTTGCATATTTTTTTATTTGTAGATCTTGACTGCTTTTGAGGCTGTGCTTAGCTCTAGGGGGAGACAGTTTTGTTTTACTTGAATCAGTTTGGTTCTTACTTGATAAGGACAACTGCATATGTCTGGTTAAATAGTTCATTATCTATCTTTTTGTTCAATAGCTGTTTTGCATATATTATCAACTCTTTCTATGCCTGACAGGTCATGCTAAGTGTGTGGAAGTTGTAAAGACTTTTAATTTGCCATTGCTGATGTTAGGAGGAGGAGGATATACGATTCGTAATGTTGCTCGATGCTGGACATATGAAACTGCTGTTGCCTTAGATTGTGAAATTCCTAATGGTAAATATTAATATTTTATTTAAAAATATTCATGGGAGGGTTTAAGGGAACAGATAGCAAGTATTTCTATAGTTCACTGTAATGCATCGGTTTAAAATAAGCTGTGTAGAAATTTGTTAGGATTTAGCCTTTCGGTAGCTTAGAAACTAAATAAACAAGCATTTGAGCCTTTTTTATGTCTTAGCAAAAGTTTTAAATGATTGAATCATTTTTGGAAAATCCAAATTGTGTAAAACTTACGGAACCTCAGTTGTAACTATTTCTAATATAAATGTCATCAGTAGAATATAAACTGTGTTTTGGTTGTAACAGTGTAGACTGTGTAAGTTGTCTACCATTGACATGGCATTCCTAAGAAATTAACGAGTATACAAATGTCCCTTTCACATAGTAAAATGTAACTGTTTATTCATTGTACCTATGACTCAATATACTTTCAATTACTTTTGACTTCAAGTCCTCCATTTGACTTAATTTTGGCTATACAAGCTATTTTAAAAAAATTAATTAAAAAAAAAATAGTAGACTTCTTTTGAATAGCTGAGTAGTGAAGTAATATCTCTGAGGAAGATCCTCAAAGATCCCGCGCATCCTTTTCTTCTGACCCAATGTGCTTCTGGACATGTTCTTAGAATGCCTTTTTTTATAAAATTCATATTTGGACTGTTTTGTTGCACATCAGTCACTGGCAGTTTTCTTGTTATACTGCAATTTTTGCTGTTCCTGAATCTCTTGCTGGATTTGTAGTATTTCCATCTGAATTCAGTGGAATGCTGCTGTCAGTAAGAAAAGGATATTTGACAGTACCTTTCAAGATATGTATTTACCATCTAGTGTGTTAATATATATACTTTGTCAGCCTAAGCTTTCGAAGAGACAGTAGTATTTCCTTATCTTGGGGCCTTTTTGCATCAGCATGTCCAATTCAATGGATATATATGAAGTTTTGGGGGATTTTTTTTTAACATTCCTATCAGCTTTTGTCTGTTCTGAGAAATAACAGTGCATTTCTAGAAGTTGTAATAGCAGCTTAAGGTTTCTGTCCCCTTCCTGTTCACCTAACATTATTGCTTATCCCGTAATGATCATAAATGAGGAAACAAGACAAAAGGTTTCAATTAGAAGTGGATTTCAGTGTCTTATTTCTTAAGGGTTCTATATTTTTTAAATTTCTTTTGCTTTATCTAGGAAGATGCAATTATATTCAATATAAAATACTACTGTTTGCTGGGTATGAAATCTCAATCTACTTCATTTTGGTGATGTGATATAGGGGACCATTATCTGTGAAAATTCAAAGAGCAAGGGAAGGGAGTAATAGGATAGATGTGGGTGTTGCTGAACCACTGTACAGCACTTACCATGAATATTGAACTAGCTGTGATCTTTAACCTAGGAGTAGGTATTATATGTTTTACTGAAGGGATATTTTGAATGGCTCGCTTAAACCTTTCAAACTGGACTAACTTTGAAAACAGCTATAAGAAATAAGAAAGAGTAAGCTGTAAGAAATCATTAGTCGATCTTCTCTTTTCTGCAGAAGTAGCATTTTTAATTATTTTATCAAATTGTCAGTTATGTTGTTCCAGTGTATGTTCTAGCATGATTGCAGTAGAACTACTTCTTGCACTTTGCATTTTGCAAACAAATTGAAGTTCATCTATTGAATAATTTAGAGGAAAAATACTGAACAGTTCGGACAGTACTTAAGTATTGCTTACCTGAATGCTTCAGGCTTAATATTTCTCTATCTAAAATCTTCTCAAAACTGCTGTTGTATTTAAAATGTTTAAAATCTTCTTTGGGCATCAAAGTTGTCTTTTGTGTTTTGGTTTATAGAGTTGCCATACAATGACTATTTTGAGTATTTTGGACCAGACTTCAAGCTTCATATTAGTCCCTCAAATATGACTAATCAGAATACACCAGAATATATGGAGAAGATCAAGTAAGTAGTGATTATGTTATGCATCAAGTAGGTGCATGTGGAAATAAGAGCCACATTTATCAAGAGGTTTATCATTAGGCAGTTTGGAAAACTGTATGCCTTTCTGTTAGGCAGTGAAAGTAAGTACTGAATCTCTGATATTTATCACTTCTGTTAGAAGAGGGACTTTTTAGAAGTCTGTGCCTTCAACAGTATGCATACTTACAAAGTCCTGTGACTATAAATGTGAAAATTTAAGACCCAGCTTGGATTTTTACCTTTTTCCAGCAGCTAGAGATGACTGTTTCACTTGGCTTCCCATTCTAATTTTGTAGAAAGTTTATCCTGACAGGAAAGAAGCTGATATGCTGTGATTATTAGAATTTCTGATTCTCAACTTTGTGTCTAAACATGAACCAAGATTGGTCATTGTTCCTAGCTGTCAGCTGTAAAAATAGGAAGTCACTTGTGAGTTCCGACTTCGAAAACTGTGGAAGGGTAGTGATATGTGTGCAGGCAATTGAGTGATTGTGGTTTGACAAATCCACAATTTTTGAGACAAAAGTGTTCATTGACAAGCAGGTACGTGGTGTTTTTAGCCTGTGCCACTTTTGATACTTGGTTTATTCCTTGTTACTTTCTGAAGTTTTGATAGTAAACAAATATTTTACTTCAGGGATATAGGAATGCATATGTACAATCAATTCTCTACTCAACTGGTAAGAGATATTGGGTAGCCTGAAGTGCACTCTCCTTACCATGGTTTGTCCCTGCTCTGGATTTAAAAGAATAATTGCCTGCTCGTGCCCTGGGTTTAATAGGCTCTTAATAGTGCACAGGAATTCTTTTGGTTACTAAAAATAGCTGAATAAAGATGTGAAAGTAGCTGTATAAGTTTGCCAGTGCTGCTATAAACTGTAAAACTCTTGAATTGCAAAAAAAGCACTAAGGCAGTTAAAATACTGATTTTTGAAGTGGTTGGTGTATAGACTGTGATTGTTTGTAACACAAATACATAAATCACAATCAAATGAAAGGATTTTAGTTTTTAATAATGTGTGAGGGGGGGGTGGAATTTTAGGAAATGGGAAAACCTGGTTTTCATTGATGTAATTATGCAAAATCTCTGTAGTAGTAGAGTGCTCCAGCTGGTGATCTGCCAGGCTGCTTGTTGTACATTGTGTATTCTTGAGCTTTCATGGTGCAAGTAGGCTGCAAAACTTGCTTGTTCTTTAACATACCACTGGACACAGATTGTCTTCTATCAATGGAGATACAATCCTGCATCCTCATACTTGCACCGACAAGAGGAGGAACGATCCTTCTTTCCTTCAGTTAGTTGTATGCTTTCCCTAGCTCTAGAGGACTCCCTGGGTTGATGGAACTTCTTTGCCAGCTTATGTGATTTGCACAGGGACAGAGTGTAAGGATTCGAAAAAAGTACCAGTTGCCCTTTAGCTCATCAAATTGTGCAGAATGATACTAAGACAGTCATTACAAACGCTGACATCTGACACTTGCTTAACCTTTCTCTACTTGTCCTTCTTTGGAGTGACAATTTTGAGTCCCAGGAGAAGCCAAGTGTCCTTCCTGTTCTTATACGTGGTGCTTTGGAGTGTGGGGTCTGTTGCATCAGGTTGCTTAGACAGGGGAGAACTTTTCTCTGTTCTTCCTGAACCAGCCAGCAAGGAATCTTACCTAGATGGATTGCCTTTCACCCCAACATCATAGCTGCATACAGTTGAGAAGTCTTCATGCTCCAAGTGTCTGGCTTTCTTTCTAAGAAACTAGAGGATATTTTATTATCCAGCTTGATACTCTAGCATTTTATGAACAGTAATTCTGGCACGTTGTTCAGCCCAAGTGGCAGTACCTTTGCTGATCCTGAGGGCGATTGAAGGTGATTGAAATGAGCGTTCAACAGTTTTCTTTGAACTTTTAAAGTACTTTGTGGATACTACCAATCTGTTAGGGATGGAAAACTTTCTGAACTTGGCATGCCTCTTTTTAAAAAAAAAAAATATAGAAAAAGTAGTAAAGAAATAATGAATAATGATTCTAAAGCAAAGCAGGTTAGCTTTGAATTTTCAAAATTTAGTACAAAATCCGAGGAAATGCTACTTCTGTGTAGTAATAACTTTCCTTGTCTGTTACTTGCAGGCAACGCTTATTTGAAAACTTGCGCATGTTACCTCATGCACCTGGTGTACAGATGCAGGCTATTCCTGAAGATGCTGTTCATGAAGACAGTGGAGATGAGGATGGAGAAGATCCAGACAAACGCATTTCTAGTGAGAAATATCTTTTTTTGATAGAGTATATCTAAGAAGAGTCTCTTTAGATATAATTAGTCAAACCCTTAATCCTAGTTGTGTAGTATTGGAAGACTGGCAGTTTTCTTTCCTAAGCAGAAATTGCCACTGGTCCACCAGTTCTGCCGTTTGTACAGTGGCGTCTATGCACAAATATGAACCTGTAGAAGGGGTCTAAAAAAAGTGCCGAAAGTTTTTTGCATTTTTATGAAACAACCTATGCATTTCAGAAACCTTAGATGGATTTTAACTAAAGGAATAAAAGACTTAACATCTGTGTGTTGCTATTCACAAAAAAGTCATGTTCCCCTTTGTGAAGTGAGATACTGTGTTTTCAAACAAAATCCTTTTACTTACTTTTCTGTTGAGAGGGATTTTTCCATACCTTAACAATACCCTTTACTTCGCTTTATTACTGTTGGCTCTTATATGGACAATGAGTTGTTCTTCAGCTATAGCTAAGAGTTTCTTGCTACATTTAACCTTTTTTTATGGTAGTTGGAATAATTCTGTAACCTCTTATTGGTGCACTGCTCATTTTCTGAGCTGTTGAAACCGTAATGTTTCCTCCTGTGATTTAGTTTTCAGTATTTTAAATTAATTTGATACATGTTAAGGTACTCCCACATTCTCCCTGTGTGTCTGTGAAGTTATTTTTGGAAGTCATTGTGAGAGTCCCAGAGTATCTTGAAAGACAATAATTTTCTGCGTAATTTAGTTCATCAACATTAAATGATTATAGTATATTATTAATCATTCTTAATTTGATAGCTCTTTTTTTATTGGGCCTTTTGTAGTTGGACTTTATGCTCAATTAACTTCATAACTTTGAATCCTAGTTCGAGCATCTGATAAGCGCATAGCTTGTGATGAAGAATTTTCCGATTCTGAAGATGAAGGGGAAGGTGGACGACGAAATGTTGCTGATCATAAGAAAGGAGCAAAGAAAGCTAGGATAGAGGAAGACAAAAAAGAGACGGAGGACAAAAAAGCAGGTAGGACTATGGTGTGATTTCATCCTATAGTTTAGAACTCCAAGTGACCTGCAAATCCAGAGTTCATTTCTGCGTTATGGCCACTTAAGAGCGACTTTCATTGAGCTATTTTGAATCACGTGGTGGGTGCCCAGATGACTCCTTTGGATGGATGCATTTAACACTGTATGTTAATATGTAACCAGTGACTTATTTTAAAACCTACTTCCCCCTGGCTAGGAGTATATAAAAGGCAACATAACTTGGTTGTGCTTTTTTCTTCCTAAGTATTTTGAGGTTTTCTGGCATCTTTTGGTATAGTTAAAATCTTGTTATTTTTCAGATGTTAAGGAGGAGGATAAATCCAAGGACAGCAGTGGTGAAAAGACAGACACCAAAGGGTAAGCACTAATTAATTAATAATGGATGTCACCTTTTTTCAGTGGTGTTTATTAAATCAGTTCTTTATAATATTTTAAGTTCTGTAGAGATCACTTTCAATTCCTCACAATACTAAATGTTTTAGACTCATGACAGTAGTAATTCAAAATTGCATTTCTAAAACAGTTAATCAAAATTGAAACAACTTAACAGTTTATTTTTGCCTTTGTACAGAGCAAAATCAGAACAGCTCAACAATCCTTGAACAAAAGATAGCGTCTCATCAGCTGCAGAACTACTAGAGTTGGAGAATACCTAAAAGAAGGAAAGTTTTCGTACTGAGAGAGACTGCTGATTTCATTTTGTACTATTTGGCATGGACCGTATTTATTTTCAAACGGCTTTGTTCTGGTTTTTTGCAAGTTGTATTGTGAGTTTTCTAATTATGAGGCAGAAATTCCTTTCTTCACCATGCTTTATGTAATAGTATTTAAAAATGGATGTGAGTTATGTTAAATGTTTAAACTGATCTATTAAAGTAATTTGCCTTTCCTGAGCTGATTTTACCTTTTTTGTAATTTTATCTTTATTAAAAAAAAAAAAATTGTACTTGGTTGTCTTTTGTCCATCATTGGGCTATAAAGAGGAGAAACTTGATGTAAATTAAGCAGACTTGCACTTGCCTTTGAGTAGCTAGTGGATTTAAATGGACAGTTGGTGAATGTGGATTGGACTGTGTTGCTTTCATTGACTCCACACACTTCAGTGGCTTCTGCATGAGGTGCAAACAAATGTATGGGAATAGAAGTATGTGAGATTCAAATAGGCAAAATCAATAGGTGAAGAGACGTTGGAATATGGTGGTTATATGAAGTTATGTTTTAATGTAAGGGTTTAAAACTGCAGTCACATGCCTCGTACTGTCCAAGAAATTACCCAAAAGACAGATTCATATGCTGTTCCTGAAATTACTACATGGTCATCTTTCAAAGTTCACAAGATAAGAAATGAAAGTTTGGATTTTGTACAGCTATGAGCAACGTAAAACTTCATCCCCCTTAAAAAAGAAAGAGGTTTATTGCCTGCCTTCTTCGTTAGTTAGTTCTGGTGCCTGAATTGAAACAGACCTGAGTGCGCACATTCCTTTTTTTCCTTTCTTAGTCTACAGCAGTTGTCTTATAGGTCGACATTTAATGAAATGCACAAGCTTTTGAATATCAGGATTTCAGAGCAGTGAGCACAGAAGTTTGTGCAACTGCCTTGCCACCCGATTTCACAGGTAAGGGTGTAAAAGATCCACTCTTGTGACTTTGACTCACTTCAGCACAGTCACAAAATGTAGAGACGTTATGAAATCCAGGAATATGCATGATACTAATCATTTCCTCAAGGTAAGCAAAAAGTTTAACTTTTTTTCCTCATAATCATGCATTAAAAATGGCAATGCCACTCATACTCTGTCAGGGATTAATGAGTCTTCTTTTGCTAAAGGGAGTTATAATATTGAAATACATATAACTTCATCTGTATGTAGCCTCGCTACTTAAGCAACTTTACTTGAATTAACTATACAAGTTCTTAAGACACAAGCACTTGATCCCCACCACCCCTAGCCCCCAAGAATTAAGAGAAACTATCACTCATACTTGTACAGCTTGTGCAGGCTTGCTCTGCAAGATTTGATGATGTCCTCTACCCCCTTGTCTGAAGTTACGTTATGCTTAGTGGTTATGCCTGGAGGAGAGAAGTTTCTTTCTCTAACTTATTGATACTTAATGCATAACTTATTTTTTAGTTTTGCATATCCAAGAAAAGATTTTTGCATATTCCAAACCCTAAGAGTCACAATCCAATTTTAAAACCTGAAAGTTAAGAATAGAAATACATTTCTTACTTAAAAAAGAAAATGTTGGCTATAAAATCTGAAAGGTGTTTACTTTTTTTTTTTTCTCTCCTTATATTTATTACTACTAGTGCCATTCTTTTATGAAGGATCTTGTAAAGCATTTGATGTCACTTTGTAAGGAGTTTGTGAACAGTTTGTCTTGAGAAGGGCTCAGGATACTCAAGACTATTTTCAAAATTCAGAGTTAAGATATTTTGCAGACTGGCTTTTAGTACAAGCAACTTTCTGCTCAGATAGAAATATGAGGTGTTCTGATTTCATGAGCTGCAGTGCCTGTACCAAGACATTATTTGAAACACGTGGTGCAGGTCTGCATACACACTAGAAACAGGTTTTGTTATTGTAAATTTCCTTTTGTTCAAATGGAACATAAATATAAATGAATGTCAACAGCTGATTCTTAGATTGGGGAGGGAGAATGATCAGGAGATATATATATAGATATATATATAGATAGATATGGATATGTAAGTTTTTTAAAAAAATTGGATTCCTTCTTCAGTTCTGTTGCCCTAGTCACTATGCAATGTTTGACTGGTCTCACAGGGCAGACAGAAGTAGCCAGAGAGAAGCAGTAGCTCTTTCAGCAGAAGACCTAATTCAAACTAGACTTGAAGTTGTGGCTAAAAGCTTGACTTTATAACATGATATGTATTTATGCATTTGCAAGCCCCACTGAAAATACATTTCATGCGTTCACAGCATCCCAGTCTTTCAGTAAACAGCAGTTTGGAAACATGAGTTTGGGGGTTAGCAACCACAGGGTGGTTTTGTTTGGTTTTTGTTTGGTTTTTTTTAAAGTAACCATTTGTAATAATTACCTAGTTGTGACATGGAGGTGTCAAGAATGGAGACTAATGTGGGACCGTATTACAATTAATTCCAAGCAATTGAAAGTTGAATTCAATAAATATAATTATAAATGCAAATGTAGACATCTGTTCTTGGGTATGATTGAAGCAGAGGCAAGAATGATAGATTTGCAGAGGGAGGGGATTAGGTAAGTTACAGCAATTGCCTTTGTTCCCTCTGCAACTATTTCCTCAGCACCACGGAACACTTTTTGTTCTCTATCCCAAAGCAAGAGAGTAGCTGCAATTTCTATTGCTATATCTTGACTTAACCATCTTTCTTTTAATCTTTGGGATTTTAATTTATTTTTTTTTAAAGTGAGATAGCTTTGTACCTGACAGTGGCTCTTTAGCTCACTAAAAACTGCATGGATGCAGCCATTTCAACACATTGCCTTCTGAGTGACAATTTTGTTGCTTGTCTTCTAGTTAAAGAATACTTAAAATTTTTTACCTTATTTTTTTGGCTCACTTGTTCTGTTTAGTCATATCACCTCTGTAAAAGTGCAAGGAAATGGAACACGGACTTATATGAGCTTACTTAAGAAGAGTTTATATACCTCAGTCAGCAGTAAATTCAGTAAAGTGTTTAATACGTTTCAACCTACTTTAGAGAATAGCATATCTTTCTGAAAAGGCATTCATTGTAAATAGATGACCTGGCAAAACCTAGCTATTAAAGCTAGAGAGCAGCAGGCAAAAATAAAGAATAACTTCCTAGGTTAGAAACCTTTATTGATAATAGTCTAAGCCTAAAGTTTTCCATGATTATGCTGCCAGGGGGAGGGATGGGGTAAGGAGAGGAAAAAGCTGTGGGCAAGCTTTAAGTAATTCCACATTGCAATTGCCAAACCAGCTCCACATGGATAATGGATATACTGAATTGCTCTTTGTTTTTTAAACCTATTTTAAAAACTTTCTTTATGTGATGCTGCTTTTAGCAGTATTCGATTCCATGAAATGCCCCAGAGACTTGGCTGGTGGAGGAAAAAAATCTCTCTCATTGTAGATTCTATCATGCTGCTTTATTAAGCCTAGAACAAAATTGACTCGATATTTTAAAAGCAGTTACTCTTTCAGGCTAGTGAGCAGTTGAAGACAGACAAATCAACATCAGGGCTTGAAGTGAAGGGAAGATCAGAGTGAGCAAGAAGGGTTATGAGCTGGAAATCCATGCTGTTGTGTTACTTACTGAGACCCCATTTGGTCAGAAAGGTTTTTAAATGCAATAGCACCGTTCTCTTAAAGTTTCTACTTAGTAACTTCCTGTGGAGACCAAAATTGTGAGGGATATTTCTGACAGCTCAGAAAAGAAAAAGTCTTAAACACCATGTCTTTTTAAATGCAATTTTTTCTGTGCTAACACTCTTCATATTAACCTTTTCATTATGTAAATGAAGGGGGCATGCTTCCCTACTTGCATCACTGTTCAGGGTTTTTTGCTCGTTTCCCTTGCTTCCTTTTTTTTTTTTTTCCTAATTTTTGGCAGTGTCTTTTGTTGCACAGTCAGTGGGTGGTAACACACTAAAGGCATTGTGAATAGACGAATAGGCAGTGTTGCTGTAACTGCAGATATGTATGTTACCAGTTTGAAAAATTGTGCTATGCACCTGAACATCAAAACCCTGGACACACTTCTTTTTTCTTTCTTTTTTTCTTCCTTTTTTTTTTTTAAAAAAAACAACCAAAAAAAGGAAAAGGAAAAAAAAAAGAGTATTACTGGATTTGCCATGCAGAATCTTACATGCTGCTTCCTTTTAAAGGGAAACATTGAAACCAGTAAAACTGGCACATTCTCATCAGAACCAGATCTTGATATAAACCATTACCAACACAGGAGTGATACATAAATGCCTGTTCCTTCTACCTGCAACTAGCAGGGGCCCATGATTCTGTATGCACAGAGCACGAGAAAATCTGTGCCTTAGTTACTGCTGTTGAGATCACAGCTTTGTGCTTTGCAGAAGTAAGAGCTTGTGCTTGAAGTGTTTGACTTACAGGATGAGGAAGAAGCACGACTACAAGGCTGTGCTGCTCAGTAAACCCTAGTGAAGGTCTCTTGTATGTGCTGCCTTTAAAAGACACTGCTGAGATTTCAGCAGCAGTCCAAGGCAGGGGGCAATATGGGTCTCTGTTTAGCCTGATTTAAACTTCCTCTTGTTTACCCCTCACAGACGTGTTTCTTAGCCTAGACTGCACACAGACAGTGTGTTCTGCAAATCAGCACCTCCAAATGGAAGTTGCTATGGAGAGCCCAAACATCTTGTAGTTTCTAAACTGATGAACTGAAATTTTGGAACGTAACTTAAGCCTTTATATGACAGCAACAATGATTAGTTACTGCATACAGGCCTCTTCTGGTTTCTCTCTGCTACATGATGACATGAAAAGTTTCTTCATATATTTCTATTTTTAATATTAAAAATTTATCCAGAACTGTTATGAATCCACTTTGCTATGAGTTCATTGTTTGTTTTCTTTACTAAGAATGCTAAGTTGTCTTGAGAAGGCAGGCTAAGAGAACAGCAATGCAGGTCTTGTCATGCCCCATCAAGTTCATTGTTAGCGTGTGTTAAGCACATCTAGGTGCTATAAAGGAGCAACAGCACATGATACCATGACTGGTTTGGGTCTTAAGCCCAGATACAAACCTTGAAAAACAGTTAGGGTAGCTTCTGCAGGTTCAAGTGTTGAGACACACTGCAAGTAAAGGTGGGTCTCTTTGCAACACACTGGCTTGAAATGACATTGCTCAGCTTTAAGTAGCAGTTGTGCCAGGACAGAGTTGAGCTCAGGTTGATCTCAAGCTGTGTCTCAGGTAAACTGAGCTTACATATAAATGAAACAGTGCTTTTGAGGTGCTGGCTGAATTCATCCTATCAGCAGGGAGTTTAACTCAAATATTGGGCTGAAACTAAGGTATGTGATATAGAGAAGAGAGAGAGAGAAGGGAAATTTGTTGTTGTTGCTAGTCACATCAGAGGGTGATAGGGCTCTCTCTGTTAGTCCCAGAGACTTTGCTTCACCAGAGCTGCCTCATCCCTGCCAGCAGTTTCATTTGTACTTGTTTAAAGATGCCAGTGCAGTTCCAACCATGGCGTTTCCTACTTGAGCTTTCCTACAAGAGGATATGGGAGTTACCAGGAACACTGAAGCCTGCAAGAAGGGCCTAGGGTAAGATGTTTATGGAGTTTCAGATGTTGCAATGTTAGCTAGGGTACATTCCTCTGTTCTCTTTTCTTTTGGTGGATCACTTCTCTTTGTGGGCAGCACACAGCTTAGTTCTGCATGTTCTCCATGTGCTATTTGAGCTAGTGGGCACGACCAGCTGTCTGTGCCCAACCAGAACCTGGAGTCACTTCTGAGAAGCATGAATCTGTGGCTCTGGGGTGGCAGTAAGCAAAAGCAAAATGAGGGGATCCACCTCTTCCCTCTTCCCCATGCAGGAAGTTATGTGGGAGTTTGTTCGGCTGTCACCCTTGCAGGGACACTGACTCCAGGACAAACAGAGGAGATATGACCTCACTCAGCTCTGTTCCTCCAATGAAACACAGTAAACAAGGACTGCCTGCACATGATAGTTCCCTTTAATCTAAACACATCTAATACAAAAGATGAACAAAACACATTCAGCATAACATAAGAGCTGAAAGCTGCACTAGCAAGCACTTAGCTAGCATGCCTCTAATTTTGAAAAGAAGCTCTGAAATTACGCAGTGAACTCCTGCAGCCTCTACTCTGAACTCCTGAATGGTTGTTAAAAACACTGCTACTTTGTTTAAGGAATTTGAAGTGTGTTTCTGAAAACTAAAACATGTTGGAAGCATCCTCATTGTACCCAGATGGAATAAGACCAGACCCAGAGACTGAAAGAGCACTGGATGAACTTTGCTGTCCATGATGTCATTGCGAGCATTGTTTATTACTTTTTCTTTTGCCCTCACACTTCCTTACCTGTGCCAAGAGCCCACTGAAAGGTGGCATAACAGGCTGAGTCAGGGAATTGATCTGGGGCTTGGAATAGCCTAGCAAAAAGGTTCTGTGTGATTGTTCCTTCATGAGTTGGCACTGCTGCAAGGCTTGTGCAGTGGTCAATTAATGTGGTACCACTACTGAAAGAAGGATTGATCAAACAGTTTTTCTTTAGTGTACTTTCTCCTTGTTACTTATAGGGCTTGTTTTACACGATCCAAAGCACATATATTTAGAAGCAGTATTATGGAAGTATTCCATATTGAAGGTGCCTAGTTTATTCAGTATTAATGTTCAAGTAGAGAGTAAACTGGTACTTGCTTAATAAGACAGACAACTGGAAAATATTATCTGATTTTTTTTAAAGGAGAACAGATCCCAATTAAAAGCAGCATTGTGTGTTTGATGCTCAACTCCTGTTGAGTTCCTAGGCTGCTGCTCTTGCAAGGACATCTTGTTAAGTCGGTGATAAAACCTGACTGTTTTTTCAGGGTAAAACCTAAAGAATTATCTGCCAGATACTTTATCTTGTTTGATCTCTTCACTGTTTTGTCTCTATTTCCCTCCTGTCCACGTTCTCCAATCCCAGGTGCAGAGGCAGTGAAATGCTGCTCTATGTTACCCATGTTCATTGATGAACTTGGCACTAAAAGAGCTGCTAAAAACTGCTGTTGTAGTCCCACTACTATGCATAGTCCTATTTGTTGTTCCACTTCTGCCTGAAGTTTTGTTATGGGTGGAAGGTTTGTTTGTAAATTCCTTTGGAGTTCAGTGTGTTACAGCCCTGCCAAAACCACTTAGATGCATCCTGCAAATGTTCTGTTGTCTGAGGCTTCTTTCAGCTGCTTGAAGATTATTTTTAAAATTTCTTTATTTATTTTTTAACTATCCTTAATTTCACTATTTGCTGAGTTTTTTCCTGATTCATCATGAAATCCCAATTTAACAGTAGTGGAGATGCTGCAGAATCATTTACTTAACAACGTAAAGCCTCTTCTTAAACAAGTTGTTACTTTATAACAGTTGATGGGATGACCTGACACTTTGTGGGCTTCTCAGGGAGCCCTTGTGAATTAGGTGCATTCTATTGCTTCCCTCAGATTTATAGGAACAGGGAAGCAACAATTTGAAAGTTCTAACCCAGTGCAAATTAAAGACAGTCTTTTCTTGATTTTTTTTCTTTTTCACTTTTATTTTTTTCTCCTTCCCTCTCAACTCTTTATGTTTTCATACCACCACTCAAGTCTCTTTTTTTTTACGGTTTGAAGCAGACAATAGATAAAGATCCTAACAAAAATAGCTGTGGGCAAGACAAATGTCAGATATTGAAAGAGCATGTGTAGCACCCAGTAAAATACTAGCAACTCATACATTAATTTTGACCTTGGTTCTTTAATGCCAGAATGCTTGAGCTCTTTGAAAGCAGCATACTGAGAAATAAATCACCTCTTTCTAACCCCACCCCTGCAAAACAAATAAGGCAGTTGTAGCACACTGTCCTGAAATGGAAGAAAAAGCCTTTGTTATAGACATGACTAGGAATGCATTTTGTAGATTTAAAAAGACCTGGTTTAGGCAATCTGAACCCTTTCTCCCAAGCCCCTAGGATCATTAATCTTCTAGAAACATCCTATTCAAATACCAGGCCAAATAACCTAATGTGGAATGGTGATGTATTTGTGTGGTTTGGATCTATCATTTGGAATACTCTAGTGAAGAAGTAATTCCCTTAAAATCATATGGATGTTATAAAAAAAAAAAAAAATTTGAAAGATTTTGCTTTTTTAACTATGTAGACTTTTATCGGGTAAAATTTTCCTATCTGCTCAAAAGCCAAGAAATTGTGCTCTACATAGGGTGGCTGGAGGTTACATGGGTGATTTGGATCTAAGTGTTGCAAATTGTAGCATCAATGTACCTAAGTTTTAATTGCTTGGAAGAATGCAGATTCTTTAGTCTTGCTCTTAAATTTCTATCATATAAGTGAGGCAATCACACTGGAAGGCTTCAGACCAGGTAGCTTCTTAATGTGGCCTCAGTAAAAGCAGATGTAGGTTTTTAAACTACCTCTCAGGCACCCCCGGGCAGATGCATATTGAGAGGTGCTCCATTCCTTCCGATTTCTCTACTCTGAGCCTCTTGAAAGTAGGTACCCAAGTCTTGAATTTTTAAAAAAAACAACAAAAAAATTTAGTTCTTTTCCCTCTTTGCAAATCCCAATTGGTTAAAGGCTAATGGTGCTTCACGCACAAGTCATTTTAGCTCTGAAGCTGTGATTAAATCATGCTTTTTTGGGGGCTAGTTATTCTGCAAGTCAAAAACTGTCTGAGGTTGAGTTTTCTGAGGAAGAAGATAAAGAACTAAAGTATTTTGCATCTTATGTGAGTGTCCTAACTGCTGATCCGTAAAAGGAGGGACACCTTATTGGTGTCCTCATGGGATGCATAATCATAGAATCATAGAATAACCAGGTTGGAAGAGACCCACCGGATCATTGAGTCCAACCATTCCTATCAAACACTAAACCATGCACCTTAGCACCTTGTCCACCCGCGCCTTAAAGACCTCCAGGGACGGTGACTCAACCACCTCCCTGGGCAGCCTATGCCAGTGCCCAATGACCCTTTCTGTGAAGAATTTTTTCCTAATGTCCAGCCTAAACCTCCCCTGGCGGAGCTTGAGGCCATTCCCTCTTGTCCTGTCCCCTGTCACTTGGGAGAAGAGGCCATCACCCTCCTCTCTACAACCTCCTTTCAGGTAGTTGTAGAGAGCAATGAGGTCTCCCCTCAGCCTCCTCTTCTCCAGGCTAAACAACCCCAGCTCTCTCAGCCGCTCCTCGTAAGACCTGTTCTCCAGCCCCCTCACCAGCTTTGTTGTTCTCCTCTGGACTCGCTCCAGAGCCCCAACATCCTTCTTGTGGTGAGGGGCCCAGAACTGAACACAGGATTCAAGGAGCGGTCTCACCAGTGCCGAGTAATAAGGCTCAAGGCTCTCATAAAAGACAAGCAGAGGAACACCAGGCAGGCTCCTGAGCGTTCGCCTTCCCTCAACAAGCCCCTCAGATCCAAATTCCGAAACCCAGTGTGCTTCTGCCACTGCAGTGTTTTCAAGACTAGATAGTATATTAGCATCAACTTGGAAGATCACGGGATGCTTAAATTCCTATATTGATACAATTTTCATTCTCCAATGTATAGAATGGCAACAGATTATATGACAAAACACTTAATATATTTGTGTCTGAATTATTGCCTCTACCTCCCCAGCTCACTACATGATGCCTTACCACATGACTTCCTAGATGAAGCTCCAATAGCAGTGGTGTATTAGCAATGCAAAGAATGGGTAGGTGCTCATTGTGTTCTCCAGTATCTTCAGGCATTGCATTTAAAGAAAATACACTGGCCGCAATGAATCTCAGAAAGTAAATCTGTCTAGAAGTTGAGAAGGGATAGGACTGGAAACATGGAAATTCTTGTTCAAGGAAAAAGTTTAGAGTATACGAGCATTGCATCCTGGAGTAAGGATATTCCTGAGGTGTCTTTGGAACTAGATGTGGCATAATCACATTGGATTGTGTTCCCCTGAATTAAGTCCTGCCGAAGGATATTACTCATTCAGTGGAGAACCATATGGGCATGGCTGATCTGTATTTAGCAGAGAAAAACAGTCTCCATGCAGTGCTGCAGCTGCCCGTCTCTGCTGGCACTCCATTGCACAGCTGATATGATCTTTCAGTTCATGTATTAGACCACAAAAATAGGTCTTAACTGCTTAACATGTTTAAACAGACACTTTCTAAAATCCTTTTCTGAAAATCACTGTAGTAGTTCTGTTCACAAAGTCCTTAATCCCCTTTTCTCATCCCAGGAATGCTCATACTGGCCATTTTTTTAATTTTCTAAACCTCATGTAGGATTAAGATGGAGCAACCACTTAATTAATTTATCACTGCCAATCTGATGTTCAGGTTAAATACCCTGGAACGGCAGGTGTATTATTTTAGCATACAGGGTGTTCTCCATTAACCAATCACATACTTCCCAGGTAACTATCTATAAAAAAAGGAACAATAATTCAAACTTAAGTAGTTGGGTAATACAGAAACTGCAGCAAAACATCTTTCAAAAGGTCAGCCACAGACAATGAGGAAGTGCTTCATTTAGGAAGGGGAGGTAAAAGCACATTGAACAAAAGGCACTGGGGAAAACCCTTGCAGCTATACTAACATCAGCCTTGCTGACTCTTTGCTAGGACAATTCAGCATTCTCAAACTCAGAAAGTGTATTGACACGTTTGCTTGCTACATAGTTATTTACTACTTGCATTCAAATACATGGGACTTTTCCATTTCAACAGCAGAGTTTGAATGCATTTTTTTCTACAGAAGATAGAAATGCTGTATTATTTGCGATTTTCCATAGGCAGAGAATATTCTGCCACTTACATGTTTGAAAGTTGAGTTAACTATTTCTTTATTCCTCTTGATATGCTATGTGCTAATTCTGCTCTATCAGTCAGCAGCCGTATTTAACTCTAGGTATCAGTTCTGTGTATTGGTTCAGAATTATTCTATCAAGACTTTTTCTTCCATTTGAAAATTGTGTGGGTTTCTGAGCTCACTTAATCTTGAATTCAATGTGAACGTTTGTGCTTACTGTTTCTTTGAAAGATTACTGTAGGTCAGGGTTTTAAAGGCCTGGATAAGAGCTTTAATTATCTTATCAATCCCTCCACAAATGGTCTGGTTTAGCAGAATGCATAGTAAGCTGCATTTTTTCTGGCATCACTGAAACATTATTTATTTTTTGTAAGGCCATAGAAGACCATTAATATTTTGGGGGAGAAAGAGTGTTTTTTCTTAGCATAAGACTGCATTTGGATGCAAATACATTTTGAGATGCTTTCAGGGTGTTTTAGCTGTCATGGTGCTGATGCTTTTACTAAGAAACCCTTGGTGCCTGGCATGGCTTGTATGTATGAATAACATTTTCCTATTTTACCAAAATAAGGCCATGAGGGTAAATACATGTGTGCTGGTCATGAAGAGTACTTCATTGTTATTTATAGGCTATTTTTACACACAAGTTTGAGCTACATATGCCTTGAAGATATATTCATTAGTCTATAAGACTAGTATAACCTCTGTTTTAAGGAAATGATCTATATGCAATTTTAGGTTAACGGTTAACATGGAAATCACCATATCCATGGACAGTGTCATTTTTCCCACCACTGGTGCTGCTGGTTGGTTCCCTCCTCACGTTACAAGTCTTTTCAGAGCCTTGAATTATTTGCAAATGCCAAAGTCTTACTTCTAGCCTTCCCCTCCACTTGAAAAAAAATGTGTTTGTCCCTCTTCAAAACAACTTGTGTAAGTAAACCTCAGGGTCTGGCACAATCCTGAAAAACATTGCTTTTCTCCTTTGGCAGGAGGTTGTAATTATTTAAATCTTTGGCATTCTGTGCTTTGCCAATCTATCTGAGGCTCTCTGTTGTTCTCTGCCAAACAAAACACAATATCCTTCTTTATAGCTTGGCGACTTAGCACGTGCTGTATATTACCTTCTGCAGCCTTGCATAGGAAATGAGGATTTGTGCAGTTTTGGAAGAGCCAAGTTTTCTGTAACTTTATGACTATATATACATGTACGTATATCGATAGCCTGATAATCATGCTGTAGCATTACAGAAACAGAACATCTTTAATCATGTCATGGTGTTTTCTAGCAATAATTCTGCAGTAGCTGAAGGAATCTTGGTTCTATAAGAATTTCAGATAGGGTCCTTAAAACGACGGCTTTGGTTTTTTGGGTCAACTGAACAGCATCATGACTTTGTTTCTGCCTGTTATTACAGTGTTTGTTCTTGAAAGCAAAAGCATTAGTGCTGTGAAACTATTTGATGTATTAAAACATGTGACCTGTGTGTGTTTTCTGTGTGATGCATTCTGCTTGATAATTTATTTGAAGTGTACATCACATGCAGCAATTGCAGCTTTCCGATGTCTGTGTTAATAATCTCCACTGAAGAAGCAGAGCCCAGGACTCTGTGTTACAAAAATTTTCCTGTTCTCTTTCACCTTTATTTGTAAAATCAAAAATGTTTTGTAGTCCTGCTTCCTGGTTTGGAGCAAATTCTTTTCAGGCTTTCTGCAATCTCAGCAAACTTTCTGCCTGCTATTTCAAGTGAACTGTTTAGACATGCAACAAGTTACAGGCTTTGGGCCTCTGTACACAGCAAATCTAACCCATTTTTCTCAATGCAGATATCATGACCTGCTAGAATCATCCAGGCTCCCAGCTCTCACTTAAGCTCTTAGACTTTTCAGCTGTTTCCAGATTTTTATTTTTATATTTTGTTTATTTAATTTTGGTTTTAGCTGTAAAGTAGGTCATTCAGAGTCAGAATAGGATTAAGTTTTTCAGATCTTATTCCCAAAATATGTCACTAAGTTTTAGCTTTAAAAGTTCTCAAATGGTTTTAGTCAATTCTATGTAGAACAGTCAAATATTTAATAAAATTCTTTTCCTTTTATTTTAATTTTTTTCCTAGCAAACTATCTTGAAGTAAGTTTCAATTCTCAAAGTAAACCTAAGCCGGTGAAAGGGCTGGAGAATAAGTCTTACAAGGAGTGACTGAGGGAACTGTGGTTGTTTAGCCTAGAGAAGGGGAGGCTGAGGGGAGACCTTATTGCTCTCTACAACTACCTGAAAGGAGGTTGTAGAGACGTGAGTAATGTCCTCTTTGCCCAAGTGATATGTGATAGGATGAGAGGGAATGGCCTCAAACTGCACCAGGGTAGGTTTAGATTGGACGGTAGGAAAAATTTCTTCACTGGAAGAGTTATCGCGCACTGGAACAGGCTGTCCAGGGAGGTGGTTGAGTCCCCATCACTGGAGGTATTTAAAAGACAGGTAGATGAAGGGCTTAGGGATATGCTTTGGTAGTGCACAGGTATGGTAGGGCTTGATGATCTCAAAGGTCTTTTCCAGCCTAGCGGTTGTATAAATCTATGATTCTAAATTAGTGGTATGTATTGCCTTTTCAATTTCCTATAGTCGAGAAAAAGCAGTTCTCTTTGGATGTTTTTTAAGGTTTGCAAAAAGAACCCCAAAACCCAAACTCAAACCCAAGACCCATAGAAAACCCACAGCAGCAAAGCATTGCTTAGATTAGTGAATAAAAAAGCAAATCCAGCAATCTTCAGCAAAGCTCTGCTGCCAGCATTGGTGCTGGAGGCTGCAGACTTGTCTCCCCTTTCCCTATAGCACTGGGGTCACTCCTGATTCCATTGTTTGGTCAAGGTTTGAATGCATTAGGCATACGGGGATCTATATGAGGATAAATATAATGCAATATTGCGTGCTTGATGTGAATATATAGGTAGTCATTATATGGGAATATCTACACAACTGCACCTGGGTTCCAAGTTGCTGTCTTTGTTAACTGCATACACGTATACTAGCCCTCCACATGTTCAACTGGGCCGCCTCTCATATGGAAGGCAGAGACATGAATAAATATTACCTGGTTCCTATATACTATGTAATCTGTTGATTTGACAGCAGAAAATCTCTGCCAGTATCTGTAATAGGATGTTTCCTGGAAGAAGGAAAGAAATGTTTTTATGGATAGGTACGTACTTCTACAGTTATGTTTGTAAATAGCCACCTTGAAGAAAGAGATGAGAATCTCAGAGAAAGGGTAAAACTCATTGGAAATTAGCTCTATAAGAGAATACTGAATAGTCTTCTGAGATCTGCGTAAAGTGTGTTCATTTGTTCTAATGATAATTTACTGGATGGATTTAATATTTCTATAATATTTGGACTTTGGGTTTTATAATGCTGAAGTAGATCATACTGCTCTTCTAGCAAAAATAAAGGAGAAAAGGCTGAATGTTAAGAGTGAGACAAGCACTCTTTAACTCAAGTACGCAGCTGTGCCATAATGGTGGAGTCCAAAAGGAGTGATTTATTCAGGACTTTACTGATTACTAAGTTTCAAACTTTTTCTTATCCTTTATATCTGGTGTAATTCCACATTCCAATACTCCAAAGGCAATGCGAGTCTTTCAGAAAGACCTCCAGGCTTGACTAGGAGACATAACATAGAAAGCTCTATTTCCTTTGACTGTTCCTTGTAGTGGTCAACAATCTGACCTGGGAAAGAATTGTATAATATTTTCAGTTTCCCTCTCCAATTTACCTCATCCACATCACACAACAAATCAATGGGCATAAGGGGGATGTGAGAGAAACAAAATTTTATCTATAAAGTTTCCAAAAATGTCACATATAAAAGAAGTAGGAAAGTGTGGTAGAATGGCTCTTACTAGCTCCCTCCCATAACACTTTTTTTCTCCTTCCTCCAGGACCGAGTCTGGCACAGCAACTCTGAACGCCTGACAGTATGTTCTGCAGAAATAAAGATGATTACTTAGATGTGAGTAGCATTATTTTTAAGGCAGGGAACATTTCTGGGTCCATGTGCATTAATACTGCTGTGTGTGTTTCTGCGAGACAGGAAGCTGAGGTGAGCATTTGCGAAAATGACCGTTCTGATTCTTTGTGTATAAAAAGCATGTCTAAAGGTCCTAATTCCAATATTTCTTCCAGAAAAAATCCCAGCTGACCCATTTCTGCTGGAGGCAAAGTTGCCCAGCATTCAGGAGTTCTAAGTAGCTTAATGATAACCATAAACCTATACCTTAGATAAGGCATTACCCTACCTGGCTTCAAGATTATATGAGTGGTCAGAGTAAAGCTATTCCCACAGAAAGGAGTGAGAAATTAGTGGCACCTTGTCTTTATCCTGCCACTACTTAGATGTTTCAAGCCTTCAAACTGGACGTGGTGGAGGCTGAAGTCAGCTCTCTTGTTTGAACAGGAGTATATTTATTTTCTCCTTTTGACGCCAGTTTACTATCCACAGACTACTAAAATGGTTTTTGGATTAAGGCTAGAATCCAAGTTTCCTTGGTGAGTTCAGCAACCACCAGGCTCTCTCTAAGCCACTGAAGTTCACTTATGTATCTGGCCAGAAGGACTGTAACCATGTTATCTGCTGAACAGGGATTGTAATGGTTAGGCATACATGTTGAGAAGGCTGGTCATGTGTTGAATTAAAGGAAGGCTTTCACAACTCATAATTGCTGAAGCATCAAACAAGGTATCTGTAGACGTTTTTAAGAATAAAACAAGAGTATACGTGAGAATGAAAGGGTACAGACAAATTAGTAATAAGATGAATAAGGCCAATTAATTTCTTATACTGATTAATTATCTGGAGAAAAAAACCTTCAAAACCCAGTGACTATTATTTGACATTATAATGTGCCAGGGCATATAACTGCAGGGAAACTAAACCATTACCATTGACTGGCTGTCAAACTGACCCAAAGGTGTGACAGAATTGATTAATTATTTTCTTTTCAAAAGCATAAAATATAATGGATTATTACAGTTCATCCCCTGGGGGACTAGAATGCGATCTGTGGTCTTAACAGAATAACACTGAGCTTGGAGAAAAGCTTGTAGTTTCAAAAGTTCTTTGCAACATCCCAGGAGTATACAATATCCACACTTTAAAGAGCTTGTCACAGTTCTCCTTTTACTTATGTAAACAGAAACAAACATTTAAACTGTAGACAGAAACACTGTTGTAGGCAGACCCCAACAGAGGATTTATTTTTATTACTTCTTTTATTTTTCTCCACCACATAAAGGCTGTCTCTACACGAAGGTGACAGGAAATGTTCCCTACCTCTACAAAGATGAGAGGAACATTTCAAAGATTCCAGTAACTATGAAGTTTTACTTACTTTGGCCTTTCAAATCATGTGTGCCCCTGATTTAGCTGAAAATGAAGAAGTCTGAGACAGGCCTCTTCCATTAAAAAGCTCTCATTCTGTTTTTCATGTGGAAAGAGAGGAAGGTCATACTACCCTAAAATATGCCCTTCTGAATCAAAGCCCTGTTGCTTTTGAGCCCTGGGAACTGCATTTGCAGTTGACCAGCCTCCAAAGTGCCAAGGCTTTTTTCTTTAATCCCAGACACACCCACACCACAGCCAAAGCCTGCCCTATAAACTGAAGATACTCATTTGTTCAAGAACCACCATCAGCACAAGAGGCTTGAAAAATGCCTGTTTGCTATGAAAAACTGCAGTTATGTACTTTGCATCCCAGTTTTGCATCTTCCTGCTTTTAATTTCAAGATAGGGTGGATATTAGCCATGACAGTGACATCTGCAGAAGGTTCTGGTGCCACCCTTGTCCCCCAGGAATTCCCCCAGCATGCATCTGCTGGGCAGCAACCCCTTTTACAATGACATGAGTTTTTGTTGAGCTGAATTTCTCCCCAGCAGAGTACCAGGTGTTCAAAGGGAGAACTCAAGGCAACTAAATTTTTGTCAGCTTTCTAACGTGCTCTCCTTACCAGAACAGGAAACCTGAGCAAGTGAATACATTTTAATTTCACCCCAAGCTGGCACTGTGCACAGCCAAAATAATTTGTGATGGAGGTAGGACCTTTCTGCACTGTGCTAGGTGCCTCTGGCTGCTCTCAGACACAGCTGAGCAGCTGGCTGAAGACAGATTTTAGGCAACAAAGCAGCTGGGTGGTCGGAAGGCCTCAGAGAGTTCTGGGCTTAGTTCTGCTTGTGCTCTTGCCCTTAGCTGTGGTGATGTTATGACCTGAGTGCTGGGATAGGGAGCTAAGTTTTTAAAACGTGGAGCAAAGCTTTTGGCTTTTACAGTAGTATTTCAGTGCTGTTTGACTAGATTGGTAGTTTCTGTTTCAGCTTAGTAGAGCAGTATGGAGAAGCTAACTATAAATGGATTAAAAGCTAACAACTTGTCCCTTTATAACCCTTGTGTTCTCCCAGTTTCCTCTAGTGTTGTATCTACAGAAGAAAAATGCCAAAACATTGCAACCAGCCTTGCGAGCTTGTGGAATTCTCATGACAGGACCCAAGTGTCCCTAGTGTTGTTACAGAAGCCTTTACTCAGAGGACTGTCACCATGCCCTGCAGCACTCTATGCAGTTGCCCAAAGCTGCTGCTTGCACATCATCACGTATATGCCCAATGGCCCCAGAAACTGCTCTGTAGTGTTTGCAACTCCAGGCTGGTTCTGACTTGCAGTCATTGAGGTCACCAGATGGGTAGCACCAGTGCACGTATATCCCAGTGAAGAAAATCTTCTCTGGAAACACAGTCACTACAGTGGATCCCATGGATGCATCATTCCCTCATACAGCTACAGCTGTTAGAATAAATGACAGTTCCTGTTCAGTGCAGTGACAAGGCCTTGAGATAATAAATGTTCACCCTATGAAATACAGTTTTGCTCAGTTTAACTATAAGAACATTTAGTTATCTGATGGACTTGTTAACCCCAGAAATATTCTTTGAGTCTGAGGAAATATAGTTTCTTTGCAATGCATAAGTTGAAAGCCCCATAGTGACAGAGTTCTAAATCATAACCACCAGGAAACACTGAAGAAAATCACAAATTAATGTATGTACAAACATAAAAGAAATAGTAATGATCATACAGTCACAGGAGCTTGGGTTTCAGGGTAAAAATGTCCATGTCAGTGCTGGAGAAGGGGTGGAAACTCAAGCAGCTGAGGTGGACAGAGGTACAAGAAATTAATTTAGCCAAACACAGTTATGTTGGGAGGCAGGATACTTCCCTCTGATGCTGGTCATTTTCCTGAGAAAAACAGCTTAAAAACTTCCAGAGCTTTAAATTCCTTCTACCCTGAGAGAAAGTAGTAAGTTTTTCACTGCTGAAGACAAACCAGATCAGCAGGCAAGGGTGGAGAGACTGAGGGAAAACACCACATTGCTACATTTACCTTATTTAATAATCTAGAGGGATGTTGAAGAATTTTACTATTCCCCTCACAGCAAAAGAAAAAGCACAGTATTACACATTACATATGTATGTGTGTGTGTACGTGTTTGTATGCACATGCTGATGTCCCAACTCAATCAAATTGGAAATTAACATTTCAGCCGGGACCGTATTGTTGTATTGTTATGAGAAAGCCTTTTAGGTGGACAAGTTCACAGTTTAATTTTCTGTAAGCCCGGTAAAAGAACAGAGAAAGTATAAAACAAAAAAAAAAAAAGAAAGCTGAAATTGATCAAGCTTGTAACTCTTTTCAGCAGTACCCAAACTGACAAGAAATTAAAGTACTGAATGGCAGTTTAACAGGTACAAAACTTCCCAGTGTTGTCAGCATTGGAATTTTATCCAAGTATATAGCAGTCATCACAACGGTGAAACAAGAACCCAGGCAACACAATAGTTCTTGCAAATGATGTGCAACAGTATTTATACACGGCGTGAGGCTACTAAGTCTGTAGTACTAGGAATGGTATTTGTGCCTGCATCTACCCATTTAAGTGAACAGTGTGGTTTTAATGTTGATGGAAAGACAGTTTCTGCTCTTCACCTAGAGCACTACAAGGTATTTGAAGGAAAAGAACAGAAATTAATCCATACTGTGCCATCAGTACACCCAAGTTCTGCTTTGAACTGCCTGCACTCGATACCAGCTAGTTTGAACCGGTTCAGTTTATTTCATAAAGCTGCTACGCCTCTCCGTGAGTCTGCACATGTGTGACCAGCCCACAGTCAGCCTATGAACAGGATCAGACACCCTTCAAACTGCTGAACAGAAATCACAGCTGGAAGTAAAGTCCTATAGTCCTTTGCCCCAGGTAGATGCCCATCTGTGATGAGTGAGGGAGTGAAAAGGAGCAGGTGTTTCTCAGATAGATGTATTTCCCCTGGAAGTTGGGCTGAGAACATTCCACATACTTCATATAAGCTATTGAAGAGCCCTCACTTAGTTAAGAGTTCCAAGTGGTTTGCTGGAGGGGTAGGATCTAACTAGACTGAGTGAAGGAAGACCTCATACCCCAGTCCTATGTCTCTGATCTTCTTCAATCACCCAAGCATTCACTTTTTAATGTGTACAAAGCTGTATGCTAAACTGGATTCAGGGGGTGTATGTTCAGAGGGTAACATATGAAGTCCAAATGCTGAAAGAAGAGAACAAGGAACCTCCTAAACCTCCCATCCCACCCAAAGAACCGCCCCCAGGCCCACCAGCAGCGGCCTTCAACAAAAACTAAAACCCAGAACTAAACAATGATCACAATTATGTTTTGTGCTTGAAAAAACAATTAGAGAAGTGGTACTTCTAAGAAAGTAAACTTCTGTAAATGCATGCTACATACCCAAGCACTTTCTGAAATACAGCAGCTTGCAGCTGGAGAAAGAGAATGCCTCAACATTTATGTGTAATCATTAAGAATTATGCTAAACAGTTTGATGGGAAGAAAGTGCAGTTTTCCTGAAGAAAAATTTTTAGAGAAAAAGCTTGCAACTTTTGAAAACAAGATCCAGTGTACCAGATGTCTCTGATAAGACTAAGTAATTTCAAATACTTCTTACCATCGCTACAACTTGTTCAGCTTCATGGGGTTCAGCAAATCCAGTCTGCACAGAGAGACTTCCACACTGCCATTCATATCTCCATTACAAGCTTGATCGCAAATCCACTGAAATAAAATATCTCTTCTCATTTTCTAGGGGGACTAAGTAGAATGGGACGTTTTGTGAAATCTGAAATAATGACCAAAAATTAAGAAACAGATTATTGAGAATTTCTTGGGGAAAAAATTGCAAGATTCCAAACAGGATTGAATTGTCATCATTAGGAAGAGTCATCATCTTTTAAAATTCAGTATGTAGAGGTGTTAAACCTACTCTAACACTAACTTCTCTGAGTTCTTGTATCCCTCTGATGTTATAACCCAGCCCAGTCACTAGAGTGATGCTGTCGAGTTCCCTTTTGGTTTATTTTCTCTGCAAGGGACGGAGGACAGAGATAGCAACAGAGAGTAAATAACATAAAAGAATTATATTAGTAATGTATTTGTTTCCTGTCAGTCTCAATACAAACTGGAGAGAGGTGATAGCAAGAACCACAGCTCCTGTCTCAAGCTGGGGCCCTTGCTTCCAGCTGAGTCAGACAGAGGCAGAAAGTAGGTGCCTGAATGGGTACAGCAGAGACAGGAGAGCTGTCAATTGCCTTTTCTCATGATGCACTTCATCGTAAAAAGAAGTTATCTTCTTCTACAAAACACATTGCCCTAACTTTTTTTTTTCTGACATAAGAATTTTCTGCTTAGCCATGAAGTTTGTCATACTTCACTCTTTCAAGCTTGGTAACTACAGCCAAAGATCTCAGTTAACAGAGGTTTAAGGCAGACTGATTTTCAGATCCTACATATCCTGTTAGTGAACCCTTTAAGGAACTAGAAAAAAGCTTCCTTTGACCGAGACCTTGTTTGCTATCTGAGCACACCATGTTCATTCCCTCTCTGTGTGAAATGACACGCTGCTATCTAGAAAAAATACAGGACAGACAGACAGACATACATTTGCATGATTAAATTTAGTCCTTGGATTGCTCAGCTGCAATTCCTCATTGAAAAAAAAATAGAAAGCCTTGAGAGAAAAGAAAGAAGGTATTCACGTGCAGTTATTTGATATGCAGAACATCAGTTATTAAGACAGTCAAATAAAGTGTAATCTGGTCTTGGAAAAAATAAAGCTGGGTTATGTACGTATTTCAAATATATAGTCATATTAGTGGCATGTCCTTTCAAAGAAAAAGATTGTCAGGCTATGACAGATAGATCAGCTGCATCAGATATTCTGTTACAGAAATGCAGCAGTGAAATAGTTAACAAGTCTGGCTTTTACATTGTCATAAGCAGACTTCATTGCTAGCATCCCACTGAGATGAATGAAGGCAGTTTATGTCTAGTGTTATTGTTTCCATGTGTTTGGCTCCAGACTTAAGCCAGCATTCCCCTCAGTTTATACTTGAAAGGTTATCTTCACAACCAGAAGAGACAGAAACTTTCTGTAAATGTATGTATGTGTAAAGAGAAGGGCAAATACAGGTTAACTCCACTTTTTCAGTTCCAGCTTTCCTGAATTAATGTTTTGATAGTTATAGCAAAAGAATTTTGTTTACAGAAGCTTCTGATTATCTGAGTGACTGAGATGTCCCTTATAGCCATTTGCACTGTTTTAAATATACAGTGCAATCTGATTGGTACTAGTACAGTGTTGTTTCATAGTTGATAATTTTCAGACTTTTAGGCTAGGCAATGAACTACCAGCTAACAAAGAACATAGAAAAGTAGACAACAAGGAATTGCAAATGGAAGAAACAAAGTCTGAGTGTGAGTTTGAAAAGGGAAGGCAAACAATCAGGCATTTAGGTAACTGTAAATATACTGCTTGTAACAATAGTGCTCCAGAAGGAAAATGTGTGTAAAGGTCAGCTTGAGTTTTGCCATGTGATTCTCTCTAAAGCCTTGCCTTGTTTCCCTTTCTCCATCAGAAATCTACCACTGAAGTTTCTGCAGGAAACCCATTACTGTGCATTACCTGTGCTTCCCTGGAGACAAGAAGGAACCAGAAACAGCTTATGTAGATTGTTATTTTTACCCTACATGGAAAATCATTCTTCTTCTCTGAATGACAGGATTCAGATAAAGGATAATTATTGAAGTGTTGCTGTCAGGGAACAACATAAAAGTGCTAAATACAGTGTCTCCAGCAATATCTATTTTTGCTTTTTTGCTGAATCTAGAATTCTTCTGATAGAGTTTCATATATACTCCCTAGCTATAACACTGTGGGTTCATATTTTCTGTAATACTAGCTAATAGCTCCGGATTTTCCGTCTTTAGAACATGAGATTTTCAATTTATTTTAAAACTGATCTATGAGATTCTGCAAACTATTTGATTAGACATCTGGCAATAAAGGAGGTAATATATTGACACAGGTGATATAGGAATGCCATTGCGGTACTTCTAGGCACCCCCTTCTCTTAAGGTAGTAAAAGCCTCATACAGACAGCTATCACAGTCTTATTCAGGTGGCCTCAATTCAAGTCTAGTCCTGTGCTCACCATTTGCTGTCAGCAAGAAGCCTCTGAGAGCTTAGCACTACCATGAGGAAACATGGACTTAGGTGGAATTTAGGATATCTGAATATGGTCCCTGGCAGCACAAACAATCAGACCCACAAAAGCCAGTCTGCAGAGTGGTATGCAGATGTATAAGCTGATTGGAAATGGGAAAGAGGAGCTTATGCCTTAAATTCACCCTTTTTCAGGAACAGAACTGGAATAGGACTTCAGCACTGCTGTTCTGTGCAACGTCCACCTTTTGGCACCTTAATCCAAAGCTGAGGTCAAGATCTTATTATTCATGTGCCCAACAGCACATTGAATTTTACTAACACTAACCCATTTAGAACTCTGGTGTTAGTATAACAGGCTTCAGCAATAGCTGTTTGGTGAAACTCAAAGCTGCGCATGATTCATATTCAAGATCTCACCAGTCATGACATTTTCTGAGAGTCATTATGCAAAGTTTGAAATGTCTGGCAGAAAGGCTGCAAGGCTTGATCAATGGATGCAGATGAGGTGCTCCAGAGAAAACAAGCCAAAACCTATGGGGACAGACTGACCTGGAAAGGTCTGTCCTTTCAATTGTTGTTACGGAGGCATATTGTTAGAGCAACCTTAATTGCCTCTTAATGAAGATTTATTTGGATGGGAGAAGCAGGAATCAACATGGTTGTTGATTTTTTTAAGAGATACTGAAAGAACAGGCTACAATCAAATTCCTATCGTTAGTTAATGACAACAGAAGAGACATAATGAGGTTAAAGCAGCAGCAGAGAAAAATTAGCTGAAGTGGAGAACTCTTCATTTGTAGAGCTACAGAGAGATTAAATTTGTCATAGTAAATTGTGTAAACATTTTCTTAAAAAATATAGAGGCTTAGATTAGATACCTTTCCAATGACAATGGTTTCCAAGATGAGTTTGAGATGTGGGATGGACTTATTGCCCTTCTTCTTTCAGCTAGGTCTCGATCCAGTTTTCTTTGTGTATATCATCCTCTCATTCTTAAGTGACTCAAGAAAAATTACAATAAATCTTCGGGCTATTTTATGACGCAGCTTTTACTCTTTTGTTTCCATGACCATCCCTTCTCAGACCTCTGAGGTCACAAGCTCTATCTCCTTTGGCTGCAGAAATTTAGTAAGAACTAAATTTTTATCTTGGTTGAATCTATTCAGCTCCAGTGTAATAAATAACATTATGTAATCAGAAAACACAGCTAAAGTTAAGTGTGAGGGGAATCTTTCAGTGTCTCTCACGGTCTTAGGGCTCAGATTCTCCTTTATGTTTACATACCAAACAATATTATGTTCTCAACAAGAAAGCAGTAATCTTGTCTGAGATGCAGGCTTGGAGCTCTTTTGGCTGCCGCGTAGGGAATGCAATGGCTTGGCAGCACAGAGCCAGTGCAGCAACTGTTTCAGCCTGAATTATCCTCTTGGTTCCACGAATATCATCAAATCTAGCCCTTCACCTCCCAAATTTTGAAAAGTTCTATTTCAGCAGAAAGAAAAAACAGAAGTACATGGAGGAATGAAAATAACATCAGTCTGTAAGAGAAGGGATTGTGAGCAGTTAACAGTGCCTGAATATGTGATACTCTCTACTATGATTTTGCTTGTATTCGCATCTCATGATTGGTGTGGGATGTCGGAATGTCATAATTATACTGAACCTGTACAAGGCTCACCTGAAGGGCAAGACATAGTCACTGAAATCAAGGGAATTAAGGTGCTCCTTAGCACTAACTCCTGAGGGACATTCATGTCTACAAAATAAAGTGTAATAAAAGGCAGAAAATCAGATCACCAGCCTCAGTGGAGTGAGGACGGATGAACTGCTCATAGGGCTTACACTGACACAGGCCTTTTTTGTGCACAGAGCACCTCAAAGGCAGCATCTGAGCATCTGTTCTGCCTTGAGATTAGACAGACAGTGAAAACCAATGGGAACATCATTTCTGTTGTGCTAATACTGTAAAGAAAACACCATGGAGAGCTCTCCTCTCCTTCCTTCAGCATTGTGTCAAAACCATCAGTGTAATTGGGGCAGGGGGAACATGTCAAGGACAAACTTGAGCCTTCACTCCAAGCCACTTCACTCATACAGCCACGTGCCTCAGCTGACATGCTACATTCACAAAGCTACCAGCAGAAAACCAGCCCAGCAAACTCCACACCATGGGGAAAGGAGACCCCTTCCAGCTACCAAGGCATGGGAGGGCCATTTTGTATGTGATGGTAGACCTTGCAGAAATGCCTAAATACCAGTTCCAGATCCCCTTGTGCCTGGAAAATTGCTATGAAATTTACACAGTTTTCTTCTTTAGGTATACAAGTCGTAGGGTATTACACCTGGTCTTCAAAATCTCTCTCAGTCAGGTCTCCATGTGAGAAGGCTTTCCCAGAGACCACAGGCACCTTGTATCAACTGTTCTACAGATGTACTAATTCCTGCACAAGAGATGAACTCCCATATGGTACCTTATTTTTCAGGTCTTCTTATCTTATGAAAACTTTGAGCATTTGTCAACAAACTCTGGTCCTCATCTTCCTGGAAAAGCAGATTTAGTCTGTGGCTGTTTCCCTTCAGTTTGGAGCACAAAGATAGGATCCTGTCAACAGCTGGAAAGAAAGATTTAATTGCCTTCCCTGTCTCTGATCAAATAGTTACTTGGAAAATAGCTGCCACAGAGGCAGTCTTGTGATAGCACAATGCTTTGAGGAGTCTTCTGGTCAAGAAAACCTATGTAAACTAATAAAAAGAAAACTTCTAACAAGTGGAGAAATCAGAAAATACGAATATATGTTCTGTCACTTCTTTGCACTGATCTCCTGGTTTGGAATCAGTAGTGGAACAAAAGTATTTCCACAAAAAAAGAAAATTTGTTTAGTCAGAATTTAAGATGTCTAGCTTATTGTTCGTGATTTCTGGACATATCACCCCTATGAACAGCATTGCTTCTGACATACAGGATTCAGGCAGGCAATGTGTGCAGTGTCTTTGATGACTGCAGTTCCTGTGAAAGAGTGTAAGGTTTTGTATGGAATATTCTAGCTAAAAATACAGGGTGGCATACCTGACAGAGTGTGTGCCTCAGTTACCCTGATTCTCCTTTCTGGTTGTCGGCAGCCAGAGTAAATGGTGATGCTGTTGGCATCCTTTGTTATTTCATGTGCTTTGAGGAAGAAACAGGAAGGAGCCGAGCAACTGGGAGGACCTGTCGCTTCTCTGCGACCATCCTCCATGTGTAATTCCTCTATAGATCTGAAAAGAAAAGGAGGCAGAGAATATACTAGGGACCAAAGAGGATTTTGATCCCATGGCACTTTGGAGGAGGGCAAAGAGCAGTGGAGATTTTGTATGGGATGCATAAGGTGAGGCAGGAAGTACTTCCCTACAGGCATGTTTTTTCATTAGGAAAATAAGCTTTATAGAGCTCTTGCATGGTCATTAAAAAAAGGTCAGGCTTAAAGCCTGTCATGTCATTAATGTAACAGGTAGGCTAGATTTTAAAAGGAGAGAGCTTTGGGAGTAAGGAAAGGACTCTGTGTGTCCTTCAAGCTGTGCATGTACACTACTAGCAAGATACTAATTGGAACCAAAAAGTTTCTAGTTGTTACACTTCAGCTCCTGTTTTTAATAGCCATTTGCCCTTACAAGGAAAACAGTCTGAGAGAGAATTTTGTGACTGCCTGATGAATTTTCTACACTGCTTTGGGGGAAAAAAAAATATCTTCAATTGCATTATTTGTATATGATGGAATGAAAATGGAAGAAACGTTCTGAACACTGACAGCTGTCAGTGTCTTCTCTTGTTGAAAATCCCTGGAGACTTTTTTTCTCAGTAGACTGAACTGGAATTAAATGAAGTAGTTGAGGAAGAAAGGTAAAATGGACCCTTGTTTTGGGTCACTGGAGCCAAGTTCTGAGTGATGCTGGCTGCTGTGATAATGTTTTGAAGTGCCTGGCTGCAGGTCCCACCTGATTTTGCCATGCTGCCTGCGTGACAGTGTGGTGTGGAAGAAACAAGAGAAGTCCTCCCTGACCCAAGGATGAGTTTGCTGGTGGCCAAGACAACTTGATGCTGGGCAGTAACAGAAATCTGCTGTAATGCGCCCTAACATCTGGCTTATGTCATCTTTTTCTGGTTCAGCCGATACCTTTTATCATGTGAAAATACTAAAAACAGATCCAAAGCCTCCATGTATAATTGAGGCTGTAGCTGTTGTTTCTTTTTTTATTATTATTTGAGAAAACCTTTATAGCTCCCTTTAGATTTTCCTGCTCATGAATTATAAGTCTGCTCTTCAAAGCAGAGGAATGCAGTTTTCTGGTGCTGGGATCTGTCACATCTCTTGTAGGAAGATAGACAGTTTGACTGCTCCAAGCTGTGTAATTGCAGCAGTCAAAGAAAGGGTTCGCTTGTTTTTTGCTTTCTCGGGCGCACAGTAGAGAAGAGGCAGACAAGCTCTCTTTACACTGTCTCAAAATTTGTTTCCATGCTGTCCTTTCAAGCTAATCTTATTTCTCCATTGAATGCTCATAAAGCAAAGGTAGGAGCAGCACAGACCTTGCCTCATTCACTGCCTTTCCTGCAGAGAGCTTCACATGTTGCATCCAGAAAGTCTAAGCTCTTTAGATGTTATGTGGGTCTACAAGCTCTTACTCCAGGCCACTTGGAAGGCCAGGCTAGGTGGGAAGAGTGTGACCTGGGCCTCACTGGGAGCAGGTACAGTGATGGTTACAGGGGTATTTTGAGGGAAGAGCACCATAGCTTTGCTCTGAGGAGGGATCGTCCCACCAGAGCCTCCCAGTGTATCCCCTTTGCAGCTGGCAGGCAGCTGCAGTGGTAGGACTGCCTATAGCTCTGCAGGCGCTGGTGGGAGAGGCTGCAGCTTCCTGAAAGCTGGCAGCCTACGCCCCTGGCCAGAGGCAGATGAATCAGTAACTGCAGGGAGCAAAGGAGCTCAAGGGTATGGAGGTCAGAAAAAGGGTGTTATAGGACCACTGTGGGATGTAAACTCTTCCTGGGCTCTTGGTTTTGTCTGATTTCATCTCTAGGGGCAGGTTGCCCTGTCTATGTTTTCATGGTCTGTAATAACAGATGCTTTTTAATGAGTGCACAGACAGAGAGCCTATTGTCTGGATTTGTGCCTCAGAACCACATGGTGGGAAGGGCTACTCTAGCACTTGCTTTTGTTTACTCTCTTTCCAAGGATGTGTGGTCCTTAGAAGGATGGGGGTGAAGGATGAGGGCCTTTCTGTCTTTCAGGTGTTCTTAAGGGCCAGGCAAGAACGTAGCCTGTTTGTATTATGATTGGTTTCCTCAGAATTACCTATTTCCTGGAACTGCTTGAGAAGGACCTCTGCATGCATTTAATCTGGACAGATTCTGTGGGTAACCAAACAGCCCCAATAAACAACGGTGGCCTATCTGAAAATATTTTCTGTTTGTGAACTTTGCAACGTTGCCTGAGCCTAGTTAGAAAGCCTGGCTTGTGTGTACATATTTTCTCTTCTTTTAGTGTCCCAGCGGGGAGGAGTCCCTGGAAGGCTATCAAGCATGGACTGGTTTTCAGAGCTTACTCCTTGCCAGCAGCTTCTCTGTGTGAGGCCAATAAAATTTGTTTGCAATTGACAACAATAGAATATTTTTGCACTTCACAGTATGTCTCCTTGGGACTAACTGCTGTTTGGAAAGGCTCTTAAGTCTATTCCTCCACTTTGCCCCATGCAGGACGAGGACACCACCCTTTCTTCCCCTGTCTCTACAACATGGTGACTGTTATAAACACTGGGGTGGGCTTACAGACTGGCTGGAGAGGAGGTGCTTCCAAGCACAGACCTAGGAGGGGTCAAAGAAAGGATAAAAGCTGGGGAAGTGGAACTTGGCTCTGAATTCAAAGAGGTCATGGGTGAAAAGTGTTCTTTTAAGAGACATTGAGATGCAGTAGGAGTATGGGGCATCTAGGTGTTCTTCCTACAGAGTTAGGGGCAGGTCATCTGATGTAATTCTGTCTTGTTAACCCATTTTCCCACTCAGCCTGTGCCACCCACATCGAGTGGCCAAAAGAAGAAGCCTGATCACTTATGGGGGCAGAAGGGCATAGAGGGACTTCCAAAGGGGTGTGAAGGCCAACTCAGAATACAGCCACATGTTCTGTCCATCCTGCTAAATGATGCTTGAGGACCTGTTTTTTTGGGGTTGTGAGATGGGAAGATGACATGTCCCTCTGCAGCATGAGTCTTTTTCTTCTTCTTCCCTCATTGCTAGAGATTTTAAATAAAAACGCAAGCAGGGGGCAAGTGGTTTTAGTTTTGCCAGTGTCTCTCTCTTTGAAACACATTGATGTGAGACCTAAGCGTATGACAAGTGTGCATTGCAGCACGGTGATGGCCCATGTTGACCAGGGAGGCATTTGAGCACGCCATGCAGCTGGGTCAGAAAGTAGTGATCTGTTCTGCAGGGCTGGAGATCACTTTGGCACTGGGACACACAAATGCTTTTTACTTTCTGAAACTGTCAGCCCCAGGTTGATCATCTTACATCCAGAAGGCAGTGTGGTCCCAGGAGCAGTGCCCAGGAGGCTGAGTGGTGGCATGCTCTGAGACCTCTGCCCTGTTCCTGGGACAGTAAAAGCTTTTTCACTAGTGTAATGTAATGCTGAGATGGATCAGATGCTAAGCATTGCAAAAGTTTTTAATCTCTCTTTTTGTGGCCATTAGTGAAGATTCCAGATCCTCCTTTCTTTCTAGCCTTATGAGATAACTGTGGATGCTAAAAAAAAGTGGAATAGGCTGGAAAGTAGGTCACGAGGTTGTGCATGGGTGGCACACAGCAAATGAGAAGGGGTAGTGCCTTCCTAAAGGGTGCCATAATAAGCTGCAAAACAGATGTTCTGTCTGGGGTGACCCAAATTCTGTGCAGCTGGGACTTGTCCTTGGCAGTTTAAGGCGCCCTGTGAATTTTCGAGAAAAGCTCCTTCACTGAGATGCGACACCCTTGCTGTCACAGTAACCCATAGAGCAGCTGGGGAGACCCCACCATGGAGGGGGAGATTACTTATACACTCATGGGATTGCTAACCCAGTAGTTTGCGACCACAGCCTTTCTCTCACTCACTGCATCTTCTAAACCTAACACAAATGCCTTTTGTTGTGCTACTCACATTGGTTCTAACACCCTTACAAAATGAAATACTGTTCTGTTCCCGAGAAGGGTAATTATTACAGATCTTACAATATTTTCTAACACCTCTGATCCCCATTGCCTAAATTATTTTGTAACATTAAGAAAACGGCAGCATCTCTATTTCAAAAACAGCGAGAAAGGGTTATATTTAATACAGTTGTTTAAAACACTATACAGACCGTTTTACTACTGTGCAATAAAAAAAATAAATTATGTGAACAGTTATATCTTCCTCAAGTTTAGCAGCTGGATCTTTTTTAAAAATCTTAGCAGTTTGATTTTCCCAGTTCTTGTAAGGGACAATTAAACTTCATGATCTACACTTCAAAAAATGATGTGCAATTTTGAGAATTTTCATTTAAAAGTTTCCCTACTTGAAATATGTCAGAAGTGCTTTATTTTTCAAAGTGATGATGTCTGGTGGTTCTTGAAAAGCAAAATGGAAACATCTCAAGCAGATAGAGTCAGTGTTTCCCAGATAAACAGCTCACAGAGAGTACCAGGGCAAAGGCTGATCTTACACGTGCATTCACCTCATGGTCTGGATATGTGTAACTGATTGCAAAATCTGCTTCATTGAGTTTTTAAACAAGAGAACATAAATTTTAGTTAAAAAGGAACTAAAATCAGATGCTTCCTAATCTGTTGAAGAGCATTATATGATGTTTCCATTGTAGCTGTTTCACTTCCACACTAGATAACTTGTATGGTCAGTTTGGTAAAAATTTGAAACTTTAATGAAGTTTTCTGACTCATTTATAATCTGATGTTTCTTGTAAGATTTCAAATTTCTGACAGCATAGAAAACCTGAAGGGGCAAAGGAGAAAAAACAGTAGAAACCGTCTTATGTCTAGTGTTCTTCATGGCACAAATGATACATTCATCTCAGGAAGTAGTTCATGTACTTGTTTAGTTTTGGAAAGGATTATTTGTTTGAAAGGGATACAAAACAGCTTTGGCTCCCTGTTCCTGATAAATCAACTTTTCTGGAAGTTGACTGATTCCTTTGGAGCTTTGAAATGTATTTGCTTAGCTGAACAAGATAATGAAAAGGAACCAGTCTGGTCATTAATTATCTCATTAGCTGCATTTAAGTCAGCATTTACCACACCGCAGTGCTGTACATGAGAATTAGCTCTTGCTCCTTTTGCATGCAGAGGCTCCATATGCTGGCACTGAAGTCAGTTAGATGGTTCCCACGAAGCAAGCATGCAGAATTCAGTCTTTGACAGAGGACAAAACTGAAGCCTTGCTGTTTATTTCAGGCAGTCGTAGCAAAGGCTGAATAAAACACAGCAAGATAAAATCAAGTAACAGTTGAGGCCTGCACACAAAATATTTTTATGCTAGGAATTTATTGCAATACTGCCTGTATAAATATTATGATTCATTCCATTCTTTAATATTGTTAAACAATGGGTGTTCCTTAAAAAGAGATGTTGCTATACATGCTATTTTATGCGTCTCGGTAAGTACAGGCAGCATTCACTCTTGATAGCTACAGATCAAATTACAAGCAAGGCACAGAGAATTATATTTCTGTAAAGGGAAACCCTAGTCCCCCGTTGGGTTCCTGTGAAAGAGGTGGCCAAAAGCCAGCTAACTTTGCTCCCCAACTGCAAGGAGCCAGGCTGCAGTATACTGCTGGCAGCACTCAGCATCCCCAAGGAGGTTTTTCTGAGCAGCGTCCAAGCACAGCCACCACCCAGGACTGCACGATCTGGTCTGCAGCTGGGGAAGCTTGTGCTACAACTCATGGTTGGGGTGGTGGCCAGAAGAAGATCCATCCAGGGCAGCTGGAGTCTCTCCTCTTCCAGCCTCCAACGCTGCTCCTGCAGGACATGGCAGTATCGGCAGGATTGCCACAGCATCCGATTGTCCCCAGGGGCTGGGGTAACAGTTGACACAGGTGCTGCCTACGGCACTGCCCTAGTGGTTACGCTGCATGAACTGCACCAGCCATCATAGCAATGCAAGACTCTGGGCACCTGCTTCCTCATTCACTCCTTCCTGAGAGCATTTAGACTGATGTAAGACTACATCTCTCTGACTGCTTGTTCTTCCATAGGAGGAGAGTAACTTCCACTGCAAAAATTTGCTTTGCACAGGTACAGCTGTGCTCTCACCATGGATTGTACAACTCATTCGGTAAAATCGCCAACCCAGCAATACAGCATACAGAGCAAATTTATACATAAAACCTTTATTGCATACAAATGATGAAGACATTGTAGTATTATGTAAAGCCATTAATTAACTGTAGGGTGGGGGTGGCTTTACCAATTTCTGTTTGGACAGTAACTGTCTATAATTACCATTTTGATAATTCACCGAAACATTTACAGCGCTGCTTAACACCGGTTTTCAAAGTGGCAGTTGTTCATTTGAGCCTTCTGCCAATACTCATCTCCTGCAAGATACATGGGGGTTTATATATATGTATATGTACTGTAGAAATAGTATTTCTTTAAAGGCCTGGTGGAACATCTCAGATTCTATTAATGAGCTCAGTCAGGCTGTCCTTTAAAAGATTCATAAGTGATCAGGGAGGATTTTTGTGGTTCTCTTTCATTTCTTTCTTAACAATGTACCCAAGATGGCTGCAGCTCTATTAAAAATGTATCCTAATCACTGTTTAGGTAGAGTTCAGTGCCAACTTTCATTTTATCTTCAGATAAGCACCTCTCACTAATTTCTTACAGTCTCCTGGGACTGAGGATTTCCATACTTGGTTTTACTCTTGGATTATGTCAAAAAAGTTTGAACAAAATAGTTTCAGATAAATGAATGTGAAGCAAAAAATATCTTCCATATGTTGTTATCAGAATCTTCTGCATCTGTTTAAGTCAAAAATTGCAAGCCAGAAATCTTTACACTGGCTTACGTTACAGCCTCTTCAAGAAAACACTCTCTGGTTCAAGAAAATTGGTTAAGTAGTTTTAAATCAACTTGTCATTTTTTCTGCATACTATGTGGACCCCTTTCATTTTCCCACCCTCCCCAATTTTCTTAATCTAGTTTTAAACCCTTGTATAAAATGAGTTTGCCAGGGATTCATTTACTAAGAATATCTTTAATGACATCTCAGTTATGGATACATTTGTCAAGAACTCCAGTTTTTAAAGTCAATTGACTTCAAAAAGCCAGAGTGGATGCCATTGCTTCAGTATATGTGGGATGAAAATGTTTAGAGTGTATTGTCAGCTCTCTTCCCCAGTTCAAACCAATTACAGTGTCAGACCTCATGACCTTACTTAAGTCAAAATAATGACATAATTTTGCATGCGTACAGTCAGACTTTTTCTTGCCCCTTTAATCTAAACCAGACAAACAGCATGCAAAAACTAGACTAAGTAAAAAAAATTGTCAAATATCCACTTAGAAGTCAGAAAAATGTATTGTTGCTACAATAGTGCTATGACTGTATTCTTATGAAGCTTACAACCTTCTCTGACAACGACCTCTGTTTAGAAAAAGAATAAGCCTTTAAACTCAAGTACTTAAAGCTAGGGAAAAGTAAGACTTAAGGTAGCACATTCTATGGCCCACCGAGGATCTAACAACTTGGAGCCTAATGAGATGGCCTCAATGAGAGAGACAGTAAACTTTCCCTTTCCTACTCCTTCTCTCCTGCAAAAGTGAATACATTGGTGAGGAGGGGAGGACTTTTCTGTGAGATGAGTATTCAAATATTTTCAGCCAGGCATGTAAGCTTGTCAGCAGTTTCCAAGAGCACTCTCATGCTCAGCTGTTACAAAAAAAATAAGTACATAAAACATATGTAGAAAGTCCCCCACATCCTTCTTTTCCCCTCCTTGCTGTGTTTCTCACTGGCTAAAGAGTGCAGCCAGGAGCAGAGCATTAAAATGTCTTTCCCAGGTAGCTAATTTTCTCCATACATTAGAAAGGGAGCCTAGACATCAATCCATACATGAAGTCAAGGACTTATGTTATTCCCTCTTATATAGTGAGAACTACAGTGCAAAGCAATTAAAACCAAAATTTCCAGAGTCTAGTACTTCTGGATTTCTCATTCTCAGGTACAAAATCTTAAATCTCAAAGGTTTTTGTTCTGGAGTATCCTCTTTCTTACAAATGATGCTAATTGTTTTTGTCCTACCTCCAGCTGATACAGAGAACAACTGATCTATCTTTATTATAACCTTTCGTGTGTTGAAAAATCAAACTGTTCCTGTTTTTTTGGGGGGCTAGGATGGTAAATATTCAATCTGGAAAAAACCCAACACAATACTTCTAAAATATTTGACTAATTGTGTACTCAAGGCTATACAGCAAACCACAGGCAGAGATAGCAGCAGAGCGCATTTCCTTGGGACTCCAGTTAAGTGCTCTGAGCACATAAACAATCCTTTCTCTTCTTTGTTCCTACTTAGCTACCCAAATTGCAGGGATGTAAAATGTAAGAGACGTCAACCTCATTCTGTTCTGTTTTGAGCAACACTGCATTACTGTTTTATTTGCTGATCTACTGCATAAATAACCACACCTCACATGGTTACAGGCATATCAGGGGTTGGTACTACTGAAACCCATACACTGACTGAGGTAGGCACATTACAAAAAATCCTTCATGTTTAGGATGACATTATTAAAGTTTCCATGAAAACTGTGTTTGTTGAAAGAAGCCAAGTTGTTTTCACGTGTAACTTTATTTTTGACAGTTTCCCAGCCTTGGCTTTGTACTTTGTTTACCTTTCCTTGTTTTAAGAGGAAACTGGGCTCATAACAGATATCTGAAAATCACGTACTTGCATGTTGTTTTAGCAGATAAATGAGAAGTTTTGGTACTTTAAAAAGACAGAAAGGGGAGAAAAAGTGTTCTGATGTGCTCAGACTGACAGAAGTCTCAGGGCTCAGAATCCTGGTCTCCCTCTTGATCAGACCATGGTGATTACTGCTCACCACACTCCCTGCTGGCACTTGGGTGATTAATGACATGACATGCACAAAAGTGCATTAATTTCCCTTGAAATAAGACCAGTTACATTCATAGAAGAGTGTTAAAATGTATACATTAGGAGGAAACATGAAACGTAGTAGTGTATGTCCTGGGTAGAGATAATATGCAATGACAGAAACTCTGATGGAGCACCTAACACAATGTTCCCTGAAACCCACAACCTCTTTACATGGGGTCACTCTAGTGAGGTAAAACAAGATCATTACTCCTGCTGTTTGTAGACTCTTTATGGATGCATAAATACGTTTACATATAGACTATGAAAAGATGGGTCTGGTTTTAATAGCTGAAGGTCAGTGCAGAGGGGAGAATTCGGTGAAGCTCTTTTCCAAAAAATCTCTGCTGCTGGTCAGCATGTTACAGATGTGTTTGCCATTGTATACAGTTGCACTCTACAACATTATTTAGGTACATATCACATTTACTGCAGGTCTATCATATAATACGCTATATAGCTATACTTGTAGTTATGTAAATTGCTACATCTCATAGGTGGTCTTTGTACCTTGGGTCAACATGGTGAATTCAAGCAGTTTAATGCTGAATTCTAAAGGACTGAGACATTTTTACTGATAAACAAGTTCCTCCTCATGAAAACAGAATGGCAATTCTTCAGTGCTGGGTTTTTCTGCAACTCTTTTTTCTATACAGGCTATAGATTTTAATGGGGATCTCATTATTTGCTGTGAGCATATAACACCTAGTGTCTACCCTTTAGACTGAATAGTTAACATGTAATGGAATATTATATTACTACTTTTTAAAATAAACGTTATAAACAATTGATTTATTTCAAAAACCTGTTTCTACTTAGAGACTTTACTGATAACCACATTAAGAATGATATGTGGCTTTGTTGCTGCGTGTGTATTTTTATTTAGTTGGATGTTTATACATATGTATCTCATGAGGTAAATTCTGGACAACTGTTATTGTACCCTCCCTTTCCTGTACACCAGTTTAACTTTTACTTTTTACTGAAACACAAGACAAAGTTCTCTCTGGTCTCTCAAAACCTTTTGGAAATCCCTACATTGAACTAAAATTCTAAAGCAAAGATAAATAGGTAGGGAAAGGACCTTGAGCTATGCTTTTACCACCACTGACATTGAGGTAGGATAAAGACAGACTGACCCTTTCAGTTATCTGTTGTAACCTCAAACCTCCACAGGAAAGATTTCCCTCAACTTTCCTGTTGTGTAATCTATTAAACCACTGAATTATGCTTGTAGTTAAAAAGCCTTTCCTAAAATTTAAGCAATATCCTCTTTCTCACAAATAATACTAATTACTTTGTCCTACCTCCAGCTGACAGAGTGAACAATTGATCTATCTTTATTATAACCTGTCACGTGTTGAAAAATCAAACTAAGCTCCTGGCCTTCAAAACCTCGTTTTACCCAGAGTATACAAGCCCAATTACTTTTTCTTTGTGAAGTCTGTGTGTTGCTTTCCTGTGCAACTTCCATATTGCCCAGAATTGTTATTTAAGTGCATTTATCTTAAAAGACATTGAAAAATACCCTGTTTGCTCTGCACTCTGGAGAGGACTAATTCTTGATACTCTCTGTGAGCCACCTCAATCTCAGGCTCCTTTCTATTTGCCTGGGTAGTCCCCATTTTCTGCTTCTGAATTGGATTTCTTCTCCTTCCTGAAGCACAGCCCTTTGCTGAACTTCTGTTTAATTTTTTTTGGATCATGTCATGTCTCTGGTTTATTACCATACGAAGTCCAACAGTATTCTGAATTCTCTTTTATGTGCACTTCCTGTCCTCCCAGTATAGCAGCGAATCACTGAATGCTACACCCTGAGGGGTTTTTTTCAGCTGACTTTGCTAAGCACCTATTTTCCCAGTTCTTGTTTCCCTGGCTGTGCTTACGAGAATGTTGCACAGGACAGCATTGAAAATATTAGTGAGGTCAAGATCCATCACAGCTCCTGACTCCTGCTGAAATACTAGGCTGGATATATAGTCAGAAGAGAAAATTACATTGACTTGACATGTTTATGCTTGTGAAGCTGATCTTGACTATTTCTTGCTATTCTCTTCCCCTGCAAATGCATTTGCTCTAGTGTGTTTTCAGTTATCTTAGTTGGCTGCTTTGTCTGTAATTCCCCTAGTCCTTGATTCATAGTGTTGTGGCTTCACATAACACCAATATCTCTTTGTCCTTCTGCCAGTCTCTACTTTCTCTTTTTTTTCTTAACTCCCCAACCACTTCTCTCTCCTCTCTCTCCTCTTCCCCACCCCACCTTTTTTTTTTTTTCTTTTTGTGAAACCACACCTAAAATCAGTGCTGTATTTGCCTATCTCCAGTTCTCCACACTATCCCATTTCTTTTCATTGTCAAAAGCTCTCAGTAATGGCTCAGAAATTGTTTGGCAAATTTCCTAATGCTGTGTGAAATGCCCCGACTACTACGTTTTTTTAATTATTAACTTATTCTTTCCTCTTCCTGGCATGTTGTACATAGAGTTTTCCAAGTTTAACACTCTTGGTAGCAACAAGTGCTAGATGTCTCAGTGGTTACATTGACTATAACAATCTTAGGGAAATTCCCTCCCATAGCTCTCCCATGCTGCTTGCAATACAGAGAATATAAATATAGCCAGACCACAAGCATTTTTACCACTTTAGCTGATTTTATGCAACATGATGGTGAAAATGTCATCAGGCAATCCCCACACTACCATTCCTGTCTACATTAGAGGAAAAGTTGGAGAAGTTTTTAAACTTGTAATTTGTGGGTAAATGCTTCTGGTAAATTTGGCACAGTGTGCTAGAAATTACAGTGAATAAAATCAACTTAACAAACCAGTGAAGCCATTTTCTTTCAACATCATATGCAAATAAACATGAAAAACCTCTAATAGATGTGCTTTTTCTTCTATTAAATGCACAATATACACGTGCATCTCATAGAGGTGCTGGTTCACAAGGACTTAAAAATAAATTGAAAACAATGTTTCAGATGATGGGCCTGAATCAATTTCCCAGTAGTTCCATTATCTTGCTTTTCTACAGTATGTCAGCTGGAATACATACACTTCACTCTTATCTGTAGCTTTAAAACAGAATTTGGACTGCACAAACTTCTTACCAATACTCGTAGGAATTACAAATAACAACTGGAAAATTTGGGCTGCTAAGGCACTTCCTTAATAGAAAAGAATACTCAGAAAGAATCTTCCTTTCTGTCCTTTAATATGCCAGTGTTTAGTAAAGGAGAGGGCATATTTTGATAAGGAATGAACAGCCTCAGAAGAAAACTCAGACACCTGCACGCAAAACCAGGCACCTCTTTTCCTTCCTTCCCCAAAAGCCACACTACTCCCAGGGTGGGAACTGCTGCCAGTGCACGAAAACAGTCACCCGGAGTGGAACGCATCATAGTTTCAGTACTTGAAAATAGCCTCAACGTGTCACTAGAGAGCTATCGATAATCTGGTTCTAGCGACATAGTAAGGTTTTGGGGCTTCGTGAGCTTTTCTCTCAAGAGCCACTTCTAATTTAATCCTTCTTATTGCTTAAAATGCTCATCACTATGTATGGTAATAAAAAGGTCCTGGCTACTTGTGCACGGATGACAAGTCTCAAAAAAAAAAAAAAAAAGGAAGTTGGTAATTTATTCCCTCCCTCCCCCTTCAAAATCTTGACCAAGACAAATAGAAATGTGATTTTAACAATGGTAGGAAATGAAACAGCCTAACCTTTCTGCATTTAGACTAGAAGCCTTTTCTGGAGCTGAGACTGTCTCTCCTATATGTTTACACAGTGCCTGGCAAAAGCAAGGCTCATATTTAATCTGGGCCTTTTGAGCCTGTATCACAATATAAATATTTCCTAGTAGTAATTCTTACAGGAACAAATCTTTGTTTGCGCTGCTGTTCAGAAGCAGTCCCCAGTCTTGCTCCTCCTTCGGGATTCCTTCCAGCTGGCCACGTCACTGTCATCTGCTCTTTGATTGCTTTTAATGCAGCACATTTATGCAAAAGGAAGCCTGCAGTTAAGATCATGGAACATTTTTAAATGTCCAGCTTAATTTTCAAAATGTCCAGTGGTGCATTTCTTACATGTAAGTTGCTTCTGAGAACATCTTGCGTGCAGCTCCCTTTTACAGTGTTGTTTGAACTGGTGTGACTTTCCTGCAGTTACACTATGCATATTCCTCATTTCTGATTTGTCAGAATAGATAAAGACTGATTTATTTCTCCTAAAATGCTCAGGAACAACTTAGCACTTCCATCTTTTGCAACTCTACATGACAGAACCACGCAGAATGTTTCCAGTGATTGCTTCTTGCAGTCACACCTGGTATGTCTGCTGTGAAGTGTTTAGAAGAGAAACTTCAAAAGTACTATTTTGTTTCTACTTCCATATATCCACAGGTTATTAAACTAATGACTATCATAACATGCATGCAATAACAACAAGATGCAAGTCAAAGCCCTAAAGCCTCTTTAGATTAGATTAGATTAGATTTGCACTGAGATTTAAACAGAGAACAGTTGGCTTTGAATCTTTCTTCTCTCTTTATTAAAGTTGATGGTCCTATACTAACATCACTGGAAGGTTATTTTCCCGTTCTTTCTCCCCTTTGGCCCAATTTATAACAACATCAGAAGCTTCATGGTCTTGAAATGACAACTCTCCATGAAAGCAGCACAAAGCCAGAAAAACGTACCAGGCAACAGAGCATTAGGTGGATATCAATGACCATCAAAAATTGTCAGTTCTACACTGAAAACAGTAAACGTTTCCGATGGTTTTAGCTTTTAAAGACATTTCTGCATTATCACCTCCATGTATAGGCTTGTCAAGCATTAGACAGACTTCATGTGGTGGTAGCAGGTGGAAAGCTAGGCCTGATGAACCTCCAGGGTGTGTACTCTTGCATATATAATAACGAGGATAAGTTTCCAGCAGCATCTCATTTTTGCCATTTATGACAGTGACACATGAAAGTGCTCCTGAATATCTTGCCAGGGTGGTCCTGTGTGTCTTCAGTCTCTTAATTCATGCAAACAGTCACTTCCTTGTCCTTATATTTTACCCACTCTATTTCAGGTGGCTTGCAGGTGGATGCTGTGTGGAAGAATCAAACGTATTTCTCTTACTGTTAGTAACATTTATGGGGGAATTTTGGAAGTCTTTTGTATTGCTTAATTATCCTCTCATGGATCTCAGTGACAGAAGAATGAGGCCAAAATGAGTCCTTCACAAAATTCCTTATCTAATTTAGTATACATATAATATCATTTCTCGATGTGAGGACTAAATCATAAAGTTAGGTGTAAACCATCAGAATAAAATATTAAAAGGGGATTCAAATATACCTGCATAAAGACATCCAGAGGAAAGGATTTAGAGAAATTTTGGAGTTATTCTCTCTCCAGTGTTTTAGGTTTTCTTCCTGAATATTCATTAGAAACCAAATACAGATATAGGGTATGCAAAAATAGAATCAAGGGGAAAAAAATCCTATTCCTTCATGTATTCTGAGTATCAGCACATGATTTCTGCAATTTTGTTTGATTACTGAGATGGAAAATATTTGCTGCCCAGTCTTCTCCAAGGTGCTGTGTCTGGCAAGCTTGCTTTAACAGGCTCCTGAACTGCCGTGCAGGACTTGTGACTGGCCTGATGATTCATTCCTGAAAAAACATTGCCTTTATCAATTTTGGACTCTGTTTCCTTGGTGTTTCTTTAAAAAGGGCTTGGCTTTACACTCCAGTGGAAACAGTGTCTTACATAATTAAATTGTATTTCCTAGAAAGGTATGGGGGGTACTTTAGACCTATGACAGCCTTGCTCCAGAGGGATAGAAAAAAAAAAAAAAAGTAGTTTCTTCCTTTAGCTCCTAAAGTTTGTCATTTGTTTTTTTTAGCTCTCACTCTCGTTTTCTAAAGGTACTGCCTACGCAAGTCTTCGCTTCCTCGTCCATAACAGTTCTTTTCCAGCAAGAAGCCTATTAGCAACAGCTCCACAATGGGTTTTGTTTCCTTTGAACAGCAGGTCACCCTTGTAAGCATGGCTTTTGTGCTATCATACTAATTTAAAATATTCAGGTGAATCTACACATCAAATTTCAGAGCGATAACTACTCCAGTAAATATTAGCAAGTCACTTCTTGCAGCTTCTCGGCTAGTTCAAATTCCATAACCAATAGATTCATAGGTGTTTTATTTTCTTTCTTTTTTTTTAAGAAACTAAGCTGTGAACATCAAGAGACATTGGAGCGTATCTAAAAATAAATCTCTAGTCACTGTGGTCACTGCTAAAAGCAAATATCAGACACTTTGTTATCAAAAGTATCAGCTCTGGTGCTGGGAAGGATCCCAGAAGGCTCAAAACAATTCCTCTCCAGCACTTCTGTAGCACAGGTTATCACATACATGGCCATAAGAATTAACCTAAGAATTCTAAGTCCTGGAGCATTTACCTACTTGGTGATAAAAATGCATGCATCACCAGCAACATATCCCCATACCTGTTGCTCTGAAATCAGAATTGTGTTATGTGTTAAAAAAAAAGACACCCACCTACACGCCCCCACCTCCCCCTTTGTGTCTTAGCCACGTTATGTAAATTCATCATAGCTTTGAGAACTAATATTCCGTGTATTGTAAGAGGCTTTCTAACAGCAAGTATTAATGTTCTGTCTCACCTACTATCTTGGTAGTCCTGCTCTGAACAAACATGTCTTCCTGTAACAATGACTGAGGGCAAAGATGTATAAATAATACTTGTAACCCTCCTCAAGATTTCAAAACATTCCAAGAGCATTAACTGAAGTTTTATGTCACCTCTATCAAATAACAGTATCCATATCCTAAAATGGACATTCTGAAGCTGAGTCTCTCAGTTTCGTATAGGAAGTGTACTCAATAATACAGCCCAAATTTATGTACTGCTATCTCTGTATTTTATTCACCGGTCAACACTTCAGTCACTCATCTGTTTAGGCATACTTATCAATTTGATCCCATTTCTGGCCCTCCTCTGATGTTTCCAATAGGCGATCTTCCCACTTCAGAGCGATGTCAACAGTTGTTTCAGTAAGTGCATCATTAAACATGCTGCTACAGCTTCCCTTTCTGAATCCTCAAACAAGCAACGGGCCTTAAAAGCTCACCATCACACTGGCCCTTCCCAGGGCAAGCTAATACAGAGACTTCTAGTAACCTTGTACTTCACCGTAGCACCACCTCTTACATTCCTTTATTCAAGTAACACGAGGCTGCCTGGCCTGCTTGCCTCTGCCCTGCTGGACTCGGTTGCAATCGTAATAGTTTCTATTCATTGTCAATTAGCTGAGGTCCCCAGAATTGTAAAGAGGACAAATTAACCCCACTGTCTACAGTATGTTATGAACACAATATACTATTTTCACTTGCTGCATGCTTTGGGGAGAAAAGTACTTGCTTTATTCTATCCCAGTGACCTGAGCATAATAAAAAAAATTGCCTTAACCTAGGAACAGGATGCTTTCAGCTAAATGTGGAAAACACATTCTACTTCAGTCTATTAAAACTTAATGAATGCTGAAACAAGCCCAGTATCACCAATGATGACCTTTTACTACTCTTTCACTATACAAATAGTATAAAGACTGAATTCAAGGGACTGATTTTGCAGGAAACTGTTAACTGATAGAACAGCTTCAAACTAGAATGTGCATGATCTAGATCTTTTTTAAAGCAATATAAAAGGACGCACAACTTGGAAAACCCAAACAATCAAAGCAGATAAAAATCTTTGACCTTTATCTGCAAGTGAAGTTCAAGAGTTAGCTGTTTCAAAAAAGTATTCGATAACAAAACCCGTTCTTAAAACACAGACAATATCCTCCCTCATAATGAAAGAGTGAAATATTTGTTTACCCAATGTTTTCATCTAATACAACCAACAGCAGTTTGCAGGTATGTCCGAAGTTGGTACATGGACGCTTGATTTGTATAGAACAGCTGTGTATACAAGCAGGAAGGTGAATGCACTCTACCAGAAGCCAAAGCCTGGGCTTCAATTCCCTCACCCAGCTTGCCTTTTACTTTTCTTGTCTTGCTTCCTTGCCTGAAGGAAAAGTCTCTACAATTTTGCATTAATAACTATCAGAAGCAGGTAATGAACTCAAGTACTTGAGGTCAGACATTGTGATTTGGAGAGTCTGAAATTAAATTTAGGTATTATCAAGATAGGCATGAAATTTGAAAGGACTTTCGTACAACCAAGTTTTGACCTTGAACAAAGAGGACTGTTGCCTCGATCTAAGTAAATCAACATAAAAGAAGTAAATCTCTAGAGCCTCTATACAGGCAAAATTAGATTCCAGAGTAAGTTTCACCTAAAAATATGATACTGTTTCAGCAAAACAGAAGTTACCTTGGTCATAGCAGTATCAATATTCTGCTTAAAAAGAACCACAGCAATCCACAAGACAGGAAAATCACCTCGAATCACACATTTCAGTCACAAGCATTCCAATTCTCAAAGAGAATTTGTTGAAATTACAACACTTATTATGATTAGCATTTTCACCGAGGCAGCCAGTGCAATAATAAAAAGGTATGAAGTTTTCTCAGTAAGAATATTAAGCATCTCACCATTAACCAACACCCATCCGCTTCATTTTCCTTGTACATAAATAAGGATATTCTACAATTGCATGGGAGTTACTGATCACTCATTCCTTTGGGGACTGAGGGAGGAGCAATGATCTTGCACAACTCTTTGGCAGGACGAAGCAGCTCAAAACTTCCCCATTTCCACTATTCCAAGCCCATTCTGATTCCCACCTTCTTAAACCTCACAGCAGAAAACTGGTATCATCAAATTTCATTCAGCTGCTGGGACCAGAAGAGTATACCACGCAACTGGTCTTCTTAACACGTATTTTTGAAACTGCCATTATTAAGACTTTGAAGGAGATTTGAAGTCAAGCCAAGGCATGGAATGATGAAGCCCCAGGCCAGGAGCCCAGCTGCAGGGGCAAGAGAGATTCTGCACCACCAGGAACCGGAAGCACTTCAAAAGATGCCACTGTCTGAGCAAGGAAACAACATGAACATTTGAGGAGAGCAGGCTGGGAAAAATCTGAAAAAAAACAGCTTTACTAGTGATTGTTTTTTTTTCATATGTACACATATAGTTTGAAAAAAAAAAAAAAGAAAGAAGGAATGCAGACTTCTCTTTAAGAATCCATGGATTTAAATATATATATATTTATTAAAAAGAGACATTGACTCTATGGCCAAGACATCATGCGTCTAGAACAGGTTTTTACAGCCAAGTTATAAAAACCCCTTAGCAAAGCAGTTATGCACTAGACTTCAAACACATGTACTCCAAGAATGACACTGGTGTGGAGGATCTTGTTTTACATCCATTTATTTTTGTCCCTCAGCAATTATAGCATAGTTTCAATACATTTCTAAAGCTATAGAGAAATACCAGGGCAACTAGAGTACATACAAGCCAAAGTTAAAATGGTAGACAGCTGAATTATAAAAATAAAAAATAATAATAAAAAAAAACAAAACAAAAAACCCAACAAAAAAAGTATGCATTCAGCAGGATATCTACTGTACTTCATTCAGTTTAGGCTTTGTTCTTTAGGGAACAAGGTGCTAACGTGCCATTTTCTCATAAAATGAATCATAATTGCTTCCAAAGAGTTTCTGCTGAAAATTTAGGTGGAAGCAAATAAGTGTAACACTAAACTTTCTCCTATAAACTTAGAAGCAACACTTTCTTGACTCAATTTCCACCCTCCAAATACCACTGCTGTTTTTCTTGCATGAACCCACTGTTTTATTAAGGCATAATATGCCCTGAGCAATATGCTGGAAAAAAGCCAAAAAAACTAACAATTAAAGGCAAGCACCAAGTGATTATTTTTATAGACAAATTTTGAAATCTGCTTTGTAACTCACCTGTATTTGGGAGTAGCACTTGAGGAAAAAAAGAAAATATTGCTTTTAATTACTTTGAGCAGAATGGCAGTGTTAATTCCCCCCTTTCTCCTTCTAGGCTGGTTTTCAAGCTAACTGTTTAGTCCCCAAGTAATAAGACACAGAGTGGGACGTCTGTTTGAGAGCTTAATTTTTAAGCAACTTGGCATAAAAATTTCAGTGCCCCATCCTAAGAAATTCAAATTACATCTTATTTTCCTCAAGAGGCAAGACTCTCATAGGCTGGATACCTCTGGTCTTAAAAGCAAGATGGAGCCTGGACAGGAGAATCACACACTGTACATGCTCAGACTGCCTTCCAGTCTTCTTTTTAGAGCCAGAAAAGCCTATGAATTACCTGGTGCACTGCCCAGTTTCTCTAAAAGATGGAGAATATTACAGATACCAGGATCTAAGAAGGTAGTTTTCAACGCTAATGCTAACAATACACATAACTTTCACTATACAAATTTAGGCAATACTGGCTAGTCCCTTTAAGCTACCAGAGTATCCAGAAAAGAAAGACAACCAAATTATACATTTTATTCACATTTATTTTTCGCTTTTAGTGTGCTCACAGAAAATTAGAACACCTTAAGCAGGAGTTTAATAGCAATTTTTGTAAGCAAAGTTACATTCCATCTCTAAGTCAAATTGGTCAAAGCTTCTCCAGTATTTACAAAAACATGATAGACAAGATGCTACACAAAAAAAACATTGCATCTGAAGAGTTTTCTTTTATTTTCAAAGACAACTGGAAAAGAAAGCATTGTCTGCTGTAATCAAAAACATACCACAGTATAAACAGTAACCATTCCACTTATCACAGCTTGGTTGAGTTTAAAATTTGTGTTTAAAAGGTCCAAGATGACTGCAGTTTTACAAAAATGGGCAGGGTGGAAAGAGTTGCAAACTTCATGTGCTTCTGGATATCAAGATTTGTTTTTTTTTATACAATAGTCACAGTTAAAAACACCCTGCTGGTAATACATAATTACACTTTATTAAGGTCATAAACCAGCAATAAACAATAAAGCCTATACAACTTGTATTTCTACTTAATCACTGACTGATACAGCTAACATGAGATAAGTGAAAAGTTCCTATGGTTTAAATGAATTCCTAAGACTATGATCTCTTTATCTGGGTATTGATTTTTATTTTTTTTTTCTTTTTCCTTTCCTTCTTAATCAAGACTTGTAGTGTTGTAAACCTTATAGAACATCTGCCTCACAAAATACATCGTAATAACTTTCTTTTAAAAAAAAGACTAACCCCTTACATCATTTCTGGTGGGGCGCGCTCCCAGCAAGGGCTGCGCACCCCGGGTTCCCCACTGCGGCCCCTGTCACTTCATTTGATATCCCTTATTGACCCACCCATCTCCTTCATATATGGGCATGTCCATAGACCGATCGGGAAAAGTTCTATAATATGAAGAGTTGTAAAGTATGTAAAAAAAAAAAAAAAAACAACAAACAAAACAAACGAAAAAATCGAACTGAAAAAAAACCAAATTAAAAAAAAGCCAAAAAAAAAAACCTGAACCAACCAGAACAGAACATTAATACTGATGAAAAAAAAAAACCCCAAACAAACCCCAAAACAGAGGGTGGGAGAGGAGGGCGGAGAGGGGCCCCCCTCCGCCCGTTGGAATGGCGGCAACACACAACGGTTTGAGATGGGAGCTGCAGGGGAGGGGAGAGAAAAAAAAGAAACGAGACATCTTTTAAATCAATCCCTGGTTGTAGACAAGTTCTCCGAGACCAGTACCTGGCACCACTCCAACAAACAAACAGGGGGAGGGGGAGGGGGGGAAGAAAAAACAGTCCGTGGGGCTCGTCGCGGCGGCGCTTACTCGGCCGGCTCGGCGGGCGCCTCCGGGCTGCTCTCGGCGGCGGGGGGGGGCTCCTGCCGCGCCTCCTCCGCGGGGGCCGCCTCCTGCTCGCCCGCCTCGCTCGTGGCGGCGCCCGCCGCCTCCTCACCCTTCCCCTTCCCCTCCGCTTGCTGCTGCTGCGGCTGCTCCTCCGCCGCCGCCGCCGCCGGGGCCTCTTCTCCCGCCGCCTTCTCGGGGGCGGCCTCGTCCGATTTGGCCTCCTGCGAGTCCCCCGCGCCCTCCTTGGGCGCCTCGGCCGCGCTGGGCTCCTCGGCGCCGCCCTTGCCCTCCTCGCCGCCCGCCGCCTCGGGGGCCGCCGCCTCCTCCTTGCCGCCCTCCGCCGCCGCGGCCGCGCCGCCCTCGCCCTCGGCGCCCTCGCCGGCCTCCTTCTTGTTCTTCTTGAAGGAGAACCCGCTGAGCTTAAAGGATTTCTTGAAGGAAAAGCGCTTCTTTTTTTTTTTCGGGGTCTCGCCGCTGGACGAGGGGGTCGCGCCCTCCTCGGTCTTGGGGGAGGCCTCGCCCTCGGCCGGGGAGGCCGGCTCTGTGCTCTCCGCCTCGGCCGCCTCCTTCTCGGAGGCGGGTTCCGACGAGGCCGCCTCCTCCTTGCCCGTCTCCTCGGCGGGCGCGCTGCCGTTCGCCTGCACCTCCTCCTTGCCCGCCTCCGCCGCCGCGGGGGAGGCGTCGCCGTTCACCTTCACGTGGCCGTTCTCCTGCAAGACAGCGACGGGCGTTACCGGCGGTGCCCACGGGGGGGGTTGTGCGTGTGTGTGTGCGGGGAACGGGACGCGGGGGGCGCCGCCGCCGCCCTCCCCTCCCGACGGCATCGCCCGTTTCTTTTTCTGCTTCCGCGGTTTAACACTCCCCCCCCACCCCGCGCCGCCATCCCCGGGCCGGGCCGCGCGGCCGCCGCCAGAGGGCGCCGCGGCTCCAGGCGGCGGCAGCGGAGCCGCTTCGCCCCCGGCGCGCCCCGTCCAGGGCGGGGAAGGCGAACAAAGCTCCCCCGGGCCCCGCCGCTGCCCCTCTCCCTCTCTCCCCCCGGGAGAGGCTCCCGCGCTCCCCACCCCCCCGCTATTATTTGCATCTTTGAGGCGCCCGGGCAGCAGCTGCAACGGCAGAGGGGGCACGGCCAGCCCGGCTCGGCGCGGGCAGAGCGATGGAAGCCGAGCCCCGCGGCTGCCGACCCCCCCCAGCCCCGCGGCGGAGCCGGCGCTGCCCCTGCCCCGCTCCCCCCCACCCCCCGAGCCCGGTGGCTCCGATTCCCGCTACTACACAGCCGCCCTGGTGCCACCGCGAGGGGCGTTTGGCGCTGGTCGTCGAGAGAAGGAGGGTTAAGCGGGCAGAAAAGCCAAGCGGTGTAAGATCCTTCCGTTTACGAGCCATTGAGACACCTCATCATAGTACAAGAGGGATTTAAATAAAAAGGAAAACAACAAAAAAAAAAAACCCAACAAATATGTGCGCCCCCCTTCCCCCTCCCCCGCGCAGGAAAGATAAAGGAACGAATCGTTCAAAGCCGAGCCCGTTTAAAAAAATTAAATTATTCCTTTGCCTCGAGTTACAAAGATAGAAGGATCGACCGTATTCTCCATTGAATGTGCCACCGAGGCATCAAAGGAAGAAGAATTAAACAGGATGCGAAAGAGAGTCCGTCGAAGTTGTCTTAAAAAAGGAGCGGGTTTAATATTTTTCTTATGTTTTTTGTGTGTTTTTACCTGTCCATTCGCCTTGGATGGAGATGAAGCCACTGCTTCCCCAGGTTTCTCGGCGGAGGCTTCGCCCTTTGCAGCGGTCTTGGAGAACTGGGCACCCATGCTGTCTTATTCAACAAAGAAACTCAACAGATCCAGAAGGAGGGGAAACAAAGAGCCTTGGGTTGGTATAAATACTGGGCGACCAGCAGCAGCAGCAGCAACACACACACACACCAGAGGGAAAAAAAAAAAAAAAAAAGAGAAGAGAGAACAGAACCGATTATAATGCACTCCTTTTAAAAAATTTAAAGTTGAAGAGATCAAAAAGCAGCAGCAGCACAGGAGGGAGGGGAAAAAATAGGAGGAAAAAGTCGAGCAAAAAAAAAAAAAAAGGAGCCCAAGTTTAGTAAAAAGAAGTAATAAAAAATCCCAGATTTGTAGCCGTACTGTAGACAAGGAGAAAATGGAGAAATCTCCCTGGTTGCTAATAAGATGCGGAGTCCAACGCCCAAGTGCACAGATGAATGGGCTTCCCGAGCGGTGACGCAGCCCTCCGCCCGGCGCCGGCCAATCGCCGCGGCGCCACACAAAGCGGGGCGGGGCCCGCCCGCCCGGCGAACAATGGAGCCGCGATGGCAGCGGTTTGAAATCAGCCCCCGGCCGATAATGAATGTGCCGCTCCGGCGCGGCGCGGGCGGGCGCGCGGAGCCCCGCGCCGGGCAGCGAACAAAACACCCCGAGAAAGCGGCGCGGGCGGGCGGGTGGGGGACAATGGGGCGAGGGGGAGTGCGAGTGTGAGTGTGAGTGCGAGCCGTCCCGGCTCCGCCGCCGCCCCCACCCGCTGCCGCCGTGAGAGCAACAGATAGCGAGCCCGGGGCGGGGGGGAGAGGAAAGGAGGGGATTTGCTGCCTCCCCCACCCCCTCCCCGCTTTCTCTTTTTTTTTTTTTTTTTTTTAATCCCCCCCCTTTTCTTCCCTGGGTTTAATTGGTCGCGATTGTCGAATCGCCCCCAATTTGGAAGGTATTTGAACCACGTAGATCAGGTTTCGCCAAACGAGATCACGAGTCGAAATTAGTAGGTCTGTAGGCCAGATGTGGCGAGCGCTAAAGCAGCGGCGGCAGGAGCCGCTGGCGAAGCAGGAACGGACCCCTCCCCCATAGCGATATTGGCTCGAAATAAAATATTTTGCCGTAAGCCCGCGGCTCTAATTAAATTCTGCTGCCTTGATTTTTCGTGATTTGTGTTTTTAAAGTCTTCTTCTGCGGCGGTGACCCCGTTTCGAGATGATATTTCCAGGCACTCACGCGGTGGGCGCAGCGGCGGTGACGGGGGAAGCGTCTGCGCTCCCCGAGCCCCGACCGTGTGTTTACGTTCAGTTTAAACCCTCGAAGAAGATGTCACCCGAAACGAAACGCACGCGAATTAACCGCGATCTCGAGCTCCTAAGCGGCGGCGGGGTGGGTGAAATATCACGGATCCGATGGATTTCCCTGCCCCGGGGAGGGGGGCCGTGCGGTGCGGGAAAGGCTGGACCGGAGCCCTCCACCCGCGTCGCCTCCCCCGACGCCGCCACCCCCCGATTTAAGGAGCGGGAGCGAGCGTCACCGACGCTCCTTTCCCCCACAGCTCGGGTAACCTCCTCCGAACGCCTCGTGTTTATAAACAAGGATGTGAAAATCATTGCGATAACGAAGGGCTGCGGAGCGGGGAGGCTCAGCCCAGCCGCCCCCCTTCGGATTACCCGGAGCGGGCGGGGACGGGGGGCTTTGTGCGGCCGCCGCCTCTCGGTAACACCGGCGAGGGCAGCCGGTTCTTCACAACCGATCGAGGGAATATTTCGTTTATTGTGGGCAAAAGGGGCATTCGATCGGTTTTGCTGAGGGGAAGGGGAGGGATTCAGCCGCCCTCTCTCCCCCCACCCCCCGCCGCCGGTAGCCGCCGCCGCTCCCTTTGTCTCGCCCCCCGCCCCGCGGCAGCCCCTCCGCAGCCGCTGTCCCGCCGCCGTGGGCGGGGCGGGGGGTGCCGGGGGCGCCGCCGCCGCGCCCCGGGGCTCCCGCGGTTTCCCCGGCGACGGCCGGCGGGGGCTTCTCGGCTGCGCCCGCCCCGGCGTCACCTGCGGCTGCGGGGCCGGGCTGGGCCCGGGGGGGCCGGGGGCTGCCGCCCTCCCCGGCGTTGGCGGCGGCAGGAGGGGACGGAGCGCGCCGCGGAGGCCTCACCTTGCGGCGGGACGGCGGCGCGACCGCGGGGCACGGACACCGGGACGGCTTCTCTCTTCGGGATCCTCCTCCGCTACCCGAGGGGACTCCGCGCCTAGCGCTTTCTCTGCTCCTTTTAATGGATATTCAGCAGGTCGTGATTTTGTTGTTGGTTTGGGGGCTCTTTATGTTATTTTTTACACCGGTTGATGTAGCAGGTGACCTGAGAAGACCCGCTGGAAGCCCGTGGCAGGACTTGGTAATCGGTATCAGAAGTCACATGTCCACCTTGCGCGGGTACCTGCGATTCCATCCACATGAGCACACGCAGTTTTACTTTCCGCCTTTACCTACATCTGAATTTCAATGCAGTGTCACTGAAAAGCGTCACAGAGTGGCTGTGGGAGTTTTGACGGCGTGTGCTTTGCGTTGTGCTTTTGATATGTTTTTCAACTGTTCCAATGTTTTACAACTTCTAAAAGAAAAAAAAAAAAGAAAAAGCATTGACTGGTATTATTCTAGATGCTAAGTTCCACAAGTTCCTCTCTAGAGTCTCTGGACAAGCAGGAAATCTGGAATATATGCTCACTATCAGTCCCGGTGCACTACAGCCTGCACTGCTATCTCTGCTTTCTAACCTGAACCCTTGAATGTGAGGTGCAAATACAAGATTTAACCCCTTGACTGACCTCTTGAGCCCACCAGTTACCAGGCTGCTCTTTGTCACACCACACCTTTAAGCTCCAAGCAAACAGATGCGCTGGAGGGGATATTCCTCTTTCTTAAACTTGCACTTTACTCAAGTTCCTGATCTTCTCATGTCCTTCCATAGGGGGGAGAAAAGAAAAAGAGAGAAAGAACGAGAGAAAGAAAGAAAAAATAACTAACCCCAAACAATCTCTGATTGGTGTATTGCAACATTCAGATATGAATGTGAAAATACCAGTTCTCTACAGTGGCTTCCACAGAAAAAGATGTTGCAGGATTTCTTTGGCAGGAACAAGGAGGTATCGGTATAAAGGTGCTTGTGTATACATTGTTGGAGATGTAGTGCCTGGAAAAAGTGGTACCATTGTAAGTGTATTTGTGTTAGGGCTTTTACCACAACAGCTACGTCAGCAAAAAAATCATATCTCCTCCATGTGACATGAGTGATGATATTTCTAAGAATGTGACAGCCATGCCTGAGAGGCAACTCTGTGGAGTCCAAAACTGAAAAAGAAGAGATAGGGCTGGGCAGTTGTTTGGGGGGGGGGGGAAGGGGGGAGTGATGGGAGGGGAAAGGATTTGCCTCCTTTACCTCCACCAAGAGTTAAAGATGCTTCCACAGATGATTTCCTGATTTCTAATTGTGTGTTGCACCCCCAGATGAAGTTTTCTTTGAGGTGACTCCTCTCAGCACATTTTGCCTGAGATTATTTTCATCCTCTACCTTTTGGGAAAGGGGAAGGCTGAGGTGTGGACTGATGAAATGGTTTGGGCCACACAGGCATCACAGCTGGCTCAGAGTTACTGATGCTCAGCTGTGACTTCATGATCTGTAATACCAAATCTGGTGCTTCACAACTATGCAAACTTTTCTGTCAAGCTAGCTGGGGTATAAACATGGTATATAGTGCTTCTGTCAACTTTACGCTGACCTTCTGTCAGGTGGCTAGGAAAAAAGCTGCTAGCTTTCAGCCAAGGAGAAGCTGAGGCGAAGTTGCCTCTGCAAAGTGTCTAACTACACTTGAAACGCCGTGCCACGCTGAACGCTGTGCCACACTCTGCTTATGTGGCTGCAGAAATCCTGACCTTATATCAGATCCTCTGAAACTGCAGTTGGCCGTGCTATGAAAGCATGGCTTCCAACTCCTGTAACCACTGCCCAACCTCCCATCTCACTAATGCTCAGTTTTTATTTTTTTTCCCAATATCATGTGAACATCACTTTCAATCCATTCCTCCAGGGCAGGTAAATGAAATGTTAGCTTTCCTTTGGCAATTCAGGTAAATGAGAAAATGGCTAAATACCAGCTGCCTGCTGGTATGGCAGGTGCTTTCCAGAGTACCAGGAAAGCCCAGCAGCGACACTCACCCTTGGCTAAAAGCACAACCATGAACATGTTTTAATTCATGTTAAATTTTAAAACTTTTAAAAACATGTCCTAACTTGCCACGTGTAGACGGGACACAAATGTATTTTAACACGTTTGCTGGCAAATGCACTAAAATGCAACACACCCTGTCAACACTGAGAATTTGAAAACATGTTAATTAAAAGTTTTCACTGGCACTTTTTTTTTTTTTAAATGCACCTTTATCCTCGTCCAGACAAGCCTTTAAAGAAAGTGAATCTAAGAGTGGTTTTGGAAGCTGGAATCTAGTGTTTACAGAAATACTGAAACAGCATGTGCTTTCTGTTGTTCCCTGTTATGCTTCTCCCCTGGGCTATCTGAGCTCTGAGGAGGCGCTGGGAAGTCTCCTTGTGTCCTGGGGTGCATGGAGACCTTTCCTCTATGCAGGGAGGGCAGCAAGCAAAACAAAAAATGATAATCAAAGTTTACACCAAGAGATAATGTTGCGTATGTGCTAATCTACCCCAAAGCCCTTTCTTCTCTTGTCCTGGTCATTATTGAGAAACACTGTAACACATGCACAGAAAACAGCTTACTTTCCTAGAAACTGTCTGGTTGGGACAGTAAGGGAATTTTATTCTTGTTCTAGTCTGTGTATACTTTCTGATAGCGAGAGCAGGACAGTATGATCTCAATAATGTCAAAAGTTTTAATTTCTAAAACTAACTTCAGATTTGTGGAATAGTTGCATCTTTTCCTGTGTCTGAGAAATGAGTATTTCATGATGTCCTTAATCATTGCTGAGATTCCTTACTGACCTGTATCTTCAGTTTCTTCAAGCTTTAGTGCAGTGTGGTGCAATGCTCTCAAAGGCTTTTAATCTTTATGTCATTCACAACTATTACAAGCCCTTTACTAATATTTGCCAAGCTTTTATTAAGTGAATACATTCAACAATGCTTGTTAAATAGGATCCAAATGTCCGGTGTGCTGGGAAACTGCAAACTTAACAGAGCTTATATTTTTGAAAGTATACAGTCTGTCTTTCTTATATCTAGTAAAAGAAATATCTATCAACCAACCAGATAAACAAACAGCCTCCAGTAATGAGGCTGGTTACTTTGGGGGAAAGAAAAAGAATAAAAGGCACACAAACTAAAATAAAGAATAAGAAAAACTGATGAGAAATCCAGCCTCAAACAATTTTTTTTTTTAAATCAGGCGAAAGCGAAGTTACTCCAGTAAAGCTCAAGTCCCTCCCTTAAGAGCAATCACGGAAGGTGTGAATATGCTACTAAATGACTGGTTCCTGGGATATGCAGATTCTGCTTTAGAGAACTGGTCTTTGGGTCTCCATTGCATTAAGCAGTGAGTGGGCAAATAAACGGAGCTACTGGCCCTGCAGTAAAGAATTATAAACATCTTACATTCTTCAGTGCTAAGGATAAATATTGCTCCAACTGTAGTTCCCCAATAGCTTTGCCCAGACTAAGTCAATGCAGCAGCAGCCTTTTGCTCCCTTCTTTCCTTTGCTCTGGCCCTACAGCTCCACTCCCTCCATTGTGCATTCCCTGGCTTTCCTCTGGCCTGCTGATAAGTCATTTTAGAGACTTAAACCAGCAGAAAATTTTCTCTCTCTCTTCCTTCCCCTCCCGTTTTTGAGAGGGGAATGGTAGTTTACTGCTGGTTTAGCTTCTGTAACTCGGTGTGTCCAGACAAGTAGCAGTGATGACAAGCAGATGATAACCTGATTCAGCATGATGTTAAGCTGTAGTTCCAGTGGCATTTACTTAAGCGGTACCACTGCCTCACATGGTCCCTCTTCTCTGCAACTTCCACTCAGTTCATTTTTCACACTCCTTCAATTCTGCTGGGAGGACTGATCTGAATAAAAAATGCCCAATAACCAAATATTCATTAGAATGGCATTGACAGATTCATCAAGTTTTTTTGAAAGACCACGTGGACTTTGTTGATGAGTGCTTTGTGTCATGTGGCTACGGTAGGTTTGATGACCAAGCCAGCTGGCTTTTATGAATTCCAGTTATATTTTTATTTTTTTGTCCTCCTTCCCCAGATGGGGCTTAAATAGTGGAACCATGCATAAGTATGCTCAAAAGTGTCACAAAGTGTAAAATGAAACGGATGGCCTCAGCTAAAGAGAAAACCATCTAGAATAGGGAATAGGAAGTATTTGCCCTTGACTCAGAGACTTGGATTCCTGATGTTTAGTTGTTGTGAACTGAAACTAATTTAAAGCTCAGAGCTGTGGACGTAAGAACCTCCATGTCAAGTGCCGAGGCTTTCCACTGGGCTTGGGCTTCGAGGAGAAAGCCAAGTGACAAAATCCATAATTTGCCCAACTGGCTGGCAGAAGCTGGTGCCCTGGGTCTGGTTTTATGATTCTCACTGCCTGAACAAATACATTTTAGACACAAGGTGCAAAAGCCTAAGCCAGTACAAGTTGATGTTGTTGTTGTTGTTATTATTATTATTATTATTATACTCAGCTCAGGAAGACTGTTTGCTTCATGTAGCTTTTATAAACATTATGCAGTGCATCCCAGTCAACTTGGCAGAAATATGCATGACCTGTACTATCTGATGTCCTAATAGGGCACAGATTTTATATCAACAGTCATATAATACCCAGCTACACAGAAATACATCTGAAATAGGAAACAAAAAGCATTTGTGCTTTTCTCAGAGGCTTGGATTCCTTATATTTGGTTGTAGAGAAGTACATCCATTCACTTGGGAGCTGGCACTCTGACTCCTTTCCTGCAGTGAGGTGCTTCAGCCCTTTTGAAAGCTTAAGAGGCAGTCCCCTTTCATACAGCAGCTCAATGGTGGGGCTCAGGAAACATGGATTTAATTCCCACCTAAGAAAATTTGAATCCCTTCATTTACCTCCCTCTGTTTTTCCCATGAAGTTCTAGGGTGAGAGAGAGCAGGAAGAAATGTTTCCATTTTCTCTTGCTGAAGCTGCTCAGCAAAGGAATTAAGAGTAACTCCTTGGCATGGAGAATTCCATAGTAATTGTTCCAAGAAACCAGCATGATTCTGCAGTCTAATTGTTTAGCATACTTGCATTGGAGTAGGAGACGGTTTTCCTCAGGTCCTCGCTCCACTGAAAATGCTACTGTTTTCCAGTTTCAAGCTCATGGAGCAAGCAAGGACTGGCATCCAGAGTCCAGTGTTAGTAATATGCCCCAGTGACTACAATACACAGTCATGATCTCTTTTTTTTTTTCCCTCATTCTTCAGCCCTCAAAAAATAACCTTTTTGCAAAGTGGAACAAACTGAATGGAGAGAGCTGGTATGTGCTGGCACCATCGTGCTTCCACCTAGGCAGGTCAGGGGGGTAAGAGAGGACCATGGGGGGTAAGAGAGGACCACATGCCATGGTCCCACCCTTACCACGTATCAGGACCTCCTTCATATGCAAGGTAGGTCAATGCCCCCATAAGCATCACACCACACATGCAGAGACTTCCTCTGTGTCTGTTCCAGGAAGGCCCTTGGGTACCTGTTTCTGAAGTGCCTTGGAGACTGGATGACTCATGTGGGACACAATCCATTGGTCGGGCAGCTCTGGTGGCACCTTGAGCCTCTTCTCTCACCTGGTATTTTGAAAAGCAGTGACAGATCACGCCTTTAAGCTAGAGTGCCTGGGTCTAGTCTGATGAATTCAGCAATGGAGTCATGGTTTTAAAATCTCACTTTGAGTGATATGTCCTTCTGTAGATTTAGCTGCAGTTTGTAAGTCCTTACCAGAGAGACAGGTTCATCAGACTTTCCATCTTTTTTTTTTTCTTTTCATTGGCCCAGTAAAAGAATGAATCAGACTGTACAGAATATCATTCCAGTATTATATACCCACAACAATTTTATTTTGTTTTATATTCTGTCTGAAGATTTTCATATTAGAAAATGTTTATTCTGTGTCCACTTTGTCTTTACTATCTTGCTTTTCTTAGTAACATGATGCAAGAAGATTAAGTTCATACCCAGTTCTACAAACACCCAGAAGAGTCCACCTTACTTATACAGAAAGTCCAGTTGTCATTAGCAGTATGGATAGGTAGGAAAAGAGCCACCTATTTACGTTTAATAGGTAACAGAATTCGAGTTGCACATTGAGGGGGTTGATCCAACCTCTTAAAGTAAGATATCAGTAATGAAGGTTGTCTTTTTTTTTTTTTTTTTAAACAGTGGCTCTAGAAGTTTACTGTGTAAATGTTCCTGCAGCCATATACTGATTTTTGAAAATGTAGTGCCTGGGATGACTGAAAGGTCATTTTTGTAGGCAATATTGCAAAAAACCCCAGAGTTATGAAGCTCAAAGGCTGCAGAGCAATAAATTAAGGGTTATTAAAACAAATGGGTTAACAGTTACAATTTCAGCTGTTTGATTTAGAATGACACATGTGCATAACGCAAGGGACAGGAGGGGTTACTTGTGAAATAACTAGCTTAAGATGAGGGCATTTGTGTCCACATTCCTGCCCTGTGGCAGGCTGCCTATGTGATTGGGGTACGTCTCTGTAGGTATGCATGCCCTGCAGACCAGGGTCCTGGGTTGAGACAGTAGCCATAGCACATCTTGTTGTGAATATTGGAAGCAGACATGGAGATAAGTACAGATGAACTGACTCCTCGTCTTGGTGAAGAAAATTTTTCAGCCTTGAACTCTCTGTGTGTTGCCAAACACACCTTGTACCCAAGCTTTCACTAAGCCACTGTTAAGCAAAGACAGCAGGAGGGCTGCACAGGTGAACAAGAAGCTCCTGGCTAAACTCAGACACAAAAAGGAAGCACATCAGAGGCAGAAGCAGGTGACCCAGGAACAATACAGCCATTCTGAAGTGATGGGCTTAGGAAAGCCAAAGCCTACCTGAAGTTGTGACTGGTGAGGGATGGGAAGGGCTTCTACATGTACATCAGCAGCAAAAGAAAGACTGGGGAAAATGTGGGCCTGCTGCTGAATGGGGCAGGGGCCCTAGTGACAAAGGTTACAGAAATGGCCAAGCTACTGGATGACTTCTTCACCTCAGTCTTTGCTGCTAAGACCACCCTTCAGGAACATCAAGCCTCTGGGACAAAAGGGAAAGGCTGGAGCAAGGAAGACGCACCTTTGATGGAGGAGGAACTCACTGAAAGGAACATTTAAACAAACTCAATGTATACAAACCTGTGGAATCTGGTGGGATGTGCCCATAAGAGTTAAGGGAGCTGCCTGATGTCACTTGCAAGGAGCCTGTTGGATCTCTTTGAAAGGTTGTGGTGATCAGGGCAGAATCCTGAGAACTGGAAGGAAGCAGATGTCACTTCTATCATGAAGAAGGGCAAGAAGAAGGAGCTGATAGGCTGGCCAGTGTCCCCTCAGTTGCGGAAGAGAGTCTGTGGAGTCTCTGTCCTTGGAGAGCTTCTGAAGTCACCTGGACACACTTTTAGGCAATTGTCTCTAAGGTGGCCCTGCATGAGCTGGGGGCTTGGACCAAATGATTCCCAGAGGGGCCTTCCCACTACTGCCATGCTGTGATTCTGTGTGATGAGGTGTGTGATATCACTTTTAGTGCTGGTTCAGCTATGCCTATACTCACTTCAATTTCAGGATGTTGCATTTCTGCAACCCTGTGCTTCAGTTAAATGGTTTATGGAACATGGATATTAATACACCCTTTTATGTGCCTTGGAAGAATAAATACACTGAAGATTGTGAGGTGCTTTCATTGAATATGGCATACAAATGCCTTCTGTACACGTTTATAGGAAAGAGAAACTCACGATCTTTTTTGCCTGTACAGTACAAATTACATTAAAGCATGAGAAAACAATATCTTTAATAATGTTCTTAAAACTAGGTCCTAGGAACTTGAGAAAATCCTAGGTTTAATGTGAACCCTTGCCTTTATAAGTTCCCATGCCTTCTATGATACTATGTTGGAGACTATACAGAGCAGATGAAGTTGTGCCATAGTAATTTTTGTTTGTTCCTTTCAAATTATACTTTCTCACACTTTATTAAGGTCTCTCATTTCCCCCGCACAGCTATAGAAGGCTGACTTCAGCCTGTTTAGGCTCAAGCCAGTATGGGGTCTTTTATTGACAAAAGCAGATGGCCATTTCCCCTACGATCCATTTTCTTTGCACTGACTGGCATGTGAAACATGGAGAGCATACTGGAGGACATGCTGTCATACCACACCAGCCTCAGTACGCACCCCTCACATGGGAGAGCCCAAGACCTGCCTGCCTATGAGGGATCTGAATTACTGGAAACTATTTCACATTTGGCTCACAGCTATTTTGGCAATCTTCAGCTGTATTCTTTATTTCTTCCTTCTTAGCATGTAAATGTCCTTTTTATAGCAGCTATTCTTACAGAATTTATAGTTCTGTTTTCTTAAAGCTTCTTATTCCCACTTCCTCATTTTTATTTAAGTCAGTCCCTTTTCATCTCCTGGAATATCATGGTATGCAAAATGGATACATTCAAGTGGTGAAAGCTTATGTCTTCCTCAAATTATCTCATGATGATGACCTCTATTACCCAGTTTTAAATCTTCAAAGTGGCAATTATGTCCTTTTGCCATACTGCCTCTCATGCTTAAGAGGAGCTCCACAAAATGTGTATTGTCTGTCATCCTTAAACCCCTCCTTCGCTATTACACCTACCAGTGCAGAGCAATGCTTGGTTATTCCATTGATTTCCATTATTTTTCCTGGGATATATTGGTAGTTATTTGGAGTCTGAAATTTCTGTGGGATCAGATCTGTCTTTGTGGGCTGACATTACCTTATCAGTTAGCGCAAGGACATGAAAAGTGCAAATTTAAGCCTCTGAGGTGCTTTAATCTTGGCAGTCCCTGAGCAGAGTTCCCCTTTCTGCATCTTACTCAGCATTGCTAGGGAGGATGTGCAGCTCATTTGATGTGTGGGCATAAAGCCTGTAAAGAGCTTTGGCGCTGGTGTGACACAGCACATGCAAGGAACGATTTATCTTTCATTCTTAGACCCACATACATCATGGGCAGTTTCATTCCTTTTTCTTTACCTCTGTCAGAATTTTTAGATTGCTTTTCATATGGCTGTGTTCAGCACTGTTTTGTTTCCAAACTATTTCCATTTAAAGTTTTTATTCATGTGCAAAGACAAATTTCTGAAATGGATTAATAAACCGTCTGAGTCATTTAAATGCTTATAAGCCTAATATTGCATTCACATTACTAAATAATACTGAAATATTTTTCTTTAAATATGAATTCTATGAAAAATTTATTAACACAGGAGCTTTTTAGGTTCTTAAGCATTGTGAAGTTTGTACATACAATAGCATTTGCAATACAGTCATGGGTTGTCTGGAAGACTGAAAAGCAAGCAAGAAGCACCTCCACACTAGTAAAGGCAGGAAAAATTCAAGCCAGAAATCATGGGAAAGCCACAATTATTGCTGAATGTGCAGCTGGATTTTCAGTGCCCAAAGAAAACAGACAGAATCATGCTTTTTGAGAATCTCTTCCAGGCTCTGCACATTTGCTGCAACTTCTTCTGCTCCCCACTCACCCTCTTTTTGGGACCTACAGGTACATGAGCAACACTGCACATGCAGAAACTCTATTTTGCCTGGCCGCTTGCATAAGGAGAAAGAGGAGCATAGCTGATGGGGATGAAGAAAGAGCCAGGAGCTTAGATGGGTTTGGCTGGACCTGGCCAATGGATTGGAGGGGCTTGTGTTAGCAAGCTGTAATTTCACTGTCCTTTGGTACTCTCATCAGCAAGCACAGCTATCCTGTCCCTCATCATGCTGTCGATCGTCCCAGAAAAAGAAGCTTTCTCTGTTCTGTACTGTCATGTTACACTTTGAAGCAGATCTCAAAAAGGCGTTGTGTAAGATTAGAAGAAACCAATCTGAAAGGTTTCAGAGAGGAGGTTTTGGTACCACAGCACCTGAGACTGGGAAATTATTGTATTATCTAGCTGTTTCTCCTCAGAGATACAAATTGCATGTAGCTGCCCAGCCAACAAAAGGGCAAAAAGAGGAGGAAGGCTAACCACACTTTTTTCCTAAGCTGTGGGTTCCCTTTATCTTTTTCTGACAAGACAAGTCAGGAAGCACAATTTATGTTTGCCTGGGTGTTAACACAGGGTGATGATGCAAGGCCGTGATCTCCAGCTCATTGAGACAGGACATTTCACTTGCTGTAGGAAATGCACATCTTGGGGCTGGGTTAGTTTGCCCTTTTAGCAGTACTTTTGAGAAACCCTGACCAGGGAACCTCTATCTCGCTGTCCCAGTGGGCAGTGCTATGCCCATAGGTGGTGGAGCAGGGATTATCAAGTAAATTACCAGCAGAGCACAAGGTCCCCAAGCCTCAGAACAAAAAGTGAATTTCTCATGAGCTGCATTTTTGGATGTGTCATAATGTGACGTCATGTAGGAGTTGCTTCCCTTCTGATGCCTCAAAATGAGGTCCTGGGTAAACCATTCTGCTTCTTTCTCTTCCTCAAACCTTCATGGGTGGCCCCATAGAAATATCACTAAGTTTGACAAAGGAATGAAGAAAATGTGGTCATTTTGGTTTTATATCTATATTTATTTACTTTTTTTTATTGTGAGTTACTTGGAAATCCCTTTATATAAAAACACTTTGCAATGCCATTTGTTTCCTTGGGTGGAATTGATCTCCAGCTCTGCAGAAATACTGTACAAATATGATACTTTCACAGTTGTACTTAAGCAGTTATCGGAGTCATCATAAAGGGTAAGAAAATATAAAACAACATAAATATTCAAACCCGATATTTCGTAGTTTTACTTTTAGTAACTGATGATAGATTGTGGGTTCAATTAGATGTGGAGGAAATCTTCAAAATACAATGTTTTTTCCCCTTAAATTTTGTACTTCAAACCCCAAATCTGTATATACCTACAAGTACATCCACGCACAAATATTTCTGTAATGTATTGACTCACTAATCCATTCATTATACCCAAATCTTTACAAGTAAACTTACTTGCAAACTTACTGAAGTTAAACAGACATAAGAGCAACTCAGGTTCTGTTTTAATTCTGCTTTACCCAGTATACATATTTTTGGGGTATTTCTGAAACTGAAAATCAAGCCAGATCTTTTTTCCAAAGAAGTTATTGAAAATCTCATTGATGGCTGCACTTGCTAGTTGCACTATGATTTTATTAGCTCCGTTAATGATGTTAGGTAGACACATATCATTCTCCTTCAAGCAGCTTTCACAGGGTTAGTACCTAAGGTACTTTGTTTTCTGACTAATTTTAGTGATCATTAATAACAAAGAATATATGGAAATTGTACAAATTTGCTTTTCTGAGAACTGTTTTGTAACCAGGTCCAGTAGTCCTATGGAAGATCCACAACCCCCACCCCCCACCCCCCTGCCCTGTGTTAGTCTCCTTACCTTGTTGTAAATATTATTAATAACAATAATCATGTTTATTAGAGTAGCAGGGCAAACAAAGTAAGGCTTTTCCGGGGGGTAGTCAAATACTGAGTAGTAGATAGCTTATTTCAAACCTAAGGTTTACAGTTAGACAAGATAAACACAGGAACAGGGAAGAGAGCACAGCTGCACAAGTAGAAACAGCCACAAAAACATTCCTCTTTTCAGGAGGTGGGAAAAGGGCAGCTTGTCGGGGAGGATGACACCTCTGGGGAGGCAGGGAGAGGGCAAAGTGCTCTGTGAAGCTGGAGCGATCAACCAGGATCAGAGCAAGCCTCCAATAACCACAGAGTAAAAAAAGACTTTAGGGAAACCTCCAAAGTTGAGAATGTCCAGCATTTCCCAGTTTGAGTCCTGTTATTCCTGTTAGCTGACAGCTGCCCTCCTATTTTTTTTGCAGTCCTTCCCCAAAGCCATATGGGAGGAGGATTAAGGTGGGTGGAAAGCACCACCTTTCTCCTCATCGCCTCAAAGCCAGGGGATCTCCTCTGAACAGCTCGGGCCCTGGCATTATTGCCACCATCTGTTAACTGTTCTTCTTCAGTATTATGGCTGTAGCAGTTCAGCAGCCTCAGATCAGATACAGACAAGGCTCAGTGCCTGCAAATGTAGTCAGAGGCAGCTGGGAGAGCTTGCTGTATTGTGCTGGCAGATGGGACAAAGAAAACATCCTCTCTCTCTTTTTGTGCATGGGAAACAAATGGGTTAAATTATTTGCCTTAGGTCACACAAAATGTCAGTAGAAAGGGGAGAACAAAGCTTATGTTTCCTGAGCCCAGCACTACACTACAAGTCTAAAATCCCTGCAGCTCTGGTACAGGCAAAAGGAAAGTTAAGGAAAGAAGACGGAAAAGGATTAGTGAACACAGTACATGTTGGCTCACGACTGTTCATACAAAGCACCTGAATCAAAGCTAAGCTTTTACGCAGCAGCACTGCAAATGGCATGGAATTCACATCTAAAAGAAAAATTTTGGCAGAAGTGTAGTTTATGACTATATTTTAGGGTAAGTATCATTACATCTGAGTGCTGCACGACTGAGCTTCATTGGATTTTATCCTCACAAAATCATAGTGAGGAAGAAGAGTTTTATTCCTATCTTGAGAAGGCAGAATTTAGGCGGACAACTGATAAAATATGTTATCTTGGGATCCCTGGGAAGTCTGAAGCTAAGTTCAGCTGTAGAGCAAAAGATTTATAAATTTCAATATATATTCCTAAATCCATTACATTACCTTTTCTAAATTGGATTTTTATGAATCTGAAGTCTACTGCAGTCTGTGTTTATATTGCTCTCTGAGAGAGATGTGGCTCTTGCTCTCTTGCTGGATCTTGCTTTGTTGGAAGCATTTTCAAAGAATTATCAGGAAGGGTGTGGGCCAAAGGTAGAGGGGCTGAGGTCAGTGCAGTTGAAGGAATGATTTCATTTGGTCACCAACCTCAGGACTATTTGGCCATATGAGTAGCCTTGGAAAGTTGTTTGTGTGAGGAGCTGAAGGAATGCACATTCCGTGCTGAAGGAAGGAGTACTGGGAAAGGGAGATGGCAAGAAGCAGCTTCTTAAACTCCTCACTCTGGGCAATGGATCTGATGGGAGGTGTAAATGATTGTTCTCAATTACATCCCTGCCACACCTTTTTCCTGAGAAATGCCCTGAATATCCTTATGGCATGCTGTCTCTAGCAGTTGTCCTTGGAAGCCTGTGGATCCAGGGACTGATGTAAATGCTGAGATTCTGGAATCTCTGACACAGTTCTCTCGCAGCTCCTTTGGAAGAAATTTCAACCCTCTCCTGTAGACTTACCTTGCAATTCTTCCCAAGAAAGCATGTTAGGATGCATTCTCAGTATTGGAATGTACTGATTGTTATATGCTCTTGAGATCTTGTTTTTTATTGCCTTTTCCTCTCATACTGAGTCATAGAAGAGCTATTTGGTTTGCCCCTCCCTGCCCCTGCCTCAAGAACAAAGCAAATCAGTACATACGGGTCCTGCTGCTGCTGAATGCAGTTTTTCTGAGTCCTCAATCAGCACAACATTTCAAGGCTTAGATCTGCATTTCCCAAGTCAGGGCTCAGAACCCCAGATGGAGTCTAGGTAGTTATTAATGCGTCCATTAACCTGAAAGAAATTCACATACCTTCTATTCTTAGAGCTAGTTTACAACTGATAGATCTGTAACAGAGCCTGCATCTGATCTCATTTGGGCACTGCAGGCTTAGATGCCAGAAGAAATCTGTGACGATCTGGAAAAAGGACAGGGTATTGTATGGACATTAAATAGGACAGTTATTTGTATTTCCTTACTGATACTTTGAGCATTGTCTGTAGGTATGAACTTCAGTCATCAATTGCTCAATGACCATGTAGACAAATATACATTGTGTTTGTTGCCACATTGGAAAGAGCAGCTCATCATGCTAAACACTGCAAATTCTATCTGCCTTATCACTGCAGGATCATGTTGTGTCCTGTTAGCTAGTAACACAACAGAGGCTTTGTTTGTGTAATGCTAGACTTGAGTGTTCAACATAATGAATACTCTCTTACAGCTAGTTTACGCAAGGATTGTTGCCATTTTTCACAATGAGTTTTTTTAAACGTGTGCCTATACATAAACAGTCAACATAACATTGAAGAACTTCAAACTCTCCTCTGGATGATGTATTTGTTTTTCATATCCAGGGATTTTTTTGTAAGATATTCCATCTAAAAAGTGTTTTCTTGTTATTTTTTTTCCCTGTAATTGGAGGAGAGTGTTTGTACACTAGATAATTTCATTTTCTTCTGCTTAGTGCTTAAATCTTCTAAATATCATAACTTTTTAATTTTTATTTTCACCTAGCTTATTAATCTCTAATGAGCCTACTCAATTGTCAGTCACATTTCTCTGATTCTCTGTCCATAACACACAACCCACCATGTTATATTAATTTGATTTTTTTCCTCTTATCATTGGTCTGTGTGATCCCTGACAAGAAAATAAACATGGTACGTCCTCAGATATTTGGTTCCATCATCAGAGGAGAAAGGCTTTGGTATTAGTTTCTTTGCTGGGTCACAGAATCATGCATAGAAATGAAAGCATCTATTCACAGATATCTTCTCTCATAACAGTTGCTACTTTTTGACTAGCCTCTATTAAAAACATTTTCTGTTATTATAACTGGTATAGTACATTCAAGCATAATCATTATTTTTACCACAGGAAGAAATACATAATACTACATTTATGTTTCCAGAATAAAAATGTATAGAGGGAAAAGCATAAAGACGTCATGTCAGTCGGTGCTTGAATATACCAGCTGCAAAGCAAATGAACTGGGGATAGTCAGTGTCTATGCTCAGAGTTTTAAGTTGCTAGTTGTGACAGCATTCACAGAAGCTGCCTTAAAGATTAGGGGTTCTTTTTCAGTTAAGCTGTTGTTTTCAGCACTGACTATCTAACCCTACTAACCGTGGGGTTAGAAAACACAGTGGTAGTATGGTGACCCTGTATAAGCCTTCTCTGAACTTTATCTTCTACCTCTTTTTGCCCAATGGAGCCACAATACAGCTATGAAGAGTCCTAGGGAAGACAAGACTAATACCTACAAGACAAACAAGAGAGACAAGGCACCAGTCCTTATGGATATATGGTTCATAATCCCACTACATGGCTACCATTACCAGCTGCTATACTTGAATAGAGATGATGCCAGACTTTGGCAAGAATTATTTTTCATTTGTAAATGAAATAATTTTTTTTCCTATGAACACATCAATTTTGACTTCAGATGGAGAAATTTTCCCATCCAGGATGAAATTTGTAGTCAGAATGAAAATGAGAGAAAGAGTATCAGGATGGAAATTCAGATTGTTTGGAATGATTCCGTGGTACCAACCAAGACAGATATTTTTGTCAGAGGAGAACCTCACTCTCTGTAGCCTGCAGCATCCTAACTTAGACTCTTATGTCAGTGCTAGAAGATTAGATTTCAGCGTGTCAAGCTGTTGTGGGGAGGCTTCCTCTTTCAGTCTTTCCTTCTGTATGTATCCCACTCTATAATTAATTTTGTATTTATAGGTAGATAAAGACAAATAATTGAAATCTAAAAAGGTTTAACAGATGGTACAACTTATATTGTTCTGAGTAACAACAATAATTCAATGCTCAGTTTTAACTGAAAATTTACACAAAATTGCCTTTTAGCTACAATTAGTGCTCTGTGAATGGTTAGCTTTTGTCAAATTTAATTCAATGTGCACCAATAACCTTCTAAAATCATCCTGTCCCTTGTATAGGCTGTTCCTCAATATGTTCTTCCTCGATATTCTGTTCTTCATCAGTTTTCTTAAAATTTCCTCATGAATTTTTTACTATTGCTGTCACTAGCTCATATCTTTTGCTGGTACCACGTAAGGAGCCTTTGAGATCATCAAGTCCAACCATACCTGTCCACTACAAAACAATATCCCTGAGCACTTCATATACCATCTTTTAAATACCTCCAAGGATGGTGACTCAACCACCTCCCTGGGCAGCCTGTTCCAGTGCCTGATGACCCTTTCAGCAAAGAATCTTTTCCTGATGTCTAATCTGAACCTCCCCTGGTGCAACTTGAGGCCATTTCCTCTCGTCCTATCGCCCGTCACTTGCGAGAAGACACCAACACCCACCTCACTACAACCTCCTTTCAGATAATTATAAACAGTGATAAGGTCTCCTGTCGGCCTTCTTTTTCTCTAGGCTAAACAACCCCAGTTTCCTCAGCCGCTCCTCATAAGACTTGTTCTCCAGCACTTTTACCAGCTTCCTTGGCCTTCTCTAGACATGGTCCAGGACCTCAATGTCTTTCTCTTAGTGAGGGGCCCAAAATTGACCGTTATTTGAGGTGAGGTGGCTAGAGGATGGTAGTGTGGTAGGAAAAGCTGTGAGGAAATTGATAAATAACTCTCTGATTTTTTATCAGCTTTTTTCTGCTAGCCTGGGGATCAAGTAGGATTTTAGTGTCTGATTGTGCTGGCAAAAACGAAACCAGTTCCACAGCGGTCAACCCATCATCATCGTATCTTTCAGAAGTTGCATCCTGAAAGATGAAAATCAAGTACCATAGCATATTTCTTCTCTCTTCTTTTTTCCTGAGGGACAAGCATACTTTGGAGTGCAATAGACATGCCCAAGATCTAATGAGTAAAATGAATGCTTTCCGGGTGGTGAATTTTTACCGTGCCAGAAAACCACTTAGCTGGACCCGAAGAAAAAAAATATATCGGCTAAAACTCCTAAGCATAAAGTTGGAACAGCAACATCATAAAAAGTCAAGTGAAAATGGTGATAACTGTCTGTAGTCTTCCCTTATTTGTTCTCTTGCTTAAAGGTGAACTAGCAGCCACCATGGAGTTCTTTGCTTGCCAAAAAAAGTCAGATGCACTAAAGAGACAAGGAAGGGATACTGAAATATGGCTGTGGATGGAGATGTCTGAGGGGAGGTATGACTGTGCAGACAATCTTTACAAGTTACAAAAACTGTAGTCAAAGAGATAAATATTATCACAATCTTAAGAAATAATAGTGAAAAGGAGTGCAAGAATGCTCTCAAGCTCCTGGCAGCTAAATAGACAGGAAATATTTCATCATATATGGGTCAATGTATTTAAAAAAGAATAAAATGTTGCCCTCTGAGGATGACAGCTTAGAAATAAACTACAATACGAGTTGTGATGTGATTAAAAAAGAGTGCATACCTCTGAGGAAAATAAAGAACTACTTTCCTTAAACATTGTGAAAGCTTTAAAATCAGTATCTGTTCTGGACAGCATCCTAGGAACTTATCCAGATATGATAAATCAGGAAGAAGTGGCTGAAATGCCTGGATATCTTTATTCCTAATATAATTGTATTTGAAGAAGCTGCCCTGAAAGGATTTGCACAAAAGATAGTGCTAGAAAAATATTGTAGTTTAAAAAAAATTAAAGTATTTACATTATTAAAGATCTATCACAGGAATCCCTGCTTGAAATGGTCGGATATGGACCTGCATCCAAGGGATTTGCTGTTCAGGTGTTACTTTCCACAGCACTCCGATGAGTCTTAGTTGCAATACCTGCTATGGGGAGTATACCTGGTGGGATTATTTTACAGGCCCTCTAAGGGGTTAAAAAGAAATGTAAATGTCAGAAGAAGGAGCTCAGATGTAGTTGAAGTGACAGTGGTGAAGATTAATATTCAACCTCTGCCCTTGCCGAGTCTCTAGGACTTGGCAGTTTCTCACTAGAAGTCTATAAAATGCTTAGGCATGATTGCTACACTTTGGGAAGAGCCAAATTCCTGAATTCTCTGAAGGGAACAAGAATAAAGAAGTTGTGTTCGTCGTATATAATTCACTCCCATGAGAAGGTTACAGAGTTGTTTGTATGTTTTATATCGATTCATATCGCTTCTATGCTTGCCAATAAAACCCTCACCAAAACTTTGGCAAGCAACTAAAAATATGTTCTGCCAGACACTATTAATACAGATCAATCTGGTTTTCTTTGCATAAACCAGAAGATTACTTTCCTGGGGCAAATCACAAACAGTTTTTTCCTCAAAGGCTTGCTTTTTCAATCTTACTGCCTGCCAACAATTCTAGGATAATTCATGGATTCATGGAAGTTAAGGCCAGAAGGGACTGTTAGATCATCTACTCTCACCTCCTGTGCATTCCTGACCAGTACATTTCATGCAGTTAGCCTTGTACTGTGCTTATTAATTGGTGTTTGGCAAAAGCAATTCCTCAGAAAGTTATTAAGTCTCGACTTGGAGATATCAAGAGAAGAATATCCACCACTCCCTTGGCAGTTTCCCCATACCCATCAATTAATTACTGTCACAGTGATTTAAAAAAAAAGGCTTTCCATACCAGGCTGAATTTGTTTGGCTTCAGCTTTCACCCACTGATTCTTGGTACACTTCTTCCATTAGATTAAAGATCTTAGTATTTTCTCCTCATGAAGAGACTTATTCACTGTACCTCTCAATCTCTCATAAACTAAATAAACTGGATTTCTGAAGGTCCTCACTGAAAACCACAATATCTAGCCTCAAACAAATTTTGTGGTTATTTTCAGTATCTTCTCCAGTTTTTACATTTTCTATGAACCTTGAATAAACTATGGTTCTCAGGAATACTGAATACAAAGGTAAACCCCAATTCCCTATCTTTATTCACAGTTCTTCTTTTGATAAAAGGAAGGATAACTTTATTCAGAATACTTTCATACATCATCACAGAGCAAATCAGTATCCATGAAATACACTGGGTAGAGGAAACCTGAAATGTGACACAATTCTTCTCCATGTAGGGGACTGACCAGCAGAAGAGACAGTAAAAAAAAAGAAAAAAAAATTGGCTTTCTACTTTGTGATGTCTCCTAGTCAAGCCTGGTGGTCTTTCTGAAAGGCTCGCATTGCCTTTGGCATCACTCGTGTCACTCTACAGTGAGTCAGCTAAGAAGCCTAAATTTGCAGAAAGTAACCTGTGCAGGAGAGCCAACAGGATACCCTCTGCTTCAGTCCTTGAAGTGTGGGCTTACTGTAGGGTCAGACATATGCCAGAGCTGGTGCACGTGAAGGAGCAGGACTGCATCTCCAAGCAGGGCAGCAGAGAAGTAGTATGTGCCTGACAAATGCTCAACCACAGCAACTGGATCAGCTCAAGTAGGCTGTGAAAATGTTGTTTCAGTGACCATGACCACTTATTCCAGCTTCAAGTTGTTTATTGTAAGTCATATTTGAAATTCACTTTTGAAATTTCAGCATCCAGTGTTCTAAATCAAACATATGCCAAGGAAGTACCTTGAAACTCCTAACAGAGCAAGACTCCTAACCCTTGAAGAACAATTCTGGTTAAACTTGCTGGAAATACTGATTTGAGTCCAACTTTTCACAAAGTTCAGACAAACCCAGAGCTAGAATTTACCTTCATCATCTGCACTTTACTGCAGTTACAGTTACGTTTATAGGTCTGTGCAATAAAGCACAGTATTGAAATTAACACATTTATGCAGAAGCAAACAAGCAACTGCATGGTTGAAGGACAGAGGAAGGTGGGAAACTCTTAATGAAACGATTTGACTAATGAAAGGAGCAGAACGAAACAACCCCGGCAACAAAACTAACCTCTGTGGGTGCTTAAAAAAATATGTAATTCAGATGATTTCATAGGACATTCTGTCATTGTAGCCCTGGAACACGCCAGAGATGAAGGGAGAGTAAAATTTTGTCTGAGGATAGAAGTGAGTTTAGGAGGAAAGTGAGAACTGAAGGACAGCGGGAAACACTTTTGCTACTTGAGAAACAGTAATGTGGAATGATAACTGATGTAAAGGATAAGAAATTCCTTAGAAACTTAGTAATCAGTAAAGTTTCCAAAACCTTTTCTCTTCAAGGTAGACTTATTGTGCAAGAAAATCTTATTTATGTGCTAGAAAATTATACCTTAGTTTTATTAAACTTAAAGGCTGATGGCAGAATCAAAGGTATGAGCTCTTTTGCAGGCCTGCAGGCAGTATAAAGTGCTTATACAACCCCATTTACTTTACTTGTTCAAGGGCAGGTCCTTGCCTTTTTTGTTATCTGCTTGCTTGCTGCTCCTGACAAATTTCCTTACAGCTTACAGAAGTTGTAAGTAACCTGGCATTCCCTTGCCTACTTTAATATATATCTATAAATACACAGAAACTTATATACACATATGCATATCCATATATATGTAATTTTGTTTTTCATGGAGCCTGATACTAGAAACATCACCATTTCTTTCCTGATTGAACATGACCCTTTGAAGAAGTTCCTGTCTGCCTGTGTTGCTCCATGGTCTTTCTTTGTGGTCTGCTTCTGTAAGAGAAGATATGTCTAATCTTCAGATGATCAGTTATGGGACCAGCGATTCTACAGGCGTGTGCTCCTCTGCTCTGTCTGCCTGGTCTCTTCCCTGTCCTTCTGCATTGCAAGAACTTCTGGAGACATCTTTTCTGGCTCCAAGGAACAGGACAGTATGGTGTTCAATCCCATTTTGCTTTCCAGAGTTAAACAGTTCACCTGAAAACAATTCCAACGAAGATGAATAAATTAAATGAAGAAGTCTTCAAAAAAAAAAAATCGCTTTTTCCTCCTCTGCTCTTTATGTCCCCTGATATCTGCAATACCTTGTTAAATTTAGCATCAACTTATGAATCCATGTCAAAGTGGAAAATATCTTTACTTGTAGCAAGCTTTTTGACCCATGTTGATGTAACTATCACTGCTATAAATCTCAGTAAAGTTTGTTATCTCAACCAAATTTTACAAGCTTCAAGACCAAAATTTTTCCTGCTAGTCTGGAATCTGCTTCCCAGACCCCTGGGAACTGTATTAGAGTGTATCAAAGGAATGGAATAACCTCTACAACAGCTAAAATCCCCTTAAAAAAATCAGGCTTTTTTTTTTCACAATCAAACAAGTATCATTACTTTTGTCTGAGGCCAGATGGGTGGGAATATATGTCCTGAACTGCAGGTGCAAGTCTTGAAAGCCACAGCTTTACTCCACATCTCCTCCCCTTCCCCTCCCTCTCCTTTTAATCCTTTTAGGGCAGAGACAGAAGAAGTGGAAGAGATGTTGCTCCTTCCATAATTTTTTTTTTTTTAATGCAGCCTGATTTAGTGCATGTAGAAGTCATTTGTGTATCAAGAATGTGCCATTTTGCAGCACTAGAATATTTCCATTGTACAGTATTTTTGAAGACTAGCAAAGCTCATGGTTATTACTGTTAAATAGATTTGAACACGAATCATGGACTATATAAACATCTTGGTACATAATTCTAAATGAAAATAGCATATTAACGTGTGAGTGATTTACTCCAACATCAGCTGTCTCTGCAAAAAGTTAGAGTTTGTTCTCATGCTTTCATTTTCCTGGATGGAAGATTAACTACATATATTTTATGATTTCTTTCTTGAAGTGGTTTCATATTAGCATAATATTTTTGTTCCCACAATTTCACTCTCACACAAATTAGTAAACTGGAATATACTGTTTTTTTAAATATAGTTCTTATTCATTGAATGTGTTATTCAGATTTCTCATGTTCACAGCATACAAGTGTAACTGTTGCAAGCACATTCTCCCCTTTGCTGTTAACAATATTGGTTTTTTGTTCTCCATTAGATAATTGTGTGATGCTGTTTCAGTGACTGAAATGTTTACATGCTAAAATGCTAACACTTTTCATATGGGCTGAGTATTGTGTGTATGAACACTGCTAGTAAACCTAAGTAAGAGGATATCTGCCATGACCAGGCCCAGAACTTGGCCCTACATAAAGACTGAATTTTGTATGTGTCACTAGGGGAGCTGTATCTGAAACTCTGTGAATGACTGGAGGCCAAGTTGCATGGAGTTGTTACTGTGGGGTAATGAGATACCAATGAATCCAGGTGGCTGTGCATCTTGCCTGTAGCACTGCTCAACAGTGAAAAAGGGTGTTCAGAGTTTTGTTCATAGGTTCCTATATGGCAAAGGGTTTTAGATGTACTGTGGCTTCGTTGAGCTACTTACACATTTTATCCACCCACTGTTCAATGCATTTTGGAGTAGAAATTATCTGTTGCCACATGCCTCATAAAAGTGCCCTTATCATTTGCACAGGTCTCACTCTTTTTCCTGCCTTTTTTTCTCTCTCTTGTTTCATCTGCATTTTTTTTTTCAGAAATTACGGTTTAAACAGGAGTTAGAAACACTCCTCCCTCTCCTCTGCTCAGCTCCTGAATAACTGCAGCCCCATGTGTAGGGATCTTCTCCTGTAAAAAGAGAATTAAGTTCTTCTCCACTCCTCCCTTGCCTGGGCTAAGATAGACAGTAAACCTCATTTTACTGCACATCATTATTTAAAAAGGAGAGAGTGCAGGGTTGTTAATTCCAGTCTTCCATGAGCCCTGGATGGTGCTTAGGGCTAAGGGTCTATTAAATCCTCAGAAGGGTAGGATTTGAGACAAATTCATCCCTTGTGAGTTCCTATTGACTAGGTTTGTCAGTTTCTTGCTCTGCTAATCAGTGAACCTGAATCTTCTTATGAAGCAGTTGACTTCCTCCTAAACAAACTTTACTAGTCCTGTATTCAGAGCCTAATTGTCATAGAAACTGCCATGGAGATATTGCTCTGGTGAGGGTGAATTTATCATCCTCCTGGGTCAACCAGCCCTCAGGACTGATGTGAGATGATCTCATTGAGAGCACATGCTTTTATACTTTCCTTGAGTGTAAACAGGGAAATGAATGCTGATTGTGTGACTTCTCAAGGAACTATAGAAATCTTATTGTAAGAGCAAAAGTAATTTTCCTGTTTCTTTGAATCCTAAATGCAGAGGGATGGTGCAGGAACTTTTCTATAACCTCGTGTCCTGTTTCCTCCTAGAACTTCTCATGGGCCATTTCTTACTGGCCAAAGATTAGCATGAAGTTAACTGGTGAAGAAGTCCAATTATGATATTTCAGAGATGCTATTAACATCAGCATAATTTGATAGATGAGGATGCCAAGTCAGAGAGATGGAGTTATTAAATGTTTGGAGGAGTACAAGGTTTTTTTAGGAATAGAAAATGTAACACAATTTGAGATGAGTTTGTAGGATAAACAGAATTGGCAGAAGAGTTATTATAAGGCTAGAAAATGGAATTTAGATCTAAGGCTTGATTGAGGAAAGTTTTCCAGATGTTTAGTGTTAATGGAAATAATGATGTGGGAAAACAGTAAAGACTTTAAACTGAAAATGTCAAGACCTTCACTATTCATTTCAGTGCTGGCATAGACATTAATAAATAACAGGTTTACTTTAGTTCTGTTTTATGAGGGTACAACAGCCAGTTGAGTCTCTGAAATGCTTTCCCTTTAATGAGCACCCAGGTGTCCAAAGCATTACAGGAGCATTTTGCCTTCTCCAGGCTACTGAATATGAATGAGGAAGACATAGGATGTCAAGAGCCTTGCCTCTACTTTCACAAATATTTAAAAAGCAGTCATAATTTCCTCACAAATGGAAAAAGAACATTTTTATCTGAGATCAAACTGCTGGTTTTGGAAATCTGTCCTGAACTATCAGGAGGTTTAATCATTGCTGTTCCCTTAAAGGAACTCCAAGAGTCAGTTAAGCCCATATTTTCTGTTCCAAATGAAGGGAAATGAAAAGCTGCTTATGAGTTCAAATGACTAGGGGAGTCTTTTCTGGGGTGTGTCTGTGGGAATAACAGCTTGCTTGGAGAAGCAAGAGACAGCCTGGCATGAGAGATAGGTAAGGTGAGGGGGAGTAGGGCAAATATGAGCACTTTGGGTAAGGCTGTGGTTAAAAGCATGGGGATGGAGTGCCATTGTGTTCTGATCTATCAGCTTTTCCATGCTGAGAGAAATGAAGCATTGTGAATTTCTTCTAAACAAGGTGGCATCAAAGAAAACCCCAGTTCACCAACAGTTCGTTTTCCCAGATGGAAACACCTACAAATAGCTAGACCCTTGGACCAAAGGAGGAGAAGAAGGAATAGTATCAAAGCCTTTGGAACAGATGACCTGAATCTAGACAGACCATTATTTTTACAGATCTGTTTTGGATCTAAGTTGCTGCAAATGATTGGTCACCAAGCTTATTACTATCAAATGGATTTTTTTCTTTTTTTTTGTGACTAACTGTTTCAAGACTTGCCTAAGTAACAATAATCAGAATGGCAAGACTCACCAGAACCTCTGACACCTGCTCATGAGCCAAGATGCAGGCAGTCTTTAGAAGGCTATAGTTCTGCCTTCAGCTGAGGTCTGTAGCATTTTGCTCACTCCTGCTGAAATGCAAATCATGCCTCATAGTCTTCCTCTTACTCATATCTTTATTCTTTCTGCCTTTCTTAGTCTTTGCCATATCATACTATTTATTTTTGATAGTTTGGTTTTCAGTACGGTTAGGTCAACTCACAGGAAGTACCAGTTGGCACCAAAGCCAGTTCAAGGAAAGAGACAGGAGTCTGGCCTCAAGGCTAGGACACAGACTTCCTTTTTCAGCTTTTAATGAGTGATGATATATGATTATTCTATATAATACAACTCAACGTGAACATACAAATACAATTCTCTTTCAGTTTAGGTGTAAAGGGAGGAGCAATCCTTATCTAGTGTCTACTCAAGCTGTACCCATGGTAGACCCATGGTTTACTATGGGTTTGCTTTGTGTCTTCTACTATCACTAAATCTGTATTTCCACAAGTAAATATGAAAGAGCTCAGAAGGAGCTCCCACACCTCACTTGTGAGCTGGACAGCTGATTAACAGTGGTCTCATATAATGGGCAGGCAGAGGTGCACACAATACTACATCAGGTCCACTGTGGAGGTGCAATGATTCTAGCATCTGTATTCCAGTGAGGGCAACATAGCAGCTGCTTGAGAAATAAATTTTTGTGACACTGAACTTGATTCACTGCGAATTTGTCATCTAGATTGCTACCCTTTGAGCACAGACACTATCTGAGGAGACAGTTAGGTCCTGTCTGCACTATGTAAGCAACTAGATGTACCATCTTTTTTTAGTTCTTCTTTTCTTTTCTTTCAGGTAGGATGTAGCTGCTTTGTGTTAACACTCCATCTTTCTGGATGGAATAAAACAGTAATCTAAATGATCTGCTAAATCTTGCTGTGCTTTAAGCTACTAAAACAAGTTTAACCAAACTGCATTGTAACAGGCAGGATTTGTGAAAATATTTTAACTAACAGTAATTGTTTCTTTTACCATATATCTGTTAATATGTAGATGGAGAAAATCCACAGAAAAGGCTAGGTGCTCAGCAGTCATGTGCTGGCATATATTTAGGGGAACTGGCAGAATTACAGGTAAGGGTATGGCTCTTATTTATTTTTCAGCAACTGAAATTATCATGAGAGAATTTCCACAAGAGGTCAACATGACAAGTATGGTCTTCCACAGTTGCAAGGAATCACAAGTTAAACCATATGATTCTTTGCAGAAACCATTCACATTCCAGTTAAAAGTTGTTAGAGTATTTGCATCTGCTGCTACCTTTTTTGGAGGCTGTTTAAGGAGCTCAGACTGCTTGAGGTTAGAACTTAACTTCCTGCTCAAATTTATTGTCAGGCACTGCTTATCCATTTGCTTTTGTGACAACACTAGTTTTAAATTGTATAATAATATAGATTTTCCCTTGGATTTACAGATATGAGCCATCATCACCCTCACCTTCCTTCACCAAACTAAGCAAGCCGACCCTTTCTGTGCCCATCTCGGAAGACAGGCTTCCTACTCTTCTGACTGTCCTAGGAATTTTCTTCATGCAACCAGTTCTCACCATTATGCCCTTCCCTTGAGCAAATAAGACCTGAACTGTGCATAATGTGCCAGTGGACCATCTATAAACTGGCATGAGCATTTTTCTGGCCTCGAGTATATGTAATAAGATTCATAATTGTCTTGTTCATAGTTTGGCCACTGGCACCTACTGGGTAGCCTTGTGTTTATTGAGTATTCTCAGGTTCTCCACCTCCTTTAGTATTTTCAGAAGTTAATTTCCCAATTTGTAGCACGTTTCTGTGACTTGTTCTTAAATACATGGCCTTGCATTTAGTGCCTATTATACAAGCCCTCTTTTATTACTGCAGTTCTCAGAATCATCTAGTGATTTCTGTTTGATCTTTCCATCCTCTTCGGTTTTAAGATTTTCCTTAACTTTGTGTGTTATGAGCAAATTTCATCACCATCCTTCTGTTTTCCATGCTAAGTATAAATATTCATCCAGATGAGACTCAATTTTACTTTGTCAGAAGAGTCACTTGGAGACAGAATTACAGAAGTAGTTAGAAGTCTAAGATGAAGAGAAGTATATTGCAGGGTTTCCAAAATTAATTAAGGTGTTGCTGGGGTGAAAGAAGCAGCAAAGTTCTGATGTATCAATGGTTGTAAAGCACTTTCACTCTTACCTGAAGATGTCAAATAAATGTTGTGAATGGAAATAGTATGTACAAATGTAGTAGGACAAATCCAATCTGCCTGGATACCTGTTTGCATCCTTAGATACCAAAATGTGTTTCAAAATCTTGAAGGGGATCATGTTCCCATCAGACAAATGCTAGACAGGGCAATACATGGAGCAAATACTGTAACAAAAGACTGGACAACACAATTAAGTGAGAAAATGTATTTATTTCCACGTCTGTGAAAAAGTTTTGTAGAGAAGAAAGGAATTTGGCTACAGCCAGGAGAGATCCCAGAATCCCAGTATACTACAAAAATACAGTAAATATTCATTGCTAAAGAGATGTTGCTAAAGATGTTTTTGGTTTCAGTGCAGTACATGCTTTACTGAATGTTAACTGCTCCAAGTAGGTGGAAGAAATTAAAACTTTTACAAAGGCAAAATGTACTACACTTCATTTCTTGAAGGAAGAAGTTTTTTCCCACAGTTGAAAGGTTACTTGAAGCTACTAATTTTCTGTTTGGTGTAATTCTTAGAAGTTAGCATACAGAACACGTGGATTATGAAATAGGCGACGCTGAAAGAATATTTTAAAATTTAAAAGTTAGGTCATGCTGCAACTGTGACTGTTTTGTTACTAGAGCCAGTTCCCTTATGCAGAAACATTATTGCAGAGTAATTAATGCCTTAAATCATTCCTTTTTTTTCTGAAGGGCTTCTTCAGCACTCCTGGAGCAGGATGGGCAGCACTCACAGTGTAGGCAGGCAGCCTGTGGCTTGTTTTCAACTCACTGTTCTGTGTGTGGTTGCATGCTTTGTAACCCTCCTTTAAGGCAGTATTATTAATTTCCATCTGGACTTCTCTCATTGCTCTATGAAACTGCTCTTTAGCACAGGCCTGTGGAATTGGACAGTTTATTTTTTCTAAAGCACAGAAAAATTAACCTGAAAGTATCCATTGATTTTTGGTGTCCACATGGAGTTCCTGAGGAACTGATTTTTGACAGTACCGTACACTACTCAAAATTTTCTATGTTCAGAGTGCATCTCCTACTAACTTAAATGGCAAGGCATGGATTTTTTTCTAAATCTAATCCCTGGTACTTGTTTTGGACAGGCTGGGATTTCTAGCTGTCACTGGGGGCGAAGCCCTTCTCTCAGAATAGCCCAGGGTGGTGGGACAACCACAGAAGACTTTGATTCATTTTTTGCTGCTTTTCTTCTCAGTGCACATGCTTTCATTAGTACCAGCTTTGTGGAAGGGTGGAAAGGAAATTTTTACTGCCATTCTCTTCAGAAGCCTCTGTTTTGTCCTGGTGTACATGTAAGAGGGTATTTTGGGGATCTAAAAAAAAAATATCTTAGAAAGCAGATATGTCCCCAGGCTAGGTCTACTCCTGATTTACATCGTCAGGACTAGCATCAGGGGGAGACCTAATATATACATTAAAGTTTGCTTCGAACTGCAACAGACTCTTTCGCTTGCCTTTTTCCCATTTCCCTTTCCTCCCTCCCCTCCATTCCTTGAAAGGTTGTTCTTTGCTTATGGATAAAAAGGAAAAGTTTCTTCTTTAAATATCCTTATGAAACTCTTTCAGGTTTTATGTTTGAAGTATGTCATATTTGGAAACTTTTCAGGGTTTTCCGTACTTCTGTACAATGTGTATTTTTTTTTACTGCTAAGCCAACCTATATAAGTTAAAATTCTATATTTTACAGTATTTTAAAGGAGATAATTTTGTCATTAATCCAAAAACTATGCAGCAGGCCATTTTTCATACCACATCAGAATTCTCCTCCTACTCATTCTTAAAGGCAATCAAAAATCCCAGATGTTTTTCCTGCAACATCTGGCTTCCTGGCACAGGCTTCTGAAGCAGTGTTTGCAGCCTTAAAGTCATGTCTTGGTTTTGTCATTTAGTTTACTGATGGGTTGTTGGAGTCACTGGTGGCATAGAAACTGTTTTGCTTTGACAATTCTTTTGGTCTAAATGAAGGAGATGGCCTTCCAGGCCTTTTGGGATTCTGCTCAGAAATTTTTGGTACTCAGGAATGTGACGAGCTCAGCCACCTCGGCTTCCTGTCTTGCAGAAATACGTGCAGCAGTATTAATGCACGTGGACCCAAAAGTGTTCCCTGCTCAGCCTCAAAAATGAGGCTACTCACGTCTAAGTAATTAGCTGTATTCCTGCAGAACATACTGTCAGGCTTTCAGAGTTGCTGTGCCAGACTCTGTCCTGGGGGAAGAAGACAAAACATAATGGGAGGGAGCTAGAAAAAGCCATGCTGCCACACTTTTCTACTTCTTTTATATGTCCCTTTTTTTGAACCTTTACACATAAAATCTTGCTTCTCTCATATTTCCCCTCCCTCCCCCCCTCATTGATGGCTAAGCTATGCCTTTTGTTCTGTCTCTCATTTGTGTACACACTTCAACATGTCCCATAGGATACCTTCTTTCCTTATATTGATTGATTGACTAGCCCTCACCTAGGTTTTAAGTGCCATATGTGCTGGGGGCTTTGAAAGCTAAGGTAGCATTCCAGGTAAATGTCTTAATTTAACTTTTGCCTATTTCAGGAAAAGAGATTTCTTTTCCTTTCCTTCTCATGCTTCCCACCCCTCTAAAGATCAAGAAAAGTTTTGTGTACATCCCAACAGGGAGAGGAACAAACATTATAATGATTTTCCTGAATTGGAAAAGAACATTTCTCTCTGTTTAAATGGTAAAGCTGCTATTATCAAATGCATATGTTGCTGCCAGCAATATGCCTCAGCCAGAGGCACATGCTGCTCACTTTTCGTCAAAGAAGCAGAGAGAAATGGCTCCGTGAAGCATGCTCTGCAGTTGCTTGTCGGAACCTCTGAGACTGGCTCTGAATTTCCTGCTTTGAAACATTTCGCTATCCCAGGGTTCATGAAGCTGGCATGAGGTAACCACACCTCTCTTCTGGACTCTAGCATGTTTTCCCATATGGGCAGGATGTGGCTCTCTATGTCCTGTCTTGTCCTACTTATTTGTTTGTGTAATTAAATGTTCCACATTGACATAGCGTTCTTGCATGCTTTTATGTAAGATGTGATTTACAGTCTAGAAATACCATTGTCCCCTTAATTTGCAATGTGTACATTTTCCTTATGGCACTGTTAATACAACCTGTGTAGTATCATAAAGCACTCCTAGAGGTGTTATTCTGATGCTTCTTAACTGCACCTATGGCTAGGGCTGGTTTACTTCTTTTCCACAGTATGTAACTGAGGATTTTAGTTTACACATTGTGGTGGATTACAAATGGGTTCGCCAAAGTAGAGACCTCATCTGCCCAGCTTCTATGTTGGAGGTTGCTCCACAAAGCAGAGTTCTCTGAATGACTCATGAATGAGGTCTTGAAATTAGTTTTGTTCAGTAAGCTGGCTGTAAACACTACAGCAGCTCCAGGTCTGCTCCAAGAGCTGCCCAGCCATCCCTGTGAGGGCAGCACCCGTCCAAGAAAGGATGAAACAGATGACAGAGCATTCTGCATCTTTCAACCATCTGACTTTAATCCCCTACCACATGTGAGTGAGAACCTTTAGATGTTTTACAGGGTCACTTAGTTTTATGGCAAAAAGAACAAGACAATTGTTTAATGTACTAAATGAATTGCCAGTAATAGGACTTTTGGTACCTTGACCAAATACAATATATATGAAATGGAAAAGGATCAGCATGAGAAAAGGATACTAGAGACTCACGTAAATGAGCAGAGGATGAAAGGAAGAGAAAATTAAGAGAGTAAATGTAAAACATAATAAGGCAGTAGCCATAAGATCTTATGCAAGTAGATGTGAACTTTTTCTTCATTTATCATTATCTGGCCAGGTAGGGTACTATTAATTGTTGTTGCTTTTTAATTCAGCTGAAAACTTCATATGTATAATTTGGAGAAGAGGTAGATGTGTTTTTCCACCTCTGAACAAGCATAAGTAGAAGTCATCCTCTGACAACAGAAGCGAACCAAGTAATTTGTCACGAGTGATGGTTTAATGTCCTACTCCTCATTCAGGGCCATAAATCTAAGAACAAATCTCCACTGCCAAGCATTTTTTTTGTGCTGATCACAATGATGTGGGACACAGACTGAGATCCAGGCTGATCTATACAAAAAAACACAGTAAAAACAGGCGGAGTACAATTTTGTTGCTGACAGTTTCTAACAACTCTGCCAAAAGATGTGTGTAAAAGAACGGGGAAGGTAGGAAGACCAAGGAGACAGAAAGTCACTGCAAGTGAGGAAACACTTAAATGTAGATCAGGGCAAAACCTGAAAGGAATGGCTTATGCTCTTTTACAGAGTTTAGGACTTTGGTAGATGATGGCAGTACTTGTGCGCTGTACTATCTGTGCCATTGTGAGATTCATGAAATGGATTTGTTGTTTTACTTCAGCACATAAACTCAATACTGAATGCAGTTTTTTGTTTTGTCCAGTACAGATATAGAGCCTGCCACTAATATATCCTGGGGATGACTCCGGGTGGTGGTGTGACAAATTCTTTATCTACATCACATAGATATGAAGATATCCATTTCTTTTGAATCACGGATATCAATATTGTGAGGCTTGCTCCATCTTTAAGTCCTGACACTGTATCAGATTGGAATCTCTTACTTTCAGCAGTTTTAATTAGTGTGTTGCTAAATATGGTACTATGGCAACATGCCTACCCTGGGATTCCCTCTGCTGCTAGGCCTAGTGCAGCTGAACTAATAGAAAAGGCTAATGGGAAAGTCTAATGACCATTTCTAAAGCTTAAGTACCAGTCATTTCATCTGACACTCCACAGGCTTCCAGTTTTTTCCTTGGGATGTTCATGGAGCATTTAAAGGTAAAATAAAATTTGCAGTCAGTAGAGCTGCTTTACAAGTGTTCTGTAATGCTAGAAATCTTCAAAACTCCCTGAATATGCTAGTCAACAAATCATATCTGACTGGATTTTCCCCTCCCCCCTCAAAAAAATTTAATGTGCACGTGTACTGCCACGATGTATAGGAAAAATTGTATGGAGCAGTCCAGCATACACAATCTGTCAGACCAAGAAGAAATAAAGGTCTGTTGTTAATTCAGACAAATGGTCAGCAGCTGCAAAATAGTTTCCACTAGAAACAGAGCGAAACCCTCTCAGTTATGGATAGAATTTTTTATGATTTTCTGTTGCCTTTTTCAGGGCCAAAATATATACTGCATATATTCCCATGTAATTTTTATTTTTATTCTCTGCTAATTCAGTGTTGTAAACCAGAACAACAGAAAACCCTCTTTAAAGTAAGAAAAGCCTGGTAAATTTTATACTGCTTTTCAATATTTTAAGCAAATTAATTACCTCAGACATATCATTGCAGACAGCAAAAATTCCCCAGCAGCACAACTGAACATTGTGAGTCTGCAGTTTCCTTTAGAAGACTGCAGCCATGGTGATGGGCATGGGGGTGCTTTCCAGCTGAGGGTACTTCTGATTGCAGTGGGTACATTGTCACTGAGTCAGGGTGTCTCATTGTTACACTTCAGGACACATGCTATTCTCATTTTAACTGTGCTTTTCTAGCCACGTCACTTTTTATGTGTACCACAGCAGTATCCTATATCTCTAATACTCTGCTACTTAGGAGAACACGAAAAGTTCCAATTCAAAATATGCCAAAAAAAAAAAAAAAAAAGAGCAAAACATGGCACTGTTTGGCACTGTTCAGAGCCTTTGCTGCTCCAAGATTGAACACATGGATTCTGATGTAGGTTTCTATACCTGAGGGATGGTTAACACGGACTGTTGTAGTATCATATCTTTATTATCTCCTTGTGGCTGTATAGACACTGGCAGCCCCCATGTCCAGGAAGATGGGCTGCCTCAGACCCTTGCTCTTTTCCTAACCTGTCAAGGTGAGTGTTTGCATCTGTGTAATTCAGCTCTGCATTTGCAAGTGATAAGGAAACAAAAGTCTCTGAATATCACTGTAACTTCTATCCCTTAATGACTGTTTCTAGGAATTTTGTCAGGACTGTATCTGTTTCCACCAGTGTAAATCCCAGGATAAAACCTGGACCTATGTCATTTAAACTACACATAGAAAGCTGAGTTTAATTCCAAAAGATACACTGAACTAAATTAATTTTGCATTTAACTTCTCTTAAATTGTAATTTTATCCAACAGGACAGTAGGAGCTTGAAGATTTATTAGGTCACTGGAAATGAAAATACTTGTATTGCCGGTTCAGTCTGATAAAGAACAAGTTTAGAGAGTATAGAATCCTTCCCTTGCCCACTGCTGACTACAGTGCCTGGCAAGTTTAAGAGTGTCTATATAAACTACAGCATACAATTGCTTCCCTCTCATCTGTGTCAAAATCCTACAGGAAAGTTCTCTGAGTTGAATGTGTTGATTCAGCCCCAGAGACACGCAGTTTGTGAGAACTGCATGGTGAGATGAAGTCAAAAGGATTTAAAAAGAGTTTAACATTTAATAGAGGCTGAAGTGAGTCAGCTGCAAACACAAAGCATTTCCAGAAGGGCATCTCCAGTGGCTAACACTGTTTTTATGAGTTGTTATCACCTATTTTAAGGAAGATCTTATTTCTATACAAGCAAAATGACATCATATAAGCCACATAAATATCACAACAGCCACTGACATTGAGTGGAGGAAATGCTGGAGAAGGCTGTGCCTCTGAAGTTCTGTTCCTCTGAAGTTTAGCTCAGTGCCAATACTGGTATCTCTGCAAAAATGGATTCCTCACGTGAAACTACTTCCCACACTTTAGTATCTATGACACCCGGCCTTACAATCCTTTTCTAGGTGGCAGTAGTGGAGTGAAGGTGTGTGAAAGTAATAGGCATCTTTTATCTTTCTGGGAGCTGTGATGGGCAATCACCTTACGTGATAATTTGGTCTTTTCTGTGAAGTACTACTTGGAGACATACAAATGATACTCCTGGATCTTGCAAGCAAATATTTTTCTCTCCAGTTGGCAAAATGGGCTGAGTTAACTCTAGCTTCATGTGAGACTTCCCTTCCTCTCTCTGAAGGTGCTGGGTATTTAAACCACAGAATTTCCCAGTCATTTCTCATCTGACCACAACAGAAGCGAGCTCTCTAATTTCTCTATTGAAAAAAAAAAAAAGGTGGAAATGGTTATTTCTGTTTCTCTCCTGAGGAAAGAGTAGCCATTTTTATTATTTCTTTACAGCAAAAATTAGAAATGAACCTACCCTGAATTGTTTCATGGGAGATTGCAGCTTTCACACAATTTCATGGCATCATTTGTTCCTTCTTTTGACACGGTGTGCAGCTGTAGAAGAAAAAGTGCAAGATATGGTGCTGCCTCTCCCAGCAGTAACACAAGAACATTTCCTTCTCTAAATGACTGCTTCACTAAAATATTTCTTAATCTTCTAAGAGGGGGAAGAGGGATTTTTCTGAGGTAATGACTTTACTTAGTCATGGCTGTGCAGCTAATGCAGACATATATCTACTGTGCTGGGAAATTCTGTCCAGTGTGCTGGTTTCCCCCTTGTCAAAGACAGAAGGCATCTATTTGAAGCCTCAGGTCACGTAAACATAGATCCTGTAGCAGGTCACATTGTGACTTCTGTAAGTCAGTCTGAAGCAATGGGACATCATGCAGTGGAAGCACATCCAGGGCAGGATGTGAACAAGGGTGACGTGGCAGGGCTGAATCGGGATTTCCTACAGAACAGCTAGAAATGAAACAGGGGAATTCAGGATGAAATTCTAAAATTAAAAACAGGTAGGAAGGTCAAAATACAGCACCATTTCAAGTGAAATTTCTGTAAAAAATTGGATTTTTTTTCCAAATACTTCTTATTTCTGAGCTTGTTAATGTTTTGAAATATCTGAAGATTTTACTCACTTGGTAAATTCCTACTCATATAAGCAATCAGATTATTTCATTGAATCAGCTGTAGCTTTAAAATCTCACTCAGGACATAGTTGTAATTAGTTTACAGTTGTACATTTTGAGCTTATAGAGATAGATACTTCTGTCTAATGTTTTACTATTCTAAGGAGTTTGCTGTCACTTATGTTATTGCATTACAAGCGTTTAATAAGTTGACTATTTCAAAACAGCCTGTGGGATTTTACATGTATCTTTATGCCCCCCCAAAAAATTGTCAATCTCTGAGCTGCAGGTTAAAAGTAATAAATATTATGATTGCCCTATATACCAACTGCTTCTGGATTTAGTAAGTAAATACTGCTTTAGCTTTCAGTATGGATGAGCAATAGTTCTAATTAATATTTGGAGATAATTACATAAGATATCTTTCAGAATACACCCCACCAAAAACTCTCTAAAACCAGCATGAACCTAATTAAGCATAAACAATACTCTTAATTGAATAGATGTTCCAAACAAAACGCTTGGAACTTGTGTGGCTTCAATTTCTTTTTTTTTCTCTTAGTAGTCTTAATGGGAAGAAATCCTTTATTAAGTAAGAAAGGCAAAATTCTCATTATAACAACTCAAATAGCCGTGTCCTACATCAGGGGCCTTTTCTATCTGAAACCATACTTTCCATGACAGTGTCACAAAATGTTGCCATATTGGAGTATTCCCTGTGACTGCATAAAGAAGTTAAAAAGTCCTATTTATTTCTCCATGTTAAATCGTGCTCTACACTGTTTCCAAAAAAAGGAGAAAAGTGATAAATATTAATGGACACCTAGAAGGAAAACATATTTTTATTTGTGAGATCCCTTGCGAAGTTAGAAGTCAGTATTAGAAAGCAGACTATTTGAAAATCCTTATGAAAAGAAGAAAACAATGCTGTTTTTTTGCTCTTCATGGATATCAAAGGAATTTTGTATGCAATTGAGGGCATCTGGCTCTAATTGTGATAAATAGCCTTAAGCATCTGACTTTAACTATAGAAACTGATAAATTCCACTACAAGTACCATTTCTTCCTATACTTTTCTGATGCAGAAGGCATAGGGATGCTGTTTGTATTTCAATAACCAGTCTTAAAAAGACGGAAACATGACAGAAGCAGAATATCACAGTAAGTTGTTATTTTGGAACAAACAACACTCTCCCCATGGATCAGAACAGGAGATTGATACAGAAACTGGAGTCTCTTAAAAAAATTTGATTTGGCCTGGTTGGTTTGCAGTTTCAGTCTCAGACATTATGAATGCAGAGTATTATGTAGACATTCACACTTATTTATTAACAGTATGAGCAACACTTTCGATGTTGTGCATGATTTAGTTTTCAGCTCACACATACTACCCTACCAAAGTGCTTTAGATAATAGTGTTTCTTTATCATCAGAATACACAAGTGGATATTCCTGAAATTATGTGTGTTTAGGGAATTATATTTTAGAAATGGGATGGAGGACTGAGAGAAAAAATAAAAAGAGCATAAAGTAAAATTTAATGACAGGCTGCCTTTTAAGATGAAGTCTTCCTTTTCATTGCAGTGTTCATTCATTTCTATGGAGTGTGAGTGAACAGAAAGGAAATAGCTTTTGGCCTGATGAGCGCTGGGAGGATGTTTCTGTACAAGAATACTTTGTATGCTGTACATCCAGACAGTTTTCATTGCACTGGCTGGTAGAGATTGCCAGGCATTAATATTATTAGTGAAAAATGCTGAAGCTGGAGAAGATAAATCCTCACCTAAATGTTATAGCTCAAGCAATTAGTAAGTCCAGTGAAACTGTGATATAGTCTTAAAGTAAAGAGGGCATGAAAAATGAGTTTGTAAGCAGAATCTGTCACTGTACACAAATGGTTTTAGCAGTCCAGAATCATACCTGCTGCAAATGTGATTCTACAGATTATAGAGTTCAGTGGCCCTGATCCAGCAATAATATGATTTCATGTCATCCATGCACCACTGATGCAACAATGACTTACAGTCTTGATATACACAGGAAAAGCTGAACAGCACCAGAAACTTTCTTACGCACAGCTGCAAAGCACTGGGCTGTGTTAATGCCAGCTTCCTACCTCCCTGCCTAATCCACTCTTGCCTTATGATTTTAGAAAAAAGCCTGTGTTTGTTTACACACGGGCCAGAGCACCCCAAGTAAGGCAAGATGAAATGAAATGGCAAGAAAACCCAAGGTCTGTTTGCATACTAAAGATTCCATTCACTGCAATATTTTTTACACAAAAGCAATAATACTTGACAGTCTTTTTTTCTGTTATTTAATTTCACGTGGACAGTCCTTTGTATTTACAGTCAGTGAGCTGTGTGAGTTCAGACAACTCTAGGCTGAGCTGTTTGTCCTTGTGGTATTTCAGATTTCACACCTCATGCTGTAAAACTTACCAGGACTAGCTCTGTGCTTTGAAGTATACAGTGTATGGCAGTAAACATTAGCAAGTCATAAATATATTTGGCAAAAAAAGATGTTTTACAGATTATACTTGCTTTAGTCTGTGATTATACTGTTCATTATTCTGCAATTTCAAGAATGTGTAGGATGGCAGATAGCTCAAAATCGTGCTGTTTTGATGAAGCAATCAGACTTTAGAGAAAACTTTTGTTGTAAAGCTTTAAAATAAGCAAATAGGTATTGAAACAAATTGTTGTGGCCATTTATTTTCTTGACCTAAACAGCTAAAAGGTTTTTGCTGCTGCTTAACCATGAGTGAATGCTGCTGCTTAACCAGTGTATGGATACTGTACTTTCAATTATACTGAACTGAAGATAAATGTGCAATACCTCCAATAAATATTTGAATCTGTACGACTCCTTTTATGTATCTGTATGAAGCTATGTTTTGATAGACTTTGTGAGTACAGGTCAAAATCACAGCCATACTGACTTCAGCACCCCTGTCAGGAAAGTCAGTTGCACAATGCTGGCTGATTCCCAAGGTGCTGGTGAGAGGTTTCAGTGTAGCAAGGACTCTACACTGAGCTCAAGCTCGTTATGGGGCTCCAGTATTTTCTGTCCTGCTGTTTTCTCATAGCCTGTAACAGCAGCGACATCTTCCTCGGTTCACTCCACCTATGCATTCCTATTCCTTCTGTTTTTCATGTCATCCCACTTTTCCTCCTGAGCCCCTAGGTAATGTGAAACACTGTTTCCTGTCTTAATTGGTGTGGCCTCCTCACACTTATTTAAGGTTTCACTCCTGTGATTACAGTCTTTGCAGGCTGACTCCAGAGAGTTTTTTAACCTTGCTGGGAAATAGATGGGCTCTCTGCGTGGGTCCATTTGCAGAACTATGTATTATGTGCGAAGTCTTCATAGAAAGAAACTGCTTAATTATGACAATAGTGAGTAAGACCAGAAAACTGGAAAAAAAAGCATGTACACGTAGATGTATGAGTATGCATGTTGAGGTTGTTATATTAAGGAGCAATTCTTCCCACAAAACAATACAAAGGACAAGAGATTTATTTTTTTAATTACAAAGTAAAGTATTCCAAAATTGTCTAATTGATGGATGGGAAGCTTTAGAAAAGTGCTGAACATAAGGGAACCTGACATTAAATGTTTGGTTTGCTGCCATGACATTTGCTAAATTTTATTTTTATGCTGAATTTAAACCATCAGTGCTGTTAAATTTGATTCTCAGAGGAATAATGCAAAATAATGGAAACATAAAATAGAAAAGAATGTAACTCTCATGAATGTGGTCAGATACTGCATTTTATACTTCTGAAATGATAAAAAAAGATTTATTTCATTTTGCTTTGAAATTCCTCTACATATAAAGAGTGGAATGTTCTTTGAGAATTAGTAGGTTACTTTAAAGAAAAATTCTTTAGCTTTCCTTCATTTTAAATCTAGGCCTTTCACAATATTTGCTTTCTTTCTTCCACCTTCTCTCTCTGTGGAGCTATACAGTGACTATTGATTTCCAATTTATTTGAAAAGAAGACATGGTGAAGTATTAGTGAAGAACTCATCATGCAGAGTTCGACCAATCAGTGACTTGCTGATCAGTTAAGCCCGTCTGACCACTGAGCTCTGGAACTCAATCAGTGTTTAGAGAAGTAGCATTACTGATTTGGCAGGATCACAATACCAGTGATAATGTTACTTTCTCTAAGGAAATATTTAGTCATTAAAAAGGAACACTGCATGTTTGTGTCTTGTCCACATTAGGGTAAAAAAATAAAAATGTCATGTTTTTGAAGTTACACGTGTTCACAGTCCTAGTGCAAATAAAACACATCAGTTTTAATATGGACAGACATAGTGAAATAAAATGAGAAGTAAGAATCTTGACCAGTGAAGATTTTTAAAACTTCAGCTTTCCTTGCTTATATCAATTCTTTTACACACATTAGGTAGAAATTTGCCTACTTTGTGCAAAAGGGGGCTAGGTTGTGAATCAAGCAAGATGACCTATTACCTAACATTTGGAGCTGTAGTAAGCTCAACAGGCCTCAGAAGACACTTAGGAGGCCATTTTTCCTTTGCTGGAGTTTCTTCCCAGACTACTTTAAGGGTTTGGCAAAATTTTGCTCTTAGTCTGTATTAAAATTACAGACTACGAGCAGAAAAGCATATCTGCTCTCTGCGCCTTCGCTGGAGGATGCCCTCTGTCAATGCAGTTCTACATTTTTCTCTTGTCTACTGTTGTTCTGGTTTGCTTTGAAGGAAAAAATGGAAAGAATAAATGCTGACACTATCGCACATCAGTGCAGAAACACTCAGGACACATCTTCTCACCTCTTCTTGAAAGTGGAGGTGGCCTCGGGAGGGAAGGTGAAACTCCCTTCTAACACATGATCTCCTCTCTGCAATACCCGATTGTACACTCAGGCACCTTGTTCTCTCCATAACTCTTTTCATACATGGGAGTCTGTGCTTTTAGCTTACTCTTTATTTAAAGAAGAGATTTTCTAGGCTCAGCTGGGAAAACCAGATTTTACTCTCCCCTTCCTTTCCGGTAACTCTGCCTCCTTCTCTTCTCCCTATCAATAGTGAATACAGAACGAAAGATTTGCGTCTTCAAGAGACACAGGATTTCATTCAACCTCTTCTGTGTTTGCACAGAGCCTGGTATAATGCTGCAAGTGAAGTTACTGGAGTGATGATATATCCACTTCTAGAAACTCAGCAAAAGACAGGGACTTCCTCCATAGGGAACAGAGTTCTCAAGATATGACCGAATTCCAAAACAGTACATCCTTAATCCAAGCGAACCTTATCTAAAATAGCTAACGTGGATTAAACCCTCAATGAATAGGTCTTTAATTCTAGTTAGTGGCTCACATTCTGCTACATTCAACTGCTCATTCGACTGTTTTGCATTATTCCAGCAGCACAAAGAAGCAAGCGAGTACGTCCCAGCACATTTCTTGTGAAATCATGGATTTGTCTAATAATTGGTCAGCCAGCTTAATTTGCCCTTTTTACAAATCACCTCAGTGAGACAGCAGTAAGCTGGAAAGGTTTGCAGTGTGGCTGTTCTAAGTTTTTTGCCTAACATCATGTGTTACAGAAGTCATGATCAAAACCAAACCTTTGAACGTGTTCTTCTGTTTGATTGTAATTTCAACAGTGCTTACTGCAAACATGAAAACCTAAAATTTCTTCAGTTTTCTATGGAACTTGCTTTCTCTTTCCTTCTCAATGTTTTATCTCAGAGTCTATCAATTCCCTCTTTCAGGTTGTGAAAAATCTTCTAGAATAAGCACCCCATGGAGCCAATTATTTGCATGATTTGAAATGAGGAATTTGTCAAATGTAATACTTTTTTCCCATCCTCTAACAGATAAGCTCCCACAAATATGTTTGTTCCTTAAATTTGCCTGTTGGTGTAAAGAAAATTTTTGTTAACAAGAACTACTGGAAAGCACCTTGCAATTTTATAGCATAACAAGCTCTCACAATGTCAAAGTCTTGTGCCATATGTACTTTGAGGTCTGGTACAAGTTCTGTCTTATGCCCGAGTCAAGCATTTCCCAGGACTTGCTCTCACATAGCACAACTCTTAGTGCAGTGCAATCAAAAGTGGCGGATGGAATAAAAAAGACAGTGTGTAGAGGAAGCTTAGAGTAATATGGTATGATTTTCTAGAACATAAATGTAATTTTCTGTATCATATATTTTATAATAGTTATAGAAACTGCATATACAGCAGTAAAAATAAAAACATGGACAACTTACTGAAATCAGAGCAAATTTTCCCATGGCTTCTCTGGGAAGGTGCTGAGACCTGGGATGGTTTTTTAAAGACAGTTGATAAAGAGAAAAGCACATTCCAAAATGGGATAATTACAAGTACTTGGCAAACGGAATACATAATTTGCTGAATATGAAGTTCAGAATATACAAATTCTGTTCACAGGTTAGGAAGCTGAGATTTTATCCATATAAAATTGATATCTTTTCAGGGAAAGGGTTTAAGAATCTTTTTTGTTTTCTCCTATTTAAGACTATTGCACATATTGTTTGTACACTGATTTAATTTTATGACAGTTTTTGAACATATGATAAGCTGATCAGATCACTTTCATTTTAATTAAGAACATAGGCATATTTGAATGATTCACAGTGAATTAGGTTCTATTGTGCAGTCATTAAATTTGCTAAAAAAATCCCAGTGTATAAACAAACTGTAGGATGCTCTTTGATCAATTGTCAGAATAGAGTAAGTTCCTCTATTATTATTGGCAAAACATGAACAGCATAGTATAATCTCTTAAGTTAAAGTAAATACATTCTTTTGCAATTAGGCTTAAACCCAAATCCTAATTATAAAGGATTTGTAGTATTTATTTGCCATAGAATGGTAAATACAGCAAGAAGAATTTACCCTATGAAGAGAAATGGTGAAGTCTAAGGTATTTTACACAGACATTTGTGGACTGAAAAAAGGTAGAATTTGCCAGTGCAAAAGATGTACTTTCCGATAATTCGTGATCATTATTGGATCTTTAAATTACAGGACAGGAGGTTTGGGTCTTAAATCTCCCTTGCATGAACTAGTCTTCTCAGCTTTAGAAAGTACATGATATAGAAAAGATGGGAGAGGGGTGCTGACTGCATCTCAAGAGAACAATGAGCAATTCTTGGAGCGTTCAGGAATGATGAATACACTTCTGGGAAATATTTCCTGATAAAAGCAAGGATCAGGGTTGATTTCAGTGTAAGCTACAGGCTGTCAGCCACGAATTTAAAGGTCTGTATTTGTGTTTCATTTTAATTAGGCAGTTTTAGGCCAGCCCTACAAAATATATTAATTTTTGTTACATTTATTAAAAATGAAATGCACCTAGTTACCCATCTGTCAATATGGGGATTTGCATGAATAAAACATAAGTTATGTTTATCCTAGTATTTGGCTTCTCCTCTGAAATTGAGAATTAGTATAATGAAGGATAGAGGCTGTTCTTTATCAGAGCCAACTGGATCAGGACAGAAGTATATGGAGCTGTGATTAGACATTTCAGTAGCTGACTTCAAATTCTGGGTGTTGATTTAAAAGTAGACAAAAAATGAAGGTCAAGGTCCTTATTGGGCAACGTTCTTGGCATATTCAAGAGATTGCCCAAATAGAGAGGGTCTGTATTTGAAATGTGTTACTTCTGCTCTGGCAAGGCAGTGGTGTTCAAGCAAAGGCTACGAATGATTGTAGCAGCTGCAAAAAAATATCCTTGTGACTTTTTAGATAGTCTCAGATTTCTTGATTACAGGGCTTCTTGAAGTCAGCTTGAACACTGCAGGTTGGAACAGTATTCCAGGCATGTTTTATTTTAACAATTCTTTCTCCTACCAACTATTTTAGAGCAGTACCAAACTATATAGTGTGAGGAACTGTGACGACAGTCTCTTCAATAAAGTTTCATAGGAAGGATTTCCTTTGTGCATAGCTTGGCTGGTGCAAAGTAGAATCTATAAAAAGTTTTTATGTTGATTCTTTGAGATTATATGTAATGGAGTTACTTTCTCTATAATAAGAAACCTGCTTGCTCATATACCTCTGTGTGAATGCCAAAAGCAGTTTCCCATTGTATTGAACACAGAACGCACGTAGTGCTTCTTAAGTTGGATAGTTTTATTTTCTTTAAATTTGAATATATTATTTAATTGCTTTCCACTTTTAAAAGATAATTGGTTTTCCTCTTTATTTTTTCTTATATTTCCTTTTGGTTTTTAGGAGAAAACAACCTAAAAGAAAGATCAAGTAAAGTGGAAATTATGATAAAATGAGCATAACCTTTAAAATGTTAAGTCAGTAAAACTCACGCTCACATCAAAGAGCTGAAAATAACATACAATTTAAGTTCCTTGGTTCTCATACAGTGAATCACTTGGCCTAATTATATGTATGTTAAAGTAGATAAATAGCCTTGCTATGTGATATTTTCCATATCAGGGGCAATGTACTTTTCTCCATATCTATTTAAACCACATATGAACACAATGTGCATCGTGTGTATACAATGCATATGCAGTATGTGGTGTATGCACATATATATGCAAATACGGTGTGTTAATCTCAACAAGCAGGAGATACAACAGCTATAGCTGAGCAAAGGGGCAAGCTAGATGGCAAAGCAAAAGGCTAGAGGCATGATAGTCATGGTGTGTATAGTTTATTCTAGGTAAGGCCTAATACTCATGAAGTAAAATGTAAAATAGCAGACAAATGAAAAGCATGGGTGTTGAAACAGATATTTCTGAAAAATATGGTGTGAGACATGCTATAAAATATGGTGTGAGGTTTGCTATAGGATTGCACTGTCCACTCAATCAGATTGGTGTAGAAATGCCAGGAGTCAACCAGTTGCTGTGACAGTGGCTGTGTGAGCCAGCCAAATTGTGTCTGGTCCTAATTTTCTGTGGGTTTTCATGGGTGGGAAAAGAATATTTCCCTAATGCATTTTTCTAGTCATAGTTGCTGCTGTTGTTTCCCTTTCAAAGCAGCCTGTACCTATCAAAACTTGACATAACTAATGAAAGAGAAATTTCCTACCATCCTGTTAGCATTACAAAGTCATGCAGTATTTTCAGACTTTTTACTTATTACTTTGGGGGCATATATAATGAACTTTGAGCCTGCTTCAGATTTTGGTGGCAGTAATGCTGACCAAAACACAACTAGAAGCTGAAGACAGAAAATTTCTCTCATGAAATCTTGAGATGAAAAAACGTTCATATTACACAGGAAACAACTCTAGCAGCAATTGAGACAGAATATATGAAATAGATGTTCAAATTGCTTTCTACCCCTCTTCCATACACCAGCCTCTATGGCCATTCTGAGTTTTTATTGACAAACTGCTGCATTCAGCTTCCCACTCCATGCTCCTATCAGACCTGTATAGCAGAGGAAGTAGGATGGTCATTGTCTTGCTCTGCGGCTTGATGTTAGCTCCCACAGGGGCTAATGTAAATGGAAACTCATGGCTGTTTGAGAGTATATGTGGTTGCAAATGAGGGTGGCTGAGCAGCCAGGATATATTGTGCTCACTGCTCCTGTGATGAAGATAGAAAGCTGTCATGGCCCGCAGTGAGATGGGCAGCAGGACATTTCCTCTCCACATTTACCGAGTAAACCCAATAGAGGCTGCAAGTCAGAGTTTTCAGTCTTACAACTGATGGGTAATGAGCTCTCCCCACATCTAATTAAATGAACAAGTGCTTTTGTTTATTACATAAACTGAAGTTCTTGCAATTGCCAGGTAATTGTGTAAAAATTCTCCTCACAGTTAAGCAGTACCTTTCAGGCTCTAAGAGATTAAAATCCAAGTTCCTTGTTTCACTCAGGTACGTTCCCATGAAATGCTTTTGTTCTAACAAAATGATTTGTTCCACTGAGACATTTCTGACTAACTCCAGTCACAATACATTCAATACAACTCAATTATTGTATAAAGAGAAATAATTTTTCAGATTGTGTTCCTGAATCTATAAATAGACTTCAAAGGAGCTAGATTTATACAAGATTTCTTTAATTTCTAAAAAAGACCCCACAGCAATATTGGATTATGATACACACCCAGCTTTTTAATAATTACAAAACTGTGGGGACACTTTTGTATCAAACTTAGCTTGAGCTATAAAGTCTTACAATGTCTTCATAATTTTGTTCCTCTTTTCCCCTCCTTTACCCCCAAAAGCAGACAAGTTCTGCACCAGGAAGGACTCCTAAGGTGTCCAAACCCAGTAAATTCCAGATACATTAATTGAGTGATGTAGATGCTTGTGTAAGGCTTTGAAGTGATGACTTTCTGAAGTTCTGATATAGGCTACCCAAGTACTGGCAGCTTAACAGTGCAGTGTAAAAAACGGTTCATTTACTGAGTCAATTGTGCTGCAGGGATACACATTCTGCCTCTGTTTCTCTTGCCACCTCACAGTCTATGGGGAGAGGTGTGAACAATTAACTAATGAAGAGCACACTATGTCTAGACAGACCTAACTGTTAGCAGATGATCACTGTTTGTATTTGCCAGTGAACTGAGTGAAGCAGCAAAGCAAGATAGATGTGACTCAGGAATACATATTCCTGGACTTCAAATTACTGTCCTTCTTGAGGTGTGTTTTTTCCCATTCATTGTCAGAAGTACAGAACTTGCTGAGTCCCAGCCTCATCATTTCTTCGGTGGTGGAGAGTCATGATGGTAAGACCTTTGAAACATTTACCTTCTGCACAGGGGTAGTACATTTTCTTTTATACAATAATTTGGTGGAAGGTAGGCACAAGGAGAAGTGAAAGCATGGGAGTATTTTCATCTATCTTACCACAGGCAAGACTTGGGAGCTAGATTGTTTTGTGTAAAACAATATTTTAGTACACGTTCAAGAAATCAGATAACTGTAATGCTAAGGTTGTACCTAACGTACCAACTAATGGAAGCCATTAGAACAACTGTCATCTAGAAGTAAGATTTTTAGATACAAAGAGGAAATGGTTTAAAATGAATTGAGAATGTTTTTAAAGGGGTTGCTATTAGGAAATATTTTGGCTTTTCTTTCTAGCTATAAACAGATGTTTATTCATATTATGCCAGATTTACTAGCTAAGGCTGCTCTTCATCAGCAATGCATAAATCCCTCTTGACTGATTGGCAAGGCAGAACAAATAAGCTGGCATACAATGGGGGACCTTGCTTACTTTGCAGTGAGCTTTGCAGTGAGCTTTGCAGTGATTTTATAGTTCTATTCCTGAAATATTCCTATTGACTTTGGTGGTCTAAACTCAGTGTTTTAGATCTGTTCATAAGAAGAAATTCTGAGGTTTCACAGTGCTGAGAGTTGGATGCAAAGCTACTTCATATACAATATAAAGCAAAACTCTCAAAGCCAAGATGAGACTGGGTACACCCGATCTGTTTTGTGGTCAACATTTTCTTGAATAAATGACATGGAAGATACAAAAGAAGAAGGAAATGTTATGACTTTACTAATGTGATCCTGCATTATCTGTGTAGATTTTTGAATAGCTGTCCATCCAGCCCTCCAGGCTGTAACCTCACCTGGGGGTGATCTGAAAAATGATGCAACAAAACAGTGCATCATAAATCCCTGACAGATTGATTATGGCTGAAAATGATCATCTCTCTAGGGATGATGTTGTGGCCTTGGAAGGTGTGGCAATGTAAACCCAACAAGACGGAGCTCTTGTGGACTGGCCTTGGAAATGGGATTGCAATATTCCCTTACGCCTCGTGGTGAACTTTTTCACTTAAGTGCAGGCGTGTTTCTATGGCACTTGTAGTCAGGTGATAAAGAGTACAGACATGAAGTCCACTGCTGCCTCTCTTAAATGGAATTAAATCCAGTCACAGTTTTGGGCTGAAAAAATGTTTGGACATTTACAGGCAGATGTCTACTTCCTACATCATCGTCATCCTCTATTGCTTTTATATCCATGTGAAGAAAAAAGTCACTTTTAGGTCACAATCCACTTGATTTATTTCACACCTTTGTATTAACATGAGACAAATACTAAGCTAGAAATACTATATTCCCCATTTGACTGGGAGCCAAAGGTGACTCACTTAGGTTCAGGTAGCTACACTGAAAACCTCCTTTAGATTATTCTGATGTGACTCAAAATATTTAAGTTATTCTGCAGACTTTGGGAATCATGAGGGTTATGTCCCTTTATAAGATCAATGAAGCTTTCAGATGTCTCCTCCGAAGACCACAGTAACAAATGCATTTAAATACTTGTGTTTGAATAGGAGGACCTCTCTCCTGCTTGCTATGCAAGGTAAGGAATTCCACTCTACACGCTTATTCTTCCTGTCAGAGTGTTAGAGGACCTGGAACTAAAATTCCTTCTGTAGATCAAGCTGTTTGTTTGACAAATCTCTGCTTTGACTTAGGGGAACTAGATTTTTTGAAGGTTGCCAGTTTTGCACATTGCAAAGGGGTAGAAAGAGGTCAGCTACAGTTCAGTAGGAAATGAGTAGGACACCACTGGATTCAGTTTGCCAAGGATCCCTTACAGACATTTAATCAGAATGAATTTCTTTTCAGTCTTGTCAAGGCGGATAAACTTCATGAGAAGGCCAAGCTACTTATCTCTACTAAGAAAAGCTTGAGATTTGGAGAGGACTGAATGAAGGGAACCCTAATTATTTGTATCTATACAGCATACGCACAGAACTATTTTTAGCTTTCATGCTGTATTCTTAACACATTTGAAGTATAGGACTGGAAACTGGGAATAATTTGTCTGTGAACTACATGCCTGTGGAGTGTAAGCTAAAATGCTTTCTTTGATCTAACAATGAAGTGAATTTGTGTCATGGACCACACACTTGAAACAAGGCAAGCAGTGGAAAGATAGAGGGAAGGGTCCAAACATTACTGCTAAGGTCCATGTGCGGTATGTCTTTTCCTCTCCACTCTTTCCTAAGATTAAAAGGCAGTAGCTGGTGTATTTAGAAGAGTTCTGCATTGCTGTGGAGGACAGCAAAACTTTGGGCTTAGAACTAATACACAGCAGTGGAAAAGAAAATTATTCATTATTGCTTTGCCAGTGTCTTTGTTTTGACGATTTTGTTGTCTCTACCTCTCTAAATGTTCTTTGTTTAGAGGTGGGAGAAATCAGTTCATTGGGTGACCTCTTTATGGGGGTTGCTGTCCTTTTTTCCTAGCTGACAGTATAATGGCTACCAGGACTACTTTTTTTTTTTTTTTTTAAAATATGTTGACCTTATTTGTCACAGACCAAAAGTGTAGCTCTGTGATTATAGTGGGGACATATTTTGTAAATGTATTTGCATTGAGATATACAGAACTGAATTCAACATTGATAGTACTATGACAGTTTGCTGAAGTTATATTAGGGCTGAGTTTGCCACTGTGAGAAATGCATCTGATGATTTTCATCATGAGGAATAGTCTGAATGAATGTGTGTCGCTTAGTTGGGTTATCTTACCTTTGTCCTCTAGAAGAGACGAAAACATTGTTCTAATAGTGATTTCATTGTGCTGCATCCTACTAGAAACAAGCATTGATTGTCTTGCCAACATGAAATATTTGTTATTTTTTCTTAATAAATGAAACATAAATAAACCAGAGTGTACTTATGCTGAAAGGCAAATGGAGGAGGATATTATACGTGCTGTGATGAGTGAAATTCTTAGTTGTACCGAAGTGACTTAGGCTTACTAGTGTGATTAATATTTTACAGTAGCTATGCTCCTGAACCACTTACTCTTTCTGGAAATCCAACCTCCTCCCAAATGCAAGTACATGGAAACAAGAACTGTGCCCAATTCACTGCAGTAAATTAAAATCAGATGCCTTAAGACAACCTGTAGCTGCTTGGCCTGCCTTTCTTCTGGATGGTGTTGACCACGAGTTAGGGATCTCCTGTAAAAGAGAATTTGAATTACCACAGTGATTTGTGCAACACATTAAGATAAACTGAAATCAGAACTAGATTACCTTAAAAGACCAGCTGAAAATAAGAGCTGAGTTGTGATCAGCTTAGATGATGCTGTCCTGAGCCTTGCAATATCCCCCACAGAGGTGGGGTGGGCAACTCAGGGAGTCAACAACTCAGCCACCCAACTTTAAAATGCCACAACAAGTATGTAAGAAGCTCTAGCTGAAAAATAATAGCCTTAGATATGCAATAATTACTATTCATATGGGAAGCCACCATCTTTGCAGAGAAGAGCGACAAAGCTGGTGAAAGGGGTGGAGAACAGGCCTTATGAGGAACGGCTGAGAGAGCTGGGGTTGTTTAGCCTGGAGAAGAGGAGGCTGAGGGGAGACTTTATTGCTCTCTACAACTACCTGAAAGGATGTTGCGGAGAGGAGGGTGCTGGCCTCTTCTCCCAAGTGACAGGGGACAGGACAAGAGGAAATGGCCTCAAGCTCCACCAAGGGAGGTTTAGGCTGGACATCAGGAAAAAATTCTTCACAGAAAGGGTCATTGGGCACTGGCATAGGCTGCCCAGGGAGGTGGTCGATTCACGTTCCCTGGAGGTGTTTAAGGCACGGGTGGACGAGGTGCTAAGGGGCATGGTTTAGTGTTTGATAGGAATGGTTGGACTTGATGATCTGGTGGGTCTCTTCCAACCTCGTGATTCTATGATTCTGTGATTATATGATTTGGTCGTGGTTCTTGCTCTCTTGCTGACAAGAATAGAAGGAATTTTGCCCAAATAAGGAAAGATGGAAGGGAGGAAGGGAAGAAGGAAAAGAAACAGAGAAACAAAGAGAGAGAAAGACAAACAAAGAAAATATCTCCAACCCTCCAAAGTTTTTCATTAAAGATGAATAATGAGGAAAATTTCATCAAACAGTGATTTGTTTGGTTCTGATAAAAATATGCCTTCAACCATTTCTTCTTTGGCTTTACCAAAGACCCTTGATCCTTGCAGAAGGAAAAAAATTGAAGAAAAGGACTTTACAAGTCTCATTGCCTGAAAACATCAGTATTTTTTAGTCTGAAGAAAGCCTTGTAAAAATATTTTCACTTATATTTCAGAAGATTTCATTATCATCCTTAATATAAATTTTTAAACTGTAAGTGGTCAATTCAAATCATCATTCTATTGTATTTTGCAAAACTGGCTATTAGTAGGGAAAATGGAAATATTGCAAGATTGAGTAGGGGCAACTCAACTCCAAATTCTGGATGAGGAAAACGTGGATTTAGCAGGGAACTAAAATGGCTGTAGTGTTCTTTTCTTTCATTCAGTAGCACAGCCCAATGTATAAGTGTGTTCCCATGCAGTGGGTCAGTGCGTGGTTCACCAGCCTCCCCATATTCTTCATCCACACAGTCACTGCAAGTCCACACCACTGACAAGACTTTACAGCCAGGGAGTACACTGTGAAAAGTGATTCGAGTACTGGCTTCACTTAAGCTGGTTTGGGGTCTGCTAAAGACAAACACAAATGACATGGTTGTCCTTTTAGTTCTCTTCAGGCTAAGACACATTTACATTTTTTTCTAGATATTGATTTAGGCTATTTTTTTGTCCTCAATTTTTTGTCTCCCTTTGAATCTATGAAATTGCCAAAAAGTTGATGCTAGCAAAAACTGTGATTTATTTTTTTTCAGTTCATGAAGATTTTTGATTAGAGGTCAATTAACGGTAGTAACTTTTTGCCAAGTGTTTGTTTTGAAATTTTTAGAAACTACCAATTTTTGAAGTTGGTTTGACATTTGGGGTTCAATTTTGAATTTATTTTTGGAAATTTTACAAACTTTGGTAGTCAAAAAATGTTCCCTCAGGAAACTTACCCAAGAATGTTAGCTGCATAAGAAGATGAAGTGAAAAGAGATAGAAAATTGTTTACCTTTTATGACTAATCGCACATATGTGCTACATGAATAAATGTAATAGCTGTATTATACCTCCCTCTGAGTGCTGAAGCTGTTAACTTGTCTGTATCTGTAGCATGTTATTAAGACTTAATGATTATGGAAGATTTGTTTTCTAGGGAAGTGGTTGTATAAGCTCCTATAAGCTATATATAAACACCAAAAGGGCACAAGTACTGGATTAGGGCTATGGAAGCTAAACACAAAGAGAAAATACAGTTTAACAATAAAATTGTTTTAAGTTTTAATGAAGCTCTCTGCTGCTACTGGAAGTCACTCTGTCCCTATTTTTTCCTGCTTTCTTGTATAGCAAGATGACTTTTGAAACATCTTTAGTCTTTGAGACAACAGTGGGTATCCCTTCTACACTTAACACAATATTTGGGCTAAACACCTAAAATGAGGGTCAGCCAACAATCAAAGAGCAGTCAAAAGTCAGGAACACTTGTAGACATTTGTCTTCTAGTATGAGAGACTATCAGCTGGGAAAAATTACAATTTTTTTGGCTTCCTCTGTCAGCTTAGAGCCTGGAATCAGGCCAGCCTCTAGAGCCAAACTTACAATTAATTTCTGGATCTGAAAGCCTCTGTAAGACTGAAATGAAATATGAGGTTTAAAATAAAAAGGTGGAAACATGGTCGTTTTATTGCTCTTTGTTGACATGATTTTCATATAATTAAATCTGCAGGTGTACTTTTGATTATGCAGGTATTCTGGTGTGTGGTTCTCTGTAAATAATGTGTTTGCAATGCTTGCTGGCAGATTGTTCATTATGAGCTCATTTATTTATGTTCCCCTGTGCAAACAGGAAAACATAAGCCAAATTCTAGGCTAGTTTTCCTTGTCTTGTGGGAAAACCTGCACACAGGGACAGAGGAGGTATTTTGATGGGGAGGGTACAATTCCCTTGCTTTCCCTTCAGTATGTCAGAGAATTCAACATCTCCAGCTAAGCAATGCCTGAGAAGTATTAAAGAAGTTATGGAGATAACTCTCAAGTTCTTTATTTCCTGAAATCCAAGAAAGTGCCTCCATTAGAGCTACACAGCTAGGTTTCCCCTATACAATGAGTCTCGTCATTTATGTTATATAAGTGCTGAATAATGGCAAAGCCTGTGGATTTGATCTGAAGTGGAAGCTGACCCATTCGGTGTTCTTCCATTTGATCAAAGATACTTCAATACTTCAGAGAGAAGAGGGGAAAAAAAAGAAGTTTTAGAAGTATGATGCCTGTCTAATCAGACTTATTCACATGTTCTTGCAAAGCTTGTACCTCATGCTGTAGCGGTGACTTAATTTCAGCCTCTAGCTGTAGATATGTTTGAAGGATTCCTCCCATGTTTTGTACCATGGCGAACTCTTTTGTGTAATCACGAAGTCAGTTCTTTGGATCCTCTGACCTCTGATAAGCTAAACTCTAGCAGCTCATAATTTCAGTGGTCTGGATTCAAGCATTGAAGCCATGGCTTAAAATCTGAAGGCTCCATACATCTTTATTTAACTTCAGTCAAACTTCATCCTTCCCTTCTCTCCTCTGTCCCAACAAGGCACATGTAAATTGACGTGAGAATCAATAGCACCTCTGTTCTCTGGATTCAGATCTTTTGACTGCTGATTCTCTTAGCCTATCTGAGAAGAGAACCCTTTCAATGTAATTTTCAAAATTAAATTTTAAAGTAATCCAAAATTTTGCTTTTGAGACACCACTAAGAGATGACCCAGTTCAAGAGCCGCATATCAAGATGGTGAAGGCAAATAATCTTTTGGAAGGCACTGATGTGTTGAGGAGTTTTTAGATCAAAATGGGCATGGATATTTAGACGTGCACAACCCAGCTTTTGCACCTGAATAAAGCTAGCCTTGCAAAAGAATTAGTTACTGTAGAGGACATGCTGTCTTTAAGGTTTCTCTCTGTATCATTAGAAAGTTGCTCTGTCTTGTACTCCCCTTGTTTCTCATGGGAAAGCATAATAATGTATGTAAACAATGATTGTTTACTGCTAAAGGAGAACTGACGAATCAGCTTGTAACACCATGGCTTGCCTCTGCTAAAGAGAGGTATAAATGTGTTGTGAACTCTGAATAAAACGGCTTCACTAGATCATATTGGTCGTGTGATGTCCATATCCTCTGCACTGATGAAATTCCTTTTCCATTGTCATTAGATATTTGCTTTCCGACAATGAGTTAATCATGGAAATAATCTTTTAAATATGCGTTAAAGCATAGCTATGCCTAATCATCCCATTAAACGTCATCAGGTCATTCTTGGTGAAGATAAACAGCTTAAGGAGCATTCTTCCTTTGATCATGTTATCCTCTGATGTTTTTGAAAGGAACATAAATGCATCCTCCAGATTTCATCAGTCCAAATCTTCACTGAGCTTCTGCATTGTGTCTGCAGTTTCTTCAGGTGACTGGGGTGTGTAGCTCTTCACCATCACACACTGAAATGTGTGTATTTTAATATATGACAGCCTGTACTATAGTAAGTCTAAATGTTGATCTTTCATCTCCTAGGCGGAGGAGTTACTTGAGTACAGGAGTGAAAAAGCACTCCTGTAATCAAAGCACTCTTTTCAAAGCAAGAAGTTTTTTTCCTTCCCAGTCAGCCCCTGGGGTACCTGCTTCTCTTTCCAGTGGCTATAATGGGCCAATGTACCAAGAATGAGGTGTGCTCAAATCCCTTTCTGGGCCAGTTCCCTCCTGCTTAGGTATCATGGCATATAAATTAGGCTGGGGAAAAACAGTGATTCATTCTTTTTATTCCATTATTCTGGGTACTACTTGGGTTGTGAGAGCTCAGGGAATGCTGTGTCCTGTAAATGGAAGGGTTCATCTTAAGGCCTGAACTCCGAGAAACATCCTGTCTCAGAGTCTAAATTAAGAGAAGGGCTCAGTGAGTGCTACTTGCTGTGAGATGAATATGCAAAGGTAGGTGGTTATTTGCCAACCACTTTTGCATCGAGAGACACACTTCTGGTCTGTGCTGTGAAATGAAAGAAAATCAGATCTTTAACTGGTGTTGAAACAGATGTCAAGGTGTGACATCTCAGTTTGAGGAATATAAGCATGCATACTTGATTGATAAGGTACATAAGAATAGATGAACCTGCTTCAAGGTTGCAAGAAAGAACACAAACCAGATCCAGTATGATGACAGAAGTTATTGTGGCTTTGTTAGCCCCATTTAGAGTGTGCAGAATAAATGCAGGCACTTTCATACACTGATATTGAAAGGATGTTACAGCTGCCATAGCAGAAAGACTGCCTATACTCCTGAGAGATATTTCTAGAAGAACAGTCCTTGCAGGGCACTGTGATGCAGACTGCGCGCACCATCAGAGGTAAAGCTACAACTGACAGGCAGTTCAACCTGCCATTCAGGTACCAGGTGCATACTGCTCAGTGAGGAAAGTCTAGCAGCTTGGCAGATAGGTACATCACATGTGCCAAGGGGAGGTAATTACAGTATTTTATATGTTTCAGAACTGAAAGTAGAGTTGCCCACCTGCTTTGCTTTGCAGTTATTTTATTGATGTGTATACATTAGACCAAAGGTCTAACACTTGCATCTTTTTACATTATATTTATTATTTTATAACCCTACTCGACAGATTGTAAGAGTAGATGGCAGTAAGGTAATTTCTCTCTCTGCTTCAGCAGGGGTTTTGAGGTAAGAGAATTTTCCTCAGTATATTCCAAAGCATTAAATATCAGCATGTTATAGTAAAAGTTGGGACTGGATCTTTAGGAATGCTTATCTAACACTGTGTGGGATAAACAACCCTTTTTAATTACCTAACAGTACTTTATTGTTGTTCATTCTAATTTTTTAAGCACTGATGTAAAAGATGTTTATTTCAATAATTTGAGTGGCAAAATGTCAAGTGTGGTGTGGACTAAGGTGCGTTAGGAAAAGCATGGGTTACAGCTAGCTGGAGCAGTAAAGGCTTAACCATATGAGCCAGTACTTGTCCGAGTTCATCTTGCTATGTTGTTTGGAGAATGCATGTGATGCTGTTATCTCATAGCTTTGTATCTTGCAGGAAGATGACACTGCCTTCCAAAGAGCAGCTGTTTCCCTCTGTTCCTGCAGCAGGAAGCCTTGCCTTTTATGTGTGCCTGTTTAATACCTTTATATGATGACATGA